>NC_140584.1:236327383-237611133 GCF_964204655.1 Triturus cristatus | reverse complement strand
CACTTGTGTTATTTATTTTTCTGCAAGCCTCATGGCATTAAGAGCAAGCCAGAATTGTCAGAAATTGTACCTGTCTGTCAGAGGAAATGTAGATACTCTTCATTTGTTAAAAGTTAGGTGCCAAAACTCCAATGTCTATCAAATAAACCCATATACCACCTCTGCTCCAGGAGCTTCAGTGCAGGGAGGCCAAATGCCACCAAAGTTTTTAGCTTCTGTAGACAATGAAGCTATGAGATAGAGAATTTAACATGTGATAATCCAAGAACTATTGAGGTGTAAAATATTCCCTCATGCTTTACAATGCAAGTTCCATGGAAGACTAAATGGCCAATAGGATGAGATGAGAGAGCCAATGGTTGGACTTGACCAGAATCATTAACAATGGATGTTGCAGACAGCTACACTGTCAAGCTAGACCCAAAATGGACAATAGAAGTACATTTGTGAGTTCAATATATGGTTTTAATCTCCATAGCTGATGCGACAGTTTCAAATAAATTGAGTGGATGTTTTTCAGGTATCTCCCAAATGGATATCACATGAATCCTTAAAGTCTGTAGTCTAATAAAAACAATGCGTAGCACTTAATAAAATTTAAACAATATGTTTATGAGCAGGGAAAGTGGTGAGAGAGATTTGAAATGAGCACAATATTTCTATATCCTTGAAAGTTAAAACGTACAATTGAATTATTATATTACTGGTACACTTGGCAAACTGTATTAATCTCTCCCCAGCGTATGTTATTATGCATTGTATACAACAATGTGTAGCTTGTTTTCCTCGGGATCATTTTAGTATTCCTAACCTGTAAGAATTGCAGACATCCTGTGGTGCATTTCTAATGGATCTATGTTTTATGGTTGCATAGAATGGATACGCTTGCATCAATAAATCATTTTATGCAGCTTATCCGAACATTTCCAGAGATGTCACAGTCTTCAGATAATAATTATACTACAAATGAGGAAAGATGACAATTGTGGCATGGGCTTTTTAGTGCAATTAGGAGAAAATGGTATGGATTAAACAAAGAAAACATCTGTTTTTTTATGGGAAGATAATTTTCAATGTCCAAATCCTAACAAGAAAAGTACTCTGTTTGCGTAATTTCGCAAGATGCAGACTTCTGCTTCTTCCAGATACACAGCAATTGGTGAGACATGCCTCAGAACAAACTGAAAATTAAATATGTCGTGCCAAAAGTAGCATACAATTTAATATTATCATATATTAGTCCTTGACGAGTGGACTCCTGATCGGACTATAAAAATTCTTCCACTCAGGAATCTAAGAATGCGTTAGGAACTACTTTATGTTGAAGGCCACTGGAATTATGCAATTCTGTGGCTGTGGCATTTTCTCTATACATTTTTACTGCATTTGCTTCACAATTCACCATCTGCTACACAATTTTTAAAAATGTGTTTCTAAATCACAGGAATCACATGGTGCTGTGTAGAGGCAGATCTTGACTTTTATTTGTTGATTGCTGTATTCAGATGTTAAACTGGTGCTAATTAGGTGAAATACTGGCTGGTAGAGATTTTATTGTTACTAAAGAAAGTCTTTGCCAGTAGCACTACAGAATAAACGGTATTAATGTTGAAAAAAAGTTTAATGATGATCATGGGTCTACAAAATCAAACAAGCAACACATTTTTGTAAAGAACTTAGTCCTCCACTTAGTGGCCCGTTACAAGTAGCTAAGTGCAGGAGGGCTGCAATTTATGGTTCCAGATGGCAATTCCTCTCCTTCCCCAATATTTCCTAGTTCCTGTTCCCACAATGCAAGTATTCCATATAAGTTCAGATTAAAATTGCTGGCCCATTTTTCACATGCAAAGTCCCAGTCCTGTTTCCACACATGAATGTCTCTTGTTTTGAGCAGGAGGAAATTCTGTGTGGAAATAGCAGAGGAGACACCAGTTGTTCATCTGCAACCGGTGTGCACGTAATAGGATGGGTATCAGCCATTCAGGCTACATCCCCAACTTCTCAGAATTGATCCCTTAGTGGAGGTAAAAGAACAGTTGCTCTTGCCACCATCACAGGGTTAAGTTACATTAACAACTTTTAAGGGCAATTCCAGAAAAGAGAATCATAAGGCTTGTCCCGCTCAATCTCATGATCACACTCTTTCTCCTCCTTTCTGCCTCAGTCTCGGGCAAGAAATATTTAGTGGTAGTCTCGTAGGATATTACTCAAGAATGTAGGCAGCTTTCCACTAGGAGAAAGTCACACACACTAATACCTTTTACTAACAGCACGACCACATATACTACTTTTTCCCATGGGGAGCAGAGTCAATAACATCAGCACATTTAAATGGCACATCCAAGGGTTAACGGTGGATAGACACTTTCAGTGGTGCCTAAAGTGAGTCACAGACCTCACTGCTTTTTGACACCACCCTCAGAGGAACTAGTAGTACTTTTACCGGAATGATTTGCACACCTGTCTTTATATCTGTAGGTAGAATATGACGATCAACGTCATCAAGCTTATTGCTCTGAAGGACCGAAGGAACACAGATATACGGAGGGCGTCTGTTGTTACCGTCTTACCTTCAATCTCATTTTAGGGTGATTGCCAGACTTGGATGCTTGCGATAGGAATTAAACTCGATTTTTTTAATCTTATGGAGTAAACAGTAGGGGCATGACTTAATTCAATTGTGTTACGTTTTGTAATGAGGAAAGTCTAAGACTACAGCTTCTGCGAATCCTACATTTCGACCTGAAAGAGTCCCTTAAAAAATATTACATATTGGATAATTTGCATGGGTTTTTGATATACATTTGTCTAGGGACTTGTGTGGATCAAGAGGACCCTTGGTTCCTAAGAAATGAGTAGTTGAGGTTTTTCGACCACTCATTTCAACCACATCCCCTTGTGGGTCTGTTATTCACAATAGGACTTATGTTCATTCATATATTTGGACTGGGGACTGGGTCCCAGGGGAAACAGTTGTTTTGCAGAGTTTTTAAATATGTAACAGACACATTTATAAAAATTGATCATGAATTTTCAAAGAGTGAGATGAAGATCCAGATAAGATAGCTCAATGTTTGATGTAGTTCCTATGTGGTACTATTTTGACTACAGGATTTCTCAGTGTCATGAAGTAGACTCAAACTCCACTGCAAGAATCTGCTTTTTGGAAGATTCACCTGTGCCATGGGTTCTTTCACCATGGAATTTAATTGATTTTAATGGATGGAGGAATGTGTGGCTCATTTAGTTTGAAATTCAATCAACAATTCTGATCAGAGATTAACCTGCTCTCACAGTAGGTAGAATGTTCCTAGCATATGGGAAATGTGTTCACATTGATGTTTTTGTAGAACAAGTGCTGTTAAGCATGCAGATCTGTTCAGGCTACCAGGCTTGACCTGCTCAAACTCACTATCACACTCTTTCCCCTCCTTTCTGACTTAGTCTCGGGCAAAGACCCTTACTTTTGCATATACATTACAAGGAGCTGGGAGTAGCTGGTGGTGGATGAAAGAGTATGAGGTGGAATCAAGATTCAATAGCGTTATAGCCCAGGCTTCTGGGCAAAACTTTGGATCCTGACACTTATTTATTTTACAAATTAAGCACTGGATTGGGCTACCTGTTTTTGACAGACTTACCCATTTTTCCAATGCTTAATTCGTGGAGGTTCGATCTCTAAGATTAGGCAGCCCTGACTATATCAATTATATCCCTCAGGGCTGCTGTTATCCAGGGGTCTTTTGCAGGCATTGGAGTGGTGTATTCTTTCCAAAGTTATAAACTCTAATTTCATCTTCTAACTTCGGAGGCACAATCATTCACCCTTCCTGTTAGAACTGGGGGTCTCTGGTTGGCAATTGTTTGCACCTTTGTCCAAATAGGGACCCTTGCATCTAGTCAGGACAAGGGAGCTACACTCCTGGATAACCCCTGCTTAACCTGTTGTAACGTGGCACGAGCAGACTGGCTTATCTCAGAGGCAGTGTGTAAAGCATTTGTGAATACTTACAGTAACACAGTGAAAACACTACAGTTGGACACCACTCAGGTTGTATAAAAAAAATATATAGCTTTATCCAAGTCAGGCAAGACCAAAATGGCCAAAACTCTACATACATAAATATTCTTCTTTGAATGTTCTTGGTGAAATCCTTATAAAAAATAACTTGCAGGTTTTTGTATTCCTTTTGCACAATGAAACACTGTTCCCAACGTACTAGGCAGTAACGTGAGCAAAAATGATCTGATATTGAATACGGCACTTGGTGAAGTCAAGGTTACTCTTGTAAAGGATTGTTTTAGCTTTCTAAAACAACGCACGATCCCCAGCCCTCGATACGGGCTATCGGTGTGTGGTGAACTCTGCCACCCAAGCATGAAGAAACTAAATGCCAACAACAGGACAGGCCGTGCTTCTCCCTGGCAAAATGCTGGCACGGTCTGAGGCAGGCCCGCAGTCAAAATAAGTGTCCACATTAATCCCTGGTCATACGAGCCACCCTCGGCAGACCTGTTAACTTCCAACTGCTAAGGAAAGGCAAAGCGGCAATGCGGGTAGATGATTTTTACCTGGGGAGCTATTCTGGTACTGCGGCCCCTGCCGGGGCGATCGACAGACAGGACTTCTCCTCCCTCGTGCCTCACGGACAGGTCGGGGCAGCCTTCCCAACTTCGAGCGCAGCTCCTCTTCCGGTTGTCGATGTCCTGCTTGGCGGGGTGCAACGCTGCCGGCGCTTCCTAACTAAGGCGTCCTTGATTACCCAGCAACGGCACGGCTTCTCCAGTGACGTGGTCCTCCTCCTGGAACTCGGGCCGGAGCGTTGATCGGCAACAGATGATCAGAGCGTGTCGTCGCTTCTCGACACACACTCTCGATCCCGCTAACGGGCCTGCGGCAGTGACACACACAATGCTATCTAGCTCACAGGCCAGCGCCGGTGAATCGCAGGCTGCTCCCAGTATCCTGCAATCAGCTGGCAATGTATACCCCACGGCAGACAACAGCTGTGCACCGACACGCACACCGAGCCGTAGAGGTATCCGTGGGGTCAATTAGGTGCAGGCAAAGCAGCCTCCGTGACAGACACCAGCTGGGCCCAGGTTCAAACATACAACATCGCAGGGCCGCTTCTGGGGAGCTGGAAGCAGTCTTCAGACGTGCAGGCTGCACAGCAGCTTGAAAGACGTTGCCTGGAAACTTTTGTAGCCCTGAGTTTCCAATAACAGAAGGCCAGCTCTCTTCAGGCCCTTGGAGATTCTTCTTCAAGCATTATGAAAGTACACTAAAATGTCCTCACCCCTCTCCTTGGCAATCAGTAACCACTGTAGGCCACCCCAGAAAATAGCACACTGGCTCAGGGCAATCAAGTTCCTTCAGCTTCTCTGGTTACTCTCCTCGACAGAGGTTCGTCTTGAAATTTCAGAAGTGATCTAAAGTCTTGGGATCTGGGCCCCAGGATTTATACTCATTTTCTCTTTGTTCTCTGAAGGCAGAGAGGCCTTTGCTTAGTCCAAACCAGTTCTGGTCAGTTTTGGAGCACTTTGTCTACAGGACTACTTCTTTCCTTTGACAGTGTGGGCCAGGGACATCAGATGCACCACAGGAGGCAGGCACAGCCCTATTCAGACCCAGGTGCAACTCCTCCCACGACTCTACATGCAGATAGGTCTATTCAGCCCTGTGCTGACTCACCCTGCCTCCTGGAATCCCCCAGTCCTTGTCAGTCACAAACCCAGACACACAATACACAAAATAGCAGAGGCAGGCTTGGATAGTTAGGCAAGAAAATAATTACTTTCTAAAAGTGGTATTTTCAAACACAGAATGTTAAAACCAACTTCACTAAAAGATGTATTTTATCATTCTGAGTTCAGGCATACTAAACTCGAATTTCTACCATGTTCCCTGGGTCAGTTAGGATTATAAGGTGTTATAATCAAACTGGCCATTCTGGCCTATGGGAGCTGGTTGCCTTGCAATAGTGAAAAACGAAAATGGCTGTAATTCACTATCAGGACATGCCACACACACCAGAGCATGTCCTACCTTATACTTACAATGCACACTGCCCTTGGGCCTACCTTAGGGGTGTCTGACATGAAGCAAAGGGAAGGTTTAGGGACTGGCAAGTGGGTGCACTTTACCAAGTCAGTAGTGCAGTACTAGGCTGCACACAGGCTCTGCAACGCAGGCCTGAGGCACACTTCACAGGGTGCTTCTGTGGGTGGCATAACTAGTGCTGCAAGCCCACCAGCAGCATTTGATTTACAAGCCCCGGGGCACCCTTGCTGCACTATACTAGGGTCTGACAAGTAAATCAAATAACCCAATCATGGAGTCACTAATCAATAAATCAATGTAACATAGTGAGCACTTGCACCGTGGCACTGAATAGCAGTGGCACAATGCCCAAAGCATCTAAGCCATCAAAAACATGTCAAAAACAGAGGAAGCAATCAGTAAAAAAATGGAAGGGAGACTCACGCCAACGGTACCAGGTCTAAAAACTTCCTAAAGACCTGTGGCTTTGGCAGTCTGCACCTGTTCAGCAGTGTCAAAGTTCTCCTGAAGTCAACACTACTTCCTGCTTTTAAAGTGTAAGTTGGTCTTTACTTGCCTGCTGAGATGACTGACATGCTCTGTTAGGCCTACACTCCAAGAGTTACAAAGTCTGCCCTTACAGCCAAATGGATTAGCGCATGATTGGGAAATGCGCTGACACATTTTGAAAGCTTAATTTCAAGAACTCAATATATGACTATGATAGTTTACAAGACATTCTAAAACCCACCTTAAAAAGAACAAAATACAGTGGCTTAATGAAGACTTAACAACCTATTATGCTCACAAAAGTAGCAGCCATTCAATTTTCTTTTCACATTCTATACCAATGTTGGGAAAACGTCTATAGTAAGTGACACATTTAACGTTGCAATGGGTATGCATTTACAAACATATGTCACACGTGCAGACATTTAATTTCCTTTCCTACTGACAATGCATGTCAATGTTGTTCTATCTAAAAGAAAAACGTTTTTTTGTTTTCTCTGTGCCTTGAGGCTGACTTTATGACACAATGTATCCATGAAAGTATTTTATGTTAATGCCCTGTTAAGTCTCAATCTCTCTCAATTTCAAAATACAACCATTTCTGTGGCATAGGAAAAATGTGATAATTGAACTGGCGGGTAATAAAAACAAGGATGTCTTCTGAGTGTGTTTTAGGTATTTTTTTAAGGTTAGTGAACTTCAGTGAAAGTATACATTGTGCCATAACAGGAGATACAGTTCTAGTTTCACGCACAGGATTTTGTTTTTAAGCAAGATGTATTTGAGAACTTGGGAGCACAGTGAAATAGAGGGGCATATTATCAAGGACGGCGTTAAAATTATCGCCGCTTTAGCGGTAGAAAACTGACGCTAAAACGGCGATAATGGGCTTGATAATATGCCGCAGAGAATTCCCATAGAAGCCCATGTTGAGACCAGAACATTGGCTTCTATGGGAATTCTCAAGGGCATATTATCAAGCCCATTATCGCCGCTTTATCGGCATTTTTCTGCCGCTAAAGGGGTGGATAATGTTAACGTTGTTTCTTGATAATATGCCCCAAAGTTCGGTTGAAAGCATACAATAGTCGAATTTTTGAAACAACTAATAAAACATAAAGGGGCATATTATCAAGAAACGGCGTTAAAATTATCGCCGCTTTAAACGGCGATAATGGGCTTGATAATATGCCCTTAAGAATTCCCATAGAAGCCCATGTTCTGGTGTGAACATAGGCTTCTATGGGAATTCTCTGCGGCATATTATCAAGCCCATTATCGCCATTTTTGCGGCAGTTTCCTGCCGCTAAAGCGGCGATAATTTTAACGCCGTGCTTGATAATATGCCCCAAATTGCTAATTAATTAATTTTAGCGAAACACAGAGATGTGTTTATTAAAAAGCCTCGCTGCTGCTGTCACTCCTGCGGTTCACAAACCGACTGCCTTATGCCACACACAACTTTTGCATTATGGCGCTGAGGTGTATGTGTGTGCGCCGTCTAGCACTGCATTTGACAGGAAGCATACTCTTTCAGTACAAAATCACTTGCCTAGGCAAATTCTAGTACATTCCCCATCATTGGATATGTGTTGTTGTTTGCAGTGATCCTCCCATTTCACACCCATGAAGTGCCCCCTTCACGCAAGGTGGCACAAAGCAGCATAAGACATATCAGTACTGAAAAAAGAACCCGTTCCCAGCGCAAAATACCTTATGCACTGGGAAAGTAAATACCCTTCAAAAATGTGCGCTCCTTTACACGACTTTGTACTAGCAGGAAGTATTTGCAAATGTGCCCCAAAAAGAGGGCAGGCACTGGCATTGTCTATAATTATAAACAGAAAAAACGCATTCCATCGTTCTAGTTATAATGACTCCAGCTTGCACAAAAATACTTTTTTTTAAACTTGAACGTAATAAAGAACATCAACTTGTGAAATACAACTGTGGGAACATTGGTGGGTTTTTCGCACCAAGGAACGGAGCATTTCTTAATGTTCCAGAAGATGCCATAGCATTCACAAACCCTCACTGTAAGAGAAGGTTACATGCGTTTAAAAACAACTGCGAGCTATTTTCTTGCATAAAGTTGGTATTACTAATGTGTTAACCATGGCAATTTCACACAGAGGCGATTTTGTTGGAAAGTGAATTTCTCATGTAATAATTAGCTTTGGAATATTACCCCAAACAGGTGTCTGTAGCCTGTCAAAGTCAGAACAGGTGATTTAGAATTAGCGTATTAAAAGAGCTGTGAATTAGCGAAGCAAAAACGTGTTAATTTCTTGTTCCATCTGTTAATGTGGATTCACTGCCAAATATTTTACTTTGTAGAACTGTGCAGAGATTGGCATACACTATTAACAATTTTTTAAAGGGCTAATATTTTGAAATCATGACACACGCTGCTGCAAAAATAACTTCAGAATGTTAAGTTAACTTTTCCTCCTTGCAGCTCAAACCCCAAAGTTCAAAATGCCACACAGCACAGAAGCATAGCGAGATGGAATCCGATCACACTTTTTAACTTTGAACGTGTGTCTGAAGCTAAAAGACATCGAGTAGAAAAGATGCAGTTCCTCATATATTTAAGTTGTTTTGAATCAAAGTAACATTTATGGCTTATTTCGCATCAATATAAGAGAGTGCTACAAATTCTACACTTTCATACACCCCAAAATCATGGCCTTTATAAAAAACCGGGGCAACGCAGAGCTCAATGCACAAACACAGCACATATCAAAAATGGAGAATCAAAGACAAAACGCAGGGAAAATGGGTATAATGAAAAACAACATGGACCATCTAAATGTGAGGTGTCCATATACATTGTCCCAACCATAGAGTAACTTCCCATTACCACCTCGCCTGACTTATTCTTCCTATTCCTTATGAATCGTCACGACTCCCACCCACTCCGCCGGACAAACGCTCGACCCCATCTTCTCCACCAGCAACCACGTCACCTTCAGCCACACCACCGAACTGCACTGGACCAACCACCGCTGCATCCACTTCAGCTTCAAGCCCATCGAGCACCATCACACTCAACGAGCCCCCCGCTGCTGCTGGAGCAAAGTCACCGAAGACCAGCTGAACACCACCCTCGCCCGAAACCCACCTACTGACACCACCGACACCGACACAGCTGCCCGTAACCTCAGGCAATGGATCGACGACTGCGCCAACACTCTCGCCTCGATCAAGAAACCCTCTAACAGACGCACGACAAAAAGGCCACCTGGTTCACCGCCGACCACCAGGCTTCCAAGCAGGTCTCCGCACGCTCGAGAAGAAGTGGCACCACGTACAGACTCCGGACAGCAACACAGCCTACAAGAGCGCCATCCGCAGACACCACCAACTCATCCGAACCACCAAAAGGACCGACTTCAAAGAATGCATCAACAACAACTCACACAACAGCAAAGAGCTCTTGAACGTCGTGAAGGAATTCTTCAATCCCAGCGCCAACTCCAACGACATCCTGCCATCACAAGACCTCTGCGACTCCCTAGCCACCTTCTTCCATCGCAAGATCACAGACATCCACGACAGCTTCAATAAACAGGCCCACCCAACAGACACCGACACCTCAGACTCACCGCCCCCCAGCCACACCGACCCTCTGCTTTCCTGGACCCACGTCAACAACGAAGACACCATCAAAATCGTGAACACCATCCACCACGGCTCACCATCAGACCCCTGCCTTCACCACATCTTCAAAATAAGCAAGCTCCACCATCGCACCCCATCTCCGCAAGATCATCAACAACTCCTTCGAGACCTCCACCTTCCCGGAGAGATGGAAGCACGCTGAGATCAACGCCCTACCCAAGAAACCCAAGGTGGACCCCAAGGACCTCAAGAACTTCTGGCCCATCTCCCTACTCCCGTTCCCGGCGAAAGCAATCAAGAAGATTGTCAACAGGCAACTGACCTCCTTCCTCGAAGAGAACAACATCCTGGACCCATCCCAATCCAGATTCCACAGCAACCACAGCACCGAAACAGCCGTCATCGCCGCCACCGACGACATCAGAGCCCTGCTGGACAACGGAGAAACCGCGGCCACCGTCTGCCACCACACCCTACGCACTCGCCTCCACAACGCAGGGATCCGCAACAAAGCCCTGGACTGGACATCCTCCTTCCTCACCGGCAGAACCCAGAATGTCCACATCCCTCCATTCCGATCTAAAGACACAAAGATCATTTGTGGCGTACCCTAAGGATCGCCCCTCAGACAGATACTCTTCAACATCTACATGGCACCGCTCGCCAAGATCGTCCGATCGCACAACCTCAACATCATCTCATACGCTGACGACACCCAGCTCATCCTCTCCCTCGCCAAGTCCCCACCACTGCCAAAACCAACCTCCACGAAGGTATGAAGGCCATCGCCGAATGGATGAAGAACAGCCGCCTAAAACTGAACTCGGACAAGATGGAGGTCCTCATCATTGGATCCACCCCCTCCGCCTGGGATGACTCATGGTGGCCGGCCACACTGGGAGCTGCACCGACGCCCACGCACGCAACCTTGGGGTCATCCTGGACTCTTCGCTGTCTATGACCCAGCAAGTCAACGCCGTCTCCTCCTCTTGCTTCAACACCCTCCGCATACTCCCCAAGATCTACAAATGGATCCCCACCGAAATGAGAAGGACGGTCACCCAGGCCCTTGTCAGCAGCATGCTGAACTACGGCAACACCCTCTACGCGGGAAACTCAGCCAAACTCCAGAAACGACTACAACACATACACAACTCTTCTACACGCCTCATCCTCGACATCCCTCACCACAGCCACATCACAGCCCACCTGAAAGGCCTGCACTGGCTACCCGTCAATAAGAGGATCACCTTCAAGCTCCTCACCCACGCTCACAAAGCACTCCACAACACCGGACCAGCATACCTCAACGAGCGACTCACCTTCTACACCCCGAAATGCCAGCTTTGCTCTGCTGACCTCGCCCTCGCCACCGTCCCCCACATCCGACCAGCGACAGCCGGCAGTAGATCCTTCTCCCACCTCGCCACCAAGACTTGGAACACCCTTCCCCTCCGCCTACGACAGACCCAGGACCTGCTGACCTTCAGGAGACTTCTCAAGACCTGGCTGTTCGAGCAGTAGCAGCACCCTCCCCCCCAGCACCTTGAGACCCTCATGGGTGAGTAGTGCGCTCTGCAAATGATCTAATCGATCGATTGATTGATTGAGAGATTGATTGATTGATTGATTGATGAATTGAGGTTGCCCCATCAATGATATAGGTTTTGCCTACTCTAGCTAAAAGAATAAAATATAAAACATGTACTTCCCATACCTACCTTCCTTCATCTTCCGCCATTCCCCCCACCCTTTCTTGCCTTACTTTCTGACTTCCTGATCTTTGCTCCTGCCACTGCCTCAGTTGCACTCTAACCTAAAGGTAAATGTGTTTTAGTTTCCATTTTTAGCTTTACCTGTTAATGTGGGATCTGTTTAAGCGTTTATATGGTGGTCAGGGGAATGTTAAATAAAGTAGTCTGGCTGGTCTTTAGACATTTCATGTGCACTTTTAAAACAGCTTCATTGATTTTTACAGGGATGACCCACTGGAGCCGTCTTACCTGCTTACCGTGGGCTCTGTGTTTTAATGGGATGAGGAAATGGCAGCAAAACATCCCCATAATAAAAGTTTCCCATGCCCAAGTGGAAAAACAAGGGCTCACATTTTTTTTCTAGGTGGGCCTCTGTTAATCCAAATAGAGTAAACAGAGCAGGCTTGTAACCGCTGATTAACCTAGTTTTTACTTTTTCATGGATACAATATAAATAAGGACTCCTGAGCTCCTTGTAGTCGTGGTTTGTTGATATGGAGATCAATAGGTAGGCTTGAAAATGAGCCAGGAGGAGACATCATTGTAAAGAATCCTCCACTAACCCTCTCCTTCTGTTCAAAATATAGAGTAATTTAGTGCTTAATTTGAGCCGGTGGTTTCTGGTGCTCAGCACCGGCACTTAACCATCAACACAGTCGCTTTTTATGAGCACCAGTAAAGGTCACATTCATTTATGGTAGGCATGGGGAGATTAAGTCAAGGATGTTGTGCCGACACTCAAACCTAGTTCCCCAGCTTCGAAGTCGGCAGCTCTGGATATTGCGCCATATCATCTCCCCACTTTCATGGCTAGTTCTGTTTTAGGCAGTGATAACTGGAGAAATGGGCTGGGGCAAGCTCCTTCCGGACGAGAGCCCCGGCACTAAGTTAACCACTGGAGTAATCCAAGGGATACTCACGTTTCTGCAGCCGATAATACATAATATAGTATCTTTAGATTTAAGAAGTCTTCTTCCTCTAGGCTTACTGTGATGAAATATATGAGGGATTGTGATGTAGAACGAGGTCATTGGTTGTTTTGTGCAAGGCCTAAACTTTCTGATGTGCTACAGCATCTTCATAACAATCTGGCATTCCAGATTAGTTGCCAGTGGAGGAAAATGAACATCTTTTCCACAATTTCACACAAAAGAGGCTGATTACATGCAACTACCTGGTTCCATAAGGAAATTGATGTGCATGGAGTTAAATATAGTAGAAAAGTCCGTTTCTCCCAGGTTCCTTCTAAAACAGCAGTCCGCCTCACTTGGCAGAACAGTTTTGTCAATGGCCTTCTAATCCAGTGGCTTGGAGAGAGGATGTTGCAGGGAAAAAAATACATTCAGTCATTCATACATTAATTTTGTGATCAGATCAAACACATATGCTACATATATGGTACAATCTTAATTGAGAGGTTTTCAGACTCCTCCTAATAAGATGCAAGGAAAGGGCAGCGATAGAACAATATGCCAGATTTCTATGAAATCAGAGAAGGCAGAAAGTTACCAAAAATATCTTTGATGCACCTGCAGTTTACTGGTTCCATATGATTTGTTCCTTAACCAGAGAAACTGGTTAAAAGAACAGTGGGCAACACAAACGGATGGCTCCAATCCAGCTTCTTTAAGGGGGCAATGTGGGGTTTTTATTGGATTTTTGGAACAGCTTCAATAGCTGAAGTGTCATTATAGCATTTCTGTCCAAGGGGCTGCTGGATGAGGCCCTAGCCACTGAAACGTCTAAATACCAGTCTTCAACCAGTTCAAACCCTACCTCCTCAAATCCTGACACAGCTATTGCCTATTGGGGACATCTCAAAAATGTTTTAAGAGCCTAGAAAATTTCAATCATACATCAGAGGGAGAGGGTAAGGAATGACTCCCTGATCCACTTCAAATAACAACCTCTCAAATTTTTTCAACCAATTTCTCTTACGAAATATGTTGCTCATTGTTATGATCTCCTGAACGAAGGGGCAACACTACTCTTGAAAGATGCAGTTGTTTCAGTGACAAAGGGAGAAAAGTGCAAAGTATGTTATTGTATTCTGTTACATTCCTGACCACAACACCCATTCAAATGGTTACTCTTCTGTCAATCTTGCCACTCATCACTCAAGAATTTCAGAAGGGTTTCCTGGATTTTACAGTCAAATGGATTCTGTCTAGATTTGAATACTACTCACCTAACTGCTGTTCATGCTCTTCAGTTTCTAGGACTCAAGTCAAGTCATCAATCCACTCCAATCCAAACAAGCTTTATTCGACATATGAAGTCATAAAAGCACATACAAAATACATATAAAAAAAATGTCATAAGTCACCAACTAAATTGAGATACAAAGCCTGAATGGAAGGATAAATGAAATCACCTTAAAATTAATATATTCAACATATAAAACCCGTTAAAATCACATATGATAAAATCATATTTTTAAAAAGAATTCAATTTACAAGTTACAGAGCATAATTGATTAGGACAGACACAAAATTCAACCTAATATTTACTACATTAGCTAAATTTGGTACAGTTTAACACTGCCTAACCCTTTGCTAGATGGAGAAAACGTGATCTTATTGCCCAAGACCACCCCAAATATTTTGCCATCGCTATGACAATCGGTGATGCTGTGTCAGTTCTTAGAATTCTTTCTGCTTCGCTAGACATTCTTGTTCCTAAAAGCTTGCAGATTGGTGTCAACCAGACACGGCGTGGAACATCGTATCTAATATATGCAAACAATAGGTGGGCCAGAGATTCTTTACTGGACTGACAGACCCGGCACATATCATCGCTGGGTTTAGCCCATCTAGCAGTAAATACTCTTAGTGGCAGTGTACCCACCCTAAATTGGAAATATAATTTCCGGTCATGCGGTTTTGTGATTAAATCCCAATACAATTCCAATCTGGGGATTAATTTGCTTTCCAGGAAAACTCCAGTTAGAGAGGACGGCTCACTAGTTCTATGTTTATTGTGTTGTACCATTTCCCAATATTTATCTTTCAAAATCTTTTTTGTTGGAAAAGTGGAATTTATTGGATCCTCCCACAGTGAGTTCATGCCAATACTTGATAGAGTATCTCTAACCTCCTATCGCCATTTTATTTGGTGAGAAATGACTGTTCTTATTATATCTTGTAAACCAGCCGCATATAATGCAAGTTCTGGAATAGTCCAGAGTCTCTGCCAATATAAGGGGGGACGCAATTTGCTATGTCTGCGATTGGTTTTCTCCCAAGATCATACAATAGGGGACACGTTGGGGTGCTCTGTGGTAAACGAGTAATTTTCCACAAAAACCTGTTTTCTGATAATGTTAACTTGGATAAATTCTCAACCCCCCCAGAGCACTGATCCATAGAGGTCTAAACTGATAACTTTCATATTGTAAATCTCAAGTGCCGGGCTGATTGGCTTTGAGAATGAGTTTTTATATTCCGTGTGCAACACCCCCAATAATTGCCGGTGTTTTGGGGATGCCAAATCGATCTGGTGGCTCCATTTAAGGTCATCCTGAATGTTAACCCCTAAGTATTGAAACTCTTTGACTTGATCTAGCAGCCGATCATTCATTTGGATACCCCCTTAAAAACCCTATGCTGGTTAAAAGCCATGAGTTTCGTTTTCGACACATTGACCTCCAAGCCCTGCTTCAAGCAGTACGCCTCAAAGATTAATAGAGCGCTCTGGAGACCACTTGGGGTCTTGGAAATGATCAATGTGTCATCTGCGAACATAAGTATGGGGATTTTCGCTCCTGCTAGTATTGGGGCATCCGTAGGGATAGATCTCAAGAAATTCACTATTCCATTGATGTATAAGGAAAATAGTTTTGGTGCCATCACACATCCTTGGTGCACGCCTCTTTCTACAGGGAAAGGATTAGTAACATCACCCTGCATGCCCCATCGGATTTTAGCATTATTGTTCTTGTGTAGGTTAATAATATGTGTCAGTAGTTCAGATGACATCCCCTTTTCTTGTAATGTCCCCCACAGTTTGGCTCGGGGTACAAGGTCAAATGTTGACATAAGGTCAACAAAGGTAGCATACAAGCTGCCCTTGCCCAAAGTCACCGCTTTCCAATATAGCAAGATGAACCGAAACACCTAATCATTAGTGCTTGTTAAAGTACGGAACCCCGCTTGCAGTGGAGATAAAATACTAAGCTCATCAATCCATTCTTGGACTTTGTTGAGCACTAGTCTCCCCATTATCTTTTGCAAGGAATCTATTAAGCTGATAGGCCTGTAATTCCCAGGGCATGATATTTCCTCTTTCTTAAAAACCGGTATAATTTCAGCTCCTTTCCAGGAGTCGGGGACTGGGGCACCCTGAGCTATGGCATTAGTCAGCAATAGAATATACCAGCACCATCTTTCCTTATCATAGAGAAATACATCCCCGGGGATGCCATCTGGGCCAGATGCTTTCCCGTCCACTATAGATTTTAGTGCCGCTTCAACCTCAACCCTACTAAAAGCCACGTCCTGGTAGAACACTCGAGTGATATCACCCTCTGTTAGAAATGGGATCTCTGGTTGGCTAAGGCTTGTGCCAAAGCCAGGCAGAGACCTCCACTCTAGTCAGGGCAAGGGAGTTACACGCCAAAGATAACCCCTGCTCACCCCCTTGGTAGCTTGGCACGAGCAGTCAGGCTTATCCCGGAGGCCATGTGTAAAGCATTTGCGCACGCACACAGCAACAACATCCCAGGCACACTACAAAAGGAACTCCACACAGGGTTATATCAAAAATAGCCTTTGTATTCTCATAACACATTAGAATAGCAAACACATATTATACATGGTGCCACCTGGCACTAGGTCATATTTACAAGGGATTATTTACACCTGACAGGGCCAACTGGACCACTATCAGAACCATCACAAAGTGAACTTAGTAAATGCAGAACATATCATGAACCTAGAACACAACCAGTAACTACTGGTAACCACTGTACTAAGCATCAGCCTGTAACATAAACCACATTATGCATAGTATCACATTAGGCACGAATACCTTCTGTGCCAACCTCACCAGCATAAACACATTATGCAATTCTCTCATTAAAACGCATTACACCCTAACCTCCTAAGCATAACTCACATTAGGGGCATAAATCACACATTGAAACATAATCTCACTAGCAGAAACTATAATATGCAAAACAACCTCATAATCACAAGAACCACATTTATTTTAGAGGTATAAAACAGGGTGCGTAAATCATACTACATGAATCACATTTCCTAGCACCACAATCACATTAGGGCCTGGAGCCCTACAAACCTAATAATCCCCCTGGCCAACTGGCCATCTCAAAAAGGAGCTCAAATGTCCTATGTCCCAAGAGTCAGGGCGCGCTGACAAAGCAGCGAAAGTCAAGGGTGCACAATCTGCGCAGTCCTAAATATTGCAGCTGGCACTAAGTGCTGCGCAGCTGTGAATGTCAGGGGCAAAGGAGTGCATCTCACTCCTAACTTAGAAGACATGTCTCCCAAAGGAAGAATGGCCTAAATGGCGCAGCTGCCCACTATTTGCTGGGCAGCTGGGAATGTTAAAATGAGGCATGGGCTCTCAATGGCCCCTAAAACAAATGTGCCCCCATCGTTGGAGTCATATGGGGCTCTAAAACAATTATGCGCAAAACAGAACTTGCCCCCAAGAATGGTGCAGCTGCCCTCTAGCAAAACGGGGCAGCTGTGGAAAGAAATGTGGCCATGGAGGGCGGGCATTGCCAATATGCCCCGACAGGCCCCTCTTATCAGGGACTCTCAGGAGAAAGAAATGGCCCCCAAAACGTGGCAGTAGCCCGCTACGGCGGCGCCACTGGAAAAACTGGCCCCCTTGTTAGAGCGGGAGCGAAATGTGGCCATGTCCCCCTCTCACCCTCACTCACCGGCTCTGGGGCAAAGGCAGCAGTCCCCCTTTTCACCGGTCCCTCTCCAAGGGGCTGAGACTTCTCACAGACGGCGGGGCAGGCTTGCGCCGACCGCCTCTCTTCACTTGGGTTCTCTCTGTGTACAGGGCTTCCCTCAGCCACACGGGAGCCGTGCGCAGATTCAGCAGCATACTCGGAGGCGGGGTGGGCTTCTGCCTGCCTCCAACACCTCCCTACGTCACCCGGACTCCCAACTGCTCACGGGAGCCCCGTGCAGATTCACGACTCTGGCGCCGCTTCCGGCCCGGCTGCTGGCTCTGCCCCCTTCACGGGCAGGAATGCCTGACTTCCGGGTTTGGCCAAACGGGGACGCAGCGGTGATTTCTTCACTCCAGGCACAATGAGGGGTAGGCTCCCTCTTTCACTAAAAATATAAAGCGGGTTGGGCACCTGCTATTATGCAATAAAGGCCAAGTCGCGGGGTGGGCACCCGCACATTAATTAAAATTAAAATGAAGACGCAGGGTGGGCACCTGCTCAATGAAATAAAAATAAGCAAGGTGGGCACTAGCGCTGCAGGCGTCATGGGGAAATCCCTATTCTGGGGATTCCCTCTCTCTCTCTCTAGGCAGCGCGACCTTCACAGCCCCCACTCCTCTTCCTGGAGTAATTAGAATAAAGCGCTCACGAGGCGCTTGATGTCCCTCAAGGAATCCAGCAGGCAGAAATAAGTCCTTAAGGTTTTAGGGGGCATAGCTGGGCCCAGGGGCCAGCACACAGGGTCCTCCTGCAGGGAGGCAGCCCCCATGCCGGTCCCACCTGGGCCCCAGCAGCAGCAAGCCCCCCCTCCATCAGGAACAGGAACACTGAACAACTTTCATGGGGTCACAGCCCCTATATTTATATTAGGGAAATCCCTTTGTGTCACAGCACAGGGCTTGGGGGATACCAGTCAGAACTGGTTTGGGGGAGCTTTGGAGCACTTTGTTTTGCTCAGCTCCTCTCTCCTTTGTTAGGTGGGGGGCTAGGGGCTCAGACGCACCACAGGGGGCTGAGCCAGCATTGTGGAGGGAAGGCACAGTCCTATTCAGGTCCCAGGTGCAACTCCTCCCTCCCATCTGCATGCAGATCTCTCCATTCACCACTGGGCTGACTAACCCTGGCTCCTGGAATTCCCCACACCATCCAGCACCTGCCAATCACAAGCCAGACATGCACTCCACATCAGGCAGGCAGACACACAGCACACAGAAATGCCAACTTCTAGAAGTGGCACTTCTCCACCAGTCACCATAAATCTGCGCACACCATTGCGCAGCATTTATTCTCACTAGTTCGCACATACCAAACTCGAACCCTGCACTCCTCTCACATCTGGAATTACCATGGACACACATATCCCCTATCCATTCCTATGGGAGGGCAGGCCAATCTCACCACATGCACTCAGAGAGCGCACGCACTTTACACTGGACCACCAATACCAGGTCACAGGAAAGGCAAAAAGTTTAGGGGTGAACCTGCCAAAAGGGCCAAGTCCAACACCCTCTTCATCATCTACATTTGAGGCATATTGGGGTTTGAAATGGTTAACCCAATCCATCTGTTATACATGATTTTGGGGCTGTCGGGCCTGCCCTCCTTTGTCCCATTTGTATACGTTCCAAAACTGCTGGGAATTTCCCGTGGCACATGCCTCCCTAAGTTCCTACCATCTTTTATCATCCCATATTTTCTTTGCCTTTATCTGGGTACCCCTATATGTATGCCTGGCTGCTCGAACTACTAATGGGTCACCTTCTTTGATAGCTTCCCCTAGCACTACACATGCCTCTCTACAATCGCTGTTAAACCAGTGTCCTGCTTTCTGGTTTAAAGCTTTTTAGGTCTACCCTGCTTGGAAAAATAAGTATGCAGGTGAACAAAAAAGTTGATTGCTCGAGAGCCAGTAAATTTGCTAGGCTGTCCTCAAGCTCGCTTATGGCACAATCCATATCCTTTTTCATGCAGTATAGCTGTTCGGTCATCTCTATTATTTTCAGCCATTTAATGCATCCCATATCTTTAACTGGGGTAACATCACATGTGGAATATTCGTTTCTTAGTTGGATAGGTGCCTTGTGCCTTTTTAATTCCAGGCTCACACACAAGGGGCTATGATCACTTTCTAGCCTGTCTCTAACTATCATATCTCTAAGGGCGTTCCATAGTGTCAGACTAATCAATCCATAATCTAGCACTGTACCCGTTGATAAAGGTATTAGCCCCTGATCTATCTGACGGTACACGACCATTTACAGCCCGCAATCCCTTCTCCATGCAAATGGAATTAATTTGGATAGCCACATCGGTCCACTTCTTTATAGGGTCAAGCTCCAGCTTTGGAATGCCCCACTTTGTATCTTCCTTTTTTGTAAAATGACTCTCCTCATTTGTAAGGGGCTCAAACGTCAAGTTAAAATCACCCACGTCTAGGATATTCAAAACTTCCAGGTATGAGTCAAGATCGTCCAAAGCCATCAAACTCCCCGACTTCTTCCCTCTAGTACCTCTCACATAGACATTATAAATGTCTATGTACCAATGTGAGCCCATGGCCAATCTTACTGCCTGAATGTCATGACTCTGGGTTTGTGTCACCTGTATGTTCAAACCTAAATCCTGCCGCACCCAAATTGTCAAGCCCCCCAATGGCCTCCCTTTTGCACCTTTAATGGCCAGGATATAATAGTTTAGGTAACCTACACAAAAGAGAGGAGCCCCTGCCCAGGTTTCTTGGAAGAGACAGATGTCATATCCCTCAATAAAAACATGCCACTCGGGAGAACCCATATTCATACTCAGTCCTGCGATGTTCCAAGACAACAAGGAATCCTTAACAGGAATTGTACATGGTGACAGTAACCCGCTAGATGTAGTAGGAGGTGGGCTACCCACCTCCAACACACTATCTATCTGGGTGGATAAAACAGAAATAATCTTTAGGGATTTATCTAGCCCTGCACTAGAGTGCTTAGTACTCAGGGAGCTGCCCCTGATGATGGAACTAGCTAATGTTTGTTCTTGTTGCTTTGGGGGCAGTACTTTCCTCAGTCAATCAATTGTTTCCAGAGAGGAGCTTCCCTGCATACTAGATAGCCTGTGCCTTGGTAGGTGGGCAATCCTGCTACTAAGGGGGGAGCGTCTGAACTGGATAGATGACTGTCCTGGTGGAGTGGTACAAAACTCCAATGCAAAAAGGTTTTCTGCTAAATCTGCCCTGATCAGGGTAAGCTCGTATACAGTCTTGGTGATGAACTGGTGAGGTTAGCCTATGAGCTTGTACTATGTCTTCCCTTATCACTGATCGACATCCCCTGATATCGCGAATCCAGTGAATAGCTTTATTTGTTAGGGAATCCGCATTCCCTATACCTTTACTTGCATCAAGCTTGGGTACATGCATCATAAAGATTATATGGGTACTAGGTAAGTTAGATGAATGCTGTTCTCGATGCCCAGGCTGGGAACCAAACTGTGAATGTTCGGCGTAAGGAAGGGTATTTCTACTATATGATGTCTGGTCCCTCTTTAATGCCGCTTTATAGGAGTTGTTAGTGTTGCGTGCGATAGAGTATGGTAAATTCTTAGGCATCGGTGGTGGTGTCTTTATTTTATTTGTCATAAACTTCTCAGGAGGAGGTGGTAGCCTGCTGGCAGTGGAATTCTTGCCACTGATAGTAGTAAACGGTGCAGCCAATAAAGTTACAGGGTTGGACCCCTGTGGACGCACTGGGTGGCTATTTTCTATTACATTTGCGCTCCCTCTTCGAGATAGATCAGATGTTAGGAGCTTAATCATTGAGGTTAAATCCTCTATCAGACTTCTCATAGACCCCACTTCCAGCCTTAATTTGGTGACTAATTGGCTAATGTCCTGACATTCTGTATTAGTACCTCGCACTACATCTTTGCCTTGTGGTATCTGGGCAATCTGGGGCAGAACTCTGTTAGTGCATATGATTGTAGGGTCTATATGTTCAGTATTGGGCTTAGACTTAGTCGGACTAATGATTGAGTGTGATGCTCCCATTGTTTCACATTCTCTATCATCATTGCTAATGGCCAGTCTTTTGTTATGTTTTCTGCTAAACATTGCAGGAATAGCAAGGTTAGAGGGTTGGATTAGCCTGGGGGGTGTTTTACGCAGCTAGGTTGTGTAGCAGGTGAAGAGTCTAGTATACCCTCACACTCACTGATTAGGTAGGGTATTAATACGGTCTATTACACAGTGACTACCTGCATGTTTTTAGAAGCTTCCTAGCCTTTTTTCCCCAATTACCCTGACTTGTTCCATTCCCTCCAGCCTCACCCCCTTCCTCGCTTCCTTCCAGTATCTTTCTTTTCCCCATATTCCTAAGATATACAGCAGGACCCCTTTTAACTGCTAATCCTTCCAACGCAAATACTAGAACCTCACTTAGCCTCAGGGAGTGGTTTAACCTGCAGGTGCTATGCCAAATACAACAATGAAAAGGAAATATTAAATCTTTTAAGATCAATAAATACAACAAATCCAAATGGCCGGTCCGTCAATGTTTTAGCAATCTCAATGGGGGTCGGAGAGTATAGTCAGTAACTTTTAGTTTATTACACTAGTCTCTAGACGGTCCCAACATCAGTTCCACTACCAGACAAGAAGCGAAAGAGGGGTGGCCCTGCCCTGCCTCTTCCTGCCAATGACGGGCAAGGACAGGCCCGCCCATGGCCCGCGCGTGTTGCGCATCGCGGAATTTAACCGGCACATATGAGGGCACAGCTAACTCCTCCCTCTCGGCTGCCAGGAAGCGGGAGACACGCATTGCACTCTGAGACTCGGAGTCCCACCAGAGTGTATGTCCGCGCAGTGGTGCACACCGGGGGGGAAAGCAAGTGCACCAAAGTTTGGCAAAGATTAGGAGGCTCAAGTTGGATCGCAAACTCCACAAAAGTACAGCAAAAGTACAAAACTGCCCCAAGTGGATCTCGTGTCCCGCGCCGTGGAATGTAATCAGCGCTTATGAGGGCACAGCTGACTCCTCCCTCAAGACTGCCAGGAAGCGGGAGACACGCGTTGCACTCTGGGACTTGGAGTCCCACCAGAGTGTATGTCCAC
The DNA here is from genome assembly GCF_964204655.1 of Triturus cristatus. NCBI lineage: Eukaryota > Metazoa > Chordata > Amphibia > Caudata > Salamandridae > Triturus > Triturus cristatus. The sequence continues at coordinate 237,588,178 of NC_140584.1, read as the reverse complement.
GCAGTGGTGCACACCGGGGGGGGGGGAAGGAAGTGCCCCAAAGTTTGGTAAAGATCAGGAGGCTCCAGTTGGATTGCAGCCCCCACAAAAGTACAGCAAAAGTACAAAACTGCCCTGCAAATGGATCTCATGTCCCACGCCGCGGGATGTAATCGGTGCATATGAGGGCACAGCTGACTCCTCCTTCTCGGCTGCCAGGAAGTGGGAGACACGCGTTGCTCTATAGGACTTGGAGTCCCACCAGAGTGTATGTCCATGCACTGGTGCACACAGGGGGGGAAAGGAAGTGCCCCAAAGTTTGGTAAAGATTAGGAGGCTCGAGTTGGACCGCAGCCCCCACAAAAGTAAGGCAAAAGTACAAAACTGCCCCGCAAATGGATCTTGTGTCAATCAATCCGTTCTTATGAAGGAATTACAACAAAACCTGATGCAGTCTGATGACATTGTTATCCTATTTAAAAGCAACTGCTCAAGACTGGCTGATAACCCACGGGGACACGGCCTGCCATCAGGAGGGTCCTATGAGAGAACCCATGGTTAACCTCTCCTTCATCAACTTCTTTCTCTTTGAGATCTGAAGTCACAGGATTACAAAGTTCGGGTGCTGATGTTGCCCCGGATTTCAAGTTTTCCTACAATGGTGGTTGAACTCTCAGAATCTGAAGAAAGGTATATCATGGGTTCTCTGCATCTCCCAGTTCTTACAAGAAATGCCAGCAGGGGGGCAATCTTAGGAATCTGGGTAGTCCAGGCTTTTTAGTCCAGGAAACAGATAGACATTTCTTCAATTTAGAAAAACTGTCAGTAGTTCAATGGGCCCTTCTACAGTTTCCTCTTCAGATTCAATGACAAGTGATTTGTGTAAGGACAGGTAATCAATTGACTGGTTCTTGTACAAATCACCTGGAGCAAACCATATTACACAAATCAATGTCCATTGGTTGGAAGATCAGGTTATGGACAGAGAAGAATTTCCAGTCTCTGATCTTCCTGGGAGGGAGAATGGAACTGAGAGCCATCTGAGTTTAAGTTTAATCTTTCTGCCGTAGTGTCCACATCTCTCTGGTTATACCAGGATATCAAGGCCAGGTTCAGACATTTGAAATTTGATTTATTTGTGAGTTAATAGAAAACTGTGTTAACCATCTTTTCCTCTCTACTTCCAGACCAGGAGGTTAAAGGGATGAATGCATTCTCAGTTCAGTGATTCTAGGGGCTGCGGTTAGATTCAACTCAAATTCTGTCAATTTTTCATGTTCTACAAAAGATTAAGGTGAATTGCACAACATGTATTTGGTAGTGCTACTTTGGCCAAGGAGACCACTGTTTCCCCTACTTTAACAGCTGTCAAGCTGTCTTCATTCAATATTTCTGACTCTTCTTTACTGTCTGAGAGATTCTTTTCTCTCCTGGCCTCTCTTTGATGTCTGCAGCTGGAGAGCTGGAGGTTTAAAGGTTGTGATTACAGCAGCAGAGATATTTAGAGGAAGTGGATATTTTAAGTTAGCAGTCCAATAGACAGAAAACTCAGATCATAATTTTCATACTTTGAGTCCATGTGTGCCTCCAAAAGATGCAAAGGTTCTTTTTGTGAGCCAATAAAAAGTGTAGTTTTTTTCAGAGATGTATTCCTCTTATTGCTGTGGTGTCCACATTAGAACCCATTGTGCTCCAATTAGAGCTTTCAAAGGTCAGGCAGTTCAAAGAAATTATGAGTTAGCTTCTAAATGTCTGAGGACTTTTTTCCTTAAGAGGCAGGAGGTTCATTCACCAGTCCTTCCTCATTATGAAGGAGGTTATGACCCAGTTGCTCATCAGTAATCTTCATTAGTCTGAGCCTAAGTCTTCTTCATCATTGTCCTCAGTTTTCCTCCCTCTCTATGCATTTATTTTGCGGCCACATTTTTTCAGGAACCACTTGGAATCTCCAGAAATTAGTTCAATGGGTACTTGCTTTCTATGGGCAAGGAAGGGACATGGCATGTCACAAAGAAGAAGGGAGCTAGGCATGGGGATAGAGCTGGCAGGGCCTTGCAAGATCTCCCCTGCTTCCAGCCTCTTCCACAGCTGACTGGAGGACCACTCCTGCATTAGGAGGCAGCCTCATCAGCTAGCATCCTTGCTAGCCTGCAGTCTCGGAAAAAACCAGAGCCCTCCTGCTGCCCTGGTCCTAGTCACCCAAGACCCAGGTTCCAATGCCCCGTGCACTGTGCCCTCACCACTTTCCACCTTGCCAGTCCACTGACCTTTCCCGCTTTTCCCAACTCCTGCCTCCCCTAAGTCCCTCCCAGTACCTACTTCATGGAGGCCGTAGCGCGACTGTGCAGCTGGGATATCCCCAGGGTGTGAAAGGCAAGCCTGTCTGTGCCCATCCACACCTGGACCGCACCCAGCACCAGGAACCTTGGCCATCCAGATTCCCACAGGCACTCCATCACAGATCTACATGCCCTGGACCCTAGATACAACAACTGTCTCGCATCCCCTCACTCCACAGCAGGATCATTCACCTACTGCCACTGCCTGTTCACCTTCATCCCTGATCCAACAGCCCACACCAAAACCTGCACCACGCCCCCCCCCCCCACTGGCCAGCACTCATCCGGAGCACTTCCACTGCTTCCTGATCAATGCCAGATCACTCTGCAAACATGCTCTCCACCCTCTTCCCCAACGTAGCCTTCATCACAGGGAACTGGCTTACACCCCATCAGGATCTGACATCTCCACCAGAACACTGAACAGCTACAAGCTGAAACACCAGGACTGCACCAACAGACATGGAGGCAGTATTGCCATCACCCACAAGGAGTCAATCACCTGCACCACCACAAAGACAAAACCACGCCGATCATGAAACACCTGAACTTCCAGCTCCGCATCAACTACAAAACAACCATCAAAGGCACCCTCGCATGAAGGTCCCCTGGGTCACGAACCGGCCTCAGCAATACCATCACAGAATTCTTCACCCCGCTCACCATCGATTCCGAACACAACATCTTCCTGGGAGACCTCAACTTCCACCTGGATGGCCACACAGACTTCAACTCCACCAACCTCCTGGAACGAACAGACAACATTGGCCACGCACAGATCCACCAAACGAGCCAGCTGGTACACCCCAGAACTCAGCAATATGAAACGCAGATGCAACCACTTAGAAAGAAGATAGCAAACTAGCAGAAACAACACAGAGTGAGTCACTCTCAAGTCTGCCCTCAACACCTACCACCAACTAAGAGACGCAAAAAAGTAGGCTCTGACAAACTGCATCTAGGTCAGTTCCAACCAGACCAAGGAACTTTTCACCATTGTCAGAGTTCGCCTGCCCATCTGCCACCAAAAACGTAATCCCTGCTTCACAAAAACTCTGCCACGCTTTAGCAGACCACTTCCACAACAAGATAGTCACCATACACAGAAACTTTGGTCCCCAAGCCACGGACCTCCTCAGCTTCCTCACCACCAAAATGATCTCCAGAGACCACCTGCTCACCGCATGATAATAGCTCAGCACACCAAACACAACTACCTTAATTAACTCCATTCCCCATCAACTCTTCAACCTCTTAAGTGACAAGATCAGCCACCAGCTCACCACCATCCTCAATGAATCTATCACCTCACCCACCTTTTCCGATGCCTGGAAGTACTCAGAGGTCAAAACCCCCTCAAGAAACCCTCCACAGACCCTCAGCGATCTCCAAAAATACCACCCCATCTCACTGCTCCTGTTTCATGCCAAACTCCTGCAGAAGGTCATCAACCTCCAAATGTCCTTAAACCTGGAGAGAAACAATGTACTAGACCCCTCTGAATCATGATTCATAGCCAACCACAGCACAGATACGGCCCTGATCGCCGCAACAGACGATATCTGTACCCTACTCGACAGAGGAGATTCAGCCGCCCTGATCCTTCTTGACTTCTCCGAAGCCTTTGACACTGTCTCCTACCACACACTCATCAAAAAACTACGCCAGATCAGAATTGAAGGCTCATTTCAGCCGCATCCACCAAGAACTCTGTAGCGCCAGAGGCTGGACCACCTGTATTGTACAGTGACTTTGGATCATGCTATTTGAAGCATATGTAATTTCTTCGTGTACCAAATATTAAGCCTTGAGAAAGCCCTGGCTTAAACTGTGCCAAGGGGCGAAACACGTGTCGGCTGTTCATCTTTGTTATGAATAAACAATACTCTGGATTTACCAATTTACTGGATGGTTTCTGTTATAGAGGGAGTGAAATTGACTCATTACCACAAGCATCCAGAATTGAAGACAATGCCTTCAGATGGATGGCATCTTTCCTCAGAGGTAGCAACCAGAATCAGTTTCCCTCACAACCCAAGCACACCATATGCTGCATCCTACAGGGTTCATCGCTCCATCTGACCCTCTTCAACATCTAGACACCGCTAGCAAACATCATCAGAAGGAACCCACAATATCAACATAATTTCCTACATCGACAACACCCAGCTTGTCCTCTTGCTCTCAGCTGACCACACCACGACAAATTTCTACTTCCACAACTGCATGAGAAATGTCTCCACCTAGATGAAGGACAACTGCCTGAAGCTCAACACAGACAAAACCGAAGTGTTGATTTTTGCCCACCACGCCTTTCTCTGGAACAACAACTGGTGGCCATCAAAACTCAGACCCACCTCCACACCAAAAGACCACGCCCACAACCTTTTCATCATCCTGGACAGCAAACTGTCATTGCAATGACAGGTAATGCCATCTCCTCAGCCTGATTCCACACCCTGTGCCTGCTCTGCAGTTTCTTCAAATGGCTCCCCATCAGCACCAGGAAAACAGTGACGCAGACCTTCATCACCAGCTGCCTGCCTACAGCAAAGCACTCTATGCAAGCACTACCAGCAAACTCATAAGGAGACTCCAGACGATTCAGAACGCAGCAGCCAGATTGATCCTTAATATGCTCAAAAGAACCCAAATCACCCAGCAACTCAGAGACATCCACTGGATCCCCCTCCAGGAAAGAGGCCAGTTCAAACTTCTGAGCCACGCCTACAAAGCCATTGTTAGAATGGGGAACCTCTGGTTGGCACAGGTAGGTACTTGTGACAAGCAGTGGCCCCTTCTTCTATTCAGGGCGAGAGAATTACCCCTTCAGAACAACCCCTGCTCACCCTATAGGTAGTGTGGCGCGAGCAGTCCGGGCTAAACTTCAGGGCGCTAGTCAGTTAAGCATTTATGATCACACACAGTAAACCACAACGATCCCCCACAAATGGACACCAGGCGTAAGTTGTATCAAAAATACGGATGCTTTATATAAAAGATTCTTGGTTACGCAGGCATGTACAAGACCATCAATAACGGTTGCGAAATGGAAGCCACAAGATGATAATTAGGCACTGTTCTTTTCTTTGGTAACTTATTCGATCACGAGCGCTTCACAGGGCTCGGTTGAGTCGGTCCAGTCACGATGATGCGCAGTGCACCCGGGGTACAGTGATACGGGGAAATCAGAACGTTGCGGACCCCGAGTCCGATAGAGAGTTCACTGTACCTGGGAACGTGCGATGTGCTTGGACGAGTCTTCGGGGGAGATGCAGGTTCTGCACCTCGCGGGTCTTCCGGATCAAGAATTCAGCGGGCGGCTCTCGGTAGACAGGTGCGGCCCAGGGCCTCCGGCACGGACTGTGCGGGAGGTCACTGCGGAGGGCGGCACGGTCAGACTCAGGCTGGGAGGTGAAGCGGGGCGGCCGGATACGTTACGACGTACGGGCGGCCGTCCGAGGCTTGATTTCACTTCCCAATTAGAAATCCGGCGGGAGGGCGAGAGGGCACCAGGCAGGCTCCAGTGGCAGGCAGGTGACAGGGAAGCGGGGCGGCCAGCCTCGATGGGTCCAGAGCGACTCAGGTAGAGCGGGTCTCTCGGCGAGGGGAGGCGGCCAGGCTTCTGGGTATCACGGCCCTAGGAGGGATGCGAAGGTGCGCAGAGCACTCCAGCGGGAGAAAGCACACGGCTCGAGTTCTCAGACGAGCGGAGACACGGTGAACCCACTGGTCCTGGGGTTCAGTTCAGGGGGCAAGCTCTTCTTCCAAGCCCTTGGAGATAGTTGAAAACTAAGTGCAAAGTCTCTTTCAGTCTTTTCCTCTCCTTCCTCAGCAAGGCACCTACTGCAGGCCAGTCCCTCAGGTCAGGGAAAGTTACTCCTCCTTCAGCTTCTTCCAGGTCCTTCTAGTCGGGCAGAGTTCCTTCATGGTTCAATCTGGATCTGATTTCTTAGGAGCCAGGCTCCTACTTTTATACAGGGGTTCTTTTGTTCTTTAGCGCCAGGGGACCTGGGCCTGGCTCAGTCCAGTTTTGGAGCACTCTGTTGTGGTGACTCGGCTTGTTCCTTTCAGCAGCAGGGCAGAGACATCAGCCGCTCCACAGGGGGCGGCGCCGGCTTTGTGGTGGCAGAGCACAGGTCTATTCAAGAGTCAGGGTGTACTCCTCCCACCCATCCTGGTGTAATCTCTCTACCCACCACCTGGCAGCCAACCTGTCTCCTGGAATCCCCCAGCCCTGCTCCTGTACTGTTGCTAGGCAGAACACACACCCACGGCAGAGGCGGACTGAGATGGTCAGGCACGCAAAGGCTAACTTTCTAAAAGCAGCATTTGCAAACCCAGGATATTAAAATAACCTTTACTAAAAGATGTATTTTATTATCCCGAGTTCAGGCATACTAAACATGACTTTCTACCATGCTCTCTGAGTCCACTGGGGTCACAGCGTGTAGCGGTCCCAGCAGCCCATTCTGGCCTATGGAGAGCAGGTAGCCTTCAATAGTGAAAAACGAAAATGGCTGTAATTCACTATTAGGACATACCACACACATCAGGGCATGTCCTACCTTATGCCTACAATGCACCCTGCGCTTAGGCCTACCAGAGGGGTGACTAACATGTAGTTAAGGGAAGGTTGAGGGACGGGCAAGTGGGGACACTTGCTCAGTCAGCGCGACGGTACCAGACCGCGCGCAGGTTCTGCAGTGGCAGACCCTAGACACATTTTACCCCGCTGCTTCGGTGGGTGGCACAACCAGTGCTGCAAGCCCACTAGCAGCATTTGGATATACAAGCCCTTGGCACCCCTGGTGCACTCTACTAGGGACTGATAGTAAACCAAATAAACCAAACGTGGAAGTCAATTCACATAATACATTTTACTATAGGGAGCACTTGCACTGTGGCACTGGATGGCAGTGGCACAGTGCCCTGAGCAGCTAACACCAACACAAAACACATTGAGGCACAGACAAAAAATGGGAGGGTGACCCACGCCAATGGTGCCAGGTCTAACACGTGTCCCCTCCAGCTGAAAAGTGGGGAGAACTACCCTACCCCAGGGAGTTCTTCATCACTAAGGCGGAAAAACCTGGACAGACCGTCAGCATTGGCGTGATCTGTGCCAGGGCGATGCTCCACCGTAAAGTCCATACCCTGTAGGGAGATGGACCACCTCAACAGTTTTGGGTTCTCACCCCTCATTTGCATCAACCATCTGAGGGGCCTGTGGTCGGTCTGAACCCGGAAGTGAGACCCAAACAAGTAGGGTCTTAGCTTCCTCAGCGCCCAGACCACAGCAAATGCTTCTCGTTCTATCGCACTCCACCTTTGTTCCCGGGGAAGTAGCCTTCTGCTAATAAAGGCTAAGGGTTGGTCAAAGCCCTCCTCAGTGATCTGTGAGAGAACAGCCCCTACACCATGCTCTGATGCATCCGTCTGCACCAGGAACTCTTTGGAGAAGTCAGGTGCCAAGAGCACGGGTGCCGTGCACATGGCAGTTTTCAGGGTGTCGAAGGCTTTCTGACAGATGTCAGTCCATATCACTTTTCTGGGCTGCTTCTTCGAAGTCAGCTCTGTCAAGGGGGCAACGATGCTGCCATACCCCTTGACAAACCTCCTGTAGTACCTGGTTTGTCCTAAAAAGGCCCTCACCTCCGCCTGGGTTTTTGGGGGCTCCCAAGCCAGGATGGTTTCAACTTTGGGTTGGAGGGGCACCACCTGGCCGCTCCCCACTTGGTGTCCCAAGTACACCACTGAACCCTGCCCGATCTGACACTTGCTTGCCTTGATCGTGAGGCCTGCCTTGCGCAGCGCCATCAACACTTCCCAGAGATGTTGCAGGTGTTCTTGCCATGTGCCGCTGAACACTGCGATGTCATCCAGGTAGGCGGCGCTGAACTCGGTCAGCCCAGCCAACACCTGGTTGACCAACCTCTGGAAGGTGGCAGGGGCATTCTTCATCCCAAAGGGCATCACCCGGAACTGGTAATGCCCATCTGGTGTAGAGAATGCGGACCTCTCTTTGGCCCCATCAGTTAAGGCGATCTGCCAGTACCCAGACGTTAAATCAAACGTGCTGAGGTACCGTGCAGCCCCTAACCGATCGATGAGCTCATGAGCTCTGGGGATGGGGTGCGCGTCAGTCTTCGTGACTGAATTGAGTCCTCGGTAGTCCACACAGAACCGGAGTTCGGGCGTGGCACCCGGCGCTGCAGCCTTTGGGACCAAGACCACTGGGCTGGCCCAAGGACTGCTGGAGGACTCAACCACCCCTAGGGCAAGCATCTTTGAGACCTCCTCTTTGATGCAGGCCCTGACCCTGTCAGTTACCCGGTAGGCCTTGTGCTTCACAGGTAAGCTGTCTCCTGTATCTACATCATGGACGCACCAATTTGTGATACCAGGAACCAGGGAGAACAGGTCAGGGAACTGCCCCAGCAGCTGGCGACAGTCACCCTGTTGCTCAGGGGTCAGGGTGGGTGAGAGGTTAACTCCATCCACTGACCCGTCTCGCTCTGAGGCTACCAAGAGGTCAGGAAGAGGCTCGGACTCCTCTTCCGTCCCATCATCGGTGGCCAAGAGCATGCCCACTTCGGACCTCTCCAAGTGGGGCTTCAGTCGATTGACATGTAGGACCCTTAAGGGGTTCCTAGGAGACCACAAGTTCACCAAGTAGGTGACAGAACTCTTGCGCTCCACAATCTCAAAGGGTCCGGTCCACTTGTCCTGGAGTGCACAAGGCTCCACAGGGGCCAGGACCCACACTTTTTGGCCAGGTTGAAGCTCAACCAGAGTGGCGTTCTGGTCGTACCACCGCTTCATTTCCTCCTGGCTGGCTTCCAGGTTTGCCTCAGCAAGTTGCCTGAAACGCCTAGTCTGGTTCCGGAAAGCCAGCATGTAACTGTATACATTCTGGGGAGGTTTCCTGGGAGATTGCTCCCAGCCTTCCTTGACCAGACTAAGAGGTCCTTGTACTGGGTGGCCGTACAAAAGCTCAAAGGGACTGAACCCTAGAGACTTTTGTGGCACCTCGCGGTACGCAAAGAGAAGGCATGGTAAGAGGACGTCCCGCTTACGCCTCATGGGTTCCTCGAGACCCATAATCATGCCCTTCAGGGTTCGGTTGAAGCGCTCAACCAACCCGTTTCCTTGGGGATGGTAAGGGGTGGTGAACTTGTAGGTCAAACCACACTCTTGCCAAAGGGACTTCATATATTTCGATATGAAGTTGGTCCCCCTGTCAGACACCACCTCTAGAGGGAATCCTACTCGTGAGAAAATTCCCATCAGTGCCCGTCCCACCACGGGGGCCGTCACTGTCCTCAGAGGGATGGCTTCAGGGTACCGGGTGGCATGGTCCACCAAGACCAGGATAAACCTGTTGCCCATGGCTGTCTTGGGGTCCAGTGGCCCCACAATGTCAATCCCCACCCGCTGGAATGGGGTACTGACCACAGGGAAAGGTTGGAGTGGAGCTCTCAGCTTCCTTCCACTCTTGCCACTTGCCTGGTAAGTCTGGAATGTCCTGCAGTGAGTGTCAGAACTCCTGCACATTTGGGGCCAATAAAAGTGGGTGACAAGCCTTTCAAAGGTCTTGTCCTGCCCCAAATGTCCTGCTAACGGTACGTCGTGAGCCAGCCCCAGTAGGAAGGCTCTGAACTTCTGGGGTACCACCAGCGCACGGGCTGACCCAGGTTCAGCAACCTTAGGCTCTGAGTATAGGAGGTTGTTCTCCCAGTAGATCAAGTGAGTTCCGGACTGATCACCATTGGCCTGGGCTGCAGCCTGCTGCCGCATACCCTCTAGAGAGGGGCACTCTTTCTGCTCCCTGCAGAATTCCTCCCTGGTGGGGCCTCCTTCTTGCTGCCAATGGGTCAGCTCAGGCAGGTCCCCCAGTTCGGCTATCTGTTCCCCGGTAGGCTCCAGGGCATCCCCCTCAAGGTCTGCTTCCTCCTGGGCCGTGGGAACTTCAGGAGCCGGATTCCCGCGCCTCCCTTGCCCTCTCTCTAAGGCCGGTTCCTGGGCCTCTCCCTCAGGCTCCAGGGTTCCTTCAACACCCCTACCGGCTGCCATCGACTGGGTGGTCACGCACGCCCAATCAGGCAAGCCCACCATCCGCAGGTGAGTTGTCTTCTCCACCTTTTCCCAAGGGGAGCTCTCCAAATCTTTACCTAGAAGACAATCAACAGGCATGGCCTCTCTCACAGCCACTTGCAGAGTACCAGAGACCCCCCCCCCACTCAAAGGGAACCTGAGCCATTGGACACTGACTCTCTGTGTTGTCGGCGTTGACAACACGGCAGAATGTGTGCGGGACAACCTGCTCTTGAGACACCAGGTGTTGCTTGACAGCAGTCACACTGGCTCCTGTATCTCTAAGAGCCCCCACCCTCTTGCCATTTATGGTCACCCACTGCCCATACTTTTGAGTATTGGGGGGCAGCTGGGCCTCAGCGACCATCTCACTGTCTCCTAATGAGACTAGGGTCATCTGTACGGGATCCCCGCCCCTTGGACATCTATCTCCCTCCCCAAGGCTACACTATTCACCTGCTTGGGGGGTGGAGCACCAGAGGGTGCTGGTTTACCATACAGGGGGCACTTGGGATCCACGGAAATGTGCCCCAGGTTGTTACACTTGTAACATCTGAGGGGCCCTCTTTGAACAGGGTTACCTGTCGGGGCCCCGGTCTGCTTCAGGGGTGGGGGTGGTTGAGAAACTTTCCCTTGGTTCCCTTGGGAATTACTTTGGGGCCCTCTGTAGAACTCCCTCTGTTTACCCTTGTCCCCCCCACTCTTCTGCTGGGGACCCTGAACACCTTTGGCGGGGCCTCCCACGGGACCCTTGTGGACCCTGGTGCTGATCCAGCGGTCCGCCTCCTCACCAAGCTTCCTCGGGTTGGACAGCTTGCTATCGATCAGGTGCTGGCGTAACTCAGGAAAACAATTATCCGACAAGTGCTCCCATGCAATTAAATCAAACAGCCCTTGGTAATCATTCACTTTGCTACCCTTCACCCAACCATCCAGCGCTCTGCAAAAAAAGGTCACATATTCTACATAAGTGGTACCAGGTTTCTTGGTGCAATCCCTAAACCTCTGTCTGTACAATTCAGGAGTTAACCCATACCTTGTCATAAGAGCCTCTTTCATGTGGGGATAGGATGTGTGGACATCAGAGGGGAGGTCTAGCAGTGTGTCCCGCCCCTCACTCAGGAACCTTCCCCACAACCCCGCTCCCCAATCCTTCTCAGGGACCCGGTGGGAGGACATGGCTACTTCATAGGCCCGGAACCACTGCCCAATATCATCCTGCTTATAATATTCTTTGACTACATCTTTAGGAATGTGCACCCTTGACTCTGTTGAATTGCTGCCACCAGAGGGTGAGTTGTCTAAACTCCTGGCCTTGAGATCCAACTCCCTGATTTTTACCTCATGCTCCATGGCCAGTTTTTGCCTTTCCATCTCCATTTGCAGTTTTGCCATCTCCACCTCATGTGCTCGTGCAGCACTCCTGTCGGCCATCTCCTCGGGCGACAGGCCTCTGCTAGGCTCAAAACCACCTTCTGGGGGTATCACCTCTCGTGCATTCTCTGGAAACTTTGATTCGTGCCAGGCTCTCAGCGCCTTCACATACTGATCCTTGGTCGTTAGTCCACTTTGCTTAATTCTGTACTTGGAGAGATATCCTTTCAGGACATCATTTGTGCACTTCCTCAGTGCCTCGGGCTCCCAATCGATGTCATCCACTCCAGAGAATACAGAGGACGCTCCGCCTCCACCGACTGAGCTAGGCATGGTTTCTTAAGGTGGAGATTCTTCTTTAGCAACAACTGTCAATCAATCTGTGGCTGCGTTATAGGTCTGCTCTACGTGGTGATCAATAACTCACTGTATGTAAATCATAAATGCAAATTCGAAATCCCACCGCTGCCACCAATGTTAGAATGGGGAACCTCTGGTTGGCACAGGTAGGTACTTGTGACAAGCAGTGGCCCCTTCTTCTATTCAGGGCGAGAGAATTACCCCTTCAGAACAACCCCTGCTCACCCTATAGGGAGTGTGGCGCGAGCAGTCCGGGCTAAACTTCAGGGCGCTAGTCAGTTAAGCATTTATGATCACACACAGTAAACCACAACGATCCCCCACAAATGGACACCAGGCGTAAGTTGTATCAAAAATACGGATGCTTTATATAAAAGATTCTTGGTTACGCAGGCATGTACAAGACCATCAAAAACGGTTGCGAAATCGAAGCCACAAGATGATAATTAGGCACTGTTCTTTTCTTTGGTAACTTATTCAATCACGAGCGCTTCACAGGGCTCGGTTGAGTCGGTCCAGTCACGATGATGCGCAGTGCACCCGGGGTACAGTGATACGGGGAAATCAGAACGTTGCGGACCCCGAGTCCGATAGAGAGTTCACTGTACCTGGGAACGTGCGATGTGCTTGGACGAGTCTTCGGGGGAGATGCAGGTTCTGCACCTCGTGGGTCTTCCGGATCAAGAATTCAGCGGGCGGCTCTCGGTAGACAGGTGCGGCCCAGGGCCTCCGGCACGGACTGTGCGGGAGGTCACTGCGGAGGGCGGCACGGTCAGACTCAGGCTGGGAGGTGAAGCGGGGCGGCCGGATACGTTACGACGTACGGGCGGCCGTCCGAGGCTTGATTTCACTTCCCAATTAGAAATCCGGCGGGAGGGCGAGAGGGCACCAGGCACGCTCCAGTGGCAGGCAGGTGACAGGGAAGCGGGGCGGCCAGCCTCGATGGGTCCAGAGCGACTCAGGTAGAGCGGGGCTCTCGGCGAGGGGAGGCGGCCAGGCTTCTGGGTGTCACGGCCCTAGGAGGGATGCGAAGGTGCGCAGAGCACTCCGGCGGGAGAAAGCACACGGCTCGAGTTCTCAGACGAGCGGAGACACGGTGAACCCACTGGTCCTGGGGTTCAGTTCAGGGGCAAGCTCTTCTTCCAAGCCCTTGGAGATAGTTGAAAACAAAGTGCAAAGTCTCTTTCAGTCTTTTCCTCTCCTTCCTCAGCAAGGCACCTACTGCAGGCCAGTCCCTCAGGTCAGGGAAAGTTACTCCTCCTTCAGCTTCTTCCAGGTCCTTCTAGTCGGGCAGAGTTCCTTCGTGGTTCAATCTGGATCTGATTTCTTAGGAGCCAGGCTCCTACTTTTATACAGGGGTTCTTTTGTTCTTTAGCGCCAGGGGACCTGGGCCTGGCTCAGTCCAGTTTTGGAGCACTCTGTTGTGGTGACTCGGCTTGTTCCTTTCAGCAGCAGGGCAGAGACATCAGCCGCTCCACAGGGGGCGGCGCCGGCTTTGTGGTGGCAGAGCACAGGTCTATTCAAGAGTCAGGGTGTACTCCTCCCACCCATCCTGGTGTAATCTCTCTACCCACCACCTGGCAGCCAACCTGTCTCCTGGAATCCCCCAGCCCTGCTCCTGTACTGTTGCTAGGCAGAACACACACCCACGGCAGAGGCGGACTGAGATGGTCAGGCACGCAAAGGCTAACTTTCTAAAAGCAGCATTTGCAAACCCAGGATATTAAAATAACCTTTACTAAAAGATGTATTTTATTATCCCGAGTTCAGGCATACTAAACATGACTTTCTACCATGCTCTCTGAGTCCACTGGGGTCACAGCGTGTAGCGGTCCCAGCAGCCCATTCTGGCCTATGGAGAGCAGGTAGCCTTCAATAGTGAAAAACGACATACCACACACATCAGGGCATGTCCTACCTTATGCCTACAATGCACCCTGCGCTTAGGCCTACCAGAGGGGTGACTAACATGTAGTTAAGGGAAGGTTGAGGGACGGGCAAGTGGGGACACTTGCTCAGTCAGCGCGACGGTACCAGACCGCGCGCAGGTTCTGCAGTGGCAGACCCTAGACACATTTTACCCCGCTGCTTCGGTGGGTGGCACAACCAGTGCTGCAAGCCCACTAGCAGCATTTGGATATCCAAGCCCTTGGCACCCCTGGTGCACTCTACTAGGGACTGATAGTAAACCAAATAAACCAAACGTGGAAGTCAATTCACATAATACATTTTACTATAGGGAGCACTTGCACTGTGGCACTGGATGGCAGTGGCACAGTGCCCTGAGCAGCTAACACCAACACAAAACACATTGAGGCACAGACAAAAAATGGGAGGGTGACCCACGCCAATGGTGCCAGGTCTAACAGCCATGCACGACAAAGGACCGGCATACTTGAACCACTCCCTGAACTTCCGCAAACCATTGAGGAACCTCTGCTCAGCCCACCTCACCCTCACACAGACACCACACATCCACCTTCGCCACACCGTAGGATGCTCCTTCGCCCACCTCCATGCCAAATCCTGAAACATCCTCCCCCTACCTCCAAACATCACTCCCACTGACAGACTTCAGGAAGAAACTCAAGACCTGGGTCTTCAACTGAAACCCAAAGCCCAGTGCCTGGATATCCTCACGGGTGATAAGCTGTGTTCTACAAGTATTGTTTGATTTGATTTAACATTTTTAGATTTCACTCCTCACTATGGTTGGCAACTCCAATCGGTTGATACGGCAACATCAATTCATAAGGATTATTGGGGTCAGGTTAATGAATATATTACTGTAAGTAACTGTTGGAAATGGGAGCTTCTAGTTGTCAGTTGTTGCACCCTATCCAAGTAGGGACCCTTCCTTCTAGTAAGGGTAAGGGAGTTACAACCCAAGATAACCCCTGCTCACCTCCTTGGTAGCATTGCACAAGCAGTCAACTTTATCTCAGAGGCAATGTGTTCAGCATTTGTGAATAACACTCACAGTAAAACAGTAAAAACATTGCAAATGGACACCACACCAAACAATCTTTATCTAAACCACGCCAGACAAAAACAATAACAATACAACATACTGAACTCAAGATATCACTTTTTAAAAGTTTAAGCAATTCTGTCCATAGAACCTTAATGCATGAGGTGATTTTAGCACACAGTACCTTTGAAGCATCAAAATCCAAGATGAAAAACAGCTGCCCATGAGAGAAGCATCAGAAAACAGTGATGCACCGATTCTAGAGTCCCAGGGGAATGGAGGTGTCAGTTCTGCTGCACACAGGAGAAGTAATGCGTCAATTCCCTACTGCAAGGAGAAGCAATGTGTTAAAATCCAAAAGTGAGTCATTTCTGCAGGAGAATGAACTGTAAACTTGGCACACAGGTTTGATGTGCAGAAATCCGAACATGCTGGGTCGATGAGGCGGTAGTGAAAAAGCCACTACGTCGATTCCTACAGTCACGGGCCAGTGATGTGTTGATTGCTTCAGCCGCACAGCAGGGGCTCCTTTGGAATCGGAGCGAGGGTCTCGGACATCAGAGAAATGGTATTCTGGACTCGGGCTATTGCAGCTCTTCTGGCTGCGGACAGGTGCTGTATCAATTTTTCAGCCACACCACAGCAATGCATTGCTTTTTCAACCGCACAGCAAGCTTATGGAGGAAAAAAATGGTGCGGGAAGAGCAATACATGGATTTTGAGTCTTTAAAACAACCAAACCACCTCCAAGGACCCAGAATTGGAATTGCCACCATTTGTCAGGTCAGAACTTACAGCAGATGAGTTCAGGGGGGCTGCAGATGAAGTCTTTGATGGCCCTGAGACTTCTTCACAGATGGCAAGCACACACAATCTCTTGAATAATCTTCTCAAGCAGGATATCAAAGCAAATTCCAGTCCTTGTCTTCTCCAAGACAGAAGCAGCAACTGCAGGCCAGCCCTGCAAAGCAACACAGCAAAGATGCACTACTCCTCCTGACAGCTCTCCAGCTTTTCCTCTTAGCAGAGTCTATTCTTGATCCAGAAGTGTTCCAAACATCTGGGGTTACAGGTCCAATACGTATACCCCTTTTGGCCTTTGAAGTAGGCATACTTCAAAAGCTAGTCTTTGTAGTGCACAGATCCTGCCTTGCCCTGCGTTGGATCCCAACACACTACAGGGGTTGGAGACAGCCTTGTGATGGAACAGGCAAATACCTATTCAGGTGTCAGTGACAACTCCTCCCACCACTCTAGCTCACGAAGGCCTATCAGCTTGGTGATGGGCAATCAGGATATACTGGGCACACCTCTGCTCCCTTTGTGTGACTGTCTAGAGTGAATGCACAAATAGCCAAACTATCAGAAACCAGACATTGATTCCACAGGCAGACAGAGGCACAGGATGGTAAAGCAAGAAAATGTCCACTTTCTAAAAAGGGCATTTTCAAACACACAATTTAAAAAGCATCTTCACTAAAATATGTTATTTTTAAATCCTGAGCTCGGGCAGCCCTAGCTCCATATCTCTATCTTTTCTCATTTGAAAGTTACCCTTTTATGATGTTACAAGGTAGCTCCAATAATACCTTATGGGAGAGATAGTCCTTGCAATAGTGAACAATTAAATTGGCAGTATTTCACTATCATGATATCTAAAACACACCAGTATCTGTCATAGCTATTAAGTACACTGCACCCTGCCCATGGGGCTACCTTGGGCCTACCTTAGGGTTGCCTTACATATAATAAAAGGGAAGGTTTGGGCGGTCAACATGGTGGTTTAAAATTGCACTCACAGACAAATGCAATGCAAGACAGAGTCAAGTTTACAAGGCTACTCCTGTGGGTGGCACAACCAGTGCTACAGGCCCACTAGTTTACTTTACAAAAACAACTTTCCCTCACAGCATAGTGAGATCAACGTAAACATAGAAATACAAAGATGTCTATATTCATTTGTCCAATTAGAGAGTCATTATTAAATGTGAACGATTGTCAAAACAAAATACAAGTTAAACAATATCAAACAGAAAGGAGAGGAAAGCTCAGGCATGTAGAAAAGCAAGGCCTGAAACTAAATTAATTAGTTAGGCCAACGGAAATATACCGCTCCACCATAGCACATAATAAAATAATAATATTAATCCACATTTGTAAAGTGCGAACAATCACCCGTAAGGGTCTCTAGGCGCTGGGGGCCGTCGGGAAGATTAAGCAAGCTATTGCCCAGAGTCACATGGTGCTAGGCTAATCTGCCGCCGGCGCCGAGGATCGAACCGTGATCCTTGGATTCTGGAGTCAGTCGCCCTCGCCGCTGCGCCACACCTCTATGTAGTATTGAGTCAAGATGTGTGGAGTCGACGATGTTTCGATCTCTTTGAACATAATACTGGGATCATCTTCAAGACATCTTAATAAATGCCAGATACAGATGCTGCTGAAAGCTAATTAGCTTCCTTGTATAGCAGAGGAATAGATGTTTGTAATGTCTCATAAACCAATGTCAATTTTCAATGAAAGACAATAACTGGGCTCAAACTGGTACGAATGGAAAGCGACATGAGATATGAGATACTAAAGGGTGTGCGAGATATCTGTCTGTGAGTGCAGTTTGATTGGCGTGGTGGGCGCCCACTAGTAGCATTTGATTTACAGGCCCTGGTCAAAAATACAGGCGGTAGAAGCAAAAAGACAGGGTAATCCATGCCAAGGATGCCAGGTCTAACAGTAACTGAAACACTCACAGGCATGCTAGTCTCCGAAATAAAAACCCTGAGTTTGAATACCAATGGTGTTCTCAATTACTGATTTGCTTGTTTTAATTGCCAGTAATTAACATGCAAAAATAACACTTGGAAAAGGGCATTGTACCAATTTATTAGATAAAAATTTGGTGTTGTGGCATTTTCATACTTTTCCTTTGTTTAACATTGATGACAATTTGTGCATTTTAAAACACACAGGGCCCATATCACAGACTTGCTAGAAATAAAACAAACATTGTGAAATAAAATAGGTTGACATTTGTATAGTGCACACAGAAACACAGGGAAACACAACAACCAGGCAGACATGCACACAGACCATGTACACAAACCAGACAACAAATCAAACAACCCTGACAGATACCCATTTTCACTAAGAGCATGAGACTTGCAGGTATTCATATACACAGGCATGCAAACATACGAGCAGTCCACACAAAACAGTAAATATGTGGAACCTTCGAAATAGGGGACACAAGGCAATGTGCATTGTTAATAGTGGGTGACGTGAAGTCAAAGTAAATTTGAGTAACAACTAGTGTACAGAGGTGTTATCTGACCTAACAAAACTGTATTTAAACTGGAAATACTGGGGGCATAATTGGAGCACTCCTTGTAGGAAACAGGGTTTTTGTTTTAATAGTCCCCCCACTTTTTTTGCCTGGCATTTGATGCAACTTTGAATGGAGTGCACTGGGTTCCTGCTAACCAGGTCCCCAGTTCCAGTGTTCTTTCCCGAAAAATGGGTAACTAGTCAATTGATCCCCAAATGACCAGGGCTTTAGCACCGCTGTAATTCCCAAGTAAGTGGTAACCGCGGTACCAAAGGCAAAGGTGCTAAAGAGGGTCCTCTTGGAGCTGCAGCATATCTTGTGCCACTCTAATTGACCGGACCCAGTAACAAACTCATGCAGACTGCGTGGCAAGGTGCTCCAAAAAGTGAAAACACGGCATAGCACACATAGCACATACTCTGTGTGCCATGTCCCCTAACACTGTATGTAATATTTGTAAGTCCCCCTACAGCAGACCCTACAGCCCTAAAGCAGGATGTATTATATTACATGTGAGGACATATCTACATGAGCAGATATGCCCCTGTGCTGGACAGGTCAATTACTAGCAGTTCAAGTGAACTGGGAAGCCATCTTAAACTATATACTTGCCTCTGATCAAAATGAGTTTCCTAGCTACATAATGGCTTCACTGATACCTATGGTGTTTGGTATCAAACACCTCATATTAAAAAACCTACACTGATTCCAGTGATCGATTTATTAATACATGCACCCGGAGGGTAGATTAGAGGTAACCCCTAAAAACCTACTGATCTCTAGTGTTTTGACTGACTGGTCCTGTTCAGCCTGACACCAGAAATGTGTTTCTTACCTCCTTGAGGTGAGAGCCCATGGTTTTGGAGGTCGAAACTATGCAGGATAACTAGTAATCAGTATATCAAGACAGGAGGCTTCAAAGGCCTCCACCGCCTTTGATATGCAACCCTTGCTTCCCCCGGACAAGTAAAATACCACACCCTGCCTATAACCCATTTGGCACAAGGACAGGAGGGAAAATTAGTAATTCAGGAGGTGTGTTCACCCTCAGGCTAGTATCACCCCTAAGGTGGGCTACCTGAAGTGATCACAACTAGGAAAATGCCACCATCTTGGTTTGTGGTGGAATTGGGTCCTCTGGGTCAGGGTCATGCCAACTTCCCACAGGACGTGGTCATATAGACAGTGTAGTCAACCACAAAGTAGGTACCAATTGGCTACTACCTTGCACTCCCTGGAACACCTCTAAATACAGTATTTAGGTGTCACCCCTGATGCCAGGACCTGACATATGAAGGATAGAAAGAAGATTTCTGACAAAACAACAGAGAGAAACTACCTGATTCCCACAACCATCATGGAAGAAACCGACTCGTTCTACTGCTGTGCAGACTCCAAGAAACCCAGAGGGCCCCTAGTGCTTCACAACTCACCAGAGAACTCCCTTGGAGTAGAGGAGCTCCTCCCCTGCATCCATAGGCACCAAAGAAGCAAGGTCGGGTTCACCGTCGTGCCGCTTACCCTGACTACCAATGCTGCAGCCACCCAGGAAGAGGTTGCCATGCTCCAACTGGCCAGATCTATCCTGTGTGGGGTTGCCAGGACTGACCAGAGCACCACAGTACCAATACCTGGGGTACCACCCCCCTTGCAGCAACCATGGCTTGCTGTGACCAGCCCAGACCAAAACACTGCAGAAGACCGACCTGCACGTCAAGGGACTTCAGGGACAATGAGGCCCACTTTGAGAGTACCCCAGCTGTCCTGTTTGCCCCTTTTCTGCACAATCAAGACAAAGAATGAGCCTTGAGTCGCCACCCCACAACACCTGAAAGTACCTCTGCACATGCGCCCCACGGCTCGAGTCCGAGCGTTGACGATGCCAATGGAGTCCTGAAACTCTCAACAGCTGAGCCCACCCTTGAGTTTGGCCAGACTGGGCTCCTAATTGCAGTCTGCAGCCTCTTTGGGCAGGCCCCCTCAAACTGTGAGTACTTCTAGCAGCACGAACCTGACACCTAAAAGCACCACAATACCCGAGCCCCACAGCCTGAGGAGAAGTGGACCCATGGTGTGCCTACGTGCCCACGCATCTCAAGGACTGAGCCCCCCTGTGGGTTCGCTCATACTGGTCCCCTCTAGTCCCAGCTTGCAGACTCTTAGCAACCGGAACATTTCCCACTGAAGTGAACGGAGCACCAGAAGCAGAAACACACCTCTGCACCCCGCTGACTGAGTGCCGCCTCAAGTGGCCTGTTGGTGTTGCCCTGGACCTTGTCCCATACTCACATTAAGTCCAGGAGAAGATCCCGTAAGTCGCTGACAAGTGCCGGAATGCAAAATATGGCTTTCACCCTAGGATAACATTACAGCTCCAAAAATTAAACTGTGTGAACTTTTGAAACCTGCGAAAATTCACAACTCAAAAAGTACTTCCAATAGCAAGATTTTGATGATCTTAGTATCTAAATTCATATAAAATCTGTACTATGTTAATACATTTGTATCAGTTATTTTTAGTCAATGTGTGTTTCGATTAATGCTGAGCATAACCCTCTGATAGGCCTAACTGCCTGCTTGAACTACCAAAAAAGGGAGCATTGGGTTATCATTTGTGCCTCTGTAAACCAATTGGGGTTTGCCTGGACTCTTTACATAGTGTCTCTCGTTTTGGTCCACTAGATAAAGAGCCAGCTTCCTACATGTGTTGAGGCTCTCCAGGCAAATATGGGATAAGTCATACATTGTGCATATAATTAATTTATGTAAACACTGCTTGCCTATTATTTGCTTGGTCTACCTATTGGAATTCAGCATTTCAAGATTGTCATGTGCTCATATAGCTCCCTTGAGCAGTGATGCGGCCTGGATTCACTTTCATTGCTGGGGTGTTTTCTTGAATAAGCATAGTGCCTTTTTCTGTTCTCATTTCCATTGAAGGCCAATGAGTAGTTTCCTTCTAGGGTATCTCATTTCAACTTTCCCCACTAACATGAAGGGATGTTGCTTTCTTCAGTTACTGTTTTGTGAGGGCCCACAGCAGCCAATGAAAACTTATGGGCACATTTAATAGAGCTTTGCGTTATGCTTTCATCATGCAACGTGGTACATGCATGACGCAAACCTCTCAGTTACATTTATGAAGCCACACAAAGCCAGTTTTTTAGGCTTTGAATGGCTTCTCAAATATGGAGTAATTCAATGCAATGCAAATTGCTGCATTGCCTTACTCTGTGCAAGGGAGGCGTTCCATTGCGTTGGGTGTTGCCACACAACTTCCATGGTTTTTGATGCATTCCAAGATTTACAAGGACTTGTAAACCTGGGAATCCATCTAAATCTTATGGCTCCCCAGGTAAGGCACAAGGAGAAATGTCTTTATTTCTCCTCGTTTTTTACCCTTTCTATGTGTGCTGCGAAAAGAGGAAAACACCTCTCTGGATTGTTTTTTGTGGGATGGTTCCCCTTCATGCCAA
Organism: Triturus cristatus; assembly: GCF_964204655.1. NCBI lineage: Eukaryota > Metazoa > Chordata > Amphibia > Caudata > Salamandridae > Triturus > Triturus cristatus. The sequence continues at coordinate 237,566,260 of NC_140584.1, read as the reverse complement.
AAAACAATACTGCCTGACACACCAATATACACACTGACACACCCAGGCACACACTTGTTCATACAATTACTTACCTAGGCACACACTGACACATACACTGACACACCCAGGCACACACTCATTAATTGATGCATGTACTGACACACTTAGGCACTTGCTTATTTAAACAGTGGCACAACCAGACACACACTGATGCATACACTGACACGCCTGGAAATACATTCATTTATACGCTCACACACCCAGGCACACACTGACACATGCACTGATACACACAGGCACACATTTTTTTATACACTGGCACACTCAGACACACACTGATACATCCAGTGATACACCCAGCTACACATTCATTTCTTACACTAACACACCCAAGCAAACACACATTCATTCAATGAGACACCCAGGCACTCACTCATCCATAAACTAATACACACAGGGACACACTGATTCATACACTAACATACCAAGGCACACAATGGCACATACATTAACACACCCAGGCACACACTCATTAATTCACTGACACACCCACTCCTACACATACGCATACACTGACATGCCCAAGCACAAACTCATTCATACAGTGACACACCCAGGTACACAATGACACATACACAGACACACCCAGGCACACACTGACATACACTGACACACTCAGACACACACTCATTCTTACACTGACACACCCAGACACATACTGATGCATACACTGACACACACAGGCACACACTCATGTATTCAATGAGACATCCAGGCACACACTGATGCATATACTGAAATACACAGACACACACTCATTCATAAACTAATACACACAGGGACACAGTGATGAATACACTAACACACCCAGGCACATAATGGCACATACACTGATACACCCAGGCACACACTGATGCATACAGTGGCACAACAAGGCATACACTGACACACCCGGACAAAACACACATTCATACACTGGCACACCCAGGCACACACCTATTTATATATTGACACTCCCAAGCCCACACTGATTCATACACTTACAAACCCACAAATGCACTTAAGTATACACTGGCACACCCAGGCACGTACTCACTCATACACTGACACACCCAGGCACACACTGAAGCATATGCAGACACACTCAGGCACACACAGACATGCACTGATACACTCAGACACACACTCATTCTTACACTGACACACCCAGACACATACTGGCGTATACACTGACACACCCAGGCACACACTCATTCATTCACTGACACACCAGGCACACAGGCATACACTGACACATGCACTGAAACACCCAGGCACACACTTATTTAAACAGTGAAACACTGCTTATTAGGGACAAATCATTCTCCATAGAGATTGCCTAAGTATTGGCTCAGGTAAGGCCTCAGGAACTAATACTGGTTGTAATAAGTCTATTTTGAGTGGCAAAAGTATTTTCTACAGCAATATGAAAGTTTTCGGTCGATATTCTGGTGCACAATTATTTAAACAGTGACTCACCCAGGCACACACTGACCCATACTCATTCATATATACAAGCCTCTTGCGCTGCCGGTGCGGCACTTTTGATATGGGAAAAAGTGATGCACCACCGGCGCAAGGGGCTTGTAAATAAGGGGGAGAGTTCTTACAAACAGCATTAGTTTCTGAGGCCTTACCTGAGCCAATACTTAGCCACTCTCTATGCAGGCCGATTTATCCCTTATAAGCACTTTTGTAAAAATTAATCTGATGCTGCCACTTGAGGGTCTAGTCACCACTGGTAAAACGATTAAAGTTGAAAGTTCAAATGGATCAAAATGTAACTATTGAAAGTGGCCCCCTCAAAGACAAAAAGGGGTGAGATAGAAAAGGATAATGCCATCAATCACTTCTAGCCTTAAGCTGTCTGGAATATGAATGACAATAATATTTTTATATTTTTATGATTCTGCCGGCAATGTGGAATTCCCTTCTCATAGGGGATACAGGGAAACGGATGAAAATATTACTTCCACCCACTGGAGCAGCATCAGAATGTCAGTGAATGACATAGTGTGTGCCTGGGTGTGTTAGTGTATGAATGAGTGTGAGTCTGGGTGTGTCTGTGTATGTGTCAGTATGTACCTCTGTATGTCCATGTATGCGTCAATGTGTACCTGGGTGTGTCAGTATATGTGACAATGTGTGCCTAGGTGTGTTAAAGTATTAATCAGTGTGTCCCTGTGTGTATCAGGTTATGAATGAGTATGTGCCTGGGTGTGTCAGTGTATGCGTCGGCTCTACTGAGATCCAAACACCCCATTGTAGCGCTTGACTTTCATAGGGTAGCGAAGCAGAGCAGTCCAAAGCTTACTCAAGGGAGGTGGTGTAGGCTAGTAATCACCATTCACAGATACACTATAAAACACTCAATAAATGATTGTCCAGTCTTTGCTTTTAAAAAAAAGGAAAACACACATTTATTACACACACACTACTCAATACTATGAATCATTTTACAAATATACATAAGCTGATGTAAATACTCCTTGATGACATTGTGTAAACATTCTTGCAACTCCAAAAGGAGATCTAGATCAACAAAGCACATGTTAAAACCTCACTTGTATTAACATGCCATGATGCAAAATAATTTTGAATGTAAGCACTTAATATTCGCAATAAAGCATGTATACCTTAAATATGAGTGGTTGTCAGCCTAATTTCTTCATTAAAACATTCACAATTGAAAGGGTCTATTCATGTCTGGGTGATTGGTGAAATCAGTATATCTTTTAGAATGATTAGCACAATTCAAATGTCACACTTTTAATCACAATAAGTGTAACTACATCTCTTCACCACTAGAGGGTGTTTGCAACATACACTCTTAATAACTTTCAGCATAAAATAGTGCATTTTAAACATAGCCCTTATAGGGCATCGCATTTAAAATTACACAATTGTGCAATTACTATCTTTCACCCCTGGAAGGTGTCTGCCAATATGAAAACCCACATTGAACCACTTCAGGCCACAAGGACTGCAGCCATAGGCTTTGCCCCTAGAGAGTGGAGCACTTCTAACTGAGGAGGAAAAGCTTAATCCTGGGGAGTGCTTGAAAATCCAAGGGAATCTCTGGGGTGGTTATCACTTTAGAGTTCTATCCAACTTAGGGTGGGGACTCTGTAATTCTTTTGGGGGGAGGCTCCACTGCACTTTTGGGTCCTGTTCATGATGAACCCATTCTCCTTGGGCCACCACAAAACCAAAACAAATGATTTTTCATTCAAAACTGGGGTCAAACACCACAAGGAATTATGGGAACTCCAGACACTTTAAGCATTTTATAGTAACGGCTCTCCCACTGCACCAGGGAGAGTCGCTTCCTGCTTTTTTTCTAGGTGAGGCGCTCCGTTGGTCAATCTTCTATCCTGGGTCCAGGGATGGCGTCCTAAGCCCCGTTTCCTCTCAAACAAGGGAGGACGGCGGGGCTCCTGCGTTATGAACATCTTCTGGGGCTCGGAGAGGGTTTTTTTTTTTTGCTTTGCAAGTCAGCACATATCTTTTTGAATGGGTAACCACCACTGTTCAACCATACGATAAGAACAGGCATGAGTAGGTGCTCGTGACCGACCTATTGGTGATCAGCCTGCAGTGTATTGCCCTTTTTATTAAACAAATTTCTATGAGGTTTTTTTGATAAAAACACAACATTACAGAAACTTAGAATGACTTAACAGGTTTATGGCACATATCTCTTCCCCATGATGCAGTTAAATGAACCAAGGTTCAGGTGGAAATGAAGAAATATGAGTGAATAAACCATTTATACACATCTTTCGGGTGTCAAGGATATTCAATGGAGATTGTGCAAATGTGTGAGATGGAGCCTAGATGAGACTAAGGCTTCACCAATGTTTCTTTAAGTTTATTGAGCTTGCCAGTTGAATTATTACTAGGGTTTTATTTATTTGGCATACCTTCCATGGAAGGGTAGATATCACCAATTTTGCTTCGAGCTGGTTGAACTCTGCGATCTCCTTGGAATTGGTCAAGTATGGTGTGAAGGCGTTTCCAAGTTGGAAATATTTATAAAACTGGTTTTGAAAGAAGCCATGCTCTTTACTACTATCTGCAAATGTTTTCATGAACCCTGCCCTAGTGACATCCCCCACGATGGATATACCAAGGCAATTCCACAGCCCATAGCCCTCCATGGCTACAACCTCCAGCACGGCTGATCGCGAGAAATGTCCCGCCCAACCAATATGTCTAGATGAAGCTCACTATGTGTTGCAAACTACTTGTATTGTGAGTGGAATCCCTGGGAGTTGGTTCCCCCATTGAGCAAACATACAGGTGACCGTACCCCTACAGCCCATAGTTTCACTGTATATGCAGTTGTTGTCCGCTATCAAATGAGCTGCCCAGTAGTAAGACTCAGAGTCATTCACCGCCAGGTCAACAGCGTATGTTTATCTACAGCATTTTACTGAGTAGATTCTGGGGTGTTTCCTGTTCCAGAGAAAGGTTCTCAGCACAGCTGTTAAGGTCTGGAGATACCCTAATGGGAGGACAAAGGGGTAATTTTCTCTCGTGTATATGTCCTTAGGGAGAAGGTTCATTTTGAGGTTTGCAATCCTCCCCATTATAGACTGGGGAAGTGGCATCCACACCTGTGAATTGTAATGCGTGGGCCCTATTTTCAGCTTATGTTAGCTCTTCCAGCCTCATGACACGTATTCCAAGGTATTTGATGGAACTAGTAATACCTCAATTTCCTCCCTCTCGCTGAGTGTCTGTATTGGGCTACATTTAACACTGGAAAAAAGATTGTTTGCACCCAGTTAGCTCTGAGGCCGGAATATTGACTGATATCATCTATCAGTTGGATCACCACCGGGCTAGATTCAACTGGGTTACCTAGATATTTTAAGAGATCTTCAGTATACAATACTCTATCTTTCAGGTTCTCTGACCACCTAAAGTCAGTAATTCTCAAGGACTGTTGGATTCTGCAGACAAGGGGGCATATTATCAACACTGTGCGATAATTATCGCAAATCGCGCATAGCTTGTATTTTTGTATCGCCATCTATCGCTGGATTACATTGCTGTGTTAGCGGCGTATTAGAAACGCTTTGCTCAGAGGCGATGTAAAATCCAACGATAGCGGTGAGAACCAGCAATAGTATGAGAAATCCAGCAATAAGTTGACTGTGCTAATGAAAAGCTTGCTAATAGGCAAGTGTGGACTTAACCTAACAGTCCACCTCCCATCGACAAGATGGTTAAGTCAAGTTTTTATCAGGTGTTAAATTCCAGCGATAACCGCAGTTAGCGCAACTTTTTTTATCACTTCACGGGTCCGGGCCGCATTGATAATAGAGGGAAGTTGTGTTTGCGACTGTTTCCATGTAGTTTTAGTGAGGAACACCCACTTTGCATGTCATTAGCGATAAATATCGCTGACATGCAAATTGTAAAAAAAATGGCTGCTAACTCAAGGTAACAAGCGCTAATGCTTGTTAGCGAGTCCCCGTTAATAGTGAGACATGTGCCGAAAAAGCGGCAATACTTCTCTTGATAATATGCCCCCAAGGGTTTTATAGTGATGGTGAATAGCAGAGGGGCAAGAGGGTGCTCCTGTCTCACCCTCACACCAGTGTTTTACACTCTGGCTCTAGCCTTCAAGCCATTATACTATGCTTGGGTGTATGTGTGGAAATGTGGGCACAGGCCCAGCTGCCCTAATATTACAAATAAATAGTGCCAGGATACACTATTAAAAGCTTTCTCCAGATCTTCAAGTATTAGGGCTAGTGGTCCCCGCAACTCAAGTCCCATTTTCAATTGTAGGTGTGTGTGAATTTGCTGTAGCTTTATTGCAAGAAATCCTGCACAATTATGCAAAATACATCATGCACACCAAAAATTACCAGAATGGTCTGTTCAGGTAAAAATTAATCTCAAAAATGTAATTTCGAGTTGAGTTCCAGTCGTTCGCAAAAAAGACTGCCTCTCACATTTGAATTTGTAGTTTTACACTACCCAAAAGATCCACTCGGGTAAAAACTCTGCCTGAAAGGTTTGTTGACCACCTACGTTAAAGGAACTGCTGCTCACATTTACAATACTTCTGCTCATATTCAGATTTGTAGTTTTGCACTTAAATATTATCCAAATGATCTGCTCTAGTGAAATATGTATCTGAGATGCTGCTCCCATTCTACAATGACCCGAATTTTATATCTTGTGTTGAAACTTCTCCCCAAACATACGCAATGTGGATTAAGGTTGTAATCAACATCATTTTACAAATATTTTGTTACAAATAATTATGCAAATTAAACTGGCCTAATTACAATTTTGTCCACGCCTACTAAATGCTGGTTGGATATTGTGACTAGTCACCATTTGTAGCATAAAGCCACTCTGGTCGAGGTGGATTAGATCAGTCACCAGAGCACCCAAGTATTTTTGACAGATATTAGAAAATGGTTTACTGGTTGTGGCGAGGGTGACATCCTTCTGAAGCACTAACCACATTTCTTCTCAGTGTGAAGTCTCAAGCAAACCTTAAATTAGCCTGTGGTCAACCATCGAGTAGCTTGGCAGAGGGTAGTCAAGTGGCAATGTGTAACAAATTTTTGCAACACTTCAAATAGTAACACAGTGAAAACACACCACAAAAGGATCTTACACCAATTTAGAATAGAAGAGAAATGTTCAATAAAGAAAACAAGACCAAAATGGCAAAATCCATTTCTTAGAACTGGAGATATTCAATTGTGAACATTTTAGTGAAAATAGAACATAAAGGCGCAAAGTGGCAACTGTAGATATCTGGTTGCACCAGACCTGGACATAGTCACAAGTTCAGGCTGACTGCGATGGTGCATGGGCCAGCTACAGGCGCCCAGCTAGGCCCGCTGAACAGAATACTTCAAATCCTGCTTTGTGGAGTGTTGCGAGGATCCCCACCAAAGATGTGTCGCACACCTGAAGCAATGCGTCGGTTCTGAGATGCTTCGTGGCTGCAGTGTGATGTCCTGATGCATGAGCGTCAATGATCCTGTCAATGAGGGCTTGCAATGTGAAGTCTGGAGTTGAGAATACATGCGCAGTTGGTACGTTGTGTCGGTTCCGAGAATCAGTGAGCCTGTGATACTGAGTCCAGCATAATCATCGAGGTTGCCATCAACAAGGGATGCGAGGGCCTGCATGGAGGATTTGTCACACAGCAGCAGTTCAAATGCAGTGACGGGTTGCAATGAGATGTAGTTTTGGTAACAGTTCCGATCTACACAGCAGCTGCAATGCATCAATTCTGATTGGGGATGTGCCATACAGCAGAGGAGATGTGACGGTTCTGCTGGATCCACAGAGGCTGGCAGGACACCTGACGCCCACTTCGACAGGTTCAGGACTGCGGTGGCACCTTTTAGCAGGGTAGAATCACAGATGGCAGAGTCCAGGTGCAGAAGCAAGGTTGTTGGAGACTACTGTCCCTGTGCCTCAAGTCAGGAGGCCAGTCAGCAAGCCCTTGGAGTCACTCTGGGGTTCTGGGTTCAAGAGATGCAGGTCCAGTCCTTTTCACCCAGGCAAGAGGACAGCAGGCAGCAGGTCTTCGCAGCTAGGTAGCAGTTCAGCAAGGCGCTTGAAGAACCTCGGAGCTAAAATTGTTGAGCGAAATCCTTAAGGTTGTTGCTGGAACAGCCAGGTTTTCAACATCTTCCTAAAGGTGAGTACATCAGACACCTGTTTGAGAGTCACCAGTAAGATGTTCCAAACACGGGCCACCTGAACTTGGAAAGAGCAACCTCCAGTCTGGGTGCTGGAAAACTTAGGGACAATCGCCTGCTTCCAGAAGGATGACCTTTAGAGTTCTGCAGGGGACATAGTGTGTAACTCTCCTTCTAAGATAGTGTGCGCCCGTACCTTGTTAAGCCTTGAAAGCTAAAACCAGGGCTTTAAAACGGATTCTTTTTCAGGCGGGAAGCCAATGAAGCTCCTTCAGGTGGGGTGAGATCTGGGCTCTTGGTCCAAGGATGAGGACCGCCCTGGCGGCCGTGTTCTGGACCACCTGAAGTCTGTTCAGAAGGTACTCCGGAAGGCCAAGGGATAGACATTGGCATAAACCAGCCTAGAGATAATGAGGGCTTGGACCACAGTCTTCCTGTGGGTGAGCGGCAGTAGGGGAGACATTTCTTAAGCATCCACAGGAGGCCAACGCAGGATCCTGCGACTGACTGAATTTGGGCCTTCATGAACAGAGTATCATCAAACTTAACACCCAGGTTCTTAACCATGTTACTCGAGGAGAGGGGAGGTGACATGTCTGATGGCGACCATTGTTTCCACTGTCCCGAGATGGAGAGCCGGAGAAAATGATCTCCGATTTTTCTGTGTTACATTTAAGTTGATTCTCTCTGAGCCATGTGAAAACCCCAGTCAGGCATTTGTTGATCTTCTCCCCTACAAAGTCCTCGCCCTTTTTACATGAAAATAGATGCTGCATGTCGTCCGCATAAGATATTATTGGTGCGGTGCAAGCTTCAGCTAGAGGAGCAAGGGGGGACATGTAAATATTAAAAAGTGTTGGGCTTAAAATAGAGCCCTGAGGGACACCCACCTTCAGGGGGCAGCGAAAGGTGGGAACCAGACATCTTGGTATCTATCCTCCAGAAAGGAGGAGAACCACTTCAGCACCGTTCCACCCAGGCAGCACTCCTGCAATCTGTGCAGTAGTTGGCTGTGTGGCACGGTATCAAAAGCCGCATAGAGATCCAACAAGATCACCACTTTCGCTTTCGCTCCTTTATCCAGCTTCTCCTTAGTGGACTCAGAAATTTCAAGCAGTTTTGTCTCTGTGCTGGGGCAAGGCTTCTCGAGGTTCCCTTTGCAGTTCTCAGGCATCCCTCCTTCCCTGTCCTGGCTCCCGACTAACTACAGGGGGGGAGGCAGGTCATAGACAATTAAAGTTTACGTGGGGCTGTGCCCAGTTCCCCCTTTCCATCCTGCCAGTGATGACCCTTCCAGGCACACTTAATCTCCCTATTGTGTGTGACTGTCTACGAGGAATACACAAAGCTTAACTGTCAGCTATACCCAGTCATGTTACGTAGGTACTGGCTACATGCACTAAATGGCTAAGGCAGGAAAAGGCCAACTTTCTAAAAGTAAAAGGAACAAATGATGGACGGAATGCTGAACCATGCAAATATTCACCCACAGTCACAAAGGTCTGTGTTTAATCCACTGTTCTTTTGCTCACCATGCCACCCCAATTTAGACCCAGCCATATGCAAACCAGTCTTGACCCTGTTCTGTTCCTCATGGGAACAAGCCAGCCTGAACTGCCAAGCCAGATCCTCCCTGGACTGGAAACAAGCATCCTGGGACCGGTTTCGGAGCATCACCCCTCATCAGCCAGGCTACTTTGAATCATGGTGTAGTGAGCATGGGACTCACATCCTGGCATTTCCTTCCCACTTAGAGCAATAAAGCAAAAGGAACAAATGTTAGACAGAATGCTGAGCAATGCAAACATTCATAACTGTCACAAATATCTGTGTTTAATCCATTGTTCTTTTGCTCACCACGCCAAACCAGTTTGGACCCAGCTATATGCAAATCGGTGTTGACCCTGTTCTTCATGGGCACAATTCAGCCCGAACTGCTAAGCCAGATCCTCCCAGGACCAGAAACAAGCATACTGGGACAGGTTTCGGGGCATCACCCCTCATTATCCAGGCTAGCTTGAATGCAGTGGCACAGTGAGCATGGAATTCACGTCTGGGCACCCCACCCATCCAAACTGGATTGGCATAGGGAGCAAATGAGCAATGGATTTAGGTCCAGATCTCTGTACCGGGGTGAATGGTTGACATTGTTCAACATTCTGCCCATAAAATGTTCTTTTTGCAACTTTCTAAAAGTGGAATTTTCAAAATTCCAATTTAATATTTGACGTTATCATATGATAAGATTTTTCATTACTATTCTAAAGACACCAAACATGAATTGGTCACCTGCTCCCATTTAGAAATTCCAGCTTAATAAATGTAAGAAGGCAACTCCAATGTTAGTCTATGGGAGAAGGTAAGCTTTGCAGCAGTGAAAAACTAATTTCTCACTGCCATGACATGTAAAACATAATAGTATGTGTCCAAATTTTAAATAGACAGCACCCTGCCCTCTAGGTTGTCCAGAGCCTGCCCTAGGGGTGACGTATATATATTAAAAAGGAAGGCTTGGGACTAGCAAAAGGTTTATTTTGCTTGGTTGAAATGGCAGTAAAAACAAAATGCACACACAGGCTGCAATGGCCTGCCTGAGACATGTTTAAAGGGCTACTTAAGTGGGTGGTCCAATCAGTGCTGCAGGCCCTCATGTAGTATTACATATACAGTCCATGGGTACATGCAGTACTACTTTACCAGGGACTTATAGGTAAATTAAATATGCCAACTGGGGATAAGTTAATGTTAGCATGTTTTAAGGAGTGAGCACTTTATCCCTGGGTTAGGATTGGTGAACTGTGTAGAGTCTTGAGGCCAGCAAAAATGGAGGAGGAAGGGAAAAAGTGTGAAGGAAGATCACCCTGAGGCTGAACAGGTCTAAAAACAGGATTTTGGCCTCCATATTTATTGAAGGTATTTGGTGGTGTGACCCTGGGTCATCCAGTTGTCAGTCTGGTTTAAAATTCTTACAATGTGCACTTCCCTTAGTTTTCAGGGCTTCTCTAGATTATTGTAGAGCTAGTATGAGATCTTTGGAGTATGAGATGTTGGGCATCATGCTTTTTGGGTCTCGCAGGTTTCTACATAGGGAGTAGATGTGTGAACTTGATTCAGAGGAAGCGGTAAATTTGCTGAGGGTACTCTGGAGAGCGTCTTGAACTGATTTATCTTTCAACATGTTGGCAATGACTTCTTTGTGATCAGATGTTTGGAGGGAGGAAAGTTTATCCTGCACAACAAGTCAGTTTAACAAACAGTGTCTAATTGTCCGAGGACCCGTCTACCCACAGGCCCAAGTTCCCCTCTCAGCCCACGGATGCACGAGCAGTCCACACAGTGAAGTACAGAGGATATTGCCATGAGGATGTTTTCCCTTAGCTCTTTGTCTCAACCAAGTCACATATCCGTGTTCCTAGTAAGGGTGTTTATAGTTTTTTGCACCAGCCGTTATACACACTCTCACTCAGCCAAACCCTTGGTCCAAAACACGTGCCTCTGCCTCTTCTGCTCCATTAAATTCTCATAGGCTCTGGGCACTGTGAGAGAAATCCAGCATTCAAGGCAGATGTCGTTCTTTGGTCATTCCACTATGGGAGGGGGAATGGGGAAGTTTGGAAAGCAGTCTTTTGAGACCGATAATAGTATGGCCGTTCTTGTTAGGCAGTGTGGTTCTGGTAAAGGGCCACAGGTGCACCATCTGCCATTTCCAGATGGGCTCTCGGACAGTTCCAAGATGATTGTCTCTTCAATTATGCATCCTGGGAGGGCATCTCCTTCATTCAATGCATCAGCAAACAGGGCCTGGTCCTTTGCCTCTACAACAGCCGGCACAGATCCTGTTCCTGGCCACATGGTCTGCCACAAAGTGTGTGGCACTGCTCCTCCTCACGCATGCTATGCAGCTCCTGTCCTGCAGTACCTATCACCTCTTTAGCTCCAGAGGCACCCACTAGCCTTTTACGTCCAGTTTCACTAGGGCGTATGTTGACACAGTCCAGTGTGCAACAGACACACAGGATGGCCTGCCTTTTTTCGAGCTCAAGTGGGGCTCTCACATAAAGAGTCCGCCATCATTGCTCATCAAACCATAAGCCATAGAGTGCTGCCTTTTTAGGGGAATATGTTTTTCTAACCCTCCCCCTCTAGCATAGTATTGTTTGTATGATGTAAATCTAGAAATAAGACTATTTCTTGAAATTACTTTTTATCTCTCACAAGGTTTACAACTAATGCTTCTTCTCTTTTTAATTCCTAACAAACCACTTTCATTTTAGAGCTGTCGCTATCTCACCTAGACAGGTGTTCGTGATAATATTTATTTGAGAACAACTACCACTCTGATGATTATGGATTATCCATATGTTCTAACCAAGCAAAATTGTGTGTCACAAAATGCTTTAACATTTATGATCAGAAAAGCAAACAAAAAACTGTGTCCTCTTCATTTTGACTTCTAATTTTATTCAGGAAACCTCATCGTCCTTCACTACTCCAACATTAGCCCGAGATGTCTTTCTGGAATTGATTCTGGGTTGTGGCCCGGTGCATTGGAGGTGCTCTGGCTTCTAACACATTTTAGGCAGAGGATACTTTTGAAGACATTCTGAGACAGGCAGATTGAACAAATTCACGTCCTCCCTTACCTTCCATTGGAAGCCGGTTCACACGCTTCCTTGCCTGTTGAAACTAATGTCAGAAGGTTTTGATTTTATTAAAGAGGACTAAGGAATTGTTATCCCACCTCATTGTTCTTCATATGTACATAGGTTTTCCCCTTGGTAAGTGCACAATATTTGTGTCAGAATCAGCTGCTACCAGTACTACATCCAACAACTGCAAGATGCCTACTTAACAGCTGGGAAAAAAACGTCATTTCCTCGTTAGCATTTGCTATCATTTTGGTTATTTACACTTTCTTCCATCACGCCTACATCAACACTCTTGCAAAAGACGGTTTGTTGTTCACAGTCAGAAACATTGAAGGGGGGGTGACTGATGATTGGTGGTTTAAGATTGTTTCTCTGGTTTTCTTCTCTGGTTTGAGGGAAGTATAGTCTGGTTACTTTAACTTTGCTACTAGAGGGATATAGAAAGGCAAGTTAAGATATAATATTGCAGTTCTTCCTTTAATAATATTGTGACGTTCCTACACAAGAAGATGTTGTCACACAGAGGCAGGCTGTGATTCACGAGCTTTGGAAGGAACTGAAATCACCTTTTTTTCAATGTATTAATAACCTGTTGTTCTGCTTTACATGAGCAATGAATTTGACTACAATTTTCTTAGAGATGTGAACTAGAGCTGGGACCGCATTCATGCTTTACTCAGAGGCAGGTGTTTTCTATTTTTTCTATTGCATACTGTGTAACTAAATTGCAATAACCCTTTAGTTGTTTGATAAAAAGATATGTTCTGGTATGAGGACAGACAACATTTACTTCCATAAATATCGTAGTTTGCTGCCAATCTGATACCATATATTTTCAAGTGAATGCCTTGGAAATAAAATACTTCTGCACAGACTAGGTTCTATTGATTCACAGAACAGCAGGCGTTTACCAGAGTGTATTCAAGTTTAATTCATGCTTAATATTTAGATAGATGCAATTTTAACAATGGCTTGTAGTGACTAGCAAATGCATAACATATTTAAAGCACAAATTTAAAATGCACAATACATTAAAGTTTTAAGTTGACTTATCAGAAAAATACATATTTTTGTTATGCAAATGAAAACACGTCAGGAAGAGAGGTTGTCAGAAGGGACATCAAGTATGCAAATTAAATCTAAGGTAAGGCTGTTCCGCTCTTTATAAAAATAACCATGTTAACATAACTTTATACATATTTTAATATATTTTAAAGCATTGCTTCAAAAACCAAGTGTATTGCTCTACTGCAAAGAATTGATAAAAACAGGTTTTTTTCTCGAAATTTGGGCATTTAGAATACCCAATATAATAGCCATCTAAAGAAAATAAATATACAAATTATTCAAGCTTCATCTTTTTATATTAGTAATGAGATGCACTTCATTCAAATTCCTTTCAATTGAAACTGTGCTGAGAAAGCAGTAGCACAATTCTATGGAAAATAGTATCTAATCTACATGATAACATACCAATAGAACACAATTATTTAAAATGGGCTAAGAGCTTATTGTAGAAGAACTAAATTTCTTCCAAAATGTAAGCTTATATTAATGAACCAAAGAAATATCCCTGGCCAATGAGTGCTATTCGCATATATCTTCCGCCAAAAATGTACAGTGAACACAAGGATTAGTAAATTCAGCAATGGCAAACACATTTTGCTTTCATCATCTGTTCTGCCAATAAAGTGATATATTGTATGCTTCAATGTTGATTAATTACGTTACACGAATAATGTTGTAATTTTGCAATTGAAAACTGTTGTTTCTTTTCTGCTACTCTCCGTTCCTCGGTTTCTGCTTGTCTGTCAGGGTTGCTAGTTGTCTTTCTTCATTAAAGCATTGATTCAATTAGAAGTCAGGGCGAATAATGCTTTTTCAACCGGGAACATTTTGCAAAGTTCCGAATTTCAACCTGTCGTAAACGTTGCTAGTTTCCCAACTGCATTTGCCAGAACAGTTTCTTTTACTCATTGCAAGAATAGTTTTGACTGCATAGCAAGATACTTTTCATTTTAATCGATCATGGCCACCAGCGGTTTCAGGTTTTCCTCTGCGAGGTGACCTTTTTACAAAACGTTTCTGGAAATGTTGGTAAACATTTATTCCTTATGTATGAGTTTACCAGGAGTGACCGGTGCAGGTAAGAGCGTGGGGGTCCAGGATGGAGGGTTTTTGACAGACGACCACGAGGGAAAATTAAATAATTAGTACATTTTTCCTCGTCGTCGTCAGTCGAAATCTCCCCCACCCAGCCCCATCGTCCCTCCGCCCTTACCTGCATGGGCCACAGCTAGAGTTTATTAGGATTTCAAAATAAGTTTTCTATGGTTGCAAAAAGAATACATTTCAAAACCTTGTAAGCAGTTTGAAGATCAAACAACTGCTAAGCATTGTCATGTGATTGCTGTATTGCTGTCAGTCAGATCTCACATCCCTGCAGTGGACTCTGCACACTTTATCAATGCTAACTAGTGCTAAAGTGCTTGTGCTCACTCCTATAAACATGGTAAAATTGGCTTACACATGATTGGCATATTCAATTTATTTACAAGTCACCGCTAAAGTTGTATACCATATACCCAGGACTGGTAAATTAAATGCTACTAGTGGGCCAGCAGTACATATTGTGTCACCCATTTAACCAGTTCTTTAAAAACATGTCTCAGGTCTGCCAATGCAGGCTGTGTGTGCAGGTTTAAACTGACATTTCAACCTGGCAAAATAAACCTTTTTGCAGGCCTAAACTTCCCTTTTCAATGCATATAGTTCACCCCTATGGTAGGCCTTACATAGCCCATAGGGCAGGGCCCAGTGTATTTAATAAGCTGGACATGTACATGTAGGTTTCCATGACCTGGTAGTGAAAAACTCACAAATTAGTGAGGCCTACCTCTCTAATGGGATAACATTGGGTTACCTTATTACATTTATTAAGCAAAACCTTTTGGTTAAGAGCAGGTAGGAAAATCATGTTTGGTGCGTAAGAAATTGTAATTTAAAATTCTCTTTAGTGATAAATTCGGATTTGAAGTCACAGTTTTGAAAATGACACTTTTAGAAAGGTGGCCTTTTCTTCCCCTAAGTATGTGGTGCCGGCAGCCTGCTTACTGGTTCAAATAAGTAGGTGTAGTTGGCAATTGGCCATTGTGCATTCCTCATAGACACCCACAAAATAGAGGGACTAGTGGGTCATCCAAGGCAAGATGGGGGCAGAGTTGTGCACACTGCTGTGGGGGGACAACTCCAGAAGTTTTTTCCACTTCAAAGCTGGCAACAGATATGAAAATAGAAACCTCAAACCCACCCTTCAGTAATAATAGTAAATAATAATAAAAAGAAATAACTCCTGGACCTGTGCATACTACAGAAGAAGGACTGCCCTACTGCCAGAGTACTACCCTGCTGCTTGAGGCATTCCCTGCTCTCTGAGAAGGAAGACTGGACCTGCACGCTTCATCCAAGACTACTTGAGTGACTCCAAGGGCTGGTTAGCTGGTCCCCTGTTCTGAGCTACAGGGACACAATAAGCTCCAGAGGTCTTCCTGCAGCTGTCCAGCTGACCTGCCGCACTCAACCTGCCTGAACCTGCAACTGGACTTTTCTGAGTCCTGGTAGCCTCTCCTGGACTGAGTTCCTGATCCCCAAGATGTGCCTCCCAAGTCCTGAACCCTTACTGTGGCTTCTCAACCGCAAATGGGCCTGTTCATGCTAAGAGCTAGCGGTCTGTGCTGATCCCTAATGCGAAGCGCCGGTGAACCTGACTCTTTGTGCTACAGGCGATACCAGTGAGGACCAGAAACGTGGGATCTGCACTTCATGCTAGAGCATACACAGTCCACCGTGACTACCAATGCAAAGCAACAACTGTCCATGACACCTGACATGATCTTTGCCCTACAGTGTTGAACATTTGCGATACCTTGCCTGCTCTTCGCGCTACAGTGATGACCATGCACAAGGCTCTCCCAGCTCCTTCCAGCCTCCTCTGCCGTGAACTGGACTCTTCACACCGGATTTTGACAAACTAACTTTTTTAGCGGGCTAGCCTGGTCAGGCAGACAGCTTATTATAATGTTGCCATCTGTCTGACACTATTGCTGTATTCGAAAGGTCATAGAAACTCGGCTCATAGTTAAGTTCAGTCAAGATTTACAAAGATTTTGCATTATATTTTCGTTGCCTTTTTAATACAAAGCCAACACAAAGTGTTAAGTTTAGATTTACAATCCAATTAAAATTGTGATTGCATTGGTTTATTTGATAAAGTAATGCAAAGTTGTGCAATGTATTGTTTTGTGTTACTTTGTGTTAAAGGGGCGTTCCATTGGTGCATACATGCAGCCATCCATGGGTTTTGTCACAAATTGTAAACAGGGATTTGCACCAATATCCTGTGCCTCTTTGCATGTTTGCTGCATACTATGCACGCATATAAAAAGGGAAATGCATTAAAGTATAGTTTTTGTACAAGAAGGAACCCTTTCCTTCACAAAATCTATGCTTACTACAATGCAGACAACTTTGCTCTGTAGCGCAAGGGTGTCTGCTTAGGTGCATAACAGCTTGAAGTGCACCAGCAGAGGGAGAGAGCAGAACAGTACATCGTCTGCTTAGGTGCATAACAGCTTGAAGTGCACCAGCAGAGGGAGAGAGCAAAACAGTACATCTAATTAGATATAGTGCAGTTCTGCTATCTCCAATTCATGCAACACAGTGCTGTAACTTTATTTTCTGTACTGTGTTGCCTGTTTGATTTCTTTTTAAATCTGAGCCCAGATGTGAACCAAAAGGATTTATAGATTACCAAAGTTTACACTCTGCCATTTAAAGGATATCATTGTCCCTATGTTCTAATATTTAAATGAAGAAGGTGCCACACTACATAAGCTGCCATTTTAGATGACACATATGCATCTCCTGAAGGTATATATATGAGTTTGCATTTTTTCTTGTTGAACAGTGTTCTAACTTTCGTCCCTTTTCTTACTGTAAGTAAAGACCTATAAAATATACCTTGATTGGACAGTGACATTTTTCAAGTGTAACTCATGCATCTTTTTTAGTACTACTCATCATTCCACCTCCTGGAGTTGGCATGGATTTTTTGACAAACTGCCCTATTGAAACAGGAATACATAGGGAGTTGTTTGCTCATGCGACTGAACTGGGTTAGTAGCCAAGGCCCTATGGCATCAGAGGTAAATTAAATGACCCATCATTCACACTGCCAGGTAATGTATGAATGACCACTAGGCCTGGTGAAATGTCACATAGTTCATGAAACGTTTATATCCTAAATACAAACCAAAAACAAGCAATAGGCATTTAGATGAAAGAAATTAAGTCTTATAACTGTGTTAGCTAACTTTAAATCGCTTTTGGCTCTTCACAAATGTGGACATGCCTAGTGTGCTGCCGCAGATACCAGGGAGATTAACACATACTTAACAATTTGTTTGATCATTGATTATCTAATTAAACCAGAACCAACCATATACATTTTATTAAAAGGCAGCAGGAATAGGAGAACATGCTCTGCGTTGAAACATCACGGGAGTTGGCCACCTTTGCACCAAGCAAAACCCATATGAGGTCATGTCATGACTCTTTAATATTTTTTAAACCAAATTGACATTATACATAGAAACTTAGGTCCAGATGTACAAAGTGATTTAGCTGTTACAAACGCAGAGTTTAGGAAATTACAGGTTTTGCTATGTCTAAATCACTTATCAATATGTATACACACCATTTTAAGAATCATAAAACATTTTCTGACTTCTAAAAGCTGAATCGAAATTTACAAGGGTGGTGTAGTTGGCATTCCCAACATATTTTGAGTCGGTTTCATATTTATTAATGGTTGGAGAGAATTCCAGTTTCAAACTACTGATCTGTTACCAACTCCCGAATTGTGGTTGTTGCTGATTCCCCGCGAGGGCCTCTGGAACCCTTCGCTTTGGAAATTAGGGCAGCATCTTTGGGGGGAGGATGTAGTGATCAAGGTGACCACTACCTTCTTTCACTGAAGTTTTCCAGAAAGCTTTTTAAAACAGTTGTGGTTTCTTCAAGGAACCCAGGGTGCTTAAAAAACTAATCTGGAATACAACAAGGGGAATGGTGGTCGTGTAGGCAACTATCCATATGACTATGAGATTTTAGTCCATGACAGTTGATCACAAATTATGAACTGCTGAATACATGTTAATTAGGCAGGTCGCTTTGCAAACCTTTGCAGCCCTCCCATTTTAGAAACTGACCTATTAGCACATAGGTCAGCACACAAAATCCGATTTAATTCACAACAAGCCAGTGCAAATCTTGCAGCCACTTATTGGGAACTGAATATCAGTACAACTGGCCTTCAGTTACTTAATAGTAAATAATGCAAATGTTTACTAGTGCCCTTATGTCTTCTTTACTAGGTTATCATCAAGACAAAACAATAGGGACACTATGAAATTAGGGCCAATTTCTCAAAGGTGCATAGGTGTAGGGCTCTAGCTATTGTGGGCATAGAAATTCATTATCCGTATATGTTATGACTGGCTTACAGGTCAGGAGCAAGCTATCTTTATACTTCAGGAGATGTCTGGTCATCCTTTCCATTACCATAATAGCCCAGATATGATTATACTACAAATATATTGTGGGTGCTGCTGTTTGTTTCAGAAAAATTAACTGTTAATGTCCTGGCATCTCCTACCAAATTAAATATCAGTGTCCAGTCTCTAACTCGTAGGCTTTCCTCTAGAGATCGATGGTTAATAGAGTGATCTTCGGTGTCTCTGGCATTTCCACCAGTACGATGTGAGCTTAAAGACTGACCACCAAATCTGAATCAGAGTGCCTTGCTTCTCGCAACCCCTCAAATAGTGTTTGGAAGCCCCTGGGAATATTTTCCCTTTCATATCTGACTTGGAATACCGACATGTCATATCCTTGAGTGATAATTCCCTATCTCCAGAGGGTCTGACAAGATTTGTTTGAGATCTCCTCTCCTAGTATTTTCCCCTTTTTGATGATGTATCACCGTTTCAACTGATTATCAGGTTTGCTAGTACCTTATATATTTTTTGAAACCCACCATTCGTAATTGCAGCTAAAGAGATGATTAGTTTTTTAAAAGCTGTGAACTGACAGATAGTATCTGCTTTATTGATTGGATGCATCACCTATTGCCTCATTTGACGATATCTATACCTTTCCACCTCAGTAAGTCTAAAGGGCCGTTTGAAGTCTTGAAATGATCTAACTTGTTCCTTTTAATAGAGCTTTCTCTTCCCATACTGGTTTTGTAATTCCTATGTTGGCCAGTGTGACATCTTATTTACGATGTTTAGGGATTAGTGAGGACAGAAAAGTTGTGAGTGCAAGTGCTGTGCACGTTATCTGACTTAAAATCTCTGTTGTCTCACTGATCTTTGAAACCAGATCACTTCCCATAAGTTTCCTCTTTTTACCACCTCTTCCACGTGTATTTAGTGATAAATAGAAGCCCCCAAGTATTCTTCACTGTCCTGCTCTATATTTGGAACATACATCTGGGGAGCCCTAAGCTTTCTTTATGTCTTCACATATTCAAATTTTCAGAAACACCTTGCAGGTTTTTCTTTTTCAAATACAATCTATTGTAGCCAGAGCTTTTTCCTAATTGAGAGTGCTTGAAAGATATATGGGTCTTGGAATAATCAACATTTTGCACACATTTATCCTACCTAACAAAGAGATGTACATATGTAGCTATCCTTGAATGTTCTTCTTATTCCTTCCAACCAGAGGTGGTATGTTGTAACTACAGTTTGAGACTTTTGGTATAATGTTAGCACCCAAATATGTAAGGGAATGATCATTCATTCTGAAGGGCATTGATTCCTTAATACAAGTAAATCTCAAATCTTCTAATTGTACTGCCCGTATCTTGGATGTATCCTAGTCCTAGTTTATATAATATAATTGGTTACGTATAGCAAAACATTGTTAGCAAATAGCGACATTTTGTGAATCATCCTACCATACTCCAGTCTTTTGAGAACTTCTAAATATCTTATCGCTAGTGGGAATCGTTTCATGCCCATTGCAACGAGGATGTGAACCAGTATTGAATATCAATAATAAACATGTTTATACATACCCAATTATCTCCAAGTCCAAATTCCACAATCATACTCTTCAAAAAGGGACGGCTCACTCTGTCAAATGCATTTTTGGCATCCAGCACTAACATCGCAAGTAGGGACTTTTTCACTTTTCTACAAGTTGACCTGTTTTCAGATCGTCATAAGTATGCCTTTAGTCAGCGTGGGGCCAACTGTTTGGAAAACATCTTAAACAATTCTCCTGTGAAACTCTCAGGACAGCACCGCCATGACCACAGACCCAGCGCAATCCGCCCGCAAGAACACAACCGAACCGAAGACCCTGCAATGCATCCTCCTCAACGTCTGATCCCTCCACAAACACACCACCGAAATCTGGGACCTTCTCGACAGCACACCCCGGACGTAGCATTCTTTACCGAAACCTGGACCAACACCACCTTGGGACCAGACATCGCAATCACCATTCCCCAAGGATACAAGATCTCCAGGAAGGACCGCCCCACCCACCCCATCCGCCCGGGAGGAGGAATCGCCTTCATCCACAAATCCACCCTCCGCCTGAGCACACTCCCCGACAAGCCCACAGACCTGATGGAACACCTTCACTTCAAGATATTGGCCAGCCCTACCTCCACCCTCCGAGGAACCCTCATCTACCGACCCCCTGGACCCCGTGGACTTTTCGCCAACGCCATCACGGACATCATCTCCCCGCATGCCATTGCGTCTACCAACTACACCCTACTGGGAGACCTCAACTTCCACCTCAACAACCAACTGGACTCCAGCACCTCATCCCTCCAGGACAACCTCCACAACATTGGACTCCGCCAGATCGTGACCAAACCCACGCACTCAGCAGGAGACACACTCGACCCCCACTTCACAACAGGAAACTCCATCACCTTCAGCCACACCACTGAACTCCCATGGACTGACAATCAATGCGTCCACTTCATCTTCAGAACACCCACCATCCACAGACACCAGCACCAGCTACCACAAAGAAACTGGACCAGCTAACCTCGTCACTCAGCAACTCCACCCCAACCATCGCGGAAAACGACGACCCCAGCACCGCAGCCCAAACCCTGCACAGATGGATCTCCAACAGCGCCAACACCATAGCCCCCCTCAAGAAAAACAACACCCACGCAAAGGAAGCTAGATGGTTTACCACCGAACTTCGAGAGTTCAGACGCACTTGCTGCAGCCTCGAAAAGGCCTGGAGGAACACCAAATCCACAGAAGCCCATAACAACTTCAGAGTTGCCAACAACGCCCACCACCGACTCATCAGAAAAATGAGGAAAAAATTGATTGAAGACAGAATCTCCACTCATGCAAACAACAGCAAATAATTCTTCAACATCATCAAGGAGTTCGCCCAACCCACCAGCGAGTCCACCGACATCCCTCCCTCACAAGACCTCTGCGACAAACTCAGCACCTTTTTCCACCACAAAATCAAGAGCATCTATGACAACTTCGATGAAGACAACAAGCACACTGAACCCTCACCAACCACCCGACACCCTGAAGCCAGCGATCGGCAACTGGACAGCCCTCATCACCGAAGACACACTGAAGATGATGAAATCAGTCCACTCTGGGGCCCTCATGGACCCCTGCCGTCACCACATTTTCAACAGAGCCACCGACACCATCGCACCCATGCCCTGCCACACCATCAACCGCTCCCTGGCAACCGCCTCATTCCCCGACCACTGGAATCACGCTGAGATCAACCCCCACCTGAAGAAACCCTCAGCAGACCCCACCGACCTCAAAGACTACAGAGCCATCTCTCTGCTCCTGTTCTTAGCTAAAGTAATTGAGAAAGCCATCAACAGCCAACTCACCACATTCATCGAAGAGCACAACATCCTCGACTCCTCCCAATCCGGCTTCAGAAAAAATCACAGTACGGAAACCGCCCTCCTCGCTGCAACAGACGACATCCGCACCTTACTTGACAAAGGAGAAACAGCAGCCCTCATCCTCCTCGACCTCTCAGCGGCGTTCGACACAGTCTCTCACCGCACCCTAATACGCAGACTCCATGGTGCAGGGATCCAAGACAAGGCCCTCGACTGGATCCGCTCCTTCCTCTCCAGCAGAATGCAGCGGGTCAGACTCCCCCCTTTCCTCTCGGACCCTACACTTACCACCTGCGGAATCCCCCAGGGGTCCTCCCTCAGCCCTACGCTCTTCAATGTCTACATGGCTCCGCTCGCCCCCATTGTCAGAACCTATGGACTCAACATTGTGTCATATGCAGATGCCACCCAACACATATCCAACGAACCCAACACCGCGAGACACAACTTTCGAGAAGGCATGGAAGCCGTCGCCAAATGGATGAAAAACAGCTGCCTACAACTAAACACCAACAAAACGGAAGAACTCATCATGGGCACAAACCCTGACGCCTGGAATGACACCTGGTGGCCCCTCGCCCTCGGAAGCCCGCCCACCCCTACAGACCACACACGCAACCTGGAAATCATCCTGGAGTCAGAGCTCAAAATGGACCGCCAGATCAACTCTGTCTCATCCTCCTGCTTCCACACCCTCCGACTCCTATGTAAGACCTTCAAATGGATCCCCCTCGAACACAGAAAGACCATCACTCATGCCCTGGTCACCAGCAGGCTCGACTACGGCAACACACTCTATGCCGGAATAAACAAAAGCCTCACCCGCAAGCTACAGAGCATCCAAAACACCGCTGCAAGACTGGTCCTCAACCTGCCAAGACACTGCCACATCTCCCAGCATCTGCGCACACTCCACTGGCTCCCCATCAAAGCTAGAGTCAGCTTCAAGATGCTAGCCCACGCTCTAAAGGCCCTCCACGACACCAGACCAGCATACCTGAACAGCTGACTCAAATTCCACGCACCCCAAAGTACCCCATGATCAGCCCAGCTCTCCTACATTGTGGTTCCCCGCACAAGAAAGACCAGATCGGGTGGCCGCTCCTGATCATTCTCCTTCCGCGTGGCAAGAGCCTGGAACGACCTTCCGCTCCAGCTCAGACAGACAACATTGCTCCCCATTTTCACAAGAAACCTCTAAACCTGCCTCTTCGACAGACCCCCTCCTTGATGGACTGGAAACTGCAACCACCCCCAGCACCTTGAGACCCTTACGGGTGAGTAGTCATGCTTAACAAACACCTGATTGATTGATTGAGGTACCAAAGAGTTGAATGACTTTGGGCCTGATTACCAGTTTGGCGATGAGGGAGAGGGGCAGCATGACATTGCCCCACTTCCACACCGCCAAGCATGACCGCTGGTCAATTACCAGATTACAAGATTACAAGTTTTCTGGTTGTCTGGTGGGCGGTCCTTTGGCATGCCTATGGTCTGAAAAAGGCACCTCAATGGGAATGCCAAAGCAAGTTCCTGCATGGCATGGACTGTGAAGTACATGCTGTGCAGGAACTGGGCATGCATGCTGAGAGGGGGGCACACGATGTAAACCCCTGCATGCATCTCCATGGCCTGAGGTGCCTGTAGGGCCCCCTTAGTTTCCTTACTACCAGCAGTTTCATGGCATGAACACTGCCATGAGACAGTTGGCAAAGAGGAATCTCATAATATGCTTGCCAAGCATATTGTGGACTCACACCGCCACAACCGGGGATCGCAATTCCCTGGCACTTGCGGCGGTTCCATGGTGGTCCGACCACTGTAGTTGTAATTCAGAAGTTGGACCTCCGGGGGTTTGACGGTCCTATGGACTGCCAAACTCGTAATCTTTCCCTTTGTGTTTTTGATCATTAATAGAACATCCTTCTCTGAGAGCTAAAATGTTGGTCTCGATTTGGTCAGATGTATTTTTCTGGAAGCTTAATCATGCAGAAAGTGTTCATGCACCATACTGTCCTCTATATTCACTGTAGCATTTTGTCCTGATAGCCACTTGTTTTCTCTTTCAGAATACAACCCATCTTAGAATTGTTAAATGTGACTTCTTCATAGCTCTAGTGAAATAACAGTTTCTTGTCTTGCTCTTTGATGCCTATTATTTTGTGTCTGCTCTATTTTGCTTTCAAGGTTCTTGGCAATGGAATGTAGGCTTTTATTTCATTATTCTTATGCTTAGCAATGCAAGGATAGAATGTTTACTCACTTGTTTGTCAGTAGCACATTTAATCATTTCCTAACAGTTGCCACTTTCTAGGCCACTTTCTAGGCCTGTGTGTTTATCTTCTGTTCAGATTTCTGTGTCCTCATCACTAGCTCTCTATTTCTCTTTGCTGCAGTGGCCAGAGCAGTTAGTTTTCCCTTGTTGATAGTCATAGAGACTTCCCCAGGTCTCACAATAGACTGCTGGTATATCACTGGTGTAATACATTGGGTTACTGGTTGAAGGGGTGAAACCTTTCTCAAGCAGCAACCACAATCCTTTTCAGGGTGAAGTCACAAGGAAACCCCAAACTAACCCATGTGTCAAACCTCTGGTAGCTTGGCACAGAGTTGCCAGGCTTAACTCTGAGGCAATGTGAAAAGCATTTATGCATCATTTCAAACAGTAATAAAGTGAAACACAACACAAGAAAAATCTGACACCGACTTAGAACAACAGAGTCTGAAGCTACAAATATCCAATCAATAGGACCAGACGTGCAATTTCTAAGATTTAAATGAAAACAGCACCAAAAGACAAAGCACCAAAAGAGGATATCTGGTCACGCTAGACCGGGACAAAGGCACAAGTTCAGGCTTACCGCGATGGAGCACATGTCGGATATAGGGACCCAGTTAAGGCCCACTGAACATAGTACCTTAAATCCTAGTTGTGGAGCAAAGCGGAGTCCCATGTCAAGGAAGTGTTGCGCAGTAGCGGTGATGCGAGGCCCTGGTGTTGGCAATGCATTGCGCAGTGGAGATTTCAGGAAACTGTGAGGCTGCAATGCGAGGTTCTGCATCGTCATCTAGAGTGTCACCGAGAGGGGCTTTCGATGCACAGTCCTGTGTTGAAGATGTGGCACAAAAGAGCTGGATTTGGAGAAGTTGTGGGGCTTGTAATGCAGAGTCCTGCATCAGGGATGAGTCATGCAGCAGTTCATATGCAGAGTTTTGTGAGGCAATGCATTGTGCTGCATTGGTTCTGCTGTGACCACAGCTGGGCTGGCAGAGCACTTTCATGACCACTTCCAAAGGTCTAGGGCTGGGGTGGCACCACCTGGGAGGGCTAAACTCACATCTAACAGTGTCCTGTTGCTGGGTTCAAGGTTGTTAGAGTCTGTACTATCACTGAGGCTGTGATCAGATGGCCAGACAACTAGCCCTTGGAGTCAATCTGGTGGTCCTGGGTTCAAAATACAGTTGCAGTCCTTCTCACTCAGGCAGGAGGGTAGCACAGCAGGGCAGTAGAGTGGTAGTCCTTCTTGCAGCAAAGCAGCACAGCAGTCCTTTCACAGGTCCAGATGTGTAATAAAATGGTGGGTCTGAGGGTCCACTATTTATATGTGGTGCCAAATTTGAAGTAGAAGATGTTTCTGGGAAATTCCTTTTGAAGCTTTTGAAGTTTTCTGACTCCCTTGCCCCAGCTCCAAGCTGGCTGTATGAACAGTGCAGTGTTGACAAGACATTTGTATGAAGCCAGAGCACAGCCTAATGAGTTGCATGTGGGGCTGTGTCCACCTCCGCTCCCCCATCCTGCCAGGTGATAGTCCATCAAGGAAGACCTATTCCCTTTATTGTGTGGCTGTCTGGGAGGAATAACCAAAGTCCAACTGCCAACTACACCCAGTCATGTGACTTAGGATAAGCTGCAGGCACCAAATAGTTAGGGCAGGAAAATGCCAACTTTTTAAAAGTGGCATTTTCAAAATTGTAATTTATAATCTGACTTTATCATTAAAGTGGATTTTTTATTCACCGTTTCGAAGACATGACAAGTCTACCTGTTTCCAATCAAAAGTTAGCACTTATTAAATGTAATAACTGAACCCTATGTTATCCTAAGAGAGAGGTAGACTTCACTGTGTTGAAAAACGAATTTAGGAGTTTTTCACTACAAGGATATGTAAAACTTAAAAAGTACATGCCCCACATTTTGATTACAATGTACCCTGCCCTATGAGCAAGATGGGGTTTACCTTAAGGGTGACTTATATGCATTAAAAGGGAAGTTTAAGGCTTGGTAAGGGGGTTATATTAGGCAAATTAGCAGTTTCAAAGTCTACTCCTTTTAAATACACTGTACCCTGACCGATGAGCTGTTTAGAACCTACCCTAGGGTAGACTTACATGTATTCCAAAGGAAGGTTTAGGCCTGGCATGTTTATTTTGCCAGATCAACATTTCTGTTTAAACTGCATACACAGCTGCAATGGCAGGCCTGGGACATGTTTTAAGGGATCATCTGAGTGGGTAGCACAATAAGTGCTGCAGGCCCACTAGTGGCATTTAATTTACAGGCCCTGAGTATATGGTATGCCACTCTATGAGGGACTTATAAGTAATTAACTATGCCAATCAGGTATAAGCCAATGTTACCATGTTTAGGAGACAGAGCACTTTAGCACTGGTTAGCAGTGGTAAAGTGCGCAGAGTACTAAAGCTAATAAAACAAATTCAGCAAAAAGCCCTAGGGCTGACAGGTCTAACAACTTGCCTCCAAAATCTGGATTCTATTTTCTGTATATTGCCACTTCCTGCCTCTGGAGTTAGTTTCAAATGCTGGAGCACTACTTTCATCAAGGCATGATCAGAAACTGTGATTACCTCAACATTTGCCTTTACTATCTGTTCCACCTGACTTTTAGAAATATACGCTGTATCAATCCTAGGCTATGTGTGTTGGACGTGTGAGTAAAATGTATAGTCTTCTTCATTAGGGGCAGCAAAGCCCTAGATACTGACCAGGACCATGTCATGCAGGATTACTTTAACATCAATTTATCCTATGATCAGTCAAGATCACCCCTTTCCACCCCTATCTAGAACACCACCAATGATCATTTTAAAATTGCTGGCTATTCAAAGCTGCTGAATTTTCTCAAGGACCTGAGGAAAAAAGCAAAACCATCTTGATTCCAATTGAGGGCATTGAATAAAGTTACCTTAAAAGTGTCTGAAAGTTTCAGACATTAGGCCATCCTGCATCTACCTCATGTATTTGTTGTTGTTGCTTCGATATGGATCACAACTTGTTTTGACTTAAACTGTCCAAAGTCTATCCTCTCGCTTAAATGAGGTTCCTTAACAAGACTGTTTCCTCTTTATGCTCTTCAAATTTGGATTATTACCATGACCTTGTTGTTGAGAAGTTCTACCCCCTAAAGTTAACTAAAGTATGCTGGATAATAGTAGACTGGTGGTCTTTGTTTAGCCAAGCAGCTGTCGCCTCTTTCCATGCCACCACTGGACGTCCCTCCTTCCCCTGTCTTAAGCTCTTTCTTCTTAATGCAACCCATGAAAACCTTTAACAGTTTCCTAAGAAACAATAATAAGTCTTACAATAACAGCCCCATAGCCGAGGTCTGATCTCCACATGATATAACTGTGTGCATGATCATCCTGGGATTACTGCCCAATTATCCCCCTGTGGCCCTTCATTTCCTTTTTAAGCGCTGAAAGTTGATCGATACCCCATAACAAAGGAGGTTGATAGCCCGTCCGCCTTATTACAATTACTATAGGCTTAAATGCACTTGTAATACAGCGGATGGGATTTGTATCAAGGTATCTGGTAGGCTGTCTAAATTGCGACTCCTCGAGCGGTGAATAACAGCCTTGAGTACAAGGGCTCATCAGTCACCCATCATTCAATAGCCATCAGTTGTCATTGTGTGTGTCCATGACTTGCCTCTGTTTTCGCACTGTGCTAGTGTGTTCTCCCTCCTTCAAGATCTTTGTCTCTGAACCTGTTGTCTCTGTTTTTTGTTGTCAAGTGCTTTCTTCTCTGATTAGCCTGGAACGTCTCATCTCTCTCTTCTGAGTCCATGTATTGAGATGCATCATCCACTGTTGTAATAAGGCAGTTATTTTCATTAATTTGGAATTGGATTCCACTAGGAAATGCCCAGCAGAAGTACAATTCCCATTTTGTAAACTTTTCTATGATTGGGTGAAAAAGTTTTCTTTTGCAAGGTTAGTTTGGGTTAAATTCTATAGCAATAGTACCTTGTCTCCATGAAAGATCACTGGACCTTTGCATCTAGTTTTTTTGATCATCAGTTTTTTCTGCTGGCTTGCTGTCATTATCAGGCTGGATTCAACACGTACCAATATCCAAGTGCTGCTGTGAAAATGACATGGAACCCACCAGTCTCCATCCCAGTTGACAGTGCAGAACAAACCTAAGACAGCGCTTTGTGCTTATGGAGAAGAGGAGGAGGGGGAAGGAGGATGGGGCTATTACTAGGCCTGGGCAAAAATTTCGTTCCGTTCGCGGAAATTGCGATAATTTGACATTTTTGCGTTCCGCGGAGAGCGCGAAAATGTCAAAAATTCCGGTTTCCGCAGCTTGGCGATAATTTGTTTCTTGCTCGCGCTGTAAAATAATACATTCTCGCGCGCGCGCGATCGCCTTACCTGAATCCCTGCGTTCGCCGACAAGTTTTCTTGATCCGGTCGCGTTCTCCATGAGATGTTGTATTGTTTTTAGCCATTTGCGCTGTCTCGCGACAGTTCGCGCCCGCAGTGACGTCATGCGTCGCGCGATCACGTCTTTCTTCTCGCGATCATGCACCGCGAGAACAACTCAAAACAAGATGGCCGCGCCCGCAAGCAACCACATGGGTAAGTTGGCGACCCGCAACCATGCAGAAAATCTCGCGAACATGCCGGAAAAAAACTTCCGCATCTTCGCGATATTTCTGCTTGTTTGCGATAATTTTAAACATTCTCGCGATAATTTGCGAAGGTTAATTCCGCAAATTCCGCCCACCCCTAGCTATTACACAAGGCACATAAGAGACTTCTTTGATTTATAGTCACATAGTTCGTCTTGTCAGATGGAGCTTCACAATTTTCTATGAGTGCTTTTTTATGCTAAACAGAACACAAGACTACATGTTAGTCACTGCTCTTACATCAACTTAATCTACATCAGCCGTAACAGTGCCACATCACATCAAGTGAAAAACTGGCAGGAGGTCTCCAGTAAAGAGTAAGAGGCACTGGAGACTAAAAAAATCAGAAGGCAAAACAAAGAAACTGAACTAGATCCCTCCAATTCGAGAGTTTAAAAGGGGTGGATATAGTTTGAGGAACCATGATAACATCTGAAAGCCAGATTGGTATCAGTAGCCATTTTCCTGTTCTTTACAAGATTCTGGGGAGTGGCACAAAGTAGTGGAATGACCGATTATTGCCAAAACGTCAAGCAGTTAAAACAGAAAAGTGACCCAATGTGTGGAGTGGAAGATAGTAATAAGTAAGAAAATGACCAAGACTCAAAAACAACTCATTTAAAAAAAAAAAAAAAGAGTAGCTGGTTTAGTGGAAAAGCAGTCTCAGGGCTTACTAGAGCCAGGTATATGGCTATATGTACTGTAAGTAAGTACATTTTATTTGCACAGTTAATAAAAACCATTGCAATTCCACATTATAAAAATAAAAAGAAGATAAAACAAATACGTTCTCTACGTTTCCCAACACATACTTAAATTCAGTCTAAAATAATAAAATCTTCCAGATTAAGACTTTCATTATATCATTTCCGTCACTTTGATAAGTTTTACAATAAAAACTATATAATTGTGTACAGTTCATACTATCAAGTGACTCCAAAATAAGTTACAAAACAGGTTTCTGCATCCTTATCTCCACCTCTTTCATAAATTTCACCAAGTTGCAGTTTAGCCGCAAATCGTCAGGGGAAAAACAGGCAAGCACGGCATTCCTTCGGGTGCGTATTCCTCGTTGGTTAAACAAACATTTAAGCAAACATTTCCTTACTTCTAACAGTTTTTCACAGGAGCATAAGAGGTGTGGCATGTCCTCAATTGCCTTACCACATAGCCGACATAGGGCATCCCCTTTGTCCCTCTGCCAATGTGGAAGATGGCATCTACAAGGGATCAGGCCCATTCTGAGTTTTAGAAACTTCAGCTTTAAAAATCTTGAGTAGCTCAAATTGAAATAACTCTGTAGACCTTGATTTGAATAGGAGTTTAAGACAAACCACCCATGTGATCTCCTGGCAACTGACTCCTTATCTTCTATCCATGATAGGTGTTTTGTTGTTTTCTTTACCAGTCTTTTAATAGTTGAATGATTGGTGGAAGTATTCCATAACTCCTTTAAGCCTAGGGTCACCAGGCTTTTGGCCAGATAGTTAGCAGCCTGGGATACTTGATTCTGCTGTAATTCTGACCATAAAAGGCTATTAAGAGACCCTTGTTTTGCCTTCCTGATTTTATCCCACGTAATTATGTATGCGCCCTGTCTTGCAAGCGCCTGTTTGTGACCTCCAAACTCTAATCTCATTTGGGCCGGGGATGTGTATTTAGGTAGACCAAAAATTATCCTATATACTGATGCCACAGTTTTATCCAAAATTCCTGCATCTCTTCCTCGTTTTGCTTCACTGCCATAAGTAATAGTAGGCAAGAATTTTGAGCGAATAACTTGTATTATGGGGAAAAGAGATGGACTAGTTAATTTTCCATTTAATTTTTTTAGCGAGACTCCTATGGCAATGCCTTTTCCTCTGATAGTTTCTTTTTGTAGGATAAACTGGCCACCACTGTCAATTATGACCCCTAGATATTTATACATGTTTGTATCCTCTATATGATTTTTATTCCAAAACCAACTGTTCGATGACTTTCTTTTTTTGTTGATTGACATCGTTTTTTTTTGTTCAAATTAATTGACAATTGGTTTTCATCAGAATATCTTTTTGTAGCATCAATAAGATTTTGCATCCCTATTTTCGTGTGGCTAATTAAAACCAAATCGTCTGCGTATAGTAATGAGGACAGTATTTGGCCTCCTAATTTTGGTGCATGAGAATTTCAGTTATTGAGCAACGGAGTGAGGTCTCCTAGGAACAGGTTAAATAGTGTAGGGGCCAAGACGCATCCTTGTTTTAGACCATTATTTGTTGTGATGCGTCTCGACAGATGAGAGCCGTCACCCAGCTTAACCTGTACCCATGTGTCACTATGTAAATTAATCAACAGATCTAATAGAGGCTTTGGTATTCCCCACTTCTGTAGTTTGGCCCATAAAAGATTACGATTAATATGATCAAAGGCTGCCTTATAGTCTATAAAGCACAAATTGATTGGCATTTTAGATGTTTTTGCCTTATCAATTAACAGACCCATAGCCAAAATGTTTGTTGATGTCCCGACAGTTTTGGCAAATCCGGTCTGATTAGCCGGGATTAGAGAATATTCTGAAGCCCAGGCCTGCAGTTCCTCCAAAAGGATTCCAGCAAAATATTTTGCTTCGTTATCCATGAGGGCAACCAGTCTATAATTATTTGGAAGAGTTTTGTCCCCTGCCTTAAATATTGGGGAGATGATTGAACCCTTCCAGGAGGCAGGTAAAACATTTAAATGTTTGATTTCCAAAAACAGAGGTAGAAGGGCTCCAGCCCAATCCTTTTCATTCAATTTGTACAAAATAGGGAGAATGCCATTCGGGCCTGGCGCCCCGTCCCGCTTCCCTTTTTTAATTTGGCACTCAATTAGTTTTCGAAATTTCATTGAACCTATATCGACGCTTCGTGCTGTCTGGTTGTATCTAATATCACTCAAGGAAAATAATTTGTTGTCATCAGCAGCTGTCATCGAGTTATTAGTAATATGTTGTGAAAAATGGTCTTTGAGATAGTGAACCCATGTTTGTTCACTAATGTTTGAAGAGACTCCTTCGTGCCCAGGATTCATAAAGGAGTTAATTGTTTTCCAAAATTTTGCCCCGTCGTTCAGCTTGATATCAGAATGTAATTTTGCCCACAGGTTTTCCTCAATTGATCTATTTGCTTCCCTTTTGGTTTTTTTTAAAGATGATTTTAGTTCTAACAGATGGGAATGTCTTACTATGTCGTTTGGTAGGTGTCTAAGTTGGCGTATTGTATGTGCGATGTCTTTTTTTATGCTCTTTATTTTAGTTCTATGATCTTTTGTGAGAAGGAGCATGTTGCTAGCCTTCTTTGCGTATTGGGGTTTCAGGGTTGTGGTGTAACCTGCTATGTTGGATGTAAAGCTTTCCCATTTCTGAACCTCGCTTGCCCCGAGTCGCTCCTCAAAGTGTTGCTTTGCTCTTGCTTCTATATCTCCATCCATTACTGCCGAATACTTGATCCTTTTGTAATTGATGGTATAAATTGACTCGTTTGGTACCAACGATTGTTCGAGTTTTGGTTTCATGATATTAAATATAATTTCCTGGGGACAGTGATCGCTGTCAGCTTTTTCCCCTATTTTAAATGAAGAAATGAGGCGAAATAGAGATAGTGACATAAAGGTATATTCCAGAATTTTACTTACTCTTGTAGAGTAGAATGTACACGCTGGCGGAGTGTCTCCACTGAGTCTCCCATTCAGTGCTCTGAGATTATAATGCTCAAGGGTCTCTAAGACCGCCTCTCCAAGCTTGGATTGTGAGGATGTTAGTGTAGCCTCTTGATGTGGAATATTCCAGGCTATGTTTAAATTGCGGCTCACGTCACTCGATGAGATTCCCATCAGGTTGAGATTAAAATCCCCGGTAATCATAATATCAGTTGTTGAAGTGTCAGTTATGATGTCATAGAGGCATTTGTATAGATCCTTTGTGGCTTTTCCTTTCCTTTTTGGATGGATATAAGCGTTTATCAGTATTAGCTCGAGACCTTTCTTGCTTTGAGTTGAGGAAGACAAGTTTATTGCATTTAAATCTGGGGAAGAAAGGCCTAAGTCCTTAACATCATATCCACTTGCAACCGAGACATAAGACACTAACCCCCCTTGTAGGTGACCAAATTTTGCTGTTTTCACTGCACTGGTAAAAAAACGAAGAAATCCATGCAGATGTGGAGGTTCTAGTTACCATGTTTCTTGTAGGGATATAATGTCAAAGGACTGTGAATAGTTAACAAAATCCAAATCAATCATTTTGGAAGCAAGACCATTAATGTTCCATGAGCATATTTTTTATTGGTTTTGCCTTTTTATTTCCTTTTGGATTCCCATTTGTCAGTTTAGCTGATTGTTTATTGTTCTTGAGATCCATCTTAGGTCGATAAAGCTAGGTGAAGTGCCGGCAAGGGTACAACCCGTAACCCTAAGATCTTCAGCACTACTTGCTCCTTCCATCCCTTTAGCGCCTCTAAGTACAGTTTGTACCTTCCCGTTAGCGGAGTGCAGTTCTCTTACTCCGACCGCCGGAATTAATAGATCAGGATATTTTGGTTTTGTAAATGGGGCAGTTGTTATTCCCCAATCTTTAAAGGTCTTAGTTTCTGCCAAGATTTTTTGTGCAACTAAGGGTGTTGTCCATGTTGCTTTTTGTTTTTTCGACCTTCGTGCCAGCTTCCGATTGAAATTGAATAGAATCCAGGTCCTGAGTTGTGATACCTGTTAAAGATGGAATATGAACTAACAGTCGTAAGATCTCATATTTGCCTTTTGAGATGTACTCTGGGGTAAACCAGACAATATTTGATGAATCTTTTGATGTATCTTTCAATGTGTCCGTGTAACTAGGTTCGTTATTGTGTTCGTTATAGTGACTTTGTACGAATTCATGTCCTTGTGTTACGGTCAGTGGTGCTTGCTCTGGTATGGGAAGGACAGCTTTCCGCCCTCCAAGGTTGCGGATTTCCTCTGCAGTAGTTGATTTTGCATTCCCATTTCCAGTTTCTTCTTCCCTTTTTAGTTTTATGATGTTATTTCTATTCGTTGAACTTATGTCAATGGATTGTGATGTTTGTCTAATAGGGAGCGATCCGTTGTCATATGTTTCTTTAAGGTCTCCATTCTGTGATGCCTGTTGTACTATCAAGACGTTTTTTACCGTATGGTTAATTCCATGTGTTTTTAAGGAAGTCATTTTGGTAGCCATAATTGGTAGATCCATGGTATTCTGCTTTACTGTCTGGATATTTTCTCCCTCCTTAATTTTACTGCCATTCGCTGGTGATAATGGCGGTATGCAAGAGACTCTGGGTGAAGCATTTAGTGATGTAGTTTTGTCGGACTCTATTACTTCTTTTTTACTGACCTTATCCACAGAATTGGGTTCTTGTTCATTAAATTGGGACGTTGACCCAAAGAGACGCCTGAAGCCTTCTTGAGCTACGATTAATTTTTGGTTTCTACCTTTACGTTGTTTTGCCCTCCTTTGTTTAGCGTTAGGTTTCTTCACAACCTTGTCATCTATTTGAGCTACAGGACATAGATCTATTGATTCTCCTGTATCTTTTATTACTTTGTTAAATTTCTTGTTAATCGAAATGTCCGTCTCCCCCCGAGAAACATTTTTCCCGATCGATGTTAAGCCTATGTTTTTTGTTTTGTCGATTGAGATTGAAGTGCAAGTTTCAAGGGAGTGCTTATCTAGTTCTACGTCCGTTTGTCTAGAGCGAAAGTAGTTGGTATTACTTTGCAACTGATTTTTTAGTTGTATGCATAGATCAGACAACATTGATGGTAAAGTAGCCAGTTTGTCGATAATAGGGCTGCATCCACATCCCACGTCCCTGTTGTGGGTTAGGGCCTGTTTATTTTGTAGCAGAGTCGTTAGTGCTCCCAATTTCCCATCGATAGCAACCACAAACACAGCCAGAGTGTCTAGAAGAGTCAACTGAGCGTCCATCTTATCTGATTGGTAGTGAAGTGTTTTTACAAGAAGTTGTATTGTATTTAGCAGACTGTCCCATGCCATCCCCTGGCTATTATTTTTTGATGAATTGACCATACGGACTGGGGATGTCGTATCCTTTTGGTATTCCTTTTTCTTTTCCTCTCCCATCTCTAGATCGTCTGTTAGATCGATCGCAGTACCCATGTTTGCCGTATTCGGCCCATTACTGATTGAGTCTTGGTCGTAAGCTGCCATTACGTCGTTACAATCTTCTGATCCCAAGCGTGAGGAGATCTCTATGACGTCTGAGACATTTGTAACATTTTCTATTATAGTTAGAACCTTTGTTTCCCCCCCCCCCCCTTTGCTAGGCTCCGTTTGATGATTTGATGGAACATTATTTGAGAGAAGGGTGGGTGGTAGTGTTTTTAGATCTTTAACACACTGTGCTCCGTCATTCCTTTTTTGGGAATAATCAGCTCCTTTGGAAAATGATTTGTCCCCAGAACATGTTCGATTTAATTGACATAATTGACTTGGTTGGTTAATGAACACAGATTTGTTAGTTGTGTCATAGTCTTCAAGATTATTTTCGATGTTTATAGATCTCCAGTCATCATTTGAACTGAGACCTATTACTGATACATCATGATTATTATCTTGACCACCTTTAATCGTCATACTTTTCTCAATTGTCTCTTCCTGTTTATGAACTTGAGCTTTGACTTGCTCAATGTTTCTAATTGAAGCACTTCCCATTGTTGTACAGCTAATCCGTGATTTGCCGTTTTGAGGGGTTGATGTTATTTGCCGGGGACTGTTAAATAGTGTATTTGTACTTCTTTTTGTGTCAGGGCTTTTCCTCTCCTGTTTTGATTTCAGATCTTCAATAACTGGTGGTAGTTGACTTAGTTGTACAGGTTGAAGAGGTGATTGAAGGCCGATGACATTTGTTATGTTTGAGAAAAGCGTATCCCCTGGATTTTTTAAGAATGAAAATTTTGTAAAAATCTTAGGTTGATGAGAAAGCTGCTTTTTTGTTGTTTTTTTATTTTCCAAATTTTGTAGTTGTCCAGAGGTGTTTCCAACAGCTGGTGGCTCTATTGCAGAGCAGTTATTCATGATTGCTTGCTCTAGTTCTGGTTGTAAGGCAGATCTTTCCTCTTCCTTCATCATGTTTTTCCGCCTCCGTTTTTTTGTATCTTTTGTATCTTTTTTAAATATAGCGCTATCTCGAACACGGCCAGACCTCATGGTACTCTCCACTTAATTGAGGTATAGAATTTCACTTCTTGTCGCACGGAGCTTGTCGTATTGGTAGAAGCCTTAAGCTTATTATGAGTTTATTGTGAAGTTTATTGTGAAACCATGATAAACTATAGATAGTGCCGCTGCTGCAAAAGTACAGTGGTGGCTGACTACACTGTTGCCGAAGATGAGATGAGCTAGTGCCCGGAAAAGGTTCACCTTTGCTTTTCTCCTACCGCCCAAACCTTGGCGTTTTAGAAGAGTCACAGCGTCTGCCAAAAAAAAAACAACAGACTTTTTCCATTCGACTCGGGGATCCTCCCCCTTTTCCAAAGATAATGGACCAACAAACCCGGTCACAGCACATAGAGCAGGTTGGGCGCTCCAAAGTGCACTAGGCTCCTCCAGATACCTGGGGCGTACGCCTGATGCGACTGTTTAAGTAAGGTGCGTACTCTCGTGCTCAGAACACTCAGAATCACAGGTAGTGTCATAAACCCCCGGGGTCTTTCCAACGGGAGGCCAGCAGGAGTCTTTACTGGTTTGCCACTTGTAAATTAACCAGCAGAGTTTTATTTTTTTCTTTCGGGCTTTTACCCTCCAAACAGCAATCCGCAAAGTAGAACAGATGACCCTCCGGAATCAGGCCCCAATCAAACCAATCAAACCAAACTGAGCCGGGAGAGGACCGAGCCGGGAGAGGACTGCAGAGAGGGGCGGGGGAGGGGCGATCAGCGGTTTCGAGTTTCCCCGGCAGTTTTACTGGTCCCGATGAAGATTACTCACGTCCCATCCGTCCCATCCGTCTCGCGTCTCCTGCGCCTCCCGTGTCTCCCGCTGCTTGGTGTTTAATATTTGGCACGCAGTACTCGGTGCTCGTTCTTCCGCCCACGTGATGCTGCCGATTTGCTGCCGCTGGTCACTCGCTCTGCTCCGTTCTGCGCTGCTCTCTGGAAATGAGAGCTGCTGCTGCGGCTCCTCTGCTCGTTCGTGTCCGTCTGCCTTCCGCACTTTTCCCACTCCTGATGTAGCAGAAATAGCCATGGAGCACTTCTTGTTTGATGTAGGGCGTCTGGTGTCGATATGTGTCAGACCAAATCCCCGCAAGTTTCAATTCCTGCTGCTGCTGCTCGCGCCCTCTTTCCACTCTGGAGTTCCCAAACAATGCAGAAATCTGGCCTGCTTTACAAAACGCCAGAGAATGGAGCGTAACAAGCACCCGGCGTGTACTGTAAATGAGCCATATACTACAATAAACACGCCTTTTTATATAAATTGTTTGCAATACTGATTCTGTCTAACGTTTGGTACAGAAGCAGAACTGATACATGTCATGCCCTTGTCTGTTTGGGTGTGACTCAGTTTGAAAGCCACACCTGCACTAAAACACACTTCTTCCCTTTCAGACTTTCTCCAGGTATTGAATGTGGCTTTATCGCTTGAATACTATTGAGGATAAAAGTTACATCAAGTCTATATCTCTCAGACATTGACACTTCTGAAGAGGAGACAGCAACATCTCTTCAGGTTCTAGCTCCTCAGACTTTGAATTCATTGAAACTAGCACTTTACATACATTGCTATAGCAATACACCACACTCTCCAGCATCAAGGCGCTATGACCCATCAGGTCAGGATTTCCTGTTAGAGCATCTGCTTCATAGTATTTCCCAAGTACCTGCTGAAACATCAACTTCCAAAGCTGCTTTAGAAGGTGGCACATGTCTTGCCTGAGAAATATGGATCCAAAAAGGTTAACCCTGGACAATTCACCCAACATGTTAATTGCACTACATGATTATAGCTAGTGAATCTTCCTTGAACGGGCAGACACACAAGGGGCATGGCTCCTCAGAGGCAACTGCTGGACACCCTAGAGGTGAAACTCACTATTTTCACATGATCAGATGGATTTCCCTCTGCCTCGCCAATCTTTTTCCATGCAGAGATGTCTGCCCTGAGTGAAGAGATTCTGCCAGACATAAAATGTGGCTGTATGTTACAAGTATTAACTATACAGTGTTATCTGGGAAATTCCCTTGACTTCCCCTGAACTGAAGGCCTGTAAGCCTACACTTCTGAGTAAAGTAATACTCAGATTTTGTGGTTAGGCAAAAGGAGTACATTTACTCAAAAATGTACAAGTAAATTACACATGTAAATTTACCCACAAGCGTAAGTTACATTAGTGAAAAACCTGCAGAAATCTACTCCAGTACAAGTATGAACAATTTACTATTGGAACCTATGACATTCCAGACCCTTCTAATGATCATATCCATTCAGGCTAAACACATCAAGACCTTTGTCCTTAATCTAATGTTGTGGGATAATTCTGCAGATTCCCTATTTGCAACTTCACAATACTGAAATTAAATGGAGAAAAAACTTTGTGATTCCCCAATCTACGCTCTTCTAATAAACTTGCCTTTGCTCCAGGAAAAAAAAACAAATATGCAAAATAGACTGCTTCATTAACAAATTCTATATATACTTATCCTGTTCAATACCAACATTTTTTGTGATACAAATGTTAAAGCAAGCACTCTGGTATGACATGCAGACTTTGATGGCACGATAAGCTTCAGATTTACATTTCCATTCAGAAGAATATACACCCTGGCAAAAATAAAATGAGCAGATAAGAAGCCTTGACTTCAGACTTTCAAGAGATGCTCCAACGGGGTCAGACTGGGTCATCTATTGCAGATCCAATGAATTACACTGTCCTCCAAACTGAGGGTATGACTTTTCTTCTTAGGGTCGGGAGGACTGTTAGCTTTCAGTTGACAGAGCCTGCGTAGTCTTCATTGACAGAAAGCTTACCCTTATGGCCCAATGGCTGCTTATGAAGCACCAGTTGTGAGAACCTGTAAAAGGATTACAAAATTGAATCCCATAGGAGTTACCTCACAGAATTCCATACAGTTGGCTCCAGTTTTTAATGAGGTATTGACATTGAATATTGCCCCCATGTCCTGGCAAGGTAGCATTGTGCAGCCAATTTTCAAAAGCAGAACAGTTGTTACTACTGTCAATTACTGGTTAATTGCCTTAACTGACGGAAATGCTAAGGTCTTTTCTTCCTGCCTATTGATCAAGTTGGAAAATTGGGCAGCGTTGCAGGAAATAATCCCCAGCCAGACAGGATTTCGTAAGGGCCAATCTACTACTACACATTTACTGGCACTCACTTTACTAGCTGAATGGGCTGTTTAAAAAAAGAAAACTCTATATATTTGTTCTTTAGATTTTAATGCTGCCTTCAATTCAGTTCCTTGAGTATTAGTGTGGAAAAAACTTGTAGGATGGGGTTTTCCCCGAAAATTGTTGAATGCTATAATACTCCTCTATACCAATACTTGGGTCCAGATATAGTGACGGTCTTACTCTATCTCAAAATATTAAAACTTCTAATGGTCTTAAACAAGGCTTTGTACTTGCACCCTGTCTTTTTAATCTTTTTATGACAGATTTACTACAACACCTTGAGTCTGTCAATGCCCATCCTCCGAAACTTGCTGAGGTGCATCGTCACTATCTACAATATGCAGATGATATAATTTTGTTAAGTCAAACTCCGATAGGCTTAAAAAGATTGTTTAATGCATTCAATTATTATATTTTAGTTAATGACCTCGAGTTGAATGTTACAAAAACTAAAATCATCTCAGTGACACCTAAGACTGATTCATGGAGAGCTAGAGATGGGCCAATTGAAGTGGTGAAGACATATACATATCTGGGCATTTTATTTGACAATAGAGGTTCATTTAAAAGCCATTTAAAAGTTTTGAGGGCAAAAACCTCAACTCTAATTTATGACTTCAAATGCTCACGTAAATCATTGAGGTGCCAATCATACAAACATCTTCTTAAAGTTTTGAGAGCAAAGCTATACCCAACAATTACATATGGCTCGCCTATCACCATGGGGTAAAATGCAAAATTATTGGACTTACTGGTAATCAAGGCCTACAAATCAATCTTTGGAATCCCCAGGTCAGTTGTCCAAGTCAAAATCAAATTTGAGTTTGGTCTCCAAAGACATTCCATTGTGGCACAAGGGTCAGTTTTTAAACGCATGTATTCCCTTATTTTATCTGACCCTGACTCTTTAGCAAATACCTTCTGATTTGAAAGAACTTGTTCTGTCTATACAGACGCCTGGCGATCCCCTATTTTTACATGACTTCAGAGTTTCGATGTGCAGACACAGCTTCCAGGAATGACAATGCCCGGTTTAAAACAATTTTTAAAAAAAACATTCATTTAATGTGGATAAGGCAGCCTTAGTGGCAAAG
The DNA here is from genome assembly GCF_964204655.1 of Triturus cristatus. Classification (NCBI taxonomy): domain Eukaryota; kingdom Metazoa; phylum Chordata; class Amphibia; order Caudata; family Salamandridae; genus Triturus; species Triturus cristatus. Next base: position 237,525,474 of record NC_140584.1, on the reverse strand, counting down.
CGTATACTTGGTCTGTGATTAATTCTTATCATTCCTTACGAATCTAACCCTATTTAAATGCCTATTTCTCAGCTTATATGAAGGAAACATTTTTAAAACTAAGACTCTGACAGCAGAAACAATGTTGCAAGACTACCTGTGGGATCAACCAGATTTCTACATGGATCAAGCAACGTTGATCCCTTGGCAGGGGAAAATGGAGCAGTTTTCAGAGACCTGAACTAAAATATATATTATTCCCTTTAGCCAGTGGATCCTCTGAGTGGGTTTTTGTTGCAGCAGGTGAAATTGTCATTGCTGGAAGTACCAGTCTCTTTCCTCAAAATGTAGAGAGAATGACAATGATTACAATAAATGAAGATTTCATCCCCAAAATTATCCAGCTTAAGAACACACAATAGCGGATGAGGCGATTTCTTGCACGTGCGGGAAGTGATTATCCTCCAGTTAAAGTCCACCAATTTGAAAACAAAGTCTGCATTCTGGACTAAAAAGAAAAAATAATGCACTAGTGACACAACAAAAATGCCTGCTGTAAAAAAAAGAAAAAATAAAGAAAAACAACAAATCTTTTATTTTTATGTGTAGTGTTGCAAAAAATATAAATACGCCAACATAAACCAATGTGCAAGACACAGACAGATAATCAACAAGGATAAAGCCATTTTGGCCTAGTGACCTTTTGGTGGCACCAAAAACTAATTCCGCATTTGGTCTAACCATAGACTTTGTAATGAATAACAGCCTCTAAACCTGCAAAATACACTTCTATTTCATGAAGGAAGAAGATGCCTCCAATGCATAACCTTAGATTCATATGTTTGGCTGCCAGTGAAAATTAAAAAGACTGTATTGCATATAGTGTGGCCTCCGTGTAAAAAGACACACATAGATCTTGCACTTGCTTGGAACAGGTGACTTGCATTGTTTAATAAATGTGGAATGGAGGGAGCTTAAGCAAACATGCCATTTTTAATGTTTGCATGAACATTCTAAGTGTGCATTGCCTGTTTTTGAGAGTGTCTCTCATTAACTCCGGATGGCCATCTCTTGCTTCTTCTGAGACTGCCCAGTTTACCTTGACAGTAATTCTCAATTATTTCCATTTTTTATTTAACATGTGTATCTAGTATTAGAAGAAAATAAAATCTGAATGTCCATCTAAGCATTTAAAAGAAGGACCCTTCTTTATGCACTTCAAAGGGAAGAAGAATCAGAGAGCCACACACCTGTAGACTGCAAAAAAGGTGATTTCTTAAGAATAATGCTGACTAGGATCTTGATTACTAAATCATACTTTGTCAATGTTGTGGGCATGCGGGGCAAAGCTAAACTTGACTTTTCTTTTGTTTGGACAATCATTCAGTGAACCTGCAGCCAGTTGTCTGTTTGTATGATTGGCCTTAGACAGTGGTACATCAGCTTATGCTCCTCACTCTGAATCATAACATTCCATGGTGACATTGACTCTAAATTAATATTGTTCTTTCCTTTTCTCATGTAACAGGTCTTCTCTTCTACAAGGAACCATAATGGCAGTCCTGCTCTGCATTTCCTCTCTTCTCAAGACTGACAATACCAAAAATCATTTGCATCATTTTTATGCAGTATTAATATAAAATATTTTACTTGATTTTGAATTGCATGTGTCATCGCTATTTTGCATTTTATCCTAGGCAACAAACTTGGAGGTCTATGTGCTGCTAAAGTTGTTTTGAATAGGTTACTTATCTGTCATTTTATGGCTGAATGCTATATTTTTCTTACTTTCACCCATCTTTTCTCAATCCATAGCCTATCATTGATTGATTTCCAAGGTATTTTACATAGTTGTGAGATTCATTTTAATGTAATCTATTGTCACCAACAGACATCACACTTGGTGTGGCGAATGTGGTGTAATCAACAATAAACCTTTACAGCAGGACAATAAAAAAAAGATACAAAGTTGCCCAGACTATTCTCTACTTTGCCAATAACTTGAGACATCCTGATGCTGAATATAATACTGCATGGTGGGCTAAGTCTATTTTGTGTATAATCTGCACCATACGAATTGCTGTCTTGCTCGCGGGTGTACAGTATAATAAGCCATGATGCAGTCTATAACTTACATAGCTCTGTTCTATGTAATAGACTTCTTTTGTACTTGAAAAATACAGGACATTTGATTTAGTAAAATTGACTCCTTCTACTACATTGAGCTATGATGTTCTCTGTTTTTGCTTCACCACTGTCTCTACTTTCTTTCAGATTGCAATAATTATTTTTGCTGGTTTACCAGTTCCATTCATATTAAAGATCCTCATTTCCTATGGCCTGTTTCCTTCTGGGCCTGTTAGGGTTGTCAATATTTATTCCCCTGGACAAAACCGGTGTATCAGAGGCAACTAACGAGGGAGTTGAATTGACCGCCATCCATACTCTGGTGAGGGTTACATATGTTAGCGGGAGGGGTTGTAACGCATCATCTATTTTATGCTTCTAGAGAGGAGGGTCACAGCCATACTATTGGAAGGGGACTCAAGTTACAAGATCTCACAAAGTGGAGAAATGGGAATGGTCAGATTTCAGAGACAGCTTGTAGTAAGGCCCACATTCGTGATAGGCGGTTTGGCAGGAATTCTCATCTAGAGAGAGTTAAAGACAGGACGATATAACTTATTATGTGCTAGGTTCAGACTTTGACAGGAGATGGGTGTTACCTTTCTCAATAACCTCTATATGAAAACAATAGTTATTCAGAAAAAAGAAACACAGCCACCCCCTCCGCCCACAGCAGACCCTACCCCTCACTTAACCCCAGGGAAAACATACTTGTATTCCTACCACTTTCCCAACTCACCCTACTCACACTTCCCGCAACAGACTACCCCATCCCTAAACAAAACACACTGTATTCCGTCCCCATTCCTCAACTCACCCCACCTCCCTAATAAAAACAACACCCCATCTGTCCAGTCTTTAGATTCTCTCATCCTGGCCTTTAACCAGGGTGTTAAGGTGCTTGATGATTGTATTGAGAAAGCATTCCGTGGGTTTGGAGTGGTTGGCTGAGGGGAATCAGCAGTGTCTTGCTGTTCGCTGTGCAAGCAGCTGTTGTTGCTAGCCACTGATGGCTGGTGGCTCTGTGATTTCCATGGCTCTGCTTCTGCCTCCTCCTCTTCCTCCTCTTCTAATCCCTTCAGCCTGGAAACAGCCATTAAAATGACCACAGTATTTTTTTGGGTCAGCTAAGTAGTTATCTTCTGTTGGACATTTCTCTGACAGTTGTCCTCCTGCCATCCAGCGAGAGAAACAGGATTGTCTGAAGAGAGAATGAACATGAATTGTATGACCCACTGAATGAACAGGTTTGCACACTTTTTCACACAAGTTTGAAGGTTTTTGATGGCCACTCGAATTATATAATCCTACGTCCCTAGAATTTTTAACTCATGATTAATATTTGTGGTACTTTGCATTAAAATAATTCACCACTACTTCCATACCTACAACTATTTTTTGCTCATATATATCTAAAAAGGTTTTTTAAAAAAATGTAAATCATGAGGTGACCTTTACCCGACACAAACCATTAGCATATTTTTTTTTTAAGTGATCAAACTACAACGTTACATAGTATTTGTACAATTAAAACAATAGGAAACGAATTGGAAAATATTCCTAACCAAAGTATCACTTTGAATGGTATACCGCTACACTTTAAGAATGGAATAGTCAAAAAAACAATGCTAAATATTAAAATAAATCGGGAAATGCATAGGAAAAGATCAGGAAAATAATGAGCAAGGATAAGGTAAGAAACATAAAGAGGGGTAAGGGAGAGGCTACCACCATAGTAAGAAAAACGAGAGAAAGGAAAAGGAAAATAAGCAAAGATGATGGAAGTAAATAGGCAACAGAAAGGAAAGTAGAACTGAACACATGGACATATGTGGGCTTTCTGTAGCAAACATTAAATTAGAACAAGTGGAAGTCCGGGGAAAATAGGAAAAATCAAAAAGTCACAAAGAGGAAACTCTAGAAGGCCATGCTGTATAAAAAAAAGAGATGAGAGAAAGTATTGCAATGGCATAAAGTGTGCTGGCTCGCGTGGGAAGTCTAGTGTGCTCTGGTTACTAACGGATTTTAGCCTCTTGTAGAGAAATGTGTCTAGCAGGGTTATCTCAGCATGTGCTCTAAACGTATCTAGAGTGATGCAGTTACTTTCCTCATATAGATCCCCACTCTGTTATTCCCAGTTCGTGAAGTTGGGATGTCGCCTTTGCCTCCATTGTCATAAGGAAATGTCGCTGGAGTGTCAAGGTGTCATCAGGAGAATATGATGAGGCGAGCTGGCCATCCTGCGGAGTCTATCCCAGGCCATATCAGTGCCGATGACCATGTTGACCTCAGTGCTACTGCCTGAGTGGAGCATCACCATCGCAGTCTCCAAGGGGGCAGGAACCGCCATGTCCGGATCGATCTCTAGGCAGGCTGCATATTTCTGAGAGTGGAACTAGAATTGCGGAAAATGTGCCAGTTGGCAGAGGTAACAGTGTCCCATGTGGAGGCAGGGCAACTGCCTCGTTTATACGATTGGGCAGGGTTGTCCCAAAGGCAGCCTGAGTTTGTTAGCCCCTTCCCCCCTCCGTCTTTTGCAGAGCGTTTATGTTTCTGGAAAAAAAAACTTTTATGTAATGTGATGGGTATGTTAACAAAGTGGTCCAGGAACATGGTGAGTACAACCATTTTAGTGAAGCCCATCCTCCAAGCTACCGTGAGCAGCAGCTTCAGCCATCGGTCACTTTGATCTTCGAGGTGGCTAGCTGCTTGCCCATAATTGAGGCGAATTATGTCATCTATGTCTGCACTTATACAGACTCCTATGTATTTACAGAGGCCCTGCACCAATCCAGGGGAAGGTCAAAGTCAGGTCTGGGAATGCCCGGTCTGAGTCGAAATGCCACCGACTTGCCCTAGTTTATTGCATTTCCTGAAAATCTGGGGAACTCCTTAAGTATAGATTTAAGACTGTTGTATTGACCTTTTACAAATACTGTTATGTCGTCCGTGTACATGGGTGCCAATGGGGTCTCTCTGTAAATGTCAAAAGTAGTTCCAGGGGTAAAGTGAATACTAGCGGCGACAAGAGTCAGCTGAGCTCTGTCAGTGACAAGCGTCCTCTGTCTGGCATCTTAGAGCTGTCCGGATGCTTGGGGTTACCGTCCGGCCCTGACCCCAACAGCGATCTGGCCCTGCCATCGGGTCACAGCTTTGTTTGTTCACCCTGTTTAGGGCAGGGAGTCTGTCACTGGATTTCGCTGCCCATGGTCACCCTTCAAGGCTTTGATGGCCAGGGCAGTGACATCAATGCATGGGCCGAGCCAGAGGGTCGTAAAAACAAAAACCCAAGCACTCCTGCGCTCCTGGGGGACCCTCAGGTTTACCGCTTCCCCTACCCTGCAAGAGCCCCTTTCGCCACGTCTACAGCTTTCTTTGGTGGATCTGTAACAAAAATGACAAACAACCCCCTCTTGGCTGGGACCTGCAGTGATCTATTTTTACAGATCAAAAAGTTACAATTTATCCAAAATAGTTCATTAGTTTCTGGTGGATAGCGACCCAGTTAGTATGTGGGAGGAGACACAGAGAATAGAAATACAGCGGTGAAGGTTGGGGGCATAGACAGATGAGAGGGAGGAGAGAAGACAGGGAGCAGGAAGGGGACGTTACAGATGGATGGAGCGGAAGAGAGAGCGAGGGTGAAACAGAGATGGTTGATTGACAGCTAAGTGAGGGAGGCATACGGATGAAAGAGAAGTTACGAAGAGACAATAAGATGAGAAAGCAATAGATGAAAGACAGAGGGCGAGATAGATAAAAGAGCGTAGATGATGATGAATCAGAGATATGTTAGAAAGTGAGAGCTCGAAGTAGGTAAGAGATGGCGGCACGTTAAAGAGTATGCCAGGTTTGAGGGAGAACCGTGAAAGAAAAGGGGAGAAAGGCGAGATAGCTGATAAAGAGACAGAAGGGTGAGGTAGAGATAGCTGAAAGATAGGTAGAATGGTGTGTGAGTTGGCAGAGACGTGTGAAGGTAGACAGAGGATAACAGGCGACAGAGAGTGAGAGGTGACAGGTGACACAGAGAGCAGCACATGAGAAATGGATGGGAGAACAACAAAACACAAAGATTGAGAGACATAACAAGACAGGATGTGAAAGAGAATTAAAGCGAAGCAGACCCACTAGTAAGGCAGAGCAGATAAAGGATCAGACAGGTGATAAAGATGACAATATGATAGGGAAATAAGAAAGAGAAGTGAACAAAAAATGGAGAATCAAGTGAGAAAGATGTGAGAAAGAGACAAACAGTTGACATAGGAACGCTGGTACTACAGAAAAAAACGTAGGTAACAGACAAAGGGAATAAAATGACAAAACGACTTCTGAGAGAGTATACTTGGGATAGTGAGAGAGGTGAAAATAGTGTGAAGGGCAGCTGGTCGATAGAAAGGTGGAGAAACAGATGAGTAACAGAAAGCTGACAAACAGGGCGAACAATAGGAGGCAGGTGAACAGAAGAGAAATACAAGTGCAAAGAACTCAGCTGAAATAAAAAAGGAGAGCAAGGGGTCCTAAGAGCAATAACAATAGAAAAGGCAGAGCGGGAAGGCATCCGAATGAAGAAGACACGTAAGAGTTGAGTCAAATGGCAGTGGAGAGGGAGACATTGTAGGGAAGATAGTTAAGATGAGAGGCAAGTCAAAAGAGAGAATGAGAGGATACATGAGGGTCGATGCACATCGGGCAGCTCAGGCTGTGAAGTCGTGTGATTGGGGAGGTGGCGGTTGAGTTGCATGGTGTGTGATGGGCCCACCTAGCTTACTTTGTAGGTGGGATCCTACCCTAAGTTTTTGTTACAACAGAGCCTAGTCAGGGCCATCGCTTTATGCTTTCACTGAAAACATTTTTGTATTTGAGTAAAAATAAAAAAATATGCCAGAGTGGGATCAAAAAATCATTCAGCATGCTGCTCTTTCTTCAGTACATTTGCCACACCAGTATAGGCTGGGAGATCGCCTCCGGCATTTTGGATCTAACTGGTGAGTCCAATATATCTTGCCAACTTAACAAGAGACGAACTCTGTCTAGAATTCAGTTCATAATGTCATTCGGGGACAGACATACTAAATTTTCAAGCAAAGAGAGCGGCAATCAATATTGTTTTGCACTCCTGTATGAAAGGGAGACAGCAGAACAGCACCATAGCTACTAACATATATTGCACTGTTGTTCTCTCTCCCTGCTGTGTCACACTTCAGGATTTATATGTGCCACAGCACACCCCCTTGCACCACAGTGCAAGAGAGCATGTGTGCTATCAGCCATGGGTTTTGTAATGGACGGAGACTCTGTCAGTGCAAAGATTATGCTTTAATAATCCTCCCACTTTGCATGTGTTCTTTACGGTGTATCACACATGCAAAGTTGGAAACATGTGTTGAGTTAAAAAACTTGCTCCACTATTATGCCATCTTTGTGGTATGTTTTGGTGCAAATCTCTGTCTAGGGATTTGCCTCTAAATCCACCTGTGGTTGCTTGGTAACATCTATATACCACCTATGGACTGCCTCCTTGATGCAAAGTAGCACATGTTCTTCTTTGCATTATTTTGGCCAGCTTTCCAGTGCAAATCCTGTTGTGTTGGAAAGTAAATACCTCCACATTACTTTGCATTCATTACAAAAGTACAACAAACTACACAAACCCTGCACAAAGTGTCATTTAATCTGGGATCTGCTTTCCAAACAACACTTCAATATTTACCTAGAATTCATTGCCATTAGCTATGCTTTGTGGCGGGAAATGGGACATTTGACATTCAGATGGTATACAGTTCCAAGCGAATTTTTCTTTCTTCTCTGTCAAAGTTTGAAACAATTCAATTGCTTTGCTTTAGGGCATGAAACCTGGGTTGTGTACTGCTATGATTTCACTGGCAAGTTTGAATGAAGTGCACAGTGCTGCAACATATGTTTTATTCACAGGAGGCCAAAATGTGCCCTTCTCAGATCCTATATTCAGAAGAATTAGACCCACAGATGAACATTGTTGCTGGAGAGTTTTCGTGCAAACATTGGCTCTGCTTAATTTGCTGATTACTGCTTTAAGACGTGCTTTATACAGATACATTTAATTTTCAGACATAGTTCGTCTTTTTTATAAACTCAGAAGTTAAATGAAATGTTAAGATTTAGTAATTATTCGATCATGGTTTGCAATGTTGTACATACTGACAAATTGTGGGGGGCACCACAGAGCTATAAATATTTTTTATTAATGACAAATTAACTGAATTCCACCTGTGAAAATAATCAAACATTAATGTATTCAATATATTTCTTTGTTTTATTCACTTTTCTACGATCCGATACTTTTGATTATTTCCAATGTTTGCCATTAGAAATTTTGTAGACCATATAATGAATAATGCTTGAAACCTAAACCTATTACATGAATCTGTTACATGAATATCATCAGTCCCCATTTTTTCTTTCTTTCATTATCTCTACATATGCTCCAGAGGCCGCATCATGAAGGGCTTTGCTATTTCCGAGCAAGCAAAGCCTACAAGGGCCCCAGGTTTTTATTTACCTCATGGCTAAAGCATTTGCAATACTTAAAAAAATAAATTGAAAACCATTGTCTGTGGTTGTTATAAAAATGAATGCTTGATATTTTCAATGTTTCCCCTATATCCATGCTTGATTGCTTTTACCTGCACTAGATTAATTGTGTCACACAAAGGTGAGACCTCAAAAGGTGCACACGCTGTACGTTTCTATTTTACTTCAAATAGTGATCAGAGATCCCGATTTTAGCTCCAGTCTCAAACCTCTACAAAATTACTGGCGCTTAGTTTTAGGCAGTGTTATTTACCACTTTTGCTATTTGGCTGAAACAAAGCGATGGTATCATTGGGGATGCAGTGTGCGAGTTTGCAGGTTGGATGTTGCGGCACGGGGTGCTGTCTTTAAAACTGGGGGACCTGCCTCGAGTCACAGCCTCGGCTCAACACCTTGTGATTCTGGGAGAATCTCTTAATCTCCCCACAACGAACGCACGGGTAATGTTATCCGGTTCTCTGGTAAAGCTAATGCCTGTTGGGGTATGTTCGCGCTATATAAAAATGCAAAAAAACGGTATAGTTTCACTATGTTGAGCGAATACATTTTTAATTGTAAGCATTTAAAAAATAAATAGCAATAGTTGTGCTGCTTTCTATTTGTTGAAGTTAGGCTACACTTTCAGAATTTCACCCTCACTTTTTTGTGTCCATCCCTCTTCCTTTCCTGTCCCAACCTTTATTGTACTGCAAACTAAACCTTCTATATTTTATGGGGATCTCGAATACATCTGAAGTTTCAAAAAGATCTCTAATTAAATCGATTTACACGTACTAGTTTCTTTGTTGGAGCATTTATATCTACAGCAGGTTGCAGTTTTCAATTGTGTAAACGGAATTTAATCAAACACAGAAAAAAACAGAATAATACCTGATACCGGTCCTGTGTAATTTTCTCGTGGACAAATAAAAAAAAAATCGAGACTTTGGTGATCGAGCCCCTACAGCCAAGATGGTAATGTGAAGTTGCAACGAGCAGGCTATGATTTGGCCATCGCAGTGAGTGCCTCACATTTTCACTCTGCAGCTGTTTGAGAAAGAAGAATTCATTTACCTCCTTTCTTGCAACAGTACAAAGAAAGGCTACGCAACTGTGCCAAGAAAGAAAATCACGCGCACACGAAATTCACAATAAAGGCAGCTGCAGCATGTAAATCGCATGGATTTACCTCGGCGAAGCCCTTCCACAAAATATTAATGTTCATGAATAATTTTGCCCTCATAAACATAATTGTTAACCCTGCTGTATCCCTTCAAACGTGGGTGCCCAGTGAGCTTGAACACCGAGACAATATAAGGAAACAGGTGGTTAATAAAACATATTATATCCGAAGGAGCAGCTGCTTGGCATGAAATGTAATCTAGGTATTCCCTAACAACACGAGTTCCCATCAGCAAAATCTAAACAACGCACAACGAACCTCTTTGGAGCACAAGAAATGTGCTGGTTTCCTAATAGTGTACTATGTTGAATGGCATCATATTGGACATTGGTAAGAACTAAACTTTAAAAAAAAATTCCAACCCTTTTCTTTCAAGAATAACACCTCTCTCAGCTGTCCACTCACAGTATTGTACCAGCCATTTGTTAGTTTTCCACTTTGGAGCTGTTTGGACGATTTGCTGAACTTTCTCGACCGACACATAAGTCACACTTGGGGGCATATTATCAAACCTGGCGATAAAATTATCGCTGTTTTAAAACGGCGATAATGGGCTTGATAATATGCTCTATGGAATTCCAATTGAAGCCCATGTTAGATGGGAAGGACATCTAACCTGAGCTTCAATTGGAATTCCATAGAGCAGATTATCAAGCCCATTATCGCCTGGCTTGATAATATGCCCCTCAAACTGAAAACAGAATCTCGATTTGCTCCATCAAGGTCTGTGGAATTTTCTGATCATAGAAGCCACATAGCAATTAGGAAATTCTAGCAGGTTTACTGATCTCTTGAAATTGTAGGTGTGAGGTGAGTCAGGGACACAGCAGTTCTCCTGGGAGGGCATTGGGTGAAGGCATTTCAAATGTGGTGCAAATCTACGCAATTTTATCCTCATGGTTATTCACAGGTATTTGCAATTCCTCTTCACAGGCTCGTTGACTTCTACATATATGCCTATTTCATGTGAGACTGTCTGGTGTAGTGATTGTGGGACTGTGTTCCCAAACACTCAAATGTTTACATGAGCTCTGTGGCAATATATTTGAGCACATGGAATAATGCTTTCCATGTGAAGCAAAAGGAGAGAAAGAATGAATACACATTTGCATGCTTCCTCCAATTCTGAACACTTCTTTGATAATCCAAAATCACAGTAGAGAGGCATACTTCAAACCACATTATTAAAATGTCACCTGGAAAATGCATGGTAAACTCAAGAAACATGGGGGCAGATTTACGTTTCCTGGCGCATCCCTGCAAATCAGCAGGGATGCGCCAGGAAAGATGCGTGATGCAAGTTTACCCTTGCGTTACCACAGTTGCGCCGCCATCATGGTGCAAGGATATACTGATGCGTGTCGCATCTGCCAGTGTAAGGTTAGCGCAGTGCTGGAGTTGTGTCGCGGGCGCGATGCAGCTCCAGCACTCTTCCAACCTGGCCTATCCTCAACATGGTGCGTCACGCCTTACTCCTGCTTCAAGCAGGCGCAAGGTTTTGAAACAGCGGCGTTGGAAAAGTAACTGAGTGAAATCTTGTAGATTTCACTAAGGCACTTTTCCGAGACGTTCCTGCGCCGGAACGCGCTCCCCCCTGCACCGGAACACCCACATGAAACCTGACGCAGGTTTCATGTGGCGCAGGGCTTTACAACGTGAAGCATCTCCCGAGATGCGTCATGTTGTAAATAGGGCGCAATTTGGCGCATGGTTTACGCCGCCGCTGTGTCACAGAAGTGATGCAACGGTGGCACAAATGTGGCGCACGGGGCTCGTAAATCTGCCCCTTAGATTGGAAGTGTACTTTTGATGGTCTGTCATCTTCTGTATTTTATTGTGAATAAGTCTTTGAGGGCCTGATTTAGAGTTCTGGGGATATCCCAATGCACTTGTAGAAAAGCAGATCTGACTGAGTACCTGCCTGCATTTGTGACTGAGTAGCTGCCTACAAAACCTGAAATCAACCCTTAATGAACAGTAAAATTGCAAACGTAAATTCTGCTTCAGGACTAATGGTTTGATTATGACTGATCTTCCTTCAGCAGCAATGAATAAACAGAATCAGAAGAAAATACAAAATGGCACTGAAAGTACCCATCTTAAAGCAGGGATAAAACGATTTATCCAAACACTGTGACATAACAATGAGCCTGCATGACATCAGGACACAGTCTATAAATAGACAAGAGACAGTCCATACTTCTCATATTTGCTACTCTAGCAGCAGATAAGTGTGGTTATTTTTTTCTGTCTCAGTTTATTACCTCAAATATCTTATCATTCTGTCAATTTTCAATTGTGCCTGTAATACTTATTACTGTGTTTTTGTTTTTTAAATCGAACCTGGGCAGTTCCATAGATTAGGATTTTGCGTGGTTGGAATTATATTTCTAGATGTGTCTGAGCACTGAAGCAGTGTATGTTTTCCCCAAGATTCGAGAACCTTCTACATGGCCAGGTGCACCACGTGCCGCATGTGATCTAGCTGCATCAATTGCTACTGCAAGAGGGTATATAAACCCCACCTAAACCCGAATCGTGGCTTGGCCTCACTCCCTGCAGAACAACTTCTCACTCACCTGAAGAATCCTGCCAGAACCAAGAAGTGCTACAGTCTCCTTAAAGTCCATCTAAACCAGTGGATCCCATGGCACCTGCTCCCTTGATGTCTTCCTCCCCGCTCCCTCCTGCACAGCTACTCCGGACCCCCGCGTCTTCCTGAGTTAAGGCTTCAAGAACTTCGAACTTTGGACAAGTTGAAGAACTAAGCTAAGTACTTGCTATTAGGTTAGTGCGCACCAACTCCCCATTCAGTAGTAAAATGGGACCAGATATCCTCTTCTTCAAAGACAATAGACTTTTCCTCTCTGTGAATTACTCCAGTGATTCTTGTGTGTTTATACTCCGGACCTTCCCTACAACCTTGATGCTAGAACTGTCACTGCTTGTGGAATAGAGACTTTAGTCCTGTGTTTATCTGATAAACAGTAGTGCCAAGAGAAAGCACTTCAGTGTCTTTGATATATGCATCAAAATTGTACCCCACTATGTGTTTCAAGTGAATGTATGACGTTAGTACACCAGCAAATACCACACGGTAGGTTACAACGCAGTCCGTACAACGACCACGTTGTTACCCCGTGTGGCTTTACATCGCAAGTCGTTTCTACGACTTGTGCTAGATGGCGAGATGGACTTAGGAATAATATAAATTACTATTCCTACTCCAATTAGCGCAACAGCAAGGAATGTTTTGGACTTAAAATCCAACACATTCCCTGGTGTTGCATGCCACCTAGCGCAAGTCGTAGAAACGACTTGCGATGTAAAGCCACGCATGGTAACAACGCAGTCGTTGTAATGACTGCGTTGTTACCTACCTGCGTGGTAACAGCAGTGTTGTAAACGCTGTTTCCTGTTTCAAGTGTATCCCTAGGAGTGCAAGTCACTCCAACTTTGGATCCAAGTGTATCCTTAGGAGTGCAAGTCATTCCAACCTTTGCTCCAAGTGTATCTTGGGAAGTGCCAATAACTGAAATCTGTATTTCAAGTTTATTCCTAGGTGTGCCACACTCCAATATGTGATTTTGGTATTTCTGCTCTAACGCCGAGCTGCTGATGAAACATATGAGTTTGTGTCAATAAATTCAATGCATGTTCATTGTATGTAAAGACTTGTTAGTACATTGGTGGTAATTGCCTCTGCTTGTTATTTCCAGTGCATTGTTTCATCACAAAGTGAGAGGTTCTGGTCCAGTGCACATCTACCTTCCGAACATTGACAGTCTCAAAAGTGACAAATCCTGTTAAGTAGTTTTGTACAGATGCTGAACTGATCCAGTACTGCAAGCCTCTCTTTTCTTATTTTATTGCAACTTTGTGGACTCTCAGGTTGGATGTATGTCGTTACATCGCACACTTTTACAACGCATGCACTTACAACGCATTTTTTACAACGCAACATCCACTACAACGCATTCCATTACATCGCATGACACTACAACGCATTTTTAAAAACTACCTTTACAACGCATTCCATTACATCGCATACTACCTTTATAACGCATTCCATTACAACGCATAATATTACATTGCATTTAAGGTAAGTATTGGATAGTATAGGGGTAAAAATTACTATTCTTACTCCAGGGGGTGCAACAGTAGGGTAAGTGTTGGATAGTATAGGGGTAAAAAATATTATTCTTACTCCAGGGGGAGCAACAGTAAGGTAAGTGTTGGATAGTATGGGGGTAAAAATTACTATTCTAACTCCAGGGGGTGCAACAGTAGGGTAAGTGTTGGATAGTATAGGGGTAAAAATTACTATTCTAACTCCAGGGGGTGCAACAGTAGGGTAAGTGTTGGATAGTATAGGGGTAAAAATTACTATTCTAACTCCAGGGGGTGCAACAGTAGGGTAAGTGTTGGATAGTATGGGGTAAAAATTACTATTCTAACTCCAGGGGGTGCAACAGTAGGGTAAGTGTTGGATAGTGTAGGGGTTTTAATGTAATATTATGCGTTGTAATGGTATGCGTTGTAAAGGTAGTATGCGATGTAATGGAATGCGTTGTAAAGGTGATTTTTAAAAATGCGTTGTAGTGTCATGCGATGTAATGGAATGCGTTGTAGTGGATGTTGCGTTGTAAAAATTGCGTTGTAAGTGTAGTGCGTTGTAATAGTTGCGTTATAAAGGTTGTTCCCCCTCAGGTTTCGGTTCCTGGATCTGCATTGTCCTCATGAGGGATAGGAGGTCCAGCCTTGGTTCCAGTGTTGTCTCTACGGTTGGTTTCAGGTGAGTGAATGACAAAAGTCCAAGCCTTGCATGCTTCCATCGCCTGGACAACATGGATGACCCAATACATGTTCAGGTACTAGCCAAGGCCCTGCCCAAGGCACCGCAACTTTTTCAGAGTTAATAAGGGCATTAGGGGATGTACAGCATGAAATTCAGTCCTTGTGGCAGGAAAATCAGTCACTTAAGGACGAGCTGGTGAGGTGTCATCCTCACCCCTTACCATTGTCATCTAGGGTGGGGACTGGTGGGTTCCCAAGAGCACAAGTCCCCCTTCAACAACACCCACACTTTAGCGATTAGAGAAATTTAACAGGCACCTTCGCTACTGGCAATGCTAATTCTGTTTATGTCACAATTACCACTTCAGTCCTAGTGCCCTTGAGCCTGCACATTACTTTTTTGGGTACAGTCACAATTTTGATGCACTTTGGAATCAGTGCCAGTTACAGCTTCTTTGTAAACCAGGAGCCTTTCCATTGAATACTGCTAGAATGCCCTTGATCATATCCTATCTGGGGTACAGCTGCTAGTTGGGCTATTCCACTCATTGGGAATAATGACCTGCTTTTACATGATATTGTAAGGTTGAGGAGATGACGCATCGTCTCTTTGCTATGAACACTTTTGTCCAGGCCACTGAAAATGAGTTGCTAAAACTCCATCAAGGCAGTAAGGACCCCCTTACCTACATTATTGCTATTTGTAAGCTGGTTACAGAAACACAGTGGGCAAACGAACATAGGACTTCCCTCTTTTATAGGGGGTTATTGAATGCCTCGAGAGATTTGCTGGCGCACATTGTAGATTTGCCCTCAGATTGTTCAGAGTTAATTAACTTATTTGTCAGTCTTAACCATAGTTTAATGGAACGTCCCCAAGGGGAGCCCAGATTGCCAGATGTGCGGTCTAAACAGAAAGAGTCAGAATCTAAGAATCAGGTGCTAGAGCAGAGGTTTTCTCTTACAAAATTGTGACAAATTAGAAAGAAAATAATTATGACAATATTTTACATAAATAACGACAAACGTGTGTTAATCTCCACATTTTTAGAAAATGACAAATTCAACTCTGATTTTGATACTGCATCATAAAAGCATACAGAATTCTAGAATGAGTTGATATTATATTTACATGTAGTTAATAGATTATTAACACCGTAATAATTCTGATTGTGTGATTAGAAAATGTAATAATAAAGTGATTAAGAGACTTACATGCACAATTAAATGTTCTACTTGATAGAAATAAATCATGAGATTTTGTTGTAATGACCTTTATGAATTCTTTATCAGACATATGTATGTGTGATTTATTAATCTGTATACAAAGGAGGTATCTATGTACTATTTTGATATATGTGTATCAGTGATAGTTTGAAACTTTTATCAGTACCCTACACTCACATGAAATAATTATGATATGATTGAAATGTATATTAATGCATTTATTCTGAAAGTTACTACTTTATGCTATGCAATGAGAGATTTAATATTTTACAATAAAACCATTGTGAGTGAGCTGTATTTCATGTAGGCCTCTAATCTTGCCTCTTGTCCCAAATGGGAACTCATGTACTGAATAGTCTAAAGCCTATGGGAACTTTTCGTAAAGTTGCAACTAGTGCTCTAACTTTCAATTGCTTCCTTTGACATTCACAACACAGCTCAACTAAACCTGCAAAACTGTTACCCGCTAGAAAAGATGCCTGAGAACTAACTCTTGGGAGTTTGAAAGCATGATTTTGCTTACTCTTTGAAATTATCTTATTGTTCATATGACTAATACTTACATTAGCTTATAGAAGCTATGTAACCTACCTTACTTAATTCTTCTGGATTCTATACTTTTGCCTACTACATCATCCTCATCCTATCGAAGACGACCAATAGGACAGAATGGTCTGATATTCCTGATGAGGTCAACTGATGTCAACTGAAAGTGCTGAAGTAATGCTGCTGTGGCTTTAACAGACTGAGGCAGATTTCCTGTGTTTAACGATCTGGAACTGGTCAATTGGAACTATCTGAACTTTCCAAAGGGTTTGTATGAAACGTACCAGATTTTCTATTGACCCCTATGCTATATCTCCCTTAGCTGAGGAAGATTTATCCTTTCATCTTTGGATCTCGCAGAGTTTGATATTCACTTTATTAAATCCTAATTTAGTTTAAAATAGGATTGAATGTCTTTTAATTAAATGTTTTCTTTACCTTAGAATTCAATACTAAACTTTGAGAACTCTGCTGATTCTGACTCATCATTTGGCTTTAGGCATTTTGTTTTCCTGAAGAAGGACTTCCTAAAGCGCTGAAAGATAAAAATGTAAGAGTATCAATTATCATATTCCTGGGCTTCATTTGGTAATTGCTCATCCTCAGAATATTCCAGTTCCTTTCAGAACAGAGGACGAAAGATCGGAGGACCAACTAAGATTGATGGTAGCTAGAGGTTATAGAATTGGAATTGGAATTGGAAGTGCATTTGTAGAGTGCGAATTGCTGCCCGGAGGCGTCCAAGCGCTAAGAATACCCGTATCCGACCAATGGGCCCAAGAGTGGGGAGAAGGGGAGAAGGGGAGTATTAGACTGAATGAAATAGAAAGGTTTTCAGCTGCTTGCGGAAGGTCGTTAGATTGGAGTTGGCTCTGAGATGCAACGGGAGGGCGTTCCAGACCCTGGCCGCATTGTGGGAGAATGTTCTACCTCCGGATCTGGCACTTTTAATTCTGGGGGCCATTGCAATGAACGTCTGACTAGAAGGTAGGCTTCTTCTGGGCATGTAGTGGGTGATTAGGTCCCGAGTAATCCTGGGGCCAGTGTTCCAGAAGGCCTGGTGAGCTATTCACATAGCTTTAAACATAACTCTCTGGCGCACCAGAATCAAAGTCAAACCCCTAGTCCTATTGGAAAATAGTTTTATGGCCTAGTGCACAAACGCTACAACAGTTTTTGTGGTAGCGTGTTGAATGGTTTAGCTGTCTGACAAAACTGGATTATAAGGGGGATGCATTTTTAGGCCACTTTAGATTGACCCCGAACTCAAGCTCAGTATCATTTGACCGAGTGCCAGTTCTAAAGAGAAAACAACAAGACGACGAGACAAGTGGTGTGAGTATTTATAGGGTTGTGTAATATTGTTGCTTAAATGTGTAACTAATAAGAATTGATAGAGAAATGCTTTTTAGTGCTTAATGTTGAATAAGTTGTTGTTGAATTGAAGCTGTTATTAGGTTCGAAGTGGCCTAAGATCCCGAGATATACACCTATGGGTGATCTCAGTGTGGCATAGGCTGAGTAAGTTTGTCTTCTATTTCAAAGGTGCTGTGTGAGAGATGTCATTGTCAGTACCACCAGAGAAGAGATCTTTGTGAGAGTGTGAAGTTTAATTGTCGGGGTTGTTCTCAAGGTGCACAGAGAATAATCATGAGGATTTTTAGGTGGAGTCGTTTCTGTTAGTGGATCATACATGAGTTTACTTTTTATCACAGAGCTTTCTAATAAGTTGTATTGAAATCAGTGCTGAAAACAAGTTAGATTGTAAAGGAGGTGTAGCGGCTTTGTTGGTTTGTTGGTGTAAAGCTGCGCTGGGATTGGTTGATAGTGTCGTAGAAAATCTCACAGCGATTGGTAAATGGAACGACAACAAGGAAGTGATTATTAGGGAATTTGACAAGGTACTTTGTAAAGGACATTATAAAGAGTCATCAAGAACTATAAAGATTTTGAGGAGTATAAAAACCTTAATACAGGGAGGTGTGCCTGTACCAACTCAGGAAGGGGTACCAGTACCACCCGAAGGCATGCCTACTTTGTATATGACTCTAGAGAAAGGCTATGTACATGGTTAGAACATTGGATGAAGTATATGGAAAATGATGAACCTTTAGCTTTTCCCCAATATGGAACATTCAGTATACAAATTCTTAAGAACTTTAGGAGACAGTTAAACAATATTAGACCACCTTTGAGAACCAAGCAATATGAAGCCCTTGGAGAATGGGAACATGTTGCCCATCAGAAGGAAAAACTGAAATTTCACGCAAGATATAAGAACACCTTAAATAGGTATGTCGAGGCTAGGTGGGATTCCCAACAGAGGATTTGGAGAAAAGATATTGCAGAGGGATCACAAATGTATTCCATACTAGTTGCAGAGAAGGGTGAAGGAGACAAATGTAAGGAACATCTTGAAAACTCTCAGACCTTAACTTTAACAGATGAGAGTGATAATGAAAGAGATGATGAATTTTTCAATGAATTATTGATGAATCTACCTCTGCCATATAATGAAAAGCATTCACAGACAGGGTCAAATCCTTTTGTGAGAACTCAACCAGATGCACCTACACTGCCCAATAGTTTAAATCCTACTAATCATTTCCTGATTTAGAAGCAAACCCCTAGCCTTGCAGGGTTTAATAACTCCATGATACCAAATGCTCCAGATGCTCTTTCAGTCCCAGTAACCATAGGACCTGTGGTTCCCTTGTATCAATAAGGAACTGGAGGACAGCAGGTACATTTTTCAACCGTTCCCACTGGATTTGGGGGGAGCAAACATTATTCCACAGGGCTCAAATAAAGAACAATTACACTTCAATTTGACAAATCCAAATGCTGGTACTTCATATCAAGGAAATGCATCAGGAGTTAGTGTAGAGACAGTTCAAACTACTGTATCACACAATTAAGTGAGGCCAAATCCATTATCATGTATCGTAAAGGTAAATATGAAGATTCCCAATAGAGGACCACAAGCTATGGCAGGAAAAACTTTCCTAATGGGAACTCAAGGTTCTAAGACATATGCTACCTTTTGAATGGAGGGAGCCAGTGGAGGATCGCAAGAGAGTATATTAAATTAACCAATAGGGCCTACCCCACAGAAATCTGATGATTGGATTAAAGATATAGCCCCTTCCACATTTGATAAAGGGGTAGAAGTTCAGGTAACATCCGTTGAGCAGAATCCAAATGAAAAATTGCTTGATGTAGCAGAGCTTAATGTGGAGTTGGAAGAGATGATTTTGGGAACTATTAGTTATCGGGATAATGAATTTTTATTTATATGTAGAGATATTACTAGAAGAGCGAGATATACTCATGAGAAAATGCCTGAAGTTGAACAGAAATATGGAGTGGACATACAAAAATCCAAAACACTACAGAAGACTTATTGATTAGGCTTTAGTGATAAAGATCTCGAGAGCCTAAAATCCTCAAGCAAAATGTTACAGATTAAGGAGTTGCTAACGAAATGGGGTGAGTTGGGAAGGTAGGTGGACTAAAAAGAAGGAAACAAAGAAAATGGCTGTGCCTATGTATCCTATGTTTGAAGGGGAAACAGAAAATGCAGAAACAAAAATATGTTCAATGAGGGGGGTGCCAGGAGGAGGTTACGTTCATGTTCCATGGACTATACCTGACATACTGTCCTTTACAAAGGATTTCCCAAAATTAAGGGAGAAGCCTGTTTGATGGTATAGACAAGTTGAAAGATTTGTGAAGGTGTGGTTCCTAGTGATTTATGGACTGAATGTAAAATTGCTATTGATTGGCCAGAGGTAGAACCTGCTCAAGATCCAAGAACTGTGCACCATCACCTGAGGTAATGAAGAAAATATAATCAGGTTATAACTTACTTAAAAAGAAAGATTTCTCCAAAAGAGACTGATTGGGTACAGTTCACACAGGAATTAAAGGAGACAGTACATTCATATTATAAATTACTTTGTCAGGCATCCAAACAGTATAGTGGAATGGAAAATGTGTCTGGAAATGAAATGGGACATTTCATGTATCGATTTGTTTATGGATTAAGATCTGAAATGAGTGCCATGATATGAATGATCAAGTTCAAAAATACAATGTGAATAAGGGTTTTCATACTAACAACCCAACCGATTTAAACTCACATGTTACTCAGCAATACTGATAGTGATTCTGATTTGTCACAATAACGTTGCCTGAGAACAGGGGACAAATTTATGCTTAGCTCATTCTTAGAAGTAGACCAGAATGGTCCTGATGTGGATGGCAAGAAGAACGGACCACCTATTTCATTTCATTTCATTTCTTGTTGACACTGGTGCTACCTGTTCCACTGTAAGAACAGTGGAATTTCCCAACCTACCTCTCTTAGAAAAATAATCCAAGTTGTAGGAGTTTCGAATCGATTAATGTCAAATCCTGTAACTGAGCCTGTTAAGGTACAAATTGGGTAATTTGAAGATCTGCACAAATTTGTGATATGTGATTCAAGTCCAGTAAACCTATTGGGGCAAGATCTATTGTGCAGACTAAATTGTTCCATTTATTGTATCCAGAATTCCATACCCATGATGAAGATATTGTATTCAAAATGTCAAAACAAAAGACTGAAGCTGAAGGTTTATTTCCCTTGTTAAGTGATGGTTAACCCTTGAAGTTAAGGGACAATGTGTTCCCTAAGGTGTGGGATTTCACGGGAAAAGAAATTGGATTGATCCAATACGAATCACTTTGAAGCCAAATGCAGAATTTTCTCAAATCCGATCATATACCTTGAGCCCAGAAACGATAGCAGGTATAACAACTTTGATTAAGTCATTGATTGAGCAAGGAATTCTGAGAGAGATTATGGAAAGCTCATGTAATTCACCTAATATTGGAATTCAGAAACCAAATGGGAAGTATCGAGTTATGCAGGATTTGCTCAAGGTTAATCATATTGTGATTCCATGATGTCCAATTGTGCCAAATCCCGCCGTAATATTATATCAGATAACATGTTAAGCTGAATTCTCTTTTTGGAATTGATTTGTGTCAGACCTTCTTTTCTATTACCTTTTTTATTTGCTTTCTGGTTCAGAACCGTGTCTCGGCATGGTCCTTAGCTCCACAAAGGTATTTGGAAATCCTTCCATCTTCAACCAGATATTGAAGAAGAACCTAGAGTCATTGGTAATGCTCAATCAGTCTGTGCTGATTCTGTACACTGGTGACCTGTTGGTTGCATCAGGTACTCAGGAGGCTTGCTTATGTGACACCATTGCATCATCTGGCAGTAAGTGTACATATGCCATCACCTCTGAAGTTACAATTTTGCAGGAGAGAAGTTCTTTACTTGGGACATCACATTGAAACAGGAGCCAGAAAAATATCACAGGATCTGAGGACTGCCATTTTGCAAATTAATCCTCCTAGTACACAAAAGGAAGTTTGCATGTTCCTGGGAATGGTTGGCTATTGTCAACAATGGACTCCAAATTTCTTCTTGACAGCCAAACCACATCAAAGACACACACACAAAGATGTGTCAGATCCAGTTCAATTGAATGATGAATGCATGTTCTCTTTTAATGAACTGTGAGAGAGTTTATGTCGAGCTCCAGCTTTGGGAATGCCCGACTTCAACAAAAGTTTTTCTCTGTTTTGCAGTGAGCCTGAAGGCTGCACATTGTCAGTTTTAACTCAGATGCATAGAACTGCACGCAGACCTGTTGAATATTTCTCATCAACGTTAGATTCTGGAGTTGCAGCATTACCTGGTTGTCTGAAAGCCGTTGCTCCCACATGTGTGACTTTGGAACAGTGTGAGATCATTGTGATGGGTCATCCGTTAAAAGTGCATGTGCCACATTCTGTGGAGATTTTTTTCACTCGTACCTGAATGCAACATCTCACTAGTAGCAAATTAATAAAGCAAGTGATTTTGTGCGATGCACAAGTTTGAACCCGGCTACATTAATGCCCCAGCAAGGAAATGAAGTTGTGATTGATGAAGCAGCTCCATGATTGCATGGATGAGACTGAGTTGTGTAGCAAGCCTCGATCGGACATTCTGAATCTTCCTTTGCCAGAGTCAGATTATGTGTTGTTTGTGGATGGATCATGAATGAGAGATGCAGGAGGAAATTTTAGAATTGTTTATGCCATCTGTACTGCTGTTGGATTGGTGGAAGCTTCCTGGTTGCAAGAAGTGTACTCTGCTCAGGTTGCTGAGTTGGTTGCCTTAACACGGGCTTGCAGCACTACTGAACAATTGAGAGTTACCCTTTTTACTGACAGCAAATATGGTTTTGGAGTTGTCCATGATTTTGTGCAGTTGTGGTCTTAGCGTGGATTTGTGACCTCTTCAGGTTCACCCATCCAAAATGGAGAAAGTGTGAAAAATCTACTGATATCATTACAGCTGCCCACCCAAATTGCGGTGGTTAAGTGTTCAGCCCCCCGATAGGGAAATGATTACGTAACAGTTTGCAACTGCTATGTGGACGAGACCATGTGCTATTGGGCCCTAAAGTCTTACATCGTCAAGGCGGACCCACTAAAAGAAAAAACTGATGTCACAAAATGTAGGGTGATGCTATGGAAACATGGAAATAAATAAAAGCCTTGCAGGATGAAGTGGCAGAAACCGAGAGACAAGGATAGTTCAAAGATGGTTGTACACAAAGACAGGAAGATGAAGTGTGGGTATACACGGATGGATGACCAGTACTTCCTCATATGTTTGTTATCACCAGTGGCAAGAAACTATCATGATTCTGCACATATTGGGAGTGATGCTGTGATGTATCTTTTCCGACAAACTTGCTTTAATCCTTGATTCAGGGCAGTTGCAGAGGTGGTTTGTCAAAGCTGTGTGGTGTGCCAACAGCAAAACTTGGGAAAGAAAACATTAGTTTAAATGAGTCATGTTGGGAGGACTAGAGGACCTTTTAATAGGATGCAAATTGATTTCATTGAGATACCCCTTGCAATGGTTTGATATACGTTCTAGTGATTGTGTGCTTGTTCTCTCATTGGGTGGAAGCTTACCCAACCAGGCGTAATGATAGCTTAACTGTAGCTAAAATATTTCTCAGAGAGCTAATACTTTGTTTTGATTTCCAACTTCTTTGGAATCAGATAGAGGAACACACTTTAATATTGAGGTGCTGAGAATGCTCTGTGTAGCATTACAGATTAAGCAACTGTGCCACTGTGCATATCGAACAGAAACATCCGATGTGGTTGAACAGGTTAACGGAACACTGGAATCCAGAGTGGCAAAAGTGTGTGCATCCATGTCTTTGAAATGGACTGATGCTTTGCCCTTGGTGTTAATGAGTTTGAGAAGTACCCCAGACAGAAGAACCAGACTGTCCCACACAAAGTCATTATGGGGATGGCTGTGAGACAACCTGCAGTCCCAGCAAATCAGTTAGTGAACATTACTTATGATTTGGTACTCGATTACTGTAAAAGATTGGCTGATGTGGTCTGTTCTGTGTCTCAACAGGTTGGGGAAGCGCCCATCTCACCTCAACAGGAGCAGTGCCATGACCTTAGTCCTGGTGACTGGGTCCTGGTGAAGAAACATGTACTTGTTTTTGGAGCCTCATTGGCGTGGGTCATACCAGGTGATCTTCATTACCACAACTGCTTCAAATGTGGTGGTCCGCTGAGTCCCATGTCCCCTTGAAAATGCAATACCTGTAGTGGACGTACCGGTGGTCACAGTGAGCGATTAAACTCAGGTCAGTCAAACAGTAGAGGGAACACTAGCTACTTTGTATTGAAGCACTGGTTCAAGTAAGGTTCCGAGAGAGCAAGTTCCTGTTGGTATCGAGGGTATTGGAGAGAGAGACCTGACTAGTCGAGATATCGACCCAGTTGGTGAGAACCGTGCAACCAAAATGTGAATGCTTAATGGAGACCGTTGGCCTCGAAGAACCAACAGATTGAGGCAGTTTTTGACTGAGGGCAGAGTATTCCCAACTGTCATTGAAATCTCGAGTCAATCAGAATACTGATGCTGATGTCCCAACAGTAAGAAGGTCAAAAAGAACCAAGGTACCAAATTGAAGGTACGCTGCACCTGAATTGACTTACCTAGCAGCAGCTAACAACTGGGAGAAAGCATATCAAGCTTTTTTCTTCAAAGATTCAAACTCACAGGAACCACTGTGAGGAAATGTCCTAACAAAGAGACATTGTCAAAACAGAAAAATGAATGGAACTGTTTATAAAAAACTGAAGAGACTAAACTACACTGATATACACCAGAACTGTTTTTACCTGTAAACTGCAAAAGTGAGCAGAAATAAGAAAGAAGGACTCATTAAATGAGCTCAATAATAAACTTTGCTGTAAAACTAACAAAATATTAAGCATTCTATGCAGCGAAAACTGACATTATGACGTGGAATCTTGAGACATGCCAACAGCAGGCCAGCTCCAGCATGCGGTACTTGGGAGTAAGAATTATCCAAGATATAGCTAAGATAGCAGATGTTAACTTAGCACAAGTCTCAAGGGAATGTCAAAAGCAGATGAAATCTTGGTCTCCCCTCCCTTTAACCATACTGGGAAGGGTGAACTTAGTTAAGATGGTGATATTACCCAAAATAACCTTTCTCTTTAATTCAATCCCCCTACACTTTGATAAATTAGCCATTGATAAAATACAGCAGGTGGTAAACTCTTTCGTCTGAGCCTATAAAGCCACTAGAATAGCCTGGAAAAAGTTAAGGTGTAGGAGAGAGAAGGGGGGTCTTGCGTTACCTGATATACAGTATTATGCTTGGGACTTTTTGTTTTCACACTCGCGAATGTTGGTAAAAATGCCATTAAATACCGGGGCAGGAAGTATGTTTTTGGCCATGTTAAGAGGGGCCAGTTTACCCATTGATGGCTTTATATTCAAGTTTGGGAATCCAACCTTTTTGACCTGCAGTTGCTGTTCTTGCTGAGGAAGAAAACTAAGGGACTTTCTGCTGTGTTATGAAGCGGAGCTGTGCTGTGAGCTTTGCCCCCCTCTGAAGTATACCTGTCATCAAGGGCCTGAGAAGTGCTGGCCTCCTGTTGAAACTCAGGGATACAAAAGTTTGCCAAGGACTTCTACAACTCGCCCTTAATCATGCTCCGCTGTCCCTGCTGTCCCTGGGGTTATTTGTGTGCCCCCAGAACATTATTGGTGTCGCTGTGAAGCCCGGCTTGCTGGCACGCTTGTCTGCTCTCCACGTGTACCAAGAGCGCTGTGTGCGTCACTGCCGCCGGATCATGATCAAGTCAAAGCACAGAGGGCCAGTATCACTTCACCACCGGCCCCCGATTGCCAGAATAGCTGTTTGTGTTCTTGGTCATCACCGCCGCACCTCGAGCTGTGTGCCCGAGGCCAGGTTCGCCGAGGAGAGTAGATGCGAGAACACCCTGCCAACATTTACCGCCGCTGGCCTGGAGTCCGTGAAGCGTCATCGCTGAGCCGTTTTGGGATTGGTCCCAGCGTCAAGGGTTTCCCAGCAATAAGGTGGCTTGTCCAGGCAGAGCCGCGTTGAGTCCTGTGCAGCGCGAGGCATCCCCTAGCAACCGGGTCTTCCTCATACACGTCATCGAGGCCAGAGCCGTACCGGAGGCCGAGGAGCGCCGCAACAGGGAGAGCTGCCTCGCCGGAGATCAGCGTGGACTGACCAGCCTCCCTTTTCGCTCCCCAGGCAATCAGCCGCATCAGGGCTTGTAAACATCGTGTTGACTGCCGCGTGCTCGCGCATTGAGAGGGGGTGATCTCAAACAGTGAAACTGAGCAAACTAAGATAGCACTTTTCATGCTAAGAGTACAGCGGGGGCATTTATTGTGAAGGGCACCATTTTTATGACTCTCTCTACGCAAGGAGGGTTATTGATGACGGCACCATTTTTAAAGTGACTCTCTCTACGCAAGGAGCGTTATTGATAAGGGCACCGTTTTTAAAGTTAATTTCCCTACGCTTGGAGCAGGAGTCATACAGTCATAGGGACTGAACCAAGTACGTTTTTGCAACAGACATTCCAAAGAAACTTTGCTGAAGAAGAGAGTCTATTTTTGTATGTTGGATTTATGTCGTTTTAACCTTGCCTAATCAAGATAAAGTGATTTATATTTTTATAAATAACTCGTGTGGCGTCCACTTGTGGTGTTTCACTGTGTTACTGATAGTGTTGGTAAAAATACTTTACACATTGCCTTGGAAATAAGCCTGTCTGCTCGTGACAAGCTACCAAGGGGTTGAGCAGGGGTTATCAACAGTGTGTTTCCCCCTTACCCTGACTAGAAGCAAGGGTCCCTATTTGGACAAAGGTACTTACCTCTGCCAACTAGAGACCCCCAAATCTAACATACAGATTATAACTAAACAGAGGTACTATAATAACAGCAGCCTTAAGTTGCATCTAAGAAGTCTCTTCTCCACTTCACTATTGTATCTTGTTGTGGTTGCCTAATGTTCAAAATGATAAACGAATACATTTGTGTTTGTTTACATTTTTTTCACGGTGCTTGAACTGCTGCAATAAAAAAGAACAAAAATTAGCAAGTATGTTTTTTCATGTTCTGCAAAATTACATCAACAGATTGCTCCCAAGCTGTTATGATGGTGTTACAGTCCATGCAGAAGGTAGCAAAACACGTTGTTCCAATGACATTTCACTGCATCTTCTCCCCACTCAAGCTTGAACTTTGTTGTCAGGAGCAGGGGTTGGAGGTTTGGAGGCTGATAATCCCTCTCATTTTTTTTCTCTGGAAAATTTAAAGTTGGTTCTTGTTGAATGTTTTCAATTGGTACAACATACTTGTGCCTTTTGTGAATATTGAAAGTCATAAAGTTAGGATTTTGTCTCAGATTACTTTTGTGAATTGGGCCCTACGTTTAAAAAAAATTCTGTTTCCTAACTATAACGTCCCTGTACCCTTTGTTTTTTCAGTTAAAAAAAATATATATATAATTTATATATATATATATACACACACGCACACACACACACACACATACACAAACATACATAAACTTACCTATGAATTAATGCTTCCTGAAAAGTGATCCCTGAAAGTGATAACTATAAGGGAAACAGCAAATACAACGACTATCGAACAAATGCGTATCCTTTGAAATGCGGGCGGAATAATGAATGCGACTGAACCACACATTACTTTTACAACTCAAGACATTACAACTACATGCGTTAGGACAAGTGGTGTTGGACTTTAAGTCCAACGCTTTCCCTCCTGATATGGTGACTGGAGTTGGAATAGTAAATTATACTATTGTAAAGTCCAGCACTCCCCTACGGCAAGTCATTGAAATGATTTGCGTTGTAACTGGAATGCATGGTTCAGAAGCATTCAATGTTCCACCCACGTTGTTAAGGAATGCGTGGAAAATGAATGCATGGTTGTGTCACACAACCTAAATATAATATTAAAACACATTTTTACAAAACAGTACTTACTAGCGACATCACTTGTACTCCCAGATGTTCCAGCAGGTCCTGCTCCTTGTTGAATATGCCTGCCCAGTGGTGCGCATTAGCAGCTGGGTGTGGGGAACACCATTTTAGTGATGCATGCAGAGTCCCACACCACAGTCGACACTCCGCTAAGACAGGGCCTGGTCCAGGCCTGCTGTATGCTGCCACCATGAAGCATGGGGGGTGGGCTGCTCATAAAAAACTAGTGTAGCCTCCTGCACCTTGACTTGGTAGTGATCCCTACCTCTGCCATGTCGGGTTGGGTTGGATTTACACAAAGCATAAAAACACACTACCTGGGAAAAAATGGAAACTTTAAATAAATACACCGGGGAATTATGAAAGTAATAAAAAAGTGTAAATATATTTTATTTAAAAGGGGATGGGAGGACTAGAATGGGGTGGATTGGGTTGGATAGGCCAATGGAGAATGAAACACAAGAGATGACTCAGCAGGAGCAGGTCTTAAAAACAAAATGGGTTCACGTTTGAGCACAACAAAATGCCATTAGCACTGCTTTTTAGTGCAAACAGCGTCACAGGCGTAATTTTTTGGGAGTAATGTCCGAAAGATGCATCTTGTGTAATTCTGAGTAATCTCTAAGAATTTCTGGGTATTCCGCATGAGTATGCTACGCGAAATTACGAGTTACACTCAGGCCTAGGCAGCACAGAATATTGGTTGAAATGAATGTTGTAAACTGTAAAACTGGAATACAAAGAATTGAAAAAAGGGAACATGAAAACAGCATGATTTGTTTTAGATGTGGGAGTAGCACCAATCCAAGGTATGACAAGAGTCATGCAAAAGAGAAACTACAGTTTGTATCAGAGTTAAATGTTTAAAACATATTTTTAGTACTTAACCCTAATATGGTATTATCCATTGTTGACACTATGAAGAGGAATGGTAAACCTTTTCCTTCTTATGGAATGTATTGAAGTTAAAGTTTGATTGATTTATTTGTGCAGTATCAGGGTTATCAACAAATCAGTGGCATTTAAATGGTGGCCGGATGGAAAGCTGTACAAACCATACACTTCTCCAGGAGGATACAGTGGTAATAAAATAGATTGATATTTCTGGTGGAAAGTAGACTTCCAGGCAAGAGGAACGAGAAGCCAAACATATGTTTCTGAGGAAGAAGAGTCACTATTAGAATGGTGCCAACAAGAAGAATAATGGATACAACTTAATCCAACTTTTGACAGCTCAGTGCATGCTGTTGTTCCAGGAAGCTTTGGATCTGAGTAATTAGTAATTGGGATTAAAGAGAACTTTCCAGGGGTGTGGCTTGATGCTGCAGAAGATAGCTGTGCTTGCTAGAGTTCTGCCAAAAGCCTCCTGTCCTTATCAAAGCCGGAGGGGCAATGAAAGTTTAAAAGATACGACAAAGAGCAGACTTTAACTAGCATTCCCCCCAAAACAAAAGAAAACAGTGTGCTCAAACTGATGATAGAATAGAGGCACTGGGACATGCAAGACTATGGGTCATATTTACAAGAAAGTGGCGCAGCGCGCATTAGCCTCCTTGGCTTAACACAACACTCTGCCACTTCGGAAATGCAGGGTTGTATCGTCTTTACAAGAACAAGGTGCAGCCTTGCATTTTTCCCTACGCTGGTGCTAATTTAGCTGCCTAGCGCCAATGCAGGCACCCTTGCACAATAGTGCAAGTGTGCCTGCATTGAGGGGAATTATTGTTTATGTGCAGGAAGGTGTCCCTTCCTGCACATAAACAACCTGAAATGATATTTTGAAACTTCTATGTGTACTGCTTAAAGCAGCGCAAATAGGTGTTGCGAAATGTCTTTTTTTTAATGATTGTTTATGTGCAGGAAGGGACACCTCCAGCACATGAACAATCAATGGCATTTTGCTGTTTCTATGTGTACTGCACAACGCAGCATACATCAAAACAGCAAAAATTAGGAGAAATTGAACATTTCACCTCATTGCGCCAGGGTAAGACCAGGTTTTTCCTGTTCCTAATTATGCATCAAAATCAATGGCTGTTGCAGTGGAACACCACCAACAACACTGATTGCCCGCCCCATTCACACTAAGTACAGCATGAAAGGGTGCCTTGTTCAAAAGGCGACATTGAGCCACATTAAGTGGATTAATGCCACCTTGTGAATAAGATGAAGCCCTATCACCACCACAACGTCGAGAAAAGTGACGTTGTGGTGGCAATAGAGGTTTGTAAATATAACCCCTTGGTGAGTAGTGCCAGAAACCTTCTGGAAACTGGAGAATGGCCACTGAGGCACCAGCACAGACACGTAGACCTATTGATGAGGCACCCCGAGTTCAGTGCTGTGGAAGGAGTGTATCGTCCAGTGAAGAGTGTAGGTAGCAGAGGAATTCATATAACTAAGGCATGACCTCCGGATAAGACTACACAGAAATATCAGGTGGGGCAGCACATGGCTGAAAACAAGAAACTTAATACCAGTAAATACTACTTAGATCGTGTCAACATAGAGGGGACTGGACAAAAAAACAGGGCCATCTTTCTTTTGCCACCAATTTCCTAAACAGAGGAGTGGTCATATACATCAAGCAATAATCATATCACCTGAAATCTCTAACTTGCAACTAATAGGTTTTGCAACCCATAAAGATGAGACTGACACATTACTATAGGGCTGTGAATTTGTAAATGTCATTGGAAAAGTAAAAACAAAAAAAAAAACTGTACATAACTAACATTAGCTGGCATCTACTACCTATATACTAAAAAGTGACCCAAAAACGGAGTGTAGTATAACTCAGAAATGGGGACTCTATGCACATATTGCCACCAGAGAAAGGCATTGTAAAATAGACAAGATTTGTGAATACAATGTGAATCAAAGAGAAAGGTACATGAGTTAACCCCTGATAAGTGCAACATCAATGGCAATATGTACTTCTATCAATTTTAAATAGGAACAATCCATGTCCAGATCAAACCCAGCTTGACAACTTCTTTTCACAGTAGCAGACAGAAATCACACAGCATTGAATGAAATCTCCATTACAATCCTGTTAGAGGTGACACTAGATGCGATCATGAAATACTTAACAACCACCAATCTAGCAATTGACTCAAAGGAAGATCATACAAAAGATGACTGAAAATGAGGTAATCTTAATCTGAGCTGAGGTTGTATTGTTTGACACACAACTCTCAGTAACAGAAGACAGGATGGCATCTGTGAAGCAAAACCTGACAAATGCCTTTATAGCAGGTACCCTGAGTTCAGTGCATCACTAGCAATACACATTCAAACCCACTCCAACTCTGACTCAGAAAATGACCGCTGATGCAGGACAAAGTTGGAGCTAAAGACTCATCGAAATCTTGTGCCAATGGGCATCAGAAACAAGAAATTGAGACAAATCGCGACAAACCTAGAGATGAATCATGATCACCAATGAAAGAATCATGAAGAGAGAACGCAATGATGTTCCCTTTGCCAGTTCTAAATGCAAAGAAATCCACTTGCTGACCATGAGGAACCCACAAGTACCTCAACTGTAATTTTACCAGGTATATTTAATGATTGTTACAATCTTATCCTTAAAGCAAATTTTTAATACACACTACTCATCCCAAACTTCGAGAAAAAGGCAATTAAAACACACTTATACGACTGTTACATGGATTTTTGGGACTTCACACAGATACATCTTTATTGTGGAATAAGACAGCCATATTTAGGTATTGAATCCTCTAAAAGTGACAGAGGGGATTATAAAACTCCTTCCCTACCTGTAAGAATGTGTGACATGCCTGAATAGGAATACCACGACCTGGGGCTCTAATACAGAAATGCCTTGATGGTGCAACAGGTGGGGCACTTTGGTATTACAGTAGGGGCCGCAGACGTCTGTGCAGTCCCTTCTGTAAAACAGATAGTTCTGGCACACATAAAGCATAAGCACTATCTGTATGGGAAGGTTCATCATTTGCATGGGGGTGTGCTCCATGCAAATGAAGGAATCCCTTTGCCTATGTGCCCACACCGTATTTCAGACGGGGCGCAGAGGCAAAGAAGCTCTCAGGAGGTGCAAACGTCAACTAAAAGGAGGTGCACGGTCAGTGCGCCCCCTGAGAGCAGCCCTCTGGTGGGGGTAATGGGGTCCTACAGACCCACCAGACATCCCCTTGCAGGCGGGGGCAGTAAGTTACTGCACCCACCTGCAAGGGGATCTCTAATCCCCTTTAAAAGTGCAGGCGGGTGCCACCTGCACAGTGAAAACACATCAAAGCAGCTGCTCCGTTTTTCGCACCATGTAATAGGGTGCACTTTCTCTGTTTCCACCTGGCAAACCTGTTTTAGGGTGCACCAGGTGCAAACAGGGAAAGAGCCGCCCTTTACATATTAGGGCCGCTGATATTCTGAGGAAACTTACCGAAAGGAACTTGTAGAAGCTCTGTAGTAAATGGCTTCCAGGTGGGTGGCCATATCATCCTGGTGCATCGAGTATCATTTAACTAGAGTAGATATAATGTACTGGCCACTCGCAGTGTCATCTTAAGGATTTTTGGTGCTCTGTTCAGAACAACTTTAATTTTATTGCACATTTTATTGCTAATTAAAGCTACCAAAGTCAAACAACATTGAATTGTACTTAAAGTTTCAGAAACTGAGTCATCATAAAGCAGCTGAAATACATGCTGTCCGGGTTCCCACAAATACTTAAGTGACACCGGGTAGAGCAAGACAGGGCTAGAGATTTACATAGAGAAAGAGAAAAAATGTGAGATAGACAGAATGATCACTTTTTCAGGGAGCCCCTAGGAAGGTGGTGACCGCAGGCAATTGCATTCTTAGCCTATGCCTTGAAACACCTTTCAGCTCTCAGAGCAAACTTTTAGCCCTCATTTCTCCATCTCCAAACCTGCGGATTAGCCATTAAAGACCATATAGTTATGGTGGAAACAGATGATCTCACATAATTCCAAAGTTACTCATTTGGTTCTCACTCCAAATAAGCAAAAGCAATAACAACCTATGCATTATCTGACTTACACTGGAGGTGATATTCATCCCTACTTTTTGATAAGACAAAAACATGATAGTGACAAATCAGTGAGATCTCTCAATTATCTCCCTAAATGAAAAATGAAGTCACAAATTTTATATGAAGGAAAAAGTACTGATCGTAATGGGATCCAACCGACATGATGTAGGAATTTTGCAAGGGACATACCTTTCTGCTAAATGAATGCGATAAGCTGAAGCATGACTGGGTGGCCTGAGTAATTTACACAAGTAAAACTCACACAACAACATAAGTGTTTATATGTAAATGACTCCAGATGGAGTGGAATAGCTAATTACATCAGGAAATCCCTGTCAATGTGCTTAAAATATGGATGGGTTCCAACATACATTGACTATTGTGATAGGATCAATATATGCAGCAGTAGGAGTCAAATGGAGTGTCCTGTTTGACCTATCTAGGGTTTGATATGGGATTGGCAAATTATATTAAGAGGATGTTACGTGGGTCAAAGGATATTCGGGCAGTCAGTAACTTTATGGAGTATGGTGTGATTGTTTTATTGGTTTAACAACAAAGTTTTAGATCAAGGTTGTACAGTTATGTAGGTGGTAACCTTGTCCAGGGAACCTCAAATCAAAGAAATATGTGATAAGTATTAAAGGGTGTCCAATACCCTGATGCCTCATTTCTAATGTGTTTTCCTGGCTTAAAATAAATACTGAATGCTAAATAAAGTACAAGAGACTCTCTTAAGTCTGTATTCCTTTGAAAAGGAGGAAAGTTTAAGAAATAAAAGGAAAGAAAGAACACAAGATGAAAGAATAATACAGGGATCTCAGGGACCACCCTGTTTTCTTCCAGTAAAAGAGTCCAAAATTCCCCTTCCCTCTGGGCCCACAAAAGAGCAGCAAAACTAGTGCTTACCTTGCTCTTTCCCTATGCCTGGGTTAATTTTAGAAAGTGCATTCTATCTTAAAAATGGGTTTTCTAACCCCCTTCTTTGTGTGCACATCCTCATTTGGATAAAGGATGACAGAGGGGCTTGGGTTTGCTGGTCAGGAGTAGGTGGCCGACGTCACCATGGAGTCACCCATCTGGCAAGCCATGACCTCTCCTGAGACCGCTGTGGGTTCGGAATGTGGAAAAATGAGTCCTGGGCTCTTCTCCCTCTCCAGCTGTGCTTTATTCCCCTTGGTTTGGGGTCCTGGAGTGGGTTTTTGCCATTCTACTCAGGTGTTGCAATGCTCAAGAATGATCTCCACAGGTCTTCTTCTCTTAGTGTCCTTAGGCTCCTTCTGTATGTATCTGCTGGCATCTTGTCCTTCCTCTGCATCTTCCAGGCTTAATACATGCCCTGATAGCCCACCAGCCTGTTTTTTAAAAGAGGACGTACGCATGAGAGTGCTGTGCTCCTCCTCCGGGATACACAGAACTTGGTGTATGATCTTAGATTCACTAATAGACTGGTCACTTGCATGTGACCAGGAACTGATTATTTTCTACAAGTCACCATGATTAACCATGCAGTAGTTGATCTTTTCTGAATAATGTACTCAACAGAAGAGGCTGCACATTTACCTCATTCGTTTATGAGTCATCATCCTGTATCAACTTTTGACTGACATCCACAATGATGCTGTGAAGACTGACAGTGCCTTCCACTAACCCTAATGGCATTCTGGAAAACAACATGATCCAATTACAAAGAGACATAAATATACTTATACCTTGAGAGCATTAGTGAAACAGTCAGAAATAAAGATTATCAGACTGACAAACTCTTATAGTGGTGAAACTCAATAAGCTACACTAAGGCAAATGTTCGAAGCAAAGTACTAGCTTAATACTCTAGTTATTTCCAAAACAGAGATTATAATACTGAGAATAAAACAGAATCACTACGAGCAAGGTGAGAAACTGGAACGGCTACTAGTGATCCAACTAAAGTCTCTGAAACTAAACTAATTTACTAGTAATCTCTGAGAGTCGAGGTAAAATCTTAAGTAACCAAGCAGCAACAGCTGATGAATTTGCCACCTGTTAGCTCAAACTATACCGTGCTGACAACATAGGCCAAAAGCGTTACAACAAACAAATGATGGACGGAATGCTGACAATGCATACATTCTCCCCCAGTCAAGAGATCTGGGTTAAATCCATCGCCCTAAGTGGGATGGGTTTTTCCAGACGTGGGACCCGTGCTCACTACGCCACTGGAGTCAAGCTATCCTGGCTGATGATGGCTGATAGCCAGAAACCGGTCCTAGGATGCTTGATTCCGGTCCAGGGAAGACATGGCTTGGCAGTTCGGGCTAGACTGTTCCCATGAGGCACAGGCTCAAGACTGATTTGCATATGGCCATGTCTAAACTGGGGTGGTGTAGTGGGCAAAAGAACGATGGATTTAACCCAGATCTCTTGACTGGGGGAGAATGTCTGCATTTTCAGCATTCCGTCCATCATTTGTTTGTTGTAACGCTTTTCGCCATAAGTGGGATGGGTATTCCCAGACGTGGGACCCGTGCTCACTACGCCACTGGAGTCAAGCTATCCTGGCTGATGATGGCTGATAGCCAGAAACCGGTCCTAGGATGCTTGATTCCGGTCCAGGGAAGACATGGCTTGACAGTTCGGGCTGGACTGTTCCCATGAGGCACAGGCTCAAGACTGATTTGCATATGGCCATGTCTAAACTGGGGTGGTGTAGTGGGCAAAAGAACGATGGATTTAACCCAGATCTCTTGACTGGGGGAGAATGTCTGCATTGTCAGCATTCCGTCCATCATTTGTTTGTTGTAACGCTTTTCGCCCTAAGTGGGATGGGTATTCCCAGACGTGGGACGCGTGCTCACCACGCCACTGGAGTCAAGCTATCCTGGCTGATGATGGCTGATAGCCAGAAACCGGTCCTAGGATGCTTGATTCCGGTCCAGGGAAGACATGGCTTGGCAGTGCGGGCTGGACTGTTCCCATGAGGCAAAGGCTCAAGACTGATTTGCATATGGCCATGTCTAAACTGGGGTGGTGTAGTGGGCAAAAGAACGATGGATTTAACCCAGATCTCTTGACTGGGGGAGAATGTCTGCATTGTCAGCATTCCGTCCATCATTTGTTTGTTGTAACGCTTTTCGCCCTAAGTGGGATGGGTATTCCCAGACGTGGGACCCGTGCTCACTACGCCACTGGAGTCAAGCTATCCTGGCTGATGATGGCTGATAGCCAGAAACCGGTCCTAGGATGCTTGATTCCGGTCCAGGGAAGACATGGCTTGGCAGTTCGGGCTGGACTGTTCCCATGAGGCACAGGCTCAAGACTGATTTGCATATGGCCATGTCTAAACTGGGGTGGTGTAGTGGGCAAAAGAACGATGGATTTAACCCAGATCTCTTGACTGGGGGAGAATGTCTGCATTGTCAGCATTCCGTCCATCATTTGTTTGTTGTAACGCTTTTCGCCCTAAGTGGGATGGGTATTCCCAGACGTGGGACCCGTGCTCACTACGCCACTGGAGTCAAGCTATCCTGGCTGATGATGGCTGATAGCCAGAAACCGGTCCTAGGATGCTTGATTCCGGTCCAGGGAAGACATGGCTTGGCAGTTCGGGCTGGACTGTTCCCATGAGGCACAAGACTGATTTGCATATGGCCATGTCTAAACTGGGGTGGTGTAGTGGGCAAAAGAACGATGGATTTAACCCAGATCTCTTGACTGGGGGAGAATGTCTGCATTGTCAGCATTCCGTCCATCATTTGTTTGTTGTAACGACAACATAGGCCAGGCAAACAGAGAATCTCCATTTCCTGACACAAATAACATACCAAAATTTACATCAGACTTAAGATAAACTCTAGAAGAGGAAATGACAGAGGATGATTATAGCAAGGTTACAGATGACATGCAAACAGAGAAAGCCCCAGGACAGCATACCTTCCTGATCGGATTTTACAAAATGAATACATTCAAACTAGCCCTGCTACTGCACAGAAAATTCAAAGAAGGTATAGAGGCCTAGGAATTACCATACAAATTCAAGGGCAAAGAAATAATTAATACTTAAGCAGGATAAAGACCCTGCAAGCTGGGCCATTTATGTACCAGTTTCTTTAATAAACACTGCCATGCACTTACAGGCAGAAATCTCACTCAACAAGGTCAAATGGAAAGTTCTCTTACAAGTGGGCCAGTCCTGAATCAGTAATCCCCTCCGCATATGAGAACTCAATCTCATTTTCTCTGGCAGGTTAAATACGATGTGAAAAAACATCATCTGCCTCATTTAATGCCGAAAAAGCCTTTGACTGCGTGGACTGTAGATATTTAGTTAATATAATAGAAATGATGAGTTTAGTAATGATTTTCATTAACAAAGTGACATGGTTATATAGGAATCCATGGCAATGGTCAATTACAGATGATTTACATCCCAGCTGTGAGAAAGTGGATTATTAGTTGGCATGGATGGTAGTCCACCACAAGTAATAATGCCACTATCTTTGTTTCCAGTAAAGGTTTCAGTAATTTAAACCTGAGCTCAAACCCAGGTAGCTATGGGACAGTACAGACAGGATTAACATAAGATCATTTATTAAGCATTTAGAAGTACCTAAACAGTAAAAAAGTCAAACACACAACACACAAAAAATTCAGTGTATGCGAATAATAAGCCCAACCAACTCCTTCCTGATAAATTATGCCTTTCTACTGATACGTTTTAACCGTAATGATTATGGTAAAAGTTTGTGACACTTCTTGTGGGTTGGGCCAACTCCACCTCATGGTTATGTAGAGTGATATTGATAGTGAATTTTCAAAGAAGTCGTTGATAATCCCCTTAGAATTTGTTGATGCACACCTATTTCAACTCCGTGAACATTCAATCTTTGGTTCAAATAGTTCCAATACTTCTCTTCATTATAATGCAGAGAGGTAATACATTTTCTCACTAATATGTTGTCCCAAAAATTCATAAGCTCCTTCATATGTTAACAATGTAATCTTTATTTCAATTGTTCCTCTTGATTGCTCCTAATACAGATGTGCAAAGTTATTCCCCTTATATCCGATGGTCAATAAAATGCTTTTGTAATATTCTTGAAAGATTGAATTAATTTCCATAAACCAGATGGTCACATATTGACAATTTACTTTTCTCTAGATCATTTAGCAATGTATTTATAGATGTGTTCAAAGAGCAGTCATTTACAGAGGCCGAATGATTGTATATTGGCATTCAGAATTTACTTTTCACCCGATCGTTTGACAATGTGCTTAATGGTGTATTCAACTCAAGTATTACTTTCACTTGACTAATGGTTTATTCAGAGAACAGCCAACATGTATTTTGCCCCTTGTATAGCTTGTTTGGGGGGTGGAGACTTTTTCAATGCTGGAAGTCGAAACATTGGCATAAAAAAGTTACTTTATTAATGTATACATGGTGGCTCATACCGCAAGTGATTTCATCATAATAGACTTTATTTTGGTAAAAACCATAAAGGTGCAGAAAAACAATCACATTCACAAAAGTCTAATACATGCAAACTTTGATGCACATAGGACATCTAGCAGTAAATAAATGTAGATGTAAAAAATTCCATAATACAGACACAATATGAATGCCATACTAGTGGAGCAGGTACCAAGACTGTAAAGTATTTGGTATTAAGATGTTACCCTCGTCATGGCCTTCAAGGTCAGCTGAGACCTTTATCAGTAACTGTTCATAGTTGTGTTCAGGAGGAGGTGCAAGAGAAGTGGGCCAAGGGAGAAAGGAGCCCATGTGGGTATGTATGCAAAGCAATTAGCCACACAGGGCCTCTAGGCCTAATATGATTGAGTCATAGCATTTGATCTTCTGCGCCAGCTTTGATGTCGAAATTTCACAGCTGCACAAACATGCAATTCAGTAGTATCTGCACACACCAATCTGAGAATCCTCTCACATTGTCTAGGTCCCATTTGCCTACAAACTGGAATTATTCATTGTTTACTCAGCTGCAGATAACCTGGGCAAAAGGGAAAAAAGTGTGTAAGGGACCCATCAGCTTTGAGGCAAAATGTGCATGCAATGCTGTCATCAGTCCTTTCCTTTTTTGATGAAACTCTTGATAGGAAGGATGTCATAGCAAAACTTGATATATAGTTGCTTGGCGAAAGGGACCATGATACTGTCAATATAACCTTCACATCTACTACAGATTTTAATGTCCCACATTAAAGGCAGCATGGAGGTGCTCTGGAGTAGCTTCCCTAGGGCTTTTAAGAATAAATATTTGCCAATTGCCAATGGTGTGTTTCAGGCATGACCCACAGCTCGGCTCCGTACAGGGCACTTCCTACTGTCTTTATCTGATAGATATTGGGGGCCGGAGATATC
Organism: Triturus cristatus; assembly: GCF_964204655.1. Taxonomy (NCBI): domain Eukaryota; kingdom Metazoa; phylum Chordata; class Amphibia; order Caudata; family Salamandridae; genus Triturus; species Triturus cristatus. The sequence goes on along the minus strand of NC_140584.1, from coordinate 237,486,213 downwards.
TGTCTAGTGTACGAGCAGTTGAGAGTTTGGACACACCAGATGCATGTTGACACAGGTTTAGGCCACTCTTCTTAACTTGGTGAGACCAGGACATGTTGGAGGTCAATCTACTACCCAGATAATTAAAATCACCTACCCTCTCAAGACAGTGACCATTGATTTTGATAGATCCTCTGAATTTTTTGGATGGATTTATACACATGAACTTCATTTTCCCCAGGTTTATTTCCAGACTCTAGTCTAAGCAAAAAGCAACAGAATTATCCATCAGGGTCTGAGAAACATCCCAAAAAAGTAGTATTGCTGTTTTACGGCCAGCAATCACTGGAGCATCACTCCTGCACTCTACCATCTATGCCTTTACATTGTTTACATTGTTTAGGTACAGGGAAAAGAAGGTAGGGGTGAGCGCACATCCCTGCCACACCCCCTCTCAACTCTAATGAGCTCTGTGAGCTCACCTTCCTATCCCCATCTCACTTGTGCATATGTGGATTAAAATGTCAAGAAATGGCAAGGAGATCTCCATCTGCCTTAGCATCTCCCAGAGCTTGCAACGTGAGACTAAGTCAAAAGCGGTTTTTAAATCCACAACGATTACGAGTAAATGGGCTTTCTGGATAATCACAGTTTTCCAGACTATACACAGAAATCTTGTTCTGAACCTGGCTTGCAGGTCCAACAAAACGGCTGCATCTTCAATACAAGATTCAAAGGCGCTCAGAATCTGTCTACAGAATATCTCTTTTGATACAACTAAAAGGTTGATCGGTCCATAGTTCAGTGATGGGTTTTTAGTGCCTTTTTGTGGATAGGTTCTATTTCCGCTGATTTCCAGGAGGAGTGGACCTGATCACCTTCTACTATTGCACTTACAAGTTCGTTAAAATATATGATTCAGTTCGCTATATCAGCTTTAATGAGATCCCCCCTTATCCTTTCCGGTCCTGCTGCTTTGCTTGGCATGATACTATTGATGGCACTCCTAGTGGCTGCAAGGTCTACAAATAATTCAGGTTTGGTTGTGAAGCACCCCATCACTATCCATTCATGAGGAACAGAGTTATACTCTCCTGCTGTGCCGCATAGGTCAGGTAAGTGTTGCCACCATACCTTGGGCTGGATAAAATTGATTACAATTGCACTTCTACACTGGTCCCCATTGGTCAATAACTCCCAAGCGTTTTCCCATCCTTTGCCTTTGAGGCATCAGATATTTGATCCCAATGTTTGGAATTCCAGGCCTGGCGAGCCTACACCTGTTTTTCTTATATTGTAACTGCTTTAGCCTTATGAGATCACCTCTGCCAGTTTTAGGCACATGGAGCAGTTCAACATTTTCAGCCCTGCACTCTTTGTTAAGCCATGAGGAGCTTTTTTTGTCCTAGGAATTGACCTTCCAAGCATCTTTGCTAAAACAGTTTCTCCCTTCCCGGAAAATAGTCTTGTGGATGTCAGGGATGACAAGGTGTCTGATCTCGATATGTTGTCTAAGGCAATTTTTAGCACACTTTTTATAGAGGTCTATGTCTCCGGTTTAGTAGATACTGTAGCCCAGTTCAGAGTGCGCCTATTGTTGGCTGACCTTATATCCCCGCTTAATGATTTTGGAGCAGCCTCCAAGCATGTTATAAAATCCCCTATTGAAAGTGTAAGGCATTCTGGCCACTATCTCGCCTTTCAATTACCGTCAAATCTTTATCAAATCTCCCTAAGGGCAGTGAGACAAAGACATAATTTATCTACTGGAGTGTCATGGGCAGTTAAGCGTATGCCGGGCTTGGACATCAGATCTCATGCGGCCATTGCAGGCCCTACAGCCATAAAGCAAAAACAAAGACATCAGTTGGTATGTGCCATCTGTGCGCTGCTTCACCGGAGGGATCGCTAGGGCAGGGATACCCCATTCACGATCCTCAGCCTCTGTAGGGGATTCACCATAAGTGTCTAGTGTCTGAAAAGTTGTGTTAAAATCCTAAACAACAATCCCGACATTGTGTGTATTGAAGTTCCCTCTGTGTGGCATAAACTGCTTCAGGGTATGGATTTCCTTAGTGCCTCTCATCCCTCTATTGTATATATTATACATGTGGGTTAGTCAGATTTTTCCACAAGCCAGATCCCACCAGTCCCTCAACTTAATATTTATGCCTACGGTTTAGTTCAATGTAATCACCATTTGGCCCTGTTAGGTTGTGAAATCTTTTTGCGGCAATAATGTTTGAGTGAATTATTAGTTAACAGCTATATACAGATCTTATCAGGTGTATGCATTTGTTATTAAGTGACTCCTCAGACTCCTACCGCATTGCCTAGTTCACGCACATTTATGAAACAGACACTGCCTGAGTTCCTTAATTCATCACTTTGCCCTTCTAGATTGGGAGCTCTCCTGCTTACAGTATGTGAGGGCTGCCTTTGTGTGGGCTGGGCAACAATGCCTGTTGTGTTTGTTATACCACTGAGCTGTGGGTCTTTGCCCTAGGCAAAACGTCTGTCTTGGGCCTAATTACTGGAGGAGGAGGCACTCAAAATGTGAGAGATAAGGCTGAGCTAGTGTGGGGCTTTTGTCCTCGGACCTGGGTCGTCATGTCACCGGCAGCCCTACGCTTATTACGATCAGTGATCAGGGAGGTATACGTGTTATTAGGGACATTATTAGAGGCCCTCTCCCTCCCTAGTTTTTTAGTGGGGTTGCATTGTTTTAGTCTCTCAGCATCTCCCAACAATGCTGCCACTTGGGCTTTTAAATTCGATATTTCCTCATGGAGGTGTCTAACAAAAGCCATTATATGACTAATTACTGGAATGCCAACTTCCCCCTCGCCCAGGACCACAGGGAATTAGGCTGCTTGATTACCATCGTCTACAGGGTGCTCTATATTCACCCCTCTGTCACTACTTAACTGGGGTCAGCTACAACTGAGAATGTATTCAAACATGTTATCACAGGCTCTAGTGGTACAGCAACACGTTCTTCAGGCATAGAAGTGTTAGTGTTCATTACACTGTCCATCAGCAACTCAGGAGGCAGAGGGGGACTGTCTCAGTTGGTTTCGGTTTGGGTTTGGCTGGATTGTTTTTAAATTGAGCGCCAGAAATGGGAGCTATCCTAATCACCAGTTCCCTCTTGTTATGGTCTCTAGCTTTGTCACCCTCCAATAGACACTCAACCTCCTCAATCCGAATGTCTATGTCGTTGAGTGTTGTGTTAGATTGGGATGACCTCGTTGGAATTACAGTTGTTAACTCAGAGCATTTATTTCTTTTGCCAGGCAAGGTCTTGGTGGCTTTTCTCTTGCACATTTTTTTGCAATCCTCATTAAGTCCCAGAATTGATCCAAGGATAGTAAGGACACCCCAGAAGTGAAGAGAAGCAAATAAAAACAGTACTTTTTTGGAGGGTGTTAGGTGGGTGGCCCTGCCCTGCCTATTCCTCACACTGACAGGTGCAAAACGGGTAGGCCCTTGGCCCGGGCATGGCAGGAGATTAAAAGCGCATTGAAGACCTGCCCCAAAGAGAATTTTGACAAGTCCTGGTGCTTTGCAGCCTGGGACCTGAAGCACCCTGTCCACCAGGAGTAACGAGTGTCCCGTGGCACGGGAGACAGGTCAGCGCTTGAGAACGCGTTGAAGTCCTGCCCCCAAAGAGGATGTTGGCACCTCCTGGCACTTTGCAGCCTGGGATCTGGAGTCCCCTGTTCACCAGCAGTCATGAGCATAAGTGATTTCCCATAGGCCACTGTGTTTCATGGTTGGACTCATAATGTTATCCTTATCAGTGCTCTTTGCGTGAGTTTCATGTTTAATCCTAAGGTGGGGCTCTATTACTTGAAGATTCGGTATGTAGAATATATTCTAGGTATAGGGATTAACTATAAAACGGCCCTCTTCCAACATGGCGCCCCCTGACCAGCAGTAATGTCTACGGTTGGAGTGTTCTAGATTTATGCTCATTAGAAACCAAATGAAACCAACACAAAAGATCATAAAAATACATGCTATATCACAAGTAAGTGTCAATGTGTTTCAACATTTTAAATAATTCAGAATATATTCCAGCTATAGGCACAATGTTAAACCCACTTTAAACATGGCCCCCCTGACCCATGACATTGAGGTAGAGCTTTCTCTCTACACTGTACTGCAACATGGCACCTGAGCAGAATGTTGTATATGATGAGACTGCAAGGACCGATCAACAGGACTGCAGAGACTAATTCCCTCCTGCTTGGATTACACTATTCAAAACTGGTAAGATCGCTATGTCTTTAGAACCATCTGTGACTCAAAACAAATATGCTATTTCTATGCTATATAATAAGGGGTGCTGAATTCCTTTTCTGGTTAATAAATGCAGAATTGCTTTCTTACACATTACCAAAGGGGACCTCTGAGTCCCTTTTTATTGGAACCAGTAGCTTTACAAAACAATGATATCCCTATTTAAATGAAATTTGCTTAGACTTCATTTCTTGGAGAATATTCTTTGACATACTGCGTACCATGACAGGCGGTATATATTGTATAACATTTACATAAACATCTGTATTGTACTTTAATAGGATAGTCAAGACTTGCACTTAGTAGCATATCAACTCCATCTTTACTTTTCTTGACAGAACTTTAGAAGACCCTACTTAGGGATGAATGGTATGGATGATTGTTCACCAAGGTAACTACATTTAGTATTAGATCACATAAAGCATGCCAGTGTCCATTGTTATAGAACATAATAACAAATGTAACTAACCTAAAATACTGCAGTCATAGTTTTTCTAAAAAAGTACCAGGGCTCTAAGGTCATAATCTAGAGGGGCAATGGGTCCATTCACTATCAAAAACATGAAACATGCGATTTGATCACTGATAACGATAACTTTATGAGCACAATCATGGAACACAACGGTCTTTGGGAAATCACTTAAGGTGTGAGACAGCATGTATATATTGTTAAAGTTACTCCCTTTATGACAATGTATTGAATTTCAGCAATCAAAAATCAATACAAAGAGCGAAAGACGTGTTGGCTGTTATATGAATACACCATTAGGCACTTTGCCAAATGATCAGGAGAAAAGTAAATTCTGAATGGCAATATACAATCATTGGGCGTCTCTAAATGACTGCTCTTTGAAAACATCTATAAATATGGAGCTAAATGATCTGGAGGAAAGTAAGTTCTGATTGTCAATATATGACCATCTGCTTTATGGAAATTAATTAAATGTTTCAAGACTGTTACAACTGCATTTTATTAACCAATGGGTATTAGGCAAATTACTGTACACATCTGTATTAGGAGTAATCAGGAGGAACAATTGAAAAAAATGTGAAATTAAAATGAAAAAGTAAAATTATTAACATATCAGCAGTTTGTGAATTTTTTTGTGAGAACCTTACTTACCTCTCCACATTATAATACAGAGTAGTATTGGAACTATTTGAACCACAGATTGAATGTTTATGAAGTTGATATAGGTGTACATCACCCAATTCTCAGGTGATTACCAAAGAATTATTTGAAAATTGACACTCAATAGAGAATATTGTCAAGAAAGAAATGACACTAAAACAACAAAACTCCAGTATGGGGAATCGGAGATATAGCATTTTTAAAACATTTTTAAATAAAAATACTGCCAAAAAGAGCCAAGTACCAAATGCAGGCAACTGGTCATGTTAAAATCGGAACAAGGGTAAAGTTTAGAGTTGTATTCAATGAACAGAGAGACCAGAAGCTTTACCTTCTGACATATGTCGGTGGTATGTATACTCTGTCGCAACATTTGCATACATACCGCCAAGATAATGGTCTCCCCATCCAATTTAGATGAGGGCAGACCATAGTTTTACTAAGCAGTGACTATGTCACAGCAATAGTCAAACCTCTCCGATGGCCCTTATTCTATTGGGACCCCAATCAGGATGGGTGTAAATATGACCATTTTTTCACTGACTGACACAGCCAGGCAAACCCTGCTGGAGAGGGACAGTAAAATGCTAATAATGGTTCCCCCGCCATGGGAGATGACTCCCAGGGCAAAGAGAACAGTGCATTTTTTCTTAAATTGAATTCTAGCAATATGGAAGTTCTTCTTTTTGGGAAGAATACCTCCTACTGGATGCCATCTTGCTGGCCTTTGGAGTTAGGATCCTTACTTTCACCAGTCAGGAAGTTCAGGTTAGAGAATTTAGGCATCCTTATGGGTAACAAGCTTGCATTTGACCAAGTCGATGCAACCATATCTGTATATTTTTATACACTCAAGATAATTAAAAAGATCTTGCCTTACATTCTCCCTACTCTACAAACTATAGTGGTAATTACTTGAGTCTTAGCAAAACTGGACCACTGCAATGGCTTATATCTTAATATGCAATTGCAATATGCTAATAAGATCCAGGCTCTCCAAAACGCAGTTGCTAGATTGTTGTCATGAATTCCTAAATTCCTATCCACTAAACTTGCATTAAGGACGCTTCATTGGCTTCCAGAAAACAAAGAGTGCATTAACAGGCAGCTACGCTGAAGGTATGCACTCATAGATGTTCACGCTCTGTTTGACATAGCCTTTCTACAGGTTGATTTCCTTTTTGCAAAGACCAATGATTTTAACTTCATATGCGGTTTTAACCGCAAGTTTTAATCTTACATCCAATGCCTATCCTCCATACTTGCCGTCGTCAGTCCCTGCCCCGGTCCGCCGCGGCTGTATGTGCCATTTGAGCGGAGGGCGGGACCTAAACTCAGCATACACTTCCGGTCACGTAAGTTGGCGGTCCTGTCTTTTCACGAGTCTCTCCGTATTTCAGCCGCATGCTGCAGTGGACGCACAGCACTAACAGGCAGCTACGCTGAAGGTATGCGCTCATAGATATTCACGCTCTGTTTGACATAGTCTTTTTAAAATTCAATTGCCTTTTTGCACAGACCCCTGATTTTAACTTCATATGCCGTTTTAACCGCAAGTTTTAATCTTACCTTCAATGCCTATCCCCCAAACTTGCCATTGTCAGTCCCTACCCTGGTCCGCCGCGGCTGTGTGTGCCATTTGAGCGGAGGGCGGGACCTAAACTCAGCTTTCACTTCCGGTCACAGAAGTTAACGGTCCAGTCTTTTCGCGACTTTCTCCCAATTTCAGCAGCATGCTGCAGTGGCCGGAGGTGCACCAAAGGCCAGCCCGTCTGCGCCAGTCCATGCACGGACCCCGCACAGCGCCAGTCACTATGTCAGTTTTAATCCAGATGACTCTGGTAGTTTTGGATATAAGTATTCCAGGGAAGCCTCACTATGTCGCAGACCCTTAGACAATCTCTGCCCTCACTCCATCTCCGAAACAAACCCTGCCCCCACTGCTCCATTGTGGTTCACAGTCTTCCGCTATCCCTAGCGAGATGCTGGAATTTCATGCAAAGAATCCCAGATCAAAGGCTAAATATAACTCGCTTCGTACTCCTTAACACTAGATAACTTATTAAAAATGCCTTACCATTTCATGACCTCCTGGAGGAGCATGCAATCAATGTAACCTTCGTCACAGAAACCTGGGCGGATTCCTCCTCTGAATCAGACCTCCTTGGGGCTCTTCCGAAGGGATACAAAATCTACAGAAAAGACAGAGTTTAGAAAAGGGGAGGAGGCATAGCACTCATAGCCAGAAGTGGTTTTAATATATGGTTTAAACCAATCCTAGATTACACAGAGAGCGAGGCAGCTATTTTCAAAATCGGGCTTGATAGCCAGAACACCTTCAATGGCACATTAATCTATCGTCCACCTACAGCCAAGTTCAGCTTTTTAAATTCTATAGGTTAGCTCCTGGAGATTAAGGCAAAACAGTCAAACTTCACTTTTTTGGGTGATTTCAACTTTCACCTTGAAAATACTGCTGACATAGACACCGAAGCCCTTATAGACCACATGGCTAGTACAGGACTCAATCAGTTGGTCAAGGAGGCCACACCCTCAGCCGGGCATTGCTTGAACGGGATCTTCTCAAATCACCACAATCTAGTATGTAACAGAGTACTGACACTTATCTGGTCTGGCATAAGGCGATCATGTTTGATATTACCCTGCCACCTGAAAGGCACACTAATGTACCTAAGAATGTTTTTAGCTCTCAACCTTGGAATAAGGTAAAGGGAGAAGAGCTAAACAAGTTGCTCACCTGTTCTTGTCAGCCTGCCCCTGCAGATTTGGATGAGGCAGTGAGGAGCTATCACTCCTGGATTGTATCCGATGGTCAACACTGGGCTCCTCTGCCTGTGCGGAGATCAGTTAGGCACTCTCCCTCTGAACCGTGGTTCAATGAGTCACTGAAGGCACAAAAACAAATATGTAGACGACTATAAAGGAAATGGAGGCTAGAGAACGATGTCCGGACTAAATCTGACTACAGACTAGCCTTCCAAACATACAAAAATCTTATTCTGATGGCAAAGTCAAACTGCTTCAAAGATAAAATAAAAGCAGCCAATGGCTGCTCTAAAAGGCTATTTACCACGGTCGAAAAACTTTCCAAGCTCCCAGAACTACAAAATCATGAAAGTAGCCAGCAATTCTGCAATAAGTTAGTGGATTCCTTTTAACAAAAAATTAGAACCGGAGCGATAGTACAGTTTCTCACCACAAAGAGGATAGCTCCACCACACCTACATTCTCAGCCTTTCCAGTAATTACACTTGAACGGACTACCAAACTAATTTCTTTAGTTAAATCTGGATCTCCTCTCAACCCATGCCCTCCGAAAATTCTTCACTTGGTCCCCAAGACCATTGAGTCTGCACTTTCGCCCATTTTCAATCTCATTATTTCCTCAGGGCACTTCCCCATGGAATAGAAAAAAAACTTTAATTCTGCAACTTTTTAAGAAACCCAATCTGGATCCTGAGGACCCCTCCAGCTACAGACCCATACCCAGGCTGCCATTTCCAGCTAAGGTCATAAAACGTTTTTAAATGAAGAACTGTCCGCTTTCCCTGTGGAGGGTGACATTCTAGACCACTAGCAATATGGTTTCCGGGCCCATCACAGCACTGAATTGGTGCTAATTACTGCCACGGAAGCTTAGGAAAACTCCCAACAGAGGGGGAGTGCTGCCCTTATCCTTTTAGATCTCTCAGCGGCATTTGACATAGTCAACCACAATGTGTTGTTTGAGAGCCTCACTGGGAATCAGGGATAAAGCATTCCTCTTATTTAGTTCCTTTCTGTCTAATAGGTCACAGTCAGTGGATCATGATGCATTTGTTTCCCTGGCTTTCTCACTCCCTTCTGGAATCCCACAGGGCTCATCAATGAGCCCCACCCTTTTTAACTTGTACGTCACCCTCTTGCCAGGCTAATAAGAAGTTTCAGTTTTAGGCTGGTGTCCTACGCGGATGACACACAGATAATAGTGTCCATTAACAGCTCGTCCACGGATACTGCATCTCGATATAAAGACTGCATGAGCCACATTGGGAAGTGGATGCAGGATAACTGTTTAAAGCTCAACACATCAAAAATGGAAGTCATGCTCTTTGGCAACCGGTCAGTCATCCGGTCAGACAGCTGGTGGCCGAATCATAGGGGCCCTCCTCCGACACCCGCTAACAAAGTAAAAAATCTTGGAGTGCTCTTCGACACCAAGCTGTCCTTTGAAACCCAGATCAATTACACCACAGTGGCTTGCTTTTTCATTCTCAAAATCTTGAAAAAAGTAATTCCGTTTATTCCATTTGATCTAAGAAAAACGGTAGTCACAGAGCTAAGTGCCTCCAGGCTGGACTATTGCAACGCCGTTCTCACTAGTGCGAGCAAGCGTAGCATACATAAACTCCAGATGACTCAGAATGCCGCAGCTAGAGTCCTGCTTGGGCTCACTCGCTATGACTTGGCCTCCAAGGCTCTCGCAGAGCTACACTGGTTGCCCAACAGCAAACGCATTCATTTCAAAGTGTTATGTAATGCGTTTAAGGTTACACATGGCCTTGGTCCTTGGCAACTGTCGCAATTTTTCAAACCTTACATCCCGCCAGATCACTTAGATCATCAGACAGCAGCAACTTGATCATCCCCAAGGTACACAAAGTAAAATGGGGAGAAAAAAGCTTTGCTTATACCACCGCCAAGCTCTGAAACTCCCTGCCTATTCTCTCAAAAATAATACAATTTGGTTAAATTCAGGAAAAACCTGGCTCTACTAGCACACCTCCACAGTTCTACCTCTGACTGCATACCCATCTAAGAGCCCAGACACCTCCAGATACTTGTAGCGCTATATAAATTCTTCATTTCATTTTAAGGCCTTGTGTATAACCTTCAGGGCCCTACATGATTCAAGCCCTAAATTCCTCCAAAATAGCCTTGGATGGAACCAGCCAGAAAAGCTGCTGCGCTTCAGCACCATCAGTAACATGACGTCCTTAAGTTTAGGCTTTCCTCCTGGGGCAGAAGAAGCTTTGTAGTAGGGGCTTTGAAACTTTGGAATTCCCTTCCACTGCAAATCAAGTCAATGCCTGATCTACTGTCTTTTGAAGAGCTCTTAATACCTGGCTCTTCAAAAACGGGCTGGGTGGGCATTTCTCCGTATCCTTGCAGCGCATAGATGCCTCCGGGTAATTGTTGAGCATTATGAAAACATTTAACATAAAAACATAAAATATTTCAAAAAGAAGATCCTGCAGAGAAGCTCAGGGCAGCTCAAAGCGGGAGCAGGAGCAACCTGAATCTTTGGCTAAGCAGCAATGCACCTTTGTCGGACTAATTAGATAGGTTGGTTCCAGCCTTCTGTTGATTCTCCAGGCAAAAATCCTTGAAAAGGTTTCTAGAACACATGTTTTAGGGTTATGCAGGAGAAGTACACTCTCACTCATATTTAAGGCCCCCAGAACTTCAGGGTCACCACTTAGGTGTCAGGACCCAATCCATCAGAACTCACCAGCAGGGTACAGAAAAGGTATAATTGGAACTGATCAGCTGGGCCCAAAGGAAAGTGGCATTCATGCAGCTTTTGTGTCCCTGAAGCTTCCTGGGAGTCTACTTCTTAATACTGGGCACAGGTGGAGCAGATCCAGTCCCTATAGTTCTCCCTACAATTCACAACAGCAGGCACAGTCCTTCTTCTATCAGCCAAAGGTCCAAAGGCATTCTAAGAACAATACCGAGGATGCCATATGTATGCCAGGCGCAAGCATGTGGGTGGGGGAAACTCCCGGCAATTACCTATCTAATAGGATAAAAGTTCCCTGGGGTTACTCTACCCACTTCTTCAGCACCTCCTGTGTGTTGTACTGCAAACTAGCCCAGAGTGCCCTTCCCTGCCTAAAACCAAGATGGCATGAGTTTCTTTCCTCTTTGCAGAACTCTCTGTGCCCACCCAGAGGTGTGGCTATAATAATTGGCTAGCCCTCCTTTGTGGTCACTAAAAACCAGTTCTGGGGACAGCTTCTCCCCCACTGGGATTGATGCCTGGCTGACTAGCAGGGCTATAGAGTGTGGCAGGCCCCTGTGTGAGTTAAATCTGCCTGTGATAAGGTAGGCATCCTTTGAAGTTAGTTAAGATCCATGGCACAGCCTGGATGGCCACCTTGTCAGGGAAAGGTCTACTCTCCTTTTGTCTCAGCTCTGGGAGCCACTTCACACCTAATCAAGGAACCGTTTAGCTCCTAGCAAAAAAGCACACTTGCCTCAGACAGGAAAATGACAACTTTCCCAAAGTTACAAATAGTAATATAATATCTGACTTGGCCATTACGTTTGATTTAAAATTTCTATTAACATGAGTCCTTGAATTATTGTTCTAGCTACTCCCAAAATGAGGTTAAGAGTTTTAAGGTGTTATATTGTAACACAGTGATTTCCTATGGGAGAGCCTGCCTTGCCACAGTGAAAGAAAACTTTGGAAGTTTTTCACTGCCATGACATGTGAAACAAAGAATACACGTGTCCTATATTTTAAACCAATCTCATATGAGGGGATGATGGAGAGTTAAAAGCAAAATTAAATAGCCTCCTCAGCTTCCAAAATTACAACAAGCAACAGCTTTAGGACTGGTAAATAATTCATTTTGCCTGGCCGCATTGACAGTTTTAAAACTTCATACTTAGTCTGCAGGGACAGACCTGATGGCATGCTTTGCATTGTCAGTTTATTGGTGGCAGCATATGTACTACAGTTATTTAGACCATATTAAGTCCATCTGATGATTAAATTTCCTTCTTTATTGTTTATTTATATTCTTCTTTTCAAATGAACCACAGCCAACGAGTTTCGTTCTGTAAACAGAACTTCTTCAGGGCTGTAGAATTAAAACATATATAAAAGATTACATGTAAAAACATATATAAGTACATACATTACATATATAAGTGAAAACATTACATACCACATTTGAGTATAACATATGCAACACGGTTAAATGCATAAAGACCACAAAAACACTTATAACATAACATTTAGACATATATAGATGCATAAAAACAACTTTTAATATTTTCCAATTACAATTACCCTATGTATGACCATCCATCAAAGATACCAAAACAAAAGCGATGATGTCACAAAACATGGGTTTATACCAAGAAGGAAGAAAGAAGGGGGAAACAATAACAATCAACAAACGTAACCAAGACAAATACGGGGACAGATTCTGTGTTTAATGTTAACTGGATTTTATCCTCACAGTTAACCCACAATCTAAAGATAATAATCCATTGGAAGTTGTTGCTACAAAAACCGAGGAAAGTAAGAGAGAAAGAGAAACATACCATTTGAAATTTCCACGGAATGAAAAATGTAATACTTGAGGCAATATAGTCCTTTTCCGGAATAATATTATCGTCATGTGCTTCTAAATCTAACATAAGGTGAATATCCCAATCAGGAGTGTAGCCCAGTGGCAGCCTGTAATTTTAGCAGGAAGGAGGGGCCACACACACACCCATACCCACTCCCTCACACCCATGCATTCACACACGTGGACACACATACCCATTCACAACACTCACTCTCCCAAATACACATACAGACTTTCCCATGTAACGCCCATGGATTATGAAGCTGCCCCAGATTTACTTAATCACGTAAACATAGGGCAGTGTCAAAACCTTACATCTCCCCAGAGCACATGTAACCAGGGGAAATATTTGTATTTGTCCTAGATTTTTCTAACCCTGGACGTAGTTCGCGTAGTAGCGCTAGGCGTAGCTCCGCGAAGTGCACTTCGCACTACACAAGCTACGTGTAGCTACGCGAACTACGTAGTGCACTGTGCAAAATGCTGTTCGCACTGCTTGCACAGTGCCGGATGCTTGTCCGCACTGTGCAATCATTGCAAATGGCACCTTGCACAGTGCAAGCGGTCGTTTTCTGCCGCTCGAGTAGATTTGTACCAGAGTGGCAGCTTTCTCAACGCGGACTGCTAGTTCTCATCGCGAGCCGTCACGATCATATGTGACAACTCGCAATGAGAAACCTGACCTCCCCGTGTTGAGAATCTCGCCTGGAGGTTTATTTTCCTCGCTCGCGATCGGCAACTTGACGTTGAGGGCTGCGAGCAAGCAAAAAATGCCCGCTACGCTACGCGTTTTTGCACTTTGCTATGTGCAATTCGCGTAGCGCGTAGTTGCGCAAACTACGCAAACTACGCGAGCGTAGCGTAGTCCTATGCCCAGGGTTACTTTTTTCCACTTTCATTGTGTGCTGCACTCTGCAGCACACATAGATAGAGAAAAATACCTCATATGATTGTTTTTGTGTAGGAAATTGCCCCTTCCTACATAAAAAGCAATCCTGCCTCCAACTGAGACACCCCTGCAGCATGGTGCAAGGGTGCCTATGTTAGCACTAGGCAGCAAATTGTGCGTAAGCACAGGGGGAAAGGACAGGAATGCGCCATATTTCATAAATACATTGAATTCCTGCCCTTTCACATTGGAGCACAGCAGTGCAGAAAGAAGACTGTGGCACTGCCCTTGGCCAATTCATCATAAAAGAGGCCCTGTGTTTATACCAGATAGTGGTAACTGTGTTAAAAAACAACTGCATTATCTCCCTGATTATCATTGGTAGAAAGAATTCTAAATCAGATTGATGTTAAAACAGACTAGCTTGCTTTCTGTGTTGCTCAACAAACAATTGTTGTACAAAACAATAAAGTCTTTGCAGAAACAGTGGGAACGTTCAATGATTAATTTATAAGACAATATAATACCAGTCAGGCACCAAGGCCTTTATTACAATGGTGGCTGGCCGGAACACCGACCCCTACCGCTTCGGGCAGGAGTCTACCTGACAATAATTTGGACGTCTCATCTGCCAAATTAGGATGGGCCCGCAGTGTTGTTCGGGGGAAAGTGCATTTTTCTACTGTTGATTATGCTGCGTACTAGGATAAGGACCTCAGCACAAACTGCAATCGAAAAATGCACTTTGTAAACATCCATGCACTGTGTGCCAGGCACCATGTGGTGCCTGTCACACGGTGCACGGATGTTTGAAGGGGCACTACATGCCCCCCAAGCCACCTAGCAATGGCCCATTGGGGACGGGGGCCTGCTTGGGGCCCCAAACTCTGTTTCTGTCTGCCTTTTCATGGTGGATCTTGGATACTGTCAGAGGCAGTGGTCTTTCTCCTCAACATTATCGCTCCGACCGCCTGCATTGTAATGCGGAGGTCGGACCAATGCCCTGTATGTCGGGCGGACCACCATTGACCGCAAGTTGGTGGCGGTCTGCCAGGCATAATAATGAGGGTCAAAGTTAGGAACCTAACTTTCTCATTCTGAAAAAATCTCAAAGATTTGTTTTTTGGTTTATGCAAAAAATATATAGAAACCGTTTAGTCTTCAGTATGAGGATCTGCTGTCATTATTTTCAGAAAAAATCTTGGCGTCTCCGATTATGTCTGGACCTTAGTAGCCTGATAATGCTACTTAGATTGAAGCGAATCCCTTTCCCAATACTCGCAAATGTATTTCGTCCATAGGACGTGCTGCATTGTTCTTTCAAGCCATTTGACTGCATTCTTAACTCTGGAACAAATCTGTCAATACTGCTGAATGTCGTTTGGATTTGTTAGTGCCAGTGCTTAGTTTGTAAAAAAATAAGTGCCAAAGCCATTGCCCCAGCTGTCACTTCCAATGAGAGTACCAAAATAACCACTGACCATCAGATTCCTAAATGTTTGACAGTTCAGACTATTTCAGTCTCCGAAGCCATAGGAATGGCGTAGGTGGCAGGTATTAGTAATTTTAAATGTACATGGAATTAATAAACAAACGTTGTGCTGATCTGTAAATTTGACAAACAGTGGCACAAAGTGGCAGATTGTAATAAGTGCTGGTGTTGACAATTAAGTGCTGGTGCCTAGCACCGGAAACCACCGGCTCACGTTAATCGCTGGTTAGTGCTGCCTCTGTTTTCCAGTGCATCTTAAGAGACACTTATCTAAGAAGCTGGAATGAAATTAAGAGAAGCCATAGTTCTCCAGGACAACACTTTTGTTTTTGTGCGGAATTCTTAGGAGCATGCTAAGAAGCTAACAAATGTTCTGGCACCCTTATCAGAGAATGTTATGACACTGAATATGTCTTAATGTAAATTCAGATATGCCAAGGTGGATTATCTGGGGCATAATATCAAGAGGAGTGTTGAACCCTAAACATATTTATTTAGATTGTCTACGCTTCATCACTTCAAACTAAGGAACAGTTACTTTCATTTTTAGGCCTTCTAGCACTTTGTTTGTGAGTCATAGGCAGGTATGTTCAAAACTGAACCACTCAGGAGCTTACTGAGAAAGAATAAAACAATTTTCTGTAACGTCTTTTGAAAAATTGAAAGGAGGGCTCCATATTTGGCTCAATATTGCTTTAAACTGGTCAATTACTATGCATCAAACCCCCTCAAACGATAGCTTACATCTGACGGTGAAAGGCCTCAAAAACGGTTCCAATTTGGAAATATTTAATGTATATGCTAGAGGGTCTGTTGGAGCACAATCCTCCTCAACTATATCAGTACTAGAGAACGAGCTGTCTAACATTAATCCTAATTCAGCATCCATTGTGGCAGCGGATTTCAACTGTACCTACGAACCCCTCTGTGTACAGGATGTTTTGGGTAGTGGTGACCAGGATATTAAACTTGCGATCCCTTCCCTCAGTTTGGCCCCAATCAAGAAATGGACCCAAAGGGCTATACAAATTAATGCCCTAACATTGGAATATAACTTAAGAGCTGTGAATGGTAGGACACGCTCTGACTTGGGTGGGGCCAACACATACAATAGGCCTAGATGCCCGTCCAGGATTGATTATATCCTTTTGGATATACGACTCTGGCACAATTTATTAGATATGGAAATTATACCGTCCTTGGACAGTGATCACAATCCATTATGTATGCTTCTAAGCAATAACTGGACTACTTTTCGGTCCGTTAATGTAGTGAGACTGTCAACCAAAGAAGTGGTGCCTTCTAACTATAATCGACGCCTTAAGTGGCATAAGATCTCACAGGAGGAGGACAAATTGTGCAATATAAGAGACTTGATAAAACAAAAAAACTCTGAGCTTTATCAGTCCAGGGTGACCCCTGAGGGTGTCCAGAACTCTTCCCTCCCAAATTTCTACAATTAATTTATTGAAAAGATGGGAATGTTTTTCACCACAACGGGGCATTGCTTGCACAAAAAATCCTTTAGGCCCTCCAATTTGTGGTATACAAGTGCATGCAGGGAAAAGAGGCGCATGCTATCCGTGGCCCTTCAAAGTAATAATACCTCTTCTGTTAGATTCGCTAGGAAAGAATATGCCAGGACAATTGAGCAAGCCAACCGTAATTGGGAAGAAGCGCATTGGCAGGATCTTAAATCGGCCTCCCTTTTGAAAGATGCTACATTGTTTTGGGACCTCATTGATCGAGGTAGTCGCAAGGGTGCTGATCCAATGCCCAACCATATTACGGAACAGCAATGGCATTCACATTTTCTTGGGTTGTACTGCGATAGTGACAGCCCCTTATCTATTAGCTGTGAGAATCTCTCTCCAGTTTTGGAGGTCCCCTTGTTCGACACTATGCCTGAGGCTGTCAGCTCACCTGACCCTTTTTCGTTTAATGAGGTTTTCCTCGCTATTTCTGGGTGAGCTGCAGGAAAGGCGGCGGGACCTGACGGCATTCCTGGTGATCTCCTCCTGTTAGAACCAAATCTATGGGCTGATTTCATCTTGCTCTTATTAAACTTAGTGGCTAGCGGTCACCCTGTCCCCGATTCTTGAAAGGTTGCTGAGGTGGTAGCTATATTCAAGAAGGGGAATAGGGAGGACTCTGCCAACCACCTTCTGTATAATATCACTTAAACTAATTGGCCTATAGTTGGTAGGGTCCTCCCTATTCCCCTTCTTGAATATAGCTACCACCTCAGCACCCTTCCAAGAATCGGGGACAGGGTGACCGCTAGCCACTAAGTTTAGTTTGATTGATGTTATACAGAAGGTGGTTGGCCTTATGAGGATAAGGTCATGGATGGACGAGGGCAGTGTGCTCTCGCATTTTCAGGCAGGTTTTAGACAGAAGGTGGGTACGATGGATCAGGTCTTTCGCTTCTATATGACCTATTGGAAAGTAGTGGTTCTTGGGAAAGGTAGCCTATATTTGGCTTTTATCGATCTTAAGACTGCGTTTGATCAGATACCTCGTGCCAAGCTTTGGCAGGTGTTGTCTGACCTGGGTTTTCCTTCTTTGATCCTTGACATCATTAAGCGCCTCCATGAGGGGAGCTACGCTAAAATCAGGTGGGGCAACCAGGGTCAGCTGACAGAAAGGGTGGCAGTGAACAGGGGAGTACGCCAGGGTTGTGTGTTGGCTCCAACTTTGTTCTCTCTCTTTATAAATGGGGTGGTTGACCATTTGAGAGAGGAACCATCTGATGCCCCAACTCTGGCAGGGGAGAAATCTCCTACCCTCCTCTTCGCTGACGACACCCTTCTGATGTCTAAAAGTCCAAGTGGTCTGCAAAAATTGCTTGATAAGTTCAGTAAGTTCTGTGACGTACGGGGTTTAGTGATAAATACCACTAAAACAAAACTTATGACACTATCTCCATCCAAACGTTTTAAGAATGGGTTCATACTTAATGGTATGCCACTTGATATTGTAGACTCCTTTGACTATTTGGGTATCAGGATTAACAATAAGATGAAATGGAACAGCCACCTAGCGAAAATGCTCCTTAACCATAAGAGGGTGGCGGGGGCTATCCTAAGAGAGCAGCGACTCTCCCTCAGTAGACCAGTTGTTCCAGCTTTAGTGGTCTACGACGGGTTGGCCTTGCCCTCAGCACTATTCGGGGCGGAGTTATGGGGGTTTGAGTGTATCAGTGACCTGGAGAGATCTGAGAATCGCTTCTATAGAGGTCTAGTTTCCCTACCATCCTCCACCCCCTTGATACCGCTCCGTGGTGATCTGGGTAAACGCTCTATTAAGGATATAGTCAAGTTGCGCCCGCTGCTCTTCTGGGTCCGCCTGAGACGTACCCCTGAACTGGCCAGCTATGCTGTTGCCTTGAATGAGATTATCAACTTAGATTCAGGCAACAAGATAAAATGGATCTGCAATTTAAAACAGCTGGCCACAGAAATTGGTTTTGGGAAGGCTTGGGCCAGCCAGACTCCACCCGCAAAGCAAATCATTAAAAAAGCATATTGGGATTGGGTGAAGGGAGAGGAAGATCGTAATCCCAATCGAGGGATTCTTACTGATCGGTTTAGGGAGCACAAGCTTGATATTATAACAGAGCAGTATCTGGACTTCATATGTTCTCCCCGAGATAGATCACTCTATATGAAGCTCAGATTTGGAACCCTACCGATCAATGCCCTGGTGGCGGGCTGGAAAAAGCTGAGTGCAAATTCTGCCAACTGCCCTGGATGTTGTGCTCCCAATGAATCTATCCCCCATTTACTCTTTGCGTGTCCGGCCTATATGGCGGCTAGGAGGAAATGGCTTAGCCCTATTTGTAGAAATATGGAGTTCTTGGATTTTAGGGTGGCATTGCGCTCTTTTTTATCCGACACCTCTTCCCTTGCCATGGTCTGTGGGGTAGCTAAATTTTTGGGGTGTGCTTGGCTTTTGCGTACCAAATTGTTGGGGCCTAATAAGAGCTAGACCCTTGGAGTGTTATATGTACTTTCCTCTGTTAAATCAGGATGTGATGTTTACGCTTTTTTTATCTGTACATATTTTCTTTTTTAACCTATTTTAATATTGTTATATGTCCAATAACGATGGACTTTTATCTGTTTACTGATTAACTAATTGTGTCCGTACTTTTATGATATTTTATATCGAATAAAGTATTTCAACGGTAAATTTGTAAACTCTCACTGTTGGAAGACTTTTGTCACTGGGAAGGAATTCCTTTTTGTTGTGGGTGCTAGAAACCGAGAACCTGGGCCTTTTTAGATGGCTCATTTTGCTGAGTGGTAATTTCCATTCTTCTCACAACATCACACTTCCCCAGCCATGTTTGAAAACAAGGTTACACTTACTAAAAACGTGCATGGAGCTTTATGGCTTCTTGGCCTGCTAAGGCCCTGAAAGGTTTTCCGCTAAACAATAGCTTGGTAAACTTTGGACAAATCGAAAGCAACAGTCATGTTGGACTAACAGTAGGGGTGGGTGTAACTGGCATAATTGTTTGTCGGGTAATTACTTAAATTACTGCAAAATTGCTCGTAACTGTGTGCAAATATGTGAGAAGCGTAATACAGCATGTCGTACAATTTTCTGCACCCTCTCATCAAACATGGGCCGAGGATGCATTTTGCGTAAAGAAAATAGCACTAAATGTTGCAGAAGATGCACAGGAATAGCCAGCAGCCACTCACTTTCTCTTTTTTGGTAGCTACTGTGGTAAGGGTTTTGCCCTAAATTACTCAATTACTCAAGCTGGGGTAATCACGATCATTTTAAATCAGAAGAGTAATGCGTAATTATTTAAAATTACTATGATCATTCTAGTGTAAGTAATACTATTTCACTCAGGGCTAGTTACCCATAAATATATTGATGATTATA
Source organism: Triturus cristatus (assembly GCF_964204655.1). Taxonomy (NCBI): domain Eukaryota; kingdom Metazoa; phylum Chordata; class Amphibia; order Caudata; family Salamandridae; genus Triturus; species Triturus cristatus. Next base: position 237,466,144 of record NC_140584.1, on the reverse strand, counting down.
TATGTGGCTAAAAGCATCTCACCATATTTTGAATATGTTTTTAGAGCCTTCATAACTTTTTTTTCAACAAAAGGTATCTATGCATATTTTGCATCCTTTTTTTCCATACCTTGTGGATTTTATATGGCAGTAAATGCTTGTGGATTCCCCTATAGGCAACTTAGAAAATGGCCAAAATATAAAAATGTGTTTTTTTAGGGGGGTTGGGGATACCCGCAGCCTGTCTCAGTATGGATGGAGAAGCCAGCCCCCCCACCTCTTTGCTCTTTAAGCCCTGAAGTGCCCTGAGCTGAGGATCAATAAGTGACACCTCGTTGCAGAGTGGTGCAGGGTCAATAACTCTTACTGACCCCATCCCATTCTGTAACGAGTGAGAGACCACTGCCTTCCCTCAATGACTGACCTAATGTTAACCAATGAGAGAAGGCAGCAGTCCCAACCCTTCTGTGACCTCTGAAGCCTCACTTCCAGAAAGCAGCAGTGAAGGTAGGTTTTATGTTTTTTGATGGTTGGTGTGTGTGTGCGTGTATATATGAATGTATGCGTACTTGTGAGTGAGTGTTGTGAATGGGTGGTTTGTGTGTGTGTGCATGCATGGCTGTGAGTGTGTCGCCTGTGTCGCCGCGTCACAGTGGACTGTCTCCACCTTTCTTTTTCAATTTTTTGTGGATGTCAAGTGATCTTTCTGCACCCTAAGGCAGAAGATTGTAGTAATCCCCTACAGGGGTAGAAAGACTGTAGAGTTACCCCAGTTCTGCTGTGGGGGCATGTCCTGATGCCTAGGCAGGATACCCCCACCACTTTTGACAATTTTTCTCTGCTGTATTGTAGTCTTTCTGAACCTCAGGGGGCTGATTGTGGGTAAATCTTCCCAAACGGCCCTCCAGTAGTCAGAAAGACTCTTGGGGCCATCCTGGAGGAGGACAGGGTTGTGATGCCAGATTAGGAATCCCATATCTTCTTTTTATTTTTGAAGTATATTTTTCCTGGTGTCTTGTGCATTTTGCCCCCCCCCTCTGGTGGGGGGGGGGGGTAGAAATACTGTTGGGTCGATTCTAGGGTGGGGACATAGCTGTTGTATGTTGTATTTATAAATATGATGGGATGTTGTGTTTGTAGGGTGTTGTTTAGTATTTGTTTTCCCTAGTAGTGTGCTTGTGTGAGGTACAGTCTACGGTGAATGTATGTGTATTGTTTTGTATGAGTTGCTTGTTATCAGTTAATGAAAATGAGATATGTAGTACAGTATGAGATGGTTCTACTGTGTGTATGGGTAACTATGGTACGGAATGTAGATTGGTGAGTTTTAGGAAAAGTGAGCATAGAGATGGAGGAAGGTGGATACATGCCTGTGGGGCCCTAATGTTGCAGCTGGTTGTTAATTCACTAAACGTTTTAACATACCTCTCATCCCTTCTGCCACTGCCAAAGCAATGCCTTGTAGTGTGCCATGCAATTGGTTATGTCAAGGCATTTTGAGCCTGACAACTATTTGTTCAGCTTACCTGTCTTTAAAGCCAAGTTTGACTGTTCCATAGATGTGAAAACAGTGGAAGAAACTTTTCTTGAATTCCATCAACAAAATCGAGATGTGTTTAACTATGTTAACCTCTTTCAATAGATTGGCACTTGAAACTTAGTGGCCTGATCAAACGCAATCAAATCTCTTTAAAGGTGGCTAATAAAAGAAATAAAGGATGAGTTTGCTCATATTGCAAGGCATACATATGTAAAGCAATTAATGGTACTTGCTCTGGAAATACATTTTGAATGTCTATGACAGGCTGGATAAAAATAATTTTCCTCTTTCCAGAATGCTACTCATTTCGTATCACAAGACCTCCGCAACCCTCTGTCTGGGGTTCCCATGCGAGTAGAGTTCATGAATGGCCTACTGTCCTAGAAGAAGAGAAGGAGAACTATAGATCTATGCCTTTACTGGTGCTGTAAAAGGTATGTGATTAGTTCTTGCTTTCTTTACTCAGGATGACATCAGTAAAATAAAAGAATCCACCTATTGAAAGGGAAGAAAATTTGGGTTTTGTGTGGATCATTCCATCTGCCTTTTGAAAGAAAATATGTTGTTCATCCACTCTGAATTCAGACTCGTGATGTCTATAGAATGTGATACATGAATATCAAGGAGTCATACTATCCTTGGGTCAAGTTAGGTGCCGTCAGGCAGCACAGTTCCTTAATTCAGATTTGCAAAGCCAGGTGAAGAGCAATTTGTGTGACCTTCCATGGCTTTATTAACAAAAGAAACACAATGCAGCTTCTTGTGTTGCTTTACGTTACATTTTGAGCTGGGAGGCGTTCCATGACTGAAGCATTGGCATTCTAATGCCTTCACCCATGGATTTGATGCAGTTCTAGATTTATAAAAGTTTGTAAATTTAAGATAGTGTCAAATCAGTGTGCCTCGCAGATGATGGAGTAACTAGTAGAAAAATGTAAGTTAGATTGGAAGAAGTGTTGAACATTGATGGGGTTAAATCTGCTATTCTCACTCCAGTGTAAGCTACATTGTAGAAGCTGTTGAACATTAAAACGGGTACATTTACTATTCCCCCTCCAATGTAATCCACAATCGGGAAAGCATTGGGCATTGATAGGGTTACAGTTATTAATTCCACTTTAATGCAGCCTACACTGGGAAAATGCTAGATTTTATTGGGGTTGTACTAACTATGGCTATATTAAAGAAACCATAAAAAAATCTTATACATTCTATTTAAATTATAGATATAATATATCAAATTGAAGGAACTATACATTACTATGGAAATAAATTCTTTCTTTTAAGAGCAAAAATATTTTTAAAGATTATAGTAAAAAATATATATATTCTTTATGATAGATCTAAGGAGTGATATATATTATGGGTCTTATTATGAGTTTGATGGTGCTGGAGGTGGACCACCCCGCAGCGCCAAACATGTTTAGAAACCATCTGCCAGATCAGGAGTTTTCTCCTGTTCTGGCAGGTGGTTATTTGGTGTACCCAGGGCACCGCATTGGGAACATCAAAGGCAGTACCTGAACAGCATGGGCTGCTGCAGTCCATGCCATGCAGGTATCAGTATGCATGCACACAGGGGGCACACGTTGTGGCCCCCTGTGTGCATCCACATGGTGAGAGGCACCAGGGGACTCTGTAGTGCCTCCTTTGTTTCCTCACTGCCACACTTTTCATGGCGGTAAGGAAACTCGTAATATGCATGGAGGGGCCACAGCAGCCCCGCCAAGCATATTGCAGCCTCAACACCGCTGCGCCACCTCCAGGAATCTCTGATCCCTGGTGGTTGCGGTGGTCCCAGGGCAGCCCGTCCACCCTGGTCCTAAAAGAACAGTCAGAAGACCGCCACCCTGCACCTGCAAGTCTGTCAATCCATGGACAACCAGACTCATAATAAGCCCCCAAGTTTTAATGCAAAACCATCAATATTACACCTAAAAAAACAGCATACTAAATATTTTATTTTATTAAAGAAATATATAAATTTTAACATTTAGAAATATTTAATGTGTTGTAAAATATATTTATGTAATTTTGTTAAGGTATTTCAAAACAAACAAATACAATGAATCTCTAAAACCTGCTCACCCATTCTCACTATACTAATAAAACCAACATTCCGCCATGAAAGAAAAAATTAAACACTTAAAAAAAGCACAGTAAAACAATACATGAAAAAGTCTAATTAGTGTAATTAAATATTTTTTTAAAATGCCAACCAAAATAATACTTAGATATACAATTCTATTAAAATTATTTAAACAAAAGAAAAGTTAAAAAAATCAACCCACCCGTTTCCCCTACACATCCAGGATATCCTATAACATTTACAACACCAACATATTATATAAAAATGGCTGTTTTATACATCTATATTATATAAAACAATATTTTCAATAACTATATTAAAAGAAACACTAAAATGTATATTCTTACTTGCAATATTCCTGATGATTATATTTTGGATGTACAATATAAAGACAAAAATATTATGATAGGGCTGTATTTTCAACTTGATATTTTAGTCAAACACCATCCAGAGATTAATCTATTTCTGGCAAGGGCTAAAAAATACTAAAAAGCCAAGAGAGGAGTTATTACCCCTGCCCTGCTGGCAGGTACAGTCAGACAGATGAAAAGCAGGTTGGTTTGGGCACAGAAAAGCATGCTCAGGGGCCTCTAGTTTGTTAATTACACTTTGGAGTCCTAAAACGTTGCAACCACACTTACCCTGTAAAGAAAAGACTCTGTCCCAGAGAGCAGAGAGCTGAAAACAGTGTTGCTCTGTAGTGAACATAGGGCAGTGCAGGAGGGTGGCCTCTGTCCCTAGTGCATCTGGGAATTGTATAATATGGTTTTACAGCATTTCTCAATGGCTGCGTCGCTGGCTGCTTCGTTTGTACCTGCAACTCCTCCTCTTATCCCAAGTCTTGGCATTCATTGACAGCAGGCTGGATGAGGGGCGGTAATCTGCTCTAAGCTTGTGCGTCCGGGGAACCAAATCAGGTGTTCATTCTACAGACTTACTGCATGCCGAGCAGACTCAGAGAGGGAAAGAAGGGGATGAGAAAACCCTTCATTCAGCTCGCTGCACATCCATAAACATGAAGCAGCGACACTTTGACGATATTTGGCCTACCTTGCCAAGCTCCAGGCACAGCAACCAGGAATCATTGTACTTGTAATAAATAAATAAATGAAACAAAAAAAAACAACATAAATGCTAGGAAAGAAGATCTGACCCAGCCACGTCGAACACAGCAGTGCCTGAGGAATCGGACACAAAAGAGCAGAAGGATCTGGAGGCCCTCTTTATGTGCGTCACAGAGGAGTGGTCTGAAAGTAAGTGGATGGATTTTGCTAGGTCACATGGGGCCAGATTTACTAACATTTGACACAGCACAACTCAGCAAGGAAACTTGTTGCACTTGGCTGCGTCAAATGGAGAGGCAGGAATGCACCATATCAACCACAAGAAGTCACACTCCTGCTCTCTCTCGGCGCCGATGCACAAGGGGCTGCCAAGCGCCAATGCAGGTACCCTTGCATCATGGTGCAAAGGTACCTGCGTTGAAGGCAGGCTTGTTTGTGTGCAGGAAGGGGCACCTTTTTGCACATAAACAATCCTCTGAAGAATTTTAACTCTATGTTGCTGCAAAATGCAGTAGATGTAGAAAGAGGAATAACCGAGGAGAGATAAAAATATGTCTCCTCGTTATGCATCTCCTGGGGAGGCGTAGCATTTTGATGCAGACCTAGGTTCATACTGTTAGTAAATCTGGGAATGTGCCAAAAACCATGGGTGAATGCATGGGAACACCAACGCTCCACCCACGGAATGCCTTCCTCAGGCAGAGTAACGCCAGGCAGAGATTTTGACAATCTTGAGTTACTCCAACTTTACTATGCCATATAAGGTGCCTTTGCATGGCATAGCAAGTCTCACTTAAAGGCTTGTATTGCCCTTTTGTCACCGTGTGTGATGCAAGAGGTAAACCTAGCTCCAGCCTCTTAGTAAATCTGGGTCGTAGAGTCTGGGAGGAGGTAGACATCTCTCAATTAGTAACTACTGGGTTGAGTAAGGGCTGAGGAGGTAATGCAACTAACTCTTCCACCTGATTTGATATGTTAGTCCAAAGTCCTGAGGCAATATAAACCCACAGTCATTTCCAGCAAAATGGCAGGTCCTTGTCTGTGTATATCCTACAGTGTGCGAATCTTGGACTGCTTATTTTACAACAAATGTATTGGAATGCGGCATATTTAAAGCTTTGTGGCGAATGCTTGAATATGCTCACTTTAAACCATCTAAGCTATTTACAGTACGATTTATTTGTCTAAATAATGATCCTAAATGCCACAACTACACAACGGGTGTGCAAGTCAAGAGCAATATAAACGTCATGGCGCAGAAATACCATGGATTTAATACACAGGAGGAAGCATAAGGTCTATCAAATTGTCAAACTCGAACACTGTTTACATCTTTCATTTGTAAGCTGCATTCGTTTTGGTTTGTAGAATTTAAAAGAACCTTCTCACTGTTATATGAAAAACCAATGTTGCACAGAAAGAAATCAAGAAATACATTTCAGCAACTCTGGTTTAGTTGGACCCAAGGGGAACTTTTTTCCAATACTGTTTGTCATAACCAGATCCATCATGTCATGCAAGCCTAGCTTAACACCACTGTCTTTTTTTTTATACGCACCAACTACTTTCTGTTGAACTGGCGCTGTCACGAGAAAGCATACACAATAAGACTCCCTGCAAAAACGCTGTTTGTTTCTCTGCTGAACTCTCCAGAGCCGCGCATTTTTCTCTCTGTCTTTATAAGGGGTGAATGTTGACAGATCAGTGAACCTTACTGTCAGCAGAGAAAAAACTTAAAGCTCTTCTGTGAAAGGTGAAAAGAAAACAGCAATGTAAAAGAGTTTCTGTTCTTTGCGTCAAATAGGCCTGCGAGAAACAATAAAAGAGGATGTCCGACGATCATCAGTCTAGTGTTATAGAACGTTTTGTTCCCAGCAGCAGCTGGAAAGCCTCGCCATTTGGAGAAATAACGCCTTTTTTTTTTTAGAAAATAGCTTTTTTTTAGTGCTGGGTAACTAGAGGGTCGATCAGGAGGAGGTGAAAAATTATTTTTTACCTTTGTTGTATCATTTAATCGAATCAATTAATAAAACTTGTTAGTGTTGCAAAGAAAAAAAGATAGAAAACGTCATCCTTCTTTCTGGTGTAGTTGTAAGTTGCACAAAAGGGTATCAGAACGTGGGTCAGATTCACAGACTTTTTCCCCTGCAGGTGACGTTGAACATACTGTAGGGTGTGAAAACGGATTTAAGAGTACTTTAAAGCCATGCATTGAGAAATGACTCCGTACATTTGACTGTATCGAACAAAGGAAGCCTGAGGCAATACTGAGCCAATACACAGGCACCTCTGGGACCGTGTGGAAAACATTTTGAAAGGTGCATGGAATTTGTTTCATGCAATTTTTGACAATCGATGTGTTTGATTATGGTGGGCACTGGTTTTAAAAACTGAACGCCACAGTTTAATTTGTGCCAGTATTTGCAGGTTGTAAGCACAGGCACTCAATTTTCGAGACATTAGCTTCTGTTTTTTATCATCATTTTTCACTGCACAAAGGTTAGAGAAAGGCAGAAAAGGCAGGTAGAAAGAGGAACAAAACATACAGAAATAGAGATAAAGGTGGAGGTGAGACAGAGACAAGAGGTGTGGGATGGTGGAAGAGAGAGGGATGAGGGGAATCCATGGTTGGGAATTAAAAGGAGGCTTCCTTAGAATCCGTACCCCAGCTTTTTTTCAGTACCGATGGTGGGATCCTAGGAAAAACGTAGGTCTCTGCACTGCTAAAAAAAAATGGAGTCCTAGTCACAAAGGTAAATATACAACCAGTAGATTTGCTCTTGTGCAACTGCACACTTTCACCTAAGAAAACCTTTACTACTTTTTGTTATAAACCAATTCCGAGTGGAAAGTTACTACGAATTGTAGACTTACAAATCTCCAACCATTCAGTTTCGGGGGGGAGTCTTTTCCAACACAATTTATGACTCTAACGATACTACTAGTAACTTTACAACATCATTTTACATTCTCTACACTACATGCAGACCTTCACAACCGGGACCGATACATCCAATAGGGGACTAGTGACCTCCACATGCGGAAGAGAGATCTCTCTGTGAAAGATAATAGGAACTAGCATATACCTGACCAAATCACACACACTTGACACCTATTCCCACCCAAACATAATCACCACACCATAGATTATACTTTGTATCTTACATCTTAATGCTACTTTCTGAATGGTATTTTTAATTGACCCATAACTGTACTCAAATATGACATTTCATTTCTTAAACAAAATACGTTCACGCATGTTAGTTCCTTACTTAAGTCCCTGTGCTGGATTCTCTTTCAAAACCTGCAACAACATCTGTTAGTGCTTATAGGACTACAACAAAAACAAGACTGCCACCATATATCACATTGTAGATGGTACAGCCTTTTAAGTATAACATCCACTCTTTTGCCTTTAAGTCTAATCTATTTATTTGTAAGTGACTGGATAGGTGCATGCATGTATCCCTATGTCCTCACTAGCCAATGTTTAGGACATTTTCTTGATAATGTCATTCTATACAAGCCTTTCTATATTATACTAATGACTTTCACTCAATTCAATTCAAAAGTATCTTTATTCGGATATTAAAACATCCAGAAAAGAACAAAATATTTACACATTTCAAATACAATAAATTTGAGCAATTCATCTTAAAACATTAAAAAACAACATGTCTGATGGACCATTCCAAGATATTAGTAGCAAAATTGGGCCCAAGATTTATACTAAATTACAAATTCATAGTTTTTTTTTTTTTATAAAGTGCAGTTAAATACCATCTGTGCAGGTAGGGAATACCAACTTTTTGAGAATAATTAAAATGCAAGATCGTAGGTTACATAAGATCAATCAAGTTAAAAAAGCCGTAGCCTGATTAAAACAAACTTCTTATAACATCCCAAGTATTGTAAACGTTGCAGTACAACAATTGTGAAAACTCCATACATCATCTCCTGTTCTGTGTACAGTGTAAAACTATCATACGGGGGGCCTTTTAGTCCGGGTGCCTCAACAACAACTTCCGGCAACCAAACTAACTTACGCCTCCCTTCTAGAGTTCCTCAGTTTCACAGCTAATCTTAGAAAATTTACAGTACAGAACAATGTGAAGGGTTCCGCGGACAGTTTTAGGTATAAGAGAGCTACTCTAACCTGGGTAAATTTATTCGCTCTTAGGATGGTTTTTAAAAAGAGAGCCCGCGGATATTCATAAAATGGACAAAAGAATATAAAATGTAGGGTATCCTGTGGAGATCCCAGATCGCAGCCACAGGGACCCTTTGTATCAATTTCTTTCGTATATCCCGCGGGAACTGCTAAAATATGGTGTAAGAGATCCAGTCTAAATCTGGTCATTAAAAATCTATCATTTTTGTTATAGATCAGTGCCAGGTAGGGTTCGAGACCTACAACAGATTTAGTTAATATATGAGATCTCACTGACCCTTTCAGAATTTCGCTATCTTCCCGGGCACAGGCTATCCGCCTCATGTATTCTGCTTTTAGCGTGACCTTTAGCTGCGGTGTTAGTGCCGTTGGTTCCTTGAAATATTTTGCAAAACCCAGCCACTCCAGTTTATCCTGAACATATTTAAGCCATGGTATCTTATGACCTTTATCCCTGTTAATACAGTCTGTTAGGACTTTCACTCCTGGGAGCTTATGTCACACAAAAGTCCCTGGTGTCCACCTTGCTAAAAAAAAGCACCAATGACTTCAGGGTACATCTAAGAAGCAGCAATTAGGCCCTCGACTTCCTGTCAGTCGGGTGCATCTGGGATGATCTGATCTTTGCTTTTATATTTCATGATTAATAATTTCGCATCAAACATCTGAAAAGTGTTTTTTTGCTGTTTAGTTTGTTTCTAAGATTTGTGCACTTTCGTGTTCAAGATCACTTTTGAATTTAACATTAATATTTTAATTATTATTTTTCATTGTTCTTCTCTCTACAGTTGCTATATCAAGAGATACTGCTTTGCCACCAACTACGAGGTCACTGACTCAGCAGATGACATCATGGGGGTAATCTAGAAAGGGAACATTCATGGCTGCAGCTAGTGGCTTGGCATTGTAAAGATGTAATAATTCCAAACATGGATCAACCCTTAGATTCATATGTGTATTTAAGTTCACATCATACTAACTACAATAATTAAGTTTTATTAAAATTCTTTATTAAAGTAGTTTGTAGACATACTGCCTTTACAGTGTATTTGAGGAACTTTAACTTCTGTCATTTACTTGGAAGTACCAAGGACATTGTGCCCAATAATGTTGCTCAACTATGTGCAAGCAGAGGATGGCAGTTAACGCAAGGAGTAATGCCAATCCTCCTCTAAGCAGTTATCTTAATAGCTAACACTATCCAAGAAGAAGAGGAGTGGTAGATGCAGGTCGAGGCAGAGGAGGAAGGGGATGTGCAGAAGTATATTTTTGACTTAACACAGAAAATAACAAACAAAAACGAATCACTCCTTCTTATCAGTCTTCCTCAGAGATCACTCCTAAGGATTACCAGTCCCTAGCCACTAATTTAGCAGCCACAGATGCTTATTCTTCTTATACAAGACTTAACTCCAACAGCCTTCATTTTACAGGTACTTCTGTAGACTCCTGTGCAAACTTCTCCCGCACAGGTACATCTCCTGTCTTCTCTTAGTCATCTGTGAGAAGGGACATGCATGATGAGGAACAGCTCTTCCACCTTCATTAATCTTCCCTAAACCCTCCCAGAAGCATTCCTTCATGATGGGCAACCTGCAGGTCATGTCTCATTGCCACAAATGCAGGGGTTTAGCATGGTGTAATCCTTTACTATGGGAGAATCCATGTTTTCAACCACAGGCCATTGTGCGGGGAGATATTCATGTAATGGGGAAACTCTCATTGTGATAGCTGACTATAATCACAATTACAACCTAGAAAACACCAGACAGTTTTTGGTCATTACAAATAACTCTCATAGTAACCCCTCCCCAAAAATAAAAACTTCAACCACTTAACAACCATGTCAAGGACATTGGTGCTTTGAGTAAAAATGGATTCTCATTTTGTTCCAATAATAAACCTAAAACTCCGATCAAATATACTTTGTCAAAGCTTTGACAAAACCTGTGAAATTCTCCTGGTAAATGTATTATCTCTGGTTGTGAGTCCTACTTAGAAATATTGAACAAACAAATTGACTACTTGTAAATTAATTTGTGGCAAACGCTAGGACTCTTTTATCTTTTTAATAATTTTGAAAACTTTCCCAGTGATTTCAACAACAAATTATTTGTAACTGATGATATTGTTTCTCGATACATAAATATTGCCCAAGAGGAATGGTTAGAAGTTATTACATAGATCTTACATTCATGTCCCAAACTTGTACAGGTTCCTCTCAGTTTACTGTTTTCCATTTAAAGAATAACTTTTTCTCAAAACTATTCATTTTTCAAATCAAAGACATGTTGAGGGGCTCATGTATTGCCACCATCGTTGAAAATATGTTCATTTAGGTTTTTGAAGCCATTTTCCTGTAATTTTGCAAATGAAATATTGAAAATGTAATAACACTACCAACAAACAGGAAATGAGAATTAACTCAAATATTATATTACATGGTTGGATGGAAAAACCAATGATATCCATTTATTCTCCAAAATTTGACAGTTGCCAATCGACTTCCTTGAATTGAAAATTAAAAGACTAGAGAGTGCACTTTCTACTACAATATTCCGAAAATCCACAGAGTAAAATTACGGTACGCAGTCATTATCCATGTGTACTAAGAGACAGGCTTCCTTTATGCCAGTTGCATAGGCTTTGTTAAAACTATATATTGAGACATAATTTCTTTGCTGAAGCTGAAATTTGAAGTTCCAATAAAGGAGCATGAGTTACCCACAAACAGGTGCTTTGCATGCAATGAAACTTGCTTGTTCAACTTTAGAAAATAACTGTTCATCATAAAACCCATGAAAATCACAGATAGACTAATTTGTGTTACCACAGATTGTTTGGATTGTTAAGGTAATGAAGCATTACTAGCATGTGCTAAAACTTGTCAACCCAACTCTTGATGAACCCATGTTTACGTTCAACCTGGAATGCAAAATTAAGATCCACATTGTACATTCTTCCATCAACACCATTCCCAAAATAAGCTAATAACAACTTCTATTAACAACATATGTATATATATATATATATATATATATATATATTACACACACACACACAACACACAACACACACAACACACACAACACACACAACACACACACACACTGCTGGAAAAAAATATTTTGGTGCACTCAGTCGTGGGACCAAACCATCATAACATCAATTAAATCCAAACAAAGTGCCGCACTCTGAGAGTTAGAGTAGGAAATTCAATTATTCAGGCTACGGGAAAACATGATGTCAATCTTTTTCAAACTCTCATTCTTTTATATGGCTAATAGGAGTCTGTTTTCCATTTTGATTTGTGCTCTCATGTTATTAAGATGCATTTTGACGGATGTAGTCTAAAAATAGTATCCTAATAAGTCTTTCAAAAATATTTCCCATAATGTATTCAAAACTTGATTTGAATTACTGAGATCCATTTAACAATCCTTTGATTCTGCTGGTACTCAAACAGTATAGTGTCCATCTATTAATAAATTCATACATTATTCAAATGGCACATGTTTGTCATTGGTCTGTACATCTACCACCACAGTGGCTTCACCATAAATTATTTAGATGTAAAAGTCAAACCTAATGACAATTTCATAGACTAATCAATACAAACAAATCTTTTAAAAACATAATAGAGAAATATAAAAACAGACATACTGCTGTGACAGTGATAACTCATTTTCAGTTATATCATCAAATCATTTGTTCCAAATTCATTTTTATGGAAGCCAAGTATCACTTCCATGGTCATTCCTTGTTGTAGTTTCATGATCCATATATATTCTGTAAATAATAAGATGCTATGCCAAATCCTGCTTAGAATTAAAAAAGCACCCACCCACCCTATCAATTTTACAATAGTTCATCTTCCTACTTCAAGGGAGTTATACTAATATTTATCCCTGATCTTTTTTACTAACTGGGTTATAAATGGACATGAAGATCTTCATCCCTATCCAATCCATATGGTTGTCTTGTTCTTAACTGGAAGATGTATTTGGATTCCAATAGTCTCAAGTTGAGTAAGCAATTTCTTCCTCTTTCATTCCTTTGTTCCATATCTAAGACATAATATTTAATTGTTTCCTAACTTTTTTTATGTTCCTTCATGTAATGTTTCGATATGGCATATGCAGGATCTTTGTACTGCACTGCTCTGATATGTTCAAAGATCCTTTCCTTTAATGGACATATGGTACTGCCAAAGTACTTTAGTCCGCACCTGCACTCAAGGACATAAACCACATACTGTGACTTACAGTTCAGTCTTTTGTCAATTATCAAAGATCTTCCTTCTTTGTCCTGGAGTGTTTTGACATTCTTACCAATTTTTCATGCTTTTACATGATATACATTTCGCCAAACCCATTGATGTCTTCTGTAGCCAAGTGCTTTCTTGCTTGACCCTGAGGTGGCTCCTCACATGTTTGTCCTTCAGCGACAGAGACCTTCAAAACATATTATTAGGCGACCTACCCACTCTTTGTCCAACGACTGGATCTTTCAGGTGGCAATATTTTTGGAAGATTCTTCTGATGGTTTTAACCTCCTTGCTGAAAGTTAGTATTAACCTTATTTGGTCACTATCAGAGTTGGTTTATTTCCTTTTAGTAGTAATCATGGGTTGGATTCTAGTTCTTTCTTAAGATCTTTCATAAGGAATGCAACATTTCCCTAGCACTTTCAATTTTCAGCATTTAACCACCCTGCTTTTAAAGCAGTCCCTTGTGGAGTCCCACCCCAGTTACATCACTGTATATTTGGTTCATTGTCTCTAAGGCTGTGTGTCTGTTCACCTGGCACACTGACACCAGGGATCTGCCCCCACTCCCCACCCCTCAAGGCACATATCTCCACTTCATAAAATGTTGCAGGCTGGATTTAGACAGTCCTGCTCACATGGCAACCTGCAGCAGACCATTTGACGTTGCCAGTGAAGCTAAAACTTCAACTAGCCCTAGTCATCTGATACTGAAAGAAAACAGCTCATTCACTTCTTTGACTCTATAGGGTGAGGCACATTAATAAATGTAGGCATGGTATGTAAAGTTACAGGGGGAGCTGTCTCTATCTCTATTGCGTTTGACTGTTACGTTCATGGCACATTTGTAACCTGCAGAACAACTCTGCCAAAGTAAGACCCCTGTTAAGTACATATGAAACTTCCCAGATAAGAGTATGTAATTCTTAATGTCTCTCTCTTGATGGGGTTTCATTTTATCTCCTATAGATTTGTCCAATGAAAATTCGAAAGAGTTTCTTGGATCAATGCAGAAGCACAAATTGACATGATGTGCTGATTTTACAGAAGCTCCTTGTAGTCTCGCTTCTTCTTCCTATAAGAGCTGGATGCAATAAAACTCCCAAGTGTTATAAAATTTAAACCACCTTACATTTTATTAGAAATTTCATAAAGCTCACTGGATGACAACTTGAAATGGGGGCCATTTACATATGATGGACCTCCAGTAAAGCCTATCCCACAGTGCAAAGATGATATAATTCCTAAAGTTAAGCAGCAGACAGAAGTAATGTCTGATATCATAAATGCACACTCAATGTTTGGATGCGTCTCATCCTATATCTGCCTTTTTTCCTTTTTTTGAAGAGCACCGCATTTTATCAGCAAGAGAACAGATTACAAACCTGCACAAACAACATAATACAAATTAGTCATCGACCTATAATGAGACTTTGGCATCAACTAGTTATCTGGCAAGGAAGCAAAACATTACTTGATGTTACATCAGGGACTTGCAGATGGCTCTGAGATGAAGCCATTTTTACAGTTGTCATGATAAGCTACGTGTTTTATGAAAATTGAGATCTTAGGTTATAATTCAGATACTTATTATGCTAAAGTTTGTTAGACCAAGGCTAAAAACAATGATAACACGTTTGTCACATTTTGTGCAAAATATTTTTGTAGTTTAAAGTCTTAAAATATACCGCCTAGAGACTTATTTCTGTTTTACATGATATTATGTTCTAGTCATTTATAATACCGTTTAAGAAAAATGACAGATAAGTTATTCATATCAACAAGAAAACATAGCCTTAGAGGGTGTGTGACCACGAAGGCAATGGAGACTTATGCATAGGCCGGACCTCCGTGGCAGTACACCCTGTGGGTGATGTTATGCTGAACTCTCCGCACCCCATGAGAAACCTACCACTTGTAGCCCAAGAAAGGGGGTGTAAGTAGGTGCTGGGCCATGACTTGTGCCACCTCACACCTGCGAAGAGGGAGATAAAAGGTTGATATTGCCGCCCGCTAGACTTTAGAGGGCGTCTCCCAGACAATGAGTGGCTTGGCCCGCTCAGATGAAGTAAAACACGCCTGACCTGAGGAGAGGATCCTGTCAGCAGCTGAGTTTGACATCACCCACTTAGCAGATACCTTGGAAGGTATGAGGAGTGCCCCTTGGCGGCCTGAGAGACCTCTCCCCATGTAAGGTGAGGGGTGGTTAGCTACTGTATCAGAGGCAGCTTGAGGGCGGTTTAATGGATAGCCGAACTGGACACTGGTATAATTAGAAGAGGGACGTCTGCTTAATTTTTCAGACTGGGATCAAATCCTTCGGGTGGCACTATCCCGTGGACACTGGCACATTGAAGAGAACCCAGAAAATATCTACCCTGACTACACTACTGAGGTCCAATGACAGCAGGATTTTTTTTATTGCAGTCAAGAAACACTGAAGTACGCTTTGCTCTACTCAGCAAAACTCAGAGGGACAAATGGGGGGAATCACACTTCTTTGCTTCAGCATCAGCAGTCTGGGAATAGTTATAAAAGAATGGATATGAAGTGCCAGAGATTCTGGAGCAGAATGCACATGGAAAATGGCAGGGCACTAGAAGGAATCATCAATAGCGGCGTCAATGTTGTTTATGCTTAATGTATATGGGGGAAGGTGACAGGCTTCACAGGCATTTGGCGATGGGCAGTTGTGAACTTGTTGCATGTGATGCACAGGTGAATTGGGGTTGTTATTGTGGGCGTTACAAGGGCAGCGGCTTGGTATACACAATTGTCAAAGGAGTCAGACAGCTCGAATGGCTAGACACAGTGGTGGTTCCTGACATAATACAGACTCGTAGATGCACTAGGCGAGGAGATAGGCTCATCAATATCCTCTTCTGGGATGTGAATGGGCTGGGTAATAAACTAAGGCTGGGCAGTAAACTCTGCTCCACCGGCAGAGTTAATGGATTTTTTGGCACGCTGAGCTGCGCTTGGAGCGCAGAGTTCAGCCAAAAACTCATCATTCCGCCACATACTTGACTTGAGAGGCAGCATTATGTAGTAACCAGTAGATGGCAGTGTGACACAAATAAACTTCTCCAAGCTAATATCACGGGGTCAGGCTTGTCTAGAAGAACAGCCTCGCTATCTCTGTGGTGCACAGTCAGTGAACATTCTCAGACCGAAAGTCCGGCCTGAATTGTAAAGAAGAGGTACTTTCTTTTTGACCAATCATGAAGTAGCTACACGGGACCCACGTTCTGCCTAGCCAGTTTATGGGGAGGTGCTGCAGCTTTCTGGGCTGGAGGGTAGCAGTGAGCTCCATAAAGTCCTTGTGCCTCCCGCAGTATCTCATGGCCGAGATGGTCCCCTCGCAGTATGTCATGGCCGAGTGGAGGTGGCTCCAGGCTGGGGCCCTAGATGAACAGAGCCCCACCGGGTCCCCGCGCTGCCCTGGTGCAGCTGCAGGACAGCCGGAGCCTGGACGGCATTAGCCGAGCCTTCACCGCCGTCAAGAGTCACCAACTCCAGCACCCTGAAGCACCTTGAGCCAAAAGGGGACCTCACCTCACAATACCCACTCACAGCCAACAACAACCTGCAGGTGCGAAACTGGCTGAGCAGCACGCTGCATGGGCTGGACGGTGAGTGAGAGTGAGAGAGAGGGTGGTGGGAGCACAACATTGATTAGGAGGAGAGAGCTGCAGGGGTGGTCAGTGAGTTAGGGGTGTGGAGAGAGGGTGTCAGTGTCAATCTGCCTCTGCTGGTTCCCATTCCCTGGGGGAAGTGATTACCATCTGGGGAGGCAATTTTAATATTGGCCTTGCCCATTAGTGGGGCATGGCAACTGTGATCTAATGCTCGATGAAGATGATAACCTGATTCATTTTGTTCATTTTGACAAGGGGGAGCTGTTTAACCCGATTTTATTTCATCATGACCTTGGTTTTGCCAACTGTATGTGCTCCCCTAGAGTGGATTTTGAGCACACGTTTATAGGCTGGGGCCTAGAATCTACAATAGACTTCATAATTGTCCCCAATTGTTATCCAAACTATATAACACACTATAGAATACATAAAAACATATTGAGCGATCACCTACCCTTAATCATTGACGTCAAGTTTCCAACTATGATAGAGCGACAATCCAGCAATCAAATCGCCTGGCCTCAGAACATTACACTGGGCAAATTGAATGGATACACGTTGCGTTGGGCAAATCTTGATTCAGCTGAGTTAAACAAGCAAATTATGATGGGGCATACAATCAAATTATAACGTGTCTAGAAGATTCTACCTCAAACGAAAATGTACTGATAGCTTATTCACAAATTACTTCGACCATTCAAAACTTGCTCAGAGTGGAAAACAAGGGTACATGCTCCCATGGCAAGGGGTGGTTTGATTCAAACTGCACTAAAGCATATGCAAAATTAAAGGCAGCCCTAAACAAAACAGTTAGAGGCAAGGATGAAATTAGAGAGTGAAATAAGACATATAACCAAGCAAGAAGAGCATGCAGGAAGGAGCTTAAAGAAAGTGCATGGGTCACTCTCCACGAAGCCTCTATGAGTAAGGACAGCTCTTCTTTTTGGTGAGCAGTGAATGCACCGTTTTGTTAGTAAGACTAATGACCGTCAATTGAGGTGGCAATAGACGAGAAGACATGGGTTGACTTCTTCTTAAATATTTATAAGCTACAGGTCAGTAAAAGCGTAACAGCTTGTGTGAATCAACAGGGGTGAGGTCTGCCTGTCTTTCCACTCATTGATTTCCAACTTACACATGAGGAGGTCATTGGGGCCATAACCGCAAGCAATAGTGGAAAGGCCCCAGGCCCAGACGGGGTCCCAATTGATATGTTTAAATCGAATCCTCCACTTTGAACTCCATTAATAACACGGGTACTTCAGGCCTGTTGCGCAAAAGGTTTTATTAAAACATGGTTGGAATCAATAATTGTACCGATTTTTAAAAAAGGGGAACGGGGTAACCCTACTTGCTACCGTCCGATATTAATACTGGATTCCTTGATGAAGGGAGCAGGTAGGATTGTTCTGGAACGGTTGCAAGAATGGGCAGAGGAAAATAATATTTTAAGCGATGTTCAATATGGCTTTAGACAGGGGCTAGGAACTAATGAACAGGTACTTAATCTCAGTATCCTAATTGGGAAGTATACCCAGGCAAAAGCAGGAAAACTTTACTTGGTGTTTGCAGACCTTACAGCTGCTTTTGACTGTGTTATACACAGTCAATTGTGGAATATCCTGATCGACCTAAAGGTCGATCCAGTTTTGCTACAGTTCTTGCGACAAGTTTATTCTGGGGCAACCGCCAAGGTTTGATATGGAACCAACGGAGAATGCACTGCGTTGTTTGGAATAGAGAGGGGTGTCAGGCAGGGCTGGGTCCTGGCGCCATTTCTGTTCACTCTTTATTCTAGCACCCTGGAACAGGAATTGGTGGGAAAGGCGAGGGACCCACCGTATAATAACAAGTGCCTGATAGTATCCCTTCTCTATGCAGACGACGCAGTGCTTATGGCCAGTACACAGCTTGGTCTGCAAAAAGCTCTTGCCTCTTACTCCATTTTTATGGATAAACTGGGATTAAAATTGAACACTAAAAAAACTTTTGTTATGACCTGTGGGAGGGGAAAACAGAAACGGAGGCCACTTGGCGAAAGTAGGGTGGAATCCACAAATACGTTCACGTACCTGGGTGTCCTATTTGATCGCACTGGTTCTTGGAATCAAGCGGTCAAGAGTTGAAGCCTCTTGTTTATGAAGTCAACCGCACTGGTCAACTTTAAAAAAAAAATGGGTAAAAGGCTCCTAGGGATTCTCCTCAAGATTTACCGGGCAAAATGTGCAAGTATTGCTACCTATGAGGCAGGAGTTTGGGGCTTTCATGATCCCGCCCCTATTCAATATGTCAAAAATGCATTTTTAAGGTTAATTTTAGTAGTGCCTGCCAGTTCCCCTTTGTCATAGTGAGCTGGGTATATCGTACATCACAGATGTTATTAAGGTACAACCATTGTTACTTTGGAAGAGGATTTGGACCTCCAGTAGCACTGGTCTCAATCGAGAAATATTTAAAGACTCTATGAGGTTGGACCATGCTGCCAAGATTCCTTGGTTGAATTATGTAAAGAATTTTATGAATGATCTATGTCACCCAGCTTATTATACCTGCCCAGAGTCAATGAATTCCATCTCCTGGAAAGAGTTTAAAGCTTTATGCATGTCTCATGTAGAGACAATCCGACTTGCACTGGAGATGAAAAAACCTACAGTAATCCAGCATCAATTGATTTTATCAACCTATGACATGCAACTCCAGAGTTGCATGTTCTAAGAACAGCATTTACCATAATGCTAAGGGGCGAACTGTGCTGGGAGCTCAAGCAGTGTGCTCCCACCCCTTCCTGTTTTGAAAATGCTTCCTTGAGCCATTGAGCTGACGAGCTTGTGGAGATGCACCTGTGTGCCTGTGAGAGGTACTGAGACCTGTAAGGATTGTGGCAACTTGCTCAGCAACCCCATATAAAATTAGTTTTTATCTCTACTGGTGACGGATGAAAACCAGAAACACGTGTCTGGAGATGTACAGCACTAACCCGCACCAACTTTGGTGGAACACTCCAGTAAAATCTCAAGTAAGCATGTACTAAGAACTGCATTTACCATAATGCTAAGGGGCAAAGTGTGCTGTTATGACATGCAACCATACCTTTTAAGATGTTTAGGGGGTATGATAGGTATGTTTTAACTCGCTTCAGATTTTGGCCTTTTTATCGATTAATTAGTTACCCAGAGGTTAAGAATTGGTCCAAAGAATTATGCAGTTGCCCCTGTGATGATATGTCCCCGCAATCGAATATTCATGTAATTTTATTTTGTAAATTTTATGCTACTGAAAGATCAAAATAGATTCTGCCTCTGCTAAGGAGGGGGGATGGAGACAATGTCGACCGGCTCTGCTATACTTGCAATATTGGAAAGCGATTACTGCGTTGGAGTTATGGTTGGTTATCTAAAGAGCATATTGAGAGCAAGGAAAAGCATTAATATTCTACCCTCTTAGAAAGCAGCTTAACTTTTATTGTACAGGATTGTTCTGTATGTATGTGGTGTATATTTCTGTTTTTCTTTTTTCTTTCTTTTAAATGATGAATTCACTTACTAGCCTAGAACAAGTACACTTACAAATGAACAAAATATAGGAGTACAGCGAATTATACTTTGAGCTAGGAATATTTTAACATGTAAATGTTGTAAGCTTGTAAAGCGCACAGCTGCCCACCAACGGGGGCGTCCCGGCGCTGTGGACCGCTGGGGAACCCGTCCTGGCTATCCCTGTGAGATGGTCCCTTTCTGGGTATCTCCAAGGTGAAACCAGGCATCCCCGGCGTCTGTGGGGGGCCGTTGTAGAGATGAGGCAAGCTTAATGCCCAGAGTTGCCGAGTGTGTTCCTGGTTAGAGTAGGTACCGAGGCGAGAATTATCAAGTCCATTTTGACCCTGGTCCACGACCCTGCCGCGTCGGGAATTGAACCCTGGTCCATGGCCGATTCTCTGCTTACGGGTCTGCCGCCTCTACCTAGTGAGCCACACCTCTCCACATGTTTTTATCTGTTTGGCTGCTTTTGTGATTTTATACTCTAAAATCGAATAAAGCTTATTTTTTTTTATTTTTTATAAAGGGGTGAGAATTGACCTCTTTCATGAGATCTCTCACTGCCTCAACTTAGGAAGAGAGGTGAAGAAACTTTTGGAGGGAGATAAACGAGAAGGGGAAATAATGGAAGCCCAGCCACAAATCAAGACCGGGATGGCACCAGGTCCAAATGGCTTCATACCCATATTTTTTGAATGTGTCAAAAGTAAAGTGGTCCATCCACACAATGTTACATGCAGCCAGAGATGAGGGGAAGTTGCCCAGGGACCTTAGACAAGCAATCATAACTCTAATTAAAAAACCTGGGAAACAACTGGACTAGTCCACCTCTTATAGACCGGTCTCCCTACTTCAACTTGAGACAGAGGTGCTAGCAAGAGTGCTGGCAAATTGCCTCATGCAGGTTAATCAGTGACCATTCAGGTTTTATGTCATGTGTATCAACCAGACACAACCGCCAATAACTTTTTCGGTACCTAAAATGAGGGAACAGGGTAAAGGAACCAGCAGTGGTATTAGCTTTAGACAATGAAAACGTGTTTGACTCAATAGAATGGCCTTATTTGATGGCATTGCTGGAGCCTATGAGCTTTGGTATCTCCTTCTGGATCTGGATTTGACTGCTATACCCGTGACCCACTGTGAGAATCAGGGTTAATGGTACTCTGTTTAATTAATTCACACTGGGGAAGGTCACCTGTCAGGGTTCTCCCCTCTCCCCCTTGATGTTTGCAGTGGCCATAGAGCCAGTGGCCTCCTGGATCCGATGGTATGCCTTGATTTGGTGACTGTAGTGGGACTGTGACTGGAAGGATGACATTCTGTTATACTTGGCAGGTCTCCAGGGTTCCATCATAGCATCCTTGAGATGCTGAGAATGTTTAGGAGAAACTCTGGCTTCTGGATCAACTGTTTAGTTTAGTTTAGTTTAAAGAATTCGTAGAGCACATGGCTGCCCAAGGGCTTCACAGCGCTAAGGAGAATTCTACCAGAGAAGAGCTGAGCCATCACATAATTAGCAGGGAAATAGCCAGGTTTTCATATTTTTTCTGAAAGAGGTTTCGTTAGATGCAGCACGGATTTCAAGTGGGAGGGCATTCCACAACTTGGGTACCAGATGGGCGAAAGATCTGCCGCCCCATCTAGCCCTTTTAGTTCTGGTTGTCTTAAGGAGCTGTTGTTGGGAGGATCTGAGGTGTCTAGTCGGGGTGTACCTAGATATCAGATTCCTCAGCTTTTAATGGCTCTGTGAGCTATGCAGAGAGTTTTAAACTTGACTCTGGCTTTGATAGGCAACCAGTGCATCTGTTTAAGTGGTTCCTTTGCAGAGACGCAGTTGGGTATTTTTAACAGGAGGCTAGCTGTTGCGTTCCGTACCACTTGGAGTCTCTTTGTAACATAATTTTGTGAACCCAGATACAGCGAGTTGCCATAGTCCAGTCGTGAGATGAGGTGGGATTGAATCACAGTTTTCTTCAGGTGCTCAGGAACCACATCAATGATTTTCCTTAGCATTTTAAGAAGGGCGAAACATGTCCCTGAAAGCTTCTTGGATTGGCAATCCAGTGTGAGGGTATCCTCCAGACAGATTCCAAGGATTATATGGCTGGTTTGGGGATAGGTGGATCTCCCATACATTTGGGAAAGTGTGTCAGGGGTGAATGGAAGTCCAGGTTTCCCAGCAGCATGAGCTCTGTTTTACCACTATTCAGCTTCAGACAGCTGTTGGACATCCAGTTGACCTCTTTCTCCAGACAAGGAGGCAGCTGATAATTGCTAGGGTCAGAGCCGTTGGTAAAAGACACAACTAGTTGGGTGTCGTCAGCATAAGACAACACTGATATTCCAAATTCCTGCACCACCTCGGCCAGTTGTCGAACATAGATATTAAAGAAGGTCGGGCTAAGAGACAAATCCTGTGGGACACCACATGTGAAACAGGGGTGTTCTGAGACACAATCCCCTTCCATCACCTAGAATGTTCTGTTCTCCACGAAGGAGGCAAGCACAATCCAAGGCTTTTCCCTGAATGCTAACTTCCCCTAATCTCCATTTTAGGATGGTATGATCCACGGTCTCGAAGGCGGCGCTGAGGTCCAGCAGGA
Organism: Triturus cristatus; assembly: GCF_964204655.1. NCBI lineage: Eukaryota > Metazoa > Chordata > Amphibia > Caudata > Salamandridae > Triturus > Triturus cristatus. The sequence continues at coordinate 237,443,254 of NC_140584.1, read as the reverse complement.
GGATGGCGGCAGACCCACCCTCATCGAGTATCGACTTTAGCTCTTTAGTGACCGTTAGTAGTGCCGACTCAGTGCAGTGTGTGGTCAAAAGCCCATCTTGGTGGATGGAGGATGCCATTGGACTCCAAGAAAGTGGTCAGAGAAAGATTGACATGCTTCTCCAAATGTTTACCCAGGTACGGTAAGAGGAAGATGGGATGGAGGTTATTATAAATGGTAGGGTTGAGCTTTTGTTTCTTTTGTAGCGGCTTAATGATTGCATGCTTCCATGATTTGGGGACTAGGGCCGAATCTAGGGAGAGATTGAGCAGTTGAGTCACCAATGGTAAAATAATCTCCAGAGCATCCGCTAGGAGACGTGGGGGTGCTGGGTCCATCGGAGAGCCAGATTTGGTAGTTGTGATTAAGTGTCGGATATTTTCTTTCTCCAATCTGTGGAAATTAGTAATGAAGAGGTTGAGGGTATTTTACTCATTTTAGCTGTGGTATGTTCCCTGTTTTTCGGGAACTGATTTTATATTTCTGTCACCTTGTTAGAGAGAATATGTGATGCTACAACGCGATCAAAATGATCGCGGTATGTAACATCGCAGTTTTTACAACGCAAGTCGTTACAACGACTTGCGTTGGAGGGCGCTGGACTTAGTAGTAGTAAGATTTACTATTCCAACACCAGTCTACGTACAGTAGGGAAGGTGTTGGAATAGTAAATCTTTCTATTCCTTAGGTTATAGCGCCCTCCAGTGCAAGTCGATGTAACGCTTGCGTTGTAATGGCAGCGTTCTAAATGCATTGCGGTGTAATCACCGCGATGTAAACGATGCTTCCCGTTAGAGAAAAAGGCTGCAATGTTGTTGCCTCTCTTAACAGATGTGGGGAGGACATTGGTATTTTCGTGCGGGTTGATCAAACTTTTGACTACTTTAAATAGCTCTTTGAGTTTGCTGCCTGAGCTATTTTGCCTTCGTAATATTTGGATTAGGCTGTCTTCATTTCATTGTGATAAATTCTGATTAACAGCTTGTAATCAGACTTGAGGGAAGGGTCGTAATGTTTCCTCTAGCGTCTCTCTAATTTCTTGCGTTGTTTTTTCAATGCGGAGATCTGTTCATTGTACCATGGGGTAATTTTGGAGTGAGATTTACTGTTAAGAGTTCTTTTTGGAGCAAAGTCATTAGTTTAAACCCTGACAATGTAGCATGACAGGGAGGGATTGAAAACTTCCTAGGTATCTAGGAAACTACCTAGGTATTTTTATCACCATAGATCAGAAAATGTTCTAAAAATGTAATCTAGGCAGGTCACTCTAGGGCTACCGATGTGATGTGGCCCACTGGTGCTGAATACTAATCATTACTGGGGTGGGCAACGCTATATAATATGTTGCACCTACCTAAATTTCTCTATGCCCTACAAAACTCTTTATATGAAGTCCCAAAATACTTCTTTAGGTGCGGAGGAGACCATCACTAGGCTACTGCTCTAGGATGGAGGGATGCAACAGATAGCGATGTTGTCGTTTACTAGGAACCCATGGAGCAGGGCATAGTGCTGCCAGATCTGCATCATTATTATTGGGTGATCCAACTGACAGGGTTTAATGACTGAACCATCTCTGTACAGAGGGAACACTCACTGATGGCAGATAGATAGGCACGTGACCCAGAGGCAGTACGGGAGATACGTCTATTGGAAAGGGAAATTAAGTGGACACCTCTCACTGACTGTGGCGTTGCTTAAGGCCTGGCTAAGGGCAGTCAGGAAGCTGATGACTGATGACACTCAATTAGCAGTACAATCCCTAGTCATCTCCTGACTAAATTATGGGAGTGGTACTCTGTCTTGCTGGCTTACCCAATGAAAGCTGTAGACGGCTTGAAAAGAGATGGAGAAGCAGCAAGACCATGGAAGACCGATCAGGCTTCAAAATCGCTGTCACCGCACATCATCACCTCTTCAGAACAACAATGAAAGAGGCCCTGCAAGAAAGGATCAACGCCAACATGCACAATAACAAGGAACTTTTCTCAATGGTCAAAGATTTTGCCAAACCCAGCACAGGGACAGCAGACATCCCACCCTCCCAAGACCCCTGAAACAACCACAGCGCCTTCTTCCACCACAAGATTATGAGATATATGATAGTTTCAACAACCTCGATGTCCAAGACCCTCTCACCCCACTCCCAACCACCACACCCAACAAGACAAGATCCCAGCAGACCCTGATAAGTTGGACTCCCCTGACCACTGACAACACCCTCAAGATCATGGAGAGCATTCAATCAGGCTCACTCTTGGACCCCTGACAGCACTACATCCTCAAGAGGGCCGGCACCTCGATAGCCCCCAATTTCTGCCTTACCATCAACTGCTCCATCAACTCTGCCACATTCCTGGAAGACTGGAAACACGCAGAGATCAAGCTCTTGCTGAAGAAAACCTCTGCCGACCCCAAGGATCCCAATAACTTCAGAGCAATCTCTCTGCTCCCCTTTCCAGCCAAGGTCATCGAGAAGGCAATCAACGCCCAACTTTCTGAGTTCATTGAGGGGAATCACATCCTGGACCACTCACAATCTGGCTTCCAAAGCAATCACAGTACAGAGACTGCCCTCCTCACTGCCATGAATGACATCTGCACTCTCCTCGACTGAGGCAAAACTGCAGCCCTCATCCTCCTGGACCTCTTGGCTGCCTTCAACACCGTCTTCCACCGCACCCAATGCACAAGACTCCATGATGCCAGCTTTCCCGAAATTGCCCTAGATTGGATCTGCTCATTACTCACTGGCTGAACACAGGGAGTCAGGCTACCACCGTTCCTCTTGGAACACACAGAAATCAGCTGCAGATTGCCTCGGGGCTCCTCCCTGAGTCTCACTCGCTTCAACATCTACATGGCCCCACTTACAGCCATCATCAGGAGGAACAGACTCAACATATTCTCCTATGCCGATGACCCCCAGCTGATCCTCTCCCTCACCAATGAACGCACAGTCACCAAAAGAAACTTCCACAACATGAGGGCATTTTTGCCACCTGGAAGAAGGACAGATACCTCAAGCTAAACTCAGAGAAGACCAAAGTCCTCATCATGGGCTCCACCCCCTATGCTTGGGATGACACCTGGTGGCCTGCAGATCTTGGACCTCCGCCCACACCTTCATCAGCAGCAGACTCGAACGGCAACTCACCCTATGCCGGCATCACCCAGATACTAAAGAAACTGCAAAGCATCCAGAACACTTCCGCCACACTCATCCTCAACATCCCCTGCCACGGCCACACCACCAGCCACCTGAGAGACCTCCACTGGCTTCCAATCAACAAAAGGATCAACTTAAAGATCCTCACACACACCCACAAAGCCCTATGCAACACAGGACCTGCCTTCCTCAACCACTGCCTCTCATTCCATGCACCCACGAGATACCTCCGCTCCGCTCAACTGGCCCTAGCTGCCATCCCACCTATCTGCAAGATCAAGGCCGGGGAAGATCCTTCTCCTACCTCACAGCAAAGACTTGAAACACCCTGCCTCTGCCCTAAGACAATCACCGTCCCTGCCCCAATTCAGGGAGGACCGCAAGACCTGGCTCTTCGACTGAACCACAGTGCATTGCGACAGATCTGCACCCACCCCCCCAGCGCCTTGAGACCCTTAAGGGTGAGCAGTTGCACTTTACAAGCCACTTGATTGATTGACTAAAGGCGACATTGAACTCAGTTGCTAAGCTCATAACAGGATCCAGAATAATACTCCAGACCTAAAAAACATCGAAAATGACTCCCATTTGAAGCAAGAATCCAATGAAGATTGCTTCTATGATGCACAAGGCCCTTTACCATAACACTTCTGAAAATAAAAAGAGAAGGAAAAAATTAAAATGGGCCTGTAAGTAGAAAATGAAAACCTAAAGGACTGGCCCTCTAGCCTTGCCACAGAAGTGCACCAATTTTCAGGTGGTTGTGCACATGTGATCGAGCAAATTTCAGTCACATGTCAAGAGAGTCAATGACTGAATGGTATCTCCTTGTGTTTGCTTTGAAGTGGTATATATACAGTGTAAATCTTGTACCCTTAAGGTCTGTGGAAGGGGTCATAAACACACACATTCTTGCCTTAATATGAATCTGTGAGATTGCATGTAACAAAATACATCTGATCTGCAGGCTTCAACAGGGTGCCATAACAATCCACTCCTAAAGGCCTATTGGCTTTAACAGATGTGTTTGTGTTTCATAAAAGATAAAGCTGTTCCAATGCCTGTGAGAGAACTTTTCATAAGAGTGAGAACAGACCTCTGGAAAATAAAATAACGTTTCTTAATGAGCCAATCAAGTCTATAGCTTTTGCCATTGGCTTACCACTGCAATAGTGGCAAACCAACTGTACTAAGCATAGGCTTTCTTATAAGATAAACATCAATAAAATTAGAAATATATGCAAAATTATATTTGTCTACATTTTTTTATTTTAAATCCCCCATAAGAAGACCTACGAAGGATTATCATAGTGCACATCTTCTATCTCCACAGTTTGGTCGAGTCAGTCACCAACATCAAAACCTTTGTCTTCTGTGGTAATCTGTGAAATTCTATGCAAGTAAATGCTTGCCTACAGGGTTTAGCACAGTTTCATAACAATCCCCCACTATAGGCCTATTGGTTTTAACAAATGCTTTACACAATAATCAAGCCAGGACTACTGCCTTTGTCATAACTGTTTATAATAAACAGATAAGATGTAAGGCATCAGACATAACTTTTCCCAGTGAACAAATCAGGTCTATAGTCTTGTCCTTTGGCTTCACACCATAACCAGCACAGTGTGCAAAAGCTGCTAACTAGTATACATAAATGTACAGAGGTACAAATGTGATTTAAAATATCTGTCGATTTTCTCTTGCAGTTGTCAACTTCATAACAAAAAACTACAAAGACCACTGCAACTGATTCTAGTACTTGCAGTTTCTCTAAGCGTTTGCAGACTATAAGTAGGGCCACTAGAATTATACGATATTGTAGTTCCAGCATTTTCAGCTCAAACACATCATGTATAACTAAACATGCGGCAACTCATGTCACACAGCAGAAAGCCTTTACAAAGGTTGACTGGCACCCTCTCTGTTGATCATTGCTGTATTTGGGTGTTACACTGGTACTAATATGGTGATGCTTTAATCCAGACGGTGTCAACCTGTGCAAAATTGGCAAAATAAGCCAGCAATACTATCACAAAATGTGCCCCATTGTGCAACATCATTTTCCTTTTCTTGCTCCTTAATTTAGTCCACATTGCCACATAATTTAGCCCTCCCTCGTCACATAATTCCAGTGGCCCTGATTCTCAGGATATAGGAATGTGCATAGTCCTGTCAGCTGGTGAGTTTTGAAACTATCACCGTCCAAAATTGATGGTGTTAATTTACTGATACCATTTTAGACTCTGGGATGTTACTGATGGATGACACCTGAATGGCCAATGTATGCCCCAACGTTAAAAGACTGTGAATGTCTGGGAACTGTTGCATTGCCCCTGGTATTCCATACATTGGTCTCCAGGCTGCAGTGAATGCTCTGTGGCTGCTCTCCTGCTGCTTCAGGACTGCTTTTCATTGCAGGTGTTTACACTTCCTTGATTAGATTTTTTATTTTTTGAGTCTTTAAAAATACATTTAGCAGCCAGCTTCAACACTAAGGCAACATTAAAAGCCTCCAAATCAGGGCCGGACTGGCTACCGGGCATTTTGGCATGCTGCCGAGCTGGGGGCTGATGTCACTGTGGTGGGGGCTAATTTCGTTGATGGAGACCTGCGTGTGCTTCAAAATAAACAAAGCAAAACGAATTTCGTTCAGCACACACAGGTCCCCATCAACGAAATCAGCCCCTAGCTCGGCAGCATACCAAAACGCCCGGTAGCGAGTCCGGCCCTGCTCCAAATAAGCACTTTCCAAATGCAGAGGAATCGTTTTGTGGTGGCGCTGTTTGTAGGTCTCTGCCTGGAGAGAAATCTAAGTGTGCTTGCACACTGAGGTGCAAACTTTAGAGGGAACTATGAGCGTAAGGTAGTAGAGCCATATGCGGGGACTGCTACCTACTGTCTCTGTTGTCAGACAGTGATTGTGACAGGGGAAAGTGACTTAAACATTCATCCGCAGCCTGTTATTGCTTATCCTGTCCTCTCCAAACCCCCTATGGATTTTTTTCTTTTGATTTTGAGCAGGTTTCTTGGTGATCTGTTGGGTGCGCTGTGGTTTTGGGTCATATTGGATCCGGGTTAACCTCCAGTTATTGGAAAAGAAAACACAAAAATAAAACAAATTGGAACAAAAAATATGTTCCTTTTAGAACTATTTTCAAAATCATTTTAATAAAGAGCTGGGGATAATTACTAACTTTTCATTTACAGGTACCCTTAGTAATTGGATGCAAATGTAGAGTAATGGAGAAGGTAAGTGAGTGGTAAGTTTATTGAAATAGATGCGCGTATTATATTAATAAATGCTATGGTTACTTTGTAAGCACTATTTTTTTATTTAACTGTAAACAGTACCGTAGAAAATATGTAACATACATTAATTAGCAGACATACATATTAAAACACACTTGTTTTATTTAGTGTTGTTCAGATGTTAGTAACAGGAACGTTACTAATGTATGCTGAAATGTATCACATAACACAGTGCACATTAGTATTATCTTTTGTTCATCATGCAACAGTGGGAAAAGACACAAATCAAATGGATTTTGAAAAGCCCCAATATTAAAACGTACTTGCTCAACTGTGAGGTGGACAGTGATTGGTAAATCTTTTCCTAAAATGGAACTACAGGGCATATTTTCAAGAGCTTATCGCCACAGGAACATCACTTTTTATGACTTTCCTGGGGCGATAAACCCTTCGCCTTATTTTAAAAGTGGCGCTAAGCCACTTAACGTCGCTTAACACCGACTTGTGAATAAGGCCCCCTTTCACGCAGCACTTAGCATGAAAGGGGCGGGCAATGAATGTTGTGGTGGGAATTCCGCTGCAACACCCATTGCTTTTTGATGGTGCCCCCGATTTACAAGTGTGGCACTAAAAAAAACAGGCCTTAACATGGCGAAAGAAGGAGAAATTATTAATTTCTCTTCGTTTTTGCTGTTTCTATGTGTGCTGTATTGTGCAGCACACGTAGAAACAGCAAGTCACCATAATTATTGTTTATGTCAAGAAAGGTGTCCCTTCCTGCTCATAAACAATCATAAAAAAATGACGATTTGAAACTTTTATGTGTGCTGCACAATGCAGCACGCATAGGAGTTACAAAATCACCATTCGTGATTGTTTATGTGCAGGAAGGGACACCTTCCTGCACCTAAACAATAATTACCTCAATGCAGGCACCCTTGCACTATGGTGCAAGGGTGCCTGCACCAGCGCTAGGCAGCTGAATTTAGCACCAGTGCTAGGGAAAACGCAGGGGTGCACTGTATCATTGTAAATAAGGGGCATCTCTGCGTTTTCAAAATAGGGGAGCACAGTGTTAGCAATTATGACTCAATGCTGCTCTAAGCGGTTCTCTTGTGAATTTTTTACCTAAAGCAGTAGATTTCTTCAGAAGTCATCAACCATGCTAGGTCACATATTGACGTATCTTCAGTAGGTAATATGTAGCAAATGTACTCCATATTTCCAAAATATTCACTTCCTAATCTAGAATTTAAATTTCAGAGTTAGTACGATAATGTAACAGTGCATTACATTTTTGGACAATCTACTTTTAAAGGTTAACTTTCAACCATCACATTCAGAGTATCCTGTTTTGTTTCTTAAATACATGGTGTAATGACCAGAATGTGTGTGTTCGTCACAATAGAACATAACTGCAGGACAAGAAAAAGCATCTCCAGATATTGGAATTTGAGGAGCAGTGAATTCAATAATTACTGTATTAATGTTAGTATTATTTGGAGCACTTCTTTGTATACTTAGTAACACATAAATACTTTTTCACCATTGGTAATGTAAGTGCTGATACAAGTTTACATCCACATTTTGACTGAAAGTTTGAGTTCACAGCTTGATATATCAATTCCTTTAATGTTATTTATTTACAATCAGGAATGAGACAATATTCAAATCTTATAAATTCTGTGACTTTTGACTCAGCATTTCAGCATTGGAAACATTTATGTTCCCAATAGCAGCTTATAGCAAAAAGACCAGGATGAGTAAATGTCTCATTTGCAAGTATTTCAAGAATAGCCATACAAAATTCCTGGGTGTCCTGCTGCTCATTTCTTGAGAAACAATAATTTCCTCTTCAAACATCAACTAGATCGCTGACTCCACTTGTAGACTGGCACAATTGTTTGTTTAACTGGAGTAGGGAATGCAAATTACTTACAGCTTCACAAAAATACTTATCTGTTTGTTCAAAAGCAATGCTTTCACTAAAGGTACATTTAAAAGCAAATTGACCATGAAATTACTATAGCAGTTAATATCATTGACACTGAAAGCCAAGAATTTCATGGGTGTTTTCCTTTCTCTTTTTTTTAACACAGCTAAACATTCTTCAAAAGCCTCATCAGTTGTTAACGCTTTTTGTTCTCTTCATATATATTTTAGGTTTAGAAACCACTGGATATTCACTAACAGAAGCACTATATATCTTCGTAAACTATTATATTTGCATACAAAAGAAGTGTCTGCATTATTTTGGTGTCATCAACATCTGTAATGTATACTCCTTGTATCATTGTCACATGGGATAAAGCAACATGTGCCATACTCTCTTTAAAAACTGTTGAGCCAATGCTATTATGCGTAATCTAAGCTCACACTTTGATGTCTATGTATTGTGATAGCATAAGCTAAATACAAAGGAAATAGTTCTCTTCAAATATGCAAGTCTTTGATTAATTAAAATCTTGTTGTTGCTATTACAATGTTTGGGGTCCTTAATATTGTCAAATGTGACAGTAACAAATTACATTTCATTATTATCTTTGTACTGTAAACATTTAACTATATGTCCCATTGTTCCATTGAAAAATACTTGTTCTACATCCAAATTGCAGCATAAAATTGCACAACTATTTTTCCACATAAATACGTCTTTTTCTAATCTGTACATGACACAGATTTTTCCATTTTTAATAATTTAGTAGATATATTTTTCGTTATAGGCATATTTGCTTCATGGGTTTCAAATCAATCTTTGAAAAGTAAATGTATAATTTATTCCTTTTGCATAAATAACATTCCCATATTTCAATCATTGCATTATTTTATGGTTGTCATCAAGCTATCAACAGGTAGTTCTTGTAAAAGAAGGAAATGCATTAATTCTCATGCAATTTTCAAATGTGGGAATAAAGTGGATATCCTTCTTCTCTGAAGTTTTTTTGGCACTATATGTAACAATTCCTATCCAAATATCTTTCAAAATGTTCCCATATTCTTTATCATCTGCTTGTCTCATATTTTGTGTAAATTCATTATATCACAAATGTAACCAAATATTTCTAATTTATTTAGCTGTCACAGTTTTCAAATGTGGGTCCCCTTTAACTGGAGTAAGTTGAAGTAAATTACCTTCAGTATTTCTGTCATTCGTAAATAGACAAAAGCCATCATTAAGTTGGCTACCATACTAACCTTGTCTATAATATATATTTTTGAGAACTCTACGAAGTTCTTGTGAAGTATCACTATTTAGTTTTATGTATTCCAGTTTATCATTGTGCTCCACTGGTCGTACTCGTAATAGAAGTCGGCATACTGTTATTTTGTATGTGCGGTTAATCTATTTGGGGCAGTTACTGCACAAGATAAGGCTGAATTGGTAAGTTTTTGAAGATAATGTGTTATAACTTTTATAAGGAAACTTTTCCCAGTACCAGTGTGGCCTGTTATATATATTTTAATATAGGCTTATATTCAGAACATATACATAAACCCTGTTCATGTTGTAATCCAAGATCAACAATTGTTTTATTTTCCTCAAATACTGCACGTTGATCACAATTTAATTGTGATAACATGCACTCAAAGTTTTCACTGTCCTTGTGTATTTCTCCCATAGCATGTTTTACCTCACCCATAGCAATAATTCCATCATTTACAATATTTGGTACCCCACGTGGTCCTGCAGGAGTTGCAATTGAAAGTTTATGTGTACTTGCAGTATCATATATTATTTCTGATTGGATTTTTTTTCTCATCTAAAAGTTCTTGGTTTAACATATCAACATAAATCTTGAACTCTAGTTTTGCAATATTGGGTTTATAGTCATACAATGCTTCTTCATAAGATGAAAATGTTCCTATTAATACTTCCCCTTTTCACCATGGTTTAAAAAGCTGCAACAATGCTAAAAACAGGTAAATGGGTTTAGAATGACATATTAAGCAACCATTGTTCTCTGCACATGAAATTTTCCAGTGTCATCATTGTCAACAATATTATTTTTGCAAGTATAAAATTGAGCTACTTCATATAATGATAAGTTTCCAATAACGGTCTCCTGTTAGGATAGTATGTGTATATTACATTTGTTTTAATGTCTTTGTTTTCAGGATCAATGTGAGCATGATATTCAATTTCTGGTAGACTTTTTAAAACATAATCTTAGCAACAACACTAATCCTAAACAAAGCCATGTAATGGCGTGAGAGTTAGCATATAAACTAGAAGAGCTTTAACTATCATATGACCCATAACTGCTAACCTCTCTGTGAGATAACATTTGGAGACTAAATCAATACAGTCTTTTTGTTAAAGATTGGTCAGCAGACATTTTTACCCATACTTCCTTCCTATCGTTTTTCTTTGCTTTAGTAAATTATGAAGTGATATACTGGGCAACAGCAGTTGAATTATCAGCAACAAATTGGATATCCATATTAAAACTCCACATATGCCATATTAAGGGGTTGTAGTCATTGATCCACTCTGATTTGTGTTCTCTTTTTAAGAATAAGGTTATTCACTCTACCTTTTTTCAAATTGGCCTTGGGAATTAAACCAACATTTAGTATACTGTTTTCATCTGCATTTGTGACTTTGAAATTTAATAACTTGATCATGCAATTGTTTGTTAGTTTCTTTATTTGGGTTGTCACAAGTAACACATATTGTTCAATAAAGTGGAGAACCAATTCATGAAAGCCATATACACATTTTTCTACATTACTTATCCATAATAGTATATGAATGTGAGGTGCACTTCTCGCTTGTTACTCATATCTCAAAAAGAAATCAACAACCTCTCCTTGGTTTTTATTTGTTTGGACTTTGAGATTAAAAAATCGGCAAACATATTCTGGATCTAAATAGCATCATTGCCCTGGCACTTTCTCAGCCACATCTGGCAAATTAAAGTTAGCCTCAAGTATGAAAGTATATACATCATCCCATAGGCATTCCGCACAGCTTAATGTGAGGGACCAACTCGGTGGTCCCAGATTTCGGAACATAAATTTTAGTTCTCCATGTCTCCTTAACCACTATTTATTTGTACCTTGGTGACATGCCATAATATTGATTAAGTTATTTTCCAGGTTCTCATCATTATTTTCCACTTTATTGATGTTATGTTAGGTTAGAGTATTTATAAAGCGCATGGCTGCCCCAGCAACAGGGTATCCCAGCGGTGTTTTCGGTGAGAAAAAAAAGAAGATCAGTTGAAGAACAGAGGTTAGAAAGAAAATAGCCAGGTCTTCACTGCCATTCTGAAAGTCCAGTGATTGTGAATGCACCTAATGGACAAAGGCAAAGTGTTCCAAAGGGTGGGAGCTTTCGAAGAGAAGGAACTCCCTCCAGCTCTCGCTCTTCTCACCTGAGGAACATGAGCTAAATGGAGCTTAGCCGAGGGCAAGGCACAGGAAGGGACATACAGACAGAGAAAAATGGCAAGGTGAGAATTTTGTGAGAAACACATAGGACCTTGAAGAGGATTTTCTGATCCACAGGGAGCCAATGTAACCTGAGTATAAAACCAGAGATTGAACAGAACTTTAGTAGAGTGAAAAGGAGCCGTGCCGCAGCATTCTTGGCTTGCTGAAGCCTTTTGATCAATGTCCTATTGGAACCAAAAAACAGCATGTTACAGTAATCCAGCCAACAGAGTGTGGTGGACTGGATAACCATCTGGATAGTGTAGGAGTCAAAGAATCCCAGAATTGGTTTTAGACCTCATAGGAGTCAGAAACAGACACCCACTACCGATTTCGCCTGGGCTTCAAAGAACAGAGCATTGTCAACCCCATCACCCAGATTTTTAACTGCCGTTTTGGGCTGTGGGGGTTGTCCTAATGAGGGAGGCCACCAGTAATTGCCCTATAGTTGGGTATCTCTCCCCAAGAGAAGAATTTCAGATTTATTTGAGTTTAACTGAAGGCAATTGGCCGCCATCCACTCAGCAATGGCCATGATGTCACCTTGAAATTTGGCTAGATTCTGCGTGGAAATATTGGAGAAAGAAATCACCAGCTTTGTATCATCTGCATAGGATACCAGTGTAATGTTGCATGATTTTGCCACCTGAGCCAATGGGGGAATGTACATATTAAGCAAAGTAGGACTCAGTGCGGAGCCCTGGGTACTCCATAACCTAGCATTTGAATCTGGGATAGGTAAGGAGAGGAGATGACTTGGACGGATCTTTCAGTTAGAATAGAGGAAAGCCAGGTAAGTGCCTCACCACCAATTCCGATCTCCTGTAGGCAATGCTGCAGGATCTCATGGGAAACGGTATCAAGCGCAGCACCTAAATCAAGCATAATCAGAGCAGAGAATCTGCCCTCATCAAGTGAGTCATGCAGGTAATCTGTAACCACCAGCAGAGCAGATTCAGTGCTGTGTTGGGGTCTGAAGCCATTTTGAGAGGAATCCAAAATCTGTTTTGCCTCAAAGAAATTAGCTAAGATAGATAGCCTTTATATGAGATTCAGTGATTTTGGTGAGGAAAGATAGCAGAGAAATGGGGGTCGAAATTTTCAGGCTTGTGAGCATCCAGAGCAGGTTTTTTAATAATGGAATAAATTTAGGAAATCTTTAGTTACTGTGATATTAAATCTTGTTCCAGTTTGCATGGCATGTGCAACAGCTTAAGAGGTCATGGATAATTCACTTTCCTATAGTACAGTGAAAATATAAGGTATTTTTTACATAAGCCATTGGTCTTCAGAAAATAGTCTTATAGAACCAAATTCAGATGCAAAAATTTGAAAAGGATGATCACCATAAAGCCCTCCTTTTCCTGGTGAAAATAAAACTGGATAGAATTGAGCCTCTAAAGCTTTTTCCCAAATACTAGCATGATCTCCTGTAACCCTCTCTCATTTAATAGAATTCTAAGGCATCAGTCATTTAAATCTTTTGAATGCAGTGGGAGTATACTATTGTGCTTAAATAGTTCTTCTGAGTGTTCTTTAGTGATTTTCGGAAATTAGCCTACATTAGCTTTGTTTGGAAGAAGTAGGTCATTCATGGCTATAAAGTATTTCAGTTTAAAATTCTGATAGTGTATGTTATTTTCTAACAAGTATGAAATAGCATATTGTATGTTTGAAATGCTTATCAATTCTTGCCATTTTGTTTCTTTTTATGAACTTCATTAACTAATGCAACTAAAGGTTCTTCTAATGTACAGGTTACCTCCACAGTGTCAATATTGTTTTAGGTCTAATGGTAGAAAAACATCCTTTCCTTTTTGTGCACGGGCTAAATCATCACCTTTAAATTTTCCACATTCAGATTGCATTTTAATAGTAGTTTGATAAGAATGTTGATTTTGAATTTGGATACTTTGAAATAAATTCAAATTTTGTAATTCTGCAGGTATGGGTTAAAATTTCAAAATATTCCAATTTTCACGTGAAGGCAGAAGGTTATAGATAAGTTTCCCAAGGCAATAATAACATACCATTTAATCACAATGAAGAGCATATCTGTTTTTTCACAATAAGATACATAGCAAGTTTTCTCCAAGCTACTCCAAGCTACTCCAGGCTACTCTATCTTCTTTTTCTCTTTTTAAATTAAATCAGCATGTTTTATTTCCTTTCCATAATATGTGCATCTACAACAGAGGCATATTTATTTGGAATTTCTGCAAATGTTTCTTGGAATATCAAAATATCCAAATTATACGGTTTAATTTCCATATTTGTATTATCCATTGATTTTCTGGGTCTAACATATCTGTCGCGACACATCTTTAGACTCAACAGCAAAGTATTTTAATTCCATATACTTTGCAATTGATAGAACCTTTTCAGAATTAGTGTGTAATGAATCATCATTAATTACCTCCAATTGTTTGCAGGCTCTTTAACAAAGTATAAAGTTTTTACAAGTTTTCAGATAGTGGAGTGATGTATTTGAAGCATGGTTATGGAATGAAAAGTGGAATTACACATATCATTTTTAAGGCAGGCTAAACGATGTCCTTGCAGCTAAGTACTATTTCGAAATGGACATTTGCCAAAAGTATAGAATTTTCCTTGCAACTTTTGTAGTATTTCCATGCATTTTGTCTCAATATTTCATATTGAGGTGCAATTCCATTGGCAAGCAGAATGTTTACTTCTTTATTCCTCCATATTCTCTTCTGAGTGCTCTGTTACATTGGTCACTTTTTTCTCTCACCCATCAACATATCCATGCCTAACTTCATAGCAATATCTTTCATTGTTTGCAGATAGGACACACTTTGTATATGTATAGTAGCTTTTTTTGTGACTGTATGGTTCACTAACAGACATGTGTCTGCACCAGCCTCCTAATATGTGAGAAAAACTGATGCGACTCAACAGTTTTTTGGCTAACTTTTATAATTTAAAAGTCAAAATGAAACGTGTGAGTGCTTTCATGCGATTGATTGCTAAAATAAAAAAATATCTTTTTACTTCAATGGCTTTTTCCACAATCAAGTCAACATATTGTTTATGTTTAAGATAAGTAGTGTGGTTTTTGGAAGAAGGCTAACTTTTTAGTAAATTGTCCATTAATCTGTGCCTTATTTATAATAGAATGGCACAGTGCATTTGTTGCACGCAATTTTGCAGCATCACATCATTCTAAAAGTGCAGGAATGTGCTGTATTTACAAGAATACGGAGCATTCCTGTACTGACATCTGCATTGGTGCTAAAAAAGTAGCCTAGCACCAACACAGGCACCCTTGCACCATGTTGCAAGGGTGCCTGCACTGCAGGCATAATTGATTTTGTGCAGGAAGGGACACCTTGGAGGCAATTTCCTCCATCTACGTGTGCCGCAGAATGCATAATAAGTTCCTGCTACCATCTACCCGCTTCTTCTGCCACATGCAGTATGCATATACATGGGCTTCATTTAAGGTATGCACATGATAAGTCTTTTCTCTTTTCTTTTCTTCTCTTTGTTTGTATGCCTTACAATTATTTTTGCCTATCTCCTTGTGAACAAATGGAGCCTTTTGCTTATTTAAAGCAACAAGATGGCGACGGCAACCAACCTATGCCTAGACTGCCATCTCTGTTACCACATTTCTTATGTACTATGCTGTCAAATAAGATTTCAGTCCTCTATGACATCCCACAGTACTCCTCACCGCCCCACTCTACTGTAGATGTTTACTCAATTTGAGATGACTTATATAATGCTTCTACTTTTCAATGAAGCTTTACCTTGCTGAAGAGTTGGATACCATCAATGTTACCTGACAATACCACTTTTCAGGTACATTCTATACTGGCTCTAACGCTAACCCTTTTTTATAGTGAAATCCTAGCTTCATAATTTTAATATCACCTTAATATCCAGTTTATTCTCACATTGCACTGATGGACATAGGTGGCAGAATTCATCTCAGGAGTATTCTGTCTCTGAATCTGAGCATTTTCTTATCACACTTTGGTACAGTTTATCATTCCTTTCAGTGATGGCCACTACAATGATGTTGTAATATGCCCTATGTCATCCATGCATATGTATAAGGTAATATAATGTCATTTTGCAGACTTGAGAAAGTCTTTGGACGAAACACATCAGCTCCTTGCTTGTGCTGAAAACATTCAACAAATGAGATTAAAATTGTTTGTGCAAAGAATAAAACATATAGTATATACACTTTGAGTTTGAAACAAGAAGATAATTATACTGTATTATATACTATTATAGTGGACTGCTTTTCGTCTGCTTCAGTATTTTGTTTAATATAATTGTTTTGTAGGTATGTTCTTTGCACATACTTGTATATTCTTTACACATACTTGAACTTTTTTGTGTGTTTTTTGCATGCAAAAGCATTTTATCAGAGCAAACTCATCTCTTACTTTGCAAACATCCAGTACAATTCTTGCCATTTTCCCCTTTGTACTGTCCACGTTGCCCTTTTAAAGGTGTGCGTATTTTTTCTTGAATACATTTGGAGTACATTTTCACTTTTTTTTTCAGGTAATATTTTGAAGGCATCATGGTAGCTTTGGATGTACCTTTATATAAAGATATTTTTAAAAAGAACAGTATTATTACTCAGTACAGTGAAGTGTAAATAAATCATTAACTGTAGAATTCACATTCTTTTTATGATGAATACTATGCCAGTTTATTTATATTTGCCTTTGATGCTAGAAAAAGCCCCTACTCCTAACAATGGAATTGTTTGAAACAAATAGGTGTATCTCCGAGCATCACTTCAACTACAGTTGTAGTAGTGCAATACAAATAATGTTAATAGTGTTTGCACAAGTCTAGTAGTATTGGGCTATCTTTTGTAGCCTACTGGTAAATATAATCCAATAGCTGTTTGTGTTACATCCAAATGTTTTTTGTAATTAATCATATTACTGGGTATTTTTCTCATGTAAATAAAGTTACTTAGAGTTCCACATGTTTTTTTAACCAAATCACCAACACCATAGTAAATAATAAGTGTGCTACAGTTGCAATACAATATTTTATTGGTTTAGATAGTCATATGACCTTTAATTGTATTGAAATTGCTGTAGCTACTCTGTAAAATGTTTAAAGTTTACGGTCTAGTAATTGTAGAAATGAATGAACTTCTTTCATCCGCTTTGGGCTATGTCAGCAGCCCAATATTACATTGAACCAATCAGCCTCTTTCTTTCATAACTATAATATGCCACATACAAGCTCTTTTGCCAGTGTTGTAGCCCAGTGCATACATGTTTTACTTTTCTACATTCAGTGACTGCTTTGTGAAGGAATATAGTTGTATTGAAAGATGATGGTTTGTATGTGGCTAATAGGACACAGATCTATATTTTGGGCTACAGAGTATGCTACAAATAGAGGAAATGAGCATAATTTAGGTATGGCAAATGTCAGGATCACATGAGAGGCTGAAAGAGGTTTAACCCCTTCGCTGCCAGTCCCACCCCCCCATGGCTGACCATTTTTTGCGCTATTTGGGGCAGGTCGTGCTTAGGCCCCCATACTTTTTTGTCCACATACGGAATCAATGCCAAATTTACGTCCTTTTCTTACAACATCCTGAGGATTCTAACGGTATACAGGGTTTGTGGATTCCCTGTAGGGGACTGAAAAATTAGGCAAAATACAGCTGCATTTTGGGGAAAAATGGGAAAAAGTGCTGCAGAAGACAGCGTCTGTTTTTTTTCCTTGCAAATGGTATCAACGAAGGGTTTGTGGTGCTAAGTCACCATCTTCCCAACTTTCAGGAACATGCAGCCTCTTGTCAGAAAACCAACATTTTCCACACAGGTTTGGCATTTTACTGGGGCATAGCCTATTTTTCCAATTTGTTGTGCTTTTAACCTCCTTCCAGTTAGTGGTAGAGACAGGTTTGAAACCAAGAATGGATCCTGCAAAGCTATACATTTCTCAAAAGAAGACAACATTCTGAATTTCCATAGTTAGCAACAGTTGAAAAGAATGAAAACATTGAAATTGAGTTTAAAAATAACAGCCATTTGTGCCTATGTTTTCACCTGTGACTTCTTCTAGCCATGCTAGATTTGTGAAATCAATATATCGTTACGTCCGTGGGACCCTTTTGGTTGCGGGCATATATCACAAAGAACCTGAGGTACCCAAAGCCACTAACTGAGCTGCACCTTGCAACGGCTTTTCATTGTGTTCCGGGTATACAGCAATTAATTTGGTAAAATATAAAGAGTGAAAAATAGGTATCAAGGAAACCTATGTATTTCCAACATGGAAACAAGATATGGAGTTTAGAAGCAGTGATTATTTGCACATCTCTGTGTATGTGGGTAGCCATACTAGCATGTAAATTAGGGGGCATTTTTCAAAATGTCTTCTTTTTTACACAATGTCTTAAATTTGGATGGCAGAAATGCATAGTAAGCCAACTGGTAATAACACTTATTGTACTATCCTTTATTCCCCTAAGACTCCCAATAAAAATGATACCTCACATGTGTTAGTAAACCTAGTGCCGGTGACAGGAAACGCAATGTGGACACATCACATTTTTCCACTGAAAACGGACCTTTTTTGCAATGTGCCTAGCTGTGGATTTTGAGCCCTAGCTCAGCCAGCGCCTAGAGAAACCTAGCAAACCTGTACTTTTTTGAAGATTAGACACCCAGGGGAATCCAGGATGGGTTGACTTGTGTGGCTCTCGCCACGTTCTGTTACCCAGAATCCCTTGCAAACCTAAAAATGTGTAAAATAAAGCAATATTTTCTCACATTTCTGTGATGGAAAGGTTTGACATTTTTGAGGATTCACAAATTTCCCCACAACCAGCATTCCCCCAAGTCTCCAAATAAAAATGGTACCTCACTTGTGTGGGTAGGCCTGGTGTCCGCAATAGGTAATGGCCCAAAAGTTACTGTAGAGACTTGAAAATTATCGATCACAAAAATACCTGGTCTTGCAAGGGAGTCACCTGCGTTTTTGGTACTGGGATTGGTGGCCATGTAGGGAAACTTACCAAACCCAGACACCTGGGGGAGTGCAAGGATGTGTGGCTTGCATGGATCTATCAATATTTTCCTAACCAGAAACCCGTGCAAACCTCAAATTTAGCAAAACAAAATTCATTTACCTTACATTTCTGTATGGGATTACCACGCCGGCACAAATTTCCTACCACCCAACTTTCCCCTTGGTCTCCCCAATAAAAATGATACCTCACTTGTGTGGGTTTCCAATGCAAAGTCAACCTAAAAACATATATACATATATACACATATATACACATAGCACAGTCGCAGGGCCGTGCCCCCCCTCACACAAGTGAGGTATCATTTTATTCTGAGACCAAGGGGAACATTGGGTGGTAGGAAATTTGTGCCAGCAGCAGAAATTCCCGCACAGAAATGTGAGAACAATGGGGCATATGTATCAAATACAGTATTTGCGATTCTCAAATAGCGATTTTTTTGAGAATCGCTATTTGAGAATCGCAAAACGAGATGTAAATAAAAATTCGAAAATATTTTGTAATTCCTTGGTATTCCTTAATTGCGACTCGCAAATTGTGATTCACAATTAAGGAATGGCTTCCCATTCATTACTATGGGCCTAGAGGCCTATAGGAATGAATGGGACGACAAGTACCCATTAGGTACTCGCAAATTGCGAATGCAATCTCCAGGGTGCAAGGGTGTCATTATGGGTAGGAAAACATTGGGGGATCCATGCAAACAACAAAATCTATTGACTCTCCTGGGTATCTAGTTTTCAGAAATGTCTGGGTTTGGTAGGTTTACATACATGGCGGCCAAGCCCAGGACCAAAAACCCAGGGACCCCTTTTCAAAACCAGATCATTTTGAGATTGATAATTTTTGGTACATCCACAATACATTTGGGGCCCTTCCCTGTGCCGGGCACTTGGCCCACCCTCATAAATGAGGTACCATTTTTATCAGGAGACCTGGGGGAATGCTAAGCGCTAGGACATTTTTTCTCGGTCTGGCGTTCCTACAACTTTCCCACACAGAAATGTGAGGAAAATTTGATTTTTTAGCAAAACCTGAGGTTTGCAGGGGATTCAGGATAGGAAAACATTGGGGGATCCACACAAACCACACATTCTTGGAATCCCCGGGTATCTATTTTTCAGAAATTTCTAGGTTTAGTAGGTTTCCCTACATGGCTGCCAATCCCAGGACCAAACATGCAGGTGACTCCCTTGCAAAACCAAGTCTATTTGTGATCGATAATTTTCAAGTCTCCATAGTATGTTTGGGCCATTTCCTGTAATGAGCACTAGACCTACCCACACAAGTGAGTTACCATTTTCATCGGAAGACCCAGGTTAACCCTAGCTGGTAGAAAATGTGTGCTGGCCCAGCGATTTCACAACTTTCCCACACACAAATGTGAGGAAAATATGATTATTTTAGCTAAATTTGAGGTTTGCAGGTGATTTTGGGTAAGAAAACTTTGGGGGATCCATTTCAGCCACACATCCTTGGAGTCTAGTTTTTTTTAGAAATGATTGGGGTTGGTACGTTTCCCTACATGGCCCAGGACCAAAAATGCAGGTGACTCCCTTGTAAAGCCAAGTTGTTTTGCAATTGATAATTTTTGATGCCTCCACAATTTGTTTTGGGACCTTCCCTCTAGTGGGCACTTGGCCCACCCACACAAGGGAGGCACCTTTTTTATCGGGAGACCTGGGGTAACACTGGGTGGTAGGAGATTTGTGGTTTCTTTCTGATTCTCTAAGAATATAGCACTGTTGTGCAAGGAAAATGTGTGACTGTGGCCACATTTTGAGTTTTGCAGGGCATTTTGAGTAAGAAAACTTGTTGACATCCACAAGAGGGACACCGCCCTGTACTTCACTGGATTTCTAGTATATGAAAATTTTGGGAATTGGTCGATTATGCCTAGAGACAATGTACACCTTGGCAGAGAAAGACAGAAAAGACTAATATTACCTCACAGCTAACTATTATTCAAGTACACACACATACTGGTTGGATGTGGCACGGGGGTGAGTGAAGGTTCAGAGCCTCAAATTTTATTAACAAGAGATTTCACAAAAAGGAAATGCACTGTTAATAATTAAAAGGTTAAAAACCTGAATCACTGACTCACAGCTAGTGAGCTGTAAAGCCACGGCGAGAACCAACCATTTTGAAGCCCATTCAGACACCTTTCACATGTGACATATGCAAGACCATTCACACTGCCAGCCACAGTCCCAGCACAACACAACTCTCACATCAACAGATAATGTAGAGACAATGTACACCCTGTGAGAAAGCATTACTTCACAACCAACTATTCCTCAAGTATACAGACATACTGGTTGGAATTGGCATGAGCGTGAGTGAAGGTTCAGAGTGTAAGGTTTTATTAACAAGAGATTTCACAAAAAGGAAATGTACTGTTAATAATTAAAATGTTAAACACCTGAACCAAGCCATGAAAAGGCACCAACCTTTTACAGGCCATTCACACACCTTTCATTCATGACACATACAACACCATTCACATTTCCAGCAACAGGCCCAACACATTACAACACTCACATCAACAAGCAGAGTCATTCAAGGGCCCTTCACTTTCATACACCCACATGCCTGACACAACAATCACACTGTCTTTTGGAGTTTGTGGACTAGTGTTAGGCTACCAGTGTGTGTAGTGACCAGCAGTAAGTCACTATTGACACACCTCCAGCCAAGCACTAGTCCACACACATGCCAGTCAAGCACCAGTCCACACACACCGCCAGCCAAGCACCAGTCTGCACACACCTCCAGCCAAGTGCCAGTCTTCGCACATCTCCAGCCAAGCACCAGTCCACGCACACCACCATCACATTTTTTATGCAAAAAAAAACACAACCCATTTGGCAATAGATACAGAACTATAACTACAAACAAAACAGCTCTGACTAAAAACATCACACTAATGGCAACCATGAAATCTGAACAAAAAATATAAAACGATACAGGCCAGTCAGTTTATTTTTATGCTCACGGTTGCAACCAAAATCTCCGTTGCATGTGGTACAATAAAAAAAATGTGGGCACAGACAGCACAGGATTAGAAGAAAAATAGAGGCAGTACATACATTTCTCGTTCCGCTCACCTCTTTGGGCAAAGACTATACATTTCTTAGCAGGAAAGTCTTTTTTGGCCGTGAGAGGAAGGTTATCAGGAAAGCGACGATCTTTCAATCTAGCCACATCCTCCACCCCTGCTTCTCTATGGACACCTGCCTGCTCCACTAAAACAAGGCTGCCTATTAGAGACAGCTGAAACTGAACAAATGTCATCTTTGACTCTGGAAAGTAATCCTCAAAACCAAAAAAGGCATTGTAGCTTGCTAAATGGAATAAATGGATAGCCAACTTCTTATACCGAATGTACGCCTTACGAACAGCAGTGTAAGGTTCCAACCTTTGATCTACTCAATCCCCACCACCCATGTGCTTATTGTAGTCTAAAATGCACACAGGTTTGCAAACTTCAGCAACTTGATCCCAAACAGTCACAGGTGAAGTACTTTCATCATGGATGGTCATCAGCATATAGATATCTCTCCTGTCAGAAACTTTCAGAGCTACACGTTCATCACTATGCAATACACTGCACTATCCCTTCACAAGTTTTATACAAACCAGCTCTTTTTGGTAACCCTTACGGTTAGAGCGATTTGTGTCACAAGCAACAGTGTCCACTTTGAACAATTCCCTGAACAATGGCACACCTGTGTAAAAGTTATCTACATGTAAATGGTGACCTTTGTTAAAAGGTACTCTTCCAAGATCCCATACAATTTTCTCTGTAATTCTGAAAGTGGATGGACAACCAGGGGGGCCAATACTGGAATCCCTACCAGTGTAGACCCTAAAATTATAGACATATCCAGTTCTACTCTCAGACAAATATACATCTTAATTCCATAATGTGCCCTCTTGCTAGGAATATACTGCCTAAAAACCAATTGGCCCTTGAATTAGTCCAAATACTCATCCACAGCTATTTCTTTCCCTGGCACATAGATCTCTGAAAATAAATCTACAAAGGGATCAAGGACAGGTCGAACCTTACAAAGACAGTCACAATCAGGGTTGATCTTGTTTCAACACTAAAGCACTGTGGTAAATAAAAATTCCTTTACCGGGACTGAATTTGATACAGAAACATTATAAAATAGCTCAGTAAAATGAGAGGCAGAATCCGTGATATTAGAGTTTCGGAATGGGCTTTATTCCAATAATCGATTATAATCGGATGCTTCAAGTTCCATCACCACGGGGGTTCAGGAAGTGAAGTACATACTTTATTGACAAAAAGTAACTTTTATAGTACATACATTATAATGAAGTGAATACAGTAGGCGTAACAATTGATAAGGACATTGACGTTTGGTCTGCGTAACCGAAAATGGGTGTAATAATGAGTAAAAAGGAACATGATTGGTTATGATGTAATACATAGGTGGATCTATAAGATAATACTTGGCATTGATGCGCGCGCAGCAGTATGACGTGTAATTGACGTGTAACTAGGGGGTGACGGGGACTTGACATTTAGCTCTATATGTGGAGACGAGAAGTCTGGGGGGTCAAGTCAACCTAATCCCAAATCATATCTAACATCCTATGTTTAAAGAACTATGTTATCCATAAAAGAGGGACTCTCGGACAGAATCTATTCTATACTGACTGTGCGTGCGTGTACAAGCGTCTAAGTGTCTACACTGAATGCGAGGGGGTAGGAATATTCCATGGTAACAGGGCTATGAATTACTTGCATGAGGACAGAGAAGATGGGCCTTTTTGCTTGGTAACTGGAAGAATGTTTACTTAAACTACTAGGCAGGAATGCATCGGCTGAGGGGGAGGCAGATAATTCGAAGGTGAAATACAGTTCTTGGCAGAGAGTAAGCTGATGTCAGGCTTCGTGAGCCGCGCAGAGAATGAGACAAAGTTCATGGTCACAGATGCAGGCTCGGGCTGGAGCTTTCAGAGGCAGAAGGCAAGAGGAGTTTTGATGACAGAATCAGGGCCTACTTGCCTGGACTGAAAAGTGGCATAAGTGAACCATATAAAGCCGATGGCCTTTCATATTTAGGAATGGGATATCCGGCCTATACATGGCGGATCTGTCAAAGGACATGTTGACTGTGGACGCACATGTATTTGCGTCTTCATAACTGGAACTGGAGGGAACATACATGTACTTGTGACATGCACATGGAACCGTTGGGGTCCAAGATAGGGGACATAACTGACCAGAAAAATCCATATTTCCACATTCCCTCCTTGTCCCCTACTTGCCCTTCAAGAGATATCAATCTTCATCAATCCATTGATCTGTTCATATAGCATCATTTGTTCTTCTTTCTTCTTCCGGGATCTTGAATGAAAATCTTGATGTGGAATGCACGATGTGGCACACAGACCACAAATTGCTGGTCCACATTGTAGACATAGACAGCAACTGAATAGTATGAGAAGGCCAATACCTAGGAAGGATAAAACTCTCCATCCCCAGGCTGATACCGCATTCCAAAACCAACTGGACCAAGTCCAAGTGCCTGGGTTCTGGTGTATCTGGCTTACAATCTTATGAAGGCGAGTGATGGCTTTATATACAGATGGCGAATTTTCTGGTATGAATACGCAGCAGCTTGATCCGATGACCCTACAAGCTCCGCCCCTATCAGCCAGGATGACGTCAAGGACAAGACGATTTTGAAGCACAACAATCCGCATAGCAGACTGCTCTTCCGTTAAATTGCCTAAGGCGGAAATAGTCTCATTCACTACTGCTTCAAGGGTTCTAGTTAATCTACGTATCAGCTTACTATTAGTAACAGTACCTATATAGGGAAAGATGCCTTTATTAAAATCTACATACTTGTCCCATGCCGTCTCAGTGTAATCGACAATGGGGAGATCTCTCCGTTCTCTGTTGTGTACTAAATGAATATTTCTGTAATAATCAGGAGGAGCTAGGAAAACAGGTGGCAAAAGGAATGCAATGTAGCAGGTACCATCCCAATCTAGAGGTAGACGCATATATGCAGTCTGACCACATATAAAGTAGGAGTGGCGAGAAGCTCTAAATGAAGATCTTCCTTGATCACTGAATTCTACCATAGTAGTGCATTTACTATGGCCCATATGTATGGAACCAACCTTTCTTACACATAATTCACCCCTCGCTGGGAATACTGACATGGTGGGTAAGACTAGTTCAATTTCAGATACGACATTTAGAATCATGAGATTAGGTGTAAAATTACCTAATCCATATACTTCATTTTCTAGATCAGTTCCTGTTCTTTTGGGGCGACCCTCCTTGTCAGGGTAACAGACCTTGAGTAAAGCTAGGTTCAGATTTCCCCATACCCAATGATCTTGGTAAACTGCTGTGTCTGAGTCTATGGAATTAATTAAGCTAAACCATGCTCCACAGGAGCCATTATGTGTAAATGGATGTGGAAAGAAAGGCAGGACTCCTTCATAATTCTGATAGGGAGGGAGTCGGCCACACACCCAACAATTGGTGGCATTACTAGTCTGATGGGAATGATGTAACATACTAATGAAAGTGTTATTGCGCAGCGCAAGTCTATAAGACAATTCATGCGGAGGTAAGTCACTAAAAGAATGTTCAGCAGCAACATTATAAACATGCCTAGAAATAGGGTAATATATGTGCAACAACATACTTGTAATAATTATTAAAAGACTCAATAAAAACAAAATTAATAATGTCACTATGCAGTGGCTACGCAATTATTTACAATACGCCTGTCGTTTCAACATTTTTCGGGTATTTTCTCTACTCAGGTCCAAGGGATACATGTCAGAGACAATTCAACCGCTTCACCTTGGAGAGGACTTAAACAATCAAATTGCTCGACTGGTTGGGCCTAAGCTTTAGTTTGTAATTTTCAGATTTGTTAGGTTCAACAAAAGGGAGTTTTGTATCAGTCTGTGAGGGAGTGCAGGGCACAATGTCTATATCCGAAGATAGTCCATGAAATTTCTTGATGTGGCTTGAATGAATCCAGCCCTTGCGGCCCTCGATCTTCACGGCTGTTCTTGTGGTCAACAGGACCAACTTGGGTGCTTTCCACCTGGGCTCCAGCTGAGTCTTTCGGTCGAAATTCCTCACAAAGACAAGATTACCCGGAACAACGTCATGGGGTTTCACCTCAGTGTTGTCGGGAAAGGCTGCAGCTACCTGTGAACAAGAAGATTGTAGTGCAGACATCAAGGAAGCCAAGTAATCTGTCAGCATATTACAGTCAATATCGGTTATTTTACGTGGTATAGGCGTCCCCCACATATTCGGTGGTCTACCGAAGATCACCTCATACGGGGATAGCCCTGTTCGAGAGTGTGCTACCATTCTCATGTAAAAGAGTGCAACTGGTAACGCTACTACCCAGTCGACACCTTTCTCTCTGCATATTTTGGACATTCTAATTTTCAGTATCTGGTTATGTCTTTCTACGAGACCTGCTGCCTCGGGATGTCGGACACAGTGGAATTTCCACTGATATCCTAACAGGAGTGAAACGTGTTTCATTAATTCGGATGAGAACGGCTGGCCGTTATCTGAGTAAACAGCACGTGGTAAACCGTATCGTGGGAAGAATTCTCGAACCAACTGTTTGGCAGTAGTCGGGGCAGTGTAATCTGAAACCGGGTATGCCTCCGTCCAACGGGACAGAGCGCAGACAACTACGAGAACATATTTGAATCCTCTGCATCGTTCCATCTGGATATAATCCATCTGGAGTACTTCAAAAGGATGATTAGGGGTATGAAATCCACCCTGTTCTACGGGAACGCTTTTTCCTGGGTTGAACTGACAACAGATCATACAGGTACGGACCTTTTGTTTTGCTGCTGCTCGTAAATGTTTATTGAACCAAATGTGTTGAATGCTGTCTAGCATAGCTTTTTCTCCTAAATGTGCTGGACTATGTATAGTGTTAATTATGACTTGGACCATTGAATCAGGAAGGAACCATACAGACCTTTCCTTCATCATCCATCCTTGGTCCGTTTGGATCCCTCCTAATTCAGTCCATTTCTTTATTTCGTCTGGTGTAGCATGTGTCTGTATGTCAATTACGTCAAGAGTAGGATCTTTAACTGTCATACAATGTGTCGGTGTCGGGACTATTGTCTTTGTCATATCGGGGGTTTGAGTTTGAGCAATCAGTTTAGCTGTTCTGTCGGCTAGATCATTGCCTTGGGAAATGATATCAGTAACCTTCGTATGAGCCTTACATTTCATAATTGATATTTCAGTGGGTAGATGTATTGCATCTAATAATGCATGAATGAGGGGTCCGTGCTGAATGTGGGCACCGTGGGAAGTTAAATAACCTCTCTCTCGCCACAGCACGCCGAAGTCATGTACAACTCCGAATGCATAACGTGAGTCAGTGTATATGTTGACTTTTTTATTCATGGCTTGAATACAGGCTTGTGTCAGAGCGATAAGTTCTGCGGCTTGAGCTGACAAAGTAGTTATACGATTAGTTTCAATGACCTCAGTATCTGTTGTGACTGCGTAGGCGGCTACTAACTCTCCTGTACTTGTTCTCATGCATGAACCATCTACATACAAGGTCAGGTCTGGATCTGACAATGGGACATCGGTTAAGTCTTGTCTGGGTTTTGTTGTTATTGTAATAACTTCAATACAGTCATGGGCTAGTGGGTCTGTTCCGACTACTGGTAAAAGTGTGGCAGGATTCAATGTGTTACAGCGTCTGATTTCTATATGTGGCTGAAACAATGTAAGCTCGTATCCTGTAAGTCGCGCTACAGTCAAGTGTTGTGTTTGCGTTCTATTTACAAGAACCTCTACTGCATGTGGTACTTGAACTGTCAATGGATGTCCTAACACTATGGCATCGCTTTGTCTGATTGCTAAAGCTGTTGCTGCTACTGATTTTAGGCATGCAGGCAAAGCCTGAGCTACGGGATCTAATGTACTAGAAAAATAAGCACATGGTTTGTGTGCTCCTGCTTGTTCCTGTGTGAGTACTGACAAGGCCGTACCTTCGCGTTCTGTAACAAAGAGTGTAAACTGTTTTCTGTAACATGGCGTTGCTAAAACGGGTGCTTGACATAAAGCTTTCTTTAAGCTTTCAAAAGCTTGTGTGTGTTCCTGAGTCCAAGGGAGAACAGTCGGTGTGGCTGCCTCCTGTGTTGTCAATTGAATGAGTGGTTTTGCTAGAAATGCATACTGAGGGATCCACTGTCTACAATATGAAGTGAGGCCTATGAAAGCCCGCACCTCCTTCTGTGTCTTGGGTATTGACATGTTAGCAATTAACTGAATGCGGTCGGGTGTAAGCTGTCTTCCCTCCTTGGACAGCGAGTGACCAAGATAAATAACTCGCTGGACACAGAATTGCAGCTTAGAAGGGGACACCTTGTGCCCCTTTTCGGCTAGAAATTGTAAAACCGTCAGTGATGCTTTCTCACATTCTGGTTCGCTTCTCGCGGTGATCAGCAGATCATCGACATATTGAAGCAGGGCAGTGTTAACCGGCATGTGGATACTGTCAAGTTCTCGTTTCAGTGCTTGGCTATAGATGCTGGGGCTTTCTGTAAATCCTTGAGGTGCGCGGGTGAATTTAAAGCTACGCCCATTTAAACTAAATCCGAACAAATATTGGCTTTCCGGATCTATTGGGACGCTGAAAAAGGCATTTTTGAGATCAATTACAGTAAACAATGTTGCTTCGGAATCAATAGCTGTCAATAATGACGAGATATCTGGGACCACAGGAAATTGTGGCACAATACATTTGTTTAACTCGCGCAGATCAATAACCAATCGATATACTGGCGGAGCTGTAGGATCTGTTCGTTTAAGAATCGGAATTATCGGTGAATTACATACATTGGAGTCTGTTTCTACAACTACTCCTTGGGCAATGAGCTCGTCAATGATTTGTAGTAAAGCCGTTACAGCATCTGGTGGTAACTTGTATTGTCGCATTCGTGGTAGCACCACTCCTGCCTTTAGTGTGACTCGATATGGTGTAATATTCATGCAACCAACATCAGTAGGGCCTTGTGCCCATAGATGTGTAGGTAAAGTCTGCAGTCAGGGATCCATGTCTCTAGATACATAGTGACCTTTAAAATCACGTAAAAACAACCTTACTCCTTCCGGAGAACAACATATTATGGCTCCTAGGGCTTTCAACGTTTTTATTCCTAACAAGTTTTCTGGACATGATTTAGTAAGCAATAAATCTGTAGTTCGGGTCAGAGGTCCTATCGTAAGTGGAAGAGGCTGTGACACTTCATTAACAATAGGTTTTCCTGAAAAACCAAGGGAAATATTCTGTGAGCCTGAGAGGGGTGCCCCTGGGACTTCACTTCGTTTTATAGTTGTTCGACTTGCCCCTGTATCGAGTAAAAATTTTCTATCTTGACCTAATAATTCACTATGTACATAAGGTCCTTCTTGATCTACAGGAATCTCGATAAGGGGTAAGTCAACTTCCCTCTCTAGGCTAGTTCATGCGTAACGTTGATACTCCGGATATTCATACTGTGCAGTCTGATACATTTGTCGTGTTGTTGTCTGTGTGGCAGCAACAGGCAACGGTGGTGCAGCTGGCACAAACTGTATTGGCTGTTGTGCGGCTGGCATGGCCTGGGCATGCTGCGTAGCTCCTTGTTCATTCTGATCTTGTCTTAGTGGCCGTGATCTTTCTTGTGTTTTACCTATGGCGATATTATGTTTTAGCACTGGACAATCGTGTACGTAATGACCTGGCTTTTTACAATAATTGCATGTCCCTTTTACAGGTCCTGCTGAATCGGAATGTGTCATACCCTTTTTATGTCCTTCAGCTGGAACTGTCTGGGAAACTAGCATTTTCATTTTCGTGTCTTTCATGCGTCTGTGTTCATGTTCTTGTTCCTCTTTAATTCTATTGTGGTGGTACTGTAACATTTGTAACATTTGTGTTGGAGTGTTACCT
The DNA here is from genome assembly GCF_964204655.1 of Triturus cristatus. Lineage (NCBI taxonomy): Eukaryota > Metazoa > Chordata > Amphibia > Caudata > Salamandridae > Triturus > Triturus cristatus. Next base: position 237,413,304 of record NC_140584.1, on the reverse strand, counting down.
TGCCAGGTACTTTCGAATTTTAATACTCTATTCTTTACTGGGGGCAGGGCATTTTCCACTAATTTTGTTACAAACAGATGCGGGTATGATTCGCTACTTGCTTTTATGCCACTATTTATACCAAAACATTTCTCGAATCGGGCATAGTAATCGCTAGTGTCTTCATCTTGCTTCTGTTTGCAGGCTGAAATTGTACCCCAATCTTCCTTTTTCGTAGTTAATAAACGTGGCAGTACCTGTACTAGTAGACCTGGTAGTGCTTTAGTTTTGTCCCCAAGCCCCGAACCTGGACCTCGGGCCCTTTCTTCTGCTTCTAATGCTGACCATTCTATCTTTTGATCACCTACCTCCCACTCTTTTTCCTTGAGTTTCTCATAAATGCCAGCAGGCATCAACACCTTTAATATTGTCATAATGTCGGGGTAGGTATACTCTCCCATGAGTAACATGTCTTTAATTTCTCGGTGAAAACCCGCTGGGTCCTTGTCATGACTGGGTACTACTTTCTTCATTTCTAACAATTCTATTTTCGATATAGGCGTATATACAAATACACGTTTAAACTCATTGTCCTCGCCTTTTATTGGGTGTACTTCTCGTAAGGGATTCTGTCTATCCAGGTGATACGTCGTTCTTTCCTTGACAGGCAATGAGACATGCTCTGAGCATACAAAAAGAATATACTGCTTTCTAGATACTAGAATTTCTTTAATTAATTTGGTACCTGGACCTCTCCATTTATTCATAAGCAATTCAGTCAATATGTCAGGTAAGGGACCAGGGTCCGAATGCTGACTCTGATATAGTATAATGAGTTGTTGAATCATATAAATCCCAGCTAACCTCTGCTCATCTGGGGTGAGATTCAAAAATGTACGTACTACTGTCTCATCACTATATTTTCCGGGACTGTCCACCCAATGAACAGCTGCCCTCGCTAAATCTTGTTCATCCATAGAATCGAGAAAATGATAACCCCTTCGTTCTCGGAGTAGTTTGTCGGCGGTTTGGAACGAATGCTCGTTAGACCTTATGTTAATTATAGGTATTTGGAAATTCCTGTCATTATCTGGACATATTGGACGTATTGGGTCAGTATGACATCTAGTCTGATTCCTATTACAAGATCTTCCTCTACCTACATAGGCTATGGTGTCTGACTGTCCGGCGGGCAGTCCTGACCCTTCTTCCTCGCTTTGCTCGAACTCGTCTGTCTCTAATCTCTCTTCGTGTAGGCGTTCTATTTCTTTACGGATCTTTCGGCACATGGCTATTATACAATTTTGCTTATCGTGTCTCCCTTCTGATATATTCTGGCTCCATTTTGTAAGAACTTTCATTGCTTCCGGATCTACCCCCGGTCGGTCTTGATTTCTGATCACACAGTTTATGAGGAAACGCAACAGTTCCCCCTGTATCTCTACTTTCTGGTATTCCATAGCTCTGTTAATACATTCTGGATCTCGCCCTGTTTGAACAAAATGATATATTTTATCTAGATGCGCAGTCATTCCTGGTAGCTTCGCTAAATACCCTGCGGCTCGTCTGATACGTAATGATGCCAGGATCATTTCGTCCTCTTTACCGAGCACCGGGTCATATCTACAATCTATAAGAAGTTCCTTAAGCGTACGATCACTTACGAATTTGGGTGTACGTGAATGCGCTGACTCTTGGAAAATACGTTTATTTATTCTAGGTGGCGTAGAAAAAATATTGGTAGCACCTCCCGTGGCCCCGTCTGGGGCGTCGGGTGTGAAAGGATTCGTCGAACGTGACACAGCAACTATAGGTGTGGACTCAGCTATAGAAGTACTTGTAGAAACAGATGCAGAAACAGATGTGCTTGCCGGAACTTGTGACTCGATTTGTTGCTGCAGGGATACGGGTGCTGGATCTTGGCGTTGGACCTCCCTGGTATGCGGTCTACGTGGGGCGGAATTAGCATACTCGGGAGATGCGTCATCTAAATATGAGGAAAGAAAAACATCTTCTGCGGTTCTAGGATGCCCCTTAGGGTGTACCTTGATTGGGAATAATGGGGGTGGCAAGTCTTTCGGTATCTCTGGAGTAGCCTTAGGTAATCCTTCGGCCAGAAGGGGATACATACCATTCATAAGGGCATTTCTTTGTCTGTCTACTTGTTCTGATTTCACTCGGATACCTTCCTCAATTAATAGATTCTCTCGAACTTTATTGGAATTCTCTTTACTCTTCTCTTCCTGTCTACGTGCTTTTTCTGTTCGTCTATGTGATTCTTTACGCCATAATTCAACGGCGTCTTTCTGTGACTGTCTGACTTTTCTTTTCCATAACTCTTCCTCGACTTTCATGATGCACTCTGCATCCCAGGTCCCCGCTGTGGGCCACCTCTGACTTTCTGGTAATCCCTTGGTATAGTCTACCCATAAATCAAGAAATAATATAGCGTCTAAGCCATGTTTGTGATACATAAAGTGCCCTGGAGTGTCCCTAGGAGGAATAGGGACGGCTTCTTCGAGAACCCCTTTTCTGGTAGTGATCTGTCTTAATTTCGAAAAGAGCGGCATATTGAGAACTGACCTTATACTTGATTTTGACCTGATACTTGAATTTGAACAGACTTAATACAATAAACACGATAATGAACAGTCATTCATACCACGATATACAGAACATACTTAAACACTTTAAACATTTAACATTAAACCTTTAACTGAAACAACAATGATGATCGTCTGCATAACTAATCACCAAGCTTAATTCTCGACAATAACTAGACAATAACTAGATACTTCGGAATACTTCGGAATACTTGATATACTGCTAAACAGTACAGATACACTGCTAAAACAGTGCAGACCGGATTTGTGTACCCAAACCCGTCTTGACCGGCACAACCTATGTGCACGTCAGAAATGCCTCCCCAGCAATGGTACTCACCGGGTAGCTTCGGAAACGGAAGGCCTCAGTAACTTGAACTTGAACCGGACTGGACTCGACTCGACTCGACTCGTCGGACACTGGGCTTGACTTCGGACTGGTGGGTCTCTGTATACCTCGGATCTTGCTCTCTCAGCTAGGCTCTGGTCGGGATACTTCGCACTTCTCACCGCCTCGTCTGGGTGTTGATCGCAGTCTCAGTCGCCCCCGCTTGACCGGAGGGAGATACAGGAAATCCTGCTGGTACGCGTTATTGTCCGTCCAGCTGTGGCAGGAGTCCGGGCCTGCAACGCACCGCCGGCGTGTGAGATGAGAAAGTGTCCCTGTTCGGGCGCCATCATGTGGTAAATAAAAATTCCTTTACCGGGACTGAATTTGATACAGAAACATTATAAAATAGCTCAGTAAAATGAGAGGCAGAATCCGTGATATTAGAGTTTCGGAATGGGCTTTATTCCAATAATCGATTATAATCGGATGCTTCAAGTTCCATCACCACGGGGGTTCAGGAAGTGAAGTACATACTTTATTGACAAAAAGTAACTTTTATAGTACATACATTATAATGAAGTGAATACAGTAGGCGTAACAATTGATAAGGACATTGACGTTTGGTCTGCGTAACCGAAAATGGGTGTAATAATGAGTAAAAAGGAACATGATTGGTTATGATGTAATACATAGGTGGATCTATAAGATAATACTTGGCATTGATGCGCGCGCAGCAGTATGACGTGTAATTGACGTGTAACTAGGGGGTGACGGGGACTTGACATTTAGCTCTATATGTGGAGACGAGAAGTCTGGGGGGTCAAGTCAACCTAATCCCAAATCATATCTAACATCCTATGTTTAAAGAACTATGTTATCCATAAAAGAGGGACTCTCGGACAGAATCTATTCTATACTGACTGTGCGTGCGTGTACAAGCGTCTAAGTGTCTACACTGAATGCGAGGGGGTAGGAATATTCCATGGTAACAGGGCTATGAATTACTTGCATGAGGACAGAGAAGATGGGCCTTTTTGCTTGGTAACTGGAAGAATGTTTACTTAAACTACTAGGCAGGAATGCATCGGCTGAGGGGGAGGCAGATAATTCGAAGGTGAAATACAGTTCTTGGCAGAGAGTAAGCTGATGTCAGGCTTCGTGAGCCGCGCAGAGAATGAGACAAAGTTCATGGTCACAGATGCAGGCTCGGGCTGGAGCTTTCAGAGGCAGAAGGCAAGAGGAGTTTTGATGACAGAATCAGGGCCTACTTGCCTGGACTGAAAAGTGGCATAAGTGAACCATATAAAGCCGATGGCCTTTCATATTTAGGAATGGGATATCCGGCCTATACATGGCGGATCTGTCAAAGGACATGTTGACTGTGGACGCACATGTATTTGCGTCTTCATAACTGGAACTGGAGGGAACATACATGTACTTGTGACATGCACATGGAACCGTTGGGGTCCAAGATAGGGGACATAACTGACCAGAAAAATCCATATTTCCACACTATCCACACATATTTCCACATTCCACACTATCAACAACATGCAACATCTGAAGAAGAAGCAAATACCGATTACTACTCATGGTTGCAGTATAGCCGTTGCCATCAAGGGATCAGTAGATCAATATGAAGACAGCAACGGCTTCCTTATCAGACCCATCGAAAAAGTTAAACCCAAGAACTTCATCTAGATTTGTGGAATTCCACTGGATAGCTCTAGAGTGGGTCTTAAGTCTGGCACTATTGTCCCTTAAATACTGTTCAGCATTTAATATTAGTCTGCTCAACAATCCCAGCCAATAATACATTGTCCATAAGCAACTGAATGAAAATTAACTGCAAAAATGTTTCACAATTCAGTCTACACCCTGCAACACCACTAAAAGCAGGCAACACCGGCTGCACCATGTTTGGGTCAACCCAGAGCCCAGCACTTCCAAAGGGAATCCTTACAGCCATGGGCTGCAATCCAGATGCCTCTTGCTGCACTATTGGCACATCAATGTCCTCCTCTAAAACAAGCAATTGATCCACACTATGAGTAGATTCATTACCAGATGATTCCTCTGTGACAGAAAATTCACTGCCGGATTCCTGGCCTTCCTCCTCTGCCTCAGATGCAGAGTCAGTCTCACAATCATGGTCAGACGAAGACTCGAAAAGCATCCCAAAAACCTTCTGAGTGGTCATCCTGCGGCTAGCCATAATCCTTAGCTATACCAGTAACTTGACAAATAAGTCAACAGTACCCAACAATGTGTAGAAAAAGTAATAAACAAAGTGTAGATTATGAAACAAAAAGAAAAACTACTGGCACATAGCAGTTGCAAGGTAAAGTCAATCAATACAAAGGTCACAAAGACCTATATTCTGTAAAACAATACCACTTACTTGCCGGAGGCCGCTAGACTCAACAGCATGCACAGACACAGCCAGCACTGATATCCCCTAAAAAAGAAAACAAAAGAAAATTACAAACAAGGCAACACAATACACATTGTGCACAAATACAAGGAAATGTCACACACATTCAAACAGAAGCTAAATAGGCTGCTATTATTACAACATTTCCAAAAAAACATTCATGCAGGTCATTGTCACTCATTTGTAGTAACCAATATAAAAAAAGATTCCTTACCAAACACTTGGAACTACTCCAACTGCAGCTCTACCAATGCCAAAACCGCAAGCAGAAGTTACACCAAAGTAAAACAAAAGCTTTGCACTAAAATGAAAAGGAGAAAGAAAACGTTACGATCACAAACAATGGCAAAACACACAGACCATCAGCCGAACTACATTTAACAAACAAACTTTCCCTGGTGGTCTGGTGGCTTCTGCCTCCCTTTGGGGCACATGGGCTTAAAAATAAAAGGCCTATCCGCCCCCAATGGGGGCAGAAACAGTCAAAATATCCACCCAATCAGAGTGAAAGCTCCTTCTTTCCTGCGGGAGCAAGGTGACCAAAGGAGGAAAGAAGACCACAAGGCCAATCAGAATGCTCCTTTTTTTTAAGTTGAGCTCGCTGGATTCTTGCAAGAGTCCCTCAGACCCAACCATTAAGATATACAAATGTTGTATCTTAATAGCTCAAAAACTACTGAGTGGATTTACACCAAAAAATTAAAAACCAAGCTTTTGGGACCAAGATCTAGCTTGGTATCAAATTTGGTGTAATTCATTCAGCAGGTTTTGCAGTATCGCATTCCAAACAAGTCTATAGAAAATGCATGGGGATTTTGCGTTTTGGGAGACCCCCCTTTTTCTCGTCCCGTTTGACAGATCACCCCAAAACTTTTCGTTAAAAAAAGTTATTTGAAGAGTTGTCAAATGGCATCAAAGTTATTTGCTAACCAAAAAGGCATTTCCTGTGGAAATAGACTGAAAGTGACTTTATAGTTAGGTGAAAATGTCAGTTATAAAATATTATTTTAAACTAAAAAAAAAACACTGAAAGTCACAATTATAGTTTACTGAGCTACTTATTAATTACGCCCCGATCATGCACTACTTATGACCTCACATATTACATCACTCACGATGTGCTCAATTAAATCATTGATGATATCAATGGTGGCATCTCAAATCACATCATTGATGACATTACTGATGCCATCATGCAATGAGAGTAATAGTTTTCTAAACGCCATTGTGGTTTGGATAATGGACTTTGGTTTAAGAAGAAGTACAATGCCAAATTCTGTAGAGGGCCCAAAGTCTCCCTATAGAATGAGTGTTAAGTGTATTGAGGCAAAGGAGAGAAAGATATGTTGCAATGTGAATTTTAAATTCAAATGCTTGATAAATGTACCAAAATCATTTTATTGCTGCACAGGAGGCTCAGAAAATGTGCTAAGTCAATCCCTACAAGTGCATAATTTTGTAAAATGAAATACACTGAGAACGTTCTCGTTCGACATTATTTTATACAATGCTGAAAAAGCACAGACACAGTTGGCAGAATAAAACCATAACAAATTTGCAGTGGTTTATGAAAGGCATCGTGTTGAAAACAGCAGCAGATTAGGCACGAAAATGAGGTTGGAGACTCGACACTGCTACTCGGCTTGAAGCACAATATAAATCCTCAGGAATATTCATGTTATGATTTGCATGGGCAGCCACCCATCGGAAAAAAATAATTTAAGAATCAACCGTTTGTAGAAGCTACATGTTTCCATATACTCAGTCAGTGCAGATATTGTTAAACACGAAGCAGGATGCGCAACAAAGAAACGGCGAAACTCACTTTTTTCAAAAGCCTCTGAACTAAAAGGTTGCAGTCTCGTGATCTTCCGTGCCCATTTTGGTACATGGCACCTAGCACATTAAATGTGTTGCCAACCAGATGAGGGACATGAATCACTGAATAAGGACATATATTATTCAAATTAATGAAGGTGGCTGAGGCAGTGATCTTTCATTCAGCTTAACAAGGTTTAAGGTATATGAGAATGACTGCAGTTTACTCCTTCCGTGTGCAAATTACTCGTTTTTGTAAATTCACATACATTTTCCTGGGAAGGGTAAATGGTGCCAAATGAACATAATTGGCGGTAGTGTAGTAACTCTTTATGTAGATTCTGGCTTTCCTGCAAAAAATTGGTTATATGGAAAAATATTCACCACAAAAATATTGTGGTACAAAAATATTGGAGTCAACGTGAACCACAAAGCATAGATTTTACATGCATATAATATAAAGACAAAATGCTGACTATCAAAATGTTGTTTACACTATAAATAAATAGGTTGCGTTCAGCTCAGCAAATGAATGTTAGGAGCAGTTAACCAACACCCTAATAATTCATCATTTAAATTAATTTCCCCTTTTTAATATATATTCCACCACCTTTTTTTGGCGCTCCAAGTGCTATTGGTTATGTCAGGTGTCACCTGTCTGCACGCCTATTCAGTGTAGTGTACATCACCTGTTGTCACCTCTGGAGCATCTTCTTGGGTTCTTGTTTGCCATATTGCTTTTGTATTTGTGTATGAATATGCCTCGCAATATTCTCCAAACTATCCCCCCTGACATAATTCCTGAGGTAGAATCTCAGCCCTCAGGCACTGCAAGGAATGGGAATGTGTTTACTGTGATGCGGCTCCAGTCGGCTCCGGTCCGCTAACCACCCACGATGAAAGGACAAAGAGGGCTTCCCCCTCCTGTCCCTGGCTTTTATATTTTTGGGGAAGGGAGGTCACCTACACACCTTAGTGATGCAACACATCTACAGGGGCACCCCCGAGTTTCTGGCGATGCACCCTCCTACCTTTTTGACCGGAAGTGTCCCGGGCTTCCGAACGCCATGCCACTAATGGCACCATGCCCCTAGATGAGGGTGGGGCCTACCATTTGTGTAGCATACATCACCTGTTGTCACCTCTGGATCATCTTCTTGGGTTCTTGTTTGCTGTATTGCTTTTGTATTTGTATATGAATGTGCCTCGCAATATTCTCAGAACTATCCCCCCTGCCATGATTCCTAAGGTGGAATCTCAGCCCTCAGGCACTGCAAGGAATGGGAATGTGTTTACTGTGATATCACTGTGGAATATTGTGGCATATTTTATTGTTGTATACGCTATTCAAACTTACCTCAACGCACTTCTAGGTCTCATAACAATAATCCCAGATACACACTGAAGTTGCAAGACTCTTGCAGGAGTATAATAAATCCCGGCGGCCATATGAGGTGTGGCTGGGCGTGTCTTGGTATCTAAACCACGCCCGAGCCTAAGGCGGGTGCGTCGGCACCAGACTTTTGAAGAGAATGGATCACTCTCTTTCTTCCTTAATGAACTTATCTGCTCTGCTTTGCTGATGCATCTCTTCACAGCACCACATTTAAGATATTCAGGTCAGAAGTCACGATGGTCCTACAACACTGCCCAGCTGAACTCGGCCTAGCACCACACCTAAAGGAAAGGAAATACTAGACAGCAGTAAGCGCTTACCAAAGCAAAGACTACACAACAGGTAGAAAGAGCATATTTATATCTCGGAACCTCGTTTGGATTCAACCTTTGGATTTAACCTCTTTAATCACAGTTATTTACTAACAAGAACTCTAACCAATAACATTTGTCATTTGTGACCTATTGCACAGATAATATATTGGTAATCTATGTGAACTCTCGTCAAGAACTGAAAGCTAAAGAGAAAGTCGTGAAGGAAAACCATGAAAACTCTTTAATGAGTGCGAAGATAGTACTAATGAGAATTTGATGTTCTGTGTGAAGCATTGCAAAAGTAATACTGTGAAATCGTATTGTTGATTGCCACGCCCAGGAAAGTGCATTGTACGTGCGTCTGTGCTCTGAACCATTTCTTGTCTCATAGAGTGTTTCTCCTTTCCTAGAAACCTGAAGGGTTCTGCATTCTATATTTCAGGGGCGCTACTGAAGATTATCAGAGTCATCATCTGATTTCATACAGACACCGCACTCCTGTTGCATCGCAGGTACGAATGTGTTTTTATCACACACACCACAATTTCAGAGTCTAACTCGGGAGAATGACTACTTAAGGCTGGACTTAAGTACTAATAGTGCCCCTCACTTTCATGAGGTCAACAACAGATTGCAGTGATAGATGATCCACGCCAACCAGACACCCAGTGGACCAGACCCTCCTCCCTGAGCTATGCCACTCTTCGGTTAGAACATTCATTTCAAAGCAGAGGAAAGGTAAAGGCATAGTGGAGGTGGGATCATATAGTCTCTACTACACCCCTTATGAAGCCACCAGGTAAGACTTGTGTTTATTGTCTGTCAGCTTAAAACCCCATTTGTCCTGATTATGACCATGTAATAGTGGATAGGTTGAAATGTCATGGACTATCCCCACTACAGAGACAACTAATTCATAGCAGACCATAATTTTCACTTTTGATTAATTGTCAGCAAATATGTGTTATCCTAATTGGTCCCGGGCTTATTATTTCCAAGAACACATATTTGATAGACTTTTGTTTTGATTTTATTTTATTTACTGTGTGATCACCAACTGCATTGAGCACTTTCTTCACTTTCGTGTTCTACACTTCACTGCTGCTAAACTTGCAAATGAATATTCTCATCCATTTTCAAATAATAATTATTATGATACACGGTGTTCCACAGCATTGTATCAGTGTTTGTTAGACCTGTCAGCCTTAGGGTGGTATTTCCCTAAATGTTTTGCCTACTTATTGTGCCACCCACTTAAGCAGTCCTCTAAAAAAAAGTCTCAGGACTGCCATTGTGGCCTGAATGCAGTGTTCCACTGCCATGTCAACTTTGCATTTAAACCTACTTGGAAAGCCTTAAAGCCGCCTCTTATTACATAAAAGTCACCCCCAAAGGAAGGCCCAAGGTAGCCCGTAGGACAAGGTGCTTTGTAATTAAAAGGTTGGGCATGTACTTTCAAATTTTACATGTCACGGTAGTGAAACACCCCTAAATTAGTTTTTCCTTACTGTGAGGCCAATCCATCCCATAAGGTAACAGTGGGGATTACTTATTACATTTAATACGCTTTAATTCCTAATTGGGAGAAGGTAGATATATCTTGTTTAGTACTTACGAATTTGTAATGATAAACCCTCTTTAATGGCAAAGTTGGATTATTATTACAATTTTGAAAATAACACTTTTAGAAAGTTGGCATTTTTCTGTCCTTAGACCTTTTGTGCCTGCTGCCTGGCCTGCGTTACATGACTGGGTGTAATTGACAGTTAGACTTTGTGAATTCCTCTCAGACACAAAAGAGGGATTAGGTGTGCCTGAATGGGCCATCTGCCGACAGGATGGGGCAGAGCTGAGCACAGCCACACTGATTAGGTGTGCCTGAATGGGCTATTTGCGGACAGGATGGTGCAGAGCTGAGCACAGCCACACTTACTCCTAAATAGCGTATGTTCTGCCTCCACACAAAGGGCTTAATGACCCTGTATTTACCCTGCAGCAAGCTTAAAGCCAGGGTAGGGGAGTCAGGAAATTCCATTCACTTCAAACAACCTTTCCAGAAACTTTTCCCACTTTACAGAAGAAGGCCACCAGGTTATAAAATAGGATCTTCAGACCCAATCTTCAGTTCACTACTGGACCTGGAGAAGGACTCTCAGAGGACTGCCTACTTTCGAGACCTGCTGTGCTCTCTGCCATACTGCTGCCGTACCTAGAAGGACAGATATGTTGCCTAGAGGCTGCCTTAAACCCACAGAGTCTAACCCTGCTGTTGAGCCATGCATCTTCACCTGCACCCAGTACTGCGAGAAGTGACTTTAAGGACTAGTTTGCTGGCCTCATATTCAGGGCTACAGTGACATAACAGGCTTCCACCATCTTGAACCCGCACCTGGACCCAGCCTAAATGAGTCCTGAACCCCCAAGAGTGGTCCTTCTAGTCCTGGACCCTTGGTTTGGTGCTAAAGGTGCAGAGATGGCCAATTTATAAAACTGAGGACTTAGGTAAGTCAAAATTTGACCAAAACGTGCTCTGAGAGCCAGAAGGAAACCGGGACCAACCTGATCGCCTAGCCGGCCAATTGGGTGTTCGACCTCATGGAACTGTCTTCGGCTTCAGTCCTCTGCTTCATCCCGAGGAGTTTTTGACTTCTATTTCAGTGACTAAGTCTGAATGTAGTAATCTTCACTGTGGCTTCGACCCTAGGCCATCCGACGATGGCGCTCCCTTCTTAGACACCTCCTGCAGTCTTGCCCAGCTGAACTTTACCTTTTCAAGACATTTTTCTTCTGAAATGTTTGTAAGTCTGAAGGTAAGCACTGACCAGGCCCAATCCACTTCCTGTTGCCGACCCACGCTCCATCGTAATCAGCTTTAACTTTCAACTTTCAACTTTGATCTGCTCTCGCGGAACTAGATGTTCGTGGTGGGCACTTTGATATTTTAAGCGATATTTTGAACCTTAAATTTAAAAACTACATATCTTCGGTTCTACTGATTGGATTTTTGTCGTTCTGGTGTTAAATAATTAATGAAAAGTTACTCTATTTTTCTATTGTGTTTTCACTTTATCACTGTTTGACTCCTGCATAAATACTTAGCAAATTGCTTCGAACTGTTGCCGACCAACGCTCCATCGTAGTCAGCTTTAACTTTCAACTTTGATCTGCTCTCGCGCAACTAGATGTTCGTGGTGGGCACTTTGATATTTTAAGCAATATTTTGAACATTAAACTTAAAAACTACATATCTTCGGTTCTACTGATTGGATTTTTGTCGTTCTGGTGTTAAATAATTAATGAAAAGTTACTCTATTTTTCTATTGTGTTTTCACTTTATCACTGTTTGACTCCTGCATAAATACTTAGCAAATTGCTTCTAACTGTTGCCGACCAACGCTCCATCGTAGTCAGCTTTAACTTTCAACTTTGATCTGCTCTCGCGCAACTAGATGTTCGTGGTGGGCACTTTGATATTTTAAGCAATATTTTGAACATTAAACTTAAAAACTTCATAACTCCGGTTCTACTGATTGGATTTTTGTCATTCTGGTGCTAAATAATTAATTAAAAGTTATTCTATTTTTCCATTGTGTTTTCACTTTATCACTGTTTGACTCCTGCATAAATACTTAGCAAATTGCATCTAAGTTAAGGCTGTCTACTTTTTGTGCCAAGCTACCCAGGGTTATGCACACATAAATTTAGTGACTTTTGTGGGTCACCCTGCAAGGAATTGTGCCAGTTGCTTGACCAAGGCATTTCTTAGTGTATAATAACATATTATGTTTGTTTATATGAAAAGACTATTGATTAGCCCTCTCCAAAAAATGTAAGTTACTTGACTATTTGTAAAAACTACTACCCCTTCAAACATTGTTGTATACTATGCCATACTATTTGCAGACATCCAATTCATTATTATTTCAACGCATGTCTTCTCAAAATTATTTAAGCATGTTCATGAGTAAAAATACCCTCAAGTACACACTTAGGGTCAAATTACAAGTCTTGCAGTTTTTTTTTCGGGGGTGCAGCGCTGGCAGTCCTGCCACCACCGCACTGGCAGTCCGACTGCCCCATTACGAGTAGGGCAATCAGGCCATCATTGCGCCACTGTAGCTGGCAGGGAATCACCGTTCCCTGGTGGTGTTGTGGCGGTCTTGAGGCCACAATATGCTTGGCAGGACTGCAGCGGTTCCTCCTCCATGAAAACCATGGCAGAGAGCAAAGAAGGGGGCCCTACAGGTCCCCGTTGTGCCTCTGGGCCTTGAAGTGCATGCAGGGGGCACAGCATGTTCCCCCATGTGTGCATGCCCCATAGTTCCTGCACAGCATGAACCTTACAGTCCATGCCATGTAAGAACAGTTATTTGGCGTTTCCTTTGTGGTGCTGATTTTCAGAGTCACCGCCATGGGACCGCCAAAAAAAGCCTGCAAAACATGAAACCTGTAATCTGGTGGGTGGCCCAGCCATAGGTTTGGTGGTGCTGGAGCAGGCTGCCAGCATGGCAGTCTGCTCCCGCACTGCCTAACTCATAATCGGGCCCTAAGTGGGTGCCACTCAAAAGTTTGCACACTTTCAATGCTTATGTTTTGAGTTTCCTTTATCCAGGACTACACACACCATTGTGGGACCTTAATATCCTGTTGGTAAGGGTCAGATGGTGGACCAGTGCTGCTTGTTTCTGGGCTTCTCTGTGTCCAGTGGACAAGCTAAATCAATGAAGTGGTATGTGCAATGGAATTTCATTTGTTAAGCTAGTTCATGCCCCATCTTCTATGCCATTTAAGTCCCTATAAGGCAACATGCCCTTCTTCAGTAATAATGCTTTTGGTGTAAAACACTGATCCAGATTAAAGCAATTTTCAAAAATACAAGCATTTTGGTCACAGGCCACTGTGCAAGTGCCTAGCAGATAATTTAAACATTGGCAAGGAAACTGATTTGCAATATTTAATCACTTTTGCCTAAAAGACCAACACTTTCAGCATTCACAAAATCTACGTTTGCAAAGGAAAAGCCAATTTTACTTTTTCGAGAAAAAGGTGAAAATTAATATAGATGTCCTAGTTACGAATTTTTGTCAAAGCTGGGAATGTTTCTCCTTTTCGGAGAAAGAGTTTAAAATCCCACAAAGGTTTATAAACCATGTAAAACTTATTTGAATACAATTTCAATTATAGGAACCTGTTCCTCATACCCTTAAAATACACACATTCTCATAAAGTAAGAGAGTGTTGAACATAGGTAGGTATACCTACACAGGTAACTGGCACGTCTGTTTCTTTTTTGTGAACCTACTGGATCTGTTAGCTTGACCGTTTCCCAGTCTTTGCGCCCAGGGAGACTGGGGATGTGTCTGATTAATTAAGAATGTGCTCTGTCCTCAGTGCAGGTGAAAACTGGCACCTGATATTGGGATGGAACATTAGTGAAAGACAAGACCAGCGGTTTCAAGCCACAAATCTGAGGAAGAGGCCTCGGTTAAAAGAGGAATCAAGGATCCCCCATAGGCAGGTGCAGTGTGAAATTGCACTACTTGTGGTTAGATGCCTGAGGAGTTATCTGGGAGTACATTAACCACCTTAATGCGGTCTATTCGGAGAGGCTCCTATACTATGCACCACTTCCTGTGTTGCACACCATTAGTGCACCTCCTAGCAGCGTGTTGTCCCTTGCACCCGCTTCTTTAGTATCGTGCGGCTCCAGGAAACAATGTGTTCCCTCATTGATGGGGCTTACGTATTTTATGTATATAGCTTGCTTATGCTTATACTGACAAGATATATCCACTAATGTAAAACATATTGTAACAAAATGAAAATTCATCGTGTAAATGAAAGCTAATAACAAAGGCTAAAAGGTACAAGAGTTTTATATGACCCTTCTAAAATTCCTGACCAATGAAGCTCAATTACAAAATACCCCCTGATTAATGGAATGTATTACTGATTGCAATAGGTATGTTGCATTTACACAGGAAAAAAAACTTACTGTATCAAAAGTTTCCAGAAAACCTTGACAGAATGAAGTCATTCACAGTCTGTTCAGCCTGCCTTTAAATAATTTGACACATCTCAATTTTAACAGGTTTCAGAGGGATTGGATATACTGCACACTTTGTTTACATTAATTAACACGTTATCATAGCAAAGTATAAAGAAGCTTATTAACTGAAGTGAGCAAAAAAAATATTTAAGGAGAAAAAGTGTGACCAGAAACTCAGGTATTCCTTTTGTAAATTATGGCAACTAATATTAATTTCAAAACAATATTATTTTTTGAAGAATAAATGTAAAGCAAATCTTGTGGGATCATATTCACTTTTTGTTTTTTGACTGATCTTAGATATTGTATCTACATTAAAGTCCCTCAAATAGAAGGTTACCAAATGACGCCATGCCATCTTGGACATCAGTACATCGAGTACACTGCTTTGCTTTTACAAATCATTTTTCAATTTAAATGAACCAGGACTACAACCCCCACAATGCAATAGGTTGGTCAAAGGAACGCCTGGGACTTTACATTTTTTTCTTAATTGATAAACACTTTTCAGCAAATATAAGCCCACTAGCCCAGTCCTACGAAGAGCTTAAACATATATGATATGTAAATTCCAAACTCACATGCATAATTTGATACAGAGCAACAGAAAAGTTAAGGTTTGGTAAAACAAATCTCACCTACCTCTAAATCCATAGGGAATGTTTTAGTACATTTTCTAAAGGCAAGAACAGAAGAACAAAGACTTAGGGAATGATTATGACTTTTGGCGGTGCAGGAGCGTGCGGCATGCCACCGCCATGCTCCCACCCTGCCAAGAGTCGCCACAGTTTTTACACCAGATTACAATTATAATAATTGTAATTTGATGGTCTGGCAGGCGGGGGGCTTGATGGTCCTGCGGTGGTGCTGTTTAAAAGCTCATTCCTAGCCTTAAACAGCATTGCCACAAGACCACCAGTGCATGTTCCTCCACAAGAAGGAATGCACCATGTTATGCATTCCTTCCCATACAGGAACTGTGGGGGCAAAACGACAGGGGGGCACAACAAGTGTCCCCCTGCATGCACCCCATGCACCGGGGCGGGCCCCTTTCTTTCCTCACCACCAGCTGTTACACGGAGGAAGAACCTCCATGTTACTGCTGTTGTAATATGCTTAGCAGTACCTCAAGCCACCACCAAGCATATTGCAGCCCTCAGACCACTGCGGTACGACCAGGGAACATGGTTTCCTGTCAGCTGCGGCTGTGCAATGGTGGTCCAACCGCCAAAGTCTTAATAGGGAGGTCGGACCGCCGGTGCGGCAGTGGCTGGACCACCATCACTGTGCCCCCACGAGTCTGCTGGTCATCGGACCGCCTGACATATAATCAGGCCCGTAGATTTATAAAGTATAAATGTACAAATGCCCTGGGGAAGAGATTTCTTGTAGGAAACTGAAAGAAAATTGGCATCATACTAAGTAAATAGATGGAGGCAAGCCCATTAAAGTACTGAGGGACTCATCACAGGAGCTGTATAATCCTTGGTTGGGTCTGATTAAAAACTGCTTTTTGTAGTACAAGAAGTAGTACCACTATAGTATTGTTTACGTACTACAAAGTGCTATTCCCAAACAAACATGAGATCTCTGCCTCCACTACTTCTATCCTTTCTGTTCACAACTCTCCGCAAAGTGTGCAGAATTATCCTTAGAATTTCCATAGAGCAAAACTTTGTTGTATTGCTAATACGTATGACGCCATTTAACTAATCTGCCCAAAACTTCCCAAAAAAAGTAGTTTCATGGAAAGTTTCAAGTGCACCAAGTGAGGGCCAAGAAAAAAGAGGATCACTAACATTGATACATTGATTCCCATGTTAATTCCTTTAAGAAACTTGGCTCCCTGATACAATGAAAAAATAATGAATGGAATGTCACAGGAATTGTTAAAAAGATAGAATGGTTGGGCACGAAGGGGTTAAAAAGTTAGGTATAACTTAATGTTTGGCCTTGCACGAGTCCCTCTGTACCAAAGATTTTTTTTAAATGGATGACTTTCTGATTGGTCATTGAGCTTTTTTTTCCTCTCATCCATTTTGGTACCCTGGGACCCATCCTGTAGGATCTAGCAATCTGGTTGGTTGACGATAACTCTAAAGAGAATGTTGCTGCTGCCAATACAGGACTTGAGGACTTGGTCCTGTGTTCTGAAAAAGGACATAAAGGGGGAGCCTTTCCCCTGGGGCCTTGTGGAGAACCCACATTGTCACCCCCTCCCAGAGTTTGAAACAAAAAAAAACAATTTGGTGAGGGGTACTGCAATACTACAGTAGGAACTAGTGCAGCCCTCACATGAATTACTACAGAACTCTTTTGGGAGTCGCTCTGCAGGCTTCAACCCCATATATCACAGAAAGCTTGCATATAGGTGTTTTAAATGAGATGCCTTCATCAGTGGCATCAATGATGGAATGAAACATCTCATCAGTGATGTAATATGTAATGTCATAAGTGTTGCATGGTGGGGTTCAAGTTATAGTTAGCTCAGTCAATTAAACTTGTGAATTTCATTCATCTTTTGATTCTTGAGAATTAGTTTGAATCTCATTTTAACATCTAACTATAACACGTTAGCTTTGTTTTTTCAGTGACATATAGATATATATTTTTAAGCACCCGATAAAACAGGACACCACCTATTTGATTGGGTGCTCGCTGATGGTCAAGTACTATTCAACAAGTAATAAAGGTTTTTCTTTTCCCAGGGAGAACAAAGAGATGGCACTCCACTCTGTGCTTGATATGCAAAATATAATACCATCAAGTTAGAGACCAAACTGATGTGTTTCGACCTAACCTTTGGTCTTTTTGAATATTTACGAAACGATCATAATGCAAAAATTGACTTTAAATACTCTACAAACCAGGAAAGAAATATTTGTAAACGCAAAGAAGAAAAAGTCAAATTCAAGGTCATCATCTTATTAACTAATGTTAAGATTTCATTTTACATAGATAGGAGAATCAAACCAATGAGTTTCTGTACTATAGCCCGAAGCGTACAAGCTTGTGCTATTTTCTCAACCAAATACGGCTCTCATTTAATTCCTTGTCAATCTCCTCTGTAAATTATGAATCTACACAAATATTTATCATATGGACAATTTCTCATGTACATGAGAAAAAACTTAAATCTACCCCAAGTGGATGATATTCAGCTCTTAAGAATGACCCATTATCCAAATTATTCATTAAGGCAAATTCTCAGACAACATTGTTATTAGGTCACTCTTTTCCAGTAACACAGTACTGCCTAAGTGAGCTTGCAACATTGATCTTTGTATTATGAACTTTTCTTTGCAATTATGCCACAAATGGGGACTCTTCCAAAGTGTTTCAAAAATGTTTCATGTTTCAAATGTATCTTCAAAAATTATTTTCAAAGACATAAAAAATGATATCTATTTTCATAATTTTCCTGACCTGACATTGAAAATGTAGAAAATCTTATACAATTTAAAGCTCTATACACTTTAAACCCTTGAGGACAGCAATAGGAACATAAAGAAAAACAAAGAACAATGAATACTTGTAAATTGGAGACAGTTCACAGCATAGTTAATACATTCAAGACAAATTAGTCAGACAAATGTGCAACAATTTCCGCATCTGCTTTCAGTATTTTAGGAGTTTAGTATCCAACTCAATGATGTATCGGGTTTGAGGGTTGTGTAATTTAAGTTCTCTATCTGTTCCACATGGGTGAACATCTGTTCTATACCAAAAGAGTTTAACAATTCTCAAATACTATTATGTTTTTCTTGGAAATGTCTAGCAAGACGATAGCTGTGATTGTTGTTCTAATTGCTCTATGATGTTCTAAGATTCTTTTTTCATCTGGAAGATAGTACTCCCTACATACTATAAGTGAAAGGGGTATTTGAGAACATACACAGAAAAAAAGGCAATACAAGTGATATATTTACTAATCCTCTTATTTTGTTCAGGGCCTGCAGTCTGCTACATTAACCTATGTGTGCTATTTTTGAATGATTTGCAGGAATTCAGTTCCTAGAATCCCTTAGTAGTATTCCTGTTTTAGTGTTCTTCATTATTTGATAGTCTCACATTGATACGTCTCTCATGCACCTCAATGTTTTATAGGTAACAGAGGGACTAGAGCTTATTTTCCTACAAAATGTATTCACTGTTTTCAGGAAATTCCAATTAATTTGAACTATCAATGTAATGGAAGTTGCCTTTTTGTTGAAGTCTATGAGCTCAATGTATTTTCATTCTGTTTCTCGCAAATCGTTCTGATGAGTAGAGCCTGTCTATGATTGTATTTAATCTCTTTCACTGACTATTGGAGTACACTTCCTCAGTTAACCCCATTCTCTGAATCTCATGCGCATCTCATTCTCTGTTTCAATATGAGAAGAATCAGTGCTGCAGTTTCTACTTGAATGTAGTAATTTTATGTAAGGTATGCTCCACTTAAGATGTGTGAGATGATGGCTTGATGTATGTAACATGCTATTACTGGATGAAGATTTACAGTATAACTCTGAATCTGACCTCAGTCCACCTGCACCAATTCTTTTTACAAGAGTTTCACTTCCACCGTCTGATCTTATAGGTAAGATGCAAATTCATGTTATTTTGGTTCATATTTTGTAATACCTGTTGCTGATTCCTTGCCACCATTTCAGATGACAAATTATTCCTTTACATAGTGCAGACATAGTACAATATTCACTGCTAACTCAGGTTACCATAGTACTTTCTCCTCCCAGATGTCAATTACAGGTTTGAATAACTAGTAAACTAAACAAGTGGCCATCACTGTTACCAGCATGGTATGTACAGTGTATTCTGGAATAAAGAATTGTTACTGGATGTTGGAAGGTGGAGAATTATGTGGGGATGCTGGTTAGGCTTCACCATGCAATACTCTCACAATTCCCCAAAGATTGTCATTGGATTCACAATAATAAATCTTTTCTCAGTCTGGTAGAGTGGCGAAGAGCAGTCAGGCTTTACTAGAGGAACATGTGTTAGGCATTGCAGAGTTCCAACATGGGCATAATTAATTGACACAACTCAAAAGAAATTCAACACCAATCTATAAAGATAAAGCAGATATTGATCTTAGTTTAGACACCAAAATGAACAAGATCTGATACATATGGAATTTAGAAGATAACGTAAATCACAACATATCACTACTGCAGAACATTTGCTTTGCGGGCATTGAGAAAAGGTGGTAGTGACAATTGGTCACTTGCAGGTCGATTTAGCATGGAACCCTAAGGAGGTAAAGGTGATGCAGGTCTCAGCACAAAGCCACAACAGTCAGTTCTATTTTACCTTGCTCAAGATGCCCGGGTGTGCAGTTGTCCTGGCTGTCCGTGGTGCTGAAGAGGGTGCAGTGGGAGAGCCAAATTTACTGCTTTCATTGTGCTGGTGGGGATCAGGGTGCAAAAGGTCAGCAATGAAATTACTGCTGATGTCGGATGAAGGTTTTGTGGAGCACCCTCAAAGTGTAGCATCAAGTAAATGGGAGCTTGCTGGACTAGCAACCAACAAGCCTTAGCAGTGGTAAGCACAGTAGAAAGTTATTTCAATGTCCAGAGGTCCTGGGGAACACATTAGCCGCTTGAAACTTTGTGGAGGTCTGGAATATGTTTCCCACAAAGCACTGTGCAATCTTCTTCTGGGTGATCCCTCTGAGGGCCAAATGGCCAACGATTCTTTGGATCCAATATGTTGTTTTTACCTGTAGTTGCTGGGGACTAGTGCCATTAGTCTAGGTAAGTCTGGTGATACCTTGGGCTCTGAGAGAGGTCCCTTTATCTGGGAGAACTGAACTTTGGTCCAGGATGAGCCACGTTTGTTCAGTTCCAGGTAAGTTGTCCCAGGTGCAAAGTATCATGTCTTTGCTTTGTGCAGCTCCTGTTGTTGTAGACACAGGTCTCTTCTTTTGTCCTTGATGCAAGTCAGAAAAAATGGAGGTTCTGGTGTCTTGGGTAGTCCTTAAACCCTAGATTTAGAGGTGTTAGGGCGAATAGCAGCAGTGGCTAATCCACCGCTGCCGGTGACAACATACGGGGATGTAGATCACCTTTATCCCCCCCAGAACTCACTATTCTACCACTTTTAAAACTGGCAAAAGTATTCTTTAGCTGTACAGACCAGGTAGCCCACCCTAGAGATGTGACAAGCGTTCTGAGGGTGTACACCTCCTGAATACCTAATTTTCCAGCCTCCCTGGGTGAAAATGTGCCTTTGGAAGGCAGCCTGGTTGCAAATCACAGGCAGTGATGCCTTTGACGCTCACAGCCTTATTGTGCCACTTCACTAACCAGCCTGACAGGGAGGGGTATGTGATGCCCTCCTGTCCAGGCCATTGTTTTTGACTCATAGGAGAGTTCACCCCTCTTGGCAGGGGGTCAGATTCTTGTCTTGGCGGCAGCAAGTGCAGGCTGGCAGCCAGAGCAAAGAAAAGGCTGAAGCAACTTTTAAGGTGGCCTCCTGAGTGCATGCCACATCGTCCTCAACACAAACTTCATGTCAGTGGTGATGAGACACATTGTTTTATACCAAACATGACATATTTAGGCAGTACCATGATGGAGCTACCAACCTCGGGCATGCCTGTGTGCATCCTATGTTATCCTACGGACTGTCACTTATAGTGCCCCTTGAAGGCAAAGGCCACTATAGGGACATTTAAGCTTGCACTTACATGTCCACACCTTTAATATATTGTAACCTGCCTCCTGGGCTTAGGAGGCCTTCTTTAGGGGTGACTGGCATATACTAAAAATAGTGCATTTACTTTGCCACACATGGTGAGGGCAAATTCTAGTTTGAGCAATTCACACTGCTCCTGCAGTCAAGTTCAAGTATATTTATTTATGATTACGGAAGTCCGAAGAGGTCCACATAAATCACAAAAACACCAACATATAAAAAAGATTTTGTTTTGCAATAAAATAGGCACAAAAATGTTCCTCCCCAGCAAGAGATCAGAGACTCCTAAACTGAATCCAACGATCAAAGGGTTTTCAGTTAACAACACAGTACAGTACAATGTATTAAAATGTCCTTCATGACATTAGTGCAAGAGGTTAGGAAATAGATAAAATAAGATACTTTATATACCATGGAGTACCATCAGGAAATAAAGGATACAATCGCCCACATAAACCAAGTATCAGTATCTACATCCTACATATCTGATGCACCTTAAAATAGATTTTAAAAACACTTAAAAAATAATTTTTTTATTACAGAACATTTTGCTAGGGGGGTCATAAAGAGATTCTACTACTGCTGAGGCAGAGTTAATAGAGAGCTGTAACTATTTTGGTCTCATCTTGGAGAACGTTATTGCACAGATTACAGATCGGTGATAAACCATACCATGTCACCAGTAAAGGACTTAGAGGGAGCATAGCCTGCCTCAATAGAAACCAAAAATGGCTTACTCCATGGGGCAAGTTCCATGAAATATAAGCCTGTACTTTATTTATGAAGCAGGAGTCAATAGCCTGATGGTTACCCTTCTTTAAAGTGCAAGCTTTTCTATCCCTAGAGAAACTTATAGATCAAGTGGCCTGTTTCAGGATAGCTTTTAGTTGGTACGCTGATAACATAAAAAAACAGTGACTAGTCTAACTGCAGCAAATCAATTGCAATGATAACATTTCTAAAGAATAATGACTGTTCTTTTAAACCTTGTAAAATGTATTTTTGGACCAGAACCTATGGGTACCATAATCACTATTTTCCAAACGCATTGCCCAACACAGTACCCCTACGAGGCCCTGTGCCCAGGTACTTCTCAATCCAAATTCTCGCCTGAGGGCAGACGCAGAACATGCTGAATTAACTGAGGCTAAGCTTCTTAAAATACAGCTTTCCGTTGCATTTAAAAAGCCCCATTTCCCTACATTGATCAGTTCAGTACCATACAGCAGGGAGGCAGGGATTTTTGCCCAAAAGACCTCCACAAAAAGTGTAATGTGTCTTCGCCAGTAGACCTTTAATAGGAGCCCAAGCATTTCCCTTGAGTGGTGGCTTTAGAAATACTGTTTTCTATATGGGCTTTGTCGCTTAGGTTGCCACACACTATTTTTACCAAAAGGTATATGACTTTACGAGTTCCAATTTTTGGCCGCCTAGAGACCGTACAAAGTTTCCATATTTCAACTACTCTCTCCCATGCATAAACATAATTGTACTTTTAGATACATTGATATTTAGGTGGTGAGCCTCAGAGAAATTTTGCAGCACCTGCAGATGACTATTTAAACCATTAGGGGTGAAATCAAAGATTATTATGTCGTCTACATAGAGTAGACACACAATCAATTTCCCCTCAATTTCCAGGGCGATAACCTCACTTTGGGCCAGATGATCAGGGAGATCTGAAATATATAATGAGAAGAGCAGGAGGGCAAGTAAGCATCCTTTTTTTAGTCCATTTGCATTGGAGATGGCTTGCGATAGTCCTCTATCCCCTCCCACTAAAACTCTACTCCAGGTATCGGTATAGAGTGCACAAACTAACTTCAAAAGGGTGCCGGACATGCCCAAGTTTAAAAGCTTACTTCACAGCAAAGGATGATCTACTTTGTCAAAGGCTGTGGAGAAGTCAATAAAAGCTGTATATACTGTCCCCCCTCTAATTTTAACATATTTTTTATTTATTACCTGGAGGGCAGTCAAATTATCAATCGTTTCGTGTTTCACCCTAAACCCAGTTTGCTCCACAGGTATTTTATTGGCCTCTGCCCAATCCCTAATTTGGGTCTGGAGGCTGTTAGCGAAGACCACGTCAAGAATCGCAATCTGAAGATAGTTTGTGCAAGGTCGTGGTCTCCTTTCTTAAATAATGGAACTATGATACTCCCCGCCCAGGAGGTGGGAACCATTTTTCTTTCATAACAGTGCTTAAAAAACAGGAAAAGAATTTTACTCCACAATGTACCACTTTGTTTTATGACAGTAATTGGTATTTCATTGGGGCCCTTTGCCGCCAAAATACGCATTCGCCTGACCACCATTTCTATTTCTTGTTTTAGGAGGCTGTCCATACAAGGCATAATCTTCATTTGAAATGAGGTACTTAGTTGCCCCCTCATTTGCTGCGTAGAGTCCCTGAATACAACTAACCCATTTGTATTCTTCAGTAGCAGCAGGAAGAGATCAAGCTCTGGCTCCGCAACCCTCCACAACAAGAGACCAAAAGGGCCTTAACTGGCCTTTTGAGACTGCTTCCCTCAGTTTTATCCAGATACAATCTTGCTTCTCCTTTCTTAGCCTGGCCTTTAATTGGTTCCTCCTCCTCCTTTTTAATAATAATATTCTATAGTATCTTTTCAAGGTATAAATCAGATACTGTTTCCTTACTAGAGTATTTATTTCATGGTTTTAAAGGAAGAAGGGATCAGGGGACCGCTTTAAAATTTTCCTTTGGTTCACATATCTTGCATTTTCAGCTAATTTTTGCATGAGTGTATTGAAACTTTCTATTTATGCCACCAAGGCCTAGAATAGCCCTATTATCCCAACAGCATCTCCCTGTTTTCTTATCAAAACTAGCGGACTCAACATCTAATAGCCAAGGGACAATGGGAGATGTGTTAAAATTTACAAGGAAAGTTAATAACTTGTGATCACTAAAAAGGAATCAGACACCTTCAAGTGTTCCAGCAGGAAGAGAGAAGCACTTCCCACCACCATGTAGTTCAAGATTGACTCTTCCCCCAGAGGTTTTACATGTAAAAGCTGCTGGAGAATCAGAAAGTAGTCTCCCATTTAGTATAACACTATCAACCTTTTTCAATTCAATTTCAATTCAACTGCTAGCATTTTCCTTCTCTTATTAGTTCTTATTTTTTGAGTCTGTGGAATTGGCATGGTTTCTTCTTTTTCTTTATCCTGAAACCTATCTAATGTAAAATTAGAAATCTTCCAATTCAAGTCCCCTACCAATAATCTATGTAATAATCTATGTAATATGCTTTTTTGATATAGGAGAAAACCTTACTTAAGATGGCATCATAAGAGGCACATTCTCACATTTCCATCAGAGTTAGATAAAGTTACTGCCACAAATAAATTACTAGGATTTATAGCAATCATATTTCCATTGGATTTTATTAGACAGTAGACAGGCCACCCCCCATTTGAATGCCCCCTCCTTGAAGATGTTGCTTTGCAATCTAAGGTGAGGACATTCTTACAACTCAAACCATCCATGCTCCAGGTCTCCTGGAGACACACCACATCATAATCTAAAGAACTCAAATAATGCAACTTCTCCCCACTATTTTTTATTCCTATCACATTTCTAGCTCCTTGCTAGTAGGATGGACAATGTGTGTGGTTACTGTTAGAAACTCTTGATAATGCACTGGGTAACCAATTCCATTTGGGGCTCTCATCTTTAGAGTATCCCTGAAGGGAAAGTCATGGGAATTCTTTAATTGACACTTGTCTACCATGTTCATCTATGCAGATTTATATTTACTTTTTTTGTTTTTGCAGATTTATATAGCGCAAACTCGACCCCTGAAGGTATTGGAGTGCTTGACATGGGCACCTGTTACGTTACACAAGGACACATTCATTCTTTTTTTGGTAGGCACGGGGAGATTAAGAGATTTACCCAGAATCACAGGATGTGAAGTCGGCCCCAAGTCTCGAACCTTGGTTTCCCAGCTCCAAAGTTGACAGTCTAGCTGTGAGACCACATCCTCTGCCCATATATGATACTTTGCATCATACAATGACCCCCCACTGACTGATAGTGATTGGGATGGCAAAAACCTATTACCAAACCGCTGTATCGGGCTCCTGCAGTCTGCAATGGCAGGCCTACTGTCAGTAGTTTACTTTGGTCACTCAGGATGGCACACACAGTGCTTCAGGCCCTGGTCACCCCTTGAACAACCATGCCCTGGGTGCCATACATTAGAGACCTATAAGGGGGTTAAAGTCCTTTGTCAATTGGGGTTACCAGTTATCTCATATCAGTTGAAGGGGGAGAGAGAGCACTGGCACTGGGTCCTGGTTAGCAGACGTCAATTTTGAAAATTAGCATCTAGTAGTCCAAACGGAGGCAAAATGTGGGGGGCATCTACAAAAAGGCCTGGTGTCTTACACCGGTAAGACAAAATCTTACCATGTGTACTGACATTTTAGTATGTGCAAGTAATTGTAATGGTTGCTGGTGCCGACCGAGTCTAGGCTCACATACTCCAGCTGCTCACATTGGCAAAGTGGGTGAATTTTAAAGGCCCATTTTTGAAGTTTCCCTGAAATGTTTTGGGGGCAATTCTGTTGTGTGTGATAGGCCACACAATTTAGGGATTTTTTTTATCAAGATGTGTTGAGTAGTGTAGAAGAATAGTAAAATATCCGTTATTATATATTGAATTGTTTCCCCTTTTGAATTCCAATCATAAGCCAGTGTGCAAGAAAGAATACATATTGCAAATTATTGCGGTTAAACCCAAATTCAGAGTTGCACAATAACCATAGGGCAGTCCTGTCTTTTTATGTTTGGAGACTCCGCAATTCTAAATATACTACTTCTATAATACCTTGTGAATATCAAACAATTGTAAACTTACACAACAGTGTAAGTTTCATTTTGTGAATTAGGCCCATTATCTTGGACACATGTCAAAAATGCATAGATTTGCTTTACCTATTTTTCATACATTAGATTTTACAATATGAATTTATGCATCATGTGTGAGCTTACTTATTTGTAATAATTTATTGGAGTACTCGGGACTCAGGGGTTCCGAGGTTGAAAAATTGGAAGTCATGTGGAATACCCTCCTAGCGGATTTAGAAGTAATTACATTGCCTACTTGATATTAGTCTATGGACAGCATAGTTGACCGCTGCATGTATTTATGGTAGTTATTGATAATCAATCATGAAACTTGGAACATGGTTCCAGTTATGGAAACTCGGAGACTCGCTCATGAGAGGCTATAGATAGTTGCATACGATCCTTACGCCATTTAATTGTAGCAAACGTTAAACGCATATCACACTTGAACCCTTGATTTTCCTAACCAGTGGACCCTCCAATTGTCCTCCTGAAATATACGGTGTGGATTATGTTTTACAGATACATGAATTGCCCACTGTTGGATTGAAAGATAATGAGGAATTAAGGGATTAAGTACTGAGATATAGGTATGGATTACTTTATAGTAATACCTATGTGTGTGTTGTACAATATGGTTGTGAATGGTAGTATTAAAAATGATTATTATTATTGAGGTGCTTGCGAAAAGTTATCTTTTACTACTGAGAACTGAACTTGATTATGACTTATTAGGTAAATTATAACTGGAGGAATTGGTGGCTGTGGTCGTTTAATGGAACGGATTTAGTTCCCAGCTGCACACTCTCTTTTGGTGAATTGGACTTGGCACAACAACTTTAAGTTGTAATAGGGGCGTAAAACCCAAAGATAATTTTAGAGCCTTCTTTTATAGATTATCATACCTTTTTATTCTTTGCAAAAGGAACCCTACACACTTTTCACGTGTGATTAACCACAAATCACGGTCCTTTGTAACTTTTCTTCACTTTTTCATAACTTCACTAACTTTAGTGGGAAGGTAGAATGAAATAGTGGTCTTTGTTGCTTATATATTTTATATATTACATATTTTTTGTAGTCCTGATGAAGTCGGTGGAAGTTATTCACAAGACGAAACACGTTTTGGCTGCATTCTGTTCAGACTGGCTGTAATATTACCTATTTATATTTCTGGTGTTTGGAATAAAATAAAGAAATTCCCATAAGTACGCACTGCTGGATTTACTCTGGATTGGACATTTGCTAAGGATAATATTTTGTTTGTATTGTTATTTGGGGATTCCATTTCCAAACCTTGGCATTTTGGGTGGCAGTTCCACTTATCCTTGGAGCAAACTTTGGAATTTTGGTTGTACTACACTGCACTGACTCAGCGCAGAGTTGGCCCTGTCACTTTTAAACTGCTGTAACATGAATTAATTTATAGTCACTAGATAAGATAAATTTGGGATTCATGTTTCTCAACAACTGCTACATAAGCCTTCAACTAGAAAATTCTGATGGACATAATGATATATTACTTTTGTTGATAGGCACAAAACTTACACCTGAAAATGTTGTCAACTATTTCTTTTTTACCCTGCTTACTTTATTTTTTATTTCAATGACTAGTATGTCTAGAAATACCATGAGCAACCTACACAAACAATTCCTTGCTGATTTGTGAATGTTGTCTACTTTTCAGAAACATATGACTTTCCTGTTTCGCCAAGGGGTTTCAGACCCATTTCTAGCGCAAAATGAAAGCAATTATGAACCTTCAAAGGTACGAAATTTCAACTCTACCATTGGAAAACTTGTGGGAGAAAACGTTTACAAATCTACATGTTACTGAAAGCTAGGAAGAGGACTCTTGGAGCACAGCGAACCTTTTGTTGATGTCATTTTTTAAAAAAAAGCATATCTTTTTCTGTGAAGCACTTTTGCCCCATTTTGAAAAAACCGAATTTGCTTCCTTTTGGATATTTTCTTTTTTGCCTGCAAATCTGGTCACTTTTAGACTAATGTATAGAATGCAAATTTGGCTTGGATAGCTTTTATTACAATAAAGTTTTGAATGGTTAAACAAAAATGACGTCGTCAATGAAATGTCTCAGCAGTAGGGGGGCTCAGTACTCATGGGGTTAATAGCAACAGATCTAATGTGTTGTGTTGTCAAAATTCTAAAATAGCAGTATACTGAGGTGAAAAGATACCAGGTACAAATGTACCAAAGTGCAAAGATTCACAAAATGTAACATACAATGGTATGAGAAATTTCAGGATATACTAAAATCTTTAAATTCAAAACGTCACAAAGACTTCTTGCAATCTAATCTATAAGGGTATGAAAAGTATGTTTATGTTAAACTGGAGAAATCAGCTCAATTTAACTTAACTGAGAGAACAACTGTAATACACTGTATGACATCTCAGAAGGTCTTGGAGGTCGCACCAGCGCACCAGAAGTACAGATTCAATTCCAAGGTACTTTTATGAAGCTCACCCACTTCCCTGAATCCTTGGTGCTCTTTTGATGGTGCAAATGCAAAATGGTGAACATGGCTGCATGCTGCACCTGATGCTGGCTCCCTGTTTCACACTGTTTCCCACCGTACCCAGGTGTCCCTTTCTCTTTGTTGCACTCTCTAAAATGACTCACCCTCTACCAACACAAGAGCTAACAATTGCATTGACACCATCACACCCTGTGCCGCATTCAACTTTTCTGGGACAATTATCATATATTGCGGCTAGGGGTGACTCAACATCGGTTGAAATGGGCAGAACACAAGGAAGGGCAAGAATGTGCCAAAACATGGCTGTAGGTACTGAAGAGAGGGGCACAAGTGTATATGGCCACCTCCCTGGACCACTTTTGAGATAGAGTATGGGAGAGGAACAATTCTGAACTCAGTTGATCCAGGATCAAATTATCCAACAGCAGTATTCCTACCTTGTGACATCCCACTCATCAGAGATGTGAAAATGCCTGATGTAGCAAAATGGTAAGTCTTGGGTTGATCAAGTTCAATGCATTGGCAAATGAATAATCAGAAAAGTCATCCTCATGTTTCTATTTTATTTGAAAGATGTTAAGCATGACATCACCATCAACAGTTGGTATTTGGATTTTATAATATTGGCTTTCATCCATATTCTGTTCCTTGAGAGTAATCAGCCTACCAAGTCATTAGTCCTCACTATGACGCACTGTTTGTACCTTGTGTATTTAAGCCCATTCAGTTCATCTCTGTCCTATGACTAGTGGTCGTGCCTCCCTACATATCCTTGTTTGATCCCATTCTTGGTGACCCTCACCAGAAATGGCAATTAAGAAATGCCCACATCAAGATGTTATGGTTTGGAGTATGTTAGGCTCAGGGAAGGCAGAGGTGTCAAAGCTTAACACCATATTTATGAAGTATTATAGTAGCATGCAGTTTAAACTAATTGATGAGGTTCTAATTGAAAGAAAGATCAGTTTTGGATATACTTTGTGGATTGATAAGCTTTTAAAAGGGAGAACAAATGTATATACTGCTATATAGCTGTAGAAGTACTTTCAGATATTTTGCAAAAGCCTTCTGGCTATTTAGTGACATTATTTTTCCTTTGCTTCTGCTCTGTTCTCCTGTCCTACTCTTCCAAAGGTCTGATTTTATAATGGAATTGATAAATCCAGAGAGGTATGGATCAAAGTAAAAAATTGGGTCAATGGTGACTGAGGTCAGGTAAGGCTATGTTTGTTTTCAGAAAGAACTGTAAATACTCATTTATTAACAATCAGGGAGACAACATGTGGAAAAAGGGGTTTTCTAATAGAATACTAATACAACACATCCACCAAAACTGAGAACAAAACTCATTTAACTATGCTCGTGAATGCAATTTATGTAGTTTATGAAGCCACTTAAATTTGTGAACTAGATGTAAATATATTATGCTGTCCAGTTGTGGGTCACTGACTCACATACTGGTCAGGGAAATTGCTTTTTTCCATACATTCCTGTCTCAGAATCTATTGAACTGTGTGAACACATACTCAAATACTTGATTCTTGAAAGATGTTCAGAATACAAAGGATGCAACTACCATCAAAGTTCTCCCCTCTAATTGAGAAGGTAATATTGAAAACTGGCTTGCATGACACACCTCATATACAATTAACACTAATAGCTATCAGTAGTACGTTTCTAATATGTGGAAATGTCCCAATGACCACAGTAAATGCCACTGTCAATTGAATGAGAATTAGGATAGGAACAAGAACCGGGCATGCTTAAGTTGACAAATGAATTGAATTTTAGGTCATATTGCAAACCCAGTTTGTAATATCATACATTATTCATGGACATATAGGAGTATATCACTTGACATTTCTATGTCAAGCCCAGTAACTAGTCCTGCACACCATAAAATGCCATCGGGTTTACAGTTGTTTATTGCTCGGTCCCTAAATCTACCCCTCCCAAATGCTCACTTCTCTTGATATTATCTCATCCAATTACTTTCTATAGGGGAGGGGCTGCACAGTTTCACTTATCATTGCTCTGAAATGTTTGCAATCCCTCTGTTACAGAGGCAAACATAACGCAGGTAATTGCAGCAATTTCATCACCGTCTGATTTGTAAAAGGCAGAATTACTATGTAGCTCTAATAATTGCAAGAAGCCTTGCAGATTTCAGAGTGGACAGTTTTCTGTAATCTGTTTTTAATGTCAACTTACTACTCTTAAAATATTGTCTATAAATAATATGATGATTTTATACACTATTAGCACCATCCAGAATATTAGTGTTTTAGTCCATTAGCCTATCACACAAACACACTCTAAAGAGTATACATGTATGTAATACATATGTATTATAGAAAAAAAACACTCACACAACAGTCTAAAAGTATGTCCCTTCTTGGCAGTTCGGGCTGGACTGTTCCTATTGGAGAGGGGTAAAGTCTAATTTGCATTTAGCTGGTACGAATCTGAGATGGTGTGTTGGGCAGAAGAACAATGGATTGGAATGCTACCTGAGTGACTGACAGTGGTTAGACTTATTGCAAATATCCTCACATCACCTTTTTTGTGTTTAGTGTGCACGTACATAGCACAGTGGACGATAAGGCCCCATCTAAATTGTCTTAATTTCATTGGGAACTAAAAAGGAACTATTCAATTTCATTTTGGTAAAGTATATAAAGCATGGTATTTTTTTAAGTGTGCAATGTATTGTTAATCTGTGATAAAACTGTAATTGTCGAATGGCACATCCTTCAAGGATCAGAAAAATCAAACGTAGACTCA
This sequence comes from Triturus cristatus, assembly GCF_964204655.1. Taxonomy (NCBI): domain Eukaryota; kingdom Metazoa; phylum Chordata; class Amphibia; order Caudata; family Salamandridae; genus Triturus; species Triturus cristatus. The sequence goes on along the minus strand of NC_140584.1, from coordinate 237,381,514 downwards.
ATGGGCCTGATTCACAATGTTAATTTACACTTTTGTATCAGTTTATTCTTTTGAGTAAGTTTCCTACTTTTGGTATTCGTAAACTGCACTTTTGTAGTAACTTACACTTTTGTAGTGAGTCCAGCACTGCACATCGCTAACCTCTGGTACTGCAAGACCCTCCCACAGAATATAATGTAGGTAGGGACTCAAGATAAAACTCCATAGGAAATAAAGTTAAATAATTTAAATCATTTAGCATAGTGAAAAATATAAACTAATATATTAAAACATGAACAAATATATAAAAATAGAGCATATTTATTATTTTAATTGTGAAATATTAGTAAACTATTTTGAATTTATTTCAAATTCAAAATAGATTAGTATACCTTCTTATTATTTTCTTTTTTTTTATTATAAAATATTTTTTGAATTTGCTGCTGTCTCTATTATTCCTTGACTTAACATTAAAGCCACTGGCTTGTTGAATTAGAAAAGGTGACATGGTGAGAGGCCTCAAGTGTTATAGTTAGCAGAACCAGAAGATTACTTACAAAAATACTCATCACTTCCTTGTTTATGGAAGATATTTTGGATACAAAATTAATTGGAGCAAATCCATGTTGTATTCTCTGACTCAGTGGACTTGCAGACCCAGGTTACCATTTTTGATACAGGATAATGGGGTACGCTTTAAATATTTTGGTCTCCACATCATCATGGACAAAATGGAAAGCTTACAGAAAGCTATGGGCCATTTTAAAACAGACATGGCACACTGGAGGGGAATTCCTATGTCCCTACTAGGCAAGATAGTGATGCATAAGATGATGACACTACAGAGATTTCTCTACATTCTACAGAATATTCCTCTCTGAGTGCACAGGACGTTCTTACACTGAGAGGAGGGGCTCCTTAGAAAACTTTTCTGGGATGAGAGGGTCTCTAGAGTCTCTCTGGCAAGACTGTACAACTGTGTGTACAATGGTGTAATAGGACTCTCAGACAGTCAAAATTACTAGTGGGACACACAGCTGGCCATACTCAATGCATGGATATTCACACCAATGGATGAACTGGCATACAGGTTACCCTGTATGACACCAGGAGAAAGAAACTATCCTGCACCGTTATATATAAAAAATACATCAACAACCTTACCAGAACCATTGAAAATTGTACTAATAGCTTGGAAAGCAAGCACTCACATGACCAACTAGAATGGAAGATCTACTGAAGAAACCCCATGGCCTGAAAGTGCTGGAGGAACTGGCAGGCTTCCAGGAATGGTATATAGTATGGTATTTAGTAGGGATTTCTAAAGTCAGAAATGTCTAGGATGGGGATAAGATAAAATCTATTGATCAACTCTACTAAGAGGTTCAACAACAAATCACACAATTTAAATGCATTCTACTACAACATGCCATAGATGTTTCCTGGCTTATGAAACCGCCACAGAAAAATACAATTTTGTAGATTTATAATGAACTAATAATTTGCCATAGAATCAAACAAATGTGAAATAAAAGTGGATAGATGGTAGTGGCTAGCTAGAAGACAAGGAATAGGAAGAAGTCAGATGACATTCTCATTAAGTAACTATAAGAGCAGGATTTTGCCTGGTGCAATTTAACATTTAAAATATTGCACTGCATTAACTATGCATGCAATGGGCCTCAAAATATGGAATATGCTCAGATTAGTTTCTCCTCATATGATGAAATTGTCTAAAGATGGACAAGATATTGGGGGAAAGTGCTTGAAATCTGGGGAGCCAGTTACCACCTACGTATAAAAAGCTATCGTGCAATGTTTGTTTCGCAGTGGCTAGATGAATTATAGCCAGATTATGGGGCGACAGGACAATCCCAAATCACAAGGACTTGCTAGCGTGAATTGGTGTTGCAGTACTGAAAAACAGATATATATGTGTAGATGATGCACCCACAAACATCCAAAGAAATAGGGGGAGTGGTTATGCATGATTAGAGTGATTTAAAACTGTTACATGAACCCCAGGCCAATAAAACACTGCAGGAACACACAATACCAAATTGCTTTTGAATGATCATGAAAGAGGAGATATGTCATAAACAATGCATAGAAGTCCATACCAGGATTTCACTGAAATATGCTGGGGCTTGTACTAAACGTTGTTATCATAATCATGGCGACCTGTGATATTGCAAGTTGATTGTAAATTTTTTTTTTAAACCTATAAAGAAAATATAACCAGTTATGTGTTGAGTAAAGTAATTTTCCTTTTTAATTGCAAATCCTCAGTGAGACATTAGTTTATTTAATGTTATTGTTCTGTGTTCTGTATTTCTATTCCACAGCACCTTCCTCAGTCTGTCGTGGACTATTCTGCCTCAATATGCTGAGAATGAAATACTAAAGGGGATATTTGGTCCCTAGTTTGCAGATCTGTGGTACAGAGGCCTCAAGACACCAGAGGGAAAGGGGCCCAGTAAATTCTGATTGCTTTGAGACCTCATGAATGGGATTTCTCATAGTAGCCTTATTTCACCCTTGTATAGTTCAGAGGTTGGTCCCTGGCAGACATGCAAATCTGATGTTGAGGGGTAATGTAATGTCTCATTAAAGTATTTTAACTAAGCAACATTTTGTGTGTTGATGCTTGTGGGAGTGACACCGAAATTCTCTAGTGTGAGACCATATAAAGGGAACAGTGACCATGTAATGTGCCTGTATACCTTGCTATCGTAATATGTATATTTGGAACTCACTTATGCATCTTGGGGCGGTTTACATGGTTAACCTGTTTCACTTGACCAGGACGATGTAATCTTGTGGTCAATGAAAATGCCTAAAAAATATTGACAAGCTCTGCTTATGAACATGTCTTCCACAAAGTGAATAACCCACATCAGGAAACAATGGAGCTGCAAAATAGGAAACTATCTCCCCAAATATGCCCCCAGCCATACCAGCAAAAAAGAGCAGAAACTGCCATGACAGACTACATTGGTGTAGTTATCATATTTCAGCAAACCTATACTTGGCAGCTTCGTTCTTAATTAGAGACAGTGCCACAAAATTGTAGTCCAGCTCACTAATCAGGCTACTCAGCACAGTGTCAGGAATTTTGTCCCACAAAGAAAGTTTATTTGGTCCAACCTCATAACAAGATTGAGAGGTTTTCTTGGAATTTCTAATAATGGAATTCCTGTCTTTGGCCATGTCATACCTCTTTTCCAAATGCATAAAACTGGGTCTCAGCAATTTCCTTATTTCTCTCCATGAAGAATCTCCATGTACGTGGACTAAGAGCCAAACTCAAAGTCGCACCTTTTGAAAAGTCTTCTGAGAAATGGAGGAGAGCGAGCACTCATAGGATGGAATATCTTTCAATTGGGACTTTGCTGGAGGAGTAGTGTCTGTTGGGCCAGTTATAAATTGAATTCTGCATCTCAGATAGAAATGTCCCAAATTACTGTTACATACAATCCACGTATCTTACTTGATTGACATACTTCAGCAGAAAACCAAATACAACATCGAAAGACAGAATTGTGTGAGTTTCATGCACCATAGAGAGAAATCAGGACTGCATGCAAGTAGAAAAGGGAAGCACACAAACATGCAGGGCAATACACATGTGGTGGTTGTTAGAGGAACATAAACATAAGACATTGATTCAAAACATGTTTGAAACCATGAATCCACTGCATGTTTGGACCAGACTATAGGGAGGCTAAGTGAATATGGGTCGATGTGCTGTCCCATCCTCTCAGACTATTGAAGTGAGCATTCTAATGTTGTAACTGAACACTGTGTGCTAAGCACATCCAACACCAGCAACAAAATGCTTCCATTGAATCTAGCACAGTGCATGTTACTGGTCGACTAAGAAGTGGTGTTTAAATGTTGTGTATCCTTGGTCTTCCATTCATCCCAATCTAGATCCCAATGTGTGTGTGTGTGCATGCATGTTTGTGTGTGTGCATGTATGCGTGTGTACATGTGTGCGTGTGCATGTGTGTGTGTGTGTGTGTGTCTGCCTGGACTAAATGTGGCAGATTCTAAAAACTGTGGGTATGAAAGTGTGATCATGCACCTGGTGGTTGTGACTAGGTCTCCCAAAATGGTTTCCAGTACTCTATGCACCCCAATTAGACAAAGGGGGATGTTTTAGTAAGTATCTATTCATGTATCAGTGATTTTGTAGTGGAAGTTTCTTGATCAACTGATATAAATGTATTTGCTACATCTGCACAGGAAGTGAATCTTTATTGTGGTGTAAGACAGGTGCTCTCTGTTTAAAGCATCTGTGGTATCGGCAGCAGGACCTATGCCTAAATTGATTTTATTTGCTCATGATATAGTCAGTGGTGCAGGTCCTTGTATCACTTTCTGGGCCCGGCAATTAGTTAACCAACGGAACGTCAAATTTCAACTCCTGCCCAGATGAATTTTCTTTTATTAAAGTGCATTTGTCTTGTCAAAGGGTATCATACAGTTGATTCCAAATGAAGGCTCTTTCTTTATCACTAGTTTATCAAAACTCGTTCACATTGTTTCCACTTCACTAGCTATCCATTGGATAGCTCTTCAGAAAAGAATAATATTCAAATATGACAATAATATTTAAGGCTGTATACCTAATCTTTTCGGACTATTGGCCACTGAGTGCAGTTGGTGTTTGACTAGAAAATCTGAGTGGCTCAACAGACAATTTTCAAGATTAAATAGTCCATAAATAGCAACAAAAAAAACCTTTTTTCTGTTGCTACTTCAGGAATTTTCATCTCTTTTCCTTCAACTCTAGTATGTCTTTCAGAATTGCGGAAGTCTTTTGAAACTTGGCTCTTTGCATTCAAGTTTAAAAGTACTGTTTTTGTGAATTAGTTATCTTGTAACATTTCTTTCTGCATCGTCTTGAAGCCTTGAAACTGTAAAGGTCTACAAACAATATATAACATACCTAAAACATTTATTGCAGGATCAACATTTGCCATCTATGTGTAGCAGTGGAGAATCATGATTAATTGATTTGAGCAGCATGTTAAACATGATATTTATAGGAAAGTGGGTTATTATTTGTAGTGAGCAAGTTTCCACCTCAAAGGATAAGGCCACTACCTGTTCGATGTCACACAAATTAAATTAAATAAACGTGTAATCAATCGCAAGTAGAGTTACACCCTGCAGTTAGGCTTAAGTAAAAGCAATGTGTAAAGTCTTTAGGCAGTACATACACAGTAGAAAAAGTCACAAAAAACACAAAACAACTCCACCACCAATTGGATGAGCAAAATAAGACCATACTGACCAAAAAATCAATAAGGGAACCTGAGATATAATTTTTTGAAGTTTTAGGAAAAAATAGCACCATGAAAAACAAAGCGCTGATGTGGCAGAAATCACATTTTATTTGTAGGGATGGATTATAATCACACGTGTAGATCGCACTCGCATATCATCTTTTGTGGTATTAATGTAAAGTGTTAGTACTGTGAAAAGTTAACTTGAAACGTGATGTATTTTAGGCCATTGAAAAGTAACATACATTTAACGTGGAAAGTAAATGTAACTAACAGGAACATTAATGTGAAGAAGTGATTTTGTGAAACTGACAATTATGTGTGTATTAACTTTGTTTATTAATTGTTAACCCTGGGCGTAGTTCGCGTAGTAGTGCTACGCGTAGCTACGCAAAGTGCACTTCGCACTACGCGAGATACGCGTAGCACTACGTGAACTGCGTAGTGCCCTGTTCACGATGATTGCACAGTGCCGGATGCTTGTCCGCACTGTGCAATCATTGAAAACGCCATCTTGCACAGTGCGAGCTGTCGTTTTCTGCCAGTAGATTTTTCCTCGAGCGGCAGCTTTCTCAACGCAGACTGGTAGTTTCTCATCGCGAGCGGTCGCGAGCATATGCGACCACTCGCAATGATTAACCTGACCTACCCGTGTTGAGAATCTCGCCGGGAGGTTTATTTTCCACGCTCGCGATCGGCAATTTGATGTTGCTGATCGCGAACGAGGAAAAAGTCTCGCCGGGATGTCATTTTGCTCACTTGCGGTCGCCAACTTGACGTTGAGGACTGCGAGCAAAAAATGCCAACTACGCTACGCGTTTTTGCACTGTGCTACGTGCCATTCGCGTAGCGCGAAGTAGCACAAACTATGCGAGCGTAGCGTAGTTGTCCACCCAGGGTTATTAATTGTGCTGTTTATATGTAGCTAAATGCATTAACTGAAGGTGCTATTTTTTATGCAAAGACTTAAAGCTTATGTGATGCTTTCTTATGTTAGCTGAATTCTTAGGCCTGAAATGCCATTCCTTGGAAACTCTCGCTTTAGGATTAGCAGCCGAATTTCATGTGCATTGTGAAATTTGCTCTTTCTCATGTTTGTGTTGCAGGTGAAAGAAGTGCTCTGGTTAGCTAGAATAATGTCTGGTCCGACAAGGAGAGAAGCAGTTACATCATGCAGTTTGAGTCGATAAAGGAAGGTCATTGTACTTCACATAGGAGAAGGCCTGGAAAACAAGGACAACATGTTGCAAGAAAAGAACACCGTTTCCCCATGGAAAACTAACTTTAGGATTGTACCCAGAGCAGATGGCGTGATCCTCAATGAATCTTGGGAAAGTTACCTACGAATAATAAATGTTGATGGGCGTATGGAAAGTGCCTACTTCTTATTCTGCATTTAGGCAGAGAGCATCTGAGAGTCAGCTCTGTCTCTATAGCTTTATGCTATATGATCCATTGACTGTGGGGAGACTTCTTAGGAAGACTTCACAGGCTGACACCATTTTACCCTTCTTCCTGAAGATGCTTATGTAGTGATTTCACTTTATTTTTTGTGTGGGAATAGACTAAGGCTTTTTACCTACAAACCCACAATTCAGGACAATTTTGACTCATACTTTCTGAACCTCTGCATCCTGCTTATTGAATTAATTGCATTGCTTATGCTACATCATCTGAATTGGATATGCAGATATGCCTTTATGCTAATTCCGATGTATTTCTTTACTCTCATCTTGAGATGCCTTAATGTTCAGATATTTTTGGCTTTGTAATAAATCAAAAACTAACTTTACGTAGTTGTCTGTGGTTACGATGTGTCTGAAAGAATGCTTGGTTAATTGCTTAATAACTAATTTATTCCTCTCTACGCTTCCATGCTGCTAAAAAGAACCATGGTATTGTGTCTCTAGAACAGATCCAGAACTTATGGGCCTGGCCCTTTCGGTGCCAATGATAGGTAATAGTTGTAGTAGACTGGGACCTAGGTGCAATTTAAGAAAGAGACAGTCATTCTTTTAGAAAAACATTGACATTTCTTCTAACGCACAGCTCAGAGAAATCCTCCCTGAATGGGCCATTGCTGATATTTCAGTCATACTGTGAAACCGAAGGCCTAATACTTGAAGCAGGTTGATCCCACTGGATCCCACTGGATCTCTGGAATTCTAGACATTTCTTGCGGAAACGTTTCTAAGTTACAACAAAAAATACTTTTTGGGAGGCGCTGGGAGCCTTGAGGAGGACATGTGGAACTGCTAGAAGGATACTTTTTCCTGCCTTGCACTTCCCCCTGACTTGCCACTCACCTGTCAGGACATGACCTGAAGAATGCTTCTGAGACTTTCCTTTTTTGAGGCTGATATCAGTTGGTCACAAGCCTGTCAAAAGTCGTCTTTCCCCAAATGACCTGCCAGGGGTACATGTGAGTACATCATGAGCCAGCTCCAGTAGGAAGGCCCTGTAACGCTGGGTGACCATGAACACTAGGGTTGCACCTGGCTCAGGAGCCTTAGGCTCACAATACAGCAGACCACTCTCTCAGTAGATTAGTGATTTGCCAAAGGCATCATCAGCGGCCGGACCTCAGCTTGCTGTTGAAGACCCAGATGAGTACACATACCCTCTGCACCTTGCAGAACTCCTCCCTGGTGGGACCCCCTTCCTGCTGCCAGTTGGCCAGCTCAGGCAGGTTCCACAGTTCAGCCACATCCTCCCCTGTATGTTCCGGGGTGTCCCCCTCAGGGTCAACCTCCTCTTGGACCATGGGATTTGCTGGAGTGGGTTTCCCGTGCCCCTTGCCCTTCCTCTTTTTGGAAGGCACCATTGCCATTCTTACAGGCTCCAGGTCCTTTTGACTACCCTCGCCGGCTGCCATGGACCATGTGGTCAGGCACACCCATCTAGGCAACCCTAACATCTCCAAGTGGGACCTGCGCTCCACCTCTTTCCGGTCGGTATGCTCCTGGTCATTACCAAGTAGACAATCCACATGCATGAATGGACCTAGGGAGACCCTCAAGGAACTTGAGAATCTCCCCCTATTCAAAGGGAACCAGACCCATTGGATAGTGACTCTCACAGTTTCAGCTGCAACAACTTGGTGGGACAAATTAGGGGCTCCCTGCTCTGAGGACTCCAGAGGACACCAGATGGTTGTCATGCTGGCAACCCAGTGCCCATATTTCCTAGTATTACTAGGCATCGCTACTTTGCCCAGGGATACTATGGTGACCTCTACTCTGTCCCCCACACTTTCTGGGACAATCGCCTCTCTAATCATTACACTAGCCAATATTGGTGACTGCCCACCGGTGGGGGGATGTGTTGCTTGGGACACTTGACATACCCTTGATGTGCCCTTCCTGTTGGCAATAAAAGCACCTGAGGGGGTGCCTTCCCTACAGATCTACTGTAACAAAACCATACCTTTTTCTTCTCAGTGGGTGAAGGGGAGTCCTGACCCAAATAACTATTTTGGGGTCTTTAGGATAACTCTTTGCTTTTGTTTTTACACCCCTCATTTAGGTGAGGACCTTGCCCACCCTTGTGATGATCCCCCCACAGATACCTTCTTGTTTACCCTGGTGCTAAACAAGTGGTCTGCCTCCTTAGCAAACTCCATAGAGTCAGAGAGCTTACATCAACAAGGTGTCAGAATAGATCTGTAAAACAAAGACTGAACATGCGCTCTTTTGCAATCAAGTTATACAGCCCCTGATAATCCTGGATTTCACTGTCTTTTACTCAACCATCAAGTGCCTTGCAAAAAGAATCATCAGAATTCATGCAGGTCTGTTGGTATCAATCAATCAATCAATCAGGGGTTTATATAGTGCGCTACTCACCCGTGAGGGTCTCAAGGCGATGTGGGGTGGGGGGTGTGGCTCCGGATCAGACAAAAGCCAGGTCTTGACGTCCTTCCTGAACGTGTGCAGAGGGATAGATTCTGACTGTCCCTGATCTTCTGCCTATACTTCTCTGGGGTCAAATCATAGTTTCTGAACATGGCTTCTTTCATGGGGGATACCTCATACTGCCAACATCACTGCTGGACTCAGTCTGCCTGGCCTTAATGTCAGTTTTTTGTGTAAACATCAAGAAGGAAATGCGTGGACCAGAGGAAGCTATGCACCATTGTTGAGCCTTAGGATGTAGGCTATGCATCGGCTCTGAGCTGTGCAAGGTCAGAGATGAGTTGTGAAGAAAGGCAATGTGCCACGCCATCAGTAATGTGATGTCCTCTAACCTCGCTGCTACAGTGATGTGTCTGTGTCGATAGAGATGCCATGTCCTCAATCCTCGCAGCAGTGGCGATGCTCTGACGTTGACGGAGATGCACCGGTTCTGAGTGATACAACAATGGTGAAGCATGGATTTCGGCAGTTGCAACACTTTATACCCACTTCCAATGGCGTAGCACTGGATTGCCATAATTTTGCAGGGCAAGATTCTCAGATGGCAGAGTCCTGGTGCTGTAGGCATATGGGTTGGAAGTCTTTGCTGTTCCCAAGACTTCAAACAGGCGGCAAGGCCAGCAAGCCCTTCAAGTCACTTTGATTCTGGGTTGAAGAGTTGCAGGTCCGGTTCTTCTCACTCCCAGGCAAGGAGGACAGCAGGTTGGCAGAGCAGGAGTCCAGCAGAGTAGCAGTCCAGCAGAGTGACAGAAACTTCAGCACGGCAATCCCTCTTACAGGCAGAATATTTAAAAGTGTATTGAGTTGATGGTGTCAGAGGTCCAGTACTTATACCCAATTGTGCCTTTGAATTGGGGGAGACTTCAAAGAGATACATGTGAAGTGCATAGAGCACCTTCCCTTCATGCCCTGGCTCCAGACTCACTATACGGGGTTATGCAGCCATTTATGTGGGGACAGGACATTGGCTTTTAAGGTGTAAGTGTCAGCTCCTGCCTCCCATCCTGCCCAGAATGGGCCATCAGGAAGTGGATGGCCCATGACTCACACCTAAGCGCTCTTTGTGTTTGGCTGTCTAGAGGGAATGCAATAAAGCCCAACTGTCACCCGCCCCAGATGTGTATTCAGAGACAGGCAAAAGGCACCATATGGCTAAAGTCAGAAAATGCCAAATTTCTAAAAAGTGGCATTTTCAGAATTACAATTTAAAATTGAACTTCACGATGAGCTGGGATTTTAAATTGTGATTCTGGAGACACCAAACTTGGGGTCCCTTCCCTTTCCAATTAGAAATTAGAAGATGTAATAAGTGAATCCCAATGTTAACCCATGGGAGAGATAGGCCTTGCAGTAGTGAACAAAGAATTTAGGAGTGTTTCTCTACTACGACCTGTAAAACTTAAAAGTATATGTTTTTTACTGCACCCTGCCTTGGGATGTCGAGTGTGACATATGTATTATAAAGGACGGTTTGTGCCTGGTGAAAAGGTTAACATGCCAGGTCGGCATAGCTGTTTAACTACACACACAGTCTTTGAAATAGGAGGTCAGAGACATGTTTAAACGGCTACTGAAGTCTGAAGTGGGGAGCACAATGAGTGCTGCAGGCCCACTAATAGCATTTAATGTATAGTCCATGGGCACATGTAGTGCACTTTACTAGGGACTTATAAGTACATTAAATATGGCATTGTGGATAAGACAATGTTACAATGATTAAGCAACGAGAACAAACACTTTAGCACTGGTTAGCAGTGGCAAAGTGCCCGGAGTCCTAAGGCCAATAAAAACGCAGCCAGCTAAAACAGGAGGTCTGAAGGCATAAAGTCAGGGATATCCACACCAAGGAGGGCAGGTGGAACAGTGACCATCCAAAAATGGGTCACTTTCCAAGAGTATTGTTTGTGGCTGAATTGATAATCATCTAATGTTCCAGTGTAAGTAATAATGTATACAAACACATACTCTACTGGCATCAGGCAGGGAAGCTGAAAAAGATTTTTGATATGATATGCTGCATCGTTGTATAATGTAGGGTATAACAGACCAAGGGTCATCTTTTAGGGATTTTGATCATGATGAGTGTACAACTGAAATGCACTGTGCTGAGCATGAAGACATTGTAGATGTAGAAGTCCAACTTCTGCAGTCTTATTTGGAATGTCGTACGTTTACAATTTTGGTGCAAATTATAAGTTGGAGAAGACTAAGCGCCCTAAACCCTCTTTTTCCTTAATCCTTGGAGTAGTATGTGAAGCAATTTAATTTTCATGTGGAGATGCCATCAGCGTAGCCAGTGGCAATCTCAATGGAAAGACCTTCACTGATTTTGGTACCTGTGATTCAACGGTCTATGCAAGTGTATGCCAGCATGTTGTTGTAAATGGTTTTTTAAACCAAACAATAAAGAGTTATGACAGTGAAAAAAAAAAAAAGTGTATGCCAGCATGTGACTTACTCATTGAGCGGACTGGCTCTATTTATTCTTGGCTCCCTTAATTTGTACATTCTTGTACATAATGTTTATTTACACGCATAGTTCGTTTTGTTTTTGTCTCACAACAAAGACTTTTCTACTCGTTTTTGTCTCTGCTCTTCATTTTTCATTGTGAATAGATGGGGTAGTGGAATAATGCTTTTAATGGAATGTAATACTTTTGGTTTTGAGATTTAAAGTAGTGCTATGCTAAACATGTGTTAATATTTTTACAATGATTTGGTTGATTGATTCCAGTCTTCACCTTCCTTAGGTGGTGTGGTGAAGAAATGTGTGATAATTTGTCAACCATAGCTTCTCATTGGGTTAGTGAAGCAGTGGTGCTGCAAATCTGAAGTGGTGGGAGAGGGGTGTTAGGGAAATAATCATTTTTTTAAAACATACCTGTCACTGATGCTGCTGGCTGCCTTGGTGCTCCTCTCCTCCTAGCAGCCACTAGAGTGCAAAGCACAGGCCCCACCCATCATGAGAGTAGCACCAAGATTAGCCTGACGCTCGCTCAGGCACAGGGAGTCGTGCTTTTTCTCCACCCTGCTGGCAACACAGATGGGTTGGGGAAATATAAGCGAGCATGTCAGTTTAGCCTTTTTAAGTTGGCTGGCCTAACACACATGAGCACTTAAAGTGCTCATCACTCCTTCTGCCTGCCATGGCCTGGCCTGGCCTTAGATTCTATGGCTCAGTCATTGGAAGATAAAATGATAATATTGTTTTGTTATCATTTTTAGTTTTTTTGCTGACTGACTCTGAGCAGAAGGTCAACGCTCCTACGTCATTATGTAGGAGCTGCCCCGTAGTGTAGTCCTGTTAACATGCTGTGATGTTTTTTCCCTGCTGATGTGCAGTGCATTGTGTGACACAAGTCATATCATGGAGCCGGAGCCCGACCTCAACCAGTGTGGCTCACCTTCTTACAAACCTGTAGGTTCAATGCTGAATTTTGAAGTGGGGAACTGCCAGTTTTATACCGTCTGAGCCTCACCTGGTTGTGCTTTCATAACCCTCTCACCTGGCTGCCCAATCACCAATGGGCTGCCAGGTTTTCATAATGGTTACCCTGAACTATTTATGGCAGAGGGGCCATCATTAGCTTACAATGCCTGGCACCACCATGTGGGACATTTTGGTCCAAGAAAGGGAAATCAAACAATGGCCCCAAGCAAAGAGAGAAACACACGCAAGCAAACATAAAATCTTTGCCAAACTCGTACAGTAAACATGGTACTTGCTCAGAAGTGTTAAATGCCTACAGTAGAGCCACCCAACTGGGTGTGTGGTCCTCCACCAAGTGAGTGAAGGCCATCCACAAGGGTCTAAACATTCCTGGATGTGTGATTAGGCACGTTCTAAGTCACAAGAATCGATGACAAGTCCTTTGCTCAGTATGAATTATTATTCCTCATTGTCTTTTTCAAGGTCAAAACTGGCTTTTCAGGAGGTCCATTTTTTTCAATTTTTTATTGCATTGTATTGTAGGAGCCTTAAAGAGATTAGCAGAATTTATACTAACATAAGACTTTTTTGGGAAACACAAACCTTAGATATGAGTTGGCAAAGAAAATGTGTGATGTGCCTGTGAGCACGGAAATGGTAAACTAGTCTGTGGCAATGCAGAATGGAAAATTTGTGTTTGTCGAAATGCAGTTTCTAAACTGGGACTCACAAATATTATGTATGAGCCATTTGGAATTTGCAAATACTTGAGGACAGGAGATGTGCCCATGCAGATTACCATTGGGTGAGAGCATGAGGTATCCAGATCAAAACTAAAAAGAACCACAGTATTCAATATACTTTTTCAAAATGGAACAAGTATTTTTGGAGTGTCACATAGGACAAGGAGAAAGGCGAGGGTATGTAAGTAGGCAGCATGTCACACTGTTTGCACAAAGTGAGGAGAATATCAATGGGAGATACGGGTTGAGCAGGCATGTCATATTGGAACTAATTGATTAACTTGACCCTATTTAGACCATAAATACCCAGCACAGCCATCCAATACAAACTCATGGGCAGGAGCTGTGGTTCATTAAAAGAGCTGCATTAGGAAGTTACCAGGGCATTTTGAAGTCCCTGGTGGAAATTCACAAGGTGCTTTATCCTGGGTTTTTAGGTAATTCATTTTGTTGCCCTGTTACCTAGGATACTAACCCATATTAAATTTCCCTGTACACAACTGGACTTGCAGAACACAGATAGCTCAATGCAAAATAGGTCATAGCTCTGTAGATGGCCCTAATCAACTGATATGTTCTTCGTCAGGCACCTAATTCATGTTCAGAAATCACCTTTTGATGAATATACAGGTGACTGTCAATTCTGATTTTCTGATTACAGACATTGATTTAGTGGGTGCATGTTAGGTAAGTAGCAGCACAGTGCCTACTTGGCATGCTGTGTTTACATATCTCATATATGTCTTAATATGCAATAACACTTGCATTTGAAATGCCAAGAAGTTAGTTAGCCATAGTTACTGAAATCATAGATGTATTCACAGTGACTGAGGAAGAGAATGTACAACACTTCACGTAAGAAAACACTGAGGGACATATTTACAAGCCCCTATCGTCATCACAACTTTCACGACGTTGTGGTGGTGATAGGGTCTTCGCCTTATTTACAAGACAGCGCTGCCTTGTGAATATGTCACCCTTTCAAGGTATACATAACGTGAAAGTGGAGGGCAACGAGTGTTGCGGTGGAGTTTCCATCGCAACACTCATTGATTTTGATGCTGCCCCATATTTACAAGGGTAGCGTAAATATGGGGCAGCGCCAAAATTAAGACCAGGGAAAACCTTGAGCAAGGAGGAGAAATGTTTCATTTCTCCTTGTTTTTGCTGTTTCCATATGTGATGCGTTGTGCAGCACACATGGAAACATCAAAACGCCATTGATTGTTTATGTGCAGGAAGGTGTCCCTTCCTGCACATCAACAATCATTTAAAAAAATGATGTTTTGAAATTTCCACGGGAGCTGCATTAAGCAGCACACATAGAAGTTGCAAAACACCATTTAAAGATTGTTACACCTTCCTGCACATTTAAAATCTTCCACTGCTACGCAGACACCCTTCCACTATGGTGCAATGGTGCCTGCATTGGCGCCAGCCAGGTAAATTTAGGGCTTGCGCAGGGGGAAATGCAAACCTGCAATATATTGTTGTAAATATGGTACAGCCCTGCGTTTCAGAAGTGGTGGATTGCTGTGTTAAACCAAGCAGGCTAACGCGGTGCTTCACCACTTCTATTGTAAATATGCCCCCGAGTTGGTTGTAGATACTGGTGCCTTCTCATGAGCAAGGGAGCACTGCAGTATGTGCCTTAAGAAATGCTGCAAGATCATCTCAAGTTGCGCTATTTTAAATACGATTGTAATGAAAAAAGCCCCATACTGACCCATTGAATAATGATTCTGACTCTGATAATAGCCCTTTTCACAGACTCATAGATTGTAAGAGCTGCTGAGGTAAGAGCATGAAGAACAGATATCATCATCAACCATTTCTATGACAGTTTTGCACACTTCATTGAGTTATATGTAATACATATTTGCAGTCTTTAAAGGATTGACAAATCCTTTCACATGATGAATTGCAACAAAAACAAATTAGACATTTGGGTAGTGCTCTATAATGATTACTACTGAGGATGCACAAAATTAACTAAAAGAATACCATTCGGGTAAATAATCATGCTTATAACTCTCAAGCAACAGCCACAATCCCTGTCAGGGTGAACCAAATAAAATATGTAAATTAACCTGGGCTTTATTGTCTGGTAGTTTGGCACCAAATCAGTCAGTCTTATGTTTGAGGTAATGTATAATCTATTTGTGCAGCACTTAAACAGCAATAAAGTGAAAACACAATACAAGAAAAATCCCACACCAAGTTGGAAAAATAGAGCAACATTTAATAAATTAGTTGACACCAAAATTCCAATCAGTAGAACCGGAGTTTTACATTTTTTAACATTTTAGTGAAAGATCAAAGGGACAACTGCGGATATCTAGTTGCGCGAGACAGAGGCAAAGTCAAAAGGTATTACTGACCGCGATGAAGCACATTTCGAATATTCGGGGTAAATTGGCCCCGGTCTCCACTTACCTTCAGAATTTGAATACATTTTAAAAGTCTGAGAATGTAAATTTCAACAGGGCAATGTAACCAATGGTGTCTGAGGAGGAGGGGTCATCATTGAGGAGCCGCTGGACGAAGTCGCAGTGAAGATTTATATGTTCAGACTTAGTCTATTTTTTGGAAGTCTAAAATATCCAGTGGAATAAAGCTGCAGGCTGTAGCCAATGAGGGCTCCATGTTGCTGTATACCCCTTCTGGGAGGAGCCACTGAGCGTGATTTCTTGCAGTGGAGAAAAATGTATCGGAAACTACAGCTAAGTTAGGATGACTGGCAATGCACCTTGGGGAGACCACCAAGCAAGTAGGTCCTGGTCTCCTCTCGGTTCAGGGACCTTTTTGGCAGAAAAAATTCCAATTCCCAAGTTTAGACTTTGACTGTTTCTACACATTTAGCGCCACTTTCAAATGTCCAGGACTGGCTAGGTACTACTTTTTAGGCAGGACTCACTTCAGGCAGGCTCCAGGTTCCAGGTTCAACATTCAAGTTGTTAAAGGCTTTAGCATCCCAGTAGCTTAGAACAAGAAGCCTGTCAACTAGCCCTTGGAGTCACTCTGGTAGTCCTGGGTTCAAGCAGCAAAGTAGTCGTCCAGCAGCGGGGACGTTCTCTGAGGGTTCAAGAGATGTTTCCAGCAGTAGGGCTGTCCTCTGAAGTACAAAGTAGGCTGCAAGCAACAGAGCAGTCCTCTGAAGTGCAGGGAAAGCCTGCTTTCTGAGTGTTCTCTGCAGGCCAGGAGTGAATTGAAGGGTCTGAGGGTCCTATTCTTATACCTGGTGCTAGCTTTGATGTGCAAAAACATTTGAAGTTTTCCCCCCACAGATGGTTATCGAACTTCCTTCCTCCCTGACCAATCTCCAAGGGGTCTGGTGTGACAAACGGCTAGTGTGAAGTTCTTTGTGAGTGTGCTGAGACCGCTTCTTTGAAATGTAAGTGGTGGAGGGAATAGCTCTGCCCCAAACATCCTGACTGGATGGCCCATCCTGCCAACACCTAGCCTCCCTTTGTCTCACTGTCTGGGAGAAATGCACAAAGGCCTACTGCCATGCTAATCACAGTCGTGTGACCCAGGTACCAAACGGCTAGGACAAAAACACACCAGAAGTCACATTTACAGAACTGTGACTTAAAATCCAACTTTACCATTAAATAGGTTTTTAAATTACAATTCTTTAGAGACCGAACATGACATTTCTACCCTTTCCAAGCAAAGGTTATCCCTTATTAAATATAATAAGGCAACCAAATGCTATACTATTGGAGAGTAAGGCCTCGCAGCAGTACAGAATGAGTTTCAGAGTTTTTCACTACCAGGCCATGTAAAACTTAAAAGTATGTTTAACTTTTTAACTACAATTCATCCTGTCCTTAGGGCCTACCATAGGGTGACTTAGATGTATTGAAAAGGGCGGTTATGCTTCTCAAAGGTCAAATGGGTTGGCAGTTTAAAACTTCACACACGTTGCAATAGCAGACATGAGACATATTTTACAAGGCTACTTAAGTGGGTGGCACAATAAGTGCTGCAGGCCCACTAGTATTTAATTTACTTTACTAGGGATGTAGAAGTAAATGAAATGTGCCAATCAGGTGTAGGCCAATTTTGCCATGTGTTAAGTAGTAGGCACAAGCACTTTAGCACTGGATAGCCGAGCTAATGTGGACAGAGTTCTAGAGAAGACCACCCTAAGGCTGACAGGTCTAAATGTGATCTACCCCAGCTGAAAGTGTGGAGAACTACTCTCATCACTAAGGCAGAAGAATATTCACAGATCATCAGCATCGAAGTGGTGTGACATGTGTTGGTGTTCCACTGAAACACATTGTGGGAATCTTACCTCTCATCTGCATGAGCCATCTAAGGGGCATGTGGCCTGTTTGAACTTGGAAGTGAGTCTCAAACAGGTATGGCCTCAGTTTCTGTAGAACACAGCTTCTCTCTCAGTAGCATTATATCTCTGTTCACTGGGAAATAGTCTCCTACTGATGTAAGCTACACATTGGCATAGGCTCTCCTCATTTAGCTGTGACAGTACAGCCCCTGTGCCATGCTGTGAATTATCAGACTGCACTAGGAATTATTTGGTTAATTCAGGAGTCTTGAGTAGAGGTGCAGTTCACATAGCCTTCTTGAGAGTGTCAAGCACTTTCTGGCAGGCTGCTATCCAGATCACATTCTTGGACTGCTTCTTAAAAGTTAGCTCAGTTATGAAAGGAACAATGGTGCCATATCCTTTAACATAACTATAGTATCCAGTGAGGCCAGGAAGGCCCAAACCTCAGTCTGAGTTTTGGAAGGAATCCCAGGCAAGTATACTCTCAATCTTGGCCTGAAGGTACTGCACCTTGCCCCTGCCCACCAGGTGACTCAGACACACTACAGATCCCTGCCTTTTCCGGCCTTTTGCAGAGCCTGAATTATCTCTTGAAGGTAGAACAAGTGATACTCCCAGCTGGAACTGTAGACAGCTAAATCATAAATGTAGGCAGTACTGCAGGACTCCATCCTAGCCAGGAATCTGTTTTCCAACCTCTGCCAGGTAGCAGAGGCATTCTTCAATCCAATAGGATCACTCTGAATTGGAAGTGGCCCTCTGGCTGGGGTAGAGAATGCAGAACTGTCTCTTTAGCCCCCTCAGTCCAGGATTGTTGTCATTTTGCAGACTTCAGGGTAAGATTGATAAGGAACTTGGCAGACCCTAACCTATCTATAAGTTTCTCAGCTCACGATGGGGTGAACATCATTCTTGCTGACTGAGATGAGACACCTATATTCCATGCAGAAACTGAGTTCTGGGGCGATGCCCAAGGGAGCAGGTTTTGGTACCAGCACAGTAGGCTGGACCAACCACTCCCAATTCCACCATCTTGGAGACCTCCTCCATAATGCTAGCCCTCACCTTATCAGATGTATGTTTTGTTTTTCACAGGCATACAGTATTCTTTGTCAATATTTGTCAATATCATGGGTAAACAAATGTGTAAACCCACGAGTGAGAAAGAACAGAGAGGCAAACTGCTTCTACAACTGACATCAGTTATGTTGCTGCTCTGGGGTCAGAGAAGGAGAGAGGTTGACACCTTCGATTGACCCATCTCACTCCAGGAAAGATAGGAGTTTGGGGAGAGGTTTACTCTTCTATTCCACTCCTTCACCTGTCATCAGGAGCATTGTAACTTCAGACTTCACAAAATGGGGGTTGAGATGATTGACGAGGAATACCCTTAAGTCAATTCTAGGGGTCTTGAGGGCCTCCAGTTAGGTGACCTCCCCCTATCTCTCCTTCACCTCATAAGGCCCTGCCCAGTGTCTTGTAGGTAGAGGTGGGCGGAGTTCATGGAGTTGCACTACACAGAATTCCACATGGTTGCAGAAAAACTCAGTGGAGTTTCCCTGAGTTTTGCTCCACTTTTTAGTTTCATTCCGTCCAACCAAGAAACCTGTGTCAGACATCCACAGATAGGACACATGCAAAAGACAGTAGTGAGAGATTTGCTTCCAGAACTATAGGTTGCAGAGGCCGTGGTGAAGGATCAGACATCCACAAAAAGACGGAATGCAGGCAAGCGAAATGGGAGAGCATGGGCCCATAGAAAGGGGCATACAGGCAGTTGAGAGAGCAGCACAGCTACAGGCAAGAGAGCCCGGGTTTAAACATCATGGGTAGTGGTGGGAAGGGTATGTAGGAAAGAGTGATAGATTAAAGGGCATACACATAGGAGTTGGAGATTTTTTACCAAACTTCACGCTCCCAGCGGAATGCGGAGTTGGCAAAGCTCCAGTAAATCCGTTGGCGGAGCGGAGTTCACCACCCCCCCTTACTGGTAGGGCCCTGGGATTCCGTGGCTCCATCACCCACACTTTCTTTCCAGGTTTTAGCTTAGCCAGAGTGACCTTCTGGTCGTGCCAGAGTTTTATTACCGCCTGGCTGTCACCTAAGTTTCAGAAGCCTTCTTCTCAAACATTTGCATCTGGTTTCTAAGAGCCAGTATGTGGCTGACTACATCCTGAGAGTCTTCCTAGGAGCTTGTTCCCACCCTTCCTTCACCTGATAAAGAGATCCCCTAACAAGGTGACCTAGAGGAGCTCCAATGGGCTAAACACAACTCCTTTTTGTGATACTCCCCTATAGGAAAAAATCAAACATGGTAAGATGATGTCCCACTTCTGCCTCCTGGGCTCAGGCAGACCCATAGTCATGCCTTTTAGGGTCTTGTTGAACTTTCCACAATCCCATTTATCTGAAAGTGATAGGGTGTGGAGGAATTATAAGTCACTGCTCACTCATCCCACATTGACTTCATGTAAGCAGACATGAAGTCAGGCACTTCTTCTTTGGATTATCCTACTCAGCTGTATGGCCCTGGGTATCTAGTAGCATGGTCCTCCTAAACCAGGAGAACTGTATTGCCTTAAGGCAGTTTTCAATTCCAGGGCTCCAACAATGCTTATGCCCACCCTTTCAAAGTGTTAGCAGGGGATAGTTGTGGTAATCTGTACAGAGTATTGATGCGATTTCAACACACAGGTAGGGCCTAGGCAAAACGTTTGGGGGAAGATCACCCCCTAATGCTGATGGGTCTATCACCTGCCTACAGGATAACATTGCATCTTGAGATGAGGAATTCTTCATGAAGTGACCTGTATGGTGAATTCATTTCCCCTGCCACTCCCACCATTTATGTGGCCAGTGACTAATGTTTTTCACTGATTGGCCTAAATCTCTCTTTCAAAGTCCTATCTAGGCAGCCAATTTTCTTCTCCAGGACCACAGTTGCCTTCAACTGCTGACACTGAAACATCAGCAGTATTCCATGTAAAACCCAGACTTCTTTGAAATGGGATATCACCCTAACTCTCATCACCAGTTGCAGTACGTGCCTTGATGGCAGCTCCACACACTTGACTGATGTCAGCTCTATGCTTCCTCATTTATCTATGGTAAGGGAGATTTCACCTCACTACTGTCTGTGATAATACAGGTGGTGATTGCTGTGGTGGCATTGTTGCTCTGTGCCTGTACTGCACACTCATCAGAGGAAGCCCAGTAGCCATCTCAAGAATGGTGGTGGCCACCCACATCCCTCTTCCACATTAGACCTCCATGCTGGGTTCCGCTTCCTCATGTTATGTGAGGCCCTCTGGAGAAAAAGACTATGTTCATGGTTAGTTGTTGAAAGCTTGTCATTTTTGCATGTTTTGTCTCATACATGGAGATCATAAATTGCAATTGAAAGAATTATTTTATCCTATAGACAATATATTTGATCCCATTTTCAACACTGCCTATGTACCTTTTCATTGTACTACTGAAAATCGACCTCCAGAATATTGTGATACAAGAACATCGAGGACAAAAAAGGACACAATAATGCAAGGTAATAGAAGTATAAACTTGCTATTCCTAACTCCACATGTACTTACCTTGAACATATATAGCAAAGGTAGTGGAGTTAGGTTTAGAAAATCTCGACTTACTTACGTGTCGATACGTTTTTCCAAAATGTTGTCCTCAATATTGTGTCTCATCGACATTCTAGGGTCAGGGTTCAAGGTGCACATTGTACCTTTTTCCTAAGCATGTGGGGCAGCCTACTATATACCCCATAATACATTTCTCCAGTACAGTTACTGGGTCCAATGGTTACAGTGGAGGGCATTTGGTATTTAGACAGAATATCAGAAGCACAAATAATGTGGGACAAAATACTGTGTAAAAAATATGGAGGACAACAATATCGTATGAATTTTACAACTTTTCAGAGAGTCGCAGGAACGTGACTCATAAGGAATCGGTATGTGTCACAGATGAAGCTTCATATGTATGATTTAGCGAATCAGAAATTGCGATTTGGTAACTTTCGCTATTTCTAGTTTGCTCTTTTTTTGCACGAAAAGATCGTACATACAATTCTTAAACCAGCAATGCTTTTCTCTTCTCGGCTGTATACAACACAACTGGACATATATTATTAAGCTTTTAATAATGTATATAAGTAAATTTTAGGAAACAAAAGGAGAATTACAAATGGGGAAATTGCAGTATATTAACGCCCAATTTGCTTTATAATTTCCATATGATGTGTTTCATTTGTTTCCTTTTTAAATAGTTAATGACCCTGTTTAATCTGAATATGTAGATCGTCTGAATGTGTCACAACAATAAAATATGTTCTTTCAAAAGGTATGCTCACCTACTAGCTTACATTTATTTTCATTATCATATATTTTGAAAGTTTATGTTGGGAACATTTATCAAAAGTAAAACAAGAGCAACATTTTACATGAAGTAAGCGAATTCCTTCATTCTAACTCACATCATCCTGCCCTTCGCCTCCAGCTTTACGTCTTTTTTTCATTCTTGGGAATTCTCGTCACATTAATTGTTTGACAGCATTTTTTTTGTCTTTTCACAGAAGGTACACATTTCTAAAATGCCAATAACATTCCACAAAATATTTCCCATGAGTCGTAGCTAATTGCAGCTTGGATTACTGAGACATCTTGTACTAGATCATTTTTCTTTTCTTCAAACATGAAAACAGAAATTAAATCTGGGCATTCGCAAGCAAAACAACCACTCACTGTAAGTGAATTTGTAGCCGGTTGACTTTAACTACACATTACAGGTGTATTAATTGTTCGGTTTGAACTATAGCACAGTGGATTTTCAAGTGAGTATCGTCTAACAAACCTACAAACACCTTCAAAATGTCTCAAAAATTATTATTTCATATGGTCCCTTTTGCAATATCCAGATCGACATTAAGCATTAAGACTAAAAAACTTTGCATTAACCTAAAATGCACGGTGCTATTTTTCACTTATCTGACTGCTCTTCCCTCAGCTCTAATTTGAATAAATACCTATTGGAAATCTATTAAATGCAAAAATTGTGTTTATTTTATCTAAAAACACGCGCCCTATAAATGTAGCTTTGTAAAGATAAAAAACATTTTTTTAAATAATCTGAGACAAATCTTACATGAATCGATATAGAACTAAGCACAGTGAGCCCAGTATTAAATGACCTGCAATCACAAATGCAAATGACGAACATGCTAAACATCGTTGCTCCAGTGTGTGGTAATTAGAGGGTGCATAATTTTCTGCAATTCCAAGTTTGGATAATAATGCACAAATTGCCCTTAAATTCACCCATTCCGTGGTACGCAGATGAGTATTTTGTGAAATTTGTCCACCGACCCGTATCTTCCAGAATTTTGCCAGAGGCCACACAAGTGAGTCAGGTGCCATTAATGCCAAATTTTGCATCCCATTTTATTTGTAAAGAGAAGAGGAGTTTGTGGATGAAATGGTATTCTCTTCTTAATTGTAACCAGGACATGAGTTTTAACTCTCTTTATACAGGTGCAGTCCGCCCTAAAGGGCAGAGGGTTACCACCCCCCCACCTTTTTGGAAACATGAATAGTGTGAGTCAGGGTGAGCAAACTTCAACCTGACAGACACAGTTTACGTGCTGGTCAGGCAGCAAGGCGCTATACATGTGCTAAATGTGCAGGCGCCTGGCTGTTGAGCTGAACTTTGCTTGGCTGAGGATTTCACAGACCTGTGAACGTGACCGACTCAGCCCAGCAAAGTGCTTTTTAGGACCTCCTCCTCATGTTGTGGGGTGTGCCACTGATAGACTAAGACCTGTGACCTTCAGTATTAAGTAGGCCTGGGTGGGGGTTGCGGAGTTGCTGGAAAAACTTCACAGACTTTCGTGAGCAGTGGAGTGCGGTAAGTCGCGCTGCTCAAGCTGATTTTTAGCACCAGAAGTTTGTCCCATGCTGTAAAAGCAGTGCAAATGACACCACACACAGTACAAGAGGGCCCTGCTTCTTTCTGCTGCTCGAGTAGATGGTCTACTTGAGCAGTAGCTTCCTCAACACGAGCAACAGGTTTCTCAATGCGAGTGGTAGCAACCTACAGTGTCCGCCTGGGTTGAGTAAGTCTAGTGAATGATTTTTCTCACTCGCGCTCACCAACTTAATGTTAGCGAGCTGTGCAAAAGGGAAAACTGAGTGCCACTTTGTGGAGTATTTCGGAACTCTGCGTGGAGCGCCCAGTTGTCAAAACTTTGCAAACTCCGCAGGTGGATCGAAATTCGTCATCCATCCCTAGTATTAAACCCAAAAATGCCCAGGACCAGCAGTTGCACTGACCCAATCCCACTCTGTGACGAGAGAGGGATTCTCTCATTGGCTGACCCAGTGGCAGAGGCAGAGAAAGGCAGTAGTCCTAACCATCCACAGCCTTAGAGGCTTCCCTACTGCCACCTTTGACAAAAAATGCAGCCCAGTAAGTGATTCTTTTTTCCCTCAAAGTTTGGTACATGCATGCATGCATATATATGTGTATTTATGAATGTATGTGTATTAGTGCATGCATCCTGTGTCTGTGTGTGTGTGCATGTGTATGTGCTTTTGAATGGTAAATATATGTGTGCATGCTTGTGAATGTTTGGATATGAGTCAGTATGTATGTAAATGGTTAAGTGTGTGTGTGTATGTGTGTGAGTGTTCAGCCCATATACCCCCTGCCTGCTCAAATTACCGACTGTATGTATATATAGGAGAAGCTTATGGCATATTAGGATTCAATATAATACTTTCCTTGTATAGTTGTTTCAAATTAAATTTTAGGATGTATCTTCCAATGTCTGATTGTGTGTGATTGATAACCAGTTCCCGCAAGGTATCTTTGCAAGTAAACATTCTTTTTATTATCGTTGTTTCTCAGTATACTCTCTTTATGATTAATCGGCGTCTTCTCTCTCCTGTTTTATTCCCAGTGTCCAGATGACAGGAAACTTGCAGCGGATCCCCTCGGGACAAGAGTTTATGCAGGAGAGTCGACTGTCCTCAATATTATAACTGAACCGTCACCACGTCTCCCCGTGTACATGCATGTGATAGTGCAAAAAGAGGGAGGGGGCAGGGAATCTTGCTCAAGAAAACATCACTGTCAATACAAATAAGCCTCTGATAAGGTTATATTTAACTGTCCCTAGGTGTTAAGTGGCTTAAGTCGGGCTCACCCTTCTATGGTGCTCTTAGTAACCTGTGCATCAACCTCCCACTGTCCCCAGCCCTGAAGAAGGTCACGCACCTGCATTAGCCACACACCTCCAGGTATCTGGCTGGGACCAATGGCGGACCTGCGAGGCTCTGTCTGCGTGGCTTTTCCACGGCTGCTTCTCCCAATGCCTCCCAGCTCACTCCCGGAACCTCAGGTGATTCCTCTGATGGAAGTTGGGTAGCGGCGGTCTCTGTAACTCCCTCAAGTTCTGACGATCGTCTGCTTTCTTCCTGCGACCTGTGTTCCCGCCCAAACTCTGGCTGACGATTCAAATAACGATCTGTCCTCCAGGGCAAAGGGTAAAGGCCCGCCTCCTCTTGGTCTGAGGTGGATGGTTTTAAGTGACAGGGGTCCGGAGTATTCTGTAGACAATAATAACGTGCATCTCCTGAGATCGAGTCACCATGGAAGGGCCAAGGTGTGGGATCGTCAGAACACTCCACCTCATCACATCCAAATAAGCGTTTGCCATGTTAAATGTTAAATGTTCAAAGACCAGCATACAACAAGTATCAATGAGTCTAACTCCATGGTGAGTAATCTACAGCAGCAACCTTGCTTTGTTCTGTCAGTTTATGGGCTTAATCTGACTGGTATTACAAAATAAAATTGCATTCATGTAGTACAGGAAGCTTATGGAACTTGAAATTCACAAGCACTGATCACTGTAAATGCCCAACTGATTCAGTTAGGTTTTTTCCTGGGATTACCTATTTTTCTCATTGTATATTTTTTGATTGCAAAAAATCAAACAGCACCTACCGTGGTATATACAAGACAAATAAAATGCTCCAAACAGTGGTCACCAGGAAATGGATATACAAACAGAGCAAGTCACAGATGAGAAATTGTAATATTCTGGACTAAATAAGGGAGACACATTGTTGAAAGGAATGATTTGAAGCTATGGAGGTAATCTGGGGCTGTGTCCAACAGATAACAGTACCTAGAGAGGTAAGTGAGCTGTGGCATTCCATTATTTTGATGTGCTCCTGGAAGAGTTCATAAATATGGACAAGACAACCAGGATTAGCATCAGCAATACATTTCAAGTGATGTGAGTTCGTAACACAAACTGAAATTTGCTGAAATTAGAATGAGGCGGTTAGGGGTAAAGAACAATGCAATACAATAGACTGTCTAGTCTTGAGATGGGTAAAGATTGAATTGAAAGCTGCAAGTGATAAGTGATTTAGAGATCTGCAGTTTGCAGATGGGTAGTCAACAGGAATGGATGCAGCCTGAGGAAAAATAATGTGCATGAAAACATGGCTCCCCAGGGTTTATTATGAGTGGTACTCTGAGACCATACCATGAATGGTCCACGATGTGGACTGTCATTATTAGCATTCACTCTGTACATATAGGTCAGTGCAATGAGGTTTTACCAGAGTAAACTATGCCCTGCACATTAAAGTGTACTGTATCAGTTGTCTGCTATAAATAGATACCAGTTTCATTGAGTCAAGACGCTTACACCATTAAGTAATGGCTAACTTAGAGGCCACATCACCCACTGTTTACCTAGCAAGAAGAGAGGTTGGCACAGAGTTTCCACTTAGAGCATATGACAAAGTACTTCTGTTTTTACTGGCCATCCTTAAAATCAGTATTAACATAGCTGGGGGCACGTGGGGGTGGTAGGAGTGCAACTGTAATGTCTCATCACAAACCTGAAATATACATAGGTGAAGAATTGGGATGTTGGGATATTCCGTTCTGTTTGAAGCCAAGCTAATTACAAGAAATCTGACTTGCTATACAGATCTCACATGTAAATGCAAACAATGAGTCTCCAGGCGTCATGAATTCCTTGCTGCAAGTATTGAAACATGTATTAAAAGTGCAACTCTTTAGGATGGTTGCACCAATAATGCTTCAGTGCACAAAAAACAACATATTTTGTATTACTGTAATGTCTTTATTGTTATTGTTTTGTGTGCTTTAAAACTCATGCCAGTAAGGGGCTTAACCATGTGACTCATTTGTCTGTGCTGACTCTGATGACTCATTTGTTGTTTCCCTTTAGCAGCAGATGCAAGTTCTGGAACATGCTATAGGGTGCAGCATTCCGAGACAGAGTCTCTATTTAAAGAGGTTATGTCCTTTCAGCTGCGCTTGCTATTCATGTTTGATTTTGAAAGGAGCAAAAAAATTGAAGATCCAATCAACCAAGAGGTTCTCTTGATTTTAGAGAGCTGTTCTGGTCTTCCTACAGAACAAGGTTGCACGCGTTTCTTAACACCCTACATGCTAACTGCATGCTTTCATTCCGAGCTCTCCCTCTCCAGATGTTCGGATTAGGTACAACCTTCTGGCATTTGAGCAGAAATTCTTCTGGCAATTTGGGAAAAAAGAGTGCTCCAGTAAGGTGGCAAGTTGGAAGGAACATTGAGGTCTGCACTAGTGGTTGGTGAAAGGAGATTAACCAACCACAGCACAAGGGACAAACTGGGAACTAACTGCTAGTTCTCCCTTAGTAGAGATTTATCTTTTGAGATATAGGCTTGTTTTGGGAACTCACAATGAACATTTAAAAGAACAGCTGCAGCTTTTGATTGAGGAATATCAAGAAATGTATATTATTTAACATAAGGAACTGTAGATCTGGACATTCCTCTCTTAGTGAAAACAACCAGGGGTTTCTTGTGTGAAATGTAAAAAATGATTCTTCATGAAAGTAAAACTAAGAATTGTTGGCTAACCTTTTTTCTTCAAGGTCTTCTTCCCTGCAGTACCCCCCTAGCTTCCCTTCTCCCCGTTTGGCCACATTGATTCTCTGGTGAAATATAAAACTGAGGGGTATATTATCAAGGGCATTATCGCCGCTTTAGCTTCACTTTTTGCCGCTAAAGCGGCGATATTCTTATCACCCTATTAACAAGGCAGCGCTAACATGTTTCAGCGCATGTTAGCAGCCGATCTCGTAACGCATCTCATGACAGCGATAAATATCGCTAATGTGATGGAAAGTAGGCGTTCCCTCCTAAGTCAACATGTAAAATGCTCGCAAAACCGACATCGCTGAATCAACAACGCTGCCCCTGGACAGCGAAGCGATAACAAAACGCACGCTAAGCCCCCATTATCGCATGATTCCAACGCCAGAAAAAAACCTGACTCACCATTTATGCCTATGGGAGGTGGATTGTAAGGCTGAGTCCATACTCTCCTATTACCAAGCTTGGCATTAGCGCTGTGAAATCATCGCAGGATTTCACACGCTAATGCTAATTATCACAGTCTATTGCAGGATTTCACATCGCCTGTCAGCTAAGCGTTGCTAATACGCCGCTGACACGGCGATGAAATCCAGCGACAGCTGGCGATAATTTAAATCGCGCTAAGCGTGTTTAATGATAATTATCGCTTGTCCTTGGTAATATGCCCCTCAGAGTCTGTGTTGCTATGAGTAGGGCATCTTGAGAGCATTGCTTCAAAGGAACCAGGCAAGACACCAGGCTTCTGATTTATCTATGGGGCAGAAAAGGCCAGAATATCACGGATCTGCATTTTAGGAAGGTACGCTGGTAAGCTATAGAAATCGCATATTTTGAGAAAAGATTTAATTTGAAAATCTTTTTCCTCCAAGAGGAAGAGGGGGTTATGCAGAAGACCCTTCTATATCTTAGCAATACGCTGTTTTTAAATAATATTGTGTTAGACCTGGCCCTTTTTGCAGGTTTATCCACAAACCTCTTGCCTTCTGCCTCCTATTTTTCTGACCCTGTGGAACTGGTTTGGACTGAGCTCCGAGACTCTGAAGCACAGAGAATAATGAGAAAATGGGGTCTAAGTATTGGACCTTAAACCCCAGGATTTTAGATTACTTCCAGAAACATGAGGGCCCTGTCAAGAAAAAGAGCGGGTGACGTGTGAGGAGTGCTACCTTTTCGATGTGAAGGGTGGGTTGGCAGAGGAAAAATCCTGACTATTTTTGCCCTGCTGCGGCATCCTGCTTCTGAAGAATCTCCAAGAGCATGTGCATGCTTGCCTCATGTAAGAAGTCTCAGGGAAATCAAAGACTTCAGGAAAAGATCCTTGCTGAATCTAAAGTAACCTGCCTGGAAGGAGAGCTGAAGTTCTTTGTGAGGAGTGCTGCCCCTGATTTGTGTGTGTGGGGGGGCGGCCTGCAGTTGCTGCTCCTTTCTGGCACAGAGAAAGGACTGGACTGTTCTTTTACAGATTTGCAAAAATAGTGCTTTATGAGCGCTGTGTTCTTCACC
Source organism: Triturus cristatus (assembly GCF_964204655.1). Taxonomy (NCBI): domain Eukaryota; kingdom Metazoa; phylum Chordata; class Amphibia; order Caudata; family Salamandridae; genus Triturus; species Triturus cristatus. The sequence goes on along the minus strand of NC_140584.1, from coordinate 237,352,377 downwards.
TTTTTAAAAGAAAGATATGTGTGCTGAGCACTGTTTACAAGTCCTAGTGCTTGTTTGACAGAGTGCGTTCAATGCTCCACTGTTTCTGCTGTTTGGGGGCTGCAAGAAGGGAGAGCTTGGGTGTGGAAGTTCTCTCCCCCTACTTAGCAGCCGGTGCATGTGCCTGCTGCCGCAGAGACAACTAAGGAAGTCCTGGGCCAGAGCTCCAGCATTGGTGAGAAATGCTGACGCCTCCAGAGGGTGGGGCCCAGCCACCAGAAAAGACCAAAAGAAATGACTGCGGCCCTGGAGGGCCAGAGGATAGCATGATTACCCGCAGGCCACTGCGGAGGCTGAGCAAACCATTAGTGCCACACGGATCATCTCCCTAGTGATGCGTGGGCTTGTTTTACAGTTGTCTGCATGCACGCTGGCAGCTGCCTTCCATCACATGCAGCGAGGGCTTGTTCGGCAGCTGCACCATACAAACGCGAGCAGCTGCCTGTCACTATGTGAAGTGTGGGGACCCAGTGACTTCTTCCTGCTGACTGTGGTGGTGGGTGTGTGCCCCCACCCTATGGTAACCTACCTCAGTGCCTGGCAGCAATACGTGGAGTGTCCTTGACGGAGACCTCCCCCTTGTGGAAGCTGGCCACTTGTAAGGAAATCTTCCTGGAAATCCTGTGCAACTTCTCGTAAGAGCCCAGGTGGTCTGGTGCTCTATGTTGGGGGTTGTAATTACCGCATCACCCGTAATAGAACCACAGTGGCACGGACAGAGGATCCTATTGGATTTATGCTCTGATTTTTGGGTAGATGTTGTGTTTCCTCACATTCTAAGAGGTGGCATAGCAGGCCCAGCAGTTATGATTAATGTGTTTCTTGGGAATTACCATATAAATTGTTGTAGGAGTGCAGGGAAGCTGCACCCTTTATGTTCATAGTGTTATTTGGTAATGTATGTATGACTCATTTACGCTCTGCATCTAACTTCTGCATTTTTAAGTCCAGGTGTAATGATGTATATTGGAATTGTATGATATGCACAGGACGTATGACTTTCGTAATGTATTTGTGACGTGTACAACCTATAAGTTTACTTTATTGCAGTACCTATAATATTATGACAATTGCCTAGTTGGCAAAGTGATTTATGGTTAATGTGATTGTGGTCTATGTGTTTTATATACAATATATGAGATATTTGTATATACTACGGTGGGTAGACTCTTTTGTGGTGTGTGTACTGTGTCACAGGTGTATGTGTGTGTTGCGCAAAATCATTGCACATTGCCTCTGGGATAGGCCTGACTGCCCTGTCAAGCTACCAAGGGGGTGAGTAGGGGTGATCTTGGGTGTGTAACTCCCTTACCCTGACTAGAATGGTGCATTCTGTCTGGCTTAGGTGCATATCCTAACCAACTAGAAACCCCATTTCTAACATAGGGTATGATATTTGAGGAAACCAGGGTGTTGGAAATCATGACCTGTTTGTAGTATCCTCCCACTGATTTCCCAATTTGAAACCCCTGGATGCTCCTTTGATGACTCTAAGAATGCCCAGGGCTCTGCCTAACCAGGGCCAGTGCTATGCTGAAAACACACATAGAATACAGTGAAAACACCTACATACACTAGGGTACACTAAGGGTTAGGGTACCCTTATGATTAGCATGACCTCCCCTATATGGCCCTAGTACATAAGAGGGCAAGGGGATTAAAACTATCTTTAAGTCCCTAGTATATAATAGGGCATGGCAGTTTAGAGGTCAGCAGCCCTTTCTGCATTAGCATGTCTACACTGCGGAAGCCAGAGGTCAGTTTAAAGGCAGCCCTGTTTTGCAGGACTACTTCTAAAATGTAAATTGTGCCCAAATTCGACTTTGGTGCTTGAGGTACTTGAAAACTGATAAACTGCAATATTCTGGCATATTAGGTACCCCCAGGGTATCTCCTAGGTGTCCCGGTTAGAGGGTCAGGTACTCATAAGGAGGACCCTTATAAAATAGGTTTTATATGCCTTGGGGATGGTGAAATTGAACATTTCACTTCCCTCATTGTAGTAAAGTGCTTCACAAAATCGAAGCACTGTGGAAGGAGGATCTACAATATTTTTACTTAGTCAGGATCCCTAATGTCTCCCCTAAGTGTTCCAGGAGTGGGGGGTCCTGTAGATAAAGGCAGGGTCCTTATAAAATATGTTTTGTAAGCCCTTGTGTTGGAGAAATTGCCCAGCCACATAAGATAACATGGCATCAGTTTTTTTAATAACTAATGCTAGACTTTATAAAAAAATATCATTCAAGGACTTAGGAGAATGGTATTGATAAATCCAACAATATGCTTTTGTTGAATCTATCATAAAATGTACAGAAAGGAAGTTATAATACTTTCTCGCCTGTAAGCCATAATTCAGCCTTCCAGTGATCTGTCCTGATTGGTCAGAGTTAAGTGGATTAGCCAGTCTGCTTTGATGAATTGATAAGTGGCACCTGGGATGAAGAGCCATTCTGGGAGGAGAGTGTTCTGCTGCATAAGAATGCTAGAGCAAGGGGGAGGGGTCATACGCCATGAGCTTTAAAGGCCCAGGGGGCAGGCAGAAAAAGCCAGGTCCATCTATGCCCATCCCCTCTGAGCCCAGCCAGATGGCAGGCTTAAGGAAGGAATGTGCTGATGCCAGGGGGAGGGAGAATATGGAGATGAGCCATCCTCAAGGTTAGTTTCGCCAGCTCTTGCCTCTTTGCTGAGACTTCAGCAGTATTGAATTTTGAAGAACTATTGCTTTCTTGGAGGCCATTCCAAGTGCCACACTTTAGAGGAAATGGTCATGCTCTGGGGTGTTGCACTGAACCTCATTGGATAGGAGTGCCCACCTGTGTGACTCCAGAAAACACTGGATAAGTATCTGAGAAGGATGAACCTTTCAGATCTGCTGCTTGAAACCACAGAAAAAGAAGAGTCCATGCTGGAAGTTTGATTTCCACTAACCAGGCCCTGCACTCTGACTGACTGTGTCTGCTGCACAATCTGGAACTACAGCCCTGTGGACCAACTTTGCTTCTAAAGGACTAAATAGTGGACTCCCTGCTAACTACAGGTTAACAGATATCAGCTGGACCATCGCCACCAAGAAACCCCAGCCTGGAGGGACTCCAGTGGATTTGTCCAAGAGGATTGTGGGAATTGAAGTTCCACATTTTTAAGGATCATCTGGGAGCTTCCAGACCCTTGGAGTACGTTTTGGAGACTTTGGGACCTTCAGTAAGAAGTTCCAGAAGTTTAAAGAAGTATAGAGCAAATTAAGAAAAAAGCTCCATAAGTGGCCTGACTCGACCTAGGCAGCCAAGTCGGTGACCCTCAACTGCATACAGGTCTGCCATCCAGGTTCATTCCGCTGAAAGGCAGTGGAGGTCCGACTTCCAGAGTTTGACCAGGAGCTGGTGGAAACTCAAGCCTGCGAACCCTCACCAAATCCACCCTGGTGAATAGCATCGAGGGGCCCCGTGAGAAAAAGCTCTGTAAAAGTTTCTAAATCAGAAGGTAGAAGAGGTGACAGGGATCAACCGTGAGAGCCAAACAGCCCACTTCAACCGTGTGCCGGACTGGATCCTTGGTTCGTACCGCTTGAATGCTCCGGAGGTCTCACTTCTCGTTTTGACTGGTAGCTCGTCGCAAGGCAAGCTGGCGAGTGAATGAACAAACAGCCAAACTGTCAGTCTAAACCAGACATGCATTTCACAGGTAGGCAGAGGCACAGGATGGTAAATACACAATTAAAAAATCCACTTCACTAAAAGATGTATTTTTAAATTCTGAGTTCAGGGAGCCAAAACTTCAAATCTCCATCTCTTCCCAATTGAAAGTTACACTTGTAAGATGTCACAAGGCAGCTTCATTGATAACTTATGAGAAAGGTAGTACTTGCATAGTGAAAAACGAAATAGGCAGTGGCTGGCCTGAGACATGTTTGCAGGGCAAGTCATGTGGCTGGCACAATCAGTGCTGGAGGCCCATTAGTATAATTTGATTTACAGGCCCTGGCATATACGTGCACTTTGCTAGGGTCTTACCAATAAATCAAATATACCAATCATGGATAACCAAACATAATCACAATTTACACAGGGAGCACTTGCACTTTAGCACTGAGCAGCAGTGATACAGTACTCAGAGTTAAAAAACTCAGCAAAAACCAAGTCCAGCTTGTAATAAAAATACAGGGGGTAGAGTTCAAAAGACAGGGGAAACCACACCAAGGATGCCAAGTCTAACAGGGATGATGGGGCAGATGAATGTCTTACCAATATAGGTAACTGAACTGTGGGATCACAGGAAAATATGCAAGAACTACTGCAATGCAGGACCTCTTGAGTCAGCTGGCTCAAGCAAACCTACAAGCCAGTCTGCTGCTTGGCAAATGGACAGAACGGGAGGCTTAAGGGACCTGCAACTGTGGATAGGGAGCCCTTTGATTGGAACTTGGATTCTGTTCAGTAGTGGGACCATGCTCACACCAAGGAGGATGGAAACTAGTTGATACAGGAAAGTACAAAGTGAGGAGCGTGGACAAAAAATAACCAAAATAATTGTCATGTAGTTCCTAGGAATCCCCAGGACCTGCAGGTTTTGGATGACCTAAACTGAGGGCTTGGTGTCCAAACTGCTTCCGGCCACCCCCACAGGATATGTCAGCCGTTAGACCAGCTAGCTCTACAGTGACACTACCACCCCCTGTATCTTACAGTGGTGTAGGTAGTTTCTGGCAACCACTGAACGTGACAACCCTGATCCCTCAGGGATCGTAGAAAACAGTACAGTACTTTTGGCTCAGTCACTCATGCTTGCTTATTCTCAAAACATACACAAGAAGGTGATTAAGACGTTTTCAATAAGTATTTATTGCTCAAGCGTAAGTCTTGTGTAAAACATATTTGCTGTGACAATCAGGCAACAGAAGCATACAAAAGAGATTGCTAGTACCAATATAGTAAATAGTAGATACATTTCTACCATAGTGCTAATAAGATGAACATATGCAGTTCAAGTAAAAACAGTAGCACTTGCATATTCCAAATAAACGCATCCTAAGTAATTTGCCTAAATGTACCTAGCCTAGATTTGTATGTGTAGCATGTCTATGCGTATATGTATGTATGTAGCCAAGAAACTCCTAGGGAAGAACCAGCCCCCTCACCTAATGGCGGAGAATGAAGGACCCCGTCTCTGCATCGAGGATGACATCCCGCAAGGGATGTCAGATCGCTGCGTGTCGAAGATTCAGCATGCAGGACCCTGTGTCAGCTTGGAAGGAATTCTCCTCTAACTTGCAGGGGGAAAGAAGGGTCTTATATACTAGAGTGGTCACTCCAGAGTTTCTTCTAGATCTGATATGTTTTTAAAACAATCATAAATGTTTTTCCAAACAAATGCAATCATGCACAGCTGGCTGTTGGCCAAGGATGGAAAAAAAAGGTGAACTTTATACAGAATCATTCTGCTGTGCCTGGGGACATGTTTATGTATGTGAGGTATAGGGATTATGATAGACTACTAAGAGCCTGGTGTCGGAGAGACAGGAGCAAGCTACTAGGTAAAAGGTCACCTAATTGTGATCGTTATTGTTGTGTGGATAGGACAATGTATGAAAATAGGGGTATACATGACAGGACTAGCCTAAAGGAAATTGCACAATAAAGCAACATTGTAGCAAGTAGTGAGTGTGCTTATTAGTCAAAGTTACAACTTAACTCACCTATACTTGCGGATGGAAAGTTCTTCAGCATGCCTCCCCCAGAGTCTAGGGACATAAAGTGCTACTGGCACCGTCTGTATGTATTTCTGAACTCATTGGGTTTTTTCAGGACTTCCAGAGTGACAAGCTCAGAAGTGGTGACATTCTAAATTATACAAAGTGATGGATGGAATGAATCTCAGCTACTGGTAAATACTTGGGCTGCATCCCAGCCCATAGATATTTTGCACTCTAGGCCACCTCATTTTGGACCCACCTACATGCAAATCAGTCCTGATCCGGCTCCAGTGGGAGCATTCAGGTTGTAGCAGAGTTTCCCTTCTTACAGAATGTTCTGAAAATGGAAAATGTTCCTGCTCGCTAGAAAGCACCTTGGAATTCTGGGGCACTTGTTGACACAAGGTATATTAAAAATCCAATGGCTTGACTTGGTAGGAAACCTTCAGTGTTCCATTCAGGCAAGGTATGTAGATTACAGAAAAAGAGAATCTGAAGTGGGCAGCAGTTTCCTTGTCGTGCCTCTTGGGCAGCATTCATTTTTTAATGTGTATTATGTCATACGCAGCAGATGTTTGTGATCGTTCGAGAATAATCGTAATGACAGGTGCATGGAAGGTGATTCAGGTGAATCTTCCATTGATATTTTTTGCAATGTCTATAATTATTCACAAAAGAAAATATATGCAAATAACAATCATATTCAAAAAAAGAAATAACATGAAGGGCCTTACCTGTCCAAGCCACAGGACTTACTTTACCTGGAGAGCCTAGTCAGGATTACTTCTGCATCCAAAATCATAATAATGATAATAAATCATGTAATGAACTAAGACAGGGGAAAGAGGCCGAGAGGGACTATCTTCTTGAGATCATAGGTTGAGAAATCAATTTAGAATATAATCTTATGTGGCAGCAAGGGTATCCATGAGGAACAACAGAAATGTGTTTCAATGGGATCCCTGTGACAAAAAGATAAAAATATACAGGAATCTCTCTGTCAAATCAATAAATGGCTGGGCTGGAGTAGTTGAACAACGATAAAGGACCTCTGTCCTTGCATCATGCATAGGCTTTTGAGTAGGCATTTTCCATAGCTGTACACTGATCAGAGAACTACTGCTCCTGACCAACATATCTGCATGCTGTGCAATCATTATTTTATAAGGTACACAGTTTTTTTGGTCACTTGCCTGATTACTTGTTTGGAAAATGTTCCTCCAGGCTTTTGTGATACAACCTAAATCATTAGAACATTTTACTTCTTTCCCTTCAGGCTTACCTGGAATTTTGAGACAATCTAGGCCTGTCCTGTGAAAAATTACCCGTTTATCTAGACTACTTGGAAATGAGTGCTGTAAAATCACTCTTTTGGCTCTATCTTTTCCAACATATTATTGAGGTGGAGATTCTCCAGACCGCTGAGAGCAACATTTGGGACTCACTAAGTGCAATTGGGGTACTGCTAGGCAGGTATCAGCATGCTTTCCAGAGAGGCACTTGGTTCAAAGTCCAGTTCTTCTGCTTTAGGCTATATTTCTATGCTTCTTTTGTTCCTGGTCATGGAAGTTGTGTAGTTGGCTTTACCCATGCAACCAATATGGAACTCCCAGATTCAGCTACTTTGTGAGGAAGAACTATGCATGTAATCAGCTACCAGCAGATGCAGAGAATGAATGAATGAATGATAAGTCTTGTTAAGCACAACGATTGAGAGGAGGCGTCTTGGCACTGTGCAAGACATAAAGACGGTGAAATTCAGCTATGATATTTCCTAATTTAGCTCAATGAAAAGCCATGTTTTTAGGGATTCCCTAAAAACAAAGAGTGATGATGCTGCTTTCAGTTCATGGGGAAGATGGTTTCAATTTAGGGCAGTGAATCGGAAATATTTTTTGCTGACCCAGGAGGAGAGTTTGAAAGCTGTCACCACTAAGTGAATCGCACACCTGGAGTGCAAGGGCCTACCGGGTATGTGCCATCTACGGTTCTTCTTGAAGTGGGATGGGCCCTGTCCGTGAAGAGTCTTATAGGCCAGACACAAGAACTTGAAGATAGCACCCCTTGACTGGGAACCAATGAAGCTGGCTGATGGCTGTTTTTACAACCTGGAATTTTGAGTTTTCAAGAGGAAAAGAGAAGCGGATTTTTAGAGAGTTTGTAATTTCCAAAACAAACCCTTGGGCAAGTCTAGATAAAGACTATTACAGTAGTCAAGTCTTGCAAGCGCAAGTACAACGACTACTATTTTTAAGCGATCGAAGGGGTAAGAATTTTTTTATCTTCTTAATCACTCTGAGAGATTGGAAAGAGGATCAGGTGACTTTATTTACTTGATGTTTATATTTCAGTTCCCAGTCGAGTAACACCCCCAGATTTTTTCCTTTCGCAGCGGGTGTGGGGAGTGATCCTGACTGAGATGGCCACCAAGTTGGGACCGAAAAGACAGGCTATTCCTGAACAGAAGGGCCTCTTTTTTTGTTGAATTTAACTCTAGGCAGTTAAAGTCCATCCATTTGCTTACTGCACTCATGCAGTTCCTGAATGTGCCACTGGAATGGACATAATTTTTAGAAGGGAAACTATCATTTTGGTGTCATCAGCATATGATGCTAATGACAAGCCAGATGATGTTATGAGTGCAGCAAGAGGTGTCACGTATAGCTTAAACATTGTGGGGCACAGTGATGATTCCTGAGGGACACCACAGGGCAGAAAATAAGGTTCTGAGGTGAATTGCTCCAGAGAGCGCCAGACCCTCTATCCTGAGTTCTCACATACAGTCATCCAAAAGTTGACCATATCGAAGGACATTGACAAATCTAGCTAGATGAGGGCTACGTGCCCGCCTCCATCCAGGGTTAATCTAATTTCCTCCGTGGCCACTATAAGTGCCGATTCTGTACTCCGGCCATGCCTAAAGCCGAACTGAGTATCGTCTTGGAGATGATTTGTATCTATGAAGGAGGCCAGTTGCACGTTCATTACCTTCTCTACCAGTTTGGCTGGATAGGGAAGCCGTGCTATGGGACGATATTTATTCAAGTCCACAACGTTAAGACTAGATTATTTTAGTAACGGGAGAACTGATGCTAACTTCCAAGGAGTGGGAAAGACTCATGTCTCAAACATGGAGGTAAAACTTTTAGTCAGATATGTTACTGCCTCAGGCGCTAAGTGCACTATCTTTGGGAGAAAGGGATCCTGAGGAGGTCCAGGTTTAATGCTGGGAATGATCTTTAGGAGTTGCTCTACTGAGGGGACTCAAATTGCCTGGAGCCGACAGTTTTGGAACCCACCTCTGCCAGGTGGTTATGCTCATGTATGCTAGAGTTGAATTTGTTAAAGATGTTACTAACTTTCTCCTGAAAAAAAAATAGATAGAGAGTCGCAGGAGTCCTTGTAATTTGCTTCTGTGTTACTTGCTTTGTGGATGGTTAGCTTTTTTATTGTTTGCAAAGAGAGTTTTGCTAGAATCACTTGCTTAGGTTTATTTGCTATATGTAATATCCTGTTTTATCCCTGGTTAAAATATGTTTGCATTCTGCTAAGCAGTTTATATTTTTCTCTCTCTTTCTCTTTATATCATCATCATTCCAACTTTATTTCAATCATACGAGAGCATAAAAGTAAACAGCACATTGTGAATAAAATATAAAAGGTGAATAATCCTAAAAAGCATCAATACCATACAAATATAGTTTAAAAGCGCAGGGAGAGAAATTTTAAAAATGTCTATAAAGTGCATTTAGATAAACATACGGAGCATTGGTACCATACAAATACAAATAAAAATCTTGGCCGAAAAGATTGACATGTCATAAAGTGCATTTAGTGCGCCTGATCCAAAGTGCATGCCAGTATCTAGACAGGCCAAAACCCACTACACTACGGGTATCAGTCATCAGAGTTCTTATCACTTCGAGATAGTGGCCCAGGCCGACTAGTTTACATAATGGAACTATCGATTTTTTCCTTGAGAGTTGATAATGAGGGCAGAAAAATAGCAAATATGCAATTGTTTCTGAGCTGGCATTAAATGCAGGACAAAGGTCATCGTCAGCAACATCATTTGACCACGTGGAGCAAAACAATTTTTTGGGGAGGGTCTTATATCGGAACTGGAGGAAAAGTTTGCGTGCCATTGGAGGGATAATTTCATCTATTGTGTCCTCAAAGTGATAGACTGATTTAAAATCTAAAAATTCCAAAATTAAGCGACCCTCGCTTTTTACCAGTACTGCATTTGATATGGCCTCTTTATATCCCCTACTTGCGCTCTTGTCTCCTACAACCAGCCGCGGTCGGTAGTAGGAGTAACTGCAGGGCGGTGACGTGGGGAGGGGGAGGGGCATGGTGGGGTGTAGTACACTATGGATTACGGAGGTTTACAGGTAAGTTAACATATAAATTAATAAAACGAATTTCGTTGCATGCACTGCATCGCATTTGGGGATGCAGTGCACGCAATGAAATTCGTTTTATTAATGTATATGTTAATTTACCTGTAAACCGCCATAATCCATAGTTTACTACACCTCACCCTGCCCCGCCCCCTCCCCACGTCACCGTCCTGCAGTTACTCCTACTACCGACCTCGGCTGCCTACAACCCTGTTTGTGACACCTGTGCTCGTGCTGTAAGGAGCCCGATGAATTCCATTATGGCTGTAATTTCCGATCAAACGAGGCTAAAATGGACGGGTATTTGTTTGCTTGTCCTTTCTACCTTGAGCTTGCATGTTACTGGCACTAGTTGTGACTTTGGGAAGCTTTTTTAGTGGTGCAGTAACACCGTCAGGGTTTGGTTTTGCCTGTGAGAGAGAGGTCCTCATAGGGCCGGGAAAATAAACTGGCCCGGGTAGCTAAATAAAAGAGGACCCCATTGGAGAGCCAGATAGCTAAAAAAGTTGCCCACGTTTGCTAATTAGGCAAATTTTGAACTTGTTTTGAGCACGCTATCTACGTATACTTCAAGGTATGGGGACTGCATGCATTTGGCCTTGCTGCAGACAATGGGGCATATTATCAAGACAGACGATAAAATTATCGCTGCTTTAGCAGCAGAAAACTGCTGCTAAAACGGCGATAATGGGCTTGATAATATGCTCTATGGAATTCCAATTGAAGCCCATGTTAGATGTGAAGGACATCTAACATGGGCTTCAATTGGAATTCCATAGAGCATATTATCAACCCATTATCGCCGTTTTAGCATCAGTTTTCTGCCGCTAAAGCAGCGATAATTTTATCGCCTGTCTTGATAATATGCCCCAATGTTTGTGGTAATATTCGGGAAAACAACAGTAAAACCGGCCCACCTTGCTATACAACAGGCCAACAAACAGCTAAAAAAAAACGGACAACAGTGCGCTGCCTGACTGCCCTATAGGCCCGTCTGATCCTGAGAACCTTATATAGTTTCGACTGCTTAAATATGCCTCGCTCATAATTTACACATCAGCTTTAGCACTGGGTCGATGTTTATTCGCCAGTATGGATTGTGTCTGGTGTTTTCTACGTAACAGTTCCTGTGACTTTTTTTTTTTAACATAATTATACAATTATGCTGAATTTTACATAATCTGTTTCATTGAATTTCAACTCATTAAAGACCATAGTGTAGATAAGGAGCAATTTAAAACGTTTCCATAGATCAACACGTATATATCTGCAGCGATGAAATTCAAACCTCAATAAATATAAGCTAGGGAATCTAGAATTAGAAAATACATTTTAGTTCTTCTAAAGTAAGACAGATCTTAGATTTGAAATGTACAGTAAAATTGCCTTCGAAATCATAAATCGCATCTGATTTTATGAGGAGGTTGTGAGCACGCTATTAACGTTAACTGAACAGATGGGGCAGGTACAAATGTCTTCCTAGACAAGACAGCTAAAAAGGCTTTAATGGTTTGGTTGCTAATCACAAAAGTTGCAGCACATTAAAAAGCATTTCCTTTGAAAAAATTATGACACTGCAGTAAAACATTATCATAAAACCTAGATTAAAATACAAGGAATCTGTCTCATAAAAAGCTTTGCACAGTTAAAATCAATAATATTAAAGTAAGTCTGTAGAACAAGTGTTACGCTGACCAGCAGATGGCAGCAATGTGTTTATCACCAGATCATCCATGCTGTGAAACTCAGGAGGTTTTTTAGGCTCTGTGGCGTAGAGTTCACCCCTTTAGTAAGGCTACCTGAAGGCACCCTGATGGAGTGCACGAATTAGATGTTTAGGCAAACTGATGTTTTGACTAAAATCATCACCGATTCATCTCCGGCTCATTACAGTATAATTGGCCCATGATGCTATGCGCGGATGTGCCCTTGAAGAAAAAATGTTTCACATGCGCATTAAGCATTACATGCAGGGTTGCATTATTCGAGTTAGATAAACTGTGCCCTTGGCTCAATAGGGAAATGTTCCTCTCAGCTGGACAAACAACATCTGTAGTCTTTCTGGGTGTTACGGCGTCATCTAAATGGAATGATTCATCGTATGTCCTAAAAGATGGTAGCTGCACGTTTAAAGGCCATAGAATGTATACATTTTCTCCTACAGTTTCACAGATATATTTAGAAAATGCATGTAACAAAAAATAGTAAAGAGGATAGCATTTAAAAAAAGTTTTGAAATAAAATAATGAAGTCAAATACAGTTTTACGGTACCGCTCTTTCCTGTTCTTTTTTCCAAGCACAAATATTGCCTATATTGCACTACGGTGTGACGGTGTGCAACATTCTCACACTGGATATACAGTCACCTATATTTACTGTTGTAATGAGATTTTTTTTTTTAAACGTTCAGCACATAATGAATTCTTAATTCGTTTTTTATGTAAGTATTTGCTAAAAGTCGGACATACATCCAATGAACAATGAGGTGCTTTGAAAATAATAGTTTTTATTTCAGGAGGAGAATCCCAAACACAAGAAGCTTAATAATGTGATCATTTTAGCACGATCACGCAATGGTTTTGTAACATTTTTTATTAATTGAAACAAATACATTTATCCATTCAACACGAAATGCTCCTTTCCATAAAGCCTTATTGATTTGATGCGTTCCTATTGAAACCAGGACGCTTGGGGCAGGGTGTGGTGGAGAAGGGGAGGGGGTACATAACTTGAGCCATACTAGAGGGCACGGTAACCTTTAACTGCACGTTTGTGCGGCAGTTTATTTAGTCTGGCAGTGCAGCACAGCAGTTTGCAATCCGTTATTTCTGTGTAGTCCTTGCACGGGGACCTGCTGGGGTTGCTTGTAATTGCTTGTTCAGGAAGAAAGCATTTTCTAGGTTGGTGTGTGTGACTCTGCAGCACGTGACAGCACTGCCCCAAGTTCATGCTTGAGATTCTAAGTAGAAGGAAGTCCACTGATGCAAGTTTGTGTTGCACAGGAATACTTGGCCAGGAGGATAGAGGCGTCTATGAACTCCTGTAAGGAGATCTGTACTGTGGTGAGGGAGTTCACGACCCTGAGATCCAACGTGCCCCTTCCAGCGTCATCTGACACGTGGGTCCGTGATCTTGCTAGCTTCTTCACTGAGAAGATCAAGCCCATCCAGGCCTCCTTTCCGGAGAGGTATGGTGAGGGGGGGTGCAGCACTGGGGAGGGACCTGTTTTATCGTCCGTTCCAGCTGCTGTGCTGGAGGAGTTCCCTGCTATCTCCAATGAAGCTTCCCTGATACTGCTAACCAACCTTAAATCTGGTTCGCCATTGGATCCCTGCCCGGCCAAATTTTTGGCCAGGGTGGCATCGGTGGTGAACCCATTGGTTAATCCTCTCCTTAACGCCTCCTTGAGGGAGGGAAGGGTCCAATGCACCTGGAAGAGGGCGATGGTGATCCCCCTCCTGAAGAAGCCTGAACTAGATGCCGAGGTGTTGGCCAATTATAGGCCAATCTCCCTTCTCCCGGCCCTAGCTAAGATCACGGAGAAGCATGTCCATGGCATCCTGTCGGGTTTCTTAGAATCCAACCATCTCCTGCATCCATCACAATCTGGGTTCCGTCCCAGTTTAAGTACTGAGACGGCACTGCTGGAAGTCTCGGAGGTCATCCGGGAGATGCTGGATGTAGGCGGCAAGGCCATGCTTGTCATGCTAGACCTGTCGGCGGCCTTTGACACCGTCCCCCATGAGGCGCTTCTCGCCAGGCTGTATGACATCGGTCTTAGGGGGACGGTGTTTAAATGGTTTACATCTTTTCTCGAGGGCCGCCGCCAAACAGTCTGGGTTTCCCAAAGCACCGCAGAGATGCCGCCATTGGAAGTCGGAGTTCCACAGGGATCTGTGTTGAGCCCGACTCTTTTCAATATCTTTATGGCCCCTCTGGCGGCATTGGTGGAGGCTTTTGGGGCCTAGATTGTATCCTACGCAGATGACACTCAACTGCTCTTCACGTGCGGGAAGGATCAGGCATTCGATGGAGAGTGTATTCGGGGCTGTCTGGGGATGGTCTTTGACTGGTTCCAGCGGAACAGCCTCAAAGCCAACTCCAGCAAATCAGAGGTCCTGTTCTTCGGATGCACCGCCGACCCTGAATGGCAGGTCTGGTGGCCTCTGGATATGTGTCCCCCTGCTCAGTCTTCTTTGGTTGCCAAAAACCTGGGAGTTAAGCTGGACAACAAGCTTACGTTAAGATCACATATCCTTGGTTTGGTCGGCACCTGTTTTGGCATTCTGAAGATGCTCCGCAAATTTCTATCATTGCTCTCTGAGGAGCACAGGCGGGTCACTGTTCAGGCTCTAATAGGCTCTAGGCTGGACTACGCCAACGCCCTCTTTTTGGGGCTCCCGGACTACTTGGTCCAACGCCTGCAGGTGGCACAGAATGCTGCGGCTCGCGCTATTTTTGGGTTCCATAGGCGAGTGGGGGCTTCTGGGTTGTTGCAGGCGCTGCATTGGTTGCCCATCCGGAAACGGATCATGTTTAAAACCTTGACCCTTATGCATAAAGCTCTGTTTGGCACAGGGGCAAAGTACCTGCAGCGGAGGTTGACTTTTTATCGCCCAGCCCGCTCTTTACAATCAGAAGCTTTATACCTGGCCTTGGTGCCACGTGTAAGGAAAGCTCGTATTGGGGGGCGTTCTTTTAGTTTGAAAGCCCCCCAGCTTTGGAACTCGCTGCCTCTGGTTCTACGCAGCACGTCTAATTTGCTTCTGTTTAGGAAGAGCCTTAAGACCTAGGTTTCTTTTTTTCTGTCTTTTTCTGTTTTTTTTCTATGTTGTTATGTTATTCTCGCAAGCTGCAAGTGAAAAGCGCCGGGACACTCTGTCGGAGTAGCCGTGCGCTATAGAAATGCTTTATAACATAACATAACATAACAGTGCTTTCACAGACATAGTTGTTATTGCTGCACAAATTACATTTATTCACTATCCTATTTTCATCCTTGCTCGTTTCTAAATTTTACAAATATGTGTGTGTTTTGACCTCAAAAGGGAAGACCCACTCCTTTCCCCGATGCTCTCGCCCATATTCATCGCCTCTCATAGACCCAAGGCTTAGTGCTCAGACAACTTTGCTCTGGTGGTGTAAACTGACAATCTTGTTTCTGGGCTCAAGGCGAGCCTCAGATGCAACATGTGATGACATTGGTGGAGGGATGGGGAAACATGGCTGGGTGCAGTCACCACAAGCCACCGCGCTTGCAGAATCACTGAGGTGAAGCCCTTTATTCCCTTACTGCGCAGTGCGAGAGGAGGACGGGAGTCTGATTTGCTCCATCTGAAAACAAAATGGAGGTGACTTCAACTGTCCTGTGTGCGCAATAAGAAAGACGCCTTTAAGCACAGAGGAACCTCCTAGGTGACTGGATCATCAGATAGGTTCAGAAGGCCAACATCAGTGGATGTCTCTGCGGCAATTTCGGCCAGCAGTTCCCCTCTCAAGGGGGAGGAGAGACTTGGTAGAGCTGGGAGATGATCGGAGGGGCTTGCACCCCTTGGATCAGGGATGGCCTGGAACAGGAGTACGCAGCATCGGATTGCAAAGGGGGGCAGTCGGGCATTGGCCGATGAGCCAGTGCCTAAGGGTCACCAGTGGTCCGTTTTTTGTAAACCGGACCAGAGAGCCTTATTGTCTTTCCCACCAGGCCACTGAGAGGGGGCGGGGGGTGCATCATCATGAGCAAGGAGGCTCTGAGGGGGGTTGCTTTCAGCAGCGTCGCTCGGCCAATATTGTTCTGTCCGCTGCAGACTTTATCTTGGCTTCCCGTGGGGCCAGCGCAGACGTCCAGAATCAATGTCCCACTCCCCCGCTGTGGGCCATTATCACCTCGGCTGCCCTTGAGCAGCAGCAGCTTTGTGTCTTTCTTCACCGCTCCCCTGCCAGCAGCCACGGCCTGTATAGGGCGTGCTAGCGGGGCGGTGACGTAGGGCGGGGAGGGCATGGTGGGGGGTTGTAAAATGTGGCATACGGCCGATTTCAGTTAAGTAACAAAAAAAAAAACATATATATATTTTGTTGCGCGCATCGCATTTGACGATGCAGAGCGCGCAACAAAATTCATTTTTTTTTCACGTTACTTACCTGAAATCGGCCGTATGCCGCATTTTACAACCCTCCAGCCTGCCCCTCCCCCGCCTTATATCACCGCCCCGCTAGCACACCCTATACGGGTCGTGGCTGCCTGCCAGGCCATCACCCTGAGGCTACAGTTGGCTGGGCTGGGGTGAGTAAGTGAATGGCCTTGCTGAGGCCCTGTCGTTGGCACTTCGGCTACAGTGTCTTTCAGGCCTTGGATGTGGGGGGGGGTGGTATGTTTGCATAAACCTCGCTGTGAAGCACCTTTCCCAGAGCAGAAAATTTATATAATGCAATGTTAGAGTCAGAGCTGCTGAATGTGCAACTATGGAAATAGGTTCGAGTCCCAGCCTCACCTAAACATCCTGTGATTCTGGGCAAATGGCTTAATTGCGCAAGGTCTAAAATAAAAATGAAATGCTCTTCTGTAATATAACTGGTGCTCATATAATTGCGCTCTCTGGCCGAGTTTACGCTATATAAAACTATAATATAAAAATATAACCTTCTGTTTGCTAATTTTTCAAGAATCTGCAAAGGCTGGAACTTAATAATGAGAGAGGATTCTTTATTCAATAATAAAAAAGTCTGTATTCCTTCTTAAAATGGCTTTTCTTCATTTGTTTAGTTTTAACTATCAGTCACGGATCATTAAAGAAGCTTTAGGCCACATTTTAAACTGCTTTCACCTTATGTTTACTGTTCAAAGTTTAAAGTACATATCGATCAAGGTAGAAAATACCAGCTTTAGGTGTTTTTCTAAATTTTCGTATTGGCAAGGGCATTAAAATACTGGTAATGCTGGTTAAGAAAACCGGCCAGGTGGCAAACATAGCCATATCAGGAGTTGTGGCCTTTGGGCCACTTTATTTCACTTTGCCCAGCAAAATGTAGTGCTTCTAGTTTCACCAATGTCTCTGGCTCTATGAGCTTTAAAATACATTACTTATCAAATATTTCTCTAAAAATGAGTCTGATGAGACTAGCCAAATGCTGTCTTGTGAACGGGCATGATCCAGGAATATGGGCGACTTTTTTGGGGAGTGCCCGGCCGAATTGTGATCTCAATCCGACCGTGGGAATAGGGCTACTGCTCCACTTGGATCAGGGAGAGCACTGGAGAATGACTAAGTGATCCAATCCCCTAGAGCAAGTTGGCCCGAGGATAGTCAGGGTGCCCAGGCACCTGGAAAAAAAGGGACCCCTCAAATCTGTAGGGCCGGCAGACTCAGCAGCACTGGGAGGGAAGGGAGAGCACCTCATCCGAAAAGTGGGTTCACCAAACAAGGAAGCTGCACCTCAAGGGCATGGAGGGCTGCCAGACTTATTACAAGTGGGAGGAAGTAGGAGACCCTGAGATGCTGTTTCGGAGGGGTGCTAAACACCCAAATTAAAAAGCACCCTCAGTGGCCACGAGCAATTGTCAGCCTCTAAGAGTCGATATTGAGGCAGGGGTGGGGTCCTGTCAAGATTTACGCCCTCATCCAGGAATACACAGATGTAAATGGGAACCCTGACTACTGCTGCCAGCTAGGGGGCATGGCAAGACTAGCTGAACAGAATCCAGTGGGATCAGCGACCAATGATAAGTACTTAAATCAGAGGAACTTATTAAGCGCATATATCACCATAGGATCTCATGGTGCTAGTGAAAGACTCTGTGCCTATTGACAGTCGGATTAGCATAGTTATGGATGATCGAATAACCAGGTTTTTAGTTTTTTGCGGAAAAGCTTATGGTCTGTGATGGAGAGGAGATGAGATGGCAGTTTATTCCAGAGTGCAGGTGCGAGAAAGGAGAAAGATCGACCGCCGCTTCTGACAGTGCAAATTCTACGAGGGGTAAGAAGACATTTAGAACTGGATTTACACGTCCTACTTGGTTGATACCAGCCAAGTTTCATAGCCAGATAACTTGGCCCAGTTCCATACATAGTCCTATGAACAAGACAAAGGATTTTGAAGCGGCAGCGCTTTCTGATCGGGAGCCAAAGGAGGATCTTTAGACTAGGCACTGATGGTCCTCTGGCTGGAAGGTTTAGCACTAGTCTGGCCGCTGTGTTTTGCAAGACTTGCAGTTTAGAGTAGAGCTCCTCATTTATGGAGGCTAACAGGGCATTACCATAGTGGATACGGCTCATGATAAGTCCCTGGACCAATGGTTTCCTGGATTCAATAGGAATCCATTGAAAATTTTTACATAGTTTACGCAAAATGCCATAACAAATGCCGATTATGTGACTTATATGGCTTTTCATAGACAGCTCATTGTCAATGAGAACTCTGAGATTTCGTACCACGTAAGACATCACATCAGAGGCAGATGCGGGAGATTAAGTGGCGGTCAGCACAAAAGAGTGAGGTCACTGATGTAGGTCCAGTCCAAAGTTCGGAAGGGCAGATTGACCTGTGTGGCCCCAGCAGAACAGAGAAAGGTGCTCATCAGTGTGCAGCTGGCTTGTATGCAGGAGGGAAGGCAGAGGAGAAATTCACATCAAGGCCTCAAGAAAGGCTTCCTTTCAAGCCACAGACACCAGATAACGTGGTGGGGTCTTGGCAGGAAGGGGGAAGGTGGTAATGGATTGACAAAGGCACAGAGCGGTTTTTACGTTGACAGTTGTAGTGGTGCACAGAGCAGGCCAAGGGGCGGGGCAGGGGCAGAGAGTCCCACTGAAGGAAAGATGACCTTTTGACATCTGAGGGGTTATGAGGCGATGGGAGAATACAATGAGGCAGAAATTTAAGAGGAGTCCATCGGCAGCCAGGAGTCAGACAACGGTGTCCTGGTTAGAACGGACCAGGATGGGGTAACAGGGTCATCTGCAGCAATGAGATGGAGATGTCTCGAATAGTTGCTGGAGTACACATGGTTCAGAAGAAGAGTTGGAAGGGCATCTGGGGCCAGTCCACCATGAAGCATGACTGAGGTGCCATGAGACAAGAGACAGATGTGAATGTCTGTGGGATAGTCTGCTGGAAGAGGGTAAGCCAGGGATAAGGGGCGCAGGTAGTCCAAAAGTCAGAGTTGGAACAGGGAGGAGGCCATGTGTGAGTATATGGGCAATTAGTGTGAAGAATGGAGTGTAGACAGTAAGCCTAAGGAGCTCAAGAAACAGGGCAGAGTGGAATGGCAAGTGCAAGACTTAGTTGGCAGTGACGGTGCAGTGTTTGAGAGGATTCCTAGAGCCTGGTGGGATTTCTATGACACATTCATACAGAAGAAGGGGCAAGCGACACCTAGGTCTACAGCTCAGATGGAAGCAGTAAACTGGGGCAGAAGTGAAGAGTGATAAGGGGGATCCGATTGCGAGAAGAGAGATGGGTCAGGAAGTGGCCAAGTTCAGTAAGGCACCAAGTAAGAGATGGGGCGTAGTACAGAGAAAGAAATGTCAGGAAATAGAATGGGAGTGATGTTGACAGAATAGTGAAGTTACCAAACATTGGGGTCGCTGATTCCTTAAGGGGCCATCTTCTTTTGCATACCAAAGAAACAATATTGGCGAATGAATATATTTATGTTTTCAGAATAAGAGAGACAAGGTGCAACGAAGGATCTAAAACTAAAGAGCAGGAGCTGGCTAAACGTATTTAGCCCCTACTAACATTGGCATGTGAACTGCAGTGTTCACAAGTTATACCAGGATTGTTTGTGAGAAGACACCGGAGCACTGCATAGCACTCCTTACATATATCAATGCGATGTGATAAGGCTGGCAATTATTAGCTTTAATGTATTAAAATGGTTACAGTATAATTACGAATTTATGTCATGACGGGGTGTTAGCCTCATGAAGCCATGGGGGTGATCTGGACAATGATCTGTCCTTGTAGCTTATAACTAACATACGTACCATGCCTATGTTGTACCCTGTCTTTTAATTCTACAAAAGTCAAGGTTGACGGAGGAGAAGCCGAACCATGGTAGAAGGTAGGGATGTTCTGGAGAAGAACGATTACACCAGTTGAGGAGGACAAGATTGAGGCTTGGTTTTAAGTACAGAGTCAGACAGCAGCAATGTTTTAGAAGAAAGGTTTTACAGAAGGTTTCAGGTCCCTGTGTCAGCAGGTAGCTGAGATTTTGAGGTCATATATGAACAGAACAGATGACAAATTGATAAAATAGGTGAAATTCAGGTGCAAGGTAGGGGTGGGCGGAATTTGCGAAATTCACTTTCGCAAATGATTGCGAAAATGTTAAAAACACGCGGAAATATCGCGAAGATGCGGAAGTTTTTTTCCTGCACGTTTGCGGTATTTTCTGCGAGGTCGCGGCTCGCCAACTTACCCATGCGGTTGCTCGCGGGCGCGGCCATCTTGTTTTCACTTGTCTCGCGGTGCATGATCACAAGAAGAAAGACGTGATCGTGCGACGAATGACGTTACTGCGGGCGCGAACTGTCGCGAGACAGCGCAAATGTCTGCCAACAATCCAACATCTCTTGGAGAACGCGACCGGATCGGGAAAACTTGTCGGCGAACGTGGGGATTCAGGTAAGGCGATCGCGCGCACGCGAGAATGTATTATTTTACAGCGCGAGCAAGCAAAAAATTTACGGTAAAATGCGGATTGCAGACATTTTGACATTTTCGCGCTCTCCGCGGAATGCGAAAATGTCAAATTATCGCAATTTCCACGAGCGGAACGGAATTTCAGCCCAGGCCTAGTGCAAGGCAGGACCATGTCCTGCTTCCTCTGGAAAATGTCACAATTTCTTTGTATTAAAAGGGTAAGTTCTGACTATTTCAGCGTTTGCATTCATCAGAAGCTGAATGGGTCTGTGAACGTTTTTTTCTATCAAAGTGAATGCTCCTATTCCAATATTGACAAAGCAATTCGGAGAGTAATGGCAGGAGCAGCGATGGGGTCAGTTTTTGGCAGTGCAACCTAGAATTGCCCACTGTTAGTTATTCAATTTTAAGGGCATTTGGTTGACGAAGCAGTGTCCATAGCTTTCTTTGTGTGACACCTTTCTAAAATAGGTGGTGAAGAGGGTGTTGAGGTTTAGGCAGGCATTGCTCTGCCTTTATGGTTTCTTGGTGGTGAGCAGGGCAGGCTAATTAGGACAGTGCTAAAGCCTGGGGCTGATATTTGGAAGACCATTGTCATCCAAAAAGACAAAGGACCTCTGTCTATGCTTGCCATGAGCTAGATTCAGTGGCTCAGGTTCCAGGCTTACTAGCAGAGAAATTGATAAGCCTGATGGATTTGCTACCAGAGACATTAAGAAAGGAAAAGAGTGAGTTGAGATTTGAACTACAAATATAGGGGCATCTGAAGTTTACATGTAAAGATGTGGAGATTAGTAGGACGCTTTAAAGGCAAATGGCATTCACAATGAAAGGGATGTAAACACCCCACCAGAGAATCAGGAGTATGGGCAGAGTGTGGATGGACCTGTTGATCTGCCTGAAATTATTAGACCATCACAAGAGAGTGAGTTTGTGTTCACAAGACAAACCAGTGATGCCTAAGGTGCTGGGGGGCTTTGGACTGGATTGAAAACGCCATTGGTATGCTGATTGATGACTGAATGATTGAAAGGAAAGGGGATGCAGTATCGTCCTGCTGGAAGTTTTCCAGGTAGTCATCGTGATGAGGTTGCGGGATGAGGACCTTCAGAATAAGAAAATGGCGTTTATGGTGGACTATCATGTAGTAGACCACATAACAAACAATTAGACTGTTTTGTGTTTGTTAAAAGAGCATGTTTTACTATGTTTGTGCTGGAACATATTGTTTCAAACAAAGCACATTCTGTGCCTAGATAATGAGACAGCTGAAACCTTATCTTGTTTACGGTGGGTGAAGTTCGGTGGTTCGACCCCAAAGGGGAGTTTGGTAGTGATTGCAGTACCCTGCAATATGTGGGTCAAACATTGAGGTGTGGCAGCTGGTTGAGTAGCTCCTGAGGAGTTCCAGAATTATGGTTTGAGGAGAAAAGGCAGGCTGGGTAAAGCTGGATGATTGGAAAGAGAATGCAGAAAAAATTGTAATGGGCTACACGGAGAAAGGTTTAGCACCAGTCACAGTTTCGGGGGAATTACCTGGGATTACCTTGCATTGGAAAAGCTGATGGTGTAATAATGTAGAGGAGACCAGTTGTGCAAAAGATGTTGGTGCACATCTGTCTGGGAAGTTAGTTTTTTTTTGTAGCAATTAAAAAACAAAACACGTTTTATGGTGCTTTCTGTGTGCCGGAAGTGGTTAGAGCAAAAAAATGTGGTGGTTTGTTTAGAAAAGATGTAGTAGTGTGAGGTGAAAAGGTGAGAGTGTAGGTGTGACAGTTTTAGACCGATCAGAGAGAATGGGGAATTCCAGGTGGGATGATTCAGTGGGAGTGGGTGCAAAATGTCCATTGAATTTGAGGAAGAGCTTTATAAGTATGAGTGATTAAGAGAGGGACTCTGTTTTTGCATGAGGAATGAGGAAAGCAGTGCATAAGAAATGGTGGATGGTAGGCTGCCAGAATTGTTTTACAATATGACTGGCCACTAAAAAAATAGCTAGTTTTGAAGGAAGGCAAATTGAAGAAAATTGGAAGATGGAAACATGTGGGGTTATTTGCACCCAAGGATGGAAGAGTGGGAGGACAGGTGCCGATGGTGGTTTCTGTCCCGCAGGTCCATTAGCATGGGAGGGTAGCTTCAAAAAGATGTGGCTTGGCGGCCACACTATTGTTAAATGGGCTGTAGGGTAGCAGGCAGACAGTGTTTTGGCCAACAACTGAGATTGTCTTTGATAAGGAAAAAGTAAATTAGTTTGGCCTGGGTTGGCAAAAGTGATGCTGTTCCATCTGGGAGAAAATGACTTAGTCCAAATAAAAATAGTGAATGAATTTAAATACATTAATACATCATGTACAAAAAACTACCCATCCAATCCTCAATATATCAAGCACTCCCCAAAAATAAAAAAAAACACTAACCACCCAATTCCCTAATAAACTCAACTCCCCCAAAAATATATGTTGTATTATCAAAAAAATAATACTTTCATAATAACATATATAATAAATATAAAATAAAGCTAAACCATAAAACACCATGATAAAAAAAATTATATTAAATGAAATTATAGTTTAAGCTTTGATATGCTAGTTAAACAAATAAAAAATAATATGCATATCTTTTATATTTTTTAACATGATATTTTTGTAGTCACAATATAATGGTCAGACACTAATTTTAGTCAGTATTTAGATAGAGCACCAAAACTTTTTTTCTTGTAAGATTTTACAAATTCTGTGAGCAATGTCTAAACAAAATACAACTGTGTGCTTGTCCTCCTTGGTAGCTGTCATGTTTGAAATGGATGAATCACAGACACAGCAGAGCTTTAGGTACTATAACACCCTCATATTGATCCAGGTAACAGTTACGTTTTCAGGGAACATTACTTGCTCCATGGTTGAGCTGCTGCATTGCACACACTTGAATGCTTTGTTATCAGACACAAAGGAAGCTTTGCATGTACAGAATTTCAAGAGACCGATGAGGACTATTGACACTTGTGGCCATACTGCACAGGCCTCCTGAAGTTCAGCAGTTTCCCTGTAACAATTGGGTTTCAGATTCTTGCATACCCCCTTCTGTAATATTCACTAGTCACTACTAGGGAGAATTGTGGTACCCGCATAATTTAATGTGGTGGGTTCCCTAATTTGCCTTATTGTGCTACCCCGGTATTATTTAGGTGACACCTGCTAGATTCTGTAAGCCCCAAAAGGAAACTGCAACCTTTATGGTAAAAAGGTATATTTGCAGGTGTCTCTCACACTTTGCCGCTGTGTAATGCCGACAGAGGCAGAAGTGTTAGGAGTCAGACAAATCTTGACTGGGAATCTCTCATTTTTTATTTTATTTTTATTTTTATATAGCGCAAACCAGATTAGAATATATCAGGTATCAGAGGCTTACATGAGCACCAGTTACATTACACAAGGACACATTCATTTTTGCTAGGCGGGGAATTACGTGATTTGCCCAGAATCACAGGATGCTGAGCGTTCCTGCCGTGACTCGATCCCGGTTCCCCAGCTTCAAGGTCGACCGCTGTAGCCGTAAAGCTCAGCTGATTCGATTTAACCCTGCCCTTGCCATCAA
This sequence comes from Triturus cristatus, assembly GCF_964204655.1. Classification (NCBI taxonomy): domain Eukaryota; kingdom Metazoa; phylum Chordata; class Amphibia; order Caudata; family Salamandridae; genus Triturus; species Triturus cristatus. The sequence goes on along the minus strand of NC_140584.1, from coordinate 237,328,010 downwards.
AATCATGAAACACACATGCAAGTATTGATATTTAACACTGTATGATTATTTATTACACACAATCAATCTAGATATAATGTAAATAAAAATGACTGTGGCATTATGAACAGTTCAGCAGGAATTAGACACATCAGGGCAAAGGTTATATATGCCCTGTCATATATTATCACACATCCCTAATCAATTACCTTAATTTCTCCATAATTACCACTTGTAGAATAACAGCGCAGTATTGGTTTATTGGTATGTGCAAGTCATGACGCATTTCCCCACTTACCTTATTCAGTCATCAGACTTCTAGACTGAACGCCCTATTTAAGCCTTCCTCCTGGAAACAGCCTGTGAGTCTAACCGTGGCCCAAACCCTATATAATATATACCTTTCTCCTGGTAACTCACTTTTGCAACTGCCGTATTTATTAAAGATGCAAAAACAACAGTTGATGGACAGAATGCAGAACAATGTCATACATTAACCCCAGTACAGAGATCTGGGACTAAATCCATCATTTTTTTTGCTCACCATGCCTTTCCAGTTTGAACCCATCCATATGCAAATCAGTCTTGACCCAGTGCCTCAAGGGAACAGTCCAGCCCGAACTGCCAAGCCAGGTCCTCCCTGGACTGGAAACAAGCATCCTAGGATCGGTTTCGGGGTTTCACCCCTCTTCAGCCAGGATAGGTTGATTCCAGTGGCATGGAGAGCACGGGACACACGTCTGGGCATACCCTTCCCACTCGGAGGGACAAAAGCAGAAACAACAGTTGATGGACAGAATGCAGAACAATGTCATACATTCACCCCAGTACAGAGATCTGGGCCTAAATCCATCATTTATTTGCTCACCATGCTGTTCCAGTTTGAACCCAGCCATATGCAAATCGGTCTTGACCCTGTGCCTCATTGGAACAGTCCAGCCTGAACTGCCAAGCCAGGTCCTCCCTGGACTGGAAACAAGCATCCAAGGACCGGTTTTGGGGTTTCACCGCTCTTCAGCCAGGATAGATTGATTCCAGTGACATGAAGAGCACGATACCCACGTCTGGGCATACCCTTCACACACCTCAGACCAAAACTTCATAATCACTGGGCATGTTAAAAACATGTGAAGATCATCGGCTGCGGGATCTCTACATCTTGGGCATAGATAATGCGTCTCCGAAAGTTTTTCTAATCTCGCTGGGGACCAATACACCCTGTTGACAGTGAAGAGGTGATTGCGTTTTAAATAGGCAGGGTTAACAGTTTCTCTAAGCATTGCAAATTAACCCATCCAAGCTTCCCTCAAATTTATATTCAACATCTCGTCTCCCCAGAGCTTCTGTATATCTTTGTCCAGGTCATCTTCTGTGTTGACTAAAGTGTGATACCACAGAGCTACCTCCTTCATAACAGTGCCAGTTTTTATTGTTTGATGAGTTTGGAGACCGAAGTTTAAAAAAAAAGTAAGATTGAAGATTTTAATTGGGGGCTCTGAAAGTATGGGTTCTTATCCGGAAAAAAATAGGAATTCTATATTATTCATCTAGGGCCCCGATTTGGCAATCACCAGGGACCCCAGAGTGTTTGAATGATTGTGGAGAAGTATGGCTCAATGGTTAGAGCGGCAGACTTTGATGCAGAGCTCTGGTCCGGGACCTGGGTTCGATTCCCACCTCGGCGGGGTCTCGGTGTAAATAATTCCTCGGACCTGATATTCTCGCCTCAGTGCCTATTCTAATCATGGGTCCCACGCTGCAACTCTGGGCAATAGCTTGCTTAATCTCCACACCGACCCCAACAGTGCTGGGATGCCTGGCTTCACCTTGGGGGTGCCCAGGAGTGGACACTTCACAGGGAAAGCCAGGAAGGGTTCCTACAGTGGTATGAGTACAGCGCCGAGATGCCTCAGTGGTGAGTTGTGTGCTATACAAGTAACAAGTTTTTACAAGTTTAATGATTCACTTAGCCTCCCATTAAGGAATGCGGGTATTTCTTGTTGGGGAGATTTGAAGATGGGAACTGAGATAGTAGGTTGGGAAACCTTGAATGTAATCACAGGGGGGCAACTAACCAGGTTCAAGTATTACCAGCTCTCTGCGTGGTGGGGGAGCCAAGATTGGAATGAAGAGGAAGACGATACCTGGTTAGATCAAGCAATAAGTGGCCTTCCAGATGTTATTTCTGATCGGATGTTCCTTGCCAAATTTCAGACTTAGAATTTCTATATAATTATTGAACAATTAAGCAGTAATGATGGTTTTGAATAGGCCTTCTGATTTTCTTGTGACCTTTAAAAGCTTTTGAACCAAGCAGGGATGGTTCGTCCATAGTAGTGTGGGTGCGTTGATCCCCTGACTTTCCCACTGCAACCCACTACACACACAACGAGTACACATTTTCCCTCTTGTGCTTTCCAGTCTCAACTGTTATAGGCTGGCGCCATGACGGAGCTCTCTCTCCCGGCATCACAGTAAAAGTTCAGGTTGTGTTAACTGAACTGCGCATGTTAGATGGGCTGGTGTTTTCACTATGGCCAGCGTTACATACACAGACCAGGCTCCTGCAATGAACAGTTAAAAGGCAGCTGAGAAGCAGAAGCACAGCCCCGTTGGTGTCCAGTTGAGTGCTGTGTTTTTAGCTGTTTAGCATTGTAAGCAGCAAGAGAGTGGTGCTTGGATTGGCTCTAGACTCTTGTCCAGGAAGCAGCGCGAGGCAGGAGAAACTTCAGGTGTGCTTTCAGCCAAAGGTGTGCTGCAGAAGACCCTCAAGAGAGGTAGGTTTTTTTTAATTTTAAGGGGTTGAAAGTAATGTATGTGTCCTAACACTTTCTAAAGAGAGCAGCCGCCACTGGAACCAAGTGCTCTAAGAAGGATCCTAGAATGCTTGGCCACAAGGTTAGTCCTGGGGTGGGCCCAAATTCTGAATTTTATTGGAGAAATTCATTGATGGCTCTGAAGAGCCACATCTCTGGTCCAGCAGTCTAGTACAGAGGAGCTCAGATGTACATCGTGATATATCAAACATGCACATGTAATAGGGTAGAAACAGTGGTCGAAGTGGACAGAACACTTACAATAGGAGCATCACAGGAATGATGTTTCTGGTACCATAGCCGCTCTGTAGATCTTAAATGCTACGGTCATATAACTAAGGACAGCAAAAAGCAAGAGGTTGAAAATGTAAAGCTATAAGCAGCACCATTCTACAACATTCCACTTATTTGTGCACTTCTAGGTCGAACTTGCAATATCATCAAAGGAAAGTGAGCTCTGAAGTTGGAGACATCAAATTGTGAACAGGATATGAGCCCCAGGCATGTCAAGGGAAAGCACAGAAGGCAAGTGCAGAGGAGGAACCATAAGTGGCTTCTAGAAGAGTGTGAGTAGGGATTGAGTGAGGGTACTGTGCAACACAATTATAACAGTTGCACAATAAATTAAATCTCCATCCATAGTTATTTTTGAATTAAACTAAAATACTTTTATAATACTTTGAAATCTGTAAATGTATTTATTGCACAAATAATCAAACAACATTAAGCACAAACATGTTCAAAGTAACACAATCACAACGAATCACAGTGGCAGCCCTGGGCATCCACGTTCCATGCAGCATATCCTGTTTATTGTCACTAACTAGTGTGTGAACACTGCCCTATTCATAAACAAAAGACAATATAGAGGACGCTGAACCTCTTGAATAAAGATGCTGTTCTCTGAACACCAGAAAATCTGATTTTAATGAACATAAATTGTGTAATCTGATGCAGAGGAAAACAAGATTCTAACACAGGTGTTTCATTCTCCAGAGTCAGGTGTTATAGGAACAGTGTTATAGGACCAGCAAATCTGTTAATCTCCTGGTTTCTGTTAGTTGGTAATTTGACAAACGGATTTCAGGTGAGCAGATAAAGCTACAGAAATGGGACATCATACAGTCTGACCTACAAAGGTAAGCAGAGAATTTGCCTGCAAGTGCAACTGAATACCCTAGCACCATTAAGGATCTCGTTGTGCTATATATGTCTGGCCAACATGAAGGTCAACTGGCCACTAAATTTCAATGCACTTGAATTGAGCCCTTCAAGGAAGTCTTGCAGAAAATGCATCTTACACTGATTATGCTAGAGTTGAGCTATTGCTAATAAGACGAATGAATGGTAGTGTGCACCTTGAACCGGCAAAGTTGGGAGTTTCAGAAAAGAGGACAAAAACAACAAGCAAACGTTAATTCAGAGAAAGTGTGTGGCCTCCAAGGACATTCAGCACTCAACCTTGTTTATAGGTATACAGTTCTTTGATCAGCCATCCTCCGATCACTCATCAAGGGCAAAACGGGCTCACTGGCCTCTATTGTATCTCTGTATTAGTAGTAAGTCTGGTTGGCGGGTGCTTCCACTTAGATAAAATCAGTTGAACTACAGGTGAGAAGAGTGTGGTAAATAATTTAATTACCGGGACTTAATTTGATACAGAAACATAATAAAACAGCTCAGTAAATAAGAGGCAGAATCCGTGGTATTAGAGGTTCGGAATGGGCTTTATTCCAATGATCGATTATAATCGGTTGCTCCAAGTTCCATCACCACGGAGGTTCAGGAAGTGAAGTACATACATTATTGACAAGAAATGACTTTTATAGAACATTACATTACAATGATGCGATGCGGTAGGCGTAACAATTGATAAGGAAGATGACGATTCACATGTGTAACCGAAAATGGGTGTAATGAGGAGTAAAAAGGAACATAATTGGTTATGATGTCATATATAGGTGGATCTATAAGATTATACTTGGCATAGATGTGTGCGCAGCAGCATGACGTGTGATTGACGTGCAACTAGGGGGTGAAGGGGACTTGACATTTAGCTCTACATGTGGAGACAAGAAGTCTGGGGGGTCAAGTCAACCTAATCCCAAATCATATCTAACATCCTATGTTTAAAGAACTATGTTATCCACAAAGGGAGGACTCTTGGACAAAATCTATTCTATACTGACTGTGTGTGCGTGCACAAGCGTCTAAGTGTCTAAGTGTCTATATGAGATGCAAGGGGCAGAAACCTTCCATGGTAACAGGGCTATGAATTACTTGCATGAGGACAGAGAGGCCGGGCCCTTTGCTCGATAGCTGAAGGAAATGTTTACCTAAACTACTAGACAGGAATGCATCGGCTGAGGAGCGAAGCAGATAACTCGAAGGTGAAATACAGTTTTTGGCAGGCAGGCAAACCGGCCGAGGCAGGCACCGTTAGCCGCACAGGGAGTAGGACAAAGTTCATGGATACAGATGCGAGCTCAAACTGAAGCTGTCAGAGGCAGAGAGCAGAGAAAAGCTTGATGGCAGAATCGGGCCTACTCGCCTGAACTGCAAAATGGAGTAACTGAGCCATATAAAGTCGGTGGCCTTTCGTACTTAGGAATCGAATATCCAGCCCATTCATGGCGGATTTGACAGAGGACATGTTGACGGTGGACGCACATGTGTTTGCGTCTTCAGAACTAGAACTGGAGGGAACATACATGTACTTGTGATTCATACATGGAACCGTTGGGGTCCAAGATAGGGGACATAACTGATCAGAAAAATCCATATTTCCACATTCCCTCCTTGTCCCCTACTTGCCCGTTAAGAGATATCAATCTTCATCAATCCATTGATCTGTTCATATAGCATCATTTGCTCTTCTTTCTTCTTCCGTGATGAATGAAATCCTGGTGGTGGAATACACGATGTGGCACACAGACCACAGATCGCTGGTCCACATTGTAGACATAGACAGCAACTGAATAGTATGAGAAGGCCAATACCTAGGAAAGATAGGACCTTCCATCCAAAGGTAGATAGTACACTCCAAAACCAACCGGACCAAGTCCAGGTGCCTGGGTTCTGGTGTATCTGGCTTACAATCTTATGAAGGCGAGTTATGGCCTTATATACAGATGGCGAATTTTCTGGTATGAAAATGCAACAGCTTGATCCGATGACCCTACAAGCTCCGCCCCTATCAGCCAGGATGACGTCAAGGACAAGACGATTTTGAAGCACAACAATCCGCATAGCAGACTGCTCTTCTGTTAAATTGCCTAAAGCGGAAATAGTTTCATTCACTACTGCTTCAAGGGTTCTAGTTAATCTACGTATCAGCTTACTATTAGTAACAGTACCTATATAGGGAAAGAGACCTTTATTGAAATCTGTGTATTTTTCCCATGCTGTTTCAGTGTAATCGACTATTGGGAGATCTCTCCTTACTCTATTATTTACTAAATCAGTGTTTCTGTGATAATCAGGAGGAGCTAGAAAAACAGGTGGCAAAAGGAATCCAATATAGCAAGTACCATCCCAGTCTAGAGGCAAACGTACATATGCCGTCTGACCACATATGAAATAGGAATGGCGGGAAGCTCTAAATGTGGACTTGCCTTGATCACTAAATTCTACTACAGTCGTGCATTTACTATGGCCCATATGTATGGAACCATTTTTCCTTACACATAGTTCACCCTTTACTGGAAATATTGACATAGCGGGCAAAATTGGAGTAGCTTCGGATTCGACATTTAGGATCATAAGATTAAGCGTGAAATTACCTAATCCATACACTTCATTTTCTAGATCAGTTCCTGTTCTCTGGGGAAGTCCCTCCTTGTTGGGGTAGCAGACCTTAAGCAAAATTAAGTTCAAATTTCCCCATACCCAGTTATCTTGATAAACTGCAGAATTCGAATCTAGAGAATTAATTAAACTAAACCATGCTCCACAGGAGCCGTTGTGTGTGAACGGGTATGGAAAAAGAGGTAAAATTCCTTTATAATTCTGATAGGGAGGGAGTCGGCCACATATCCAACAATTTGTAGCATTGCTAACCTGATGGGAATGATGTAACATACTAATAAAAGTGTTATTGCGCAGCGCAAATCTATAAGACAACTCAAGCGGAGGTAATTCACTAAAAGAATGTTCAGCAGTAACATTGTAAACATGTCTAGAAATAGGATAATATATGTGCAACAATATACTTGCAGTAATTATTAAAAGACTCAAGAAAAACAAGATTAATAATGTCATTATGCAATGGCTACGCAGTGATTTACAGTACGCCTGTCGTTTCAACATTTTTCGGGTGCTTTCTCTATTTAGGTCCAAGGGATACATGTCAGAGACAATTCAACCGCTTCACCTTGGAGAGGACTTAAACAATCAAATTGCTTGACTGGTTGGACCTAAGCTTTAGTTTATAAAGTTCAGGACTACTTTTTTCAACAAAAGGAAGTTTTGAGTCAATGGGTGAAGACACACGAGGTGGGCTATTTACATCTGAAGGAAGTCCATGAAATTTCTTGATATGACTTGAATGCACCCATCCTTTTCTGCCTTCAATCTTCACGGCTGTCCTTGTGGTGAGCAGGACCAATTTGGGTGATTTCCACCTGGGCTCCAGCTGAGTCTTTCGGTCAAAATTCCTCACAAGAACGAGGTCTCCCGGAACTACGTCATGGGGTTTCACCTCAGTGTTGTCAGGAAAAGCTGCAGCTACCTGTGAACGACAAGATTGTAGTGCAGACATCAAGGAAGCCAAGTAATCCGTCAGCATATTACAGTCAATATCAGTTATTTTGCGTGGCATAGGCGTCCCCCACATATTTGGTGGTCTACCGAAGATCACTTCATACGGGGATAGCCCTGTTCGAGAGTGTGCTACCATTCTCGTATAGAAGAGTGCAACTGGTAGTGCTACTACCCAGTCGACACCTTTCTCCCTGCATATTTTGGACAATCTAATTTTCAGGGTCTGATTATGTCTTTCTACGAGACCTGCTGCCTCAGGGTGTCGGACACAGTGGAATTTCCACTGATAACCTAACAAAAGTGAAACATGTTTCATTAATTCGGATGAGAACGGCTGGCCGTTATCTGAGTGAACAACACGTGGTAAACCGTATCGTGGGAAGAATTCTCGAACCAACTGTTTGGCAGTAGTCGGGGCAGTGTAATCTGAAACCGGGTATGCCTCCGTCCAACGGGAAAGAGCACAAACAACTACGAGAACATATTTGAATCCTCGACATCGTTCCATCTGGATATAATCCATCTGGAGGACTTCAAAAGGGTGATCAGGAGGATGAAATCCACCCTGTTCTACGGGAACACTTTTTCCTGGGTTGAACTGGCAACAGATCATACAGGTACGGACCTTTTGTTTGGCTGCTGCTCGTAAATGTTTATTGAACCAAATGTGTTGAATGCTATCTAGCATAGCTTTTTCTCCTAGATGTGCTGGACTATGTATAGTGTTAATTATAACTTGGACCATTGAATCAGGAAGGAACCACACAGACTTTTCCTTCATCATCCATCCTTGATCCGTTTGGATCCCTCCTAATTCGGTCCATTTCTTTATTTCATCTGGTGTAGCATGTGTCTGGATGTCAATTACGTCAAAAGTAGGATCTTTAACTGTCATACAATGTGTCGGCGTCTGGACTATTGTCTTTGTCATGTCGGATGTTTGTGTTTGAGCAGTCTGTTTAGCTGTTCTGTCGGCTAGATCATTGCCTTGAGAAATGATATCAGTGACTTTCGTATGAGCTTTACATTTCATAATTGATATTGCAGTCGGTAGATGTATCGCATCTAATAAGGCATGAATGAGGGGTCCGTGCTGAATGTGGGCACCGTGGGAAGTTAAATAACCTCTCTCTCGCCACAGCACGCCGAAGTCATGTACAACTCCGAATGCATAACGTGAATCAGTGTATATGTTGACTTTTTTATTTGTGGCTTGAATACAGGCTTGTGTCAGAGCGATGAGCTCTGCGGCTTGAGCTGACAAAGTATTTATACGATTTGTTTCAATGACTTCAGTATCTCTTGTGACTGCGTAAGCAGCCACTAACTCTCCTGTATTTGTTCTCATACATGAACCATCTACATACAATGTCAGGTCTGGATCTGACAATGGGACATCGGTTAAGTCTTGTCTGGGTTTCGTCGTTATTGTAATAACTTCAATACAGTCATGGGCTAGTGGGTCTGTTCCGATTACTGGCAAAAGTGTGGCAGGATTCAATGTGTTACAGCGTCTGATTTCTATATGTGGCTGGAACAATGTAAGTTCGTACCCTGTAAGTCGCGCTATAGTCAAGTGTTGTGTTTGCGTTCTATTTACAAGAACCTCTACTGCGTGTGGTACTTGAACTGTCAATGGATGTCCTAACACTATGGCATCGCTTTGTCTGATTGCTAAAGCTGTCGCTGCCACTGATTTTAGGCATGCAGGCAAAGCCTGAGCTACGGGATCTAATGTACTAGAAAAATAAGCACATGGTTTGTGTGCTCCTGCTTGTTCCTGTGTGAGTACTGACAAGGCAGTACCTTCGCGTTCTGTAACAAAGAGTGTAAACTGTTTTCTGTAACATGGCGTTGCTAAAACAGGTGCTTGACATAAAGCTTTCTTTAGGCTTTCAAAAGCTTGTGTATGTTCCTGAGTCCAAGGGAGAACAGTCGATGTGGCTGCCTCCTGTGTTGTCAACTGAATGAGCGATTTTGCTAGAAATGCATACTGAGGGATCCACTGCCTACAGTATGAAGTAAGGCCTATGAAGGCTCGTACTTCCTTTTGTGTCTTGGGTATTGGCATGTTAGCTATTAACTGAATGCGGTCGGGTGTAAGCTGCCTTCCCTCCTTGGACAGCGAGTGTCCAAGATAAACAACTCGCTGGACACAGAATTGCAGCTTAGAAGGGGACACCTTGTGACCCTTTTCAGCTAGAAATTGTAAAACTGTCAGTGATGCTTTCTCACATTCGGGTTCGCTTCTAGCGGTGATCAACAGATCATCGACATATTGAAGCAAGGCAGTGTTAACTGGCATGTGGATACTGTCAAGTTCTCGTTTCAGTGCTTGGCTATAGATGCTGGGGCTTTCTGTAAATCCTTGAGGTGCGCGTGAGAATTTAAAGCTACGTCCATTTAAACTAAATCCGAACAAATATTGGCTTTCCGGATCTATTGGGACGCTGAAAAAGGCATTTTTAAGATCAATTACAGTAAAGAATGTTGCTTCGGAATCAATGGCTGTCAATAATGACGAGATATCTGGGACCACAGGGAATTGTGGCACAATGCATTTGTTTAATTCGCGCAGATCAATAACCAATCGATATACTGGCGGTGCCTTTGGATCTGTTCGTTTAAGAATCGGAATTATTGGTGAATTACATACATTGGAGTCTGTTTCCACAACTACTCCTTGGGCAATGAGTTCGTCAATGATCTGCAGCAAAGCCACTACAGCATCTGGTGGTAACTTGTATTGTCGCATTCGTGGTAGTACCACTCCTGCCTTTAATGTGACTCGATATGGTGTAATATTCATGCAACCAACATCAGTAGGGCCTTGTGCCCATAGATGTGTAGGTAAAGTCTGCAGTCGGGGATCCATGTCTCTAGATACATAGTGACCTTTAAAATCACGTAAAAACAATCTTACTCCTTCCGGAGAACAACATATTATAGCTCCTAGAGCTTTCAGTGTTTTTATTCCTAACAGATTTTCTGGACATGATTTAGTAAGCAATAAATCTGTAGTTCGGGTCAAAGGTCCTATCGTAAGTGGAAGAGGTTGTGACACTTCATTAACAATAGGTTTTCCTGAAAAACCAAGGGAAATATTCTGTGAGCCTGAGAGGGGTGCCCCTGGAACTTCACTACGTTTTATGGTTGTTCGACTTGCCCCGGTATCGAGTAAAAATTTTCTGTCTTGGCCTAATAATTCACTATGTACATAAGGTCCTTCTTGGTCTACTGGGATCTCGATAAGGGGTAAGTCAACTTCCCTCTCTAGGCTTGTTCATGCGTATCGTTGATAATCAGGATAGTCGTACTGTGCGGTTTGGTACATGTTTCAAAACTGGACAATCGTGTACGTAATGACCTGGCTTTTTACAATAATTGCATATCCCTTTTACAGGTCCTGCTGAATCACCGGAATGTGTCATACCCTTTTTATGTCCTTCAGCTGGAACTGTCTGAGAAACTAGCATTTTCATTTTCGTGTCTTTCATGCGTCTGTGTTCATGTTCTTGTTCCTCTCTAATTCTATTGTGATGGTACTGTAACATTTGTAACATTTGTGATGGGGTGTTACCTTGCCAGGTACTCTCGAATTTTAATACTCTGTTCTTTACTTGAGGCAAGGCATTTTCCACTAATTTTGTCACAAACAGATGTGGGTATGATTCGCTACTTGCTTTTATGCCACTATTTATACCAAAACATTTTTCAAATCGGGCATAGTAATCACTAGTGTCTTCATCTTGCTTCTGTTTACAGGCTGAAATAGTACCCCAATCTTCCTTTTCGTAGTTAATAAACGTGGCAGTACCTGTACTAGTAAACCTGGTAGTGCTTTAGTTTTATCCCCAAGTCCTGCTCCTGCAGTTCGGGCCTTTTCTTCTGCTTCTAATACTGACCATTCTATCTTTTGGTCTCCTACCTCCCACTCTTTTTCCCTGAGTTTTTCGTAAATGCCAGCAGGCATCAATACCTTTAATATTGTCATAATGTCGGGATAGGTATACTCTCCCATGAGTAACATGTCTTTAATTTCTCGGTGGAAACCCGCTGGGTCTTTGTCATGACTGGGTACCACTTTCTTCATTTCTAACAATTCTATGTTCGATATGGGCGTGTATACAAATACGCGTTTAAACTCATTGTCCTCGCCCTTTATTGGGTGTACTTCTCGTAAAGGATTCTGTCTGTCCATGTAATACGTGGTTCTTTCCTTAATGGGTAGTGAAACATGTTCTGAACATACAAAAAGAATGTACTGCTTTCTTGATTCTAGTATTTCTTTAATTAATTTAGTACCTGAACCTCTCCATCTATTCATGAGTAATTCAGTCAATATATCAGGTAAGGGACCAGGGTCCGAATGTTGACTCTGATATAGTATAAGGAGTTGTTGAATCATATAAATTCCAGCTAAACGCTGTTCATCTGGGGTGAGATTCAAAAATGTGCGTGCTACTGTATCATCACTGTACTTTCCGGGACTGTCAACCCAATGGACAGCTGACCTGGCTAATTCTTGTTCATCCATAGAATCGAGAAAATGATAACCCCTTCGTTCTCGGAGTAATTTGTCAGCGGCTTGGAACGAATGCTCGTTAGACCTTATATGGACTATGGGTGTTGGGAAATTCCTGTTATTATCTGGACATATCGGACGTATCGGGTCAATAAGACATCTATTACTATTACAAGATCTTCCTCTACCTACATAGGCTATGGTGTCTGACTGTCCTGTGGGCAGTCCTGATCCTTCTTCTTCGTTTTGTTCGAACTGGTCTACCGCTAATCTTTCTTCGTGTAGGCGTTCTATTTCTTTTCGGATCTTTCGGCACATGGCTATTATACAATTTTATTTGAATTCTCTCTATTTCTCTCTTCCTGTCGGAGGGCTTTTTCGGTACGTCTATGAGATTCTTTACGCCATAACTCAACGGCGTCTTTCTGTGACTGTCTGACTTTCCTTTTCCATAACTCTTCCTCTACTTTCATGATGCACTCTGCATCCCAGGTTCCCGCTGTGGGCCACCTCTGACTTTCTGGTAATTCCTTGGTGTAGTCTACCCATAAATCAAGAAATAATATAGCATCTAAGCCATGTTTATGATACATGAAGTACCCTGGAGTGTCCCTAGGAGGAATAGGAACGGCTTCTTCGAGTACCCCTTTTCTTGTTGTGATCTGTCTTAGTTTCGAAAAGAGCGGCATATTGAGAACTGATCTGATACTTGATTTTGAACAAACTTAATACAGTAAACACGATAATGAACAGTCATTCATACCACAATATGCAGAACGTACTTAAAACATTTAACATTTAACATTTACCTGAACAGTCAATAATGATGATGGTCTAAAGAAAACTTAATCACTAAAACATAATACTCGACTTTAACTGAATTATTCTGAATTTATATACTTGATATACTAGATATACTGCTAAACAGTACAGATACACTGCTGAAACAGTGCAGACCGGATTTGTGTACCCAAACCCGTCTTGACCGGCACAAACTATGTGCACGTCAGAAAGCCTCCCCAGTAATGGTACTCACCGGGTAGCTCGGAAACGGAAGGCCTCGGAAACTGAACTGAACTTGAACCGGACTGGACTCGACTCGACTCGAACACTTCGGAAACTGGACTCGACTTCGGACTTCGGGAACTGGTGGGCCTCTGTATACCTCGGATCTTGCTCTCTCAGCTAGGCTCTGGTCGGGATACTTCGCACTTCTCACCGCCTCGTCTGGGTGTTGATCGCAGCCTCAGTCGCCCCCGCTTGACCGGAGGGAGATACAGGAAATCCTGCTGGTACGCGTAATTGTCCGTCCAGCTGTGGCAGGAGACCGGGCCTGCAACTCACCGCCGGCGCGTGAGATGAGAAAGTGTCCCTGTTCGGGCGCCATTCATGTGGTAAATAATTTAATTACCGGGACTTAATTTGATACAGAAACATAATAAAACAGCTCAGTAAATAAGAGGCAGAATCCGTGGTATTAGAGGTTCGGAATGGGCTTTATTCCAATGATCGATTATAATCGGTTGCTCCAAGTTCCATCACCACGGAGGTTCAGGAAGTGAAGTACATACATTATTGACAAGAAATGACTTTTATAGAACATTACATTACAATGAAGCGAATGCGGTAGGCGTAACAATTGATAAGGAAGATGACGATTCACATGTGTAACCGAAAATGGGCGTAATGAGGAGTAAAAAGGAACATAATTGGTTATGATGTCATATATAGGTGGATCTATAAGATTATACTTGGCATAGATGCGTGCGCAGCAGCATGACGTGTGATTGACGTGCAACTAGGGGGTGAAGGGGACTTGACATTTAGCTCTACATGTGGAGACAAGAAGTCTGGGGGGTCAAGTCAACCTAATCCCAAATCATATCTAACATCCTATGTTTAAAGAACTATGTTATCCACAAAGGGAGGACTCTTGGACAAAATCTATTCTATACTGACTGTGTGTGCGTGCACAAGCGTCTAAGTGTCTAAGTGTCTATATGAGATGCAAGGGGCAGAAACCTTCCATGGTAACAGGGCTATGAATTACTTGCATGAGGACAGAGAGGCCGGGCCCTTTGCTCGATAGCTGAAGGAAATGTTTACCTAAACTACTAGACAGGAATGCATCGGCTGAGGAGAGAAGCAGATAACTCGAAGGTGAAATACAGTTTTTGGCAGGCAGGCAAACCGGCCGAGGCAGGCACCGTTAGCCGCACAGGGAGTAGGACAAAGTTCATGGATACAGATGCGAGCTCAAACTGAAGCTGTCAGAGGCAGAGAGCAGAGAAAAGCTTGATGGCAGAATCGGGCCTACTCGCCTGAACTGCAAAATGGAGTAACTGAGCCATATAAAGTCGGTGGCCTTTCGTACTTAGGAATCGAATATCCAGCCCATTCATTGCGGATTTGACAGAGGACATGTTGACGGTGGACGCACATGTGTTTGCGTCTTCAGAACTAGAACTGGAGGGAACATACATGTACTTGTGATTCATACATGGAACCGTTGGGGTCCAAGATAGGGGACATAACTGATCAGAAAAATCCATATTTCCACATTCCCTCCTTGTCCCCTACTTGCCCGTTAAGAGATATCAATCTTCATCAATCCATTGATCTGTTCATATAGCATCATTTGCTCTTCTTTCTTCTTCCGTGATGAATGAAATCCTGGTGGTGGAATACACGATGTGGCACACAGACCACAGATCGCTGGTCCACATTGTAGACATAGACAGCAACTGAATAGTATGAGAAGGCCAATACCTAGGAAAGATAGGACCTTCCATCCAAAGGTAGATAGTACACTCCAAAACCAACCGGACCAAGTCCAGGTGCCTGGGTTCTGGTGTATCTGGCTTACAATCTTATGAAGGCGAGTTATGGCCTTATATACAGATGGCGAATTTTCTGGTATGAAAATGCAACAGCTTGATCCGATGACCCTACAAGCTCCGCCCCTATCAGCCAGGATGACGTCAAGGACAAGACGATTTTGAAGCACAACAATCCGCATAGCAGACTGCTCTTCTGTTAAATTGCCTAAAGCGGAAATAGTTTCATTCACTACTGCTTCAAGGGTTCTAGTTAATCTACGTATCAGCTTACTATTAGTAACAGTACCTATATAGGGAAAGAGACCTTTATTGAAATCTGTGTATTTTTCCCATGCTGTTTCAGTGTAATCGACTATTGGGAGATCTCTCCTTACTCTATTATTTACTAAATCAGTGTTTCTGTGATAATCAGGAGGAGCTAGAAAAACAGGTGGCAAAAGGAATCCAATATAGCAAGTACCATCCCAGTCTAGAGGCAAACGTACATATGCCGTCTGACCACATATGAAATAGGAATGGCGGGAAGCTCTAAATGTGGACTTGCCTTGATCACTAAATTCTACTACAGTCGTGCATTTACTATGGCCCATATGTATGGAACCATTTTTCCTTACACATAGTTCACCCTTTACTGGAAATATTGACATAGCGGGCAAAATTGGAGTAGCTTCGGATTCGACATTTAGGATCATAAGATTAAGCGTGAAATTACCTAATCCATACACTTCATTTTCTAGATCAGTTCCTGTTCTCTGGGGAAGTCCCTCCTTGTTGGGGTAGCAGACCTTAAGCAAAATTAAGTTCAAATTTCCCCATACCCAGTTATCTTGATAAACTGCAGAATTCGAATCTAGAGAATTAATTAAACTAAACCATGCTCCACAGGAGCCGTTGTGTGTGAACGGGTATGGAAAAAGAGGTAAAATTCCTTTATAATTCTGATAGGGAGGGAGTCGGCCACATATCCAACAATTTGTAGCATTGCTAACCTGATGGGAATGATGTAACATACTAATAAAAGTGTTATTGCGCAGCGCAAATCTATAAGACAACTCAAGCGGAGGTAATTCACTAAAAGAATGTTCAGCAGTAACATTGTAAACATGTCTAGAAATAGGATAATATATGTGCAACAATATACTTGCAGTAATTATTAAAAGACTCAAGAAAAACAAGATTAATAATGTCATTATGCAATGGCTACGCAGTGATTTACAGTACGCCTGTCGTTTCAACATTTTTCGGGTGCTTTCTCTATTTAGGTCCAAGGGATACATGTCAGAGACAATTCAACCGCTTCACCTTGGAGAGGACTTAAACAATCAAATTGCTTGACTGGTTGGACCTAAGCTTTAGTTTATAAAGTTCAGGACTACTTTTTTCAACAAAAGGAAGTTTTGAGTCAATGGGTGAAGACACACGAGGTGGGCTATTTACATCTGAAGGAAGTCCATGAAATTTCTTGATATGACTTGAATGCACCCATCCTTTTCTGCCTTCAATCTTCACGGCTGTCCTTGTGGTGAGCAGGACCAATTTGGGTGATTTCCACCTGGGCTCCAGCTGAGTCTTTCGGTCAAAATTCCTCACAAGAACGAGGTCTCCCGGAACTACGTCATGGGGTTTCACCTCAGTGTTGTCAGGAAAAGCTGCAGCTACCTGTGAACGACAAGATTGTAGTGCAGACATCAAGGAAGCCAAGTAATCCGTCAGCATATTACAGTCAATATCAGTTATTTTGCGTGGCATAGGCGTCCCCCACATATTTGGTGGTCTACCGAAGATCACTTCATACGGGGATAGCCCTGTTCGAGAGTGTGCTACCATTCTCGTATAGAAGAGTGCAACTGGTAGTGCTACTACCCAGTCGACACCTTTCTCCCTGCATATTTTGGACAATCTAATTTTCAGGGTCTGATTATGTCTTTCTACGAGACCTGCTGCCTCAGGGTGTCGGACACAGTGGAATTTCCACTGATAACCTAACAAAAGTGAAACATGTTTCATTAATTCGGATGAGAACGGCTGGCCGTTATCTGAGTGAACAACACGTGGTAAACCGTATCGTGGGAAGAATTCTCGAACCAACTGTTTGGCAGTAGTCGGGGCAGTGTAATCTGAAACCGGGTATGCCTCCGTCCAACGGGAAAGAGCACAAACAACTACGAGAACATATTTGAATCCTCGACATCGTTCCATCTGGATATAATCCATCTGGAGGACTTCAAAAGGGTGATCAGGAGGATGAAATCCACCCTGTTCTACGGGAACACTTTTTCCTGGGTTGAACTGGCAACAGATCATACAGGTACGGACCTTTTGTTTGGCTGCTGCTCGTAAATGTTTATTGAACCAAATGTGTTGAATGCTATCTAGCATAGCTTTTTCTCCTAGATGTGCTGGACTATGTATAGTGTTAATTATAACTTGGACCATTGAATCAGGAAGGAACCACACAGACTTTTCCTTCATCATCCATCCTTGATCCGTTTGGATCCCTCCTAATTCGGTCCATTTCTTTATTTCATCTGGTGTAGCATGTGTCTGGATGTCAATTACGTCAAAAGTAGGATCTTTAACTGTCATACAATGTGTCGGCGTCTGGACTATTGTCTTTGTCATGTCGGATGTTTGTGTTTGAGCAGTCTGTTTAGCTGTTCTGTCGGCTAGATCATTGCCTTGAGAAATGATATCAGTGACTTTCGTATGAGCTTTACATTTCATAATTGATATTGCAGTCGGTAGATGTATCGCATCTAATAAGGCATGAATGAGGGGTCCGTGCTGAATGTGGGCACCGTGGGAAGTTAAATAACCTCTCTCTCGCCACAGCACGCCGAAGTCATGTACAACTCCGAATGCATAACGTGAATCAGTGTATATGTTGACTTTTTTATTTGTGGCTTGAATACAGGCTTGTGTCAGAGCGATGAGCTCTGCGGCTTGAGCTGACAAAGTATTTATACGATTTGTTTCAATGACTTCAGTATCTGTTGTGACTGCGTAAGCAGCCACTAACTCTCCTGTATTTGTTCTCATACATGAACCATCTACATACAATGTCAGGTCTGGATCTGACAATGGGACATCGGTTAAGTCTTGTCTGGGTTTCGTCGTTATTGTAATAACTTCAATACAGTCATGGGCTAGTGGGTCTGTTCCGATTACTGGCAAAAGTGTGGCAGGATTCAATGTGTTACAGCGTCTGATTTCTATATGTGGCTGGAACAATGTAAGTTCGTACCCTGTAAGTCGCGCTATAGTCAAGTGTTGTGTTTGCGTTCTATTTACAAGAACCTCTACTGCGTGTGGTACTTGAACTGTCAATGGATGTCCTAACACTATGGCATCGCTTTGTCTGATTGCTAAAGCTGTCGCTGCCACTGATTTTAGGCATGCAGGCAAAGCCTGAGCTACGGGATCTAATGTACTAGAAAAATAAGCACATGGTTTGTGTGCTCCTGCTTGTTCCTGTGTGAGTACTGACAAGGCAGTACCTTCGCGTTCTGTAACAAAGAGTGTAAACTGTTTTCTGTAACATGGCGTTGCTAAAACAGGTGCTTGACATAAAGCTTTCTTTAGGCTTTCAAAAGCTTGTGTATGTTCCTGAGTCCAAGGGAGAACAGTCGATGTGGCTGCCTCCTGTGTTGTCAACTGAATGAGCGATTTTGCTAGAAATGCATACTGAGGGATCCACTGCCTACAGTATGAAGTAAGGCCTATGAAGGCTCGTACTTCCTTTTGTGTCTTGGGTATTGGCATGTTAGCTATTAACTGAATGCGGTCGGGTGTAAGCTGCCTTCCCTCCTTGGACAGCGAGTGTCCAAGATAAACAACTCGCTGGACACAGAATTGCAGCTTAGAAGGGGACACCTTGTGACCCTTTTCAGCTAGAAATTGTAAAACTGTCAGTGATGCTTTCTCACATTCGGGTTCGCTTCTAGCGGTGATCAACAGATCATCGACATATTGAAGCAAGGCAGTGTTAACTGGCATGTGGATACTGTCAAGTTCTCGTTTCAGTGCTTGGCTATAGATGCTGGGGCTTTCTGTAAATCCTTGAGGTGCGCGTGAGAATTTAAAGCTACGTCCATTTAAACTAAATCCGAACAAATATTGGCTTTCCGGATCTATTGGGACGCTGAAAAAGGCATTTTTAAGATCAATTACAGTAAAGAATGTTGCTTCGGAATCAATGGCTGTCAATAATGACGAGATATCTGGGACCACAGGGAATTGTGGCACAATGCATTTGTTTAATTCGCGCAGATCAATAACCAATCGATATACTGGCGGTGCCTTTGGATCTGTTCGTTTAAGAATCGGAATTATTGGTGAATTACATACATTGGAGTCTGTTTCCACAACTACTCCTTGGGCAATGAGCTCGTCAATGATCTGCAGCAAAGCCACTACAGCATCTGGTGGTAACTTGTATTGTCGCATTCGTGGTAGTACCACTCCTGCCTTTAATGTGACTCGATATGGTGTAATATTCATGCAACCAACATCAGTAGGGCCTTGTGCCCATAGATGTGTAGGTAAAGTCTGCAGTCGGGGATCCATGTCTCTAGATACATAGTGACCTTTAAAATCACGTAAAAACAATCTTACTCCTTCCGGAGAACAACATATTATAGCTCCTAGAGCTTTCAGTGTTTTTATTCCTAACAGATTTTCTGGACATGATTTAGTAAGCAATAAATCTGTAGTTCGGGTCAAAGGTCCTATCGTAAGTGGAAGAGGTTGTGACACTTCATTAACAATAGGTTTTCCTGAAAAACCAAGGGAAATATTCTGTGAGCCTGAGAGGGGTGCCCCTGGAACTTCACTACGTTTTATGGTTGTTCGACTTGCCCCGGTATCGAGTAAAAATTTTCTGTCTTGGCCTAATAATTCACTATGTACATAAGGTCCTTCTTGGTCTACTGGGATCTCGATAAGGGGTAAGTCAACTTCCCTCTCTAGGCTTGTTCATGCGTATCGTTGATAATCAGGATAGTCGTACTGTGCGGTTTGGTACATGTTTCAAAACTGGACAATCGTGTACGTAATGACCTGGCTTTTTACAATAATTGCATATCCCTTTTACAGGTCCTGCTGAATCACCGGAATGTGTCATACCCTTTTTATGTCCTTCAGCTGGAACTGTCTGAGAAACTAGCATTTTCATTTTCGTGTCTTTCATGCGTCTGTGTTCATGTTCTTGTTCCTCTCTAATTCTATTGTGATGGTACTGTAACATTTGTAACATTTGTGATGGGGTGTTACCTTGCCAGGTACTCTCGAATTTTAATACTCTGTTCTTTACTTGAGGCAAGGCATTTTCCACTAATTTTGTCACAAACAGATGTGGGTATGATTCGCTACTTGCTTTTATGCCACTATTTATACCAAAACATTTTTCAAATCGGGCATAGTAATCACTAGTGTCTTCATCTTGCTTCTGTTTACAGGCTGAAATAGTACCCCAATCTTCCTTTTTCGTAGTTAATAAACGTGGCAGTACCTGTACTAGTAAACCTGGTAGTGCTTTAGTTTTATCCCCAAGTCCTGCTCCTGCAGTTCGGGCCTTTTCTTCTGCTTCTAATACTGACCATTCTATCTTTTGGTCTCCTACCTCCCACTCTTTTTCCCTGAGTTTTTCGTAAATGCCAGCAGGCATCAATACCTTTAATATTGTCATAATGTCGGGATAGGTATACTCTCCCATGAGTAACATGTCTTTAATTTCTCGGTGGAAACCCGCTGGGTCTTTGTCATGACTGGGTACCACTTTCTTCATTTCTAACAATTCTATTTTCGATATGGGCGTGTATACAAATACGCGTTTAAACTCATTGTCCTCGCCCTTTATTGGGTGTACTTCTCGTAAAGGATTCTGTCTGTCCATGTAATACGTGGTTCTTTCCTTAATGGGTAGTGAAACATGTTCTGAACATACAAAAAGAATGTACTGCTTTCTTGATTCTAGTATTTCTTTAATTAATTTAGTACCTGAACCTCTCCATCTATTCATGAGTAATTCAGTCAATATATCAGGTAAGGGACCAGGGTCCGAATGTTGACTCTGATATAGTATAAGGAGTTGTTGAATCATATAAATTCCAGCTAAACGCTGTTCATCTGGGGTGAGATTCAAAAATGTGCGTGCTACTGTATCATCACTGTACTTTCCGGGACTGTCAACCCAATGGACAGCTGACCTGGCTAATTCTTGTTCATCCATAGAATCGAGAAAATGATAACCCCTTCGTTCTCGGAGTAATTTGTCAGCGGCTTGGAACGAATGCTCGTTAGACCTTATATGGACTATGGGTGTTGGGAAATTCCTGTTATTATCTGGACATATCGGACGTATCGGGTCAATAAGACATCTATTACTATTACAAGATCTTCCTCTACCTACATAGGCTATGGTGTCTGACTGTCCTGTGGGCAGTCCTGATCCTTCTTCTTCGTTTTGTTCGAACTGGTCTACCGCTAATCTTTCTTCGTGTAGGCGTTCTATTTCTTTTCGGATCTTTCGGCACATGGCTATTATACAATTTTATTTGAATTCTCTCTATTTCTCTCTTCCTGTCGGAGGGCTTTTTCGGTACGTCTATGAGATTCTTTACGCCATAACTCAACGGCGTCTTTCTGTGACTGTCTGACTTTCCTTTTCCATAACTCTTCCTCTACTTTCATGATGCACTCTGCATCCCAGGTTCCCGCTGTGGGCCACCTCTGACTTTCTGGTAATTCCTTGGTGTAGTCTACCCATAAATCAAGAAATAATATAGCATCTAAGCCATGTTTATGATACATGAAGTACCCTGGAGTGTCCCTAGGAGGAATAGGAACGGCTTCTTCGAGTACCCCTTTTCTTGTTGTGATCTGTCTTAGTTTCGAAAAGAGCGGCATATTGAGAACTGATCTGATACTTGATTTTGAACAAACTTAATACAGTAAACACGATAATGAACAGTCATTCATACCACAATATGCAGAACGTACTTAAAACATTTAACATTTAACATTTACCTGAACAGTCAATAATGATGATGGTCTAAAGAAAACTTAATCACTAAAACATAATACTCGACTTTAACTGAATTATTCTGAATTTATATACTTGATATACTAGATATACTGCTAAACAGTACAGATACACTGCTGAAACAGTGCAGACCGGATTTGTGTACCCAAACCCGTCTTGACCGGCACAAACTATGTGCACGTCAGAAAGCCTCCCCAGTAATGGTACTCACCGGGTAGCTCGGAAACGGAAGGCCTCGGAAACTGAACTGAACTTGAACCGGACTGGACTCGACTCGACTCGAACACTTCGGAAACTGGACTCGACTTCGGACTTCGGGAACTGGTGGGCCTCTGTATACCTCGGATCTTGCTCTCTCAGCTAGGCTCTGGTCGGGATACTTCGCACTTCTCACCGCCTCGTCTGGGTGTTGATCGCAGCCTCAGTCGCCCCCGCTTGACCGGAGGGAGATACAGGAAATCCTGCTGGTACGCGTAATTGTCCGTCCAGCTGTGGCAGGAGACCGGGCCTGCAACTCACCGCCGGCGCGTGAGATGAGAAAGTGTCCCTGTTCGGGCGCCATTCATGTGGTAAATAATTTAATTACCGGGACTTAATTTGATACAGAAACATAATAAAACAGCTCAGTAAATAAGAGGCAGAATCCGTGGTATTAGAGGTTCGGAATGGGCTTTATTCCAATGATCGATTATAATCGGTTGCTCCAAGTTCCATCACCACGGAGGTTCAGGAAGTGAAGTACATACATTATTGACAAGAAATGACTTTTATAGAACATTACATTACAATGAAGCGAATGCGGTAGGCGTAACAATTGATAAGGAAGATGACGATTCACATGTGTAACCGAAAATGGGCGTAATGAGGAGTAAAAAGGAACATAATTGGTTATGATGTCATATATAGGTGGATCTATAAGATTATACTTGGCATAGATGCGTGCGCAGCAGCATGACGTGTGATTGACGTGCAACTAGGGGGTGAAGGGGACTTGACATTTAGCTCTACATGTGGAGACAAGAAGTCTGGGGGGTCAAGTCAACCTAATCCCAAATCATATCTAACATCCTATGTTTAAAGAACTATGTTATCCACAAAGGGAGGACTCTTGGACAAAATCTATTCTATACTGACTGTGTGTGCGTGCACAAGCGTCTAAGTGTCTAAGTGTCTATATGAGATGCAAGGGGCAGAAACCTTCCATGGTAACAGGGCTATGAATTACTTGCATGAGGACAGAGAGGCCGGGCCCTTTGCTCGATAGCTGAAGGAAATGTTTACCTAAACTACTAGACAGGAATGCATCGGCTGAGGAGCGAAGCAGATAACTCGAAGGTGAAATACAGTTTTTGGCAGGCAGGCAAACCAGCCGAGGCAGGCACCGTTAGCCGCACAGGGAGTAGGACAAAGTTCATGGATACAGATGCGAGCTCAAACTGAAGCTGTCAGAGGCAGAGAGCAGAGAAAAGCTTGATGGCAGAATCGGGCCTACTCGCCTGAACTGCAAAATGGAGTAACTGAGCCATATAAAGTCGGTGGCCTTTCGTACTTAGGAATCGAATATCCAGCCCATTCATGGCGGATTTGACAGAGGACATGTTGACGGTGGACGCACATGTGTTTGCGTCTTCAGAACTAGAACTGGAGGGAACATACATGTACTTGTGATTCATACATGGAACCGTTGGGGTCCAAGATAGGGGACATAACTGATCAGAAAAATCCATATTTCCACATTCCCTCCTTGTCCCCTACTTGCCCGTTAAGAGATATCAATCTTCATCAATCCATTGATCTGTTCATATAGCATCATTTGCTCTTCTTTCTTCTTCCGTGATGAATGAAATCCTGGTGGTGGAATACACGATGTGGCACACAGACCACAGATCGCTGGTCCACATTGTAGACATAGACAGCAACTGAATAGTATGAGAAGGCCAATACCTAGGAAAGATAGGACCTTCCATCCAAAGGTAGATTGTACACTCCAAAACCAACCGGACCAAGTCCAGGTGCCTGGGTTCTGGTGTATCTGGCTTACAATCTTATGAAGGCGAGTTATGGCCTTATATACAGATGGCGAATTTTCTGGTATGAAAATGCAACAGCTTGATCCGATGACCCTACAAGCTCCGCCCCTATCAGCCAGGATGACGTCAAGGACAAGACGATTTTGAAGCACAACAATCCGCATAGCAGACTGCTCTTCTGTTAAATTGCCTAAAGCGGAAATAGTTTCATTCACTACTGCTTCAAGGGTTCTAGTTAATCTACGTATCAGCTTACTATTAGTAACAGTACCTATATAGGGAAAGAGACCTTTATTGAAATCTGTGTATTTTTCCCATGCTGTTTCAGTGTAATCGACTATTGGGAGATCTCTCCTTACTCTATTATTTACTAAATCAGTGTTTCTGTGATAATCAGGAGGAGCTAGAAAAACAGGTGGCAAAAGGAATCCAATATAGCAAGTACCATCCCAGTCTAGAGGCAAACGTACATATGCCGTCTGACCACATATGAAATAGGAATGGCGGGAAGCTCTAAATGTGGACTTGCCTTGATCACTAAATTCTACTACAGTCGTGCATTTACTATGGCCCATATGTATGGAACCATTTTTCCTTACACATAGTTCACCCTTTACTGGAAATATTGACATAGCGGGCAAAATTGGAGTAGCTTCGGATTCGACATTTAGGATCATAAGATTAAGCGTGAAATTACCTAATCCATACACTTCATTTTCTAGATCAGTTCCTGTTCTCTGGGGAAGTCCCTCCTTGTTGGGGTAGCAGACCTTAAGCAAAATTAAGTTCAAATTTCCCCATACCCAGTTATCTTGATAAACTGCAGAATTCGAATCTAGAGAATTAATTAAACTAAACCATGCTCCACAGGAGCCGTTGTGTGTGAACGGGTATGGAAAAAGAGGTAAAATTCCTTTATAATTCTGATAGGGAGGGAGTCGGCCACATATCCAACAATTTGTAGCATTGCTAACCTGATGGGAATGATGTAACATACTAATAAAAGTGTTATTGCGCAGCGCAAATCTATAAGACAACTCAAGCGGAGGTAATTCACTAAAAGAATGTTCAGCAGTAACATTGTAAACATGTCTAGAAATAGGATAATATATGTGCAACAATATACTTGCAGTAATTATTAAAAGACTCAAGAAAAACAAGATTAATAATGTCATTATGCAATGGCTACGCAGTGATTTACAGTACGCCTGTCGTTTCAACATTTTTCGGGTGCTTTCTCTATTTAGGTCCAAGGGATACATGTCAGAGACAATTCAACCGCTTCACCTTGGAGAGGACTTAAACAATCAAATTGCTTGACTGGTTGGACCTAAGCTTTAGTTTATAAAGTTCAGGACTACTTTTTTCAACAAAAGGAAGTTTTGAGTCAATGGGTGAAGACACACGAGGTGGGCTATTTACATCTGAAGGAAGTCCATGAAATTTCTTGATATGACTTGAATGCACCCATCCTTTTCTGCCTTCAATCTTCACGGCTGTCCTTGTGGTGAGCAGGACCAATTTGGGTGATTTCCACCTGGGCTCCAGCTGAGTCTTTCGGTCAAAATTCCTCACAAGAACGAGGTCTCCCGGAACTACGTCATGGGGTTTCACCTCAGTGTTGTCAGGAAAAGCTGCAGCTACCTGTGAACGACAAGATTGTAGTGCAGACATCAAGGAAGCCAAGTAATCCGTCAGCATATTACAGTCAATATCAGTTATTTTGCGTGGCATAGGCGTCCCCCACATATTTGGTGGTCTACCGAAGATCACTTCATACGGGGATAGCCCTGTTCGAGAGTGTGCTACCATTCTCGTATAGAAGAGTGCAACTGGTAGTGCTACTACCCAGTCGACAACTTTCTCCCTGCATATTTTGGACAATCTAATTTTCAGGGTCTGATTATGTCTTTCTACGAGACCTGCTGCCTCAGGGTGTCGGACACAGTGGAATTTCCACTGATAACCTAACAAAAGTGAAACATGTTTCATTAATTCGGATGAGAACGGCTGGCCGTTATCTGAGTGAACAACACGTGGTAAACCGTATCGTGGGAAGAATTCTCGAACCAACTGTTTGGCAGTAGTCGGGGCAGTGTAATCTGAAACCGGGTATGCCTCCGTCCAACGGGAAAGAGCACAAACAACTACGAGAACATATTTGAATCCTCGACATCGTTCCATCTGGATATAATCCATCTGGAGGACTTCAAAAGGGTGATCAGGAGGATGAAATCCACCCTGTTCTACGGGAACACTTTTTCCTGGGTTGAACTGGCAACAGATCATACAGGTACGGACCTTTTGTTTGGCTGCTGCTCGTAAATGTTTATTGAACCAAATGTGTTGAATGCTATCTAGCATAGCTTTTTCTCCTAGATGTGCTGGACTATGTATAGTGTTAATTATAACTTGGACCATTGAATCAGGAAGGAACCACACAGACTTTTCCTTCATCATCCATCCTTGATCCGTTTGGATCCCTCCTAATTCGGTCCATTTCTTTATTTCATCTGGTGTAGCATGTGTCTGGATGTCAATTACGTCAAAAGTAGGATCTTTAACTGTCATACAATGTGTCGGCGTCTGGACTATTGTCTTTGTCATGTCGGATGTTTGTGTTTGAGCAGTCTGTTTAGCTGTTCTGTCGGCTAGATCATTGCCTTGAGAAATGATATCAGTGACTTTCGTATGAGCTTTACATTTCATAATTGATATTGCAGTCGGTAGATGTATCGCATCTAATAAGGCATGAATGAGGGGTCCGTGCTGAATGTGGGCACCGTGGGAAGTTAAATAACCTCTCTCTCGCCACAGCACGCCGAAGTCATGTACAACTCCGAATGCATAACGTGAATCAGTGTATATGTTGACTTTTTTATTTGTGGCTTGAATACAGGCTTGTGTCAGAGCGATGAGCTCTGCGGCTTGAGCTGACAAAGTATTTATACGATTTGTTTCAATGACTTCAGTATCTGTTGTGACTGCGTAAGCAGCCACTAACTCTCCTGTATTTGTTCTCATACATGAACCATCTACATACAATGTCAGGTCTGGATCTGACAATGGGACATCGGTTAAGTCTTGTCTGGGTTTCGTCGTTATTGTAATAACTTCAATACAGTCATGGGCTAGTGGGTCTGTTCCGATTACTGGCAA
Source organism: Triturus cristatus (assembly GCF_964204655.1). Taxonomy (NCBI): domain Eukaryota; kingdom Metazoa; phylum Chordata; class Amphibia; order Caudata; family Salamandridae; genus Triturus; species Triturus cristatus. The sequence continues at coordinate 237,300,858 of NC_140584.1, read as the reverse complement.
AAGTGTGGCAGGATTCAATGTGTTACAGCGTCTGATTTCTATATGTGGCTGGAACAATGTAAGTTCGTACCCTGTAAGTCGCGCTATAGTCAAGTGTTGTGTTTGCGTTCTATTTACAAGAACCTCTACTGCGTGTGGTACTTGAACTGTCAATGGATGTCCTAACACTATGGCATCGCTTTGTCTGATTGCTAAAGCTGTCGCTGCCACTGATTTTAGGCATGCAGGCAAAGCCTGAGCTACGGGATCTAATGTACTAGAAAAATAAGCACATGGTTTGTGTGCTCCTGCTTGTTCCTGTGTGAGTACTGACAAGGCAGTACCTTCGCGTTCTGTAACAAAGAGTGTAAACTGTTTTCTGTAACATGGCGTTGCTAAAACAGGTGCTTGACATAAAGCTTTCTTTAGGCTTTCAAAAGCTTGTGTATGTTCCTGAGTCCAAGGGAGAACAGTCGATGTGGCTGCCTCCTGTGTTGTCAACTGAATGAGCGATTTTGCTAGAAATGCATACTGAGGGATCCACTGCCTACAGTATGAAGTAAGGCCTATGAAGGCTCGTACTTCCTTTTGTGTCTTGGGTATTGGCATGTTAGCTATTAACTGAATGCGGTCGGGTGTAAGCTGCCTTCCCTCCTTGGACAGCGAGTGTCCAAGATAAACAACTCGCTGGACACAGAATTGCAGCTTAGAAGGGGACACCTTGTGACCCTTTTCAGCTAGAAATTGTAAAACTGTCAGTGATGCTTTCTCACATTCGGGTTCGCTTCTAGCGGTGATCAACAGATCATCGACATATTGAAGCAAGGCAGTGTTAACTGGCATGTGGATACTGTCAAGTTCTCGTTTCAGTGCTTGGCTATAGATGCTGGGGCTTTCTGTAAATCCTTGAGGTGCGCGTGAGAATTTAAAGCTACGTCCATTTAAACTAAATCTGAACAAATATTGGCTTTCCGGATCTATTGGGACGCTGAAAAAGGCATTTTTAAGATCAATTACAGTAAAGAATGTTGCTTCGGAATCAATGGCTGTCAATAATGACGAGATATCTGGGACCACAGGGAATTGTGGCACAATGCATTTGTTTAATTCGCGCAGATCAATAACCAATCGATATACTGGCGGTGCCTTTGGATCTGTTCGTTTAAGAATCGGAATTATTGGTGAATTACATACATTGGAGTCTGTTTCCACAACTACTCCTTGGGCAATGAGCTCGTCAATGATCTGCAGCAAAGCCACTACAGCATCTGGTGGTAACTTGTATTGTCGCATTCGTGGTAGTACCACTCCTGCCTTTAATGTGACTCGATATGGTGTAATATTCATGCAACCAACATCAGTAGGGCCTTGTGCCCATAGATGTGTAGGTAAAGTCTGCAGTCGGGGATCCATGTCTCTAGATACATAGTGACCTTTAAAATCACGTAAAAACAATCTTACTCCTTCCGGAGAACAACATATTATAGCTCCTAGAGCTTTCAGTGTTTTTATTCCTAACAGATTTTCTGGACATGATTTAGTAAGCAATAAATCTGTAGTTCGGGTCAAAGGTCCTATCGTAAGTGGAAGAGGTTGTGACACTTCATTAACAATAGGTTTTCCTGAAAAACCAAGGGAAATATTCTGTGAGCCTGAGAGGGGTGCCCCTGGAACTTCACTACGTTTTATGGTTGTTCGACTTGCCCCGGTATCGAGTAAAAATTTTCTGTCTTGGCCTAATAATTCACTATGTACATAAGGTCCTTCTTGGTCTACTGGGATCTCGATAAGGGGTAAGTCAACTTCCCTCTCTAGGCTTGTTCATGCGTATCGTTGATAATCAGGATAGTCGTACTGTGCGGTTTGGTACATGTTTCAAAACTGGACAATCGTGTACGTAATGACCTGGCTTTTTACAATAATTGCATATCCCTTTTACAGGTCCTGCTGAATCACCGGAATGTGTCATACCCTTTTTATGTCCTTCAGCTGGAACTGTCTGAGAAACTAGCATTTTCATTTTCGTGTCTTTCATGCGTCTGTGTTCATGTTCTTGTTCCTCTCTAATTCTATTGTGATGGTACTGTAACATTTGTAACATTTGTGATGGGGTGTTACCTTGCCAGGTACTCTCGAATTTTAATACTCTGTTCTTTACTTGAGGCAAGGCATTTTCCACTAATTTTGTCACAAACAGATGTGGGTATGATTCGCTACTTGCTTTTATGCCACTATTTATACCAAAACATTTTTCAAATCGGGCATAGTAATCACTAGTGTCTTCATCTTGCTTCTGTTTACAGGCTGAAATAGTACCCCAATCTTCCTTTTTCGTAGTTAATAAACGTGGCAGTACCTGTACTAGTAAACCTGGTAGTGCTTTAGTTTTATCCCCAAGTCCTGCTCCTGCAGTTCGGGCCTTTTCTTCTGCTTCTAATACTGACCATTCTATCTTTTGGTCTCCTACCTCCCACTCTTTTTCCCTGAGTTTTTCGTAAATGCCAGCAGGCATCAATACCTTTAATATTGTCATAATGTCGGGATAGGTATACTCTCCCATGAGTAACATGTCTTTAATTTCTCGGTGGAAACCCGCTGGGTCTTTGTCATGACTGGGTACCACTTTCTTCATTTCTAACAATTCTATTTTCGATATGGGCGTGTATACAAATACGCGTTTAAACTCATTGTCCTCGCCCTTTATTGGGTGTACTTCTCGTAAAGGATTCTGTCTGTCCATGTAATACGTGGTTCTTTCCTTAATGGGTAGTGAAACATGTTCTGAACATACAAAAAGAATGTACTGCTTTCTTGATTCTAGTATTTCTTTAATTAATTTAGTACCTGAACCTCTCCATCTATTCATGAGTAATTCAGTCAATATATCAGGTAAGGGACCAGGGTCCGAATGTTGACTCTGATATAGTATAAGGAGTTGTTGAATCATATAAATTCCAGCTAAACGCTGTTCATCTGGGGTGAGATTCAAAAATGTGCGTGCTACTGTATCATCACTGTACTTTCCGGGACTGTCAACCCAATGGACAGCTGACCTGGCTAATTCTTGTTCATCCATAGAATCGAGAAAATGATAACCCCTTCGTTCTCGGAGTAATTTGTCAGCGGCTTGGAACGAATGCTCGTTAGACCTTATATGGACTATGGGTGTTGGGAAATTCCTGTTATTATCTGGACATATCGGACGTATCGGGTCAATAAGACATCTATTACTATTACAAGATCTTCCTCTACCTACATAGGCTATGGTGTCTGACTGTCCTGTGGGCAGTCCTGATCCTTCTTCTTCGTTTTGTTCGAACTGGTCTACCGCTAATCTTTCTTCGTGTAGGCGTTCTATTTCTTTTCGGATCTTTCGGCACATGGCTATTATACAATTTTATTTGAATTCTCTCTATTTCTCTCTTCCTGTCGGAGGGCTTTTTCGGTACGTCTATGAGATTCTTTATGCCATAACTCAACGGCGTCTTTCTGTGACTGTCTGACTTTCCTTTTCCATAACTCTTCCTCTACTTTCATGATGCACTCTGCATCCCAGGTTCCCGCTGTGGGCCACCTCTGACTTTCTGGTAATTCCTTGGTGTAGTCTACCCATAAATCAAGAAATAATATAGCATCTAAGCCATGTTTATGATACATGAAGTACCCTGGAGTGTCCCTAGGAGGAATAGGAACGGCTTCTTCGAGTACCCCTTTTCTTGTTGTGATCTGTCTTAGTTTCGAAAAGAGCGGCATATTGAGAACTGATCTGATACTTGATTTTGAACAAACTTAATACAGTAAACACGATAATGAACAGTCATTCATACCACAATATGCAGAACGTACTTAAAACATTTAACATTTAACATTTACCTGAACAGTCAATAATGATGATGGTCTAAAGAAAACTTAATCACTAAAACATAATACTCGACTTTAACTGAATTATTCTGAATTTATATACTTGATATACTAGATATACTGCTAAACAGTACAGATACACTGCTGAAACAGTGCAGACCGGATTTGTGTACCCAAACCCGTCTTGACCGGCACAAACTATGTGCACGTCAGAAAGCCTCCCCAGTAATGGTACTCACCGGGTAGCTCGGAAACGGAAGGCCTCGGAAACTGAACTGAACTTGAACCGGACTGGACTCGACTCGACTCGAACACTTCGGAAACTGGACTCGACTTCGGACTTCGGGAACTGGTGGGCCTCTGTATACCTCGGATCTTGCTCTCTCAGCTAGGCTCTGGTCGGGATACTTCGCACTTCTCACCGCCTCGTCTGGGTGTTGATCGCAGCCTCAGTCGCCCCCGCTTGACCGGAGGGAGATACAGGAAATCCTGCTGGTACGCGTAATTGTCCGTCCAGCTGTGGCAGGAGACCGGGCCTGCAACTCACCGCCGGCGCGTGAGATGAGAAAGTGTCCCTGTTCGGGCGCCATTCATGTGGTAAATAATTTAATTACCGGGACTTAATTTGATACAGAAACATAATAAAACAGCTCAGTAAATAAGAGGCAGAATCCGTGGTATTAGAGGTTCGGAATGGGCTTTATTCCAATGATCGATTATAATCGGTTGCTCCAAGTTCCATCACCACGGAGGTTCAGGAAGTGAAGTACATACATTATTGACAAGAAATGACTTTTATAGAACATTACATTACAATGAAGCGAATGCGGTAGGCGTAACAATTGATAAGGAAGATGACGATTCACATGTGTAACCGAAAATGGGCGTAATGAGGAGTAAAAAGGAACATAATTGGTTATGATGTCATATATAGGTGGATCTATAAGATTATACTTGGCATAGATGCGTGCGCAGCAGCATGACGTGTGATTGACGTGCAACTAGGGGGTGAAGGGGACTTGACATTTAGCTCTACATGTGGAGACAAGAAGTCTGGGGGGTCAAGTCAACCTAATCCCAAATCATATCTAACATCCTATGTTTAAAGAACTATGTTATCCACAAAGGGAGGACTCTTGGACAAAATCTATTCTATACTGACTGTGTGTGCGTGCACAAGCGTCTAAGTGTCTAAGTGTCTATATGAGATGCAAGGGGCAGAAACCTTCCATGGTAACAGGGCTATGAATTACTTGCATGAGGACAGAGAGGCCGGGCCCTTTGCTCGATAGCTGAAGGAAATGTTTACCTAAACTACTAGACAGGAATGCATCGGCTGAGGAGCGAAGCAGATAACTCGAAGGTGAAATACAGTTTTTGGCAGGCAGGCAAACCGGCCGAGGCAGGCACCGTTAGCCGCACAGGGAGTAGGACAAAGTTCATGGATACAGATGCGAGCTCAAACTGAAGCTGTCAGAGGCAGAGAGCAGAGAAAAGCTTGATGGCAGAATCGGGCCTACTCGCCTGAACTGCAAAATGGAGTAACTGAGCCATATAAAGTCGGTGGCCTTTCGTACTTAGGAATCGAATATCCAGCCCATTCATGGCGGATTTGACAGAGGACATGTTGACGGTGGACGCACATGTGTTTGCGTCTTCAGAACTAGAACTGGAGGGAACATACATGTACTTGTGATTCATACATGGAACCGTTGGGGTCCAAGATAGGGGACATAACTGATCAGAAAAATCCATATTTCCACAAGAGCATGAGGCTGAGTCCTATCTTTAAGGAAATGTGCAATACACAGGCCAGTATTCCGGAAGCAATGAAGCAAAGTCACCAAATGCCAGCAAATCCACAAAGTTTAAAATCCCAACCAACCAGGTTGGGGTAGAGTTTCCCTCTTCAGAGGCATTTTTGGTTAAAGCATTCTTTTCCCTGCTTCTTACATTTGGTTGCCTGTATGAAACCACTCAGGTATCACCTTTAGGAGTCTGCCTTTTCAGGGAACCCTCAGGCAGGGCATATTGACAAAGGAAGGTACGAGCCATCCCTGCTCTCAATATCTATTTAAAAGACAACATATTTTCATAATCCTAGATTAACCCTAATCGGTCAATTAAAGCAGGTGGCAATTCATCTTTCAAGAATCGAAGCTATCTGCGATATTCATGATTAAAGCTCCCGGTTTTCCGTTTTTTCAGATTTTTACAGACAAATACAGACAGAAAACAATGTGTTTTCCGTCTGCATTTATTTTTAAAAGTGGATAAATACAGAAAATTGGGCTTCTTTTAAGTGACTGTGCTGTATTTCATGAATCATAGGCCAGCAGCTGAGCATATGGCCAGCATGGGAAATTTAAAAAACAGGATGCAATTTCATTAAATAATGCCATGTCTCAACATACATTTGTGGTATAATGCTAATATTTACCAGTGGATGTTTTGTTATATAAAATTTGGCAGCTTAAATAGCTCAAACAGACAGACATCTAAGAAAGAGTGAGAGTCTATCAGTTAAATAAATATGGAAATGTACAATTTTACAACTTTATTTCTCCCAAAACACAAAATAAATGTGGATAAATAGAGACGGAAATGCTAAAAAAATAAATACCATAAAACCGGGAGCCCTATTCATAATTATTAATGCAAAAACAATGCACAAAATGTTTGTGGTAACCCATGATTATTGATAGTAAACATGAAATGGCGTAGGCCACTGAACATAACTTACCTGCTGAGACAGAAGTTATCAGTACTGGGTGCATCTATGGAACCCCTAGAAATATATTATACTGCTACCTCATTGAATATAAGTAAAGGGGTTGGTGGTGAAATATTAGGTTAAGACTACAGGGTGGCGAAATTGATGAAGGTTTTCCTCAATTTTAGGGAACAACAAGGATATCCAATAATTAGCATTACATCTATAATTTGGGGTTTCCTGGGGAATTTGGTTGCCCCCACATACAAACAAATAATGAAAAATAGAGTGCAACCCTTCAAAATGAAGGAAAATATGACAGAGATGGAAAGACTACACAGGTCATTGAGATCTTTTATTTTAATACAGGTGCAGGATGGGAGTGAATTAAAAGATTACTGCTCAATCTATGTGCTTAAACAGAATTAGGATCAAATTCAGTTTTGGACAAAGGTTTTATGAAAAATCACCACGTAACAACAGCCTAATTTCTGGTCTGATACCAAGCTGGATCATACACTTTATCAGTTGACTTATTCCAAATACATAACTACATTTAAGACAATCAGTTCTTGACATACACACCACATGAGACAAGACATTGAACAACAACAAACTGAACGATTGGTTAAAATTCCATTCCAGGTGGAGAAATTCATATTCAAATATATTTATGTATTACATCTCCCTCAATTGACGCCAACCCTAGGTCAAGTATCACCCCAGTTCTCTTTACAGACCACATTCCCTTTAATTTAGAGTTCAGGTTGCTTGTATCTAAATCAAAAGGTTGGGGATAAACTTTTGACTGAGCCCTATTGCTATAAATTAGCTTTTTCCAGTATATTCAGGAACAATAAAAGGTATAATCATAATAAATTAGGCCAATGCCCATGTTACTATTGCTCATGCAAACTGAAAGTAGTGATTTTGGTGGGTGATTTTTACAAAGTTTTCAATCCACAGAAATACAGTCAGACAAGATAGCTTGTTGTCAGAACAGCAAAAAGTGTAAGACATCCAGCGTATGCATACAACAGTATATAGGTGGACAATGAATCCAACAATTGCATATTGCATCTTGAGGGCATCTTTAGCCACATACTACCAGGTGAAGGAAAAAGGCTGAAAAATCTAGCTAATAAAAAAGACGATGACATGTTCCCTGATGTATCAATGATTTGGTCACAAACGATTGAAAGGTTACAGAATCCCAAACAGAGGTGGTAACTTATTCACATCCTTTCAAAAACTGGGGTACTAATGCCAGATCTCAGTGAGATGTTTCAAAACCTTTTTTTAAACAAGCTTGTTTCCTGTAAGACTGTAACCCCCCCCCCCCCGTCTCCTTCGGTCACTCAGAACCACTTTTGGAGCTATCGCCTCTACCACTGTGATTGGTGCTTGGCTGGCTACTTAGACACAAGTGAGGCAGGCTCAGGTGGGTGCTACATCTACCAGTGAAAATGTAAGTATCCTTTGAAGATATGCAAGAGGCTGGGCACAGTGGAAGGTTAACTTCTCCCTACACACAAGGCCTTTGTTTCAGCTCTGGAAGCCAATTTATGCCTGACCAAGGAGCTATTGAGCTCCTGGGTGACAGTTGGAAGCATTGCATCAGCATACACAGGATATAACAGAAGCTGAGGTAAAAGGGCTTCTAGAAGCTTAGGGAAGACTAAAGATAATATTTTAAGGGAACCTTTTGTTAAATATTTGTTACACATCCCACCTTACGAAAGAACTGGATTTGTAATAAATATTTGTAAAAGTCCAAGAATTAATTTTTTATCTGGCTGTCTTTAAAGAGATATGGCATTCTCTTCTTCTCTCCCTAGCATTGGGACAGAATTTTGCTGCAGTGTGCCATGCACATTGCTTTGCGCCATAATGCAAGGGTCCATGCATGTGTCTAGCATAGCTTTTGTACACCACCTAGACAAGTGTTTTTAACTTTTCCTACTTTGTATGTGTGCTATACAGTGCAGCACACATGAAAAGTTGGAAGAGAAATGAAAATATTTCTCCTTTTATTTCCTGCTTTCAAAAGGCATTGAGTTTTGATTCAAAACCCAGTTTCAGTGTTTTGGTAGATGGGTTTTGCATCAAAAAGCACAGGTGGTTGCATGGGAACGCCATTGTAATAACCCCTTAATGCTAAATAATGCAAAACAGTGCTTTGCGCTAGTTTGCGTCAGTTTTAGGCAATTTCCAGAAAAAGTAAAGGATGAAAAGAACATTTTGTGCTGGATTGCGTCACTTTCTGACTCAAACACAGAACAACATGTTGGTAAATCTGCCCCTACACATCCTACATTTAAATATTATGCACCCTGCGGTCTGGGCATCTATGGCCTACCAGGGATGACTTATTACTATTTGGAAGGCGGCATTTGGTCTGCCAATAGGGATTATTGGGAGCTCGTGATTGGTTCAAAAACCTACTAGCTAGTTGTTCGCTTTTTAACCACCAGCTAAATTTGGTATGCGTGGTTGACTCACCTTATTTTGCACTTCTTTGGTCCTGAACAAAACCATGTCACCTCTTCTGAGGGCATTACAGCTGAAGCATGTCAACCAGTTAGAGACTATGACAGGGTGAATCTTCCTGCCATAGCCCACACTTTTTTAATCCTGACCCCGGGATGTACCATTAAAACTTATCCAGACATACCAGGGAGTTAGTTTTAATCTCTCTTTCACTTACTTTTTACACTCCCTCCACGCCCGGCTCATCTGAAGGATCTCCCTGCTCTCCTTTTTAGGTCTCGGGACCATCCGGTCTGCCGAAGGCAGAACCGGAAGTCGAGAGATTTAATGTTTTGGAGAAGAGGGGCTTGAACCCGCCCCTCTTCTCCCCTGTTCTCCATTGGCTGGCCTCTTGAATGCTGGCCAGCCATTGGAGAAGAGGTCCCGTCACTCCGATCAGGGCCCGTCCTTTTCGGATCGGGGGGCGTGTTTTTTGCAAGAAGTCTCATTCTCTCCTCCAGCCAATGGCTGGAGGAGAGAAAAGACAAACACGCCCCCGAATCCGAAAAGGACGCTGCATTTCTCCGAGGCATTTCTGCTCTGCCTCGGAGAAAGGCGGTGGTGTCTTCCGGTGCCCTCGGCTAACCTTACTTTCAAATTAGATCACACTGTGGGTGGCAGACAATTTCTTTCAAATCTGTAGTTTTTTGGACACTCCTGCAGGCCAAATGTCGATTGAGCAAACTAGATTTCGATTTCTATTCCTATTAGGTGCACGTAAAGGGAATCCAGTCTGCTCCCTGCTAGTCCGATGTGGGAGCGGGAGAAGCTGCAGACCCCGAAACGCGACACTTTACATGCAGAAACTGCCCGGAGCAGGCCCTTTGCTCTGTCTCAGCCCTCCGCTGGGTGCTGGGGTGAGAAGGGGCCCCCGGTGCTTCAGGTGTTCCGTGCCACAAAAGCCATTGCACTGCCTTCCATTTTGGATTGCTGTTCATACCGGGTGAAACCATTTCTGCGCTTGAGGGGTGTAGTCGGCTACCATTCAGTGGGGATGTGTTATTGGGAGAAGCAGCAAAGCTTACATTCTCTGCAGATTAGACCCGACTGTAAAGTCTTTCTAACCTGAGTGCCCCCAAAATATCCCACCTTCTGTGGTTCTAAACTTTAAAGATCTGAAAAAAATGTTGCATCAGCTCAAAAACAATTGACTTCTGTGAATGGCACTAAATGCCTTTGTTCCTTGCCAATTAACCCGGTTTAAAGTGACACAAAAGCTACTTAGAGGTTAATTAGTTTGGACGGGGTGCCCAGAACAAACAGACCCCGCCGGGAGAGTCCACACAGGCCTCCGTGCCCCCTCTACCTGGGGAGACGGGCCTGCCATTCACCGCCTGCTCTTTGAAGTGTCTCTGGGGAGCGCGGTCGCCGGGACGGCTCCGTGTTGAAATGCAATTAGTTCGGGGGGCCTTGACACCCCTTTGTGTTGTGGTATGGTCCCTGGGCAGGCGGCCTGTTGGTGAACATTTGGCAGCCCCGTCCAAGCAGGCCGTCCCCTGGCATGGGTCCAGGGCTCATATAATTGGAGGGGGAACGTGACGGGCGCATTCACTGTCCGCCCACCGTAGGCCATGGATGTGGGGTGCCTGTCGCTGCTGCTTCTCGGGGTGTTCATGGAATGCCTGTTCTCCTGCCTCAGCTTTGCCGGTAAGTGCAGAATCTCCCTGCGCGTGGTACATGCTGGGTCTGGTGATGTGCGCAGGCCAGTAGGGCAGGGGAGGTGCATGCATGTCAGGGGCGCCGGTCTAAAAGTGTGACAGGCCACTTAGGGCAGAGGGAGAGTCAGGTACTTAACCCACTGATCTGTTTTAGCGGAAAGTGGTATGAATGGCTATGTCTAGGCGCTATGCAAACGATCCAGCCCCGTCGCTGTTGTGTTTTTGTGTCGTTTTGTATCCATGTAGCTCTTTTCTCGGGCCCTTCGAAACGCTTTGCATGACCCGATCCCTCAGTTGGGATGTCATCCATATCTGATAAAGGGATGATATTGCAAAGCCAGAATGGGCGGAGCCACCTTTTAACACCCGTATTTCACTTGGTTGAGATGTGGTAAACACCTTTCTCGGCTCCATTACAAAGCCCGGAGGAGCTGTCCAGCCCACGCCACAAATAGAATATTTTATTTACTATGCGGCTGACAGACCAGTATTCTTTTCTCGTCTCTGTAGGGTGAGGAACTGAGGTGTCCCTGCACCATTTCGCATCTCTGCTGCGATAGCCCAACCTACCGAGCTACCCCTCTCTGTGGTTATGTGCAAGCACTGTGTAAAGGGTGTTTTCTCTGTGCTTCCTTCCAGACGCAGGAGTGGTGAGCCGGCCGAGCGAGCGAAGGAACCTGTACGCAGAGCGGGGGTGCTGCAAGCGACTGAGCCACTTCATGTCTCTTCCCTAGAGTTCTCCCTCACCAGCCGGCGTCTCACCCCTCCCTCTAAGGGCAGTCTCTTCCCTAGAGTTCTCCCTCACCAGCCGGCGTCTCACCCCTCCCTCTCATGGCCGCCAAACTTTGTGTTTGGAGCTACTAATTCGTAAATACGTAATTTGCAACAAATAAAGTGCCACCTAAAAGAAAATGCCCTGAAATACAGCTTAATCTGTTGTTTTTCTTATTACGTGCTGCTGCTGAGCGCCACAATCAACCAGTTTATATTTAGTATAACGCTAAAGCGCCGTGCGCCTTAATCCGAATCACCGCGCTGTTTTTATTTTAATCATGCATGTACGGGTTTTGACGGTGAAGTAGTTGTTTAGTAATCTCATAATCCTGACAGAATTGAACAGTGTAAATCTTGGGAACACGCTTCCCACCTGAGAAGGCCTAAAACATTGTGCTTTGGACGTCACCGTGGCACAAGCACGTATACAGAAATTCCCATGTGGAATCCGGCCGAGGTATATGTCTAACTATTCAACCATTCAGCCTTCCGACTCACCCACCCACCCTTTCAAATACCCGCATGCTTATCCGTGTATGCATCGACCCATTCATCCGTCCGTCTATGCATTCTGCGGTTAATAAATCAATGTGTTTTCCATCCATTCCGCCATCCATCTTTTAATTTTTTCTTCTGTCTTGCCACCTATTCATCAATTTATCAATCCATCCACTCGCTTCTCCAACAAATGATTTGGGAATACATCTATCAGCTAGTCATCCATTCTACCCAATGTTTAATCGCTCTACCTGTCTGTCCACTTATACGCCCATCTAAAAATCATCCACTCACTCACCTATTTATCACTCAGAGCATCATTCATTCATCAGCACCTACCTGTCCATCTGCCCATCAGCTATACCATGAGATCAGCGTGCAAATCTACCCTTCCACCTGACTGCCGGTCCAAGTGTCCACCCACGCATCTTTCACCTATTCACCCTCTATCTAATATCAAACATTCAGCAACCATGCCACGCGCCTCTCTCTGCCTGGCCGTGCAACAAGTCTCCCAGCAAGTGTTCACTCAATTAGGTGGGTTTATGGGAGAGATTTTAGTTACATTACACAGGGACACATTCTGTTTTTAAGGCACAGGGTGATTAAGTGATTTGCCAAGAATCACTGTATGTTGAACAGTCGCTGAGATTAGAACACAGTCCCCCAGTTCCAAAGTCGGCAGATCTGGCCACAATATGAAATACCTCACAACATCCCTCTCCCTCACTACCTCATTCTTTCACTACCTCACTCTCTCACTACCTCACTCTCTCTATCTCACTGCCTCACTCTCTATCTACCTCACTCTCTCTATCTCACTACCTCACTCTCTATCTACCTCACTCTCTCTCACTACCTCACTCTCTATTTCAATACCTCACGCTCTCTCTCTATCTCACTACCTCACTCTCTCTCTCTGCTAATGCAATAGGTATCACATATACAAAAAAAAAAGATAATGCCAAAAGAAATGACAATGCCATTTATTTAGGGATACAAAAATGATAAAAAAAATAATGAGCAATACCAATAGCTCTACCTATAATATTGCCGAGACCATTGCATTGTAAATGCTTGTTCACTCTTGACCCAGGGGTGCCTTCTTGTGTTGCCATATTTAACTAGAGGGGAGTCACCCCCTGTTGGTCATTAAACCTCCTCAGGCCCCTTTTGTGCGTACTGCAGTCCTCCAGTTCTCATTACGGCTAGGCAGTAAGCATCTTTAGACTACAATGAAGATATATAATGCCAAATGCATTTCAATGGTCACTTACAGAAGAGAGATTTGGGGGTATGCAGCCCTTGACCGCTTTCGTATGACTGAAAATAAATTACTGCAGCAGTTACTCTGTGTACCGTAGAGTATTCCATATTTTTGTGTGCATGAAGAACTGGGGGTTGGTTATCTCAGTGACGTTCTAACCCTGCACTCCCTGTTAGTTTGGATCAGGCTATGAAAAAATGTTGCCCTTTCCCTGAATCGGCTGATAGTGAAGGACTGCCTGTTGCTTGATGGGGCTTTCAAAGTCCTGTGGTTTAAATACATCAAGGAATCCTTTATGCAATTGGGGGGAGCTTTTCTCTAACCCCGAGGTTATCTGCATGAAGGATAGGTCCCAGCCAAAAATATGTTTACTAGAAAGAAGAGCTGTGGCAAGAGAGGAGTCAGACCTCCTGAAGCCTTTGGTTCAGAGGTAAATGATGCTGACAACAACACAACACAAGCAATGGAGCCTTAACTGGTTTATGTTAAAACAACAGCGAATGTTACTAGCTCACTAGTTTCGTTCAACCTGTTGCACCTATTGTTAGCCTCCCCCAGAGGTTTTTATGATACGGCATCTTTGGGTGCTTGTGTTTGCGACAATATGTTTCCTCAGGACACCTCCACTTCATTATGTTTTGTAAATATTTTACCGCCCCAAGATCTCTTATTATTCCTCTTTTAAAGGGTAAGGGTTTTTCTCAAGTTCGTCCTGCTCTTGTTTTTTTACAGATGTTAAGCAATGAATTTGTGAGTTTTCATGTTACTTGCTTTGTAAGTTCCTCTATGTACTTGAAGAAATTGCAGAAAAGGTGACTGATTTTTACTCTATTGCGTTTTAGGGTTTGTAGGGATTCTGTGATGGCCAATTTTATTGGTTTTATTCTGTATGTACCTGTATAGTTCTAATGAATCCGAATTAAGTAAATTTCAATTTGACCCCATGGAGTTATGGTCTTCCTCATTCTGTGATTTGTGTGGCACAGAACTGTAGTTTTGCAGAGGATTCATGACAGATCTCAAATCACTAATATTAAAGTGCTGCTGAAAAATGTTAAATACGTATAAGTAATTGTATTTTGCAGCTTCAATAAGCCTTCTTTCATTATATTGCTCAACTTACTTTTAGTCAGTTGCTAAGACAATGTTTATCTGGTGATTTGCATTAATCAGTGTTGCCACCTTTCTCAGAGTAAAATACTGGTCTTTTGGTGAGGGGTGAAGGGGGGAGAGAGAGAGAGACAGAATAGTCCCGCCTACCTTTTCAACCCCTTTTTTTGATTTTGCAGTGTGGTCTCTATCACCACCATCTTTGCCTTTGATCTTGCACTGATTTCATAATCGAGAGATGCGGTCCAATTTAAGGCCTGACTAAACCAGTCAGACTTATATACAGACTTATATATGATCCAAACGGCCAGAGGGCTGTAGCATCATAGACACTACATAGACACTCCCCTCCAACATGTCAATGTGCATGGTGCTTTGAAGTTGCATACCTGTGCTCTATGGTACTAATGAAGCCGCCACACAATTGAATGATGAACAGCAGAGCGTGGCCTGTCTAGAAGCAGCGTTGAGGTACAGGCGAGGGGAGCAAACTGGTGTCAGTTCCTCAGCCTCTCTCTGTAAAGTTATAACAATGTTGGAATTCAGCAAACCATATACCTCTGTTCACACATATGAGAGTGAAAACCCTTAAGGGGTCATTCTCTTCCACCTAGGAACATCTGAATGGCTCACCTGCCGCCTGTTTCTCCCTCTAAGCCCCCTCTGCTACAGATACCTTTCTTTTCATGAGCACCCCTTGAAGCCCATGATCTCCTTTTGTTAGACCCTCTGCAACTGTTGTGACTCCACTAAGGCCTTCGTATCAAATCTGGGATCCAATTCCCAACTAATCAAGGAGCTAAACAGCTCCTGGGTGAAAATTTGAAGCTGAGGGCTTCTAGAGGCTTTAGGCAGGTTAAAGGTAACTTTTAAAGAGTGCCTTTTTTAAAATATTTGTTACAAATCCTGACTTTACCAAATCGTAATTGTCTAACTGATAAACCATATTGACCTGAAATGATTCCCCATCTTATTGAAGTGTACACTCACATAAGTACATGCCTCAGATAGTCCTAACCAAATGATGTAAACTTTAGGAGGTGATATACCACAGTTGAGCAGATGCATGTGCTCAAAAGTTGTTTGTAGCTGTGTGCACTGTATCACTGAAAGTGAAGATCCTTGAATTTTTAAGACATTTAAAATGAGAGCGATGACCATGTACATTGTAAAGCTCTCCTTCCATAATTGGCCCTTGTCCAAAGTTCCTGCTACATTCCATTGTCAGTGTGGCTTTAAGAGAACATGACAAAGGCAATGCTTTTAAAATGGAGAAACAATATTTGATCGACACATTGACATTTAGTTAAGCCTACCTCATCGAGTGTAAACGAAGAGGAAACGTGAGCAAAACACGCCGAGGGTGGTAAAATCTATTAAAAGTTTATCCTATAAACTGTTACAAAATTTCAACGAATCTCTATAATCTGAAAAGATATTTCCCATGCAAAAAGAGTTCCATACATCTGGAATATATACATTTAATACCCGTGTAATAAATGCGAGTGAATTTAGTTCACGTTCCCAGCTGTCCTTTAAATCCGGATTTATAGGTTTCGTAATCACTACGCTCAGCAGCGTCTTTTTTTTTGCTTTAGAACGTGTGGGGTCTTCTCAAGAATGTAAAAAGAAAATTACATGTATCCAGTGGAAATGTTAACGTTCTCCACTTACATCATTCAAAATATTAAGTTGTTGTTAAATGACTGGCTGTACTCACAACATGGACTATGGGTAACCACATATGGTGCAATGTACATTTTAGAACATGTTCAAGTTAAAATAGCAAATGTTCAAAATAGGTTTATGTTCAGTTAAACTATAGATTTAAAGACATGAAAAAAAGTCCCCCGGAGCAGTTCATTCATTACGCTAAGATCATCTGCTAAAGGAACTTCAGCCTTCTGTATCTGCAGGCCTTGGGCGCAATAAGGTCAGACAATGCACAATTCTTCGCGAGTGCCCTGTCAAAACAGCGCGTACACAAAAGGCTGCTCGGCTAACAGCTGAGACAAAAACAGAAAAAGTCACTTTGCCATAAAATCCACCTCGCAAGTTTCCAAGAAGTAGAAAATACTCATCCTTTTAGCAATAAATCAAGTTATTAACACTTAAATGGGAATTTTAGCTCAGGATCCTAATCGTTTCTTCTTCACGTCTGTCACATCAAAAGAAATTAATTTGATGCAACCTCAACGAAAAAAAAAACCCTCTAAAAAAAATTATGCCTGAGTGGCATATTGTGCACACTGTCACTGTTCGGCGGCTGACTGACAACATTACCATCCCATAACTTGGTTTTATTTAGTTATTACAACCATCTCTGTGTAAATGACACTTAGGATTATTTAGGATTATGTTGTAATCCTTTTAATACTTGGTGCTTTAAATTTCAGACGAAACACCAAAGAGCAAACTAGCACTTAGCAGAAAGGTTTAAAGCATGTGATCTGAACATAAATCTTATATTCACCACTTCAGTGATGAAGATGTGTGGCATCACCAGCCCATTAAAGACAGAGAGGCAATACCAGCTAGGTTTTACATAGTGTGTCTAACTGATTTCCTTTTTTTTTTTTAACAGATGCTAGCAAATAGAGAAACTCACTCTATAAATTAAATAACTGAATATTCAGTCTTTTTTTTAGTTGTGGACAAATGTAACTTCATGCATAATAAAAACTCATCCAAAAGGAGAAATTCATAGAAGTTTTTTTTTAATCATTTATTATTCAAATTTTAAGACTGGTTATCGGATCCAGTTAATTCTTCGACACTTAACTCCCCATATGATGGATTTAATATAAATACAAGTTTCAAAACTTAGATTGGATGACATTTTATCTAAGAATAGACAAACAAGAAAATCTTTCTTAGCTTTAGCACAATCGAAATAACGTTTTTTTTTTATTATTCAGTCATTCATAACACACAGCTTTGCGTCATCCCTGGGGTCTATGCTTGTATGGGGTTGTCTAATAACTGTATAAATAAACAGTTGTGAAACCAAGCAGGAGGTATTATTCACAATGAATTTAATCTAAGGCCTTCATTAGAGTTCTCTTTGAATCCGTGGGAGATAACGGGGATGGAAATAACTATTTTGTCGGGTATAGCCCCATAAATTAAAAAGGGATTATGAAATATTTCCTTCAGAATGTGGAATAACATGCTTACCCGTTAATAATGGGTCCAATTATGCATGTTTTTCACATTCCACAGGAATACACAGGCCTTCTCCATATATCCACCCAGGGTTAAGAATGACATCCCCAAGTGCTTCAGAACTTTAATCTCTCTTCATTTTAGGAAAAAGATGAAGACACAGATCTTTAAAGAACAGTATATAGTGATGCAGTAAATAGTACATCATCCTACCCAGAAAACAGCACCCCTAAGGAAGAATCGCTATCTAATTATATCTTTCCCTTTGACCCTTTATAAAGTTTTGCAGCCTGTTGGCTGTATTCATACAATATAAAATATGATGAAGCCCTTCTATTTCAAATCATTCATGTTTGTACCCTGGGTATTCGTCACGGTTTCTTCGCTGTGTGCATTCCTACGTCTGCAGATGTTGGTTTTTGTCCAAGTTCTGTATCACTACAGTTTAAAAATATCAAGAGATCAAAAATAGGTGATGGGTGACATGATGTGCTAGTCACACTAATAACACTTACACTACTGTATTTAATATTTGTTTCAGTAGAATATTATATTACACAAGAAAAATAGGTTTTGCCTATTTATTCTTTGATCTCTCGGACAAAAGATAAGAAACAGTAAATAAGGCTGTATTTTCTTTCTCAATAAACTATAACATCGTTTGTGTGTAAAAAAGAACGGCCATTTTAAATTGGATTTAATGGAAAAGTCTTTTCCTTGTCACTGAAGCGGGTATGAAGCATTACATTGCCGCGAGCAGTAACAGAAGTACAGAAAGTAACCACATTTAATTGCAACACAATGTGGGTAAGCGTTTTGTGAAAGTTCTCTTCATTTAAGTTTTGACGGAAAACATATTGTGTGTGGATAAATAGTTCTTATTCTAAATACACCAAATTAGTAGATAACTTGGTGTTAACATGTGCCTCCATTGCAAAATGCTTTCAACTATAAACTTTCTCAACTTGAAATCAGGAAAATGTAGAGAAACAAACAATTCTGTGAAGCTGCTTCTTTCTTGTTAAAGCTATAACATAAAAAGGTGCATTCTTTTAGATAGCAAATATGGTAATAATAGGAAACATCAAACCAAAACGAAATGTGCACACCCCTATGAGACTCATTAGAATCTTGTAAACTTAATCCCATCCATAGACATTCCTATGAGTAAACTGAAATTAAGAACAACGAAATTCACTTTGAACCTATCTGAAAGAGACCATTTGTGCTGGCTGTCTATAGTCCTTTCCTTAACAGTACAGTGCTGTTAACCCCTTCGCCGCAGCGCGAATTCCGCCGCGGCGCTGGGGGGGTGCGTGGTGAGAGCAGCGCCGCCATGCTCGTGACGGAACCACGCCGTCACGGGCGAGCTGTGCTCATGACGGCGTGGTTCCATCACGGCTCCGCCCACTCGTTATTTTGCCCGCACAGGTGGGGAATCAGTGCCGCGTGGGCGGAGCGGCCGCAGCACGATGGAACCACGCCGTCATGAGCACACGCCGCCCATGGCTCATGACGTCGTAGTTCCATCATGCGCGTGGAAGGGGTTAAGGAAAGGACCAGTATATCTGTACTTGTTTTATTATGGTTAGAAATGGGGTTACTGGTTGGCTAGGGTATGCACCTAAGTCAGGCAGAACCCACCACTCTAGTCCGAGTAAGTGAGTTAAACACACAAGATAACCCCTGCTCACCCCCTTAGTAGCTTGGCAGAGCAGTACGGCTTATCACAGAGGCAATGTGTAAAGTGTTTGCGCAACACACCCACCCACCAGTGACACCTTAGGCACACAACAATAGAGACTCCACAAAAGGTTATACAAAAACATCCTCTGTATTATACATAAAACACATTAGACCACAAATACTTTTTGTTTGCCAACTAGGCAGTGGTCATCATCCTAACAGTTAGGGCATTGTAGTAAACCTTTTTTAGGCCATTTATTTCATAACATCACTTCTACTGCATGTTATAGGAAGGCCCTGCCAACAGGACGCTTATTCAACGGTCACAGAAGGGAAAAAGAAATACCAGTAATCACTTTCTCTCAATGAACACGGCTCACGAGTGCCAATGATCCTAGAGCACACCGCTCTGGTATAAGGTTGTTGTGGCAGGTAATTGGGCCACCTGCCCGTACACCACAGTAAGTGCGGCTAAACAAGAAAAGTGCCCCCAACGGATTTACCCAGAGGCGGGAGGCACGAGACGCTGCTCCTGCATCAGTTCGCAGCATGTTGGCCTGTGCCACTCAAACACCAGACGCTGAATACACAAACAGCTGAAGGCACAAAGAATGGTAAAGCAAGAAAATACCCACTTTCTAAAAGTGTAATTTTCAAACACATAATTTAAAAATCACCTTTACTAAAAGGTGTGTTAATAAATTCTGAGTTCAGAGAGCCTAAACTGAATTTTTCCATCTTATCCCAATTAAACGTTACACCTGTAGAAAGGTTACAGTGCAATCCCAATGATATCCTATCTGACAGACAGCATTTCAATAGTGAAAAACAAAAAACACAGTATTTCACTATCAGGACATGTCACACACACCAGTACATGTCCTACCTTTCACATACTCTGCACCCTGTCCAAGGGGGACCTTGGGCCTACCTTAGGGGTGCCTTACCTGTAAGGAAAGGGAAGGTTTGGCCCTGGAAAGTAGGGGGCACTTGCCACGTCAACTTGGCAGTTTATAACTGTGCGCATTGAAACTACAGTGGCAGGTCTGGGATACACTTACAGGGCTACTTATGTGGGTGGCACAGCCTGTGCTGAAAGTCCACTAGTAGCATTAGATTTACAGGCCCTGGCCGCTCAGTGATCTTTACTACGGACTTACCAGTAGATCAAATATGCCAATCATGGATAACCAATCATATTCACAATTTACACAGAGAACATATTCCTTTTAGCACTGATGAGAAGAGCCCAGAGTCCAAAGCCCACAAAAACAGGGTCAGAAAAATAGGAAGCAAAAGGCAAAAAGTTTGAAGATAAATCTGTCAAAGGGGCCAGGTCTAACAATTATCCATAGTCAATAATGATATGTCAAGTGGGGGAAGCACATGGGTTCTGCCCATCAAATCCGCCCAGATTTCTTTCTTTTTGACCACCTTATATGAGACCTTTTTACTGTGGGTGAGCCTCACAACCAGAGAGTCACCCACAGTAAACTCAAGGAAAATGGACTCTGTGTGTTTTACCACCAGTGTCGGCCTTTTGAGATAAGGGTCTGCGACGCAGCTAGGGGCATTTGGCTGATTACACATGAACGTGTGTGCACGCGTGTAAGGGCTGAAAGTGAAAGACTCCTACTGTGCACAGCCTAGTAACTGCACACAGGTAGCCTGGCACAGAGGGGAATCTGCCGAATTGGATATTGACACTGGGGTAGGCCTCATAATGTTAGTGTACACTCATAAGGAAATGTAGCACGATGTACTGTCTTGTCTACAGTAACACTCCATTACACACATTTGGGTATGGCTGACTTAAAGTGCAGCTTCACTTCACTTTGGCCTACAAAGACCAGAGACATATTGAATTAGAGCATAACCTGTGTAAGTGTAGCATTTCTAGAGCGCATTAAACCAACGACATCAAATCACTAATGACGGAGAAGAATGTGAGGCATATTTATATTGATATGGCGCAGTGCGGCACCACAAGCTATTTTGGTGCTCTGAGCTGCATCATTTAAAAAATGCTGGGATGTGCCGTATTTAAAAGAATACAGCGCACCCCTGTGCTTTCCCCTCGGTGCACAAACAGCAGTCGTGCGCCAACGCAGGCACCTTTGCACCATGGTGCAAGGTTGCCTGCATTGCAAGGATGATTGTGTTTGTGCAGGAAAATACATCTTCCTGCATCCAAACAGTCATTAATGGTGTTTTGCTCCTTCTATGTGTGCTGAATGCAGCACACATAGAAAGGGAAAAAAAGGGAGAAATAAAAGTATTTTTCCTCGTTGCGCCACTCTTATGCCTCAACTGCAAAAACGTTAGTTTTTTGCGCTGCTTCAGATTTACGAACCCTTGTAAATCTGCCATGTAAATTCATGTAAATCAAAAAGCCATGGGTGTTGTGTGGGAACACCCACAGCAACACCCATGACATGCCCTTTTCACGCCGAGTACTTCGTGAAAGAGGGCCATATTTACAAGGTGGCACAAGGGGCTTGTAAATATGTCTTTGTGTGTGAAGTGAGGACCCCAAGCAGAGAAAACTTAAGTGTGGGAAAATCAATTTTGCAAGTTCCAAAAGGATCAGCCTATGGGTCATCCAGGAATGTCATATCTCTCTGTCTAAGCTCAGGATCAGTGCCGAGGCCTTTTGTACCCCTTCTGTGCTAAGATAATTACATTTCTCTCCAGCGGCAGGAGCAAAGTCTTCTCCACACAAAGGGAGTAATTAACAGTACTTGACTCCTGAGGTGGAAAGGGATGGGGATGAAGGATCTGCAGCAATCAAACAGCTTCTACACTGTGCCAGGGATGGGCCTGCCCATGACCATTGAACGAAGAAGGGAGCAGTCAACACAGGAGGGGGCTCCCTCTGAAGATTTGGTGGAAAAGGCCCATGAAGTGGTGTCAGCGAGTGGCGGAGCTGAGGTCCATAGACCAGATGAGGCAAGTGACTCATTGGTCAATTTTAAATGTCCCAGGAGGCTGTGCAGGTGGGTTAGTACAGGAGGTAGAGGTGATGTGGCAACCCAGGATAGACCAGAGGTGCCTCACTAATGGTACCTCCCACCCCCTCCTAAAACGTCCTTGAGCAAGGGGAAGAGTTCTCTCTTGGTTTTGCTTTTCTGCTGGACACTAGGACTGGTGACAGCAATCATGGATAATTGGAAAGAAGAACCTACTGATGCCATCTGGACTAAGGACTATAGCTTCAGTTGACCCTAGGACCAGTGAGGCTCTCCCCATAACTAGGGACGCTGGTCCCTTACACCCCCTATGGCGAGTTGTAGGAAGGACTGAGCTTCTGCACCAAGGAGGAGAGTAACTCCAGAGGGAGCAAAGGACAAAGGCTGGTGCAGGGAGCCAATGGGACCAGCCCCCTGCAAAGTTTGCCACCTTAGAGGCCAGGAGGACTGAGAAATGTGCACCAGGTGGATAGGGCCCACCACCAAGAGCAGAATGAGACCAAAATGTCCCAATGTGTCCTGAGAAGGATTTTTAGCTATGACCCCCCCCCCCCAGCAATCATGGAGCTTGTGGAGCTCCACTACCCAGCTGCTAAAAACCCCCAGGGTGGGCCAGAGCCCAGTACAAGGATCATTCCTTTATTCTTACCCATGAAGGAGGCGTGTGTGGGGTCCCCTCCTCAGGATCATTCTTGTGTCTGGGGTACCACATCTCCCTGGGGGCCAATGCTTACAGTTTTTCTGAGGTGGGTGGTGTGCATGGAGCCTCCTCACAAGATTCTCTGCTGGCTTGGGACCCCATGCCCCAAGCTGTTTATGCCAAAAGTGGGTCCGGGACCCCATGCCTTTCCCCTGAAGCTAAGCAGAATGGGGAGTGCCTTTGAACCTCCCCTCAATGGTGGTGGCCTCACCCCTGCTTCCTGTGCCTGTTTCTGAAAGACCCTGCGGATAGCTGGAGAAGTGCTTCTCGTTCAGGGAGCCGGCTGGGGGGACGCCAGGGGTGGGATCCCTGGGCTATCCCCTCAACAACAAAGGAGGCATGAAGGGGGAACAAATGGAGCAAGGAAAAAATAGAAAACACACTCAGCTGCGCAGCTTCACCAAAGGCAACAGCTCTCCCTGGCTCAGTAGGAGAGCCTCTAATAAAATATTCACTGCTCCGGAGGAATGCTCCATAATGCCCTGCAAGGCCTGAAACCGACTCACCTATTCCTGCTGCTTGTGGTGGTCCCAGGATAATGTGCGCCAACCAAGAGCCTAGAAAACAACATGGGGAGTTGCAGGAGAGTTGAAGGTCCCCTCAAAGAGGCCCAAAGACATTTTTTAAGGTACTGACCCTAGGTTTACAGTGTTGATGGAATGATGATTATCCCAGGATTTCAGGATTTCTTTTTAAGGTTTCAAGCACTCCCTGAGCTGGATCATGTGCTCTTCAGCATGTAATGGAGTTTCCTCCGGGGACAAGTCTATGGCTGCAACTACTGTGGCATAAAGTTGTGCCTAGGGCCGAAGTTTATGGTTAAATGTGGTTTGTGATCAAAATGTGATGACCTCTAGGGGCTATTTTTATTCTTGCGTTTTCAATGCTGCAAGTACATAAAAATTCCTTAAAAAACAAGGGCCAACCTTACTCACTGAGAACCAGGACATAAGGTATTTTCAAAGAACAGAGGTTCTCATTATTGATACAATTCATACAAGACTACAAACACAATAATGGCCGTATATAATTGTTCTGTTCACAACACAAACTAATAAAGAGTCATCACTTAATGCATATATCCATCATTATTCTTTAGATATTTGCATAATGTCCCATGTGAAAAGAGGTATCAAACAAAAATAGTACTAAACGATACATACATATAACGAAAAACAAGACAACATAAACATATTTAATCAAGAGAACAACAAACAACCATGTATATCCATCTAAATCGAGGATTAGAATAAAACCAAGCCCTCGTGTCAATTAAGGGTGTTTCTAGTTAGTTTGTTTGTGTTTTTAAGTGTTGACAACGTTACGACCCAGTTGTGGATATTGAGTCTCATCGAGACCAACAATGAAAGTGACACCTTAAACTGTCTCCCTAGGGGCTGCACATCGGATAGCAATACGCGAAGCCACCCAAGATGCTGAAAAACTAAACCAAAAGAGTTACTTACTTTGGGGAACCAATAAGTGTATCCCCGAGAAGAGAATAGAGGACATAGTTGCAGGATAAGATTGCAATGCATGGTGCTTGATGCATACAAAGCAGGACACAATATATTCTCTGCTTGGAAAGAATAATATTTGCAGAACTGCAATGGTCAGAATGGCAAGACTGGAAATTCAGCATGCAATGCGGGAAACGATAGCCATCAGGGCTCAGGCTGGTCCAGTTGCAGGTCCAGCAGGTTAGCCTCTGGAGCTTGGTATGTCTATGAAGCACAGAACAGGATGTCAGTCAGCTGACCCTTGGAGTCACTTTAGTCGGGGATGAAAGGGGCAGGTCCTGTCTTCCTTCTCAGCAAGCATGGTAGCTGGCAGCAGAGCATCAAAGTAATAGGACAGCAAAGTAGATGTCCTTCTTGCAGCAAAGCAGTACTGCAGCCCTTCTTCTGTAGTATCCATTTGTCCAGAAGTGTACTGAAGAGTTGGGTCTGAGAGTCCAATGTTTATACCTGATTCCTAATTTGAAGTAGGGCAGTTTCTAGAGAATTTTCTTTGAAGTCCTTGAAGTTTCCTGCCCCCTCTGCCCTGGCTCTAAGCTGACTGCATGAATGCAATGCAATGGTGACAAGTCCATTGTGGGAAGCAGGGCACAGCCTATTCAGTTACATGTGGGGCTGTGTCTAGCACTGCCCCTCCATACTGCCAGTTGATGGTCCATCCAGTCACAGCTAATCCCTCTATTATGTGGCTATCTGGAAGTAATAAGCAAAGTCCAACTGCCAACTACACCCAGTCATGTGACCCAGAAGCAGGCCGCAGGCGCCAAATAGTTAGGTCAGGAAAAAGACAACTTTCTTAAAATGGCAGTTTCAAAATTGTAACTTAAAATTTGACTTTATAATTAAAGAAGATTCCTAATTACAATTTACCTGTTCCCAATTAAACGTTAGCACTATTTAAATGTAATAGGGCAACCCAATGTTATCCTATGCAGCAGGTAGGCATCACAATAGTGAAAAACAAATGTAAGAGTTTTTCACACACCTGGACATGTAAAATTTAAAAGGACATGTCAAATATTTTAAATACAATGTATCCTGCCCTCTGGGCTGTATAGGGCCTACCCTAAGGGTGACTTACATGCATTAAAAGTGAAGGTTTAGGACTAGAAAAAGTTTATTTTGCCAGGTTGAAATGGCAGTTTAAACTGTATACCAGACTGCAATGGCATGCCTGAGACATGTTTACAGGGTTACTTAACTGGGTGGCACAATCAGTGCTGCAGGGCCACTAGTAGCATTTAATTTATAGGCCACTTTACTAGGGTCTTACAAGTAAATTAAATATGCCAATTGGGTGTAAGCTAATTTTACTGTGTTTAAAGGAGACAGAACATGCACATTAGCACTGGTTAGCAGTGATAAAGTGTGCTGAATCCTAAAAGCCAAAAAAATAGGTTCAGAAAACAGGAGGGTGAAGACATAATGTTTGGGAATGATCCTGCAGAAACGGCCAAAACCTACACCTGTCCACACAAGATTAATATATTTTAATCTGAAAAGGAGATTGAATAATAATATACTTGCAATTGATGGAGCTAGTCTCAGAAACAATGAAACTTCTATCTGCCAATGTCACAAAAAAAGACTTTGTTTCCCCTTTTCCTTTCCCAACATGCATTTGAACATATCAACGCTGTTTCTTATAACCACCTCCTAGTTAAAGGTATTCTTAAAATGTTATCCAACAGAACAGTCCATGTATTATATTATGGGTTTGCTATTGATAAATGAAGGTCCTACACATTTTTTTCCCTTCTCTTATATTGAATTGTGGGCTCCTACTCCTCTGCAATATTCTACTCTGTCTTTCTTGGTCATTAACAACAGCTTAAACTCTGCTTCACTGTGGGTTTGGATGGCATTAAAAGATGTTCATAAAGTGCGGCATTTTATTGGTATTTAAATAGTTTATAAAGATCAGATAGGGTCCAATAATTTAGGGATTTATAACCAGATGTGAAACAATACCAGCCCATTACATTATGTTAGCTCAATGTTAGGAGTTTGTTGGTAGCCCAGTTATTACAGAATGTGGTGAATGGCATGGTAGGGAAATGCTAGGCGTCAGGATGCTTCTAAATATTAAGCTGTAGAAGAACAGGGAGCAAATATCAAAGTGTGGTGGCTACCATGTTGAAGGCACTGTCATCCATACTGTTTTTGTAAAGGTAGAGAAGAATGAAATGTCTTTCAATAGAATTTTGATGACATATTAATCCAAGAAAAGTGATAATTTTATGGACTATAGAGCTTCGATATTAACATTAAGCAATATTTGTTTCTCAGAAAACTCATTTCATACAAGCAAAAAGAAATAAAACGCATTGGAGAGTTAGGATAAAGCTGGAAATTGACAGGTGTGTAAGTCATGAGAAAGCAGAAAAGTGGGCAGATTGTGTTGGCTGATGATTATATACCTGCTAATAAACAATATGTGATGAATGTTGCACTTGAATCAATATTTTCCACTGGTAATTCCACTTTGAAAATGTCTGATAGCAGTTAGACAAGGAAAAACCATATGAAAATCAGCCTTGGCCCATTTTCCAAAGGTATCTCCCAGTATGAACTACTAAGCCTTTGACCAGTCTAATTGGCTCTGCTGAGCAGCACCCGTGATGGAGTACAGTGTTAGGAAAGAGTATTTTGCTTAATGAGCCATTGTTCATCATTCGAGGGGAGGGTGTTTTTCTTAAGGTTTCTTGGTCTTACATTTGTCAAATAAAATAACAAGGCAAATTCTTGGTGGGATTGTGAGAGGTGTTGTCTAAGACAGCATAACAAAATGATAATGTAGAAAAGAATTAGAAAATGTAAAAGTCCACTTCAACTTAGTTAAAACAAACACAACTTTACATAACTAAATGCATTAGATATGGTAAAAATAAATCAAGGGTTCAATGTTTAAGACAACAGATATTTGGTAACAAGGAAGACAATAAAAAATGGATAAAAATTTGGCATGATACAATTATTCATTTTCTTTCACACATTCACGAGGGGGCACCCATGTGTGATTTAGTTAAGTGTCACACAAAGGAAGGGTAGAAGGGCTAGGAACAATTGAGTTTTCTTGAGCTGAACCACTATCCATCTGAAGGTAAAAGTAGAAAAGTTTCCCAGAATTTAAAAAAATGCAGAAATCTCCAAATGAATTTCAGGGTGTGTTCTGTGACCCAGTACTCTCAATTTTCAGAAGGCAGTGCCTTGGTTCAGAGTTCTATGTTGACAACAACTTCTCACACAGATGTTTACAGCAGAAATGTTGCCGCTGCAGAGCAAGGCCCAAGTAAGCCTGTGGGCTTATTCAGTCAACTGGCTTCTCCAGTTTGTGCAGTTCTGGACAATCCTGGGAACTCAGGTCCAGTTTATGGAATAGCAACCCAGCCTTTCATGTTCAGGAATTGGAGGTACATTCCAAACTATAGGTTTCTTCTTGTCAGTGTTACAAGCTAGTTCTTAAGTGTCAGTAGAACATGCAAGGGTTTTTATTTATGAGAGATCCTGTGACACTGTATGCGTCTCACCAGGGGCCCTATTATGTATAGCATGCACTTTCCATGTTTGCTCCTGGGCGCACCTTAAAAAAGGTGCACCGGGAGCAAACCGAGAAAGAACACCTTAATAGATAGAATACACTGCCCCCTTGGCAACCCCAAAGTTGTGCTGCTCTGGGGGCATCACATTCAAGTGAAATACAGAGCAGCTTTCAAGCAGCCACTCCGTGTTTCACTGTGCAGGCAGCAACCAGCCTGCACTTTTAAAGGGCATTAGAGATCCCCTTGCAGGCGGGTGCAGTGAGTGACTGTATCCACCTGCATCCACCTGCAAGGGGATGTCTGGGGGGTCCATAGGACCCCCTTTACCCTTCCGGAGTGCTGATGTCAGGGGACACACCGACAGTGTGCCATCTTTTAGGTGCCACACAATCAGTGTGGCCCCTGAGAGCTTCTTTGCCTCTGTGCTCGCATCTATAATACGGAGCGGGTCAGAGGCAAAGGGATTCTCTCCTTTGCATGGGGCAGGCCCCCATGCAAAAGAGGATGCTGCTGCTGTATGTGTGCCAGCACTTACATTCTTACAGAAGGGGACACACAAGCATCTGCGGCACCCTTTGTAATTCCAAAGTGGGTGCAAAGGCCCCTTGTGCCCCCGGGGTACTTAGTGTAATACGGCCCCAGGTGTATTTAGCAGGTCACGTAACAGCCAAACCACAATTATATCCTACATGAAAACCATCCTGTATCTGGATTGAGTGTCAGCCTTTGGTTGACTCTCACTAGTGGGATGGTAGTGTCTAATTGTAGGCCAGGGAATTGGCAACTGCTTCACACAGTTCAAAGAAACTCTGGGGTGTTCAAGCCATCTGAGGTACTTTGGGACTGCCAGAACCATGAGAATAAGGACCATTGGTTTAATCCAAATGATCTGTGAGGATTATCATCACAGCAGCAACTTTTTGCGTCTCCCAATACTTTTACTAGGGCTGGGCTCACCTGTAGACAGGCAAGATCCTTTGTTTCTTTTGTCGACCACATACATGGCTGAAGTGGGTAAAATGGTCTTTATATTGGAGGTGGAGCTTCCTAACACACCCCCTAGGTTGTTACCAATAGTAGGTCCCAGGAGGGAGCACCACATTTCCTATCCAGTCAGGATTCAGAGGTGGAGTGCTTGGGCAGAAATCAGGACCTAAAGGATATACAAGCATCATCAATCCATCAATCAGGGAAGAGATACTTGACTGATAGTATAAAGTGCTGACGTGCCCCTTCTACCTTGCTGAGTAAATGAGAAGCGATAGCTGAAAAGAATGTGCATGCTGCTATAGACTGAACATACCCCTTCCTTTACTGGATAAAGTTGTCAGAAGAAAAAGAGTGGTCAAAGTGCTATTCTTTAAAGACTATATAAGCCTTGATACAAAGCCTAATACAATGGTAAAAACAAACCCTGTATTTGAAACATTGTTGTTATAACCATCCATGAGGGAATGGCCTTGCTGTTTTGTGAAAGTGTACTAATAAACAAAAACAGTAGTAGTGGTTTTCTTTATGGCACATGAGACATTAAGGTTTTGCCACAGTTTTGATCTACAGCTCTCATCATTTCATAGAGAATTTATTATAAAAACTGAAAGAGCAAGATCAACAGCAGCAGCAGGCCCTACAATTCCAACAACAATAGGACATCCAGACATTTCGACCGGAAATAAAAATACAAGGAGCTCAGCAGATGTCTGGTACTAAAGAGCACCAGAAAGCTTTGCCTATATCATTGCTGCTACGAGACTTCATTCTAATGTTCCTTCTACTATACTTCAGAAATTCTCCAAACACAAAAATCCCAAGTATTTTTGAGAGGGTTGCACCAAATGCTTCCCAGCTCCAAGAAAGTGGGGTTAATTATATATCTCATCTGTAAACGGGTGAGATGCAGAAAGGCACATGGTGAAACCTTACTAAACTACTGCAAATTCAAATTTTATGAAATCTATTCTGGAATGGATTGGCTATGAAAACTAAGTGTAGAGACAATAATTTATGTTCAATGTAACTAAAGAATAGTGAAACAACTTGCCAATTATATTTCAGTGGAAAAGGCTGTGTGGCTCTCTTGCTCAAGACTTTTTCATCCAACAACAAAAACATAAAAGACAAAATCATGTTGGAATTATATCCCAAGGTTTTATCACTAGTTTTAGACCTGCCATCCTTGACATGGTAAAACAGAACAATAGTCCCCTGCACACGCTAACAGTATATCAATTATGTCAATACCAATGTGACAAAGATTGAGTGTTTGCTGTTATGTTATGTTATGTTAAGTTTATTTATAAAGCGCAACGGTTACCCTGGGGTGCTATGCTGGAACATGTGCTTCAGTTTATTCACAACAGCCTTAGCCAACACGTGTTTCATTGCGCTTATGGTTGTGCGCAGCGACTTTTTCAGGGCTAAGAAACAAACAATAGTACAGAATTGGGAATGAAAGATATGCAACAATATCATCCAATGTCAGGAATTGGCTCATGTTGCCTACTCCGGGCTGTGGAAACCAATGCTGTTTTTAAATGTGTCACCTCGGTTGTTTAGTGACAAACTAGTGCAATTTAAGAAAAATTATAATAACACTCTTAGATAAAATAAACTGGTCCGGAGTTAAGGCATGCTTGTTCCTTGTGAGCCCATTTGTGACATATGAACCTAAACAGTCAAGAGCGACTTTGCTAAAGTGAATTTAACATAACTACACCCCCTTAATGTTGCCTGGTACCTGAAGGTATGTAATAAAAAACAAAATACCTATACTCAATACGTGAAGATCCGAGGGGATAAGAGACAGGTAATAAAGAAAGAAAAATATTGCTAAATATACAAGCCTTGTAGGAGCAAGTTTATCGTGCTAAGGTGACCAAATCTGACCGGGAAACCAACCTTAAATCCGGTTGTATTTCCGTCCCGAATGGGATTCAATAGGCTCCAATGTTTGACACATAGTTAAGACTGCACATATCTTGTGTTCAGAAATAATCCCTCCTATTCACAGTAAATGAATCCTGGATGTGTTTCCCAATGAGGAGTTCCTGAGGATGAGTCAATAAAGAAAAACTGCCTAATTACATTTAAGAATACACCCAAAGGAAAAATGGCAGGGGCATATTCTATATACTTTAAGAATATGGTAATGTGGTCCCACGTACCTTAAACAAGGATTTAGTGGTGGCACAAGTTTATTCAGGCATGAATGATTAAAATTTGTGGTGCATTGCACCCTCTCGATGCAGGTTGTGTTAAAGAAATTAACCGGCAGCCATATCCTTGCCAGTATTAATACGAGTCCTTTGCCTAATAAAAAGGATCAAAGCAAAGTGTGTCAGAACAAGCGGGTAGACAGACCCCGCGGTGCGTATTTAAAAGATGCTCCCAAATGCAGATGCTCGTATCCAGCGTAATTGGCACTGTACCGCTAATTGCAGGAGAACATTCAGTTAGTTATTGGCGCTTACCTCTGTGATGAACAGAGCTCCTTCTGGCGTGTACGCTGAAGACCTACTGGCCCGCAGGAGAACACACGTTTATATAGGCCTGGGAGCAGAAACAGTTGTAGGACTGTACCTGCTCCAAAGACGTAGGCCATCTTGGAACGGTAAATTCAGTCCCCCGCTTATCAATAGAGGTTAAAAGTGGGTAATTCATCAGCCCCCGAGTTGTGTTGATGTAGAGCTCAAGGGTCATGGGGTATTTATCAGCATTATGCTCGATGGGCTAATCCATAGTAGTAAAGCAAATACCATCAGCCATCTTGAAGTGTCTAATCCCCGCATCCAGCTTAGTAACAGAGATAGTGATGGTCAAATAACGGCCCGAGAAGGAGTAAAGAACATCTAAAATTAAACCAATTGTAGCTGTGTGCATCCAATAAGGATCTGAAAATATAATTTTGATTATCGCTGTGTGCTTACAGAATAAAGGTTCGTAGAAGGAAAACAATGTTGATGCCCCCATGTAATGGTGTGTCCACAGCAAGTTTAGGAATGTAAAGGAGAAAAATCTAATAAAACGTAATAGACGGAACGTGGGTGAACCATCCCTAGGGTGACAAATCCATCTGGATATGAGTTACCTGAAACAATACGTTTTTTAATATTTGAATCCAAGAAAAAATGGGGTCTCTAATAGTAGAGTTCTAAGGCAACATTAAAGGAGAGTTAAGGGAAAGGGATTCCCGAGTTCAGTGTGTACTGCAACCATCTAAGCAGAACGGTACAGAATAATAGTTATCATAAATCAAAATAACCCATATTGTATGCCCACAGGATCTACATACACAATCCTGTGGGTCACCTTAAGATAGTTAAACATACACAGTAAGCGCATCAGTGCCAGAGTAAGCATTCCGGTTCCAGAGTAAAGAAGAGAGGTTGTGATAGTAGAATCCTGAATCCGAGGGTATAGGAGAACAGGTATAAGGAGCATGATAGATGGTTAATTAACAAATGAGCTCCCCAAGTGACAGCCTACAGTGCTGAGGAAATTAAAACCATGGTAGGAGGTGTAGTCCTAGGTAAGCTGGCTTGTAAGCGTGTGGAAGCAGACTTCAAAACTTCAGTTCAAACTCAACAGTAGTAGTAAGATAGCGATCACATCACAAACAAGTCAGAAGACCACATGGAGATTGTGGTACTGAGTAAATAGATATTGTTTCAACTTGGTAACATTATGCCTCATTTGGGGACCGTGAACGCAAGTCCCCCAAAAAATAGTGTCCTTCGTGGTCTGTGCTTAGGCCAATTTCCACACTTCTTAATCGCATGATCCAAGTCGCCTCCCTTCTCAACGTTATTCCCCTATTGCCACCTCTAAGGTCTCTGGGTATGGTGTCAAAGCCATAAAAGGAGAAGGTTTTATGGCTACCCCGAGCAGGACATTCCATTGTGTGCATGGCTATAGTGTACCTGGTGTCAGCCTGTTTAAACGCCCCGATGTGTTCTAAGTTGCAGTCTTTCAGAGATCTGATTGTGCTGCCAATGTAGCAATGTTGACATTTGAATACAACTGTGTAGACCACATAGTTTGTCTGACAGTGGATGTTAGTATTTATCTTGTAAGACCAGCAATTCGGGCCAGAAAATTATTTCTTTTTGTCAGTGGCCCATCTGCACACAGTGAACTGTCCACATTTGAAAAAAACAAGTCTGTGAGTCAAGAGCCAAAGCACGGGTTGCCCATCCTAGGAAAACTAGGGCTAAGTAAGTTTCTGATGCTCTTCCCCTTGCAGAAAGTTGTTTCTGGTCTGGAAGAAATGAAAGGTTCTAACGTCTTATCAGCACAAAGTAAGTGCCGATGTTTCCTCATGCTTTTTCTGAGTTGTCATCGACTACAATGTGCTCAGCATGACACTCAAAAAAAGCATGAGGAAACATTGGCACTTACTACGTGCTGATAAGACATTAGAACCTTTAATTTCTTCCTGCTCAGGGTAGCTACAAAACTTTGCTGACGTGCTGTACTCTTGCCTGGGGAAGAAGAACTGGACCTGCAAATTCACCTTGAACCCAGGATCCCAGAGTGACACAAAGGACTAGAATACTGGCCTCTTGATCTGAGCCTCAACCTCAGTCTCAGCCTGAGACTTAAAGGCTCCCAAACCAGCTCCTGGACCCAGCTGCAGCAAGTTCCCAAAACCTAGGTGCAGCCTCACAGGTCCTGGACCCTTGTGGCTAATGATCTCTTGTAATCATGCTTTTAGGCACTTTGTGACCCCGAACGGGTCCACTCACACTGGAACCATTCCACTTGCACCACAAATTCAGGGTGAGCTGCCACCAGCCTGTCTCTTCACACTGTAGCATCAATAGCCCCCAGGGGACCGCCAATGGGAAACTCTAGCCTGCCTGAGTGCGACACCTGGCCTGCTCTTCAAGATACACCGACCACCACCTGCGTTGCTCTACTTCTTTCGACCCCCCCAATGCGAGCGGTAATCTTGCCACAAAACTTGAGAAGGGAACATTTCAGTGGGACTAATCTAGGACTGTATCTGACCTGTGCTCTATCGTGGTTGGCCTGGACTTTTGACTTTGACCGGGTCCAGTGCAATCAGATAACTGTGTTTGGAGGTTTCTGCTTTTAGGCACTATGCTACAGTTTATTCTGTAAAAAGTCATTCCATGTTCTACTGTTTGGATTTTTGTTGTCTTGGTCTTGTTTCATTCATTAAATTAAGCTCTATATTTCTAACTTGCTTTGGAATCTTTTTGTGTGGTGTTTTCACTGGTTAACTATTTGAAGTGTTGCACAAATACTTTGCACATTGCCTCTAAGTTAAGTCTGATTGTTCTGTGCCAAGCTACCAGGTGGTTGAGCACAGGTTAGTTTGGGGTTTTCTTGTGCCTTAGCCTGACTAGGATTGTGCTTGCTGCTTGACCATGGCTCACACCCCAATCAACCAGTAACCCAATTTCTAACAACTAGAAATATAAAGCTGGGTGTAGCAGCACCCCAAAGGAAGGCCCAGATTGAATATGATTTTGCACAAAAGTGATTCAGGCCTGGTGCAAAACTATTTTGGGCATTTACTAAGCCATGCGGCACTTTGCATCAGGTATTCGTTACATGGGTGGAGCATGAGCATTTTCATGCATTTACCCATGCATTTTGATGAAAACTCAGATTTAAAATTACTTGTAAACCTGGGCTTGTGCCAAAATGGTGTGCCTATCCGACAGACATAACAAGGAGAAATAGCTTAATTTCCTACATTCTGCAGCACACATAGAGAGAGGAATGTGCCTCACATAATTGTTTTTGTGCAGAAAGGATCCCCTTCCTTCACAAAAACAATCCTGCTTGTAACACAGGGTCCTACGTTGATGCTAGGCAGCACACAGTGCCCCAGTGGTGGGAGAAAGCAGAAATGCTCCATAGTTTTGCAAATATGAAACATTTCTGCTCTCTCTCTTTCCCATAACGCAGCACAGCAGGTTTCCTTGCTACTCCACATTGTGTGGAAAAATAGTAAATGTGCCTCTATATCTGACAGTGGTAGTTGAAATAGCTACATACTATCATTGTGATTATGGAGAAAGTACCGGATATTAGTATATTGCCACTGCCAGGGCTATAGTTGCTTAGAAAGAAGTCAAGTGGTTTGAAAGTAGTAGTCTGAATCCACTATAGTGATCTCAGAGTTCAGGTCTTTCCATATGTCTATAATGTATGTGTAAATGGCTAATATGAACATGGTCTTGTAGATAGCAGATGTCTGCAAATGGCTGTTAATTGTGAAATATGTCTGGAACAATTGGTGGGGAAGGAAACAAGCAATAACTTGTATTCTTAGGGGTATGGAAGAACACCCAACTCCAAAAACCTCTCTACAAATTCAAAATCACAACTTCGGCATAGTAATGGGTTTTGTGCGTAATTTACCATAAACCATTATGGTACATACAAATATACTCTTATGCCACCAATTATTATTCCCTGACCAAAGAGATTCAATTGCTGTGTGTGCCTCTGTTCCTTTCAGATCATCTATGTGCTCTATGTGTGCTGCACAATGCAGCACACTTAGGAGTTACAAATCAACATAAAAAAATGTGTATGTGCAGGAAGGGACACTTTCCTGCATATAAACAATAATCCCCTCAAAGCAGGCACCCTTGCACTCTGGTGGTCTAAATATATCACCTACTTCATGAAATGGAACATCTTATTACCTGTAGCCTGCATATTCAATAAGGTGGTATTCAGAATCTTGGCCAGTACTTAGTCAGCAACCAAGCTCTTAGCCAGCACTGGTGATTAACTGACATCATGTCTGAGAAGGTAGTCATAGCTTATACCAATGAGATGGTGGGAGCAATTTTATTAGACTCCATCACTAGTGGGGGATATGAATCTTGCACGGGTACTCCATCAAATAGATAACTGGCAATTCCTGACCAACCTAAAAATGTTACTCAAAAGAGATGATAAGACCTCTAGTACTAAGAAATTATACCCTGGCGGACGAAATCCAGTCTGGGAGTTTTCCCAGAGAATGACAAACACTCTAACTCGCAGTGTCATGCTTCATCATCAGGAGCCTCATCACCATGGTTACCAGGAAAATCTTGTAAACGTCAACATGCTTCTGCCCTTCAATTTCTGGCCTCAACTGATTTGGGACATTCATCAGGGCAAAGCACCCCTTCTTACTAACACTGTCTATACATTAGGGTAGTCATGTGTTTCTTTTCCAGTTGTGTAAGGAGAAATTAATGAAGTCAGCTGAAATTGGCATATCATGTTTTGGAGCACTGACCTACAATGATAAGGAAGAATCACAAGACAGAGCATCAATTGTTATGTGAGTATCAGCCCATTGTGTCTCCGTTTATGGGGAAAATCATTTAATCTTTCATGCATAACAGCTTTGCTCTGAGGCACACACATGGTCTCTGCAAACAGTGCTGATTAGGCAAGGTGTAGTGCACATCATTCATTTCTCCCTTTAATACGTAATAAAAAAAACACGACTACAAGTAAGGGACAATGTTAGGGAGAAGAGGACCTTTGTAAGGATGAATGTCTTGGACCAATAATAAATCCTCTAAGTAAATTCCCTTTCACTCCTTATTTTCATGCTATCCTGTGTTCCCATATACTTCATCGTTTGGGAGGCACACCTGAAGGTAAACATGGTGAGTAGAGGCCGGATGATAAAGCATGTCACTTCAGTGACTGTGAGAGTTTGTTTCCCTAAGGTTTACAATAGAGATTCCTGCATTGTAAAGTATTGGGAATTTTTATTTAAAATAATTAATTTGAAAATAAATATGAAACATAATGTAACATTACATATTATTGGATATTGGTTTGATAGATTTATTTTAAATCTAGAACAACATTTAAAATGCTACAGCAAGTACAATCTAAAACATAAACTTCCAACTAAGGAAACAAATATTATGCAGCAATAGTTATTAAACGTGATACATATGATTCATTGAAATTAATGTAGCTATATTCTTATAAAAAAGTATTGCTACAATATTTTTATTTCAAAATTGGCTAAGAGGCTGTTAGAGTAAGAGGAAAATGTATCCTAATAGCCACAGTGGGGGAAGAATATGGGTTGCAGATCTTTTAATCTTGGAAGAGTTTGACATAATGGACTGGAAGAGCAGTCCATTATGTTGAATATGAGACAGTGTTTGATGCTAGTGAACACCAATGCTTATGGACATATGAACAGGCTTCCCTGTAATAATAAGTGTATTTTGCTAGTCCATGCTGTTGCCAGATGTTTTTGTTTCGAAATGGTGGGTGATTTTCAGAGAAATCTGTGTGAAGCAATACCTAATAATAATAGCAATAATATAATAATAATAATAATAATATGAAAACAATTGTTTCTCATCTAAGCACCACCAACTTAACACTTGCCCTACCATTCCCATTTGCCCAGACATTGTAGTGCAGCAATCACAGTATAAAAGGCTCTTCCGCTGGGACTATTCCGATTTCTAAATAAAAGATGCACTCCTGAATAAACAACAAGCATCAAACGTCAGCCCACTGGCATAGTGGCACTATCATCAACAATACAAGATGTAATACTTTGGCCTGGATCCATCCCACCTATCTTGTGATGCACCCCACCACAGGCCTGATCCTTTGCCTGCTTAACATCCCATGTGACCACCAGCACACACAAACACATCGCACCTCCACCCAATACAGAGGAATTACAGACCACATGCGTAGCATGCTAAATATTTCTACTTGGCCTAAGCACCAGTACCGCCCTATGTGCTTTACTAAAGAAATATTCACAACATCATTAAAATATACCAATTGAGTTGTATTTTTAACACCTTGGAACAGGCTCTGCATGTTTCCAGAAGCCTTGCAGCAACATACAACCCAAAAAGTCCAGAGCAATGTGGAAATTTACAACTGGGCAGACTAAACCCTAAGAAGCATATTAATGGAAGGCGTAAAATACAAATAGCAAAAACCCAATCCACCATGTCTGCAATGATGACCCATACTCATTACCAAATGCCATTAAGTATCCCGGGTCACACAAAAACAAGCGGCAGATTTACAAGCCCCTTGCAACACTTTTGCGCCACTTTTGAGTCACTTTTGGACTCTAGGGAGATGCATCACGTTGTAAAGACCTGTGTCACATTATACCTGCGTCAGGTATAATGTATGCAGGGTGGGCGTTCCCATGCAGGAAAGCCTCGTAAAAGTAATACAGTGAAATCAACAAGATTTCACTGCCTCTCTTCTAGTACGCCACTTTGTCAAAACCTTACGCCCGCTTGAAGCAGGCGTAAGGAGTGATGCTGTGAAGTGGGAATAGGCCTCAAAATGCATTGCTGGAGTTGTGTCGTGCATCGACACGACTTCAGCAATGCATGACTTTTGCCCCAAAAAGATGCCTCAGAATTTCTGACACATCTGTCAATCCTTGCACCATGGTGTGCCGTATTCTAAATACGGCACATCCATGGTGGCGCAAGGGTAAGTGATGCATTGCTACAGATGCATCACTTTCTTGTAAATTTGCCCCAGTGTTGTTTAAGAGATCAGCTTTTGCCAGCTGCACACAGGTATTGACTCCAGGGCCCATTAGACCTTTGTCTCACACGAATGGTACAGATTATAGCGAGGCAAAAACGAGTGTCAGATGTTCAAGCTGCCATCCATCAAATGTAGTATGCCATTCACATTCTCACATACAATCACACATATGTATCACCCCTTTTCTGATCATTAAAATGAAATGTAAGCAAACCTTTATCTTGCAAGGCCAAAGTATTGTACCCAGAGATGTCTGATTGTGTATCCTGCTAGTGTTGCCATCACCTACTACAGCGACGGAAAGAACAGCTAGTTACACATCCACTTGCAAGTATCTTCTGGGAGAAGACTGAATTGTAATTTATGGTAATTTACTAAACCAGTCGCTATTTGCTGGCTCATCTACATCAATGCATCTCTGCTGGCACTCCCAGCTAAGATATTATTCATTAGCAATGGTAAGAGCTAGCTTTGCTTTGTAGAAACATGCCCAAGTACGACTTGCATGTATGATTCCTCACTGCTTAACACAAGACCGTGTGTGGCAAATTGTTGATATTAATTTTTAGAGACTCCCATCCCTGGCTCCTATTAAAACTGGTCCTCTTGGGAGAAAGCAATCACAAACCCTGCACCAAATCACTAAGACACAGTCTCACATGGGAAGCCAGGACTGCAAGTGATATTTCACTTATGAGACAGAAATGCTTATCTTTTCCTTCTTTTGTCTCTTTTTACTCGTGTAACGAGAAGGCTATTTTCACTCACTCACGAATAAGGATGACATGGCAGGAAGTGCAATATGGGATCTGAGAATTAAAAGCTTTCCGTCACCTGCCAAATCTAGGCTGCTTTATTATTTGTGACTCCTGCCCACAGCACACCTACCAAGGCACCCATCACTCCAAATAAGGTATGGCAGGTTTAAATTTAAATAAGCCTTGGGATCCCTTCGCAAAGGGGCTCTGTCAAACATGTCTGTGTTTCTGCCCACAGTGTCATCTTCTCGGTGCCGGCTTCTCCCTGTCAGTGCCATGCTGAGGTCTGCAGACTCTCTCTGCAGAGCAGCCAGTGCTGTAAGGGTGCATGCCATTAGTGTGTGTGCAACTTAACTGTCACATCTCAGAAGCCTGAGATCAGTGGCCTCTCCTCAAGGCATAATAAAGAGGTACAAAGTGAAATTTGCCATTACTCCAGGCAACACAAATTGCATTCGCTCCATGAGATGAAATCAGAAGAAATGTTCAGTGAGGTTAGCTGGATATGCTTGGTGTCACATTATACAAGGATAAAACAGCACTTTGCTGATGTGCAATAATGCTAGATTTACACTGTCTTTTTTTTTGTAATTATTCTTCTAACACATCTTTAAAGGGACATCTAAAATTGATGTGTTTTCTTCTTCATCTGATTTAGGGCACAAGTAATTTTCTGTCATCTGCTCTTACAAGTAGAAATGCCTTTTTGTAGCAATCACGTTAGATGAAAAAAAATGTTTATTTTTAAGTACCTTAGAGAAATAGGAACAAAACCCTTCCCAGATCGTGATTTGGACTGTCTATGAAATTAATATTTCTGAGTTGAAACAGCAATCTAAGAGGTAAATTAATTGTACCCTGAAAAGAAGCTTTCAAATGATTAAATAAATAAGCTTTTTTCACAATTACATATTACTTGCGGGGACAAGGAGAGGACAGCTAGATGAACGATAAGGGAATTACAAAGAAAAGGATGAACGCTTCCTAATTTACACCTTCATTTAGAGGGTAATCCTGAACATTTAATACTGCATTTCTAACACATATAGAGCTTCTCACGTAAATGGTGCAGGTTAAAGTGATGTGGAAAATGTGCCAGCAGTTGCATTGTCTAAGATGTTTGTACTTTAGTTTATTAACAGTTATTTTAGATTACATTCAATAGCTTAAATGTACATAAGTATGCACCATTGCAGACATGATTTTATTTTAAAAGTTTAATTACAAAGAGTGTCACAACCTTCAGAACAAAAAAAACATTAACCTGGTATCTGATGTACTAAGATTCCTATCAAGAAATGGTAAATTGCATTAAATGACGATTTGAGTTGCCCTAGTCATTCATTCGTCACATCGTGCAGAGGCCTTTTGTCTGGAAGTACTGTGGGTGATGTCTCTTCTCTTTTGCACCTAAAAGCAAACAAGCAAGAAGAACATGAGTGAAACATAGCATTGTTGCAGTTCAATTAGTAGTACAAACAAACAACACTATTTAATGTGTCAACTTAAGTTATTTTAAATAACTAACAATACTGTGTATCCATTCTCAACAAAAAGCAAGAAGACATGGAGAATAAAGAAGACATGCAGGCCTATGGCACAAACATACTGGCTGACTACACATAATGGCCACCGACCAAATGGTCAAACAGCAAGCTAGGGGGCATGGCTACAACAAAGAACACCTGCAGACCTCTGGCTAAGCACATTAGCTGGCTACTCAAAATGACTGCCAGCCATATGGCCACAACAAAAAGCAAGCAAGAAGGCATGGGGAACACAGAAAACATGCAGGCCTATGGCAGAAGAGAACTGTCTGGCTACACAAAATGTCCATCAGCAACATGGTCACAACAACAAGCAAGGAAGAATATATGGGGATCAAATGAGACATGCAGGGCCATGGCAAAAGCACACTGGATGGCTATACAAAATGGCTGCCAGCCACATTGTCACAACAACAAGCAAGAAGGCATGGGGAGCAAAGAACACATGCAGGCCTGTGGCAAAACAAACTGTCTGTCTACCTAAAATGCCCATCGTCCGATCACATGGTCAAATAGCAAGCAAGGAGGCATGGCCACAACCAAAGACCAAATTCAGGCCTATGGACACTGACTATACCAAATGACATCAGGCCACAGGGCATGGGGAACAAAGACAAATGGTGGCCTATGGCAAACACACTCACACACTGGCCATACAAAGGAGGCATGGATTGGAAAAAAGAGCATTAATTCAGCAATGCCAAAAACAAAAATGAAATGGGCTAAGACAGGGACAACCTGGCCTGGCAGTTCGGTCTGGACTGTTCCCATGGGGCACAGGGTCAAGACTGGTTTGCATATGGCTGGGTCCATGCTGGGATGACGTAGTGGGCAAAAGAATGATGGATTTAACCCAGATCTTTTGACTGGGGGAGAATGTATGCATTGTCAGCATTCCGTCCATCATTTGTTTGCTGTAAGACATTTAACAACAGCACACATCCTCCAAAGGCAT
The DNA here is from genome assembly GCF_964204655.1 of Triturus cristatus. Taxonomy (NCBI): domain Eukaryota; kingdom Metazoa; phylum Chordata; class Amphibia; order Caudata; family Salamandridae; genus Triturus; species Triturus cristatus. The sequence goes on along the minus strand of NC_140584.1, from coordinate 237,259,085 downwards.
TAAATATAATGACCCCACCTATACACTGTTTGCTAAAAATTAAACTTGAAATACCCCAAAAAATAATGTAATCAATGCCATCCATTGCCTAAATGATGTTTCAATTCAACAAACACCACATAAACAGTTGTTTCCTGTACTCATGACTAATAATGGCCCTACTGGCAGGAAGGCCCATTGGCAGACTAAGCCACATAGTGAGTTGAATGAACATTGCAAACTTATTAAAAACATGGAGAAAATGTACTGAACTGTTCAACATTTTTCCTTTACAAAAGAATAAAAATTACATGCACACAAATAATTAGAACCCTACTAAAACTGCGGTTCACCCACCACAATAAATTTTTAAAATTGAATAGGAGTGCAAATAAATCCTGGTGCATGCCCTCAATCAAACAAATAACACCTTTATACACCAGTTGTCCAACTTACTCGTGAAATCTGGGGCACTTCCTTCCTGTTGGAAAAAAAAAGTTATAAAAAGGCTTCTTGCACAAAAAAGACAACTCCAACTGCCAGTTGGAGAAGAAAATACAGTCCATACGACTCTGAGCTGCATCTCAAGCACAAAAGCTGCTTGAACACTCCATTTGTGTTCGGCACTAGATTGGCACGGTCATGCCAAACCAAACCACGAGGCTGCAACCAGAAAAAATACCACTGCTTGGCGCCCAGAAAGGCAGAATTCAGGAACTCCGGGTTCCTCCAAGGAGGGCCCGAATTCCGCAAACTTCGCAAGGGGTGCAGAGTTTTACTCCGGGACTAAATTAAATCTTTTGGTTATATAGTGCAATGTCAGCTTTCAAGCATCTGTATGCGCCTTTGAGGGCAGCTGTTGGCCGTATAGTAAAACTGCAGCTTTCCTGGTCCTAACATGGTTGCCAGTAGCAATCGCATGGTGCTCTGGGTCAATGGAATACCGGCCTTTTACATCTTTGGATTGTGAAGAAACGCATGTCTCCTAGTATGTGTATGACTACAGCAAAAAAAAACTATTCCTGCTGAAGTGCAAAACAAAAACATTGCTTTGTATATACAGTCTGTGAATGAGATAACAAATTAAATGTGAAAATACTGTATGCTTTTCAGATAGATAATATAGTTCCTCATGCATTCCGCAATAAGCAAAAAGATACATCTAAGATGATAGAAAGACATGGGAATAAAATGCAACTATATCAGATTATTCAAGATGTGTTTAACAATGTCTCAAGCCAACAGTGGAAAAAGGCTGACCTGAAGCCCCTTTCTACAAGAATAGAGTTTGCATAAAATATAATGGACCTCATTTATAAGGCCCTGTGCGCCAACAGAATATCACTTTAAGTGACGGTCTGGCGGCGCACACTGCAGGGACATATGCATGGCTTTACATGTCCTTGTATATATGGACTGAGGCAATGCAGGGCAAGTCACTGCTTTGCCACAATATGTAATAGGCAGGCGTGCCATGGGTGTTACGGTGGGTGTTCCCACGTAACACCCAAGGCATGAGACGCATTCCCAGATTTAGGAGATTTCGGAAACCTGGAAATGCATCTAAAGCCTACGACTCCCAAAGGGAGATGTGAGGGAGAATGCAATGAGGAGAAATACCTTTATATTTCCTCATTTTTCATTTTTCTATGTGTGCTGCATTCTGCAGCACACAATGAAAGAGGAAAAAACCTCTTGTGATTGATTTTGTGCAGGAAGGTGTCCCTTCCTGCGCAAAAACAACCATTCCTGCAGTGCAGGCGCCCTTGCATCATGTTGCAAGGGTGTCTGCATTGGTGCATTATAGCCTATTGTGGGTAAAAGGACAGGCCAAATGACAGCGCAGCAAGACGGCTTTCAGTGCTGGCCCTAGAGTAAGTGAGGCAAAATACGTTTGCTAAAATGGTGCAAGAACCATTACACGTGGAACCTAATACTGATGAAAGCACCATTACACACTACAACTAATTCTGAAGCAAGCACCATGACATGTGAAACCGGAAAACATTTGATTTTTTAAATTTGTAAGGCTTTCAATATTGCCACTTTAAAGACACATTTGAGGCTATGGCTTTTGGCTTTGCCAGTGCTTGCTGATAAATGTCTTACAATGAAATCATACATTTCATGACTTGTGCTGGCTGGCAGTTTTCATTTCTTGTCTGTTGGAAGCCGGAGTCCCAGTCACGCCCCACTGTCACTAGGTGCGCGACCCGGTACTCCCAACTCAATGTTAGGCCAAGTAAGGGCACCGTTTGAGATAGCCCTGCTCACCCCCTTAGTAGCTTGGCACGAGCAGCCAGGCCTATCTCCAAGGAGCAAGTGTACAGTATGCGCAACCATGCCCGCTGCAACCCACTGATGACACCACAAATGGACTCCACACAAGTTTGATAAAACGAGTATAAACTTTATATACAAAGATATACGATCAGACCACACAATACAAAAGCCAACATATAAAAAAGGGTAATATTCGTTGCGGCCAGTTGGTAGGTTCAAATACCAACCACCGCTTTCACATATGCTGGTCGCAATGCTACAATCACACACGTTGCAATGAATAAACAATAGTGCGCTGCGTAACGATACACTCCTGTGCCGGACAAAGGAGAAATAATACCATGTGTAACAATGCAACCGTGTACCTGGCAAGGAGAGAAATAATCCAATGCGTATGGCTACAATCATGTTCTGCGCAATGAAGGAATAATGCAATGCGTCACACCCCAATCACGTACTTTGTCATGAAGAAATAATTGCAATGCACACCACTACAATCATGTACTTTGCAATGGAGAAATAATGCAATGCGTAGCTGCAATCATGTACTTTGCAATGAAGAAATAAGGCAATGCGGGCCGCTACAATCCTGTACTTTGAAAGGGAGAAATAATGCAATGCGTAGCGTTACAATCGTGTACTTCGTTATTCAGAAATAATGTAATGCGTCATAAGACAGTTTGGAAGTTTGTTAGCAGCAATATTTGGCAATGACAGTCAGACTCTTCGATAACAGTTGCCCCCCACACGGATCAACGCTGACATACAGCACCGCTTCTCACTCGGGCCCCAGTAGGGCCACTCCTTTGGTCAGTACGGGCCCCAATCTGAGCCAAAGCAAAGGCTCACATCGTCAGAAGGACTGAGAGAGTGTCCCTCCGAGCCCGCAACCCGCTCAGGCAATGCTCCACATTACCTGGGGGTGCGCCTCTCCACTCTTCCCACTGCAAACTGGGCCTTCCGTGTAGAACTTTCTTAATGGGCCTCAGTGGCTTGGCCGGGCAGTTCAGCTCCTCCGGGGCTGCTGGTCCGGACCGCGACTGTTAGGAAGGTCTCAGGTGGCTGTGGGGCACACTTACCCTACGCCTCTGAGATTGCTTTTACTCCGGGTGCATGTTCACCACAGCACCCTCCAGGTCTCCTCTGGCACGAAGCCACACACATAATGCTGATGGGTCATCCCGTCGACTCCGAGTGCACGCTCACCAGGCACTCCTGCTTGCGGTCTCAGTTGGCACCAAGACCTGCACACCGCGCTGCAGAGGCTCACTTTCTTCCGGTGCACACGATGATCAGCCGATCACCTCCACAGTCCCAGGTTGCACCAAAGCATGCAGCCTGCTTTACTGAAATATACTCCAACTCCTCGTTCCCCGATCTCCAGGCACTCTTCACCAACGCCTTTGGCCGCACCTCGACGCGCTCACCATGTCCGAGCCTCACTTCTCCGGTGTACTCGATGACCAGGCACTCCTCACCAACGCCTCCTGTGCACCCTGACATGCACCCTGCGCGTCCGACACTCACTCCACTTCCGATGTATCCTTTGACCAGGTGCTCCTCGCCAATGCCTCCTGTGCACAAGACACGCACCCTGCGCGTCCGAGACTCCCATCACCTCCGATGCACACGCTGACCAGGCGCTCTTCACCAATGCCTGCGGTGCACCACGACAAGCACCCTGCGCATCCGAGTCTCATCTCACCTCTGATGCACACGCTGACCAGGCGCTCTTCACCAACGCCTGCAATGCACCATGACACGCACCCTGCACGTCCAAGACTCACTTCACCTTTGATGAACACATTGACCAGGCGCTCTACACTAACACCTCCTGTGCACCACGACACGCACACAGCGAGTCTGAGTCTCACTCCTCCTTCGTGTGTCCAAGATCACAGGGCACACATTCTGAGGGTCTTAAGCTGCCACCACACGCGCTCACCACATCACTTGAAACGGCTCTGGAAACGTTTATGTTCCTATGTTTCCAAACAGGGAGCCAACTCACCTCGGGCCCTTGGGGTTACAAGACACAGCACAACGCACAGTCTTCTTCAAGCAGGGGGATCCAGGCGCACGAAGCACAGTCCCAACAGCCTCTTCCTTGGTTAAAACTAGGGGTGGGCGGAATTTGCGGAATTGCGTTACGCAAATCTCCGCGAAACGGTAAAAAATCTCCGCGAACACGCAGAAATTCCGCGAACACGCGGAATTGCTTGTTCGCGATGCTTTTTTCCTGTTCACAATTGCTGTTTGCGTGCTCGGGGAGAAATATCTCGCGAACACGCATTTTGAGATCGCGAACAAGCAAAAATTTCGCGAAATCGCGGAAAGCAGACTTTTTAGCAATTTCGCGTTCTCCGCGGAACGCGAAATTACGCAAATTCCGCAAATTCCGCGAGCGGAACGGAATTTACCGCCCAGGCCTAGTTAAAACAGCAAACTGTAGACAAGCCCCAGATCACAAAGCAAGAGTTGGTCCTTCCCAGCAGTCTCTTCAGTTGTCCCTTCCTTAGCAGAAGTTCCTCTTGACCACGAAATGGGTCCAAGCCTTTTCAGTCTCAATCCATTTCTATTCCAATGTTCAGGGGCCTCAGCTCTCATAGTTATACCCCTAAATGTCTTTGAAGTTTGGAGTGCTGACCCCTGCCGAAATCAGTTCTGGGTGTCTCCCTCCCAGTGTCACCTTTCTCCCTTTGATACTGGGGGTCTGGATCCTTAATCACTCAGCTGGAGATGGGTCAATTGTTTTATAGCTGGAACCCAGGCCTCTTCACCTCCTGGGGTTTCTCCTACGCCTCCTCTCCAGATGCAGGTAAGCCTTGTGCCATCTCACCCCTCCCCTCTCAGATAGTCAATCCACATACAGCAGAGACACACAGAAATGCCTAAACCACAAAACTCAGCCACTTCTAAAAGAGTGGTTTCTGAGCACACAGTGACAAAACCACTTTCATAGAAAGATGTGTTATGACACTGTGAGTTCATACATACCAAACTTCACCTCTCCATTTTAATATGATGGGAAACTAGGCTAGCAAACACAATACCCAGCCTCCCCCATTCTGTCCTATGAGCAGAATGGCCTTTCACCATTGAAAAACGAAATGGAGTGTTTTTCACCCTTCAGGACATAACACACACCTCAGTATATGTCCTGCCTTTTACTTACACTGCACCCTGCCCAGGGGTTACCCGGGAGCTACCACAGGGGTGCCCACTGTGTATGCAAAAGGGAAAGTAAGGCCTGACAAGTGGTTGCACTTGTCAGGACAACATGCCAACTTAGCAAACTCCGGGCCTGAGTTCCCTTCTCTGCACACCTTTGCATTACTAGCCCTGGCACACACAGGGCACATCACTAGGGACGTTACTAGTAAGTTAACATACTAATCATGGCCAACCAACTACCATCACACTTTACACAGGGAACACTTGTACTATGACACTGATCAACAGTGGCAAAGTACCCAAAGCATCTAAATTGGCAACTCAATGTCAGGAAAACGGTCTGGGGAAAGCAAAAAGTTTAGGGAACTTTAGCCCAAAAGGTCAAGTCCTACATTGTCCCCGTAAGTTTCCTTGTTATCCTATCTGCTGAGAGCAAAGTCCTTTGCCATCCTATTTCTTTCCTGATCTGACATTTCTAACAAAATCTACTTGACTGCCCAGAATGTCAATGGAGTCCTCTACACATATTGCAAACCTAGCAGCTCACTTGCTGCTGTGTTTTAATCCCAAGAGCCTTCATGCTCAATCAATGGTTACCTCCTGAACAGAGAATTGTGTTTAAAATCCTTGATATTTTATTCATGTGTATATTTTATTTTTAACCTATGTCATCCATATAAAGCAATCCAGACTGAAACATAAAACATATTCAAAATCTAAGATATTGCGCAGTTGTTTTAAAAACAAAAGAAACATTTTGTAACTCTTAGGGCTGTATTACGAGTACAGCGATCCTGGGACTGCCGTCTGACCACCACCATCTGCGCTATTAAGAGTGTGGTGTGAGACTGCCACAAGGCTGCCACCTCCACCGGGATCAAGGATCCCGCTGCAACGGCGGTCCTCAAAGAGTCTGAATATGCTGCCGGTGCTAATGATGGCACTGCCAAGAGTATTACATCCTGCATTTTCACCACCAATTTCAGGATTGGGACTTCCCTGGATCAACATGGCCATGGTGGTGCATGCCGGGAGGCACATGTTGTGCTCCTCTGGTATTTCACCTTCGTTCCTGCACGGTATAGCACACATGACATGGTGCATGCCACACTGTGCAGGAATGTGCTGTAGGCTCTCTCATGGCATTGACATGAATGTTAGGCTCTCCTATGAGCCTAACATACCTCCACCATGAGACCGTTGCAGCACATCGCCACCTTGGTTAAACTTGTAATCTGTCGGGTGAGTACACCACTGACTTAGGTGGTCTTCCTGGGATCGGAACAATGGCGGTCCGAGCCAAAGACTGCCAAAGTCATGGGGGCATATTATCAAGGACGGCGTTAAAATTATCGCCGGTTTAGCGGCAGAAAACTGCAGCTAAAGCGGCGATAATGGGCTTGATAATATGCCGCAGAGAATTCCAATAGAAGCCCATGTTGACACCAGAACATGGGCTTCTATGGGAATTCTCAAGGGCATATTATCAAGCCCATTATCGCCGCTTTATCAGCAGTTTTCTGCCGCTAAAGCGGCGATAATTTTAACGCCGTCCTTGATAATATGCCCCATAGTAAGACCCTCAGTCAAATTTACTTTCACACTTTACAATATGTAGACAGGTTTTTAAGCTTGATGGGGTGCAACAGGCATCTCATAAAGGCGTCTTAGTGTTCCACAGTTATCCATGCTTATTTTAAATTCTTTACTCTTCAAAAGAAAAACGTGATAATTGCACTGACTTTAGGAAAAGACTTACGCCGTATTTGCTACAATGGGAGAAATTTTACCTCTGTCCCGTTTAGTATACCTACACTGAATTAAGTAAGGTTTTGTCTCCACAATGCTTAGAGCTGCAACCAAAATGCTAAAAGGCTAAAATAAAGTCCATAGGAATTGCCTGCCATTGTAAAGAAGGCAAAATCAAAAGCTGACAGTGAAGTATATGCAACACGATTAAATAAAGTTAAGAACATTCAAAATATCACAACAAAAGAGATTATGCTTGCCTCCTCATAGCAGAAAAAAGGTGGAGTATTAGGGCATATTTACTAAAATCTAATGCATCACTGCGGGTTAGGCAAAAAAGATTTGCTGCATTAAGCAAGAAGAAAATAGCAGGAGAGTGCCATGTTTTCATAAATATGGCACTCTCCTCCCCTCTAACTAGCGCCAGCACTGAAAATTAGCTGCTGTTCTCCAGTCACACTCCTTTGCACTATAGTGCAAGGTTGCCTGCTTGAATCTAGCATAGGTTTAGTACTGGAAGTATAGCCTTCCAGTACTAAATAGTACACTCAGACTAACTTTAAACAGTTTCGCACTATGTATGTGTGCTGTACCGTATCGCACACAAAGACGAAAAAGGAAGGAGAAATTAAAGCATTTCTACATCATAGTGCCTACATGAAATTGGCACTATTTTCTGACACTAAACCCTGTCTACTTTTTAAAGTAAATAGTTCTTACCGTCAGAAAGCTTGGGTGGTTGCATGGGAGCGCCCATGCACCACTCATGGCATGCCCCCGATGCGCTGCTTTGCTTTATTTCAATGTGATTTTCCATTGCTAGGAAAGTAAATAGGTAAAAAAAGATTTTGCTTCGATTTGTATCAATTTTGTGATGCAAACATGGCATAAATTTATTAGAAAATAGACCCCTAACTGTTTTTTTTAACATGCTTGTGTTTTTATGTTTTATTTTTTTATTAAACACTTTAGCAGCTGGACAAATCTTTGTTTTTGTTGACAGGAACTTATTTCCTTGCATGAGTTCAGTAGAGTCCACAACACATAGATCTACTTATCTGTTGGATTCTTTCTACCATTTCAGGGCCTACGTCATTATCTTGGCAAAACCAACATAATGCATACTATGGGCCTCTTTTACAATATTTTATTGTAGGGCTGCATAGCAAGCCTTCCAGCTGCGCTGCCCTACAGCAAGAGTAAAGTGCAGAGATGTGCGGTATCTATCAGGTACGGAGCTTACCTGTCCTCTTTTCCTGTGCTGGCACTCAATTGACTACCATGGTCCAAGGTTCCTTTGCGTTGTAGGGATGATTGTTTTTGTGCAGGAAGGCACACTTTCTTCCACAAAAACAATCAATGGAGTTGATTTCCTCTTTTTATGTGTGCTACGGAATGCAGCACACATAGAAAGAGGAAACACAAGGAGAAATAATGTTATTTATCCTCCTTGGGCCCCCCCACGCCTCCTGTAGGTTTGACGCATTCCCAGGTTTACAGCTTGTTGTAAATACGGTAATGTGTGAAATGCCATGGGTGTTATGTGGGAACACCCACCATAGCGTCCATGACAAGTCTCCTCATTGTAGTGTGAGACAGCCCAGCGACTCTCAATGAGTTACCTCCTCCATATCTACAAGGCCATGAAAACTCATGCAGGGTGGCTTTACGTGGCCTTGTAGATATGGCTAAGCCCTGTGCACCACCAGAAAGTCACAAAAAACGATGTTCCAGCAGCGCACAGGACTCGTAATGGAACCCCAGCTTTCGTAAATGTGTACATGTGCATAGGAGGAAAATGCCAAGCCACATTCTGACTCAAGAGATGCTGGGGAAACAAGCTGATTGCCATTTTGAGTTGCTTCTTTAGAATTCTAAAAAGTTTCTTTCGCAACAAAAACAACTAAATAGGCATGTCTTCTAATCCACCATATCTGGTCATGCATGTTTAAAATGTACATTGTCGTAAAAAAAACTGAAAATCACGCTTTGAGAGATTGGTAAATGTATATTTAACTCACACGTATTTGATAGAATGTGAATAGTAGTAGGTTTGCAACTTTCAGAATCCGAGGCCCTTCACTCCAATGAAGAGATGGCAAGTAAGGATCGAATGCTTTGTGTAGCTTTTTTTCAGCGTTTAAGTCTGAAAGATTGAAAAGAAAAAAAAAGCAGATACAAAGGTTGAAAGAGAAATACTTGAATTAACCAAAGCATAGGAACTTTTATGGCATGTCAATGTATATATGAGTAGTACGCATTAATTTATGTCTTTAAAGGCATTTCGAAACATGTCAGAAAAAAAGTCAAAATTGACGCATTCTGGAGCTTATTAACAAGTCCCTTGCGCCACCGGTGCGTCACTTTTAATATGGGAAAAAGTGACGTACCGGCGGCGCAAGGAGCTTGTAAATAAGCCCCTAAGAATGGCCTGTAACTGCAATCAGTTTTCATTAGGCGATTTGTAGTGATGAGAAAATAACTGCATTCTACACTATGAACACCCGATGGCAGCACACCATAACACCAACTTTCATGTCAGCTCCTTTGCAATTGCAAAACCTATAGGTACTTAAGTACATTGTCTTCGTCTTCTTTTTTTGCTATTATTTTTACGTCTGATGGGGGTTTATAAAGCCATACAAACAGATCTAATGAGACCGTGTCATAGAAGTATATAGGAAATCATAACAATAAAATGTCTGCTACAATATCTCCAATGATACAAACTATCAGACTGAATATAATTCGTGCAATCATAAAAAGGCACATTTTTTCCTGGAACAACATCCCAGATTGTCAGTTTCACATATCTGCATAACTTTCCTTAAACAGTAGGGGGCAGATTTATGAGCCCTTTGCGCCACTTTTGCGTCACTTTTCCCATGTTAAAAGTGACGCAAAAGTGGCGCAAGGGGCTCATAAATCTGCCCCTAGGTTGTTAGTTGGAATTCTACGTGCGAACTCACAGTGGCTAATAACTTGTAATCTGTGTGCCAATTATTCCTAACAGCAAGCCCACGTTTACTCAGAATCGGACGAATCAGGGAACACTTCTCTTTTCTAATAAATACTTGGGGGCATATCAACAACAACCGGCAATAATTATCGCTCAGCGCTCTTAGCGTGAGGATAATTATCGCCGGCTAGCGTGAATTTTTATCGCTGAGATAGCTTGCTATTAGCAACGCTTATCTCAATAGCGATAAAAATCTACACGCTAACAGGCTAACATGTGATTATCGCTGGAAACCCAGCGATAATCACACGTTACCTTGTTGATAGGGACAGGCAAACTTAGCCATGATATCCTCCTTCCATAGGATATCATGGCTAAGTCTGAAAATTAGCAGACGTAAAAAAGCAGCGTTAACCGCGGTTAGCGCTGCTTTTTTTGTCTCTAACAGGGTTAGCGACATTCTTGATAATAGGAGAAATGTCGCTTAGCGACATTTCTCCTATTATTTTACTCTGGAACGCCCCCTTTGCATCTCATTAGAGATGCAAGGGGAAGCGTAGAGTAAAAGGGTGCTAACATGCAAATTTGCATGTTAGCAACCTGTTGTTGATAGGGCGCTAGTTTTATCTCTGCTTTTTTGGCTTTTAAAGCCAAAAAAGCAGAGATAAATCCCTTGTTGATATGCCCCTTAGTGGCATAATATCAAGACCGGCGTTAAAATTATCGCCGCTTTAGCGGCAGGAAACTGCCTCTAAAGCGGCGATAATGAGCTTATAATATGTCCTTGAGAATTCCAATAGAAGTCAATGTTGTGTTGTGAACATGGGCTTCTATTGGAATTCTCTAGTGCATATTATCAAGCCCATTATCACCGGCGATAATTTTAACGCCGTCCTTGATAATATGCCCCGTAGTGCCCCTCAGCAGGCACATAGCCAGGGGTACATGATAAGGGGGGCATAGCCCTAAGGAACAAAGACAGGAGCATTTCAATTCTCAGTGTTTGACAGAGGTTTGGTTACCCCAGACTACTTTTTTTTTAATATGGTGAGAATTTAGAGGAAGCAACATATTTTCTAATTGCTCTAAAGTGTTACAATGTTTCTACATTTTCCACTATTACTTTTAAAGCAAAGTGAGCAAGAACACTGGGAAATATTCATGAAATATGTGTTAAAGGGTATTTTTCACGCACTTATATATAGTAAGATTGCAGAAAACTAAATACAGCATAAGTGCAATTATGCTTTGGCCCACGTGCCCTCTCCCAAGACACTTTTTAGGTAAAGTAAGGCAAATCCAGGGTTTCTAGTTACATTTTCTAAACAGCCATTGACAATAATTGTATGGGTATTTAGGGCAGTTCTGAATCATCTTCGGCAAGAGAGACCTCATTAGAGGGAGTGAGAGCGGTGTTAGGTCCCCTTCTATGTCTTAAAGCAGCAGGAAATTGCAAGGCAGCCGTTTAGTCATCCATATAGAGCCTTGTACCCAGTCCTTAAATTGTGAAGTTGGTTTCAGATAGCGGGCACTGGCACTTATCTTTGGGGACCCAGATTTATTTTTCACCATCAGATTTTGACTCAGACCAAAAGTGAGATGGGCAGAAAAGAAAGAAAGATGGAGAAATAGAAATATTGGAAAATGATGGCGAAGACAGAATGCAGGGACGAAAAAGATCTTCCAAGTGTAAGAAAAAGAGGCAAGACGTGGTGGAAGAAAGAGGCATGTGGTGGAATCAAGACTAGACAGCTTTAGTGTTCAGCAACCTCCACATGCAGCAGGTCTGGCCTCATGAAAGCCCACTGTACTGTAATAGCAGAAAGCATGTGCATTCACTATTTCTAGAAACCAAACTTTCATTCTGGCAACAAAAACTGTAACAGGCAGAGATTGGGATATGGATATTTTAGGCTGGCCTGGGAGGTAATTGCTGACAGGCTGCCATATTATCTCAGAAAGGTTTAGGACGCATTGCTGATTGTTGGACCCGGCCCTTCTGGCAGGTTCACCCCGAAACTTTTTGCTTTTTATTGGTGACTTGGTGTAGTGATTTTTGGTTTCTGCACACTTTACCGCTGTGTCCCAGGGTAAAGTGCGTGCGTGTTGTGAGGTTGGCCTGCCCTCCCATAGGAATGCATGGGGGAATGTATGTGTCCTGGTAGTTCCTGATGCGTGGGGTGTGCAGGCCCGAGTTTGGTATGTGCGGACTCGTGTGATTGAATGCTGCGCGATGATGTGTGCGGCGTGCATGTACCTAGTGTGGAAGTGCCACTTCTAGAAGTGGGCACTTCGGTGTGCAGTATGAAATGTGTGGCTTGTCTGGCGATTGGCTGGTTGAGGTCATGTGACGGGCTAGGGAAATCCCCAGAGTCAGGAGGAGTCACCCAGTGGTGAATAGGGAGCTTAGCATACTGATGGCTGGGGAGGAGTACACCTGGGTCCTGAATAGGACAGGGCTTTCCCCACACAATGCTGGCTCCAGCACCTGTGGTGCGTCTGATGACCCTAGCCTGTCCAGTGAATAGGGAGAGGGGCTGAGCAAAACAAAGTGCTCAGGAACCTGTTGTAACTGGTTCGCCCCTTCCCTGCACCTTCAGACAAAGAGTTTTACTGTATAAAAAGGGTCTGTGTCCCCTTATAACGTGTTCTCTTGCAGGATCAACTCGAGGGGGGCCTGCTGCTGCTGGGCGCCAGGAGAGACCGCCACTGGGGACTGCCTCCCTGCTGGAGGGCCCTGTGAGCTGGCCAATGGGCCCAGTCTTTGCCCCCCTGCCTTTTTGAAGACTTTATTGCTGGACTTTGCGCTGGTTCTCCCCTAAGCGCCTGGAAGCGCTCTTTGTTTTACTTGTAGCGCTGGAAGCGCTTTGCTTGTGGCCCCAGCAGCGCTGCGGTGGTTCACGGGGGGAACCCCGACGTAGGGATCTTCCTGTTTGGCCGAGATCGAGCGGGAGCCCACCCCGCTGATTATGCCGGTTTTCGTTGACTGATCCTCGCGGGTGCCTACCCCGCTTATTTTTGTGGTTTCTATTGCGGGAGCCCACCCCGCATACTTGTGCCTGCCGCGGGTGCCAACCCCGCATTGTGTGCACAGAAGACGGGAGCCGACCCCTGGTTGCGAAACCTGCAGGGCTGCCGAGCTGCCTGCGGCGACCCGGAAACAGAAGAAGTCCGGCCTTAGTGGGGGCGGGGAAGAGGCCCGGAAGAGAAGCGGACGGGAGCCTACCCCGCGCTCCAGTGAGGACCAAAGGCGACTTCCCCTGCAGGGCTCTCGTAAGTGGGGAGAGCCCTGCATACCTGAGAAGCCCCGCGCCGAGAGAAGAAGCGCCGCCGGAGTCCCGGTGAGTGGGGGCAGACTGGTTGTGTTCAGAGCGTTAGTGCACTCCGCACGAGTACCGTGGCTGCCGGTCCCGTTGCTACCGAGAGCCTCGCTCCGCTCTCCAACGAAGGGGGCAGTAGTGTTAGAGCCTGTGAGGCTCCAAACGGGGCGCATTGGTTTCTGAGCCCCGTGGCTCCGACGAAGGGGCAAAGTATTGGTTTCTCGAGCCCCGTGAGGCTGCCAGGTGAAACGAGGCATTAGTAAGGCCCAGAGCCCGGTGAGGCTCCAACGTTGGCCCCAGTAACATTGCCTTACAGCTGCCCAGCACTTAGTGGGCAGCTGCCACGTTTAGGTTGGGGATATTTACGTTTTGGCCTGCGCAGCTGGCGCAGCCTTATCTGGACAGGGTGTCCTAGCCCCAACGAGGCCAGTTGGCCTAGGGACTGCCACAGGTGGTGGCTCATGAGAGTTTCTCACTAATGTTCCTAACCTGCACCTCTGAATGTTTTATGTATCATGTGTTTTCTTTCATAGCACCGCTGAATGTTTTATGCATCATGTGTTTTCCTTCTCTACACCTCTGAATGTTTTAGGCATCATGTGTAATGTGCGTTTACCCCTACAGGTATTGTGATACTTAGGTGGTTGATTGTTTTCTCCTAGTACAGGTGGTGCTAGTGAGGTCCTAGTTCCCTGCGTGACATTCTCCTAAAGTGGTTAGGGTTGCGTAGGTGGTACTTACCTGTTACCAGTAGTTACTGGTTGTGTGTTATATGTGTATTTTGTGCTACAGTAATTTTATATTCTAAAAGTGCTGATTCCTGATTGTGGTCCATGTGGCCCTGTCCCCTGTACATATAATCCCTTGTAAATTCTGCCCGTGCCTGTTGGCACATTGTAAAGTGTGTGTTTTATCTAATGTGTTTTACTATAATACAAAGGCTATTCTTATAGAATACCTTGTGTGGAGTTTCCTTTGTGGTGGGCCTTGGGTGTTGTTGCTGGGTGCGCGCGCAAACGCTTTACACATTGCCTCAGAGATAAGCCTGACTGCTCGTGCCAAGCTACCAAGGGGGTGAGCAGGGGTTATCTTTGGCGTGTAACTTCCTTGCCCTGACTAGAGTGGTGGTTTCTGCCTGACTTTGGCGCAAGCCTTAGCCAACCAGAAATCCCAGTTCTAACACTGATGATTAGCACTTGCTAACATTATGCCTTCTTGGTGATGTTAAGTAATGTTGTTTAGAGAGGACCATAGACTTGCTTATTCCTATGTCTATAGTCCAGGAGTTTGTGGTCTCCGGTGTGCCTTCCTATGTTTGTATCCATGCATTAGTGCCTTTGTGTCAGTAATCTTGAGTATGTTTTAGTGCCTGTGTCAGTGCCTCTCTGTTTGTAGCCCAATTTCTCAACTGTGAGTGCCACAGTGTCAACATTCTGATTGTAGAGTAAGTCAGTACTTCAGTTTCTCCATATCAGGGGCCAAATGTCGATATCCACATACCAGTTTTGCTGTCTCCATGTGTCCCTTTGACCGCCTTGGTGTCACTGCATCAGCTTTCAAGTGGTAATATCTCAATCAATGTCTGAGTAATTTTCCAAGTGTCACATTTCCAGAGTGAGTGCCACACAATATCTGTTTTTTCTATGCCATTGTCTATGTGCCCATGTCAGTATACCATTTTCAATGTACCATGATAGATTCAGTGTCTCTGAGTCGGTGTCCACTTGTCCAAGTGTCTGTCTCCCTGCCCAAAAAGTGTTTCTGGGCATTAACCCCTTGGCAGTTTTTTACAGTGTCCAATGTCCATGTCAGTGTCACAGTGCAAAGTTCAGTGTTTGTGACCCTTTGTTTGTGCCCCATGTCAGTGCCCTTGTATCCGTATCCCTGTGACAGTTACCCATCTCAGCAACCACAGGTTAGTACCTGAACTGAATTTGCATCCCCCTTGTAAGTGCCCTTGTGTTGCTGTTCTTGTATTTCAAACATAACATGATGATGGATAGAGTGATGAAACTTTTCAACCACTCACCGCACTCAAGAGATCTGGCTTTAATCCATGGTTCTTTTGCTCGCTATGCCACCCAGGTTTCGACTCAGCCATATGCAAATCATTCTTGACACTGCTCCTCAGCTCCTCATGGGAACAGTCCAGACTGAAATGCCGGGCCAGGTCCTTTCTGGACCGGAAACAATCATCGTGTCCTTGTATCACCTGGTGTTGTGTTCAAGCATAAGTATCTAAGTGTTAATATCCTAAAGTCCCTGTGACGGTTTCACAATGTCACTGCCCTGTGGCAGTGTCAATATCCCCATGTTGGTGTTCCATTATCTTTGTCCAGTAAAAATACCCTTGTGTCAGCATCACTGTGTGTTAATGTCCTAATGTATTCCAGTGTAAGTGTTTGTGACTCATGCAATGAACAACTTCCACTGCCAACATCCCCATGCTATTGTTGCGATCACTGTTTCAGTGTTGTAGTGTCCATGTCCCAGTGGCAGTGTCCTTGCATTAGGAACCCCTGTCAGCATCCAGAGGTACACTAGTGATGTGTCCCCCAGTCAGTACCCGGTCAGTAGATCATTTCACAGTCTAATGTTATATCTGACTGTTGAGTGTCAATATCCTTGTGCCCTGGCATCCCTGTGTCAGTGTCCCAGCATAACTGTCCTGAGTCGGTGTCCTTGCATTAAGGTTTGTGTCCCATGTATGCGCCCCAATGTCACAGTTACCATGTTAGTATTGAAGGTCCTGTTTCGGTACTCCCTGTGCCAGTGTCCTAGTGTCAGTTTTGATGTGCCTGTCTCATTATCGTACCGACAGTGCCCATTTGTACCAGTGTCCCTCTGTAAGTGTTCGAGTGTAAGTGCCTATTTGTCACTGTTGGCACATCAATGCTCCCAGGTCATTGTTGATTCTCCTGTAGCAGTGTGCAAGTGACGGTGTTGGACGCCCTTTGTAAGTGCCCCAGAGTCATTCTTGGTGCCCCTGTGTCAGTTTCGTAGCTTCAGTGTAGGCCCCACTGTGTCAAAGTACTAGCCATAGTGTCTCACATGATGGCAAGGTTTGCTTTCAAACTACTTATCCCATCCTAGGTCCACTAGTACTAAGGGGATAGAAGAGTCACAAGGCCTGGGTTACAAATGTACAACTGATTTGGTGATATAAAACGTGTATCTGGGGTGATAAAGTATACTAGGAAGTAGATACTGAAAAAAGAAAATGTGAAACAGCATTTCAGGAAGAAGGCCATTTTCAAAAAGCAAGAATTGAAAAGTAAAACAAGCATTTCTTTATTACGTACCTTAAAGTGAAGCATACAGCCTTATGATCACATCAGGCTAATATTTCTAGATAAACATGCAAGAACAATTTCACTAATCATTTTAAAATTAGAGAATCAGTTTGAGGTTTGTTTCACAGTGGAATAGAGCAGTGCTTAATTTGTAAAAAAAATAAGTAAATGAATAAGTATATATGCCCAAAACTTTTCGTAGGTAGCCACTCACTTCCTTCTCAAGTGCATACCACTACTACCAATGTTACTGCCCTTTTCCAATACGCCATGGCAAATGCTGAAAATAAGATTGCAGCAAGTGCACCTGCCTTCTCCGAGAGGGTCAAATAGTGCATTTTACAGCCCTAAACCAATGTTCAATGTAAATTTGATAGAAAGCCAATACATCTGAAATAGCACTCATAAAAGAAGACAATGCTTTAATGGTCAGTTTTTGTTGGATGGGAAGAGCACCTTTTTTTACCCAACTGCTGATTCAACCATTGCTTGTATTATCGAATGAGAGCTGACTAGACTTAAAGCCTCAGCCACTGTGTGTGGTGCAAGACATGCATGAAAGTGATATTCTTGATGACCTGTTTCGGCTAGAGGTCAAGATTGGTACACAGCTCGGGCCAAGTGTATGACCGTTTTTTGCGGTAAAATAAGTCTGCACTATGTACAAACCCTATTTTGTGAGTCAGTAACCTATTACAGACTCGCAAAATACGGTTTGCGACTGCTATTAGGAAAGGGCATGCCAAGGGCGTCCCTTACTAATAGTGAGTCATACTTCAATGTCCGAATGTTTTGCGAATGCAATTGCGGTAGCAAAACACTCGCAGTTTACCACCCATTTAAAAAGGTGGTAAGCCACTCTCAAATGGGAAGGGGCCTTTGTGCCTGACGGTTAAAATATATTTTTAAGAGCAGTCAGTGGTGCCAGGGACCACTGCCTACAGAAACGTTTCATTTTGCTTTTTTAAATGCATCCCATTTTCCTTTAAGAAAAACGGGCTGCATTTAAAAAAACTGCTTCTGTTAAAAAACAGTTACAGACAATGTGGACTGCTGACCCCAGCAGGCCATCATCCCTGGGAGTGCGAGCCATTCCCACTGAGGTCGCAAATTGCACATGCCTCATGAATATTAATGAGGCAGGCAATTTCGACCACATTAGGAATCGCAAACAGTGTCTAAAACACTGTTGTAAATTCCATTTTGCGAGTCGCAAAACGACTCAATTTGTGACCCGCAAATTGGAAGGGTGGTATATCTGCCCCCTAGTTACTAATAGATTCCTTTTTTGACAATAGAGGTTAACTGAAAATTGAGGCTTTTCGATGAAGCATTAATAACTTATTCTACATAGTAGAACTTTCTGAACCTGCATCAGATAAGGCAAGAGACAAAGCTCAGCTGGAAACATAGCTGTGCTTGATGTGTTTGTGTGTATTTTTTGTTGTGTTGTGGCCTGTGTGCTGTGTGCTTAATGTGCATGGCTTCTATGTGCTGTAATCATGATGACTTATTTTTTTGTCTGTGGTCTGTCTTTGAGCTTCATATTTGGTGTGCTTTGTGTTGTGCTATATATTGAAGTCTGTGTGTGCTCATGTATGATTGGGTATGTAAAAGCTGGTTGACAAGCTTAGTTTTAAACCCTTCAAGAGTAGCTGGTTATCCAGCAGGCAGAATAGTATGCTTCTTATGAGTGCTGTCTCTCTTGAGGTTGATAAGCTAGATGTAAAGCTTGCAATGCTTACAGTTTTAAAATAAATGCCAGCTCCCAAGTACTTTATAAGTAAGTCACTATCAACTTTGCCTACTTCCGGTGTAGGGCAATATACAATGGTTAGAACATAAGTACAAATAAATTCCTGTCTGCACTTGTGTCAGAATTTGCAGAATTCCACATTCATGCAATTTTGGCTTAACCTAGAGTTGTTCTTTGTTTGGTGCAGTAACATTTCTATTCCTGTTTTCCATTGCATTCTGGTATTTGAAGCCCTGAATATAAAATAAATGTCAATCTACTAGAAACACGATTCAATGAAAAAAACCAAATTGATAGGTTACTTGTATTTCACCGGTTGACTTGAGAGCTCTTAATTGTTTTTAACAGAGGTTTGATTCTAAATGTAAATACAATCTTGAATATAGCATATCAAATCAGGAAACTGCTACCATATTACTGATTCTTCAGGGTCACCCTTTCTGTTTCAATAAGTGTCATGCCTAAAGGGAGGTGAGGGGTGCTTGGGTGGTACTGGTACTACTGCCACTTTTCCAATCATGTAATAACATGGTCTGCCGTGGCTGTAGTGATGATTGAGCGGAGGGCAGTGGTTGCGCTGCTAATTTCAGTACCGGCCCATCACTTCCTCGGGCGGTGATCACTCTTCCCTCGCTCTCCTTATTTAATCTGATGCAGGAGCGGATGGGCGCAGCGGGCGCTTAAGCCAAGCCCATCTGCACCCATCCACGTCTGTCCAGGGCCAGGGGCCAGAAACCCTGGTCTTTTTCAATTAGCTTCTAGAGCTTATACCACACTGGCCCTTCATAATCTCAGCCTCAAACCTAATGCTCTTTGTCAGACTCCTAATCTGAAGGGTCCTCAAATTCACTGTACTCACTGTCAGTTTGAATGGATTGGTAATCCATTGCCTAAATCTGTTATAGCCTCCTCTGCTAAGCAGCCTTTGGTTAAGGGCTGGGCTGATCTTACCCACCCTAAAAACATTTCCTGCATTATCTTAAATTGTTGCTTTCCCGAAGAATCAGGAACATTTGTTTAATTTTCACCCTGAAGCTGACCCTCACGTGCTCTTTTTAACACAAACTTGGCTCAACGACTGCTCTTTACCTGGCATAATTTCTGCTCTTCCCACCAATTTTGCCCTTCTAGGGATAAATAGACTACATAGAATAGGAGAAGGATTAGTATTATTTACAAAATGGATTACAAATGCAATATTAAGGACCTACAGATTCTTAATTGTGAAGCTTTACTCTTCTCCATTTTCTTTACTCCAAAATTCACCCTCTCAGGCCGTCTTATTTTTCGCCCCCATGGGCCTTCTAGCAACTGGTGTTCAGCATTACCTGGCTCTTTGGCGCCTCATGTTTTACAGGCAGCCAATATTACCTAGCTTGGTGACATCAACTACATCTTGAGGATCCCAAGAATAAACCATCCTCGACCTTCATACACGAGTTGAGCTCACTGAACCTTTCCCTTCTTAATTCTTCTGCCACCTACATTGGAGGTCACCTCCTAGACCCCATTTTCTCCAACCTCTTCACCCTTTTCGTTGATCCTCCACTCCAACTTTGTTGGACTGATTATTATGCAGTACTGTGTAATATTCCAGTCCCTTGCTTTCTCGTTACGTGGCCTGGACTGTGACTTACAAATATACACTATGCCTGGGCTAAAATTCCGTTCTGCTCGCGGAAATTGCGATAATTTGACATTTTCGTGTTCCGAGGAGAGCGCGAAAATGTCAAAATTTCCGCAATCCGCATCCTACTGGAAATTTTTTTCTTGCTCGCGCTGTAAAAAAATACATTCTCGCGTGGGCGCGATTGCCTTACCTGAATCCCCGCGTTCGCCGACAAGTTTTCCCGATCCGGTCGCGTTCTCCACGAGATGTCGGATTGTTGGTACCCATTTGCGCTGTCTCGCGACAGTTCGTGCCCGTATTAACGTCATTTGTCACGCGATCACGTCATTCGTCGTGCGATCACGTCTTTCTTCTCGTGATCACGCACTGCGAGAGTATGAGATGATTGAGATCTCGCACCCGTGAGCAACCGCATGGGTAAGTTGGCGAGCCGCGATCACGCAGAAAATACCGCAAACGGGCGGGGAAAAACATCTGCGTCTTCGCGATATTTCCGCGTATTTGCAGAGATTTTTAACATTTTCGCGATAGTTTGGAAAAGTGAATTTTGCAAATTCCGCCCACCCCTAATAGACGCTAGGCTAAATTAGATATGCCTGAGCTCAATAATCGACTCCTTAATACTATAACATCAATCTTGATGCTAATCAAATCTCTGTGCATCAATAGCTTAGGGATGTTACTGACGCAATTTTGCCTTTAACACCCATAACACAACGAGGAATGCTTCCCCCTGCCCCGTGGTTATAAGAAGCCCTCCAATGCGAAAAAAACCACTGCAAAATCTTGGTAATTGGCTGGAGGAAGAACAATGAACCAGAGGCCAAAGCAGATTATGCTGACGCCTTGAAAAAATGTCATGCCTCCTGCAAATTGACCCGAGCACCCTATTTACATGGAGAAGATCTCCAGCGCTCAACAGTCCCAAAATACTTTGTTTGGAGTGGTGAATTAACTCCCAGCAGCTAGCACTTTTACACCACCGCCCTCTCTTTCTCAACAACAGTTGATGTACTTCTGACGCAGGGGATTACTGTGAGGAGGAGGAGGAGGGCAGCCCGTAGATGCCGCAATAAAGGTGAATGCGCTTTTATTTACCTTAATTGTATTGTTTATTTCATACATATTTATTGAGGGGGGGTGGGAGGCACGGAGCGGAGCTCCATGTAGTTTTTCCCAACTCCGTTGAGCTCCGTGTAGAACAACTTCGCCTGATCTTCCTGCGTCTACCTATTAACAGTTTTGTGCACACGGTCATTGAATCACAGAAGGCAGAACCTCTGTCTCCCTTCTCAACCCCAGGGCTTGACAGTGACAGAAAAAAAGGTCAAGCACCTAGTTAATCGTCGCGCCATTAACGCATCAGATAGCTAGAAAACTCCACATTTGCAAATCAGAGCAGTTTTGAGCATCCAGAGACATGCGGCATGGGATACTGTTTGCACCTGTGCTTGCTGTGGCAAAGTTTGTGGTAATTTACAGAAATCTACTGTAAGAAATCATCCCTCCAGAGCATACAACAGGCCACAAACAGCCACAAATAACCAACCCACTCACCTCTCAGACCAGTCCTTTTGCTACTGGTAGATTGCGCCACATGCCAGACCTACCCTGCTCAGCCCCCATATACCAGCAATAGGTGCCCTGGGCTGCGTGTGTCTGTTAATTCACTAAACTAACGCTACTTTGAACATGCAGTATGCCTGTGATTTAATTTACTGTGTCATACTACGAATAGAATCAAAACCCGACCTTCAACTTGATTCATTGCCAGAGTGTCAACGCTGCTGTAGTCTCAAGAAGTGCTGCAGTTTGAAGATAAATGTTTTTTGTTTTGTAAACTAATTTTATCAGCATTTATAGAAAGAAATGTATATTAACTTATCCCCACTATCACCACCCTCCTTTAAGTCCAGTCCCCATTACAGTATGTATACAACACATTTATTTTGAAAATTTCATTTTTACCCATTTTCTTCCCCAGAATCATCACTCTTTTCTGAATCTTTAAGGTAATCTAATAAATGATCCCATGCAAGAACATTTCCAAAAGGCCCTCTTCCTTTCCTCATATAACTATACAATACTGCAAATTTCCCAAATGATAATGTCACCCTGTCACTTTACAAAGCTCCTAACGCAGTTCGAAGAGAAATGTTGTTTCTGTTTTGGCTTTGGGGCATGGTGGAGAGGACCTGGGAGACGTCTGCTTCCTCCTGCCGTCCTGTGTAAAATCATGACAAAGTTGCTGCTTTCCTTGTCCTAAAGCCTCTGATCCTAGCTCAAGCAGCACCTTTCCCTGCAGCCAGATTCTGTCTCCTAAATCCCCACCAAAAGCGAAAGACAGCTGTGTACAAAGTGAGGCCCCGTTTCATGACCGTGGGAGGATCTCACCAGTACCAAATGAATTGCAGAACAGGCTTTCATCTGAAAGCAATCTCTGACATGCTGAAAGTTGCTTTTCGGGGGGTAGAGCAGGTGCTTTTGTGGGGTTTCCCGGTCCCTTCAGCCCTCTCAACCCTGTGGATGTGGCCCTGCCCCTCAGTCAATGCAAAATTGTAATCCTAGCTTTGTGGTTGCAGAATGCCTCAGTTATTAACTTTTGTATCGTGGTCGTCCTGTTACCAGGGTACCTAGTCGCATGCATTGCAAATGTCTCAATGCAAGACCATGCAAGAGCATTACACTGAGATTTGAAAAGACCTTATCTAGCAGCTCCAGGGTAAATTCAAGCTCCTCTAATTTTTCAATCTCCAATCTGGAAACTTGTTTCTAACTTCTCCAGTCGAACCATTTCCATTAAGGTATCAGGAGCTGCCTGTGAGGCCCAGTATTGACAATCAAGGTGGCAACATAGGGCACTGCTCCAGACCAACCTGAGGAACGTATGAACTCTCAGTGACACAAAGCTCCCATAATAATATCGAACAACATCTCTCTAAAAAACTTGTGCTTCACACGTGTCCAAATTTAATCTACATCATGGAATCCAAATCTCTGACCCACAAATATGAGTGCACATAACCTTAGCCAGATAGGCCTTCTTTAAGGCCAAGCCTGAACTTCCACCAATGTTGTGGTTAGAGCTGGGTCAAACACTAAATATAGGATTAACTTTTACAGATGACCATATGTTAATGGACATTGCAGAGACAGCCCTTGAAATAATTTTTGTCTGGGTCATGGGCACTGAAGAGGTTAAAAAAGTATCCATCAACAAACATATCCTAGAAGGTTCTCTATTGATCACCATTCCCAATCCAATGCTGAAATGGAGATACCAATAAGTCAATGAATTTTACAACACAAGGGCAGTACTGTTTGGAACAGCCTTGAAGATAAAAAGATAGGCCGTCTCAACCATGCATATCGAAAACAGTTTAAACAATGACTTCAAAAACATTTTCTTAAGCAATTCATCCAATACGCATACATAGAGAATGTTTCAGGTTCTGTTGGACTGTCCCACAATAGGGCAGGTAGACCCAAGAGCTACAAATGACAAACCCCCAATTACTTTATTTTCAGAGTGATGGAGATGATAGGAAACATTCTGGAATATACATGTTACAGATTTCCTGTTTCATTGCAGCCGATATGTTTCTTTATGTAACGTATTTCATAAATACTGATCACTGGTGGTTAAACAGCATCAAATAACAATGTTTTATTAAGGTACAACATATTGTTCCCAAAATGGAAAAATAATGGAAGAAGAGGCTTAATATACATCAAAGCTCATGTTCTTAATTTTTACCTGATCACCTTTTACGAACAGGCATGTGGGGCACAGGAAATAGCCAGGAAGGGTGACCAGAATATGCATATTTAAGTAGACCCAGTAAATAATTTGGGTATCAACGAAAACACATGAAATAGCTTTCTGCACCTTTACCTATTTTTATCTCCTAACTTTTCTGAGTAATCTTATTTTTCATGCTTCATGAATGAATCAGGCTTGAAAGGATATCTCAGAATGCGGTGAGTGACATTTGCACTTTTTTTTCAAAATATGCATAATTTTCATAACGGTTTGCAAAATACATTTTGCAAATTAAATGTGACCGATATCTCTAGTAAGTTGTCTCTAAATTGGTGTACCTTACACATAATAGTCACGTGAGATAAAGATGGAAAACTGGTGGAGCTCTAGAGGAAGAGTATAAAAGAGAAACTACATTGATGAACTTTTCCCTAAAACCAAACCATGAAAGTGTAGAGAACAGAAATTTCCAATGTGTCCGATCAAATGTTTTCTCAGCATCCAAAAGGATGTCTGCTGAAGAGTGTATATAAGCTTTAGATTTACTCAAAATGTCAAAGAAAAGTCTGGAATTATCAGAAAGGTGCCTAGCTTTAACAAAACCAGACAGTTCGCTGCCAATAAATTTGAGGAGAGAGGATTAAGACGTAATGTTTCAATCTTGGCAAAGATTTTCTTATCAAAATTAACCAGGTAGCTGGGTCTATAATTTTTCCACTTTTTATGATCATATTATCTCTTGGAATAAAACATATCAAGGCTTCTTAAAATGTCTGGGCAGCAGAATTAGAAGTAAATAGTCCATGTAATTCAGAAATTAATTGTTTAGAGAGGTGAAGGTGGAATTCAATAGGAAAGCCGTCAGGTCCAGGAGCTTCCCATTTTTGGTACTAACAGCTGTAGGAATATAATGGGATGTTATATCAGAATCAAAGGAAGAAAAATGTGTTTGAATCAAATTCTTTATGTATAGAACAGAGATTTGAGCAGATTGCACAGGATTCTGGTGTAGAGAGAGTTTGATAGCATTTACTAAATTCTTTAAGGCTATAAATGTCTTTGAAAAGAGAATAAGAGTTATCTCTTTAAATAGTTTCTTTTTTAGTTCGCTCCTTTTTAATATTAAGATAGTTTGCAAAGAGTTTACCTGCCTTGCTTTGACCACCATAATATCTGGAACCAAAATTAAGAAGATAAGTGGATGTATGTTTCATGGAAAGTTATTTGAAATCAAATATGGCTTTAATCAAATTATCTAAATAGGTCTTGGATTTCATAAGATCCAACACTTCTTTTGAATTTGCTTTCCTTTTGGGGTAAACATAAGTATTGATAAAATCTCTAGGAGCAGCTTTGAAAGCGTCAAAAAATGGTCTGAACTTGCAAGTCGGGAGATTCATTCAAAGCAAGAGAAGAGATTGAAGAAAGTGTGAAAATAGAGAAAAAGAAAAAGAGATGTGAAAAAGAGAACATGGAAAGGATGAAAGAACTAAATATGACACCAGGGGCCCTTTTGAGTGTGAGGGGTATTTAAAAACATTGTGTGTGTTTTCCCACCATTGTAGGAATCATACTCAACCTGGGAGAACATGGCTTTTGAAACTATCTGAGGGTGGATCTTTGTAGTTTAATGAAAATATCTTGCTTCTGCAAAGGAGCTCTATCAACCAGTGACCATTTTCTGCAGGCTCTAAGCCACGCCCCTCCATGATCAATGTCTTTAACTTCATCAGTAGTCTGTCCTAATGTTGAATTACTGATTTGCATACAAAATAGATTTGAGCAGGGAAACCTTTTTTAGATCCAGAGGGTAGAGAGGTCCTTTCTCAATTGAAAGGGGCTTGGGGGATACGTCCTCCCTAGTATACTATGCATTAAACTTATAAGTATCCCACCTAATGTGTCAGGTGTGATCAATACTAGATAGAGAGAAAAAGAGAGAAAGAAAATTGTTATATGGTCTCCACTGTGGCTCTGCGCTATTCAGTGGGGGAAGGAAAAAAAACAGTTTCTTTAAATAACCCTCACACACTCTAGTAGTGTCATGCTTCATCATCTTTTTTGCAAAGTTGGTAGCTGTACATGTTGTGCCCTAGCTCAGTTGGCTCCTAGGAAAATCTAGCAAGCCTGTAATTGTTTTAAAACTAGATGTAGTGGAAACCAGAATGTGCTGACTTGCGGGGCTCTCACCAGGTTGTTTTACTCAGAATCCCTTTCAAACCTCAAACTTTGATTATAAAAACCCATTTTCCTCACATTTCTGTGATGGAAAGTTCTTGATATGTGCAGAGATCCATAGACTTCCTTCCACCAAGCATTTGCCTAAGCGTTCTGTGAAAAAAGACACCTCAATTGTGTGGGTAGGCCTAGTATCCATGACAGGAAACAGCCCAAAATTCAACATGGATACAAACCCTTTTCTGACCCCAAACTGGCCCATTATTTGCTAAGTGGGTAGCTGTGGATTTTGGTTCCTATGTCAGCTGAAAACAAGGGAAACCTAGTAAACCTATACATTTTTTTAAAAACTGGACACCAAGGGGAATCCAAGATGGGATGACTTACATGGCTCTCACCACCTGAACTTCGGCCAACTGTTGAGAAGGCTACGCTCTGCCTCGCTTTCTCTTGCACATGCTCCCTGCATCTACTGAACCAGAAGTGGAAGACACTGCTACTTCCACATCACAGCAAAGAACTCGAACAGCCTCCCCATGCACCTCCAGATCATGATCTCACTTTCCGAATTGCCAATGGTCCTCAAAACTGGGTTGTTCGCAGTCGCCTGGAAACCCTATTGGGTGATTAGCTGTACATTATCAATCCTGATTGATTGATCCATGGTGTGGGATGCATGTGAAGCACATCACCCAGGCTCCCTGGAGGTCTAGTTTTCATAACTGTCCGGGTCTGGTAGGTTGAATATCCTATCCACCTCCCAGGATGGGCAATACATCTATTGGGCACCGGGAGAGGTGGAGCCCAAGCCCATGCCAAGGGAGGGCATCTCCCCACCAAAATATTACATTAATATAGTCCCTAGCGTCTAGTGGGCTTTCTGTCCCCTAGGGGCCAGATTAGAGTAATAATACCCATCCGTCCCGTAGAGGGCATAAATGCTGCCTGCTTTATTTTAGGGGTGGTGGCATGGTCATGCCCATTGTGGACAGCCTACCCAGGGCAGATCCAGGGTAATTTCCCCATTTGCCCCCTGGGTGCTGAAAGACTCATGCCCTATTTAGTTGGGGTGGAGGCATGCCTATGGTCGGCAGCCCTCACCTCTATATTTAAAAAAAAGGCTTTCCTTGGCATGCAGCAGATCAAGGGTAATTATCCCTAGCTGCCCACACAGGGGGTTCAGAAAGACTGATGCCCATTTAAATGCGGTAGGGCATGCACATGGCGGGCAGCCCCCACCCCTATATTTATAAAAATACATGCTTTCCTGATGTCTAGTGGGCTTTCTTCCCCCCAGGTGCAGATTGGGGGGTGGGATAATTACCCCTACCTGCCCCCCAACTTAATTTTTGGGGTGGGCTAGAGCTTTCTTAAATGCTGCTAGGAATGCTGTCAATTTCTATCTTGATTTTGCTGCTCACTTGGGGCTTACAATATTTTTGATCTTACACTTACTGGTATACCAATATTTATTTGGCTTAAAGAAAGACATAAAAGCACAGTATATAAATATAAAGTACAATCATCATTAAAAACAGCCATCTCACTACATTAAAAAAAAACCTGGGAACAATGTCCCTTCTTTACCTGTTACACATAAGTGTGCAAGCAAACAGGGCCATAAAGTGCCCTGGGGAGAAAATCAAACATATAATTCCTTATTAATAAAAGCCAAAAAGACTACATCACTATGTACTGTAAATTCAGAAAGAATTCCATAAATAGGATTAAGATATTTTTTTAAATATCACTTCATCTCCTATTGCACATGGTCAGGGCATTGGTGTCCCATAGATTTTCTTACTTGCAAAGCATACCGTAAATAGGAATATTACCGGGACACATGTTAAAAGGGATTGTATGTTGCCAAAAGGTTAGGGCCAGCCTACTAGATCTCACGTTACGCTGTCTCAAAAAGGATCCTAGAGCCTTATAAAACTCACAAAACAATGTAAATTGTAACATAGATTGAGTGACATTTGGGCAAGGCGTTTGACCAATCATTCATATGTGGAAGGTAACAATACAATATACCATGTTGATCCTAAAACGTGTTAGAGAATAGCAACCGTGTTTATTCAGAATAGATGATAATTAAGGTTGAAGCCTTCTCTCCGTTGCCAACTCAGAGTATGCTTTACAGCTTGTTTTGTATATCATGTTCAAAAAACTGGAAACAGCTTTGTTTTAGCTCTGCCTTACTAACAACATTGATTCAGGCTTATTAAAAATGTTTGGCATGTTTACCCAGTGGTATAAGCTCTTTATGTCCTTTAAGAAAGTTATTTCATAAGCCTGCTCAAATAATAGACAGTCTGCCACTACACTCCTGTTTAGGGTAGCTTCTGGTTTAGTCCAAATGCCATGACATAAAAGTAAAGGGTTTACTCTAATAATATTGTCCATGTATGGCATCTCTAGGTCAGAATGACATAGGGCAGACGTTCTGCTTGTGGGCTCCACTAATAATCGTCTGAGACATGAATTTTCTCGCACCATTAATTTCCTCACATTTTCATGTCCCCATATACCAGACCCATACGTTGCCACAGATAGCCACGTTGTGCAGTATATTGTGCACAATTCCTTTAGTGGTTTTTAACCCAGTTACGAAAAAAGGAAAAGAGTGCATTAGTTGCTCTGACAAACTGATCATAACCTCTATCTTCCTGATGTCTCAAGGTTTCTCAGGTGTTAAAAATAACACCCAGAGTTTTTTTTCGCTCTATGGCAATGCCTTAGATACTAAAGCCTTTCTTCATTGAGAGTGATATCCCACATATCATTAAAAAAGACTTCTTAATATTAACCTTTAGGTTCAGATCTCCCATATAGACTGAAAACTCATCCATCAGGATCTGGTACTTTACTGCACAGAGAAGTTCCAGGAATTAATCATTGTCAACATGGATCATGCCCTAGCCACCTTCCATTAACATCTTCTTCAAATTATTAGTACATAAAATAAAGAGGAGGGGTGCAAGAACACACCACTGCCTCACTACCTGTCATTCTCCTAAAGACTGCTTCCCAGCTGAAGTTCTTCCTGGTGGTTAGATCAGGAGATCCAGCCCTTGGCGGTCCTGGTCTACCAGAGGAAAGTGCAACCCTTTCTTTTTTTGTTTACATTTTTTTATTGGGATTTTTCATTTCATTACAGCAATAAAAGTCATTTAGTCGTAAAATACATTAACATATAGCTGTAATCAATCGAGAGATCTCTTTGGAAAGAACAGAATTCTTTACTTATTACATGTTCCGACATTGCAGACATGGTATAGTGAACATTCAAGGTGTTATCCCGTGCCCAACTTCTGATTTGGTATTAGTATATTTACTAGCCTTCGGCTGAGTACGTCACCTTTAGTCGGGGATCACTGTGCGTTTCTTTCGTGTTCCATTTTTGTGTATTCTCACTTGGCGTTTGGCGAATGCGTTCCCATTGGAATGCCATCAGTTTCGGAACCACCTATGTAGGGGTAAAACTATTAACCTCTGGGATGAACTGGGGAAGCTGTTGTGGAGCTACCAGTGTAATATGTTTATGTGTTTGGTCGTGGTTGCAGTATATGTGACGGTATCGTGTGTGTGGGGGGGACCATGAAGGGTTGGTTTAATATGGTATGTGGGGGTGTCTGATGTCGTCTTATTACATTTCCTGTCCTAGGTGTCTGGGTTTGGTCTAATATTATCTTCCATCGGTCTCCAGGGGTATAAAGATGGAGTCTGTGGTTGGGAGGCTGCCTGTGATGCCGATGGTGTGGTTTTGTGAGTAAATCGGTGCATTAGTTGTACCCACTCTAGAGAGATTGGGTGCTTCCTTATTCCCCTCACTTCCTCATCCCGTAGTACCTCTTCCTCTGCCATGCCCCATTTCTTCAGGGCAACCCTTTCTAGTAGTCAGATTGCCACTGGCACTAGACAGCCCAAAAGAAAAGAGTGACGTTCAAAAAAAGTTACTGAGAGGGGAAAAGACCCTGTGGGCAAAAAAGCTCTCAGGATGGCAGAGTTGTCCATGAGGGAACAATAAGCTCCAGGAGCAGGCACGGAATCCAGAGAACAGGCCAGTAACAAGGAGAAGACTGAGGAGCATGCAGAGATGCTAGGGAGAAGAAATTCTTAACAGGAACAACCGGAAACAAGTTGGGAGTGAAGAGCTAATTACAAGACTGCCAAAGCGATGCAACACAAATAATTCTGAGTTCCTCTTATACCCCAGAGTCCAGGAAACGGCATCAGGAAGAATGGCACCATAATGAATTTAGAGGACCTAATAATTGTCTATAGACAGCCACCTTCTTGGATTGGGAAGCTATTAGACCTGACACCCTTAGGGCGGTCTTCCCTCAACTTTTTGCCTGCATGCCTAAATTTTTCTGGCCTTGTTTTTGCTAGTTTTAGAAATCTGTGATCCTTACCACTGCTAACCAGTGATAAGGTGATTGTGCTCCCTCCCCTAAGCATTATAAAAATAAACACCAATGCTCTATCTCAATTAGAGGACAAGAAGGGTCTGGCAAAAAGAAGGCATTTCTGGATAACACTATGCAAAAACTATCTCATCAAGGCGACTTAAGAACTACCTACAATATTCAGTCAGAGGATACATTACTTAAAATCAGGCTCAGAGCGATGCCAATATTGGAGTATTACCCTCCAATGCAAATAAGAGAATATGGATAATGTTGGGGTTACTTTATGACATCTTTGAAGTGCAATTGAGAAGAGATAGCCTTTTCAAGTTTGGTGCCACTGAACTGACAATTTAAAATCACAACTTATGGTGAAGTTTAATTTTAAATTAAAGTTTGGTGAATGTTATTTTTAGAAAGTTTTTATTTACTTGATTTAGCCATTTAGTGCCTGCTGCCTTTTCAGAATGGGTTGTGTGACATCTGGACTTTGTGTATCTCCCCTAGACAACCAAACTCAAAGGACTCTTTGGTGTGATTGATGGATCTTTCTGGAACATTAGGAGGGAGGAGCTGGGCTCAGCCTCACATTATACCTGAATAGTTTGGGGCCCGTCAACACAAAGGGCTGCATACCCCCATTTAGTGAGTCTGGAGCCAGGGCAGGAAGGGTGGACCTCCGTGCACATCATAGCTTTCATGGAAGTCCCCCCACTTCAAAGGCACAGCTGGGTATAAGTATTGGACCCATGATATCACAACTTCAGTACACTTCTGGACCTGTGACCATTCTGCAAGGAAGAAGGGGATCTAATGTGCTGCTCAAATACTGCCACTCTGCTGGACCTGCTGTTTGCTGAACTCCTGCCTTGATCTGTTGCCCTGCAGCCTAATGCTCTCTCTCTGCCTTGGTAAAAAAGACTGGACCTGCATCACTTGAACCCAGAGTGGCTTCAAGGGCTTGCAGGCTTACCTCCTGTTTTCTAAGTCTTGGGCACAAAAGACTTATAACTCTCCTGCTTCCAGCCCTGGACTCTATTACTTGTGAGTCTGTCCTGCCACCCTAGTCATGAACCCTTGAAAGTGGACGTAGGGGTTTTCTCCAATCGAACCGAAGCATCTACTGCTGCATGGGC
Source organism: Triturus cristatus (assembly GCF_964204655.1). Lineage (NCBI taxonomy): Eukaryota > Metazoa > Chordata > Amphibia > Caudata > Salamandridae > Triturus > Triturus cristatus. The sequence goes on along the minus strand of NC_140584.1, from coordinate 237,227,453 downwards.
AGAACTGATGCATCGCCACTGTACCAGGAATTGGACTCTCGCATCGCACTCTTAACTGCCACTTCAGAACCAATACATATCTGCACTGCATGGAGAAGGTCAATGTATCACCTCTTCAGCATGGAGAATCCTGGTGCATCACCTTTGGAACTGCTGCAACACGGACCCTGCGCTTCACTTATTGAACTGTCACATCACGGCCATTGCATGGACAAATCCGGCACATCACCTCCACTGCATGGGGAACACCGACTCATCTCGTTGTCTGCAACCAGGGTGAATGTACTTTTGCTCAGCGGGCCCTGCATGGGTCTTGTATCTGGCCTGTGCCCCAAAGCAGTCATCCTGAACTTTTGACTTTGTCCCGGTACAGAGCAACCAGATATCCCAATAAGTGCTTATTGCTTCTGGGTGCTATTTCTACATTTATTCTTTACAAATTCATAACTCGACTTATATACATTTGATTTTTGTCATTTTTAATTTTCAAAACCAGGTGGTTTTTCACAGTTTCACTGTTTGAAGTGTTGCCCAAATACTTTACATGTTGACCCGGCGCTTTGCTCACTGAACCATTACATCCTCGCAATTGCATGGAGAAATCCGTCTCATCACCTACACTGCAGTGGGAAACACAGACGCATCTCGTTGTCTGTGACTAGGATGAAGGTATTTTTGCTCAGTGAGCCCTGTGCAGGTCATTAGCTGGCTGGCCCTCCATTGTGGTCAGCCTAAACCTTTGACTTTGTCCCGGTCCAGCACAGCCAAATATTCCATTATGAGCTTATAGCTTCTAAGTGCTTTATGTATTCTTTAAAAATTCATATATTGACTTCTACACATTGGATTTGTATCATTTTGGTCTTGTTTTATTTATAAAATTATTCTTGACTGATCTGTGCAAAGCTACAAGTGGGCGAGCACAGGATAATTTAAGGTTCGGTGTGACTTACCATGACTAGGATTGTGGTACCTGCTTGGACAGGGTGAATACCTCTGCCAACCAGAATCCCAATTTCTAAAATAAGCTATTTTGCATGAACCTTCACTTGAAGATTCTGGTAAGAAGATTGCTTCTTGTAATGGAATTCCCAGAGGAGCTGTATAGCCTCCCCCCCAAGGAAAGAACAGTGATGCAGAGAATTATATTGGTGGGCTGAGAACATCCTGATAAGTATCTGAAAAGAACACGACAGACCGCCTGCACTCTTGTTGTGGTAATCAAAGATGGGTGAGGCAGTGGCACAACACTCTCCTCATGTGAGAAATTGGGGGGCTCATTTATGAGCCCCTGCGTCACTTTTGCGCCGCCGGTGCGTCACTTTTTGTGACGCACCAGTGGTGTAAAACATGCGCCACGATGCGCCATATTTACAAAGTGACGCATCTACCTAGATGCGTCACTTTGTAAACCCCTGCGCTACATTATACCTGCGTCAGGTATAATGTATGCAGGGTGGGCGTTCCCACGTAAGTAAGCATCGTAGAAGTGACGCAGTGAAATCTACGAGATTTCACTGCGCCACTTCTAGGGTGCAAATGCGTCAATATCTTGCGCCTGCCTCACAGCAGGCGTAAGACTGACGCAGGCCCTTTCACATGGGGCTTGCCCCATGTGAAAGGACACATTGCTGGAGTTGCGTCACTTTCGTGACACACTCCAGCAATGCGTCACTTTTGCGCCTACAGATACGTCAGAAATACTGACGTATCTGTGACTCCTTGCGACATGATGCGTCATACTGTAAATATGACGCATCATTGGAGTCGCAGGGAGGGCGCAGTGAAAAGTGACGCATCACTGTTTTCACGCAGTGATGCGTCACTTTTCATAAATGAGGCCCTGGGTTTTTAGTAGACTGGGGTGTGAGCCCTGGTCAAGCACTGGCCACAATCTCTTGCAGGTTGAACCACAAAAAGTCACATTAACCTGTACTTAACCCTGGATAACTAGGCACAAAAAACTGTCAGGCTTAATTTAGATGCAACGTGTACACTTTTCATGTAGCACACAAACAGTCATAGAGTGTAAATACCACACAAGAAAAATCCCAAATTAATTTAGAAAAATAGAGGTAATTTTAATAAATTATTTGACACCAAAATGGCAAAGATCCAATCAGTAGAACAGGAGTTTGGGATTATAACACTTATTAGTGAAAACTAGTGCCTAAAAGATCACCCAAGCGGATGTCTACAAACATGAGACTGGGTCAAATTCGAAAGCTAAAGCTGACAATGATGGAGAGCTATTCAGATACAAGAAGTGGATTGGGCCCGTTCTGCGATTACCGTCAGACCTAGAAGTAATTCTGAAAAAACGTGTCTGAGAAGGTAAAGTTCAGTGGGGCAAGACTGCAAGAAGTGTCAGAGGAGAGAGCTTTTTCGTCAGATGGCCTTGGTTTGAAACTGTGGTAAAGAATTCTGTTTTCAGACTTAATCACCACAATGGAATGCCTGAATCTCCAGGAGGATGAGGCAAAGGGCTGTAGCCAAAGACAGATCCACAAAGTCGGATACTTTTTAGCGAAGAACCGCTGAAAAGGATTTCCTGCTGCAGAGAAGAATGTAGCGGGAGAAGCAGTGATGACAATCCAACTGGCGATGCACCTATGGTGGATAGGCAAGCAGGTTGGTCCTGGTCTTTAGAGCACTATTGGGACAAAGGTTGTCCTCAGTTTTGGTTTTTGGCCTTCTGGGCACCTTTAACATCACAACCAAGGGTCAAGGACTGGTGGGAAACCTCTTAGGAGCTCAGGACTCACCCAGATTGGGTCCAGGTGCAGGTTCAAAATGGTGGGAGACTAATGTCCCTGTGGCGTGGAACAGGAGGCCAGCAAACTAGCCCTTGGGGTTACCTTTGGGAGTCCTGTGTGCAGGTGAAGACGCAGGGCTCCGCAGGTATAACAGTAGTTCGGCAGAGTGTACAGCAGATCACTGCAGTGGACAGTCCTCTTAGATTTCTTCTGCAAGTCTAGTAGTGAACTGAAGAGTTGGTGTCTGAAGGCCATATTTTTATACCCTGGTACCCTTCTTCTGAAAGGTGGAAGAAGCTTCTGGAAAGGTTATTTGAATGAGGCACAGGGTCAGACTGATTTGCATATGGCCATGTCTGAACTGGGGTGGCAGAGTGGGCTAAAGAATGGTGATGGATTAAACCTAGATCAGTTGACTGGGGGTGAGTGCTTGCAATGTTCAACACTCCGTCCATCATTTCCTTTGGTTTTTGCAAGGTTATTTGAATGACATTGAATTTCCAGACTCCCCAGCCCTGGATCCAAGCTTGCTGCAGTGGGTCATTAGGCCGTTTGTGTGTATGCAGAGCCCAAACTATACAGGTGTAATCTTGCCCTCAACAGATGGCCCATTGAGACACATTAATTATCTCTATGGTGCGACTGTCTGGGAGAAATTCACAATGTCTAACTGTGGCCCACTCATGTTCCCCAAGACAGATTGGAGGCACAAAGGGCTAGGGGCAGGCAACTGCAAACTTTCTAAAAGTGGCATTTTCAAAATTGTAATAAAATATTACTTTACCATTAATGAGGGTTTATCATTACCATTCAATAGGTATCAAACATGATATATCTACCTGCTCCAAAATAGGAATTACCACTTAAAAAATGTAACAAGGTCTCCCCAATTTAAAATTATGGAAGGGTAAAACTCATGTAGGTGTTTTACACAACCAGAACATGTCAAACTTAAAAGTACATATCCAACCTTTTAATTACACTGCCCCCAGACCTATGGGCTACATAGGGACTGCATTAGGAGTGACTCATATATAATGAACGGGGTGTTTACGGTGTGGGAAGGGAGCTCAAATGCCAAGTAGACATGGCCATTGAAAACTGCACTTAGGCTGCAGTGGCAGGTCTGTGACATGTTTTAACATGCTACTGAAGTTGGTGGAACATTTTGTTGCTACAGGCCCAATTGTAGCTTTTAATTTACAGGCCCTGGGTATATTATATAGAGTTTAGCACTCTACAATGGACTTATAAGTAAATTAAATATGGCAATTGGGTATAAGACAGTTTACCAACATTTACAGGAGAGAGCACAAGCACTTTAGCACAGGTAAGCAATGGTAAAGTACACACTCCTAAGGCCAACTAACATGAATTCAGCAAAAGGTGGAGGGTACAGGCAAAATGTTTATAGGTGACCTTGCAGAGAGGAGGCAGGTCCAACATCTAGATATGAAGAATTCTTGAATACATTCCTTCTTCACTCCAAATCTGTCTCTGGCAGTGGTCCCTGTGGAGATGTTCCTAATACAAATGAGTATATCCATATCCACCCCCATGTCCTCAATAAAGTGCCAACATTTAATGAGAGACACAAATGAATGCACTAGGGAGCTCCATAAAGCCTAAGTAAATTGAGCCACTTTCGGCAGCTATATAATTTGAGATTAATAGACATGGATTATTACACTGCTCTGAAGTACCTATGCCTCTTCAGAAACCATATTGAATGTCTGTTAGGATACCTGTCTCATTCTCCCATGTCTCCAATCTTGCCAGAATAACTTTACCTTGGGCAATGTGTTCTATAGGGAGTTTGGGCAATAGCTATGTGGTGCACTTAGGTCTTCCTTCTAAAAAATGGGGACGATCAGTGACTGGGGACCATGTATACAGTTTCGCCGATCTACGGGTTGGTTTCTGAACATTAGTTAGTAACTGTTAGACCTGGCATCATTGGCATGAGTCTCTCCTCCATTTTTTTCTGTTTGCCTCCTCTGTTTACGATGTTTTTGCTGGATTATTGCTTTGGGCACTGTGCCACTGCTGATCAGTGCCACAGTGCAAGTGCTCCCTATGCTAAATTATTACGTTGATTGGTGTTACCATGATTGGCTTGGTTGACTTACTGTTCAGACCCTAGTATAGTGCACTGCGCGTGCCAAGGGCGTGTAAATTAACTGCTGCTGGTGGGCTTGCAGCACGGGTTGTGCCACCCACAGAAGCAGCGTGCAAAATGTGTCTCAGGCCTGCCACCGCGGCGCCTGCGTGCAGTCCCCGACTGCCATATCGACTTGGTAAGGAAACCTACTTACCAGTCTCTAAACCTTCACTTGCCACATTTCAGACACCTCTATGGTAGGCCCTAGGGCAGGGTGCATTGTTGGTAAAAGGTAGGTCATGCCCTGATGTGTGTGGCATGACCTAATAGTGAATTACAGCCATTTTCGTTTTTCACTATTGAAGGGCTACCTGCCTCCAATAGGCCAGACTGGGCAGACTGATTATTAACTCCATTATAATCTATCTGACTCAGGGAGCATGGTAGCAAGTCGAGTTTAGTATCCCTGAACTCAGAATTTAATAACACACCCTTTAGGATGGATGGTTTTTAAATTCTATGTTTGGAAATAGCACTTTTAGAAAGTGGCTATTTCCTTGTCCAACTATCTACCGGTCTCTGCTGGTTTGGTGTGTGTGTCCGGGGCTGGGTGGCTCCAGAGGTCTGAGTGAGTCAGTGTGGGGTGAATGGGGCGTTTACACGTAGAGTGAGGGAAGAGTAGCCTGCCCTGCCTGACACAATACTGGCCCCGCCTCCTGCTGGGCGACTGATAGCCCTGCTCCTACCAGTGACAATACTGGCTCCGCCTCCTGCTGGGCGGCTGAGGACTCTGCCCTGCCCAGTGAATAGGCCAGGTGCCTCTGCCTGGCAACACCCACAACAAACCTGAGATGGTGGGAATCGCCCTGCTTGGACAAAGGGAACAAAGGGAAAAAGGGGTATAAGAGAAGGACCCCTGAACCAAGAACTCAGATCACTTCTGACAAGGAAACCTGTACCAAGGACAAGAAGCCTGCTGATCTAAGGACTTGCCTCCCCTTTCTGCCAGAGTGCTGTTTTGCTGTGGAGGAACCTGAAAGCTGCTTCTTTATTTTTGCCAAGGAACAAGGAGAGAGGAACTTGGTGTGTACTCTCTGAACACTTGCTAGAAAATCTCCAAGGACTGGAAGAGTGCCAGTCTCCTGTTGAAGTCACAGGACCAAAGGACTTCACCATCTACTGAATTGCTGAATTGCTGGAAAGTGTTGTTTCCAGTACACAAGGGAAAATCTGCAGTCCCGACGCCAGCAGCAACGCCAGCGAGCAGTGGGTATCGGCCCCGGCTCCAAGTGACCCCGTCTCGACGCCGGTAGCGACGCCAGTGAGGAGTGAGTATCGGCTCTGCCTCCAAGCGACCCCGTCCCGACGCCGCTGCTGATCGCATCGACTCGACGCCCGTCTCGACGCCGTGAGCGCTGCTCCGGCCCGACATCCCTCGACGCCGCTGCGGATTGACCCGACTCCGAGGCACGACCTCGACGCCGATCTCGACGCCGTGGATCATCGTTTTCTTCGTTTCTCAAGGTACTGTACTTGTGGGGTCTGTTGCGACTCCAGGCTCGACGTAGCGCTCCTCGCGGTCGACGCCGAACCTTGGGAATCTTGTAGACTCGACGTCGTGTGACTCCTGTGGGGGTTACATTGTTGCCAAAGAACTGTGCTCAGAAGAATACTTTGCTAAAGAACTATTTGCCAAGAAGAAACCTTACTTGAACTATTATTTTTCCTTCCAAAGAGTATTTATTAAGACTGTGGTATATTTTTGTCGTTATTTGGTCTTGTGCTAAGCCTTATATAAAGATCCTATTTTTATAATAACTTCGGTGTCGTGTCCATCTGTAGTGTATTCACTTTATTACTGTATGTGGTCATAAATGCTTAACACACTGCCTCTGAGATAAGCCTGTCTGCTCTGCCAAGCTACCAAGGGGGTAGCAGGGGTTATCTGAGTGTGTAATCCCCTTGCCCTGACTAGAGTTGGTAGGTCCCTATTTGTCAGAAGTGTATACCTCTGCCAACTAGAGACCGCCGGTTCTAACATTGGTGGTCAGCGGTGGGATTGAACTTTGCATTTATGACTCATGTGCAGTGATTAGTGTACGCTACGTAGTGAAAGCAGACCATAACGCAGCCACAGTCTGTTTGGTAGGATTGTCTATTTTTGTTCTCCGCTTTCCTGGAGCTGATTTTCTTAAACACTGCCAGTTTTGACCATGGAGAATGCCGGAGCTGCTACACCTGTGGAGAATGTTGTGGGGGAATTCGATAAGGAGAAGATAGATTCCTACACGCTAAAAGATCTGAAAGGATTTTGCAAGCAGTTTAAAGTTCCTACCACAGGTGTCTCAAAGAAAGAGGGCTTCCTCAAAGCGCTGAAGGCCTGGTTAGAGGCCAGAAATCCCTCTGATCCGGTGGTGGTACCGGAAGAGGAAGAAGAAGAGGAAGAGGAAGAGCCCACAGGTGGGCCAGTATCATCTCCAGGCAGTAGTGCGTCCTCTAGGAGCCTTTCCCCCGAAGAATTAGAAGACAGGGAGAAGGAGAGGGGGTACAAGTTAGAAATGGCAAAACTTAAATTAGGAGGGCAGTTGGAATTAGAGAATGCGAGAAGCAAGAGAGAAGCTGAAATGGAGAGCAAAAGATTAGATTTTGAGAGAGAGAAATTAGCGTTTGAACGTGAGAAGATGGTGAGGGAGATGGAGCTTAAAACTAAGAGTTTAGAGTTGAATCCCTCTGGTGGCAGCACTCCATCTGTGCCTGCAGAAAGTAGGTTTTATTTTCCTAAAGATGTGATCAAGGATTACAGTAAGAATGAAGATATTAGCCAATGGTTTAAAGCATATGAGTTAGCATTGTTGGCCCACCGGGTCCCTGAGAAGGATTGGGGAACGGGGTTGTGGAGCCGCTTTACAAACGAGGGGAGAGATACCTTGTTGAGCCTTCCTGCTGAGGATAGGATGTCTTATACTCATATGAAAGATGCTTTAATGCTGAGATATGGCTTAACTCCAGAAAAGTACAGACAAACCTTTAGAGAATGTAAGAAGTTGCCTGGTACTACGTGGGTTGAATATGTGTCTTTTTTCTGCAGAACCATGGATGGTTGGATAAAGGGTAGCAAGGTTGATAGTTATGATGCTCTTTATGATTTGTTTGCTTGGGAGCACTTGTCTAATAACTGTTTTCCAGAGCTACGCCAGCACCTTGTTGACAGCAAGCTATCTAACCCTAGAAAACTTGCTGAGGAGGCGGACCGCTGGGTCAGTACCAGGGTCCACAAGGGTCCAGTGGGAGACTCAGCCAAAGGTGGGCAGGGTCCCCAGCAGAAGAGTGGGGGGGACAGGGGTAAACAGAGGGAGTTTCAGAAAGGGCCCCAAAGTAGTCCCCAAGGGAACCAAGGGAAGGGTTCCCAGCCTCCCCCTGGAAAGAAGCCAGAGGCCCCGACAGGTAAACCTGTTCACAGGGGCCCCATGACCTGCTATGCCTGTAAGCAGGTGGGACACCGTTATTATGATCCCCAGTGTCCCATGAAGGATTCGAATGCACCGCCGCGTGCACCCCCTCGTCAGGTAGCGAGTGTAGCCCTGGGAGGGGAGGAGATGGGTGCCCCCGGTGGGTGGGGTCCCGCAGAAATGTCCCTGGTCTCTTTAGGAGACGTGGAAATGGTCCCTCCAACCCCTCTGCCTAGTAACACTAAGAAATATAGGCAGTGGGTGACCATTAATGGCCATAGGGTGGAAGCTCTCAGAGACACCGGAGCGAGTGTGACAGCTGTCAAGTGTCACTTGGTGTCCAGAGAGCAGGTGGTCCCTCATGCATTCTACCCCGTTGTAGCTGCTGACAACTCACAGAGTCAGTGTGAGGTAGCTCAAGTTCCCTTTGAGTGGGGGGGGGTCTCAGGTACTCTTCAGGTTGCTGTGAGGCCCGCCATGCCTGTTGATTGTCTCTTGGGCAATGATTTGGAGGACTCCCCTTGGGCTAAGGTGGAGAGAAAAGCGCATCTGGAAATGTTGGGTCTGCCTGAGTGGGTGTGTGCGACCACCCGGTCCATGTCAGTCAGTAAGGGTGTTGATGGGGGCCCGGAGCCTGAAAGTATGGCCCAGGTCCCAACCGTGAAGAGAAGAGGCAGGGGGCGCGGGAAACCGTCCCCCATCGTTCCCGCGGTCCAGGAGGGAGCAGACCCTGAGGGGGATGCCCTGGAACCGACAGGAGAACAAGTGGCCGAACTGGGAGACCTGCCCGAGCTGACCCATTGGCAGCAGGATGGTGGTCCCTCCGGGGAGGAATTTTGTGCTGAACAGAAAGTGTGCCCTTCTCTTGTGGGTATGAGGCAGCAGGCCTCAGCCCAAACGACAGGTGATCAGTCAGGATCACATTGGGTCTACTGGGAGAACGACCTCCTGTATAGCGAGCCTAAGGCTGCTGAACCTGGGTCAGCCCGTGTGCTGGTGGTACCCCAGCGCTTCAGAGCCTTCCTACTGGGGTTGGCTCATGACGTTCCGTTAGCTGGACATCTGGGGCAGGACAAGACCTATGACAGGCTTGTCACCCATTTTTATTGGCCTCAGATGAGAAGGGATTCAGATATCCATTGTAGGACCTGTCAAACTTGCCAGGCAAGTGGGAAAAGTGGGCGGAAGCAGAAGGCTCCCCTCCAACCTTTTCCCGTCGTCAGTACCCCCTTTGAGCGAGTGGGAATTGACATTGTGGGGCCACTGGACCCCAAGACAGCCATGGGCAACAGGTTTATCCTGGTCTTGGTGGACCATGCCACCCGGTACCCGGAAGCCATCCCTCTCCGAACAGTGACGGCCCCCGTGGTGGGACGGGCACTGATGGGTGTTTTCTCCCGCATGGGGTTCCCCAGAGAGGTGGTGTCAGACCGGGGCACCAACTTCATTTCGAATTATATGAAGTCTCTGTGGAAGGAGTGTGGGGTAACCTACAAGTTTACCACTCCTTACCACCCTCAAGGTAATGGGCTGGTTGAGAGATTCAACCGGACCCTAAAAGGCATGATCATGGGTCTTGAAGAACCAATGAGGCGTAAATGGGACGTCCTCTTGCCATGCCTGCTGTTTGCTTACCGTGAGGTGCCACAGAAGTCTCTAGGGTTCAGCCCCTTTGAGCTTTTGTATGGTCACCCGGTAAGAGGACCTTTGAGTCTGGTTAAAGAAGGCTGGGAGCAATCTCCCAGGAAACCTCCCCAGGATGTATATAGTTACATGCTGGCCTTTAGGAACCAGACTCGGCGCTTCAGAGATCTTGCTCAGGCAAATCTGGAGGCCAGCCAGGAAGAGATGAAGCGGTGGTACGATCAGAATGCCACTCTGGTTGAGCTTCAACCTGGTCAGAAAGTTTGGGTCATGGGCCCTGTGGAACCTTGTGCGCTCAAGGACAGGTGGACCGGACCATTTGAGGTTGTGGAGAAGAAGAGCGATGTCACCTACTTGGTGGACTTGAAATCTCCCAGGAACCCCTTAAGGGTCCTGCATGTCAACCGGTTAAAGCCCCACTTAGAAAGGTCCGAAGTGGGCATGCTCCTTGCCACAGATGCTGGGATGGAGGAGGAGAGTGAGCCTCTTCCTGACCTCCTGTGTGCAAAAGAAAAAGATGGGTCAGTGGATGGTGTTGCCCTCTCTGACACACTGACCCCTGAGCAGCAGCAAGATTGTCGCCATCTGTTGGTACAATTCCCTGATCTGTTCTCCTTGATCCCTGGTGTCACTCAGTGGTGTGTCCATGATGTGGACACTGGGGACAGCACTCCTGTGAGGCACAAGGCCTACAGGGTGACTGACAAGGTCAGAGCATACATCAAGGAGGAGGTCTCCAAGATGTTTGCCTTAGGGGTGGTTGAGTCCTCTAGCAGTCCTTGGGCCAGCCCAGTGGTCTTGGTCCCAAAGGCTGCAGCGCCTGGTGCTTCACCAGAACTTCGGTTCTGTGTGGATTACCGAGGACTCAATTCGGTCACCAAGACTGACGCGCACCCCATCCCCAGAGCTGATGAGCTCATCGATCGGTTGGGGGCTGCCCGGTACCTTAGTACGTTTGATCTAACGTCTGGGTACTGGCAGATCGCCTTGACTGATGGGGCAAAAGAGAGGTCTGCATTCTCCACACCAGATGGGCACTACCAGTTCCGTGTGATGCCCTTTGGGATGAAGAATGCCCCTGCCACATTCCAGAGGTTGGTTAACCAGGTATTGGCCGGGCTGGAAGATTTCAGCGCCGCCTACCTGGACGATATAGCAGTGTTCAGCGCCAGCTGGGAGGAACACTTGCGCCACCTCCAGGAAGTGTTGTTGGCCCTGCGCAGAGCAGGCCTCACAATCAAGGCTAGTAAGTGCCAGATTGGGCAGGGTTCAGTGGTGTACTTGGGGCACCAAGTAGGGAGCGGCAAGGTGGCCCCCCTGCAACCCAAGATAGATACCATCCTGGCTTGGGAACCGCCCAAAACCCAGACTCAGGTGAGAGCCTTCTTGGGTCTCACGGGTTACTACAGGAGGTTTGTCAAGGGGTATGGCAACATTGTGCACCCCTTGACCTCGCTGACTTCCCGGAAGCAGCCGAGACTTGTGATCTGGACTGACGCCTGTCAGAAAGCCTTTGACACCCTGAAAACTGCAATGTGTACAGCACCGGTCCTCCAGGCACCCGACTTTTCAAAAGAATTCATTGTCCAGACGGACGCTTCAGAGCATGGTGTGGGGGCTGTTCTAGCACAGATGAATGAGGAGGGCCGAGACTTACCTGTAGCCTTCATCAGCCGGAGGTTACTTCCCAGGGAACAAAGGTGGAGTGCGATAGAGCGTGAGGCATTTGCTGTGGTCTGGGCGCTGAAGAAGCTAAGACCCTACTTGTTTGGGTCTCACTTCCGGGTTCAGACGGACCACAGGCCCCTCAGATGGTTAATGCAGATGAGGGGTGAGAACCCAAAGCTGTTGAGGTGGTCCATTTCCCTACAGGGGATGGACTTTACGGTGGAACACCGCCCTGGTACAGATCACGCCAATGCTGATGGTCTGTCCAGATTTTTCCGCCTTAGTGATGAGGACTCCCTGGGTGAAGGGTAGTTCTCCCCACATTTCAGCTGGAGGGGACACGTGTTAGACCTGGCATCATTGGCATGAGTCTCTCCTCCATTTTTTTCTGTTTGCCTCCTCTGTTTACGATGTTTTTGCTGGATTATTGCTTTGGGCACTGTGCCACTGCTGATCAGTGCCACAGTGCAAGTGCTCCCTATGCTAAATTATTACGTTGATTGGTGTTACCATGATTGGCTTGGTTGACTTACTGTTCAGACCCTAGTATAGTGCACTGCGCGTGCCAAGGGCGTGTAAATTAACTGCTGCTGGTGGGCTTGCAGCACGGGTTGTGCCACCCACAGAAGCAGCGTGCAAAATGTGTCTCAGGCCTGCCACCGCGGCGCCTGCGTGCAGTCCCCGACTGCCATATCGACTTGGTAAGGAAACCTACTTACCAGTCTCTAAACCTTCACTTGCCACATTTCAGACACCTCTATGGTAGGCCCTAGGGCAGGGTGCATTGTTGGTAAAAGGTAGGTCATGCCCTGATGTGTGTGGCATGACCTAATAGTGAATTACAGCCATTTTCGTTTTTCACTATTGAAGGGCTACCTGCCTCCAATAGGCCAGACTGGGCAGACTGATTATTAACTCCATTATAATCTATCTGACTCAGGGAGCATGGTAGCAAGTCGAGTTTAGTATCCCTGAACTCAGAATTTAATAACACACCCTTTAGGATGGATGGTTTTTAAATTCTATGTTTGGAAATAGCACTTTTAGAAAGTGGCTATTTCCTTGTCCAACTATCTACCGGTCTCTGCTGGTTTGGTGTGTGTGTCCGGGGCTGGGTGGCTCCAGAGGTCTGAGTGAGTCAGTGTGGGGTGAATGGGGCGTTTACACGTAGAGTGAGGGAAGAGTAGCCTGCCCTGCCTGACACAATACTGGCCCCGCCTCCTGCTGGGCGACTGATAGCCCTGCTCCTACCAGTGACAATACTGGCTCCGCCTCCTGCTGGGCGGCTGAGGACTCTGCCCTGCCCAGTGAATAGGCCAGGTGCCTCTGCCTGGCAACACCCACAACAAACCTGAGATGGTGGGAATCGCCCTGCTTGGACAAAGGGAACAAAGGGAAAAAGGGGTATAAGAGAAGGACCCCTGAACCAAGAACTCAGATCACTTCTGACAAGGAAACCTGTACCAAGGACAAGAAGCCTGCTGATCTAAGGACTTGCCTCCCCTTTCTGCCAGAGTGCTGTTTTGCTGTGGAGGAACCTGAAAGCTGCTTCTTTATTTTTGCCAAGGAACAAGGAGAGAGGAACTTGGTGTGTACTCTCTGAACACTTGCTAGAAAATCTCCAAGGACTGGAAGAGTGCCAGTCTCCTGTTGAAGTCACAGGACCAAAGGACTTCACCATCTACTGAATTGCTGAATTGCTGGAAAGTGTTGTTTCCAGTACACAAGGGAAAATCTGCAGTCCCGACGCCAGCAGCAACGCCAGCGAGCAGTGGGTATCGGCCCCGGCTCCAAGTGACCCCGTCTCGACGCCGGTAGCGACGCCAGTGAGGAGTGAGTATCGGCTCTGCCTCCAAGCGACCCCGTCCCGACGCCGCTGCTGATCGCATCGACTCGACGCCCGTCTCGACGCCGTGAGCGCTGCTCCGGCCCGACATCCCTCGACGCCGCTGCGGATTGACCCGACTCCGAGGCACGACCTCGACGCCGATCTCGACGCCGTGGATCATCGTTTTCTTCGTTTCTCAAGGTACTGTACTTGTGGGGTCTGTTGCGACTCCAGGCTCGACGTAGCGCTCCTCGCGGTCGACGCCGAACCTTGGGAATCTTGTAGACTCGACGTCGTGTGACTCCTGTGGGGGTTACATTGTTGCCAAAGAACTGTGCTCAGAAGAATACTTTGCTAAAGAACTATTTGCCAAGAAGAAACCTTACTTGAACTATTATTTTTCCTTCCAAAGAGTATTTATTAAGACTGTGGTATATTTTTGTCGTTATTTGGTCTTGTGCTAAGCCTTATATAAAGATCCTATTTTTATAATAACTTCGGTGTCGTGTCCATCTGTAGTGTATTCACTTTATTACTGTATGTGGTCATAAATGCTTAACACACTGCCTCTGAGATAAGCCTGTCTGCTCTGCCAAGCTACCAAGGGGGTAGCAGGGGTTATCTGAGTGTGTAATCCCCTTGCCCTGACTAGAGTTGGTAGGTCCCTATTTGTCAGAAGTGTATACCTCTGCCAACTAGAGACCGCCGGTTCTAACAGTAACCGACTCCAAAAATCTATGTTAGCCTTAAACAGATCTGAAGGAACCCCATCTGGACCTGGAGGTTTAGGGTTGGCACATTTATTTATAGCATCGACTGTTTCCTCTAGGGTGGTCTCAAATGGTTCACCATTCTGGACATATAAATTAATGGTGATGTGTCCATTAACCTGTGAAACTGAACTCCCAGATTACACCATGTACATAAGGCTGAAATAACTTTTCTATGCACACACTCGTATTGCTACTTCTATGGATGGAATACCACTGTGTCTAAAGAGAGACTGATTAATGATCTCCCAAAGGACCCAGGTGTCTTTTGTTTTAGTGGCAGCTTCACAGCTTCGTATGCCTCTTTTTTAATAGTAGTTTTTTTATTTGTCAATGTACATTTGTACAGTCTTCTGCATTCCTCAATATTGATAGGAGATAAGACTATCCTACTTAATGCAGCCTTGTGTGCTGTGCTTGTGTGCCTTGTGTGCCTTGGTGCATTCGTGGTCAAACAAGCCTTTTGATTTATTTGTCCTACCACTAGCATTTTTACTGAGCTCCTTTTTAATGTCCGCTGATATTTCAGAAAAAGCCTTTTTTTAATTTCTAGGTATCCAGCATTCTCATCCAGGCAAGTATTAACCAATAATGTAATATTATTTATCAAATTTACCATAAAGCCTACAGGGTTCAGCCTTACCCATATTCTATGATGGATGTTATGGCCCATAACCTTTATAACTCTCAGTTTTCCATGTGATTTAAAATCAGCATCCCATAATTGACTATCAGCCAGGAGGGTAGAAGGGTCATTAAAAGACTTGGTGTGAATTAAATTTTTTTAAACATTTTGACTTATAATTTCTGATTTCATAGTGAAATCTATATTAATTCCTATGCCTCTTTCATAAATGTGTTAACAAAAGGGGCTGCAGGTTTGCTTGTTTCATCTGCAATCCTCAAAATGATTTTTTACGAGGACATGATTGATAATATTTTCTGTAACCCTCCTGTGTAAAATGTGTTGACCTTTGTCCTCGTTATCATAAAAGCCACATACCTTCCTGGGGAAGGGGGCACTTATTTAAATGGATGTAGAAATCCTCACCCTAAATAATATACAGATAATGAAGTTTCCTATTGAGTCTAATTACAGCTCCATCTAAAATATCATTCACAGCACTTCTTATGATAAATACATTGCTTTAGAAATTCACACACACTATCTGCACTATCCTTGGAGCATACTGTAGGTAGATGGTGTGTAGCATAATTGTTACTTTGCAGGGGTTCCACCTCCCACGTCTCCTGAACACACAGAATCAAAGGTTCCCTAACAAAGTGTAACAATTCTGGATTGTCCAATTTTTTATGCAAGCCTGCTACATTCCAGGAGAGAAAGCATAGCTGGAAGCTACTAGGCTCTAATGTTACGTCCAGTTGTGACGCTAAGGGACGGATTACGATGGCGGGGAAGCCGCCACCGGCAGCTGTGCAATGGCGGTTTCTCCATCATCGCAAAGCACTTCTCCGCCCGCCATATTATGACGGTGGGTGTAGTGCTGGCGGATGCAAAGTCCATCCGCCACAGGTCCTAGGACCCAGCCCGCATCAACATAATGGTGGAGGTGCCGCCCACCAAATTACGATGTGGGCTCACGCCAGCCTTCCCATTGTGGTGAAACCGCCATGAAAAGGTTGGCGGTGATTGGTTTTGGGTGCCTGTTGCGAGCCCCCTTGTGTTGGAGGTGGTGGGGCACTCATTTCCTTGCACCAGGTGGCAGGCATCGCGTGGTGCCTGTCACGTTGTGCGGGAAACACATGACATGCATTTTTAGCATTGCTGTGGGTGCTGCAGCCAGCAGCACCCGCCGCAATGTTAAGCAGGCACGATGCGACCACCAAGGTGGTGGTCGCATTATAATCTGATGTGCGGAACCACCTCATTACAGGCGGGCGGTCCCAGTCACCGCTACCATGGCGGGCGGACTCAAGTCCCCTCGCCATCATAAGCAGCCCCTAAATTACCCATATTTTCCTTCTCATGAGGAAAAATGACTGCAGAGATCACTGGTCCAGGTATCCTTGTGGAAGTTCAAAGGTGGCGTCAACACAGGCAGGATGCTGCCCTTCAAGTCAGTTGTTTACTGTTGTCTGCAGTGCCCCATTTTCTGAGAACCATCCTGTATTGCCCTTTTCAATTTTTTAATTCTTTAACTATTCCTCTAATCTAGAACTCAGTTATTGAATGGGCCCTTCACTTTATTGACTGCCTTTCTGATATTTTTGATATAATGGGAGGTGCTTTTTCTTGGTGAAATATTGCATAATGAAATTGAAGTTTAAGACTGTGTCCGATTCAGCAAATTGTGGGTGTTCTGTTATGGTAAAGGTTTGATTATTCAAATTTGCTGGGTCCCCTTGCCCTCATAATCAAGGTTTGGATTAAGATTAATGTTATGTAGTCCGGGAAATTGTAAGAGTCAAGTAAAGAGCCAGGGTAAGAATTGCAAACAATGTTTTGGTAGGTCAATGTTATGAACAAGTGATGTCAGTGCTGAGGATTAAGTTAATTCTAGAATTTGTGTTCAAAAGGCCAGGGGTAGTGTTAAAATAGCAGGCAATTTTTTGTAAACATTTTAGTGATATATATATATACAACAACATTTCATTACAATGATGATACGATTGAAAACAAACCATGTTTCAAATTTAAATACGTTTAATGGAAATGCCCAGGTCAAAGCCTGTGTAGACAATTGTGACTTTTGCATTTATATATATATTTTTTAAATGATTCCCCTACAGTGTATTGAGATGAACCCAAATTCATTAGTCATAGCACACAGTCCCATCTGATAAGGCAGTTGCTTGTTTCACCAACCTCAAGACAGTAGTCAGAAAAATATAATAAACCTCAATTAGACCCATGCACCTAATGCACAGAGGAAGTGAAGCATGTAAGTCCGATCAGACCTATAAGAACTCTCAGAGGATGCCCATCCCTCCATCTATGTATCCATCCTTTTACCCTTCCATCTTCCCATTCATCCACCGAGCCATACATCATCTTATACTCTCGCTTTTTTTGTGCTGCTTACCCCACAGCTTCTGGTTTGGCCTTCGACTTAGCTTCTTCTCCTTTTTTTTACCCCTTGATTCCAATCCAGGCTATTGGTGGACCTAAATTGGGGCAGGGACAGCAGCCATTGTCAGAGCCGTTAACTGTGGTTTATTGCATTTCAGCCCCCTACGTGGCATTACATGCCAACCGCCAAGCCAACATCGGGAGGAAATCTGAGTAAGATGGCTGTGCTCCACACAGCGTCTGTCACAGCAGTAAATACAAAGCGGACCAGTGGACTTTCGCTGCTACAATGTCGGTCTTCCTTTTGCCAGCAGCCTTGACCAAGCATTTCAAGGCCCTCACAGTGTTTCCAGCTTCAACGATGCCTCCTTCACGCATACCCTGCCGATCCTACCCCATCAGCTTGGCTAGAAAGGAGCAAGAAGGGAGCAGTGAGCAAGCGAGGCATGTTACTCGAGTGCCATCTTACTCAAGTATATAAACAGGCTACATCTTTCACTCTTCTGCAAAAGTTGGTCGCACACTGCTCGTCACACCAGCAAGTTGCCCCAAAGGACTGTGGTAAATGTAGTGGCGACGGCGCCTACGCCTATGCCACGATGTATAAAAAGAACAGTATGTGTTGCGTTAGCCATCCCTGGACACGTGTTTCGAGGTAGTTGCCTCTCGTCAGCAGGGAGCAGGTCAGTGTAAAGGGGTGCCGTGTGGACTGCCAAAATGTAATTAAAACAGGTCAAGTACCTCTCATGGCGCGCAGGTGCAGATCCAATCACTCTTCTATTGATTTCCCCTTTACCTAGTACAACCATTCATCCTTTTACCATGCACACATTCATCTTTTCACCATTCCATGTTTCCATCCAACTTTTGAACATCCATTAATCCCTTTAAAAAAATCTCCTTTCACCCATTCATCTATCCTCCCTTCCATCCAACCATCCTTTCAGACATTCAGCTGTTCACCCATGCATTATTTAATCATTCTCCTCTTCCTTCATTTATTTATCCATACTTTTTTCCATCCATCCATCGCTTTTCAGTTATTTTTCCTTTGACTGATTACACCTATCTATCCATCCATTACTCCTTCTACCATTTTAGCATTATAACCTATCATCTGTCAATTTTTCCATCTAGCTATCCTTACATCCATCCATCCATTTTAACGATCAGCGATCCATTTTTTCATCCTACTTCAACCTACACATCAACCTACCCATCCTTTCACCTTTCCATCCATGCACCCATCCATCTTCTCATCAATGTACACATTCACCCTCCCAACTATCCTTTGTTTTGTCCTTCCATCCATTTCATATCTCCATCCACCTACCCATCCACCCACCCACCCATCCATCCAGCCATCAATCCATCCATCCACCCACCCATCCAACCTTTTGTCCTTCATTTCTTCCTTCCTTTCATCCCTCCCTTCATTCTTTTCACCATTACTTCCTTCTACCAATCTCTTGTTCATGCCACCCTTAAATCCACCTTTCCTTTCTTCCAATCATGTTTCCGTTCCTTCCTTTTCAACCTTTTCTACCTTCTTACCTTCCTTCTTTCCCTTGTTCACTTTCTAGAAATATTCTTTTCTTTTTCCCTTCCTTCCTTTTCTTTATTACCTTTATCATTCTACCTCACTCTTTCTAGTTGTGTCTCCCTGCCTGTCCCTTTTCCCACCATGTTGTAATAATTAACATTCTCAGTCTTCTTCAATATTCTTAGATCATTGTCATGCACCCAGTAGGTTTGTCTTGATTTTCCTTACTTTGTTATTCACTTTTGTCCGTAGATCCGCAAACACAAAATACTATAAAAACAAATCAATTCGATTTCATCTTTATTCGATTCACAGTGTGTTTCATATAAGTATACAAAAAACAGCTATTATTTAAAAATCAAAAATACATACATAATTAAAAGCAAACACAATTTAGCATACAGCAGGTAGTGACTTTCTTCTAGATAATGCAGCCCTAAAAAATATTGCTAGTACCACGCATGTATACAGAGTTGGAAGTAATTGCAAATATAAAAACGCCGGCTTACATTGTTTAAAATGTAAAGATTTCATTAAAGGTTAAAAGTACAATAAAAAAGAACTCCTCAGATCTGTATAAAATTTACAAAATAACAGTAAATGCATAGTTGATTGTTTAGATATGTTGTCACAAGGGCAATACATTAGGTCACTTGACCAGTTGTTGACATTTGGAAAGCTCGTCAAACGGAGGAAGATTCCAATCTAAAACGCCTTAGGACAAACCTATGAAGGGCATTTAGAACATCATAAAGATTGGTTATATTGAAATGGTAGTTAAAACCATTTGAATGTGTTGGACAGTAGGTTTGACTAATTCCGCAGACAGTCTCAGATCCTTCACTTGGTTTAAACACTCTATCTTTGATGATTTCCTTGTGCTATTACTCAGGGTTTCAGGTTGGACATAATATTCTGGATGGCAAAACTAATCAATATTTTCTGATTTCAATTTACCAGCTCATCGACCCTTTGGCAACCTCATCCATGTGTTAACCGCTAGAGTGTGGAGGGATTAATAAAATCACTGAGATGATGGCTATGTTGTAAATCTGGGACAGTGTCAAAAACCATGGGTGTTGCGTGGGAACACCCACAGCAACTCTCATGGAATGACCCCTCCACGCAGAGTAAGGCATTGCCTTACTCCATATTTACGAGGTGGCATTGTAAATATGGGCCGTCACACTGCACCTCCAGAGTGTCACAAAAGTGATGCTCCGGAGGCGTAAAAGTGTTACAGGGGCATTGTAAATATACCTGGGGTATTCAAGAATGCAGCAGTGTGGCAAGAAGTCTAACATCTCAGGTTCACTACATCTTCAGACATTTAAAATAAGCAAACACCCTATCCATATTCTGAATTAAGTCAAGGAGAGGACAGATTTTAGAAGATACATTTATATCTGAGCCAACCACGCTATTGGACTCTACTTTGAGTGCAAATCATCTAGAAACAGTAACACTACCCACAGATGTCAACTCTTCATCAACGCAGAGTGAAATGGGTGAAGATGTGAGTCCTGAGCTAACATAGGAATCAGGGTGATTGACACCAACCTTGTATACACCAGCACACAGGGTGAGGTAACGAAAAATAACACAAAACCTGACCATCTAAGCCATAAGGCAAATCCAATGCTTTTGCTGAGTCTATGCTTCCAATGTCACAATAGAAGAGTTACATATGTGTCCTTCACCCCAACTACCAGAAAGCAATTGGTGAATTATGCAACTGCTGGCCCAATACATTACCCAAAAGTTAGCAACACATGTTATCACCTAGCTGGAAAGGAAGGAATCTGCATAAACACTCCTTTACATACCAACCAACTGAGGGCTTCACCAATCGAACAAGCACTAAGCAAGTATGCCCTTAAGTTTTCATCTGATTGTTGCAGAAAGATGAAAGTGACAAACATTACACATTCTAAAGAGAAAAACCTTTAATCAAAGATGAAGAACTGTAGGAATAATCAATCAAACATATTCATGAACTTTGAGAAACACCTACTATGATACAGAAACACTGTTGAGTCAGGGGTAGTTTGGTCTCAAGCCTAGAAAATTCTAAAAAGAGCATGAGTTTGCTAGTGCTGTTGGATGTTTCCAGGGCCCAGTGAAAATAAAGTCATTTACTGTAAATCTTCTACACTACCTTCATGTTTAATTAACAGTCTAGTCATGAAGTAACTGGAAAAGAATGGGAAACAACACCTGAGATAAACAACTGGAAAGCTTAAGGATGCACTTCACGTTCACTACATTTACTATAAGCCTGTACCAGGCTGGTCGCACCCTAATGGCATACCAGGGGGCATTTGATCAACAGAGAACACTACTTAATTTCTGTTTATGCCAAATTATTCCTTGAATATCCATTGGTTGGTCCCTCTATCGCACAGTGCCCTTTTTTCATTGCTACCCCTCGCATGAGAACACACTGAAGTCCATCCCATATTGTTTTGTCTAACACTTGACTTAAACTATCATGATTACCCTGAATGTACCCAAACTGTGTAATTTGCTGCCCTTTCTGATTTTTTTTGATGTAGAAGGCAAGTGCACATGTCATCACAGCATGAGTTGTTCATATAATAGGCAGTTTTTAGAAAAACCTCCGCAAACCATAGAATTATATTTTGAAAATACAGGAATTCATTTTCAAAATAACTCAAAGGTTACTTTTTTACAAAGAGAAATAAAATGATAGACATTCCAATATATTTCGCGTAGAAGCCTCAAAACCTTATACCGAAACTCGGAATGGATTCTAAACTAAACTTGCATCTAAACTTCAATTGAAAGTTAGAGATACATAAAATGATCTGCCTGAGATGAAATTCTGCGCAATAATAAGGACCTGCTTATGCACAGCCTCTTCATCTCAAGGCAGTAGCCCTATGGTTGCCCTCCTCACGAATGACCTGTAATTCCTGTGTTTTTTCTGCCCCAGAATTAATATTAATGAGGTTCCCAGTAATTCTTGGGTTGGCAACATGCAGAAATCTTACTTATGATGCCAATTTCCACATGTTCTTACACAGTATTCGATCCGGAGACTTTACTTGCTTGCAGGAGGTGAAATCTCAGTGTGAAACACCATGGAACAAAGGCATTACGGCTAGACTTATAATTAAGAGGGCGTCAGTAACTTTAGTTATTGGGTCAGTGACTTCACTTCATATCCCAACAAACACTAATGGTATAAACAATATTGCTGATAGGTCCATGTAAAAAATATTTGCCTTGTGAAGCCTTAATGGCGGAGATTGCAGTGCGATGAAAATATTCACACGTTTGGTGTGCCATCTGACATACAATAATGAGAGTTTTTCTAGGCCACTCGTTTAAAAAAAAAATATATATCTTTTATTGGAACCAAAAAGAGAATACCAGGAATACAGTACTCAAAAGGAAGAAAAATAGCACCAGAGATACATATCTTAAAGGTAAAGGTGCAAAACAGTAATATTTAGGATAAAAAACTGTAAAATGCAATCTAATGGTATAATGTAAGTAAAAATGAGCAGAATACATGTTTAACATTAATCAATTTTATAATTTAAGCAAGAATGAAGGGAGAAAAGAAAGAGATAGGAAAGGAATAGGAAAAAAGAGAGGCAAACGATAGGCATATAGAAATTACGGAAAAGACGAGTACAAAGACAAAAAGTGGTAAAGAGTAACCAGAGTAAATCAGATTTAATTTAATGGGATTATGATGAAGAAGAGACAGTGGATTTTCTATGCTCATCACAAATAACCATCATGTTAACCACCATTTTAAACAAAAATATTTTAGTGTGATCTTCCCAACAGGTGTGACTAACCTTAAAAGCAAGTGCAATAAAAAGATCAAATAACATCAATTTTGGAGAGCAACCATGGAAATAATCAGACATAGTACGAAGAAGCACATTTTGAATTAATAATCGAACATGACATTGAAATATCTTTGAGCATTTAGACCAAATAGATTTCCAAAAGTTAAAAACATTAGGGCAATAATACATAAATGATGTAGTGTGCCATTAGAAGAAAGACATGACCAACATAAAGGTGAAGTAGAAGGATTGGTTTTATGAATAAGAGCAGGTGTATGAACGACTATGATGTATAGAAAAAATGAAGGATTGGGTAATATTGGCCGCTTTGAAGGTAGAATAAATGTTGTGCCATATTTTATCCCATTGTTGAACAGAGAGACGTCTTATTCCCATGATAATTCACACGAGGATTTTAGTCCGCCAGAAATAGAAGTGGATAAAAGTTTATATATGAAAGATGCTTTAGGGTTGGAATCAAAAGGAATACTATATAAGGGTGTTGAGGGAATAAACGATGTGCAGTCAGCATTAAAACTCTTGGTTAATAAAAAAGATTGAAGTGCTTGTGATAGCTGAGAATATTGGGATAGGCAAGAAGACGAGAAACCATAATGTTCTTGTAATGTAGTCAAGGGGAGAACAGAATTTTGGGAAACTAATTGATGAACATATTGTATTGTATTGTATGAACATTTATAAAGCGCACTGCAACCCTATGGGTATCCTGGTGCTGTGGTACACATATATTAACAAACAGGGGATGCTACAGATCATACTGAAAAGATAATACTCTGGGGAAAAAGCCAGGTCTTAATTTTTTTACGAAACAGCATCAAATCCTGTACATGTCTCAACTCGCAGGGGAGGCTATTCCAAAGGCGAGCGGCTGTCACGCCAAACGCTCTTCCCCCCATAGTTACTTTCTTTATTTTCGGTATGATTACCAAATTGGCTGATGAGGAGCGGAAGCTGCGCATAAGAGCATACCATCCAAACCTATTCTTTAACGGTTTGGGCCCAATTCCATGTAGAGCCTTAAACACGATGCACAGAGACTTGAACTGTACCCTTTGAGCCACCGGGAGCCAGTGCAACTCAGCCAAAGCCAGGGATGAAGATCACCTGTGTAGTCTCATAAGTGCAAGCTTTGCTACTGATGCCTGGATTCTCTGGAGCCTATTGAGCAAATATCTCGGAGACTCCAGTAGCAAAGCATTGCAGTAGTCCATGCGGCTCATAGTGACACTCCTGACCTCTAAAGCTCTGGCCTGGGCTGGAAGCACAGGCAGCACCTTCCGCAGTTCTCTAATAAGAGTATAGCAGCTCCCCACCAGCTTGTTGACATGAGATTCTATATTCAGCTTATCATTAAAGCTGACCCCCAGATTTCGCACCATCCTCACGGGTACCAAAGAAGCATCTGCGGGGATAGGCCAAAAGTTAGTAGGAAGAACCGGTGGCACTCTGCCTACTCCACAGTGCAAGATCTCAGTTTTGTCATTATTAAATTGCAGGGAGTTGTCTCGCAACCAATTAACCATTTCCTGAATACAAGAGTGGAAGTTATCTAGCACACCATCACGGTCACCTTCCAGAGACAAAATGAGTTGGGTATCCTCAGCATAATTTACCTAACTAATGTTGAATGACTTGAGGATACCTATCAGCGGACTCATATAAACATTAAATAAAATAGGGCTGATTGAGGACCTCTGAGGTACCCCATGCTCAATATCCACAAAGTCAGATTGAAAAGGGGAGTTAGCCACTGCCTGCTGTCTATCAGCCAAATATGACTGATTCCATCTCAGAGCCACCCCTACCACCCCCATTTCTTCCAGCCTTGCCAGGAGGATCGTGTGGTTAACCGTATCGAATGCGGCAGACAGGTCCAGCAAGATTAAAATAGCCGATTGACCCCTGTCTGCACGCATTCGCAGATCATCCAGAGTGGTTAACAGAGCAGTTTCCGTCCCATGACCTGGGTGGAACCCAAATTGCTCATCCTCCAGCTTGTTGTTTGCCTCCAGGAATTGGGAAAGCGACCTGCTCACCAGGCGCTCCACGATCTTCACTGGGGATGGGAGCAAAGAGATGGGCCTGTAGCTTTTTGGACATTTAGGGTCTAAGGTTGTTTTTTTCCGAAAGGGAGTTATTATCGCCTGCTTACAACATGATGGAACCAACCCGTTACCAAAGGACTGGTCACACAACTGGCAAAGAACCGGAAAGCATTCAGAGCCTAATTCCCTCCATATTTTGTGAGGGAGGGGATCCAGAGGCGAACCAGATGAAACTCCTGAAGCCACCCTGATAAGTTCCTCATCTGAGGGCAACTCAAAGTGGTCCAGGATAGCTTCCTGCTTCAATAGCATCATCCCCCTATCACTGACCCCGATAGTATCTTGATATTTGTCTATCATCCCGCGCCATAATGCCAGATCAGTCCTCTACCTTCAACCCTTCAACAATCTTGCTTATCTTCTCCAGGAAGAAAGATGACAGGCCATCACATAACTCCTGTGTGGGCAAGATCTTGTGTTTTCTACATTCAGGCCTGACCATATCTTTTACTATTTTGAAAATACTTTTAGTACTATTAGCTGATTTCAAAATTACGTTAGCAAAGTATTCTGCTTTTTCCTTCTCTGCACATTGCTTCCTCCATTGTCTCTCTGCTTGTTTACAGGTCAACTTATGGTTCCATAGATTGTCATTGTACCATAAGGCAGACCCGGTCTTCTCAATAGCCTAATATTTTTAAGGGGTGGCGACCTGCTCTAACTTTCTATTAATACACCTACAGAGGGCTATATAATTTTCGGCCACCTGTATACTTGGATCACAAGCATTCTCTACGTGAAAGACGGGGGACACATTTGCTCTCCTCAATAGTCCCTTCTAGTCCCTTCCCAGAAAACTTCTTCCTCCCTTAGGAGTAGGCCTGTTTGACCTGGTATGTATCACTCTGAACTTGACCAGGTGGTGGTCTGACCATCCCACCGGCAAAACATTATCCATTATGATCGAGTCTTCCCCAGGAAAGACCAAATCAAAAACATGCCCTCCTGCATGGGTCGGTTCAGTAACCCATTGCAGCAGATTCAAGTTTGCGCAGGACTGAAGAATATTATTATAACCTGCATCCATTTTCCCATTAGTCCAAAGATTGAAATCTCCTAGGATCAATAGTCGGGTATAGGTGAGTGCCATATTGTTAAATACATCCACCAATCTTTGTTAAAATTGTCCGCTAACTGCCCTCCCGTCAAAATATCACCTGCAGGGTCTTTTACGGGGAATCCCAGTATTTACATGCCCACTACTTCAACAATGTCCATAGGTGTAATATACCAAAGTACATATTGGATACTCTTCTCTTTCCAATGTTTAAAATGGAATTATTCGTGACAGAACTCAATTAATTTATTATACCAAATAGAGGAAGCCAGGGAAGCTTGATAACAATTAGAGCCAAGTGTAAACAGTGAATGTAATAGATGTTGGGAATATTTAAAAATAGGGTGCTTGGAAATAAAAGTGCAGTTAGTCATAAAATATTATCATTAAAGGAAAATTTATATAATAGCAAGTATTCAAAATAAATCCAGCTGGGTATATGAGAACCTTGATTTTATCTATTCAACGCGTAAAATTGTTGAATTAATAAAGCAGTATGATATGATTTGAAATTAGGGAAACATACATCACCTTCATTGTTAGGTTAAATTAATTTAAATAAAGCAATACAGGCATTTTTATTATTCCAGAGAAATTTAGTGCAAAGAGAGTTAATTTGGGTAAAACAAAAAGTGGTATTTTTAAAAGGTAGCATAGAAAGAAGGAAAATAATAAGAAGTGCAATCATTATTTTAATAGTGTCCAATATACCCCGCCAGAAGAAATGAAAAGGGGACAAAGAGGAGAATGAATTTTGAATTTTAAGTTTCAGTGCATAAAATTGTGAGTGAGATGGTAGGTGAGAAACAAACACCTAAGTATTTAACCTTGGAAGGACACCACATAAAATTGGTATCAGAGACATACATTGATACATAAGGACTGGAGAGGTAAAATCTCAGTTTTAGAGAAGTTTGATTTGTAACCAGATATTATATAGAGTATAAATCAATTTACTTTTGAAAGGGAGGTAAGGAGGTCAAGGGATTTAGAAAGATAGACCAAAATATCATCCTTATAAGCAGAAAAATTAGTTTCATGGGAGTTGTGTTTGAAGCCTGTTATCAAAGGATTACAATGAATACGTTCAAGGAAAGGTTCTAGACAAGGAAGAAATAATAGAGGAGAGAGGGGACAACGCTGTCCAGTACCTCTATGTAAGTTGAAATAAGGGGACAGATATCCATTAACAGAAACACAAGCACGTGGGTCTGAATATATTAGGTTGATTAATGGAATACATTTTGGGCCAAAACCAAACCAATAAAGAGTTTTAAACATGAATTTATACCATCAAATGCTTTTTCAGCATCAGGAGATAACGCAGCAAGTGGGGCAGGATACTTTTTTCCCATATAAGAATGTTGGAAAATACCATAGCATAATCTGCGGTAAGCCTGTCTCTAATAAAACCAGACTGTTCAGGTTTCATAAGAAGGGGAATAACATCTTCTTGTCTAGAAGCAATAATTTTTGCAAACATTATACAGTCGTAGTTAATTAATGGCATTGGATGATAATTTTTATATAGGGTAAGATCGCTGTCAGGTTTACGAATATTAACTATGAGAGCATCTAAAAAGGAGCCTTCAGGTTTAGAACTAAATTAAAAAAGGTGAAAAGTTCAAGTAGATGAGGTGCAAAAATAGATGAAAAAGTGGAACTGAGCTCAATGGAGAAACCATCAGGGCCAGGAGCTTTGGCTCTCTTCAAAGATTTGATAGTCCTATATAGAGGGAGGAGAAGGGAGATCGTTAAAAAATTATTGGGAATTGTATTCAGAAGGTTGAGTATCTTCCGTATATAGTGATAGAAAAGCATTAATAATATCAGAGTCTGAGTGGAAGAGAGTGCTAGTAAGGTCATTTTGAATAGGTTTTTCTTTTCTGATTTAACTTTTAGATAATTAGCCAACATTTTTCCAGCTTTGTTTTGAACCTCATGATATTTGGATTTAATTTTGGGTAGGATGTTACATGCATCAATCGTAGCAAATTTGTTCGAAGTGGTAAAGGCTTTAATAAGATCCCGTAAGTGAGAGAGGGATTTAGAAATAAAGAGAATGCTCAAGAGTCTTACTGTGTTTGACATCAGAGAGGTATGGGGAATTCAACAGTTTTTTCTTCTGGCAGTGTAAGTAATAGTAAGTGTATAAATTAAGCCTTAAAATCATCTCAGCTGTTATGAGCAGAAGTGCCAATAGATTGATTCAAATAAAAAAAATCTTTTATAAAAGAAGTAGCTTCTAAAATAAAGGTTTGATCAGATAATAAGCAGTTGTTAAATCTTCACTGAGCATGTTTGGTAATTTTAAAAGATAAATCAAAAGAGGACAAAACAGGGGTATGATCAGAAATGACAATGAAGCCAATTTCTGATGATTGGATGGAAGCGAGTGAATATTTAGAGACCAATATATAATCAATTCGAGACATAGTATGATGAACATTAGAAAAAATATAAACTCATATGTATCAGGGATACAAGTTTTCCATACGTCGTAGAATGGACGAGAGGCAATAGCAGATTGAAATGCTTTATGTGATATGTCGGGTTTAAATTTGCATTTAGATTTCCTATCAGAAAATGGGTCTAACCAATCATTGAAGTCACCAGCAACAATAATTTGGGCATTAGTAATGGAGGATAATTTTAATTTCACATTGTGCCAAAGTCCGGATCACATTTAAATGGGCTTTAAATATTTAGTAAAAGTGATGTGTTTTTAAAGATAGTGGCGTTAAGCTATATTCATCATCATATTGTATCACATTCAGTTGATAAAACTTGGATTTTTAACGATTTGTGACATCAAATGGCAACACCACCCTTACGATAAACAGCAGGGTAAAAAATAACATGGCCCACCAATTGACGCTTACGTTTAAGTGATTCGACTTCATTACAATGAGTTTCTTGCAAAAAAGCTATTTTACAATTCCATTTTAATAAACGAGAGAGTATCTTTTGACATTTAACAGGATGACACAGACCATGAACATTCTATGAGATAACATTAAACATGTTGATGGGTAGAGACAAGGTGCATAAATGTTGATGACGAAATGTAGGAACAATTATGAAAACAAAAAGACATCGTACATCAATAATCGAATAACATGAAGACACTGCCAAAAAATAGAGAGGGGAAACAAATAGACACTCAAACAATTATAGAGAAGGAAATAGGAAGGAGAAGCAAGAAAAATAGAGGTAAAAAAGAGAAAAAAAGAAGAGGTAAAAAAAGAAGAGTTAAAAAGAAACAAGAATTAAGAGACAGATCAAGGACATAAAGCCAGATATGAAGCAAAGGGAGAAAGAAATGAGAACCAGGCACGTCAGCAACCATAAGCAAGAATACCAACAGAGAGAGAAATCAAAAAAATAGTAAAAGATATTCAGTCTATATATACCATATTGAGGCAAAAAGAGAAATGCCATACAGCATTAGCAACTAAACAATTTAAGGGCATTTCGTATTTGTATCCATAGACTGCTTTGTGATATGTTGCAAGATAATTTTTCATTTAATTTGGTCTTCAAAAGAATGAGAGACACCCTCATAAGTAATTTTGCAGAGACAAGGATGTAATATGCCATATCGAATGTTCAGAGATTTCAAATGACGGCGAAGGGCTAAGAATTCTTTAGGTCTGTCATTGGTTGCATTGGAGATATCCTGAGAGATGAAGATGTTATGACCAGACCAAACAAGACGACGTTTTTCTCTGGCGGTTTTCAAAATGCGCATCAAATCGGTGAATTCCAAAAAGAGCATTATAATTCCTCGGGTCTGGTAGAATGAGGCTGAAGACGACCCAAGCGATGTGCCCGCTGGATATTCAAAGAAGCAGAGAACTGAAGATTGAGAAGATCAGGGAGAAATTTCTTCAAGAAGGATAGAAGGTCAGGTCCCTCGATGTTCTAAGGTAGACCATGAAGGCAAAGATTATTCCTTCTATTGCAGTTTTCAAGATCTTCAGTATGTAATTTGAGTTTTTGAATTTCTTGTTCCAACATAGGTATTTTGTAGTCATGTCCTGAAGGTGGCCCACACACAGTTCCATTTCCAACATTTTGCCTTCCATAGTAATCCAACTTTTTTCAATTTGTTGCAGTTTGTCATTGGTAGCATACATGAAGGGTTTAGGAGCACATACCTTATTTAAAATAATATCTAGAACCAGATTATGGGATGACTGGATAGTTTTGGCTCTCTTAGGTTTAATGCCAGATGAAGATGGTTTAGCGAGAGTAAGGGAGTTGTTGGCCATTTTGATGAAGTGCACTGATCATTGAGTGAGCTTCTTAGAGGTGAGAGCCTGCCCATATAATAAATAACTGGTGAGTAAAATTTGCTAAAGTTGTACAAAATTGTAAACAATGTGTTGAGGAGCTGAACGGCCAACTACACGTGACTAGCAAACATCTTCACAACAGATTGAGGAGCGATGATTTGTGATAGTTCCCACCTGCTTGCAAACTTGCAAGGAAGCAAGGGTACAGAAGACCTTCTGACAATCTGCCTCACAGCTCACAGTTTCACCATCATGTCACTGCGACTGCATATTAAACTCAAAGCCATCAGTCGAAATAAGAACTTCAAAGCTAGGATATCAATGGAAGACAGTATATAGAATCAAAGGAAGCAAAGAATATTGCCTTTAGTCTAATAAACTTTCATGTTGCCTCTGATCCCCAATGTCTGTAAGTAAATTCAGTGGCTGCAGAGCATAGTTTGCAATTAAGGCTACATGCTTAGGATAGGTTTGAAGAAAAACACTTCAGTTTAGCTGTAGAAATCCTTGGGAAGAAGAAGCATAATATGTAGCAGTCACATGACAAGGGATTCAGAGTTCCCAAGAATGCTTGAGGTAGCCAGTGACAGAGAAGCAATTTCATGAGGAAATAACCATCAGCTCACCCAAAGTGCTGCAAGACGTCTTGAGAGCGGAGAACAGCAACGCGAGCAGCGTGCCGAGTAATGGCAGCTGCTCGCGTATCAGCGGAGATTCTGCCACGATACAAAGTGGACGAGAACTCAGGAGCTCCAGCCAGCCTGTAAACATGCAAAAGTAAGGGAAAACATGAGACCAGCTTAGGGAGCCCTGGGTAGGGTCTCGGAAAGGCCAAAAGTAAAAGCGCTAGCTCCGTGAGGTAAAGGAGTTCAACGGTCCATCGCTATCTTGCTCCAGCCACGCCCTCCTCTAGGCATAACAAGACCCTGAGTCTGATCAAATGCAAGCCAATCATACCAAAGCAGAACGGTGAATTACTTTTTTTCAAAACACAAATGTCGTTGATAAATTGTTCTAAGACTGTGCCTGACTTTTCATTCTTAGGGGCTTATTTATGAGATCCCTGCAACACTTTTGCACCACATAAATTTGTACATGCGAGACACAGGGCTCGCATAAGGATTTATGCAGCCACGCAAAGCCACTTTGTGTGGCTTTGAGTTGCCTCATAATTAATGATTAAGGCGACTCAGCACAAATCACTTTGTTATCTCACTCTGCACCTGGGAGGTTTTCCATGGGCGTTACGGTGGGTTTTCCCATGGAACACCCATGGAATTTGAGGCTGCCCCAGATTTACAAAGTGCTGAAAAATTGGGGAAGAGTCAAATACGCACGCCTCCCAAGGTGAGGCGTAACGAGGAGAAATATGAATATTTCTCCTCATTTTTTCCTCTTTTCGTGTGTGCTGCTTATCCTGCAGCACACATAGAAAGAGGAAAATGCCTCATCAGATTGTTTTTGTGCAGGAAGGTGCACATCCTGCACAAAAACAATTCCTGCATGCAATGGCATCCTTGTACCACTGTGCAAGGGTGCCTACATTGGCGGTAGGCTGCAAAAATGGAGCCAGCACAGGCAGAAAGGGCAGGAATGCACCGTATTGCTAAAATATGGTGCCTTCCTGCCCTTTTTGCTTTGGCGAAGGGAAGCGCAGCAAGGTGCCTTGCTGTGCTGCCCTACGCCAAAATGCCACAAATGAAGCCCTTATTTCTCTAAATGTGGTTTTATCAACTACCTGAACAAGGGTCTTTTTACTCGAAAATTTTACTTTTCCTATTCCCTAGATACTAAGGGGCAGTTTTACTAACATTTGGTGCAATGCAGCAGGACATCTTGCTGTGCTGTGTTTTTTGACTTTGCCCTTTTTGGCTAAAGTTCCTTAAACTTTTTGCTTTCCCCCTAGACCTTTTTTCTGACATGGTGTTGCCAACTTAGATGCTTTGGGCCCTTTGCCACTGCTGATCATTATCAAAGTGCAAGTGCTCCCTGTGTAAAGTATAATGATAACTGGTTGTCCATAATCGGTATGTTTGCCTTACTAGTAAAGTGCACTATGTGTGCCAGGGCTGGTAATGCGAATGCTACTAGTGGGCCTGCAGCACAAGTAGCCTTAAAGAGAGAAGTCAGGCCTGCCGCTGCAGTGCCTGCCTTCAGTTTGTTAAACTGCCATGTTGTCCTGACAAGAGCACCCACTTGCCAGGCCTTATGCTTTCCATGCACATCAGACACCCCTATGGTAGATCCAGGGTACTCCCCTGGGCAGGGTGTCCTGTATGTGAAAGGTAGGACATGTATTAATGGTGTGTACCATGTCCTAACAGTGAAATACTCTCCATTTAGTTTTTCACTGTTGAAAGGCCATCTTGACAGAATGGGGAAGGCTGTGTAATATTTTTCCAGCCTATCTTCCCAAAGGCTTATGATGGAGAGGTGAAGTTTAGTATGTCTGAACTCACAATTTAATAACACCTCTTTTTGTGAGGGTGGTTTTTGAATTGCGTGTTTAGAAACCACTCTTTTAGAAGCGGTTGGGTTTTTGTGCTCTAAGATTTCTGTGTGTCTATGCCTGGTTGTGGATTGACTGTCTGGATTTAAATGTGATATGCTCTGGGAAATGTCTTGACCCAGGGGAGGAGGTAAACAGCAACAGGCTGACCTGCATCTGGAGTGTAGGGGGGAGGAGTAGTCCCTGGAGGTGAAGAGGCCTGGGTTGCTGCCATAAACCAATGGCTCTGTCCCCTGCTGAATGATTAATGATCCAGACCCCACTATCAAAGGCAGAAGGTGTCACTGGCAGGGAGACACCCTGAACTGGTTTAGACAGGGGTTAGTGCCCCCCTGAACACAAAGACTTCAAAGACATTTAGGGGTATAACTATTAGAGCTGAAACCCCTGGACTTTGGAATGGAATTGTTCAAGACTGTAAAGGATTGAACCTACTTCTTTGTCAAGAGGAACCTCTGCCAAGGAAGAAACAGCTGAATAGACTGAAGGAAAGGACTGACCCTTGCTGTATGTTCTGGGGCTCGCCTGCAGTTTGCTGCTTTAACCAAGGAGAGGCTAAAGGGACTTTGATGTGTGCTGTGTCCCCCTGCTTGAAAGGACTTTGCTGTGCTGTGTCCTGAAGTAACTTAACCCCAAGGGCCGAGGAGAGCTGGCTCCCTGCTGTGGAAACTCAGGAACACAAATGTTTCCAGAAGTGTCTCAGCGACGCAGCCTGAGACCTTCGTGAGGATTGCCCTGTGATCATGTGCACCCGGAACTCAAGTGAGTCTCAGCGACGCTGTGTGCATGTTCTTCGTGTAGCCTGAGACCTTCGTGAGGATTGCCCTGTGACCGTGCACACCCGAAACTCAAGTGAGGCTCTGCAATGCTGTGTGTGTGTGCCCTGTTGCAGCCTGAGATCTACATTATCTCCTGCCAGGAATCAACCAAGTCGCATCGGAGGCCAAGTCACGAGAAGAGGGGAGGAGAGTGTGTCACCGCCTGGGGCGGGGTGCGGGCTCGGAGAGGGACGCTCTCGGCCTCTCCCATTCTTGCAGCATGAGCCTCTCCCAAGCTCCTATCATGGCCTGTATTTGCCAAGGAGTGGCAGTACCGGGGCCGGAGTGTGGAGCTGTACTTTGGTTTACACCATACCTGTGTTGGGGCAAATGTTGGCAGAAGCTGACCACGAGTCAGTACGAGAGGCAGAGAGACCGTCTAAAGCACAGTAATCGGTGCTGAAGTGCCTTGTGCATTGCATTGTTTCTGCATTACGAACTACCTGATTGTTACATTGGGTATTGCATTGTGTTTGCATAACGAACTGCCTGATTTTTGCATTACACATCGCATAAGTTTGCCTTACGAACTGCCTGAAGTGGAAGCAAGGGTCCCTAGTTGGCCTGAGGTACCCACCTTGGCCAACTATGGAATCCTGGTTCTAACATGTGTCAAACGGAGAGAGTAGGAATGAGCCATATCTTCTAAGATATGTCACATTCTTGCTCTCCTGCTGTGCTGGTGTACTTGTGGCTGCCAAGAACCAATGGAGGCATACTAGCACCATGCTGCGATGGTGCCTGCATTAAAGCCAGGATTGTTTTCGTGCAAGAAGGGCCACCTTCCTGCACTAAAGAATACTCTGAAGCTTTTTCCACTTTCTATGTGTGTTGGAGAATGCAGCACACAGAGAAAAAGGAAAACACAATGAGAAATAAACATATTAATCCTTGATAAGCATTCCCTGGGAAGGCGTATTTATTTATTTATTTATTTTTGAGATTTGTAAAGCGCAGCGTATGCCCGTAGGCGTCTTGGCGCTATGACTCAACTAAGGTCTCCTTGATAAAATGGTACCAGCATAGGCTAAGGGGGACAAAGAAAAAACTACTGGTCAAAAAGCCAGGTCTTCAGCAATTTCCTAAATTGGAACAGTGTGGGTGTGGATCTAATCACCAGTGGAAGGGTATTCCATAGTCTGGCTGCGGTGATGATGAAACGTCTGTCTCCCCAGGAAACAGTCTTAGTCCGTGGCACCACTAGTTGGTATACATTTCTGGATCTCATTTGACGAATCGGACAGTGGAAAGAGAAATTTTGTTTAAGAAACTCTGGCCCTAGCTGATGAAGGGCTTTGAATGTGTGACAGAGTGTTTTAAATTTAATCCGATTATTTATCGTCAACCAATGATAGTTCCTTATTACTTGCCTAATCGGTTTGAATTTGGGGGTCCCCGATAGTAGTCTAGCGGCCGCATTCAGGACCAATTGTAACTTGGCTATCACGCGACATTGAGCATTTGCAAATAAACCGTTACAATAGTCCAGAGATGATAGTATCAGTGAGCTCACTACAGTTTTCCTGGCACTTTCTGGGAGAAATGGAATTATTTTTTTTAGAAGTTTGAGTTTATAAAATGCTGAGGAGGCTGTTTGGTTGGCGTGATTAACAAAATTTAGTTTCTCATCAAAGATGACACCTAAGTTCCTGACCTTCTGGGCTAGAGTTGGTCTAGCTCCGAGTACAGGGGGCCACCAGATAGACGACCACATGGGAAATAGTTTACCAAAGATGATCACCTCAGTCTTCTCGGAGTTCAGCCGTAGGCAATTACAGGCCATCCACTCCTTTATTGCCAGCATACCATCCTGAAACTGGGCCGCTACCCATTCTCCATCATTGTTGATGGATAACACCAGCTGGGTATCATCGGGGTAGGTAGTAAGGCTCATCCGATGGGTCTTGATGACCCTAGCTAAGTCCGACACATAGATGTTAAAAAGTGTCGGGCTTAGGGATGAGCCCTGAGGAACCCCACAAGGTAGAGCCAAATCAGACGATTTAAACGGCCCTAGCGTTACGGCCTGGGTTCTGCCAGACAAAAAGGAGGCAAGCAATGCTCCCACCCTAGTGTGGATGCCCAACTCTCCGACACGGTCAATCAAGATGGAATGATTGACCGTGTCGAACGCAGCAGACAAATCCAGCAAGACTAGTACCGCCGTGCCCCCCTGATCTCTGATAGTTCTAATATCATCCGCAGCTTTGATTAACGCTGTCTCAGTGCTATGCAGTTTTCGGAAACCGAACTGAGAGTCATCCAGCAATACATTGTATTCAATGTACTCCGAGAGTTGATTGTTCATTACTTTCTCGGCTACCTTAGCTAGAAACGGCAGGCTAGCTATGGGCCTATAGTTTTTCAATAGATCTTTGTCTAGACCGGGTTTTTTAAGAAGTGGTTTTAGTAATGTGTTCTTTAGCCTGTCTGGGAAAATCCCGGATTTAAACATTGCATTGCATATTTGCATAATGGTTTCGCTAATCAGATCAATTATTGGAGAGAGAAACTTTGGGGGACAGCGTACCATTTTGACACACTCCCAAGTTTACTTTTTTTTTATATTTGTATTGAGTTTTTAATTATTTCCCCTTTTCTTTGGTGAGAGGCACTGTACAGAAAAACATACAAAATAAAGGAAAATTACAAAGTTATGATACAATCAGATCCAATAAAGTTACAGAACAAAGAACCAATTGTCTAGTCGATTATGGACTGGGTAGTTTAAACAAGATAATAATCGTTCATGCCAAGCAATACATTTTATCAAAGCTTGGACACATAATTTTCGAACTTACAAACACAGAAGGTCCACTCATATAAGAACAATTAGAATAAGCATTAAATAACACTAATCCTATTATTAAAAAAGTAAACACTGTATATCCTGCATTTACTAAATCCAATCAGAGATTGGGGCCCAGATTTTACAATCCATTGTCCCTTTTCCTTCTCCCTTTGGTCTTGTAAATTGACATCTCTAAATTATAGATAGCTAATAGTCTTGATCGAAAATTGATAAAGGTGGGTGGGTCCGGGCTAATCCATTCATTAGTTATACATGCGCGTACAAGCGCCATGGCAATAAACAAGAAAGCAGTTAGGGCTCTGGATCTTAGATTGCCTTCCCTATCATAACCTACGCCCATAATTACTAATTCCCTAGTAATTTTGATCGGAGCACCCAGAATTATACTCAAGAAGTTCTCAATTTCTTGGATAAAAAGGGTTAGTCTGGGACAAGAGAAAAACATATGAGCCGAATCTGCAGCTCATAAGCCACACCTGTTACACTTGTCCCCAGTTGTTGCCCCCCCATTTAGCAATTTTTCCAGGAGTATAATACAAATTAAAAAGAGACATATAGTGCTGACTTCTTAATCTACCAGTCATTAGAATCTGATTTGCCAAATCCAGAGACTTTTCTATATCTATGCCAACAACTCCTAATTTATTAGCCCACTTTAGGTTCCACATATCAACATCATCAGGGAATGTTTCCATAATTAATTGATAAAGCTTGCCTATAGGGTTTTTTTTCCTCATTTTTTCAACCAATGGTACTCTAGCAAACTGAAATGCTGATCCTGATCCCACCCGACCCAAAAAGCTACGAATCTGCAAATATTTGAAAAAATCTTGTTTCCCTAAACCAAATTTCTCCTGTATCTCTAAAAAGACAGCAGTTGACCCTTTATTAAACAAATCCCCCACACACATTAGACCCCTCGAACCCCATCTAAATTTGATTTGGTCCCGAAAGATTATAGGAAGCAGACCGGATACAGAGAAGGGGGTATAAGCGTTCAAATTAGGAACATGTAGCCTGCGCTTAATTTGTTTCCAGACATTAAAAGCCGCCTTAAGTATCTTAAACTTAGTCTTCTTATAGTAACTGGGCTCTACGATCCTGACTAGCCTCCACCCCCAGCCCGAATTCGTAAATTGATGGTCTATTAAATAAGGGAATCTCAGCTTTGACCCCAAATAACAGTGGACCCATATATTGCAGTGTAGCAGCCCAATAGTATACCATAAAATATGGAATACCCCAACCCCCACGATCCCTTGAAAGAACCATCCTTTTAAATGCCCTTCTGGGTTTACGATACCCCCAAATAAATCTAGAGCAAATACACTCTAGCTTAATGAAGCAGGAAGAAGAAAATTCGGGGGGAATTGTCCTAAACATATAAAGAAACTTAGGGAGGATCAGCATTTGTAGAACATTACACCTCCCATGAAGAGAAAGATGAAGATGGTCGAGTCTTTCCAATGTCGAATTCACCTTTTCCATTACCAGAGTGATATTAATATAGGGGATCTGATCCACTTCAGATGTAATTCCAATTCCCAGGTATATTGCTTCAGAGACAATTGGTAGGTTTGCCGGGGGTTCAGAGGCGGAATGAAGAATCTGAGTTTTTTTTACATTTAATTTATGTCCGGAAAATCTACCAAATTGCGCAGCCTGAGATGTAATTGTAGTGAATGCTGATACTGTATCGGCAGTGAGCACCACAATATCATCGGCATATGCCAATGATCTATATTCAAGATTATGAAGACTGACTGGCTTAATATTTGTACTCAAATTTTATTTGTTAAGTCAATATACAGTGTAAATAGCAAGGGTGAACATGGGCACCCCTGCCTGGTGCCTCTGCTTATACTAAATGGGCTCGACTCCTGTCCGGAGATCCGTATAGATGCTTCTGGGCATAAGTATAACACCTGCGCTGCTTGAATAAATTCACAACAGAATCCCTTCCACCGCATGACTTCCCACAAATACTGCCAGGAGACCCTGTCGAACGCCTTCTCGGCATCCAACAGGATCACCCCCAACGGGGATTCGGTAGCCTGTGCCCAATCTAGCAAAGCTATTACTCTTCTTACATGATCGGCAGTATCCCTACCCGGGATAAACCCATGCTGATAGTCGGAAACTAGGGAAGTGATAACCATCCCTAAGCGATTGGCCAGGATTTTTGAAAAAATCTTGCTATCAGAATTGATAAGCGAGATAGGCCTATATGGCGAAGGATACAGCTCCGGTTTATCTTTTTATTATGGTGCTTTTACGCCAGGAATCTGGAACCGAGCCACTCTGAGCAGACAGAAACAATAGCATTAGTTCCCGCCGAAGCACATGTCGGTACGTCTAAATTCCAGAGGAATACCGTCTGGACCTACCGCCTTACCTGAAGCCAAAGACAGTATAGCTCCCTCCACTTCATCACAGGTTATACTTGTGGCTAAGTTCTCATTTTGATCTTGAGTGATCTTATTAGTTGTTATTCCACATCTAAAATCCTGCATCATATCCTCTCCACCAATTGTCTCTTCTTTCTGTATATAAATAATGATAATACCTGCTACAGACACCGAGAACTTCTCCAGGGGAGTCCTGAATCTGATCTAGATGGTCCTGAAGTTTGTGGATTTGTTTGGCTACTTCCCTTTGCTGCAGTCTTTTTGCTAACACCCTACCGGTATTTTCCCCAACTTCGTATACTTGAGCCATATAGAGGACAGAATTAGCAGCTACCCTCATAGCAAAATGTTGATGAATCTTCATTTTTAGAATAGCCATAGCTTTTAGGGTAGCCTCGCTATTTTTTTGCCAAATTATCTCAAAATTCTTAACTGATCTATCCAGCCTTTAATTTCCACCTGAATTTTCCGCTGTTTAGCTATAGAATAACTGAGTGTTTTGCCCCCCCGGACCCCAGCCTTGAAAGCATCCAATACAATAGGGTCAGAGACTGTGCCCCTATTGATTTAAAAAAATTCTTCAATCCAGTTTCCCATATATGAACAGTAATCAGAATCCAGCAAGAGTTTACGTTCAAACGTCCAAGCCTTCCGTTGACTCCTAGGACTGATAACGAGTTCTAAAACTACCGGGTTGTGGTCTGAGATGATCCTGGGAATAATTTCTATCTGAGCGTTCAATACTTTTTCAAATGGGATGAAAAAATAATCCAAGCGCACACATTTTTTATGTGGTGCTGAATAAAAAGTAGCTCCAAAGTCGCTCCTCTTATGGGTGTAACATACATCCACCAACCCTAATTCTCTGACCAAGCCTTGAGTTGCTTTGAAGACCTTAGTTTCTTTACCTGCATATGGGAGATTACTTGTTATATTGAAGCAGCTCTCTAGATGTAAATTAAGATCTCCACAAAAGATCAAAGGGGATGGCCATAAAGCTAATTCGACACTCAAATATAACATCACATCTGGATCATCTAGGTTAGAGCCATAAATGGAACAAATCGTCAACGGGGAACCATTAATTTGGATCTCAACAATGGCCCATCTCCCCAGAATGTCCTCCTTTACCCGTTTGCTGACCCCCAAACCATACTTAATCAGAATCGCTACCCCCTAGTAGTTGTACTCTGTCTGGTACAAGCAAGTATTTCCATGCCCAGATCTTTCAACCAGCTTCGATTATTCCAAGGGATATGGGTTTCTTGTATACAAAGCACATCAACGAGCATAGCCTGCAAAATTTGGGCCATTATTCCACTTTTTCTCTTATCATTTAAACCACATATGTTCCATGAACATATACACAATTTACAAACCGTCATTATGTCTAAACATTATCAATTCCTGTCTACCCAGCCCAGCCCCAAGACTACTCTTTTTGTCACTCCAAGAAAAGAAAAAGTTGTAATCTTTCATATTAAAAACAGTACCATAACCTAGATGCATTCCAAACGATAAACACAGACAGTGCATCCCCCAACCCCCCAACTCCCCCCACTCTCCCCCACCCCACACACACCCAAACCTCCCACACCCCCATCCCCCCACCCCTCCCAAATGAGGCATAAGGACTTAGTCCTCTGTGATGGGAAGCGGATAGAAAAACGCTCTCCCACCCCCGATACAAATATATAGGGGGAAAATGAGGTGAAAAAAAGAAAAAACACAGCAGGAGGAAAAGCAGTCAGAGAAAAAGCAAATATACATAAGATAAAAGGGCAGTGCACATATCAAACAGTCCCCGAAGTGATCACTAAATATTATCTATATATAGATTAGCCCTATTATCCCTCACTCCCCTTCAGATTGAGCTCAAGAATTCCTTTGCTACATTTTTGGATATAAAAAACTGCGCTTGCCCCTTATGGATAATTTTCAATTTAGCAGGGTTAAGTAAGAAGGCCTGTGCCCCCTTTTCCTGAAATAAGGGGATCATTTGGTGCAGATGCCACCTCTGACAAAAATGAGGACGAACGAAAAATTCACATCCTTTTCCCCCTCTCTTCCTGTCTGGTCGTGCTAAACTATAGATTGCTTCCCTTGACAAAAAATTATTAAGGCTAATCAAAATCGCTCTTGGCATCTCAGTTGAGCCCCCAGCACTGGTCCGCAGATTAAATGGAAACAT
This sequence comes from Triturus cristatus, assembly GCF_964204655.1. Lineage (NCBI taxonomy): Eukaryota > Metazoa > Chordata > Amphibia > Caudata > Salamandridae > Triturus > Triturus cristatus. The sequence continues at coordinate 237,186,617 of NC_140584.1, read as the reverse complement.
GTGAGCTCTCTGAAGCTCCACATTCAAGTCCCATTGCTTAAGCTATGGAAAGGCTTCAGAGAATAGTTCAATTACAAACTGCTATGTGTCTTTGCCTTCCAGTCCTTCAGGTATTCCTAGGATCCATAAATTGTTCCTTCTGGAGCGATTTTCCAATTCCGTCAGCTTCCAGGTTGTATCATCTTTCAAAGACTGCAGGGATGAAATAATGGCCTTCTGCTGGACTGTTTCATCCTCCAATACTGAAATCCTGGCCTAAGCTTCCCCAATTCTTGCAGAAAATTCTGTGCAGGTCTTTGCACCTCGATGCACAGTGTTTTGTAGTTTTCGCACTGCGCCCTGAATTCGGAGCCCTTCTGCCGTAGTCTCCTCTCAATGGGCCATTATACTTTGGTAGATGGTGGAGAGGGTAATTTCTACTTGTACTGGCATTTCTAAGCCTTCAGCTTCTCTGGAATTCAATCCCTGTTCCACATCGCCGCCACATTGAGGAGAATACGAATAGTCCCAGACTAATGATCCAGCAAGACCAGCAGAACCTTTTTCCAATGGGTGATATGATTCCTTTTGCTTACGAACAGACCCCTTACTCTTCTCATCATCATCCAACAGTTGGCTGCCTATATCACTTTTGTCATCTGCCCAATCTCTCCCAACACTCTCATTTTCAGAAGAGTAAGAGGGATCTGACATGGAATAAAACTTATCGCCAGAGTCTATATCTCTGACCGCCTCTTTAGACGGTTGTTCCGTAATCCAGAGCCCCGAAGTCTCTTCTACTTTTTCTAAATGATTACCTGCCACATTATTTATTTTCTCCAGGGCCTGATTAGCCTCTTTAACCTCTGAAAAGTTGGGCACAGGCAAAGCAGCTGTAGCAGATATAATAGGTTCCTTTCTTGGTATTACCGCACTAATAATCAAACTCCCATCTGGAGCCTGCTCACTCTTAGATGCCTTGGATTGTGTGGATCCTGCCTTCCCCACCACAGATCCAATACTTTGCAAATTACCGCTACTATCCACTAAACTGCTCTGAATAGTCCCGGTACAGCCGCTCTCTTCACCTGCAGTTACCTCAGTAGCAGGATCAATACTGTGTGCTGGCAGAGGTGGCGGTATTGCAGCTACAACATTGTTGCTTATTGTAGTTTTGTTACAGCCATCTGATAAAGCACTCACCTCCGCGTCCACCGGGCTCTTCACTTTTTCCGATTGCTTTTTGAAGAGTCCCGGGACCGTTTGATGTTTTCGAGCGATGCTGCCTCCTTTCTGCCCCGGACCTGGGGGGGAGCCGTTAACACCGCGGCGTGCTCCGACATCGCCGCTTTTTCCGACACCAGCCTTTGTCGGACTCTGGATACAAGAGACTGCTGTTGTTGCCGGTGGGGCCCGGATCTTGGAGCCCCTGGCTACACTCTTCGGGGCCATTACAGAAGCCGACAAGCACAGGGGGAGCTCCGAGCGTGGCCTACATGCAGAGCCCGCAGAGCGCCAGCTCAAAAGACCAGCACACCATGAACCCCACGCCCAGATAGGTATGATTTTCCGAATGTGCAGAAGCCGAGATTGCCAGAGCATTCCTTGCTATTTTTAAATTTTAATTGTCCAAACCATCATCCAGGCTATCTTAGCGAAGTGAAAAATATGGCGGGGGAAGGGAGGGTTACTCCGGGAGAGCGTCCGCAACCAGCTTACTCAGCCAGGTGACCGGCCGCCATCTTGCCCCAATAGGAAGTTTTAAGGGGCATATTATCAAGCCAGGCGATAAAATTGAAACCACTCCTAGAATTTCTTATTCTCAAAAGTGACATATCATCCCAACATCCCTTTAGATGTGAAGGACATCTAACCTGAGCTTCAATTGGAATTCCATAGAGCATATTATCAAGCCCATTATCGCCGTTTTAGCGGCAGTTTTCTGCTGCTTAAGCGGCGATAATTTTATCGCCTTGCTTGATAATATGCCCCCAAGTTTCTAATCAATTTTTCCATCAATGATGAGTCCACTCCCAAGTTTACTAGTGTTAAAATATTTAGGACTGTTCCAAAAACCATTGGTGGATGCATGGAAACACCCATGCTCCACCCATGGAATGTCATCCCAGGGGAGAGTAGTGCAAGGAAGTGTCTCACGCTGCCTTGCGTTACTCCAGATTTACTATGCCACACAGAGATACACACGATGGCTCTGCGTGTCATAGTAAATGTCACTTAAGGGCTTGCATTGTCCTTGCATCACCATGCACAAACCATAGATTAAACTGGCCCTAAGGCTCTGATTCAGACTTTGGTGGAAGGGTACTCTGTCATAAATGTGTGACGCATATCACGTTTTATAATAAAGCCCATACTATATAATACACTTCTAATAAGTACGTGGGATATACTCCACTTTTGTGAGGGAGCAACTCATACACCAAACTCTATATCAGACCTTAAATGCGATTTATCTAAGAAAGCTACAATTTACTAAATACTTGCTCCTTTTTCATTCTGTGTGCAACTACTGTTATTCCAGATCTTACCCTTCCACATAAATCTCAGAGGTTAGCTCACTGTCGCATCTTGTGCGGATAAGTAATGTGTATCTAATTAACAAAAGGCTCATGGAAATATATGAAGGGCTAATTCTTTCCTTGGTACAAATGACATAGTTATAAATATGAACATTAACTTACACAACAAACTAATTGTAAATTCTGGTGTACAGTAATGATTGCAATAATCAATTCTCCTAAATAATTACCCGTTTTATGTATAATATTGCATTTCAGGGCAAACACATAATGCTCATCATAATTCAAAAAGTTTCCGTGACCTATTTATTTATAAAGAATATCACTTAGCGGTTACATTAGGGCAAGTAACAGCTGGTGACAAGGAGATGTCCTACAGTGTTTTTCTATCTTCGCATTCTGCATCTAAAGCAAGATAGCTTTCATAAAAAAATACCTTAGTTAGTGGCATTCCCTCCTTTGGGGAGAAAAACATGTCACACCACATTTTCTGTATTTTGCAATCATGTTTTCAGCAGTGTCAAATCTCTGTTTTATTAGCATGAAGGGTAAATGGGAATGATATGCTGATGCTGCTGAGAAAACTTTGAAGTCGTTAACTTTTTATTTAGCTTATTTACGCGCATGCCTGGTGTGAGCTTTTGTGCTTGCCAAGATGTCTCTTGGCACAATTTAACTATTACATTTCAAGCAATACATGGTTTTAAAAAAACGATTGTGCCAATTGAACTATAGATCAGTTAGTTGTCATTTGCTGCCAGCTGGTTGTGCTTTGCCGCTTTATTTGCTTATTGTAGCGCTGTCTCGTCACCTCAAACCCTTTCTTGGTGACTAGAAACATGAAGGGAAACTAAGGCACTGCCTTCATTCCTCTGAGCAGAAGTGATAGTGACGTCAGTAGGGGGCATATGTATCAACATCTCCATTTGCGATTCTCAAATAGCGATTTTTAATGAATCGCTATTTGAGAATTGCAAAACGGGATGTATTTAAAAATTCGCAAAACTTTTGCGATTTCTTAAAATTCCTTAATTGCGATTAGCAAATTGCGAAATCGCAATTAAGGAATACCTTCCCATTCATTTCTATGGGCCAGGAGACCCATAGGAATGAATGGGAAGTAATTCTCAATTTGCTAATCGCAATTTGAGAATAATTTCAAAGGTCCAAGGGTGTCATGATGACACCCTGATGCACCCCTGAAATGAGCATGTGTGTGCATATGGCGCACATACATGCCCTAAGGGCATGTATGTGCGCCACGTGGCACTTTGTAAAATTCCAAAAAGTGCATTTTTAACAGAAATCGCAAATTACCACCAACTAGAAGTGGGTGGTAATTTGCGATTACTTAAGGATAATTCGCAATGCTGTGGTGCGTGCTACATATCATTTATGAAATCGCAATTTGCCATTTCTTAAATGCTTACGCAAAATTAAGAAATCGCTAAATTAGCGATTCCTTAAATTTGCGATAAGAATTTGCTCATACATCCCGTTTAGCGAATTTTTAATCACAAACGCTGTTTTTTGCGAATCGCAGCGTTTGCGATTAAAAATTCGGTTGATACATATGCCCCTAGGTGTCTAGAAGTTGAAAGTGGTAATTACTTGAGGTATTGGAGGCCTGCATACAATCCATAGAGATGCTGTGATCATTCAGAAAAAGTAGGAGGGGTGATTCAAGTAGTTTTGGTGTGAGGCAAAATGATTTTTCAACTGAAGATTTACAGGTATCTTAATTGAAAGCATGTTGGGTTGATATGTCACTTTTGAGAATAAGAAAGTCTAGGAGTGGTTTCAATTGAAGGCCACCCCCTTATTTCTTATGGTGAAATCCAGTATTTGAACTATACCTTGCAGAACTCCATCTCAGAGTTTAGCTCAGAGTGTACAGAGAATAATTTCTTGGGGAAATTTAGCCCTTTTGCTTCTACAGCTTTAAAGATGTTTTAGGTCTGAATGACACATGCAAAAACAACAATTGATGGACAGAATGCAGAATGACGCCATCATAATTTAAATGCATGCAGAGTTTGGATAATTTGCTTGGTAATCTCCGTACCTTTTGAATCTCTTTTTTGGTGTTCCATCATTAGGGACTACAGGGACTTGCCCTTATGCCACCGCAGGTTCGCACCTCTAAGGGGCCCAAAGCCCTACATTATACCATGTCCAGAAGGTAGCCAGAAGAAAACACAAAAAGCTTCCCTTTATCTGGCACTTCTTAGGAAATATTTTTGTCACCTCATCATGGTGGACTCACTCTGATTCCAGGAAAGTGAGTAAAATCATTAATTGTATCCAGACATTACAAGGTCTACCTGCTCATGTGGTTTGCACCATACCTTTTGGCATTGCTAGTGAATTGTAACATGCAAATATTGTGCACTGCAATTTGTAATATAGTAAAAGGAGCAGGTTGAACAAATCATAGGTGGTTAACTGATATTTTCAAACATCGACTGAAACATATCCTTCCAAGTGGCATTTTCTTGCCCTAACCATTTAATGCCTGCTTCCACTGTCCTTGGTCACATGACTGTGAATAGCTTAGCTGTTAGACTTTGGGTATTCCTCCCAGCCAGTGAGAAAACGAGAGACTAGATGTTGGCAGGATGAGCCATCCTGACAGGATGGTATTGGGTGTGGCGGGGCTATCCCTTGAACCACAGACATTTCAAGGTCTTGACTTCAGCACTCACAAAGGAACCCGGCACTAGTCTTTTGTCAAAAGTTTCTTGGAGCCTTGGCGGGGAAGGGAAGAACCTTCCAGAAGCACATGTGGGAGTAGCCTAGAAGATTCCCCCAATTCAAAGACTGGCATCAGGTATACATATTGGACCCTCAGAACAGCTCTTCAGTACACCCCTAGACCTGTGGAAGATTTCAGAAGGACTGCCTGGAACCCAGAAGAAAGCCCTGCTTCTGGAGGCTCCCTTGTTCTCCAAAAGACTGCCCTGCTGCTTTGTAGAGGACTGCCCTGCTGTTATGAGGACTGCTTTTCTCCCCAGAGGACTACCATGCTGCTAGAAGCTTGCCTTGCTGCTTGAACCTTTAACCCAGGACTACCAGAATACTCCAGGGGCTAGTTGACTGGCCTCCTATGTGAGCATGTGAGCTGTAGGGATAGTGGACTTGGCCACTGATGGCATGAGTCTTAACTCCTCAAGTGGTCTCCCTAGGTCCAGAATCCTTGAAAGAGGTGTTAGAGGTACTCCTCCCTACCTAACTGTTGGTGCCACCAGAATCGATGCAGCCCGAAGCAATTTGATGAAGGACCTCACATCTCAGCTCCTGATTGCTGGCCTTATGAGGACTGATGCAGAGCAATGCAATCCAATGCACGACTTCACATCCCAGCCCTTGCAGCTCCTCATCGGAACCAACACAGCACGAGACAAAGCCTTGCATCAAGGACATAAGGTGCAATTCTTCCCAGGACTAACCTGATCCCTGTATCCAGATTGTGCCCCATCATGTTCAGCCTGAACTTGTGAATTTTTCCTGGTCCAGTGCAACCAGATAACCTCAGCTGGTGCTTTGTGCTTTTAGGTGCTATATCCACGTAAAACTTTGAAATGGCATATCTCTAGTTCTACTGATTGGACTTTTGTAGTTCTAGTATCATTGTATTTATTAAAAGTTATTTTATTTTTTCAAGTTGGTTTAGGATTTTTTCTGAGTTGTGTTTTCACTTTATTACTGCTTGTGTGCTACATAAATACTGCCTCTAAGTTAAGCCTGATTGTTTTTGTGTCAAAATAACAGAGTTAAGCATAGGTTAATTTACTAACTTTTGTGGTTCACCCTTACAGGATTGAGGTGGTTGCTGTGTGATGCCTCCCCTCTTAGCCAAGAACCCAATATCTTACAGCCATGCCTGATGCCAATCCATATAATTTGATATTCCACAGTATATCACAATGGCTGCAGCGAGGGCACAAGTCCACCATTGAGTGCATTATGCATAACAGAAACTGGCAGTGGTGTGTGTCTTGTGGCAGAACTAGGGATAAAGATAAATAGTTTAATCCACAAGTGAGTTTGCATTGCCTCGCCTATGGGGCAAGTGATTTGTGGGTGGTAATGTTTTACCTCCTTGGACTTAATTTTTTAGTATCCATAGTGAATGTTCTTTTCAGAGCTTGAGTCTACCACAGACCGAGCATGTACTTTCCTGGCATAGTGTTTGACTTTTACTCTTAACTGTCAGCATTTGACACAAAAGTCACGCTAAGGATAGAAGGTCTAGCAAAGGAATAAAGTCCATTCTCATCCTGACAAAAGGACAATAAAAAAGGGCTGAAATATGCTGTCTACTATATGATGAAGACATTTTCTCATAAACCTAATTACCCCACCACACTTGCTTTCAATCCTGCACGAGTAGGGCTCGAATTAATTATTGAAAAGATGGAAATTCCTACAAAATGCTTTAGATGAGAAAAGAACAATACTGGAATTCTATGTCCATGCAAATTCATAAAAAACGTCAGAGTGTAAGGCTGTCAAGCATCTTGCTTGCTGGAGAGGAACAATACCAATAATGAAGCATGCCACTTAGCTTGGTTAAGGAGTTTGCATCCTTTTAATAAAAATCCATTCTCAGCTTCCCAGATTAGCCCAGCCCTTAGTGCAGAATGGGCGGTTGTATGACATAATTTCGAAAGACAAAAATTCGACCTACAAAAATATCGCAACAAAAATATCGTGGTCAAGAATATCGACATCCTATCTACAACATGGTAAGTACAAAAATATCGATAATTTAATATCGATGTCAAAAATATCGTAATTCAAAAATATCGGTTTTTTTTTAGTTTAAAAATATATGTAAAATAAACCAAATAATACTTATAAATCAAAGAAACATAATTAAATATATTGTATAATATGTAAAATTTATAATAAATATATATAATTAAATGAAACTTTAATTAAACATATATATAATATATAATATATACACTTACTTAATAATTACTTTTAATAATAATTTCTATAACATATAAATTATTAAATATTTATTTAAATTACCAATACATCTATACACATAAAACAATAACATTAATAAATATTAAATAATTACATATAGCAAATAATAATCAATAATTTTAATTTGAATAATTTTTATTATTAATTATATATTACAATAGCTAAAATATTACAAAACATATTTAATATCAGACACAATAAAACTACTAGTCCAACTTCAACAAAAACAACAGTAAGGAAAATGTTGGATAGCGTAGGGGTAAAAATATCTATTCCAACTCCCGAGAGTGCAACAGTAGGGAAAACATTGGATAGCGTAGGAGTAAAAATTACTATTCCAACTCCAAAGAGTGCAACAGTAGGGAAAGTGTTGGATAGCGTAGGGGTAAAAATTACTATTCCAACTCCAGAGAGTGCAATAGTAGGGAAAATGTTGGATAGCGTAATGGTAAAAATTACTATTCCCACTCCAGAGAGTGCAATAGTAGGGAAAGTGTTGGATAGCGTAAGGGTAAAAATTACTATTCCCACTCCAGACAGTGCAACAGTAGGGAAAACGTTGGATAGCGTAGGGGTACAAATAACTATTCCAACTCCAAAGAGTGCAACAGTAGGGAAAACGTTGGATAGCATAGGGGTAAAAATTACTATTCCAACTCCAGAGAGTGCAATAGTAGGGAAAGTGTTGGATAGCGTAAGCGTAAAATTTACTATTCCCACTCCAGAGAGTGCAATAGTAGGGAAAGTGTTGGATAGCGTAAGGGTAACATTTACTATTCCCACTCCAGAGAGTGCAACAGTATAGAAAACGTTGGATAGCGTAGGGGTAAAAATAACTATTCCAACTCCAAAGAGTGCAACAGTAGGGAAAACATTGGATAGCGTAGGGGTAAAAATTACTATTCCAACTCCAGAGAGTGCAATAGTAGGGAAAGTGTTGGATAGCGTAAGGGTCAAATTTACTATTCCCACTCCAGAGAATGCAATAGTAGGGAAAGTGTTGGATAGCGTAAGGGTAAAAATTACTATTCCAACTCCAGAGAGTGCAACAGTAGGGAAAACGTTGAATAGCGTAGGGGTAAAAATTACTATTCCCACTCCAGAGAGTGCAATAGTAGGGAAAGTGTTGGATAGCGTAAGGGTAAAAATTACTATTCCCACTCCAGACAGTGCAACAGTAGAGAAAAGGTTGGATAGCGTAGGGGTAAAAATTACTATTCCAACTCCAAAGAGTGCAACAGTAGGGAAAGCGCTGGATAGCGTAGGGGTAAAAATTACTATTCCAACTCCAGAGAGTGCAACAGTAGGGAAAGCGCTGGATAGCGTAGGGGTAAAAATTACTATTCCCACTCCAGATAGTAAAACAGTTGGGAAAGCACTAGATAGCATAGTGATTCTATTAACATTATAACCAATTTAATAATTTCTTATAAAAAAATTGCATGTTAACAATGTTTAAAAAAAAAAAATATTATTAAATACCAATTATGTAAAATAAATATTTAAATAAATAAATTTTAATTACATCCCACACTATTCCCCCTTTAACACACAACACACTACACATAAAAATTCACATAATTAATTTAATTATGAATTAATCACTTAATAAAATTAAATCACCAATTAATTACTAATTAACAATTAATAATTAACTATAACAATAAAGAAATATTATTAATAAACTAATTATAATTTATATAATTAACAAAATAATAAAGTAATTTTACAATTAATAATTAATTAAAAATTAATTAATCTATTAATCACATTAATTACCAATTATTAATTGATTACAAATTAATTAATCATAAATACCAATGAAACAATACATATTAATTCATTAATTATAATTACATTACTTCCCACCCTATTCCCCTATAAACCCACAACCCACTACACATTAAAATTCACATAATTAATTTAATTATCAATTAATCACTTAATAAAATTAAATCACCAATTAATTACTAATTAACAATTAATTAATTAACAATAAATAAATATTAATAATAAACTAATTATAATGTATATAATTAACCAATTAATAAAATAATTGTACAATTAATAATTAATTAACAATTAATTAATCAATTAATTACCAATTATTAATTAATTACCAATTAATTAATCATAAATACCAATTAAACAATACATATTAATTCATTAATTATAATTAAATTACTTCCCACCCTATTCCCCTATAAACCCACAACCCGCTCTGATACTAAAACGCTAAATTAAATGTAAAATAATTATAAATCTCTAAACATTTATTTTTAAATGTATTAAAATACATTACAATAATCTTTCACATACAAATAAAATACATATTAAATGACATTACACTAAATAAATATCGATATTATTGACATCGAAATTTTTACTTACGATATTACTTACATCGATATTAATTACTTCGATATTATTTACTTCGATATTACTTACCTTGGGATCGATATTCTGTCCATCGATATTCTTGACTTCGATATTCTGTACCTACGATATTAAAAACACGATATTATTGTAGGTCGAAATTTAAAACTCGATATTTTGGCTAACCACCGAATGGGCAGGGTTTGACAAGGCCTTTGAGAGGGTGACTGCACAAGGGGTGGCAGGACAAGAGATAAGGAAACAGGTTACAAATAGACAGTTCATGCAAACCCTTTTATACTACTGTTGTTAGCCATTTATTATTTGGCGTGAAATCATTTTGAAAACAAACTATTTGAATAACATAGGATTATTATATGAAATGCAGGAGGGCATAGTGTTTTGTGTTCTGTTTCCTAAAACAAAAACTTTCAATTTCTTCTGGAAACACACCCTGCTCATAATGAATATGTATTGAATATAGGGGCATATTATTAAGCATGGAGTTAAAATTATCGACACTTTAGCGGCAGAAAACGGCCGCTAAAGCGGCGATAATGGGCTTGATAATATGCACTTGAGAATTCCAATAGAAGCCCATTTTGTCCCCAAAACATGGGCAATTATCAAGCCCATTATCGCCGCTTTAGCGTCAGTTTTCTGCCGCTAAAGCGGCGATAATTTTAACTCTGTTTCTTGATAATATACCCCATAATTGGTGATAAAACATGTCTGAAGTGATACTCAACGCAGGCTGAGTGAAATCCAAGTACTTTATTATGCTAGGTACAGAGCGAGGGCAATAAACTGCATCTAGTCCAGCTCCCAGTAATCAACTGCCCCCAACCTCCCCTGTAAGCATCCCAAGAACATAGAACTGCCTACGAATATAAACAACACACAAGCTCAGTCAAGGACCCTAGTAATTAAATATAAACCCACAACAATGTACACTCAGAATCGAGTGCAAGCTGGGGTCAAGGCATTCCTCTAAATTACCTTTTGGCTAATTCTAACAATCTTAACACATTTAAGATAAGAATTGTTGTGAATTATGGTGCACTTTGTTATCAAAAGCTCATTATTATTAGTGGTCGCGCGGTAGGCTCCTAATATTTTCAATCCAAAAACTTTGTTTTCAGAATTTTCTGAAGTTGTCATTGATATGTCATCCTGACCTTTCTGTATAGGCCTTTGAAGTAAATTAGCATGGGAGAAGATTTTACTTAATCTCACCCTGTTAAGTCTTTTAATTGATTACACTGGTGCTTATCAATTCATGCACCACTCCAGCATTCCTGTAAGGCCTAAGGCCCTTATATATTGTTTCTCAGACTGTTTTCTACATTTATGATTATTATTATACTACAATATATATTTTATGGGTCTTGAGAGTGTGCCTATTCATATTCATATACTCGCATGATGGGTACAGTTTTAGCATTAGTATAAAGAATTTTTCATGAGAAAAATTGTGAAAATGTCCTTGACTCAGATTACATCAATAATGATGAGGACAGTTTCTAATAATATCTTTAAGAATCAGTGTAAAACAGTGTTTTCAACTCTCTCAGAGAGTGAGCAACATTTTTTACTTCTAACTGTCTTTTTATATCAGGTTTGCAGACTGAGAAGACAAACATGGTCCTTGAATGCTACTCCAGGTGATCTGCCTTCGGCTTTCAGTTTCGCAACAGACTTCTTAGAGTGCTATAAGAAATTGAGTTATTGTTTGAGGGGTGGTAAAACTCTACTCAAGCAGGAACCTCAATCATTGTCAAGGTGAAATCACAAGAAAACCCGAAATGAACCTGTGATCAACCATCTGCAATTCTGCAGAAGATGCATCGCACTGCAGAGGAGATGTGTTAGTTCTGCTGGATCCACAGATGTGCTGGCAGAGCATCTTCAGGTCCACTTCCATGCATCCTGGATGGGTCCACCTGGGAGAGCAGTACTCACAGATGGCAGGTTCCTAGTGCTGAGTTCAAGGTTGTTGGAAGTCGTTATGTCCCTGAGGCTTCTGATCAGTAGGCCAGCCAACTAGCCCTTGAAGTCACTCTGACTTCCTGGGTTCTGAGATGGAGTTCCAGTCCTCCTCACCCAAGCAAGAGGGTAGCAGGGCAGAGGGTCAGCACAGACTGGGAAGCAGTCCTTCAGAGAAGCAATCCAGCAGAGTGACAGTCCTTTCAGCTGCACAGCAGTGTCTCTTCCTGGCAGAGCCCACAGGTCCAGAAGGGTACTGAAGAGTTTGGATCAGAGGTTTAATATTTATACCTAGGGCCCACTTTGAGGTGAAAGAACCTTCTAGAGGTTTCCATCCTCCTGGGGTGTCAGCCTCAGGCATCCCCTTCCTCCCTGTCCTGACCGCTTCTTGTGTGAGGTCACAATAGGCCAGAGTCAAACCCTTTGAGAGTACTCAGGCAGAGCCTTTGTGATGTGCAAGTGTGGTAGGTAACAACTCCTCTCCCTCGTTAAGTCAGAGAGGGCCATCCTGCCAACACCCATCTTCTATTTATCTCACTGTTCTTGGAGCAATACAGAAATACCAACTGCCAGCTACACCTAGTGATGTGACCCAGGATCAGGCTGCAGACACCAAATGGCTAACACAAGAAAATGCCAACTTTACAAACTGTAAAATGTAAACAGACATGTCCACCTTTTTAAACACTCCACCCTACTGTTAAATTCAAGAAGCTTCAGTGCCAGGTAGATTTCTTCAAGTTTATGGGAGTAAGCAAAGCATAAACAGCACCAACGTTTTTCCCGTCTTCCTCCCAGCTCCACGGAAAATGATCACTCACCCCGTACATTCCAATCGTGACCGCATCACGTCCACAATGCTGCAGGTCACGAGCAGGCACGAGATTACAACACATCCCATCCTCGTTGCCAGTGTTAAATTCAAGAAGCTTCAGTGCCAGGTAGATTTCTTCAAGTTTATTGGAGGAAACAAAGCATAAACATCACCAACGTTTTTCCCGTCTTCCTCCCAGCTCCACGGAAAACGATCACTCACCCCTTACATTCCAATTGTGACCGCATCACATCCACAATGCTGCAGGTCACGAGCAGGCACGAGATTACAACACCTACCTTCTGGGCTGTTCTGGGCCTTCCCTAGTGGTGGCACATATGGATTAAAAAGGAAGTTTTGGGGCTGGCTAGAGGTTTATTTTGCCAGATTGACAACTTAAAACTTTATGCATAGGCTGCAAAGGCAGGCATGAGGCATGCTTAATGGGCTGCCTACAGTGCTTAATTTTGTAAAAACATAAGTTACAGGGCCCTTGTCAGGAGGCCACTGCAGCTTGCACCTTCAATTGCCACTCCCAACATTGCCAATGACAGTAACTACACAACTACTAACCATCACAGACATACACGTATGACAATTGAGTCTGTTTGCGGTCCCCAAAGATTTAAGAGTAGATTGGGCAGCAGGCATTTGTTTTTAATGTATATTGAATTAATAAATATTTGTTATTCTGCTTACCTTTAAATGGCACAGACAGCACCACCATTTGGCAGCTATCTTAAGTGCCAGTGCTGACAATTAAGTGCCAGTGCTTTGCAGCAGAAACCACCGGCTCAAATCAAGCACTGGCTGCTTAAGTGGGAGGTACAATCAGTGCTGCAAGCCCACTAGTATTATTTAATTTACAGGCCCTGGGCACATGCAGTACCACTTTACTAGGAACGTACAAGTAAATTAATTATGCCACTTGGGTGCCAGCCAATTTTATTATGTTTTAAGGAAAGAGCATAAGCATTTTAGCACTGGTTAGCAGTGGTAAAGGCACAGAGTCCTAAAGCCAACAAAAAACAAAGACAGCAAAACAGGAGAGTTGAAGGCAAACTGTTAGAGGAGAACCATGCCAAGGATGTCAGGTGTAACAGATGGATATTGTATTTGTAATTGTAAATGTAATTTATATAGAGTATACTACTCCTGACGTAGCATTGAAGCACTTTCATTGAGCAGCACGCTACTCTGGAGACCAAGATTATGGAAAAATAGTTAGTAGAATAGTAACATATACTTCCTATTTCCTAGTGGATTAGTTGTGATAAATTTGTTAAGTTTGTGCTCTTGAGTTCTTGTGTATTTAGTAGTGTTTTGAGCAGGGACAGACTAAGGGGAGTGGATTAGAAAATAGAAGACATAAGATGTAATTGGAGGTAGTGGGCATGTGCGCCTGTTAATTAAATAAATTAGCTAAAAAGGAGGAGGGTGTTTGAAGTAGATGCCTGGTAGAAAGGTTTGGAATAAGTAAGCAAGAGGAGGGATACGACAAAAATTTAAGGGACTAGGGGCCAGATGTACACCAAATTTTCCAGTTGCAACCAGCCTGATTTGCAGAATAGGGCTGTTTGCGACCGGAAAAATGTGTTTTATAATGTACAGATTGCAAAATGTGATTCGGCAACTTGTTACTGAATCACATTTTGCATTTACAATCAATCAATAGTAACTTTATTTCGGTCAAAAGACCATAAAAGCACAGAATAAAAATACCACTACAGTATACAATTTCATTACAGACAAGGAGAGACTTCCGCCAGTTGCCTATGAAGTAGTGTAGTTTTGATTATCCAAAACCATAATCATTAATTAGTTATAAAAATCATTACCATATAATATATACAAATATGGATACTGTTGAGATTTCTTTGTAGTATGCATAATTGATCAAACACCAAAGAATAAACAGATCTAAAAATACTGCAAGATGGGCAATCCAAGAAATCCATCATTCATAACCTTACTACATCTACAATATAAAAACACATTTAGCTAATTCATCTCAGGCCAAAAAGACGTATTATATTCAGCATATAAATCTTAAAAATAGAAAATGGCTCAAAATTAGAAATGTCATAAAATAGGATAAAAACACTTTAAAAAAGTTTAAAAAGTGCCTGGATCACAATCAAAGATTTACGCAGTATACACAAAGGTTCACATATCACTTTACAAGGCCCCTGCGTAAATGCCACATCGAATTTAAGAATCAAGAGACTGCAAATACTATTGGAGGATTGGTATCGTGTTTTAATATGCTGAAGGCCTCTGTGTGTAACCTAACCCCATGGTTGCGACATATTTGTGTTATCCATCGTTTACTTGGGAGAGTATATGCCGGGCAAAAGAATAGTACGTGAATTTCGGACTCTTCCCTGTGGGTACATGCAGGACAGTTCTTCTTGTTCTCTTGGTGCCCATTTGCTAGCAAGGGCATTTAGAGGGAGGTTCCCCACTCTAAATTACAGATAGAGTTTCCTGTCCTGCAGGGGATAGATCAGGTCCAGGAACTCTTCTTTCCTATATTCAGCCTTAACAAGCAAAAACTCAGCAGTCATCGAACCCCCTGTGGCACTTCCCTGGATGACCAGCAAGTTATCCTGTCTATAAAGGTGCACTAAGTCTTGCCTAGATGTTGATAAGCATGATAACTCTGGGGTTAGCCAGAGATCCAGCCTACCTAGCCTAGCCAAGAGATCCTTGATAAACAATAACCACGGATTCTTTTTAGTGGTTTTAATAGAAAGGATCTCCCTCACCTCGTCTCTGTAGGCGGAAAGTTCTAGGGTCACCCACACCCTGCGCCAAAATGTAATGGGCCTCAGGGCAATTTCTTCATTTATGGGCAGCAGGCCCAAGTCCATACGAAGGGGGACTAGAGGGATTCTGGGTGGGAGACCTACTACTTGTCTCATGAAGTTATTCTCTATTTTTACGAGGCTGGAGGCAGATATGTGTCCCCACAGTTCAGCCCCATATAAGGCAGCCCCTTTTGCCTGGGCTTTATATATTTCTACTGCGGGGGCCACTAACCTATATATGGTTGACCTGTGGAATTTCATTATCCCACCCACCGTCTCTGATAGTTTTAGTCTGGCCTTGTCTATTTGGGGTTCCCATGCAAAATCTTCTGATAAAGTAATGCCTAGGTGATCAAATATCCTCACCCATTCCCGGGGTGTACCATCAAGAGAGGGATTTGACGAGTAATTTTGGGGGTGTTGAAGATCATATATTTTGTCTTGATTAAATTGATCTCCAGACCCCGCTTAGTACAAAACTCGACGAATCCGTTCAAAATGCGTTGACTGCCTGATAAAGTTTTGGACAACAACAAAGTGTCGTACGCAAACATCAGCGCGGGTATCTTCCCCAAACCCAATTTCGGGGCATCATTATCCTTAATGTTATTAAAATGGTCAATGAGCCCATTGATATAAAGACAGAATAGGGTTGGGGCAAGGACACATCCCTGGCGTACCCCCTTTTTAACATGGAAACGCGCGGATAATTTCCCTTGTTTCCCGCTTCTAACTTGCACGTAGATCCCTATGTGCAGCCTCACCAGGACTTTAAGGAGATAGGGTGGAATCCCTAGGTCGTTTAAAACTTCCCAAAGTTTCCCCCTAGGAACCAGATCAAAAGCCGACTTCAGATCAACAAAAATAAGATAGAGGCAGCCACCCTCCATCTTAGCTGTTTTCCAGAACAACAATTGTAACCTAAATATCTGGTCCACAGTTGAGGTATTTGATCTGAAGCCGGCTTGGTAGGGGCTTAAAATGCCTTCCTCCTCTATCCAGCTTTGGATGCGATCAAGAAGGAGCCCATCAGTTTTTGTGAAATATCAATAAGGCTGATGGGTCTGTAATTAGATGGTAAAAGTGGGCAACCCTTTTTATAGATGGGAACAATCTCGGCCCCACACCAGGTATCTTGCGGGGCCATGCCCCTCAGGATGGCATTGAATAAAGCACATAAATAAGGAGTCCAGATTTTTGGTTCCATACAAAAAAGCTCCCCGGGAAGTGTATCTACACCGGGGGCTTTGTTAGGGGATAGTCTATTAATAGCGTTCCAAACTTCGGTCAAGGTGATATCAAACAATCCTTCTGGGTGGAGCTCATGCAGGGAATCCAAAAAGGCTGTTTTGGCACCCACCAAATCTCCCCCAGCATAAAGGGCCCCAAAGTGCCTCTCCCAGGCTTCTGGCGACATGTTGGGCTCCCGGGCCGATTGGCCTTCCTGATTTCCCACACTTACTAGGGCCCAAAATGATTTCAAGTCTCTATCCTTCAAGGCAATCCTAAGTGCCTCCCAATTCTCAGTTTCCCAATTTCTTGTTTCCCTTTTTAGGGTCCCTTTGTATATTACCCAGAGACATTTGATTCGGGTTTTATCCTTTGCCTTGACTGCAGCTATTAGATCCTGCTTTGCTTTACCGCAGGTGGCATTAAACCAGGAGTTGGTGTTGTGCTTAACTCCTCTAGATGTTGCAGTTGGATAGACTATCTCGATCAGCTTAGCGACTAGCTGCTCGTGAATTTCAGCTGCCCTCTTCTGGGTCCCATAGCAGACGTCCAGCTGGCCTAGTTCCCCCATTTCCTCTATTACTGGTGTCGCCAGCTCATATACTTTGGCAAACTTTGTTGGCAATTGTTGTATGTAGCACCACCTAACCCATCGTCTGTTGTTTGAGGGCAACACTAGGTTGGCCCCCACACTAGGCGGAGATAGAAGGTTAGAGATGCCCATATTGTCTGGGTTCAAGGACAGTACCAAAGCATTGTGGTCGCTGTCCTGTCTCTCAAGTACCTGAAAATCAAGGACCTTGTCCCAGGATTTAGTTTCCACTAAAATGTAGTCAATCAGAGATGATTGACCTTCCCTATTAAATGTATGCTGGGCCGATGGTCAGATTTAGGTCTCCCATTGCAGGCCCTAAGGGAGTGTGCCAGAGTCAATGAGTGGAGTTGGATGGCCAGCGGTGTCCAAGTTGTTATAGGGGTAATTTGTGGTTCGGGTATAGACCAGTGGCGGTCTTCTTCTGAAGGCTCACCTAGGTTTGGATCAGTAAGTGGCTCATACTGGCAATTGAAGTCGCCCCCTACAATCAGCAACGTATCTGGGTCTAGAGTTGGTAAGAAACATCCCAGTTTATCCAGGACCACTGAGGCCTGTCTATAGCTTACAGGTCTGGAATATATATTAATAAGGGCTAATTTGAGCTTAGTGGGAAATGTCAACAGAACGCATAAGATATCATTTGTTGCCATAGTTATCAACTCAGCTTGCGCCCCAATATGTGTGCCCAGCCAGATAGTTAGGCCGCCCAACAGTCTACCCCTTCCACCGGATGTGGCCAGTATTTTAAATGATGCAAGTCCCGTCCTATGGTATTCCTCCATGGCCCAGGTCTCCTGAAAGAGGCAGATGTTGTAGTTATCTATAAAGCCTCCCCAGTCTGAGCAGGATATTTTATTTTTAAGTCCTGCCAGATTCCAAGATAAGATCTTCAGACTATCCCCTACTTTTTTGGACATTTCCTGCAAGTTAGTTGTGGGGGCGCATGGGACTCCAAGGGGGTTGTTGCCCATCTGACCAACATCATGAGTCTTTGTCCAGAGATCTGGGGATGAAACTATCAGATCAGTTGATTGCTGCGTCCCCAGGCACAGTGAGTAGGCCTTTAATATCCTACCCTTCCCCGCACCATGTGCTCCAATGTTCCTAAATGCATGTGGAGTCCGGCCCCTACTATCCTCCAATGGAACCTTAGCTGGATTATCTTTAAACAAATCCCCCTGCGTTAATGGTAGGGTAGTATAGAAAATCTCATTTTTCCCTTTGTCAGAACCTATGTTAGTATTTGCGGTGATTTGGTTTCTGCCTATCAGTGGGTGGTGATTCCTAGACCTATAACCACCGCCCTCGTCGACTATTACGTGCGGATCGCCCGCATATTCCCCATTGCCATTTATGGGAGTTTGTCAATCTACCAGATCAAGGGGGCTATATCTATTGCTTACAGGGATATTGGAGCATGATATGGTATCACTATCCCATCCGCCTTGCTGTGGTTCCCCTGGGTGGGCCCTTTTTCCCCATTTTTTGTGTAACAGGCCCATCCTCTCTTCAAAGGTGCCCTGTGGATAGAAATGGCAAAGTGGTAGGGTCTGAATTTTATTACTTGTCATCAGAGTGGACCATCCTAGGATATGCTGGACTGTTCGTCTGTCCCTAAAGTTGATCAAAATGCAGTCCCCCTGGATGTCTTTCTGCCTCTGGCCTACCCAGCTGACCCTACGCACATGGATAATTTCGCTGTGCACCCAGGGTGGAAGGGGGTCTGTTGTTATTTAACCAATATGATACTTTGTTTCTTAGTTCTGTGTATGTCTCCACCCGACTAGTCTGTAGGCTAGGAACTCCAGCTAATACCACCACATACGGAGAGGAAGCTGGTGGCAGATCTATACACGGGAGACGGGATTCAATTGGGCAAGGAGAATGACCGTGTATGTTTTTGGCTCCCTCATTTGGGTGCCTATGGTCCTTCTCCCGGTTAGGTATACCCACAGGACATTTTTCAGAGCCCTTTGCTTGGATTGCAACTTCACCGTTTGGGGGGCCACTGGCTCCCATTGATGGGGTAGATGGTCCAGACCTATCGGGATGAAGGTGAGGAAAGGTAGGTGGATTGATCAAAGGAGCCATTGCTTTAGTTGGCTGCTCGGGAGCTACCCTTGAGGCTGTGTCTTTGACACACTGGACCCCTTGCAAACTAGGTGGTGGTTTAAAGCCGCAGGAATCTACTAATGATGATAATGAGTTAATTTTACTCATCACTTTGTCTATACTATTTGAGATTGCAAAATCTATGTAAGCTTTAAGGTCATTTACCATCTCTATAGCCCAGTCTGGGCTATTCCTTCCATCTTTATTGCTTAGGTCGAATATACAAGCGTTGGTGGGACTGCCAGGTAGTACGACCGGGATTTTGCATGAGCATTTTTTGCCTATATTAGATTTGCTTTTCTTTTGGGTCTTTTTAATCTTGGGTATGTTATTTTCGATACCTCCCCCATAGTCTCCCCCTTGCATTGATATTGGCGCTACTTCGCCCTGAGTTGCCATTGCATGGGATTGTATGTATCATCTAGTTGTTGGAATTCCCTGGTTGTACCTGGTTCCAAAGCTGACGAAATGGGGGGAAGTGTTGGTGTTATCGATAGGCGCCTCTCTGGGAAATGATGATCTAACGGGTACAGTTCCAGGGACGTATCAGTCTGGGGGGCTCAGCCGCAATACCTTACTTGTAAGTCCCAAGAGTGTAAAGTTAGGGAGTGGGCCCATCCCAGCCTCCTCCGGCCAGTGACGGGCAAGGACAGGCCCGCCCTTGGCCCGGGCTTCGCCCGGCACGCGCCCGGACGCGTCCCGCGAAGCGGGTGTGGCAAGGTGCTATATAGATGAGCAGCGCATCAGGTGGTGTCTGCACAGGCTTTCTGGGACCTGGAGTCCTCTTCCCAGGTCAGTGATGGATTGAGCGGCAAAGTTCAAACCCCCGCAGCAGCACCCGCGGGTGCGGCAAGGCGCTATATAGACGAGCAGCGCGTCAGGTGGTGTCTGCACAGGCTTTCTGGGACCTGGAGTCCTCTTCCCAGGTCAGTGATGGATTGAGCGGCAAAGTTCAAACCCCCGCAGCAGCACCCGTGAAGCGGGTGCGGCAAGGCGCTATATAGACGAGCAGCGCGTCAGGTGGTGTCTGCACAGGCTTTCTGGGACCTGGAGTCCTCCTCCCAGGTCAGTGATAGATTGAGCGGCAAAGTTCAAACTCCCGCAGCGGCACCCGCGAAGCGGGTGCGGCAAGGCACTATATAGACGAGCAGCGCGTCAGGTGGTGTCTGCACAGGCTTTCTGGGACCTGGAGTCCTCTTCCCAGGTCAGTGATGGATTGGGCGGCAAAGTTCAAACTCCCGCAGAGGCACCCGTGAAGCGGGTGCGGCAAGGCGCTATTTAGACGAGCAGCGCATCAGGTGGTGTCTGCACAGGCTTTCTGGGACCTGGAGTCCTCTTCCGAGGTCAGTGATGGATTGAGCGGCAAAGTTCAAACTCCCGCAGTGGCACCCGCAAATCTTGTGTGGCAAGGCGCTATATAGATGAGCAGCGCGTCAGGTGGTGTCTGGACAGGCTTTCTGGGACCTGGAGTCCTCTTCCCAGGTCAGTGATGGATTGAGCGGCAAAGTTCAAACTCCCGCAGCGGCACAATTCAGTATTTGGAAGGAGCATGCTGAGGGCGTCCATTCCAAATACCGAATTGGTACGGTATGTATTACTGTTTTGCAACCAAATTCTGGTCACAAGCCAGTAAAACTTGACCACCAGTTTAAAACTTGTGGTAATCCATCCCCCATTGATAAGGCAAGTAATAAAAAAATGTAGGGGCTGACAGTGGTCCCAGGGATCACTGCCTAATGTTATCAAGCTTTCATTATTTTCTTTTCGAACACTTCCCATTTTCATTTAGGGAAAATAGGCTGCATTTAAAAAATATATATTACTGTGTTAAAAAGCAAGCACAGACACGATGGTCTACTGAATTCTGCAGGCCATCATTCGTGTGATGGCTGTGATTCCTAATGGGTCGCAAACCGTAACCTACCTCATTAATATTCATTAGGTAAGCTGAATTGCGACCCACAAGCAAGCCTTAAATTAAATTTAATGAGTTTCATACATTGTGATTCGGAGAAAAATAATAACAAAAAACAGCACATACAAGTATAGAGCCACACCTAAATAAGTAGTGATATGCATGCATACAGATATACACGTATGATTTAGCAGAAGGCATAACCCTCTTTTTCTATACACCCATATGTACATAGAAGCTGTAATATTTAAATGGTGTGACTTAGAGATTTACCTTGTGTCTAAGTATAGAAAGCTTGTTGTTTTCAGTTTTTTCCTCCTCTTATAATAATGTATCTGCTTATAACTAGAAGTATAATTTCATATGCAGGGACTCATGTACATCAACAGACTCATCTCATACTCTTCCAATAATATTTTGTCATGTCTAAGTATGGATGCACTGTAAATGTATACACACACATACACACAAATACATACCACACATATATAAAAAGAGACAAATGCACACGTAGTGCTGTTTTTATAAATCTTTATATATTTAGTATTCTGAGAGATACCTTTGCTATAATAAGATTTACATACTGTGTGTTATATGTGTTTTCATAGCAAGAAGCATAAATCCATATACGCACACTCCTACACCTATATGTTATGTAACTAAGATTTATTTATTCGGGCAATTACATACATATATATGTACTGGCAAATGTGTATATTTATTATTATATTATAATAATTTATTTTATTTTATTTTTATTTTTTGTTTGTTTTAACTAGAAATTAAATATGTATATTCATGTATACAGACATACCCACACATCTAGCTCTAACTATGTGTGCACTAATATGTCCAACATGCACACATATAGGCACTACACTTATTAATATTGATGTTCAAGAAATAAATCCTTATATATCTGCATCCATTCATTATTTACATGAATGCAGTAATAGTTGTATGTTCAGACATACCCATGTGTGCTGTGCACATACATAGACTGTGTATACAAAAATAACTTATTATAATGTTTTCTGTTCTTTCTATTTTTAGTTTTATATCAAAACATATTCTTATACATTTCTACTATAGTTACTTTTCCCTCTAATCATATCTATCTACTCTACCCTGACATACATATTTTATCCTAGAAAGGAGCAGAACCCTATATGCAGACACACATGTACATATATATATATTCACTTAAAAAACCATAGGTTTCACACATGTTATAGTTAGCTGTACATTTCACTCGTAAAAAACCAATGAAATTCCACGTTATAGTTAGATCAGGTAACTATAACTTGCGCGCCCACAATAAACTGCTGATGACGTCACATAGTACATCACTCATGACATGGTCAGTGACATCACTCATGACATCAATGATGACATCTGAAATTACACATTGTGGATTGCGGTCGCGCAAGTTATAGTTACCTGATCTAACTATAATGTGGAATTTCATTGGTTTTTTACGAGTGAAATGTACAGCTAACTATAACATGTGTGAAACCTATGGTTTTTTAAGTGAATTTGCAAGGTTTTGTAAATGATAATTCCTAACTATAACGTGTGTGAAACCTATGGTTTTTTCAGTGAATTTGTACGGTTTTTTAAATGCTAAGTTATGTATTTATTTTTTATTTTTTTTTCTGGTTTTTCACTATGCGCACACCCTGCGCGCACGGTGCGCTTCACGCACCGTGCGCGCGCTGTGGGCGCTCGGTGCACTTCGCGCACCGAGCGCCCACGTTGCGCAGTCCATGCCGCGCGCGCCTCGCCTTTTTTTACGCAGTATCATTTGTTTTTTTCTCCCTTGTGGGTCCTTTAATTTATTTAATAAATGTGATTGTTACTTCTTTATTTTTATTTTTTTATTTTTTTTGCCGTGCGCGTACGGTAAGCTTACCGCACGCGTACCCCGCGATTTTTTTTTTAAATTATTACATTTTTTTTTCGTACTTTTGGGTCCTTCTTGGACCCCCTGACAAACACTAGGGGGTCTGCAACTCTCTTCGTTGCCCCCGTTTCACGTTCCCCAACTTTGTTTCTCAGTGCGAGAGACAGAAAATGGCGGCCGACACTTCCTGATTTCGACCGATTCGAATGTTTACAGTCATGTAACCACCAATCAGAATTGAGCTCGCGCATGGCACCGTACGCGTACGGTAAGCTTACGGCAAGCGCACGGAGCGCGCTTACAGATATATATTGATTTAAATGCTATTTTCTCAGGACCTACCGAACAGATTTACACCAGACCTACAAAAGGCACATCCTTGACCTGAGGACTACCTCTCTGCCAAATTTCAAGTAATTCTGTTCAGCCGTTCGGGCTGTAGCTGTGTCTAAAGGTCCTATGGAAAAATGCATGGGGAAAACGCGTTTTGGGACCCCCTTTTTTCTCAGCCCCCGCTTGACGAATCCCCCCGAGACTTTCAGGGTAGGAGCGGAGCGTAGCGCCCCATTAGTTTTGAAAATTT
This sequence comes from Triturus cristatus, assembly GCF_964204655.1. Taxonomy (NCBI): domain Eukaryota; kingdom Metazoa; phylum Chordata; class Amphibia; order Caudata; family Salamandridae; genus Triturus; species Triturus cristatus. The sequence continues at coordinate 237,162,776 of NC_140584.1, read as the reverse complement.
CGCGAGGATTCGTCGACCGGCGCCAAAGTTATTCCAAATAGAATGTTGCGGATTTCCTATGGAAACACAGTCCTAACTATAACTATCTACTGGCGACCGCCAGTAGATAATACCTTTGGATGTAATATATGAACATACATGTCTTGCTATAAATACAGTTGTTGTTTTTTATTTCATAAAAGTATGTAGATATGGAAAACAAACATACATATATGCCTGTGTTCACATACACATACTCTATGCGTTGTGTGAAATAGGTATCCATTTCAACCCAATCAAAAGCCTTCTCTGTGTCCAGTGACAGCTGAATTTTGTCAAAAGGTAATTGTGCATGTCCCACAAGATATTTGTCAAAAGGCGCATGTGGTTTTAGATGAGAGACCCAGCATAGAACCCACTTGTGAGGCATGTACCCCACTTTTGAGAAAAGTCTAATTTCTGAGCGATAATGTGTGATAACTTGCATATAGGATGGGATATTTGTCCAGTTTCAGCATAAGGCTTAAGAGTGCCTGCTTAAACTCCCTGTGCAATGTGCTATGTCTTCAGCCTCCTTTAAGACTTTGTAAAGCAGAAGAATCATCTGAGGCTTGTTGATTTTATATTCGATTGCAAAGCCATCATACTCTGGTGCTTTATTACTGGACATATTGGAGGTTGTCAGGCACCCGAGCAGTAGAACTCACCGAAAAATTGAGAAAATGTGTCCAATACCTTCCCGAGGTGTGTCGCCAGTCTCCCAGCCCTGTCTGGCACCACTAAAATGGCTTGACTGGCCTCCCGCTGCTGCGGTTGTGCCACTAAAGGTCTCCCAGCCTCTTCTCATTAAGGCACATCAGACTATATTTAGCCTGTGTTGTTAAGTAAGAGTTTAGGTCATATTTAGTGGTCTCTAGCTGACATAGATGGCATAATATGGGATTGCCCATATACTGTCTGCTCGGCTTGCACAAATCCCCTTCCATTTGTGTAACTCCTGAGCCTCGACTGAATCCCTCATAAGGTCTCCCCTTGGAGTGGCTTTCCCTGCAGCTGATAGATGAATCTGGAGGAAACTGGTGGTCCATTATCCATCATGTATTGGAGAAGGTGGTCTGCGAGTTCCCGTTTTTCTTATGTAACAGGACATGTTCAATCTCCAGTGTTTGGAGGTGGGTGTAAAATGTCCTAAATCCAGCTCTGGGCCACCAAGGTATAGTTCAAAATTCCACTTTCCCCATGCCACAGTATTGCAAAAGAGCCAATGAGGAATTGTTCATAAGAAAGTAATCACTCGTCAAGCAGGTGCCATACACTGAGGAAAAGAAGGTATATTCCCGGTCACTTAGGTGAGTCAGGTGCCAAGGGTCCCTCAAACTGTTATCCTGCATAACATTGAATACGGTCTCAAGCGTTGGCCTTATCTAGTGGACCTCATCTATCTAGGTGTCAGTCTATAACTGAATTACAATACCCACACACTATTACCTTGACATTCCCGTAGTTTGTCAGTACCCTCGATAAGAAGGAGAGGAAAGGGGCTCTATCCTGGTTGATAACATTTATAGATGCCATTTAGATGCCACTACCAAAGTTAATTCTAGTAACTCTAATTTCACAAAAACATAGTACCTAATTGGGTCTTTCAATGTTTTTTGTAAAGTATGGGGGAATAATTGTGTATAAGAATGGCCACTCTACACATCTTTGGGGATGAGGAGGTCCTGGGTAAGTCAGGGTTGCAAGGTGATCTCTAATAAGGCTACTATTGTTGACTCTACCCACCCAATCTCTCTTCAACCTGTCTGACTCCAGGCCGGACTGGTGAGTCTCCTGCAATAAGGCTATGTCAGGTGTTTTGAAAGTAATGTAAGTAAGAATGTTCTTTTGCTTAATATAATGTGTCAGGCCATTGACATTGAGGGATATAATTCAAAGCTACCTGTGCCTTGGTTGAGATGACACACCATATGAGCCAACAGCGTCCATTATAGGTGAGAGGTATGAAGCATTCTGCTCTTAAGGTTGGAGCCCCTGCTTTAAAAGTGGACATGGAGTCAACAAGGCAAGCAGGAGGGTGTGGGTAGTGTGGTGAAATCAATGTAATGACAAGTATGTGTGTAGCAGAGTGGTTTAGAAACTGCGGCTAAAGAAAAGGCAAGTGGTGTCAGAATGACAGTCGTGTACAGTGTAGAATAGGAGGCACAATAGAAATCAATCCAATACAGAACCAAGATATGAAATGGTGTAAAGAAGGTACCTAATATCCCCATGTCCCACAAACATTGCACTAGGAATGATTAAGTCTTGAATGACTCCTGCTTTAATGCTGTCTGTTTTACAAGAAAATGGAGGAGTATGATTGATATGAGTTCTGTTGTGTAGGTGCAATGTGATCCAAGTGAGAGCTGTGTCCTCTAGCAAGACCTCCTTGAGTCTTTGGATCAGTGTGCCATTATCAACCATGTCAAAGGTCACTGAATACTCCAAGATAAACAAGTGAGGAACCCTGTTCTGGTCTAATGTGTTTTTTAGGTCATCCACAATAGAGATTAGGGTTGATTCAGTGCCTCTTCCTGGATGGAATCCAGTTTGCAGAGTAGAGAATTTTTTTCAATGAATTCCAACATCTGGATGAAGGCTACTCTTCCTATATGTATTCTCAGAAATTGTCTGCTTGCTATAGACCGGTAGTTGTCGGGATCTTGTGTGTCCATGTTAGTTTTCTTTAATAACGGGCATATGTATGCCTTTTTCAAGTATTCTGGGGAGTTTCTGTTGTAAGGAGTTGCTGATGCGTTCTCTTACTGCGTTGGCTATTGAAGTTGCTAAAAAAAGTGTTTTTGAAGTTTTGAGGATAACAAATGTCATAGGGGCAGCTAGCTGTCTTGTTGTCTTTGACAAGATCCAAAAATGCAGTTGATGATAGTTCTTTGATGGAGTATAGACGCTGTGTTAGCTTTCCCTGGAGGGGAGTGTTGCCAATGGGTTTATGCTTGGTTAATTAAACATCCAACATATTTGCTTTAATTATGCATTGGTTCGTTTGTCACAAAAATCTTCAGAAATGGAATTGGTACTTTCTGTGCATTATGGAGCACGGTATTCTGTGAGTATTTTATACAATTCTTCATTGGTACATTTTGGGTTGTAGATTTGGATGGAATAGAATCGTATTTTAGCTTTTTTGTTCATTGACTTGTATATTCTGGTATTTCTGTGTCAGCATGTATTGGTTTTGAGGGTAGTTTGTTTTGAATCATTTGCATTGAAGGTTAGCAATTCGTTTTTTGATCATTTGGAATTTTGCATTCATCAGAGGGGGGTATTTTCTTTTGCTATTTATTGATGTTTTAGGTGGAAATAAGAGATCAAATGTTTCACGAAACCATCCATAGAGCGTTTGTACAGAAATTATTGTGACCAAATCTGTGTTAGAGCTAAGCAAGTTTTATAGTTCATCCGAATGGAGCTTGTTCCAAGATTGAAATACAGTTTCGAGTAAAATGAGATTACATAGAATGAGTTTTGGTGTCTTCTTGTGTTGGAAGGGAAACAGGTAGTAGTCTGAACATGTGACAGGAGTAATCCTTTGAAATCTGACTAGGTCTTGGTTGCCAGTAGTCAGGCTTAACTTCAGAAACACAATTAAATTGTGCGTTTGATTTCACTTCAACTTGTTGAAGACCAGTCAAGATTGAAAAGATTTGATATGCCAGTTTGCAGTACCAGATAATTCATGTTTTATCCATGTGCCAATAGGCAATATTTGAGACTTAGTTTTTTGTTTGCGGCTTAGAACTCATGACATGTTCTGACAATATGCTGATCTAGTGTAAACATTGGCTAGTAGAACTGGTGTAGTAGCCTACTGGGAAATTGATGATTTTTGTGGAGTTTCGTCCTATCACTTCTTCATAGATTGACTGAAAATTGTACAAAATTATTGTATTTCTATTACTGCAGGTTCTGCCTCTCTTGCAAAAGCCAGGGATACTTTGGGGCAATTCTGTGCTCCAATATTATGCTTTTTTGATATACAGAAGGGTCAGCACATGAAAATGACTGATGACTTGCCTCAACCTATTGGAGATACTACATTAAGAAAAATAATTGGGCAAGTTGCTCAGACACATTAGAACAACGTAATTTTCAAACACCTCAATCCAATTGTGTCAATACGTGCTTGCTTCTCTTAAAATCTTTACAAATTTAAAGATTCAAAAGAAATATAATGAGTAGCTATTGGAGTAAACCAAGTAGAAAGGATGCACAATAAGAATTAAGGAGGAAAACAAACTCAACTATATCAGTGTCATTAAAGATAAAATTGGATAGATGATAAAAGGATCTGCAGAAACATCAAAACTAAGTTTGTTGGAACCATAATCTTAATGCCAGAGTTAATGGGAAGGATTGAATAATCCTCACGGACACCAGCATGATGGGAGATCATAGATTAATGATGTTCTTTAATCAATGTGTTTCATGTCATTAAGAATATCAGATGGGGCTACATTGCCAGTCCTGGTGGACTATCAGGTTCACTATAAAAAACAATCTCATGAATTTGCCCTGTTAATTATGGATTGAATCTATCTTTGACACCATATGGAGTATTTTGTAGCTTGCAACTAGGATTGAACACAGGCCCATCCATTTGAATACTATTGTTGGGACATCTTTCCAAGCTTTAAACTAACAGGATGGATCAACAATACATCTACTGTTATGTAAAAAGAAAACTACATTTGACATTGATGTTCTATGCAAGACCATTTTCTTTTTGTTTTGCTATATGCATGTGTTTTGCAAGAAGGGCATGAGATACCATTAAGCCTTACCTGGTTGAACATTGGTAAAGCATTCTTAGTTGTCAGTTTGGACCTTTTAAGGGCATTGCCTTTGAAATTTGCCTAGTTAATTTGTGAGTAACTGGTTTTGGATTGGAGCTGTTTAGCACAACTGTGTATCAACTCTAACCATAGGAGGACGTTGTGGTGTTATACCTGGTAATGGTGCATCTTATCTCAGCTATTATTAAAGCTCTACATTGAGCCACTGTGTTTTAAACTGAAATAGACCACAAGGTCTCACAATATGTTAAATGATAGAAATACGAGTGTCACATCTTGCAGATGGAGAAGATGTTTCTCAAACTTTCAGATAAATTATTGTGAATGAGAGTGTGGCAGCTGAGCATGGAGCAGTTTTAAGGCCCATCATCAAGCAAAAGACTTTTACGTTTATATTGCCTTGTCATTCCTCACCACTGGTTGATCTCTTGACCAGGGTTTCAATTAAAAGCAAAAGCTCATAAAATTGTTAAATATAACTACAGTGGAAATGTTAAACGAAGTAGCTGTTCTACTAAACCCCTTGATGATATATGTTTTATCTCTAAGTGGTCCTTCTACGAACAGTCTGTACTTATGCCCTTCCAATTTATAAATCCAAGCCATATTTTGAAAAATCAGAGTTGTCAATTTAGTCCTCCAGCAGACAGTTTTTAACTGTTTGCTGCAGAAGGTGGGCAGGGTTGGAGCAAAGGCACCACCTGACTTTCAATATGATCAGTATTCCGAATGAGGCAACAGATTAGGGGATTGGATGTAGGGTTTCTCATTTACATACATGTTTATCAGAATTTTCTTACAATGAATTTGGGTATCAAAGTTGCTAGATCTGTCAGCCCTAGGGTGGTCTTCCCCAAACGTTTTGCCTTCACCCCTACTATTTTTGCTATTTTCATTTATGCTAGGCTTAAGGACTCTGTGCACTTTACCACTGCTAACCAGTGCTAACGTGCATGTACTCACTTCTTTAAACATGATAACATTGGCTTACACCCAATTGACGCATTCAATGTATTTAGAAGTCCCTTGTAAAGTGTTACTACATGAATCCCAAGGCTGTAGATTAAATGCTACTAGTGTTCCTGCAGTACTGATTGTGCCACCCTCTTAAGTAGCCTCTAATTGGGTTTGAAACGACGTCGACCACTCAGCAACATGAACTCCACTCACTGTGTATAATTATTTGTGGAGTTCAACTACATTGTTGTCAATGCGATGTCTTTTTAAAACTCACTATCACTACTCACGTCACGCTTTCGTTCACTTAATGTGTGAGCACCTGAATACTAAGCACATTTGACAAATAAATGTCCGTCATTTTTAGACATAAATGACCCTTTGTTAATCTTTTTCTGCTCCTGACTGAATTTAAATCTCATACATGTAATAAGTAGTGCCCCCTTCTGGGTCACCATTTTCGTTCTGAAAATTAACTTCATTTAAACAACAGTGCCCCGCTCCGGGTCACCTTTTTTCGCTTTGGACCTTTGAGGCCACCCCTTAACCATTGTTATTTAAACATATTCTACTACCCCAGGTTCACATATTGGGGTCCCCTTGTTTTCTAAAAACGTGTTTTACTCTCTGGCATCATTTTCTTGCATCAGGGCTGATGTCTACATTACTACTATGCCACTGGTTCCATCTCCCATGCACCGCACAGCCACGATCCAGAGCTGCGGAATTCAGACAAGGCCCATCTTCCTCTAGGCCTCACAACAATAGTCCAGTGCTGGGAGGCCCAAGTGAGGGAGTCTGCTGCCCTGGGCTTTGCAACACAGTTCCTGAATTCCATGCCAGGGGCAAGAGGCGCCCTCTGAAGGGCGTCCCTAGCAATAGTATAGGAAGTGCAATGGGATCATGGTCTAGAGGAGTTATGGGCCCAATGCACACAACTTACAGCTGTATTTTGCTGCCCAGTCAGTGACCAGAGAGTAGTGGGAAGGAACAATTTACCTTGCTTGCACGATGGCCCATGGCAGCATTGCTACACCACTGGTCCCGCTCTCTTGCGCCATGCAGCATGAGCCAGTTCTGCAAGGCCCAAGAGAGTCCTCCTATCGCCTGGACCTCACAGCCATGGTCCAGTGATCTGAGGCCTACCAAAGTAGAGTGGCAGGGTGCAGGATTGTTCTTCATTTTGGATGTTTGTCGTGGATCCTACTGCAAGATCCCGCTGGGTGCCAAATTTCCAACTTGTTTTGCTTGCCAAGGGATTGATGTAGGCAAGCGGGATGATAAATAGGTGGTACAAAACAAATAGATTAGATGGGAAACCTGGGGCAGCCCATCCCAGTGGTATTCCACAGCACTGACCCTGGGAACAACCCCTATGCAGAGGTGGCCAGCATTTTCTAACATTACAACTGGTAGGCAGGACTTGTACCGAAGAACTAATATAAAGTATTTCCATGTATAGAACTTAAAAATATGTATACTTGTTTTATTAGTTTTAATATTTATGTTTTACTTCCATGCGCACCAAGAAAATTGCTTCTTGCAAAGCTGCTCAATGATAGTCAATTGATGGGACTTCCTGTAATGTCATTTCCTCTGATTTCACACTGTATGGAAATTAGAAGTGCCCCACACATTCCATTTTGGCAGGGGCCCCAAAAGTCCTAGGACCGGTCCGGGCCAGATTTACTTATATTTGTCTATAATTTTTACATGGTTTGAACAAACCATGATACAGATATTTATGCCTGTGCTGAATGCCCCTTTCACATGCTGTAGTAACCTGTGCTATGGTCGTCGACCTTAACATGAATTGACAGTTGTTCGACAGAGGCCTTAAAACTTCCACATTATGGTTGGTCAAGTATTTAATCATATTTCAATTTCAGGAAAAGGGAGTGACTTAGCCTATTGGCTATTGCTCGAAATACTATGTGGCATGAGAAATGTTTTCTAGTAAGTGCTTGGATGATTCGATTTTTTTAATACATTTTGTTTGTAATTTAAAGAAAATTAGATTTTTGTAGTTTTACTTTTTCCACTTCTTTCTTTCTGTTACTTGCAATGAGATACTAATGAATAAAAACATTTTTAAATATGTACTGCTACAGATGCACTAGCAAAATGTCTTCGAAGAAGTTTTATTTTCGAAACATTAATTCAGAGAAGAGAGGCACGTAAATGAATAATGACTCCATTATAGAATAGCTATATTTTGCTTATTACAAGTACCAAAAACAGCAATCTCTAAAAGAACCTCCTAAAAATAAAAAACATTGACTCACTGCCGGCATTTGGGGATTCATAAAGCTTCTAATTGGTTATGCGAGTCCAACACTTTTACAAAAGTTTCGAAGCAGAATACCTCTGAAGCTATGTAATAACTCACCCGCCTCTACTGCCATAATTATTGGCAGCATAAAAACTGGGATTGACACGAAGAATCTGGGGAACCTAGAGCAATTCCAAATGATGAACTGCGTTTGCATTTGGCATTAAAGAAATCCTGGAGTGTCATGCTGTATTACCTGAAAGTACTAATCTTTGAAAAAGTATTGTTTCCACACTTTTTGAAAAACACTGCACATGATGAAAGCAGAATACAAACATTATAGCATGATTATCTTGCCTAAACCGGTTCCCTGTGCCACGTGGAAACACATATGCGAGCTACCTAGTTAGAGCCGGCATCAGAGAGGAGAGTTAGGGCAAACGAAAGAATAACAGTGGCCGCCTCGCCAGCTATGCTGTTGCCATTGTCTGTTATGCCAGTTGTACAGCTGCTGCCACCTCTCCTGCCAGCTCTGCAGCTGCTGACGTCTCTTCCTGTGCCAGCCCTGCAGCTGCTACTTTAAATATTACCTCTTCATTCTCAACAAATACACACTCATCAGAATGGAAAATTATAGGAAATGGTTCACGCTTTCTTCACACAACTGTTCAAGTACTCCTAGTATTCTTCAAGAAAAGCGCACAAAACACGATGGACAAGAGAAATGGAGCTGGTCATTGTGAGAACACTCGTGTGCTTGAACTGCCTAATTAACATCATAACAGCCATTTTAATTAAACTGTGTGATCCTAGCTACAAAATGAACACAATGCAAGCTGTACATCCCCGCACAATACAACTATGTGCTTTAAACAATAAGAAACGTATCTTGTTTTCAGATTTTTTTTCTAAATGCCATGAGTTGCATTTTTTTGTGTGTCAGTGCGCAGTCCATCCTTTAATACGTGGGTGCTGCTCAGAAATGTAGCTCTCAAAGAGCATCTTGATTACTGAAAGGGATCCATGCTTGAAGGTACAGAAAACCATGCAAAGGAGATTCAGGCCTCACTACAAGTGGCCTCTAGTTCCCGTTGGGGACGGTGACAGGAGTTACTGACAGCATCAGGAATCTTAAGTGGTGCCATAATACAGCACCCGCTATCTGTGGGCGTGTTAACATGGCACGCTTTAATATGGACAAATTACTCAGGACTTTGGGGCATATTTACGAGAAATTTCGTCATAAAAAATTGTGTTTACCCTATCGCTGGCGCCAAATTGCTTTGCCTAGCGCCAATGCAGGCACCCTTGCATCATAGTGCAAGGGTTTGCCTGCATTGCAGGAATGTATTGTTTGTGTCCTACACATAAACAAATTACTAATGGTGATTTGTTACTTCTATGTGTGCTGCAGAATGCAGCACACATTTAAGTAGCAAATTGTCATTAGTTAATGATTAATTATATGCAGGAGTGGACACCTTCCTGCACATAAACAATCATTAATGGCATGTTGCTCTTTCTATATATGCCGCAGAATCAGCCCACATAGATAAAGCAAAAACGAGGAGGAAAAAAAGCATTTCTCCTAGTTTCGTCATTCTAACTCCTGTTCTTGCATGATGTTAGTCTTTGGTGCTGCCTCAGATTAACACCTCCTGTAAATCTGAGGTACTGTCAAAAGCAATGGGTGTTGCAGTGGAACACCAACTGCAACGCCCATTACATGCCCCTTTCATGCTAAGTAATGCGTGGAAAGGGGCCTTATTTACAAGGGGGCTTTAGGCCACAAAAAGTGGCTTAATGCCGCTTTGTAGATATGGATGAGGCCATATCGCAACCAGAATGTTGCTAAAAATGACTTTCTAGTGCCAATATCCCCTTGTAAAAATGCCCCTTTGTTTTCAACAAATGCGACCAGGTCACCTGTTCACATTCACAAACCGGTATGGGAGCATCCAATTGTGCATGTTTTTCCCATTCGAAAATCGTTATGTAAGGATTCCAGTTGTGATGCTCTGGTAATAGCTGTGCCCAGTATCTCTGATGCACCCACTATCTATAATACTGGTTGTTGTAATAAATACTGGTCCATTTAGTAGGGCACTTGTAATGAGGGCATAACAACTCATTTCCATATGAGCAAATTAAGTCTAGTCCCAACTGTTGCTGCAATAGGGGCTAAAAGCGATGGCCGGATATGAAATGAAAGGCAATTCCCTATATCGAGAATTGAACAGCTGCACTTAAGAAATTAGAACCAGGACACCAGGCATGTTACAGTTAGTCATCGATGTAAAATGTAAGGATAAAGACGATCGAGAGCTGCTGGTTAAAATTAAAAGCGAACTGGCATTTGCCAGATAAAATCTTAGACCAGGACAGGAAACCAGGTGAAAACCACCATAAGAAATAAATATGTATTGTAGTACTTCTTCTTGTGTTTCCTTCCAACAAAGAACGGAACGGACTCCACTTATTTGGTGCTTTCAGAATTTTATTTTGCTTGTGCAATGTGCAATGTGCCATAACAATATATACAAGACATTAAAATGTCTGCTGTGTGTAATTATTTAAATATGTATGCCTATCTATGTATGCATGTATGTATGTTTATCTATCTATAAACATATATATGCATATATATATATATATAAATAAATATTATGATGATTATAGTCACAGTAGCAACATGCAGAACCAATGATAGAGAACTGAATTATTTGATCTGTACCCTATATTTTTTACCTTATGTCTCTATTTTTGTCTCTCCCTCTTAGAACGGATCCATGAAACCAACATGCAACACGGTTATTGATAAGTAATATGAGCACGGAGATTCAGAGGGTTGTCCTTACCACCTTCTCCTTCTCCTTCTCTCTTTGGTTTATATAGGCCACTTTAATATGCAATTGAAATTAAGTGCACTCCAACATTGATACTAGCAGAGGATTTAGAGACTAGTTATGGAGACAATAATGGTACTACACCATAATCTCTCTTTTTTGAGTATGTTTATACTTTGGGTACACACATTTTCTTTGCCTTGTAAAACTACGACTTGATCGTTTGGTATATGTATAAAGAAATGTAAAGAATGAATTGTGAAATGATTTTGATCTATGCGTTAAAAACAAGCTTATTTTTGTGAAATAATGACATGTAATAATTCTTTTGTGTGAAAGTCTTTTGTTTATGTCTTTTGAGGCTCTATAAAATGACTGAACTTTGAACCTAAGGTCATGTGACCAAGAGCTTGTTTGCTCGAAACGCGTCTTTGCCCTGTGAAATAAACAAGGATTTCAGGAAACTGGATTCGTGTGGCTCTTTTCTCGCGCCAGAAGGAGATTTTTGCGAGTTGACTGTGAATATAAATAAATATATATATATATATTCACTTAAAAAACCATAGGTTTCACAAATGTTATAGTTAGGTGGACATTTCACTCGTAAAAAACCAATGAAATTCCCCCGTTATAGTTAGTTGAGATAACTACAACTCGCGCGCCTGCAATCCTCTGCTCATGACGTCCCATATTACATCACTCATGACATGGTCAGTGGCATCACTCATGACATCACTGATGACATCATCCTTGTGATAGAGTGGCGGTCGCGCGAGTTATAGTTATCTCAACTAACTATAACGGGGGAATTTCATTGGTTTTTTATGAGTAAAATGTCCACCTAACTATAACGTGTGTGAAACCTATGGTTTTTTAAGTGAATTTGCAAGGTTTTTTAAATGCTAATTCCTAACTATAACGTGTGTGAAACCTATGCTTTTTTATGTGAATTTGTACGGTTTTTTAAATGCTAAGTTATGTATGTATTATTATATATTTTTTTTTAAGGTTTTTCACCGTGCGCGCACGGTGCGCGCACCCCGCGATTTTTTTTACAAAAAATAAAATGTTTTTTTCACCCTTCGGGGTCCTTCAGGGACCCCCTGACAAAGGCCCCCTTTTCACATTCGCCACCTCTCTTTTTCACTGTCGCACCCAAAACAAACAAAATGGCGGACGACACTTCCTGATTTCGACCAATTCGAACGTTGACTGACATGTAACCACCAATAAGAATTACGCTCGTTGCGATGGTGCTCCTCCTCACGGCCGGCCGCCGTGTATAATTGTTTTATTCCAATGTGCCTTGCGCAATAGGAGGTCACTCGACATTGCTTGAATTTAGGATGCAGCCTGCTATCTTGGGGGCGGGCATACCAATGATTAAATCGAAGAGTAAATGCAAGGATGCGAGTTATTCATTACCTGTTTGCGGCCCAAGAAGAAGGTATGTGAGATCCCGAAACGCGTCGGCCTGAAAAATGAATGTGAGACAAGATAGCAGGCTGCATCCTAAATTCAAGCAATGTCGAGTGACCTCCTATTGCGCAAGGCACATTGGAATAAAACAATTATACACGGCGTCTGGCCGTGAGGAGGAGCACCATCGCAGGCTGGAAGAGAAATGCAAACCAGCCTGCGAGACTGAAGCTTTGGACCTCCGGAGCTTAACAGTACAGAGCTTATGCAAATCTAGTCTGTGATCAAGTCTTCGCTACCTACTAAGGTTAAAAATGACTTTTAATTACAAACAATGTTATGACCTTACTTAAGGAATTAATGAATCTTTCTCGCATTACAGGACTCAATGTCCCAGGAAGCAATTGAATACACGCCCACTGGGGGCGGGCATACCAATGATTAAATCAAAGTGGAAATGCAAGGATGCGAGTTATTCATTACCTGTTTGCGGCCCAAGAAGAAGGGATGTGAGATCCCGAAACGCGTCGGCCTGAAAAATGAATGTGAGACAAGATAGCAGGCTGCATCCTAAATTCATGCAATGTCAAGTGACCTCCTATTGCGCAAGGCGCATTGGAATAAAAAAAAAAAAAAAAATATATATATATATATATATATATTACCTACTGGCGGTCGCCAGTAGGTAGTTATAGTTAGGACCACGTTTCCATAGGAAATCCGCAACATTCTATTTTGAATAACTTTGGCGCCGGTCGACGAATCCTCGCGAATTTTTCAAAATAGGTGGGGCGCTACGCTCCGCTCCTACCCTGAAAGTCTCGGGGGGATTCGTCAAGCGGGGGCTGAGATAAAAGGGGGGTCCCAAAACGCGTTTTTCCCATGCATTTTTCCATAGGACCTTTAGACAGGGCTACAGCCCGAACGGCTGAACAGAATTACTTGAAATTTGGCAGAGAGGTAGTCCTCAGGTCAAGGAAGTGCCTTTTGTAGGTTTGGTGTAAATCTGTTCAGTAGATTCTGAGAAAATAGCCTTTAAATCAATATATATCTGAGCCAGCTTACGGTGCGCTTACGGTACGCTTACCGTACGCGTACGGTGGCGTGCGCGAGCGCGATTCTGATTGGCTCTTAGATCTTAGTAAACATTCGAATCGGCCGAAACCAGGAAGCGGCGGCCGCCATTTTCTCTCTCGCACTGAGAGTGATGATGAAAATACAAAGCACAAAAACATGTAAAGGGGCTGTTTAGACAGCTCCCACACACATAGCCATGTTGAGGGAGTCCCCAAAGATCCCCCAAGGCCAAAAACGGATTTTTTTTTTTTCGCTAATTTCGCTGATTACGCTTACCGTACGCGTACGGTAAAAAATGATATAAAAAAAAAAATTATCCACACTCTCCCCACCCATTGTGCATGGCTTATAACAGATGAGATAAACTATAATATTTAAAAAAAAAAAATAACAAAAAAAAAATATCCACACTCTGTCCACCCCGTGTGCAAATGGTGCCCGAAGGGCACCATTTGTGCATGGCTTATAAAAATTACGAAAAATTAAAATATTACCTTTCAAAACGAAGTGCATCATATGTCCTCCATGTGCGCACGGTGCGCGAAGCGCATCGTGCGTACATGGCCCATCTAGTGTAACGTGGGCACGCGGTGCGCGTAGCGCACCGCGTGCCCACCGTGCGTGCACGGCACTAACTGCGTAAAGTGGGCGTGCGGTGCGCGAAGCGCACCGCGTGCTTACTGTGCGCGCACGGTGCGCGAAGCGCACCGTGCGCGCACGGAACGAACTGCGTTAAGTGGGCACGCACGCCACGAATGGCGTAAAGTAACTTAGCATTTAAAAAACCGTACAAATACACTGAAAAAACCATAGGTTTCACACACGTTATAGTTAGGAATTAGCATTTAAAAAACCTTGCAAATTCACTGAAAAAACCATAGGTTTCACACATGTTATAGTTAGCGGAAATTTTACTGATAAAAAACCAATGAAATTCCCCCGTTATAGTTAGTGCAGGCAACTATAACTCACGCGACCGCAATCTTCTGCTGATGACATATGTGTCTTTATGAAAAAAAAATATTTGTAATATATGTATAGCTAAAAATGTATGGAAGAAGACATGGGCAAATAAGTGTCTAAATACAGTATTAGCATCAGCAGAGGATTGCGGTCGCGTGAGTTATAGTTGCCTGCACTAACTATAACGGGGGAATTTCATTGGTTTTTTATCAGTAAAATTTCCGCTAACTATAACATGTGTGAAACCTATGGTTTTTTCAGTGAATATATATATATATACAACCTAAGTCAGTGCCTAAGGAACCACTACGATTAGACATCTAAGGGAAACAGCACTTCAGAAATTAATATCACTGTTTTACCATCCATACTGATAACAGCCAAAGCTGGTACCATGGACATAACAGTGCAGGGGTGCAGGGGCCACTCGTCTGTGATGAAGAAAAGGACAAAACTCTCAAGGTCAATCTAACAGGATCACGTTTTCATGACAATAAAAATTAATTACATTTGTCAGATAAATGTACAATGAAAAGTGTAAAACTTAACGTTAAACTAACACACATTTGAAATGTACTGATTCGCCATAGGCAGGTATAGTTGTCTGTGTAGGTCTTAGAAAGGCTATGAAGCAAGTTTTCATTAACTAGATGTGAATTTAATACTGCTGAAATGTGCACAACCTAACTTAAGAGTTTGGTCTTTCAAATGACTTGCTTAGAAATGTTGTCATAATTGCAAATTGGTCCAGTTTAAAAAATGTATTACTTTATACGCAACATTTTACTTTTGAATGTCATGAACTTCCTATTTTTTTATGTTTCATATAAGGTTTGAAGAGAATAACTAGTGAATTTTAAACAATAGTGTTTGATTCGCATTAGAAAGAATGCATTACTGAACAGTGATTTCGCCTTTTAGTTAGTAGTTAATTTTTCTCACAGTGAAACAAGTTGAGATATAGGTCAATAGGTGTTTAAGGCATATGAGAATTAAGCCTGATGTTTTCAGTATCTAACTACACAAGACTGTCTGTAACTAACCTTGTGATAAAAAATATACGACGTGTATGTGCGTGAAGAACAAAGGAGCTTAACTGCTTACCGAAGAACCCTGCTACCCTATTGGTCCATGAAGAAAGGAGCTTCTTACAATGTTTTCAAAATGGTTTCTTGACTTTAATATTACTGGGTGTTCCTAGGCAGCTGTGTGTTATTGTTTGGAAGATTGCTCCATAACCTTGATGGCTGTGACTACTGCTGTTTTCTCTGCCTCACTTTGCTATTTGACTTGACAGATTGCTACTGCAATTGTATGTTATGTTATGTTAATAGGGATTAATAAAGTGCACAGCTACTCAAAGGAGTGTCCAGGCGCTAGGCACGACAGTAAGGACAAAGTCATAGCAAAACAAAGGGTTATTGGATAAAAGGCAGGGTTTGAAGCATTTTCCTGCAACGTCCTTCATCCTCTATAAGCCTGAGATCCAAAGGAAGATTGTTCCAGTCCTCTGGTCCCAAGAGCGAAAAAGATCGCGCTTGAAATTATGGCCAAGTGGTTATTCGAAGATGGCAGCTTTCTTGCAGGTTTTTAGTAGGAAGTCCTTGAGGAAAGATAGTTGGGCCCAGCGTGATGTAGCGCTCTGTGCAAAAAAAGAGACGTCTTAACTACTGGCTTAATTCGCACTGGCTTCCTGTGCACTGCTTATGCACAGGAAGCCAGTGCTAACTATGCAAATGTGGAGAAATATGCTTCCTTCCAGGAAGATTAAGAGCGAGCCTGGTGGCCACATCCTGTACTGATTGATGTTTCCTAACAATATATTGTAGCAGGCATGTGTACAAGACACTGGCATAGTCCAGCCTGGACATAACCAAGGCCAACACCCCTATAATCCTTATAGGGACTGGCAGGAAGTTCAGGAACTGTATGCTGATCTAAATGGATTTATTGAGACTCGGCTGACTTGTAGGAACTACTCTTTATGGGAGGTTCTGTTACATTAATTTGACTTTGCAGCTTTATGCTTCTTTGATTTCACTCTTTTCCTTGAATTTTAACTCATTATGGGTTCTTGAAAGCTAAAATTCTGATCCCGATCTATAGAACAGGGAACGTATTCCTTTATGGAACACGTTTAATGCAATTTATATTTTGATGTTTTATTCTTACTATTTTCCTCTGATGAGATTTATGTAAATTTATTTGATTTATGGACTAACTGAAATAAAGACAAAATAGAGAAAATAACTTTACTAATCTCTTAATGAGAAATAAAGCTTTGAAAATAAAATATAACTCTCATCATTGACTGAAGTTAACTGTTAATAACATTTAAAATTGGGATGTCAGTTTTGCTCCTTGACTCCTAATACAATATTCCAAGGCCCATCACTGAGTAGAAGAAGGATTTAGTGTAGAAAACAGGGCTTCGCCCTATAAGATGGTAAATTGGTTTGGATGATAAGAAATTTTAGGACCCAGTCAGTTTTCTGGTAGAAGAGTAGTGGTTAATGTTTGCAGCAAGGAGTTATAAATAATTACCCACATTAGAATAAAATACTCATATACTGATCCAATGCCCATAGATTAAGGAGCTGACACGGTGTCGTTTTCAAAGGCGATTTCTGGTTTAGAGGTGTGAGTATTAATAGGGTGATGTGACGTCTATCGTGATTGCAACAGTTTAATTGTGTTATTGGGTTGGAGTAAAGGGTTTGATAAATGGAGATGATTATTGTTTTATGGGAAGAGATTGAGGAATTTAGACTTGACATAGTCTAAGATCCTAGGATAAAAAAAAGGTTGAGATAAGTGTAGAAGACACTTGAATAAGCCATCATTGAATGGTAATTCTTGTTTGCAGAGATTTTAGGTGTAAAGTGTGAGGTACCATCACTTACACATTTGAGATAGAAATACAAATAATCTGTTATGGCTGTCTAATATTGATTGATGTTAGGAGAGCCTAACTGCATAAACATGGGAAACTGCATTAATTAGGGAGATTTCATGCTGGTTGAGATCTCGCTTCCAAAGTAGGATTTCTGGTTGAATGATAAAAGTCAGCACCCTGAAAATTCTGGTTGTTGAACTGCTTTTTAGAAAAGCGAACAAGAATTAATATATGCTTTGTTTGTTAGAATTTTTTTTCTGTGATCTGTGTTGGTACAAGAGAATTATAAAGGAGGTTGTGCTGCTGTAGGGAGTGAGATCATACATCATGAGATGAGATGCGCTGAGATTGGTCGGTTGGTGTCCTTTCATGCTGTGATTGGTTGGTGACGTCAAGGTACCGCTCTGTGATGAGTCAGTCATTGTGTGACTACCGCATTTGTATTTGATAACAGGATTTTGATAAATAACAACTGAGACAGGATTGGAAGTAAAATTTGACTTTTATGGAACAGAATCGTAACATTGACCTGTGAAATGTTTACTTTACCAGTCTTGTCAAACATGGAATTCTTTAAAGGATTTAAGAGTTTTGTGAGAGGAGATGCTACAGTTATGATATGGAAAGGTGAAGAGGAATCACCCGAGGCTACGCCTGTACGTTTTGTGATGACGGAAATGGGATTAGATACCTTTTTATGGCATTGACACTGGTGTAAGATTACAGAGAAAGAGAGTCCATTGAGGTTTCCAAAATATGGGAGTTTTTAAATGAGAATAATTGACCAATTAAGGGAGAAATAATGTGAGATGAAACCACCACCTAGACTTGTGCAATTCGAAGCTTAAAGCATATGGGAAAGGACTGCAAGAGCGAAAGAAAGAGAAAGAAATCAGAAAAGGACAAATACAGCAATACGTAATCTGCAGATGTTCGATGGGAGGAGGAACAGCATAGATGGAGGAAAGGCATAGTCAAAGGCACTAGATTATACCAGCAATTTATACTGAAATGCCGCAGAAGGGGAAGAAGAAAATGCTAAAGGAAAAGATAAGGCGCAAAAAGAGCATGGTAATTAGACAGACAGAGATTCAGATGATGATAATAGAAGAGATCTTAACTTCACAGCCTCTGCCTTATGCAACTACAGCTGATAGTCTTGGAAGTAGTACCATAGCAAGTAGTACAATAGCGACGGTTCCTATAGAAACTAGAGTGGTACAAGTTGAGATGCCACTTCAAGTGTGGCAAATTTCCCCACTACAAGTAGCTCAGAGACAGATTGTTCCTCCACCTGTGGTAAATCAATCTGTTATACACGTACTGGTGCAAACACCACAAGTAGCAAGTGTACAGACAATGCCTAGACCAGTTGCAAATGCTCCAGTAAATATGAATTTGATTCCAGAGATGCAAAGGGCTGTAGGAGGTTTACCTGCTACAGGATTTGTTCTGACTTCACTAAATTCAGTGATTGTTATGTGGAGAATACCTCAGACAGTGCAACCACTAAGACATGGGAGAAGAATTGTCTTTACAAAACCAATAACCAAAGAGGAAACTAACCTGTTCAAAGATGGAATTTTTCCACCATGGTTTGAGGATGTTGTAGGTATTAAAAAAACATGAGGCTCAATGCAAATGACTAGCTCAGAACGTGAGAAGGAGAGGCTTACAAATGTCCTAAGATTATAAATTGAACCAGAAGAAATTATATGGGGATGCTTGGATTTAGAATTTTTGATTACATACCAAGAAAAAAAATGTATTTACCTATGTAAGTAAACTACAAGACGAGTAGCAACTGCACATGAGAAACTGACTGAGTTGACTCAGATATATGATGTGGAGATTCCAAAAAGCTCTACTTATCAGAAGAGTTATAGGGTACGATTGTGTGATGCTGCAATTGAAAACATGTGCCCTACAGGAATGCGGTCGGACAATACCGAATTAATAAACTGTATTGATAAATGGAGTTATTTTGAAAAATTAGAAAGCAAATGGGCAAAGAAACATGAAAACAGAAAGAAGCAGCAAGACGAAGAGGGAGCTTCAGCTTTTCCACTTAGAGAAAAAGTGGGAGGAGTGTATGTTCATGTACCTCAGAGCAGAGGTCATCTTACAGCACTTACAAACAATTTCCCAAAACTGAGAGACAAACCTGTGCAGTGGTACATACAAGTTGAACGATTTGTGAAAACTTGATGGTAGAATGATTTGAATACCTTATTTGATATTGTGGTGGCAAGTAATTTGTGGGCTGGAGTGTAAGAGTACTGTACAATGGCCACATGATTAACCACTGTGAATAAATGCATCATCTCCCATAGCTTTGGAGAAATATGAAGCAGTTATTACTTTCCTGAAAGGTAGAGTGCCTCTTAACGATTTAGATAGGAACCACACAGGAAGCAAAGGAATACGTTTATGAGTATTATGAATGTTTGTTACAGGTGCTTCAGCAGCACAATGGTGACAATACCTGGGAGAGAAGGACATGGGGATTTTTGTATCTCAGTATGTGTTAGGATTGAGAAGGCCAGGGTGGAGTGCCAAAAAACATCTGCTGCACTCCGTGGAGCTCCGCAAGCATCAGAGTGCGGTAAGTTGCGCTGCTTGTGCTGATTTTTACCACCCAGAGTTTCTCCCGTGCTGTAAAAATGGCACCATGCACAGCGCAAGCAGGTGCTGCTTCTTCAGCCACTTAAGTAGATGTTCTACTCAGCTTCCTCAATGTGAGTGGCAGGTTTCTCAACACGAACAGTAGCGACCTGGTGCAACCATTCGCATTGAGAAATCTCTCCTGGAGGTGGTCTTGCGTATGATTTTCCTTTCATGTGCGTGTACTCTCCTGAAGAAACATGTTTCTGATTGGTTATTAAAAAATGTTTGAAAAGTACAGTAGATAGGATAAGGTAATATTTTTCAAAAGTCAACCACACCTGCTATTTGCATTTGTAAGCTACTATGCTGAACTTGTAAATGTTGTAAACTTGTGACATGGCAGTGTAGGAAGGTGGAATCTGACTGCATGGTTACCCCCACTTTTTTCTTGGTGTTTTGCTGGTTTTTGACTAGTCTGGCTGGGATCCTGCTAATCAGGACCCCAGTTTATCTGCTTTCTCCCTACATTGATTGCATGTACTTTAGGTACACTCCAGATTGGATTCTGGGGTACCCTTATATGTCCCTAGTATATGGTATACTATGTACCCAGGGCATAGGTACCCCAGAGGCCTCTCAGGGGCTGCAGCATGTATTGTGCCACCCCTGAGAGACCATTCAAACTGACACCACAGGTCTGCTATTGCAGCCTGTGTAAGGTGGTGCATGCACCCCTTATTTTGATATAGGTTCACTATATCTATTCTAAATCACTGCGCATATAAACCTATCAGTCACCCCTATGGCAGGCCTTATCAATCCTGAAGGCAGGGTACTGTGTTTTATGTGAGAGGGTGCACCTGCATGAGCAGTGCCCCTCTGCAGCATTCGGAACCTATTTTCCAGGGTTGTTTGTGATGCAGCCAACCTTACAGCAAATGCTAACTTTAAAACGGCTGCTTAGAAACATGTTGTGTTTGGTGTCAAACCCCTTGGGATCACACCTCCATACCAGTAACTGGTGTGGGAGGTATGAGTCCTCCCTTCTAGAACCACAACTGTGGGTCACCGGGCTACCCGGTACCAGCTTTCTCGACCTGGGCATCACAAAATGGATGCTGCCAGCCACAGACACAAGTCTGCCCTCCTACTGCTGAGCCAAGCTCGAGCTGGGGCAGGCCTACCAATAGGTTTCCTGTCACAGGGAGGTGTGACCACCTCCCAGATAGGATTTAGTGTATTGGGACTGGGTGGGTGCACTCTGAGAGTGCCAGAAAATCTGCACTGGGGCACATTTGGTGTCCCTGTGCATAGTACAGCTCAAACCGGTTGGGGGAGCCCTTTGCTCCTGCTCTGGTGCAAAACTGGACAAAGGACATGGTTGTAGCCACCCCTCTGTCCTGACTCTCCCCTAGGTGGGTCCCCAGAGTTTGTCACACCCCTTCCTTGGGTATAAAGTAGGAACCCTGACTACAGGACTTTAGATTATACCTGGACTAAACTCTGCTACAGAAACCTTCGATTATCTGCTTGACGCTGGATGACTGAAGAATCTCCCTTGGATTAAAGGAGTTACTCCCCTGCTAGGCGGGCACCTAAACGCATCTTACCGGTTTGCATCTCCCAAGCTACTGAGGACTCTGAAGATTTCTGCAACACAGGAGGTGGGTTCCCGAGGTCTCTGAGGTTGATCTGCTCTCTCAGCAATTCTGTGACCAGTATCCCACATGGGGACCGTGCAATTCGAACCCCTGTGCACTGTGTACTTTTGGAGCAGCATATGCTTTTCGACAATCCCTGAGGCTGAACGTTGGGCTTCTTGTAGTCCTGACCCCAAGCAGTAATTCCTCTGAAGATTTCCGGCCTACACTCCACGAGTGTTCCGTGGGCTGGTATTTCGTGATTCAGCTTGAGGTCCCTTCGAGATCCCTGGTGGCTAGCCTGTGGGTCCCTGTAAAGGTAACTTTGACTTTCCATGGGCTTTGCAGGTTGCTGCAGAGGAGCCCTGACTCTTCATAGCTTGGAGAGTCCTTAGGACCTTGCTGGTCCTCACCGAAGCATCTTTGCCCGCGTTGGTTACAGTTGCCAAGGCTTGTTGGTGTTCAACCCGGACACTGACCTCCCAGCACTCGTCATCCTTTGTGGGACAGGTCACCTCCAGACTTTGGTCATCATCGACGTCTCCTGGTCCCCGTGGCTGCAGAGTCAATCTTCACCTCTTCTCACCTGAAGCACACAATATCGGTGGGCATTCATCTATCATGCCCCTGGTCACTGTGAAGTGACCCAGACTCTGTCCCCACTTCTTTCAGGTTCTTCTCACCTCAGATCCAAGCTTGGATTCCACTGGACACTTTTCAACTTCCCAGCAGCAGCACTTTTCCGCATCACGCCATTGAAACGACGAAGGTTCTCGACATCACTTGACCCCTATGCACCCGGCTCCTTTGGGATAGGTAACAAGGGTATCTCGGTCCTCTCAAGGGTGCTGGCCTTAGAACCTTCTATTTTTGAAAGGGTTTGCTTAAAGTCCTGTCCGAAGGACCTTAATCTTTAAAATTCCAACTGCGACTTTCCCATAGGATTGTACTGAGCTCACGTCTGTGTTCACACACTGCACCTGTCCTCCGTGGATCCCCTGTGTCACTACTTTGGGTGGTTCCTTGGGATCCCAGTGATTCTACGTGCTCTAGGTACTGTGTCTAGTCAAGTCGTGGTTGTTATACCACTTTCTTAGCATATGGTTTGGTCTCCCTCTGGAGCCCACTGTGTATTGTGCTATTTACTGTCGTTCTAGTGATTTAATATTGTGTGCTTTGTTCTCTAATCTCATAAAGAGGTTAGTAGAGAGTGTTTAGTAATAAATACATATATTTGATATATCTCTTGTGTGATTCTCCTTTCATTTGGTCATTCAGGAGGTTCTGATCTGGTAAAACAAGCTGCTTTACATTCCCTCGAGACTTAGCCTGAAGGCTGCTCTCCATAGCTACCGCTAGGATAGCTTTCAATAAAGGTTGTCTTTAACCTAATCATCAATAAGGGTTGTTTGGACTGGTACAAGGTGCCCACTTTAATTAGTGGACAGCATATACCAGGCCAACTTCTCACAGGCAGCACAGTTGAATGTTGCAGAAACTGTTTCTATGGAAACTGGGATTAAGCAGAATGGGTGAAGGGTTGAAACCTAACTGTGGTTTTAAAATATGAAATGTTAATTTATATATAAGTGATATACTATTAAAGTAAGTTTTCCCAAATCAGTAGTATGTTTAGCAGTAGTGTGTTGTTAAAAAATAATATTAATATTATTGGAAATAGGTTTTTGAATTCCCGTAAGGGTTTGCGGCTCCATTGCGACACTACACTGCAGTACCACGGTGGAGTCGCAACTCATGTAAATTACAGAACCAGTTTGGGCACTTTTAGAAGACACTAAGAAAGGGTTAATATGTTTAACCAACAGAAATGTGTTTCAGAGTTTGAAAAGATGAAGGAATCATTTTGATGTGTTACTTACATTAATTTGTGGGCAGAAAGAGATGTAAAGTTTGCCATTACTGGTTTTACCTTATTGAGAGTGGTGCATTTCATTTATTGTGAGAAAAAGAATATCTTTTATGAGTTTCTCATATTTCATATTCTGCAATACTATTTGAAAGGTGAGTTAGAAATGTGTAAGGTGCGTTATGTATTGTATAGTAGTGCTTGAGTCTTTGTAGTGATATTTATAACTTTGAATAGCATTATTTTTAAAGTTTAGAAATTATTAGAGAGTGTGATGTTTGGAATTTGTTACAACATGTACGAATGTGTATTGTAGTTTGTTTTATTGTGCTAAAATGAAGATTGTGCATAGTAATATATATGCTACCTGAGCCGCTAATGAAAGTACAGCAGAAAACTGATGTATGATTTATATTGACAGATGTATTAAACTATATTGGTGTCAATATAACTCTATATCCAAGTTCCCTGTATTATGATCAGAAAGGAATACATACACTTTCTTGCATACTTTCAGGAACATAGTGAGACTTACAAAAGCAACATTGGAAGGACTGCCATTTTAAATTCACTTTTTCTGCTGCACCTTCATTTTTGTACCAACTGCTCAGAATATTAGAGCTACCAAATTTAAAACAGCAATCCTTCCCATGTTACTTTTGTAAGTCTCACTATCAGCCTCATGCATCAAGCCAAAATCCAGTCGGTAAAATACCGATTCGCTATTAGCTCCCGTTAGCGAGTGAAAAATACCCAATCCCAATGCATCAACCCAAAAGCAAAAATCGCTATTTAAGGAATCCTTAAATAGCGATTCCTTAAATAGCGATTGCATTTAAGGAATCCCAAATTGAGATTGCTTAAATGCAATGCATCAAAGTTAAAAAACTTGCGATTTCGCTAATAGGGGGAGCAAATTACCATGAAGATGAACTTCATGGTAATTTGCAAAATATTTGAAAAATGCACTTTTGTGCATTTTTCAAAGTTTCATGTTGCGCCCACACATGCCCTTAGAACATGTGTGTGTGCAACATAAGTGCACAGATCAATTTCAGGGGTGCAATAGGGTGTCATTTTAACACCCTTGCACCCTTGAAATTGCATGAGCAATTTGTGAGAACCTACTGGTACTCGCAATTTGCTCCTGCAATCTCCAATTCATTCCTATGGGCCTGGAGGCCCATAGGAATGATTGGGACGGCATTCCTTAATTGCTACTCACAATTTGCTAGTCGCAATTAAGGAAAGTTAAGGAATCGCTATTTGAATAGCGATTCCTACATGCATAGCCTTTTGCTATTCCTTATTAGAGAATCCTTATTTTTCGCTAATAAGGAATCGCAAATGGCATTGTTGATGCATATGCCCCTATGTTCCTTAAAGGATGCATGCATGAGTCTGCCTTTTATTAGTGATATCATAAATAAAAGAAACATACAAATAGATGTATACCTGTCTTTCACTAGTCTAGCATCTTCAGATGCATAACACGTGTGAGAATACATGTACAAGTACAATCATACCTCAGACACAAGACCACACAGAAGTGCAGTCTGTGACTGAGGTATGTCTCTACTTGTCCATGTATTTTCACATGTGTTATGCATCTGAAGATGGTAGACATCTGAAACACAGTTATAAAACTATTTGTATGTTTTATGTATGATGCCACTAACAAAAGGCATAGACGTATGCATGTATGCTTTCAGGAATATGGTGAGACTTACAACAGTGACATGGGAATGATTGGTGCTGTAAATTTCGGGAGTTCTTTTTTTCTTTTTTTTTGTAGTTGTCTTGCCTCTTTTTGCACCTCTGTTGCTTTTTTGTGCAGTTCTGTTGGCTCTTATTGCATTTCTGTTGTTTTTTTCTGCACTCATCTTCCGCTTTCTGCCCCATTCTTTTCTCTTTGTCCACCTCTGTCGCCTGTTTGTGCTCCACTCTTGCCTTTTTCGGCAGCCCTCTTGTCTCTTTGTGTACACCTTTTGTCTCTTTCTTCATCTTCCCTTACCTCTTTTGGGACCTCTCTTGTCAATTTCTGCACCTCTCTTGCTTCTTTCTGCACATCTCTTGTTCCATTCTGCACATCTCTTACCTTTTTGTCTTTTATTTATTTATTTATTTTAGAGGTTTTATATAGCGCTAGCTAGACCCAGAGATATTAGAGCGCTTTACATGATAGAGCTAGTTACGGTAAGAGACAAATTACAGCATCGAAGAATAACAAAAACATCAGAGCGCTTTACAAGACTGAGATACATATGGTAAAACAAAATTACAACATTTACAACATCATTATAGGATAAACAGCAGTTATGACAGAGAATACCAAAAGGCTTGAGGTTATACATATCATGTAAACAGATACTCGGAGAAAAGAGTTGAAATACCTATAAGATATGGAAGAGCAAGTTTAAGGCGCCGGTAGAGACCCCCAATATTTATTGAGGAGGTGAATTGTGAGATCTTTTTTAAAGCTGGTGTAGGAAGGGTTGCATCGTAGCTCTTTGGGGAGGGTATTACAGATGTAGGGGACATTTCCGGAAAAGGAGCGGGATTGAGTGGATTTATTTTTTAGTAGGGGTGGGACAAGGAGGAGAGTGTTAGTGCTTCTTAGGGTTCGTGTGCTGCCCGCTTTGCAGAGTTTATTGGCAAGGTAAGGTGGTGCATTTTGATGGAGGAATTTGTGTGTGATGCATGCGTTTTTGTAAGTGGATCTGCCTTCGATGGGGAGCCATTTTAGAGTTTTGAGAGCTGGGGAAATGTGGTTGAACCATTTGCAGTTGGTGATGAGCCTTGCTGCAAGGTTGAGTACAGATTTGAGTGGAGCTAGGTGGACCTTTGGGATTCTGGTGAGGATAGCATTGCCGTAATCGATTCATTATAGGACCAGGGATTTAACCACTAATTTAAAGTCTTCAGTTGGGAGAAAGGGTTTGATTTTCTTGAGATGATGGAGAGTGAAGATGTCTCCTTTAGCCAAATTTTTGATGTGGACATTGAGGTTTAGACTGTTAGCGCTGGAGATACCAAGAGATTTTACTGAGTTGGACAAGGAGAGAGAGCAGTTGAGGGCATTGAGGTCGGAAATCCAAGTTTGAATGGGTAGAGGGTTTTTTGGGGGAGAAGAGGATGATTTCAGTTTTTTGGGGGTTGAGTTTGAGATGATTAAGGTGGAACCAGGATTGGATTTTAGTGAGGGTGTTATTAAGGTGTATGATGTCCCCGTGTGATTTGATCTTGTAATAGAGTTAGGTGTAATCGGCATAAAGATTGTAGTTGATACCAGCTTGATTTAGAATGAGGGTGAGGGGTTCCATAAAGAGGTTAAAGAGTGAGGGTGAGAGAATAGATCCCTGGGGACTCCTAGGTTGACCGGAGTGGGTTTAGATAGACAGTCTTGAATTTTAATTTGTTGGGTTCGATGTTGAAGATAGGAGACAGACCATTTGTGGGTAGTATCATTGAGGCTGAAGCCTATCTTTGAGCTCATTAAGTAGGGCAGAGTGGTTAACAGTGTCAAAAGCTGCATAGAGATCAAGTAGGATAAGAAGACATGTCTCACCATTATCAAGGGAGTGGTGGATGTCATCAACAAGGTTTAGTATGGCAGTTTCAGAGCTGCAGCTTTTTCTGAAGCCTGATTGTAAGGTGTCCAGAAGTTTGAATTTTTCGATGTGTTTGTCTAATTGGAGAAAGACACATTTTTCAAGTGTTTTAGAATGAAGGGTGCGGTTAGTGATGGGGCGGAGGTTGTTTAGGTCATTTGGATCAGCATTAGTATTTTTGATAATGGGGAGATTTGACCATGTTGGAGGGAGCTAGGGACACTTCCCGTAGCAAGGGAGGTGTTGATGATTGTGGTCCAAGATGGGACGATGATGTGCTTTAGGTCTTGGACAAGGTTAGGAGGGAGGTGGTCTTTGGTATGGGAGGATGGTTTTAGTTTAATAATAATGCTCAGTTACAGGGAGGAAATCCTACCAGGAGGCATTGGTTTTTGTTCGTGAGTTTGGGAGGTTGGGTAGGAGAGGAGTAGGGGTGGGAAGGTGTGGGGGTAGTTTAGGGAGGGAATAGGAGAAGGAATGTGTGATGAGGGGTTGGGGTAAGGTGAGGTAGGAGAGTATGAGGGGGACCTAGTGGTGTCAGGAGTGTGGAGTATGAATTAGAAGAGATGTTAGGAGAAAGTAGGGGGTTGGTTGGGATCAGCGTTGAGTGGAAGGATTGATCAATTTTGGCCATTTTTTCCGAGAAGAAGTGGACAATTTCTTCACATCTAGCGGTTGAGGCTGTAGGTTAGAGAGAGCTGAGGCAATTTGGTGCCGGATAATGTTGAACAGTTCTCTAGGTCTGTTTTTGGCCCCATCGAGTTGTGTACCGAAGAAGGATGCCTTTTCGTGAAAAATTTGTTTTTTTGTATGTAGATCTAGCTGATCTGAGGAGTGTCAGGTTAGAGTGGGAGGGAGGATGTCTCCAGGTTCTTTCCATTAATCTTAATGAGCGTCTTTCGTTGTTAAGTTCGAGGTTAAACCAAGATGTGGATGGGATGTTTCTTAGAGTTTTAGTTTAGGAGGGGCCTATTGGTCTAAGACATCCGTGACGGCTTTATTAAAGTGATCAGTAAGCTCATTTACGTTTTGTGAAAGAGGAGTGAGGAGCAGTTGAGCTTGTAGTTTGGACTCAAGCTCACCAGGAGGGATAAGTTTTAGATTTCTGGTCCATTTCATTGGTTTAATTTGTTTCGAGGTGAGAGGAGGTGGCGTGATGGAAATGTTGAACAGTATGAGGTGGTGGTCGGACCAGCCAATGGGGATGGTGTTGGTCAGGAAGGCTAAGTCATTGTTGGCAATGATGGCATCCAGGATGGCTCCTTTGGTGTGGGTGGAGGACTGACAAAGTTGTTTGAGGTCATTGACCTCGAGAAGGTTGGTGAAGAGGGTGGTAGTAGGATCATTGGTGTCATTCAAGTGGAGGTTGAGGTCTCCAAGGAAGAGATTTTTTGAGTTGGATAATGAGGATTGTGTAAACAAGTCAGAAAGTTCATCAATAAAGGGATGTGGATCAACAGGAGGGTGGTAGATAGTATGTAAACGAATAGAGTGGGCGCCTAGAATTTTAAGTTCAGCTTCAAGGTATTCGAAGGTGGAGTGGCCAGAGTTGTTAACAAGGGAGAGCAGAAGTTAGTTTTTGAAGATTACGGCAAGTTCACCTCCTTTTCTGTCAGGTCTGTCTGTTATGAGGATAGAGTATCCGGGGGTGAGTAGATCAAGCATGCTCGTTGAGGGTTCATTGAACCAAGTTTCTGTGAGGAACGCAATGTCAATGGATTCACTAAGGATAGATTCGGAGATTTCAGTGGCATGTCGGACGGCGGAACGGCAGTTAACAAGCATGCAGGCGAGTGGATTGAGGTTATTTTGGGAGGGAGGGCTGGAGTGGATGGAGGTGAGTTGAGGAGGGGGTCTAGGGGAGGCAGGAATGGAGGGTATTCTGTTGGCCCCTACAATGACAGGGATGTAGGAGTAGGGGGGAGGTGGGTTATTGACTGAAGTACTAGGATGGTAGGAGTTGCATGGGTCAGAGAGGTCTGATGGGGAGAGGTGGTTCGAGGTGCGACGAGGCCTAAACATATGGTTGTGGAGGGGGGGTAGCATTCCAATGGCGACGATTGAAGTTTGCGGGTATTTTACGGTTGGGGTGGGGGGCATTTGCACACGAGAGTAGGGTTCCCGAGCTGAGGGATTTAACATCTTCTCTAAGTCGGGAGAGTTCATTCTTCAATAATGAGAGGTTGTGTTCGATGTTGTGTAGGGTCAGGGTTATAGGGGAAAGGGGATCGCTAAAGAGAAGGATGAGGGTGAGAGGGAGTGGATAGTGTTTGTTGTATCAGGGGGCAATTGTGTGTAAGGTGTGTGAGGTAAATGGTGTTGGAATGAGTAGAGTTAAGGCAATTAGGCGTGGGTGGATAGAGATGATATGAGGGCATAAAGAGTGTGAAGTAAGACTGCGTCTGGGATTAATGGTGAAGAGAAATTCAGTGGTTGTGAAGGAGGGTTAGGGGAGGGTGAAGGTGGATCCGGAGGTGGTACGATAGGAGAGCCAGGGTGGAGGGGTAGGGATTAAGGCTGTGGCATCCAAGAGGGAAGGAAGGGGTTAGTTATTCTAGAAGGGTTTGAG
Source organism: Triturus cristatus (assembly GCF_964204655.1). Lineage (NCBI taxonomy): Eukaryota > Metazoa > Chordata > Amphibia > Caudata > Salamandridae > Triturus > Triturus cristatus. The sequence goes on along the minus strand of NC_140584.1, from coordinate 237,133,217 downwards.
GGGGACAGATTGTTGGAGAATGTAAGTGGTAGGGAGAGGGGTTGTGCAGTGGGGATGTCAGGAAGAGGGGGATCATTGGAGGGAGAGAAAGTGTGGGTGATGGTGGTTGGGAGATGGCACTGCCTGTAGAGCTGACAGGGGAGTGGGAGGGGGGAATAGGAGTTTCCAGTATGGTGTTGGTAGGAGGGAAGATAGGGGAAGAGAAGGGTAGGGGGAAAGCGAGAGAGCGGGAGGGTATTAAGCGATTGGGTATTCAGAGGATTAGGGTTAATTTTGTTAAGGTGGAGAGACAAGGTGTTGAAGTGGTGCTCAAAGATGGTGAGGTGTGATACTGCGGCTTGTATGAGGATGATACACGTTTCTTAAGATGGCGATGTCGATTTCACCTGGAAAGATTGGGGAGGGAGTAGTGGATAATTTAAATCCATAGAGCATTTTGATTAAGAGAGTGACTGGGAACTGACGTAGGAAAATGCTTTTCCATTTGGAGGGGCGTTTGGAATAGAAGATGTAGTTGTTTTTTATGGGGGAAGAGAGGCTGAGGTAGTTATCAACAATATGTGTTTCAGGGTTACGAATGAGTAGTTTATGTTTGAAGTTTTTCTTACCGTTTTTAGACAGATTGGGGGGGTAAAGGATGGTCCAGGAGATAGGGCCATGTCTGGAGAGAGTGTAGTCATGGGGGATGTGTGCATGGTAAGAGGGGGGCAAGTTGGGGCGGGCTGAGAAGTAGAGAGTTAGAGGAAGGTCGTGAGGGCAGTTAGGCATACGGGAAAGAGGATGAATCGGGGGGAGTGGGAGGGAAACCGCAACGATGCTCAACAGCCCGTGCGTTTCTGACAAGTGTTCCTAATCGCTGCAATTTTGAGCACCAACATGAAAATAAGAGAGTAAAAGAAGAAATATGGCCTCCACAGGAGTGCAAGATAAAATTGTCTAGATTGTCTGGTAAGGAACAATTACAATTATAGATCGAGAAACTGAAAGAACAGTGCTAAGTCATTGTCATATAACTCTGGGGGGGGTAAAGCTTAGAAGGGGCTCAGCGGGCTAGTGAGTTCAACAACAAAGTCCATGGGCCCACAGATAGACTGGGATTCTTGCGGTAAACCAGTGTCTTCGTTTGAAATGAGTCTTCTTTCAATAGCTCAAGAAATACCAAAGGTAGAAAGCAGGAGGTCGGTAAGAAAACAGCAGTCAGGAGTCAGGCCAATTCGGTGATTCAGTAAATCAGGAAGTCAGGATCGGCAGCGAGCACAGTGGCCTGAGTAGGAACAGGGTTTCATGTGGTGGGCATTATAGTTGTGTCATCATTTTTGAAGAGTAATTCGAAAATAAAAACATTAGCCTGTGAGGTCCCCCAGGGTGGGTGTTAGGAAGTAGGCATGAAGACAACAGTCAGGAATCAGGCCAATCAGGAAATCAAGTTAATCATGGAATAAAGAACAGGAGTGGCAGTGGGCACAGTGGCCGTAGAAAGTAAAGGGTTTCGTGTGGCCTGAGAATTTAAAGGGTTTCCTGAGGTGGACCTTTTAATTGTCCATGAAATACCTAAGGAAGTATATCAGGATGTAGGCACTTACCCTGTTTACCCTCTTTGCCTCTATCGGTGTCTCTCTTGCCTTTTTGTGCACATCTGTTGTTTCTTTTTGCATGTCTCTTGCTTCTTTCTGCATCCTTCTTCTCTCTTTCTGCACCTTTGTTGCCTGTTTTTGTACCTCTCTTGCCTCTTTGTGCATCTCTATTTCTGCACCTCTTTTGCTACTTTCTGCACTTCTCTTCCCTCTTTCTGTACCTCTCTTGTCTCTTTTTGCTCCTCAGTTGCCTCTTTCTGCACCTTACTCTCTTCTTTCTGCATCTTTCTTGCCTCTTGCTGTACCAGTCCTGCCTCTTTATGTACCTCTCTTGCCTCTTTCTGCACCTTACTCTCTTTTTTCTGCACCTCTCTTGCCTCTTTCTCCACTTTTCTTGCCTCTTTCTGCACCTCACTTGCCTCTTTCTGTACCTCTGTTGCCTCTTTCTGCACCTCTTTTGCTTCATTATGCACTTATTGTAATTCTTTCTGTATCTCTGTTGCTTCTTTCTGCACTCCTCTTGGCTCCCTTTGAACGTGTCTTGCTTCCTCTGCACCTTTCTTCCTCCTTCTGCAAATTATGTTGCTTCTTTTTTCAGCTCACTCTCTTTTCTGCACCTCACTTGCCGCTTTCTGTACTTTTCTTGCCTCTATCTGCACGTCTCTTGCCTGTTTCTGCAATTCTCTTGCCTCTTTATATACCTCATTTGCTTCTTTCTGCAGTTCTCTTGCTTCTTTCTGCACCTCTCTTGCCTCTTTCTTCATTTCTCTTGCTTCTTTCTGCACCTTTGCAATATGCAAAATAAATGTTAAACAGAATATTAAGATGTTACAAGATGTTACAAGAACTATATCCATGTAAAATAAGAAATATACACATTTGCAGGGTCATTATGTGGCTTGTCTTTCAAGAAAAGAGTGTCAAAGTACTTTTCATCATTTAAGAATGTTAGCAGTACACCACTCAGAAATGCGGAAGTTAGTTAGGTGACTCTACTATGTAAAAACTCCTGCATTATGTTAAAGTGAAATGAACACAGATCTTTTGCACAGTTCAGTATCAGATGTAAAAGTGTGTGATGATATACAATTTTGTTTTATTAGTTCACAAGAGGAGTGTAAAAAAAGTGAGAGCTTGATAAGTGTAGGTGTTGAAGAACACGGGAAAGAGATTAGTATTGATGAGTATGCAGAAGAAATTACAAAGTTTAAGACAGTTTCGTCTGAAAAACCAAACTATATGTGTATTTGTTGTTGACGTCCTCACTATAGAAGTCAAACTAGGAAAGTTGATTTATATTTAAAAAGTGAAAAGGAAAACAATGATAAGTGGCAGAAATTTGGTGCTTATTTGTTGGTAGAAGGTCAGTTTGAGTTGGATACTGATCAAGTTATTTGTAAATACTGTTACAACAAAGTAGAAGAGAACAAAATGCCAGCTAGAGCAGTACATAACAACTTAGAGTTGGTAGCTATTTCTCAGGAACTGGCAGATTTGAAAGCATATTATTATTCAATCTGTAGACCCATTTCAGGCCATAGTTCGTATAGAGCATAAAACAGGTAAGCTGCCATCAACATATTTACAAACAGGTATGAAATGAAGAGTTGTGTACTTACCTTTAGATTTTAAGAAAAATATTGAAACTGTTGTTGTAGACAGGGAGGAAAATGAGCCAGTAGTTATTCTAGTAAATGGTGAACCAACAAAGAGTCGGAAAATATGGCACGAGTTTGTAGATGTTAATAAACTTCAAAAGGTTATATTATATCTGGTACAGAATAATATTTATTATAAGAATGCAAATGTTGATGAACTGGTAATATGCTTAGAAGAGTAAACTGAAATTTCAAGTGGCCAAATAGAAAAACTGTGAAAGTCCAGGAGTGAAGAGATTAATGAACATTATACTATACATCTTCTACATTCGAAAGAAATGATAGGAAACTGTATCCGAATTATTTCAAATGAAGGAAGCAAAGGGAACTCCCATGAGTGTATCGGAAAAAAGTTTAGAAGCTTATTGTTTTCCACAGCTATTCCCCAATGAAGAAGGTGGACGATTTCATGAATGAGGTGTACAGATTCCAGCTTCAGAATATCGCTTGACAAGATTGTACTCTGAAGGTCCAAGCTTTTCACTGTGTATTCCATATACATTTCATCTTCTGTTTAAAAGTGATTTCTCTGCACTTTCATATGCAGTGAACTACATATTAATAACTGGAGTTCAACTTCCACATGTTTCTGCAAAAGAATTTATGGACAAAGTTCAACAAAGAGATGAAAATTTAGAATCCCAGTTAATTAATTTGATAGAGTGTCAATGTGGTAGAAAGGAATATTGGTTTTGTCTTCATGGTGAACTTAATGTATGTTGAGAAACTTAGGTACACCTACATAGTTTGTAACACTTAGCTGTGCTTAATATGCGTGGGAACATTTACTTGAATTTCTACGAGAAGCAAATTCAAATGTTAAAAATATTGAATTAAAGACACCTGGGAAACTCTGTTCCTTGGTTCCTGTAAATTTTTGAAGATATTTTAACCATAGGTTTCAAAGTATCATGCCATTTATCTGCAATTAAAATATTACTCCTCTAGAAGTTACTGATTTCTTTTAGTGAAAAGAGTATGGGGTGGGCAGAATTTGCGAAAGTGACTTTCGCAAATTATCGCGAAAATGTTAAAATACTCCGCAAACACGCGGAAAAATCACGAAGATGCAGAAGTTTTTTTCCCACCCGTTCGCGGTATTTTCTGTGTGGTCGCGGCTCGCCAACTTACCCATGCGGTTGCTCGCGGTCGCGGCCATCTTGTTTTCACTCTTCTCGCGGTGCATGATCGCGAGAAGAAAGACATGATCGCGCGACCAATGACATTACTGCGGGCGCGAATAGTCGCGAGACAGCGCAAATGGCTACCAACAATCCAACATCTCGTGGAGAACGCGACCGGATCGGGAAAACTTGTCGGGCAACGCGGGGATTCCGGTAAGGCGATCGCGCGCGCGCAAGAATGTATTATTTTACAGCGCGAGCAAGAAACAAATTATCGCTAAGCTGCGGAATGTGGAAATTTTGACATCTTCGCGCTCTCCGCGGAACGCGAAAATGTCAAATTATCGCAATTTCCGCAAGCGGAACGGAAATTTAGCCCAGGCCTAAAAGAGTACCAAGCCTGAGGTGCTCCTCATATACACAGGCTATTATGGATAAAGATAGCTCCAAAATTTGGAACTGATACCGATGAAACTGTTTTGTATTTCATCGAACAGTATGTTGCTTGTGTCATTCCAAGAGATGGAGGAGGAAAAAGCTTGAGGCAATAAGTATTTTGGTTTTAAAGTGATCGCTATGGGAAATAATGTCAACGAAAACACAAGCGAAAAGGGAAATTTTATACAAAATGTAGTTTCGGATTCCCACGTCCTATAATTTCTAAAGGAAGAGTAAATAGTTTTTTGTTAGCAGTAAGGCACACAATAACTCGGAAATCTCCAAAGAATACCTACAAATACAAAAGAACAGAAGATTCAAAGTATATTAATGACTACAATCCAGTTATTTTGAAAATGTGGAATGCAAACATGGATATTCAATATGTTGCAGATAATTCAATTGCTTTTGCTCGTTATGTTGCATCATATATAACCAAATCTGAAAACACAGAGATGAAAGAAATGTGGGAAGAAATTTCACAAGAGAAGAGTCGTAGCAAGAAATTAAAGAGCATTAGCTTGATAAGGCTTTACCATCGAGAGATTGGATCCTATGAATGTTCGGATCGCTAGCGCTCTGCCAGTTTATATTCAAAGTCAAGAGGAGTCATTTGGGTAAGTTTAGGTCTTGCCTCCACACGAAATAGAGTATTGAAATCTTACAAGAAACCAAAGACTTAGCACAGAATGAACCAGAAGGTACAGATATTGTTATATTGGATACGTACTATCCCAAAAGGAGTCCACATCTCGAAAACCTATGCCTGTATGAAATACTTCAAAATTACAACTTTAAAAGAAAAGTTACAGAAAATATAAAAGAAGAACAATTTGCAGTAATTGGATGTGAATGATGTTCAGTAAAAAATGTCAAAGGAAGTCTTATTAACCACAGAAAACTCAGTTGTGAAAGTCCAGATAAGAGGGAATTGTTCTACTTAGCACTTCTGCAACTGTTCAAGCCTTGACGTAGTGAAACGGAATTACTAGGAGATTTTGACTGCTATGAAGATTCTTTTAATGCAACTAAAGATAGCATTCAGTGCACAATTATCCCAACATATCTACGAATGTTAAATGATGAGATTGAACAGGAAAGTACTATTGCAGCTGAAATAGCTAGAGAAAGTTCTCAAGACAGTCAAAGTTCTGGTCCACTGAGTCAAGATCCATTGAAATGAAATGAAAAATTATATTTATATAGCGCGTAACTACCCGGAGGCCTCGCAGCGCTTCAACTGATTACTCTGGCGAGCTGCAGGGTGAGTTAACACGCTTTTGCGAACAGATGAGTTTTCAAGGCTTTCCTGAATGCCAGCCGATTCTTATTCTCTCTGAGGGCTAAGGGAAGAGAATTCCACAGTCTGGCGGCGGTGTGGGAAAAGGAACGGCCGCCCCATCCGGCTTTGGTGATTTTTGTTGTGGTTACTAGATGCAGTGAACCAGAGCGAAGGGCTCTAGACGGGACGTAAGGCACGACTAAGGGGAACAGGATGGCAGGGCCTGTTCGATGGAAAGATTTGTGCACAATGCACATAGCTTTAAACTGTGCTCTAGCAGCCACTGGGAGCCAATGCAGTTCTTTTAGAGCTTTCTTGGCTGATTGCCAACGAGGAATGTTAAACAATAGTCGGGCGGCACAGTTTTGTGTGACTTGGAGCCTGTTGGTCACTGCTGCCGGGGCACCAAGGTATAAATAATTTCCATAGTCCAGGCGGGAGAGTATCAGGGCCTGAACCATGATTCTCCTCGCCTGGAAAGGAAGCAGAGGAAGGACTTTACGGAGCATTTTCATTAGCCCAACACACGTGGAGGCAGTTTTGTTAGCCTGGACCGAGAAGTCCAGCGCTTTGTCGAGCCAAATTCCAAGGCTCTTTTTCTGAGGTTTAGGGGGGGAGGAGCGCCGAGACATGAGGGCCAAATGGAGGCCAGGGTGGTCGATAGAGGGTTGCCCAATAACATAATCTCCGTCTTCTCCCCGTTAAGTTTAAGACAGGAGGATTGCATCCACTTAGCGACAGCCTCTAGACACAAGCCCAAGGTGTTGGACGACCCCTCAGTGTGGTCCATAGAGACCACCAGTTGGGAGTCGTCCGCGTAGGTGACAATACGCACACCGAAGGGCTGGACAATCTCAGCTAGAGGTCGCATATAGACGTTAAAAAGTGTGGGGCTCAGGGACGAGCCCTGAGGAACCCCACAGCTAAGTGGGTGCTTAGAGGAAACTACCTCGCCCTCAAACACCTGGAAAGATCGCTCATCCAGGAAGGAAGTCAGCCATTCCAGGGCTGCGCCCGACACGCCCATGCCATTCAAACGATGTAATAGTGTGGCATGGTTAACAGTGTCGAACGCGGCACTGAGGTCGAGTAAAATAATGGCTGCTTTTCCTCCCTGGTCCAGCATGGCTCTAGTTTCTTCCGTCACTGCTAGGAGAGCAGTTTCAGTTCCGTGCTGAGGGCGGAAACCCGTCTGAGAGGCACATAGCAGGTTATTTGATTCTAAATAATCTACTAAGATGTTATTGATGTGCCTCTCAAGCAGTTTGCTCATCCATGGAAGTAGGGAGATAGGGCGAAAGTTGGCTAAGTTGTTCTGATCTAAGGTGGGCTTTTTCAGAAGGGCCCTAACCATCGCACACTTCCAAGGAACTGGGACAGAGTTGGAGGTGATGGAGGCATTAAGGACATCCAGGATGACTGGGCAGATGGCATCCATGACCTTGATAAGGGTCTGCGGAGGTGCTGGGTCGTTGGGAGATCCCGAGGTGACTTTAGGGATCATTCTATCTAATGTGATGAAGTCTAGGAGGGGGAATTTGACCAACGAGCTGGGGACCGAGGGGTCAGAATCTGTTGCGATGGTAAGCTCCGTGTCACCACTACCAGTGGAGAATGAGGAATAAATGGCCTGGATCTTCTGGGAAAAGAAGGTGGCTAAATTGTTGCAACGAGTTTGCGCGCCGTCGGGTGACAGACGCTCAGGGGGGGGAGATAAGAGATTTGGCTATTTTAAAAATTTCTTTAGGGGAATTTACAGCTAGGTTAATTTTGGATTCATAAAATTGGGCTTGTACAGATTTTATTTCATTTTTATAGAGCTTTAATGCGGCTCTATACTCAGCTTTCTTCAGTTGAGAGTATTCTTGTCTCCAGGCTCTCTCTAATTTGCGACAGGATTGTTTCATAGTTCTGAGGGCAGGGGAGTACCAGGGAGCGACTTTGGATCTGTTTGTAGAGTGCAAGGATTCCTTCGGAAGGACTAGATCAAGGGTACTGGAGATCCAGTTGTCAAAATTGACAGTGGCTGTGTTGGGGTTAGTCACCTTCGGAGGAGGATGTTCGGTGAGAGCCAGTTTCCACTTAGGGAGTGGGAGCGAAGCCCATTTTCTTCCCCAGTGCTTATTGTGGTTTTGTAAGGTGGGGAGGCTGCATGTGGACCATGTAAAGGGTACTAAAAAGTGATCGGTCCAGGGTAATGGTACAGGTGTTTCGACGGTTAGGCTATCTAAATTACTGTAAATGTGATCTAGAAGATGCCCCTTGATGTGCGTTGATTGAAAACCTTTCTGGAGCAGGTCGATGGCCTGAAGGTTTGATCGAAGACTGTTGGCTGTAGAGTCAAGCGGATCATCCAGATGCAAATTCAGGTCTCCCAACAGGGTGAAATTTGTCGAAGTTAGCACTAGGTTGGCAACTATATCCGTCATATTAGTGACGAAGTTGCTAAGGGTACCAGGTGGTCGATAGACTAACATACCAGAGAAAGTGGTGGAGGGGGAGAGTTCGAGAGTGAAATGTAAGTTCTCACAGGATGGCGTAGTAGAGGGGGTGACGCGGCATCTAAAGTTGTCTCTATAGATAATGGCCAACCCTCCGCCTCTGCCTGTCTTACGGTCCAGTCGTTTAAAAGTATAGCCTTGGGGAGTGGCCCATACTGTTGCAGGGTCGGTTTCTAGCTGAAGCCATGTCTCTGTCAGAAAGAGGGCCTCAGGATTGAGCTCCTCTATCAACATGGCCAGTTCAGTGTAGTGTTTCGGCAGGGATCAGCAGTTGAGGAGGAACATCCTCCATTTATGCATGGGGGGATTTTTCCCTGGGTTTGAAGTGGGTATGCACCAGTCACAGGTTTTACAGCGGGCCTTCGGATTTATAGGGAGGACCGAGTGTGGGCATATTGGTTTGGAGGTAGGTCATAAGGCGTGCAGGGAGGAAGCACTGTATGAACGGCGGTTTCCTACCATGATGACGGCTGGGGCCAGGAGCAGGAAGTGTCTGGACCCGGACTGGCGCAGACTGGCTTCTCTTCAGCGCATCTACGGCGCTACCGCTGCGCGTGCCGCTGCACGGTGCTATGAATGTTTATATAGATTGGGCTCGAGTAAGACTGGAGCGTCAACCCCCTAAGATGGCCGCCAAGTAATGGCACCACCAGGAAGTAAGAGCGTTCTGTTCTCCCTCCACAGCAATCAGCCTAAATCGCTGCGGTGGACCAGGGAGTCAGTGCACAATTATCCTTAGCAACAGCAGTATTTGAAAGTATAAAAACGAATTTCCTTATTTTTAAAAACACATACAGCAATACACAAAGCGGTGCTGTCACCTAGAGCGCTAGCGCTGGAGTGATCAATTGGGACAACCAATTATCGAAAATGAAGCAGCAAAAGACAGGAATGAGTTAGAAACTGCAATGCAACATGCACAACAGGATATTAATCAGTTGGAAAAGTTAGAAGAACAACTACATATTGAACAAAAAAATATATATATACAAGTCAAACAACAGATACAACATCGTTTGCTGCACGAAAATAAAGAATGCTAATGTTCATCATTTAAACCAATTCTAATTTACACCAGTGGTCAAGCTGGAACAGGAAAACGTTTCTTAATTAACGTTTTGACCAGTTATCTGCACAAAACTACAGAATCACATGTATCTTGTGTTGTAACAGCTCCAACTGGATTAGCAGCATACAACATCAAAGGGATTACTTTACATCCATTAATTATGCTTCCAGTTGAACATGATAATACATTGGAATATCAGAAGCTATCTGGAGAAGCGTGTTATGAAGTGTTAAGAGTACTGAAGAAAATTAAACTTTTAATCATTAATGAGATGAGCATGGTCTCAAACTCACTGCTTGCCTTTGTACACTTGAGAATGCAACAGATTTTAAAAACAGATTACAATGTTCTGTTTGTAAGAAAACATTTAATTGAATTCGGAGATCTGCTACAACTTACTCTTGTAAAAGGACACCTGTTTTTAAAAAACGTGTCCATGAAGACAGTAGGAAATCATTGGGAAGTATTGGAAATGTGATCATTTGGTTACATTTTGAATATAAAGAACTTGTTAAGAATATGTGACAAGCAAGTGATGAAGATTATGGAAATATTCTTCAAGACATAAAAGTTGTTGATTTGACGGAACATGGTAAACAAGCTTTAGAAAGTCGGCTGCTAAGAAACTTGTTTACAACTGGAAAAACAGCAGCTGAAGTAATGTACAATATGCTTGAAGAAAAGAGGTCTATGGTTTGCCCAATGCCTACACTTTAAGAGTGTTCTACGTTTAATCATTAATTTTTGAAACTGGAAACACAACAAATAGTGGAAATTGAAGCTATTTGAGGCTAAATTGCATTCTTTGGTAAAGTCTGTATCTAAAACTGCAGGCTTAGAAAAGACTTTCCATGTACGTATAAACTGTCGGGTAATTTTGTGGCATAATTTGAAAGTAGAAGAAAGTTTAGTAAATGGACCAATGGGAAAAGTTGTTGATTTTGTACAATTTCAGAATAGAGAGGGAATGGAATTTTTTATTATAAGATTTGATCAGATTAAAGAGGTAAAACAGATTGGGCTTTGTGTTATAAGTTTTTTGCTTGTAAAAGATGTGCATGTTCGCAGACAACAGTTTGCTCTGTCTCTAGCATATGGAGTAACTGTTCATGAATCTCAAGGTTTCAGTATAGACAGTGCTTTTGTAAATATTGCTAGTACAGTGTTTGAAGAGGGAATAGCATATGTTGCATTGTCTTGAGTAAGAACATTGTCTGGTTTGTATTTGATAGATTTTGATGAGAACATTTTTAGTGCTGATGCAAATTGTGTAGGAGAGTACAATCATTTAAGAAGACTTTATACTCCTGATTTAGGATGCATATCCCATATATGAGAAATGTGTAGTGAGTCCACAAACGGAAATATGTCAAACATTCAACTGAGATTCAAAAAAAGTAAACAATTGAAGAGAAACTTGAAGGTATGAAGAAAAAGAAAATGGAAACTGTTGATGACATTGTAAGATACCAGTTGGAAAATAGTTCAGGTATCAACTGTTATGCTAATGTGGTTCTGAATGTTGTTTTTTATCTACCAGATCTTCATCCTGAACTCATGGGAAATCATGAAAAAAGATTCTGTTCTTTAATACATCATGTAAAGCAACAGTTGGTAACTGACAGGAGTAAAATTAATACTACTTCTGGCATTCGGCATCTTTTGGAGATATGTACTGGTTCCTTGACATTTACTCTCAATATACAACAAGATGCACAATAATTTCTAATGCTTAAGCTTGGAGTATTAGAACATGAAGGAATACAGATTTAAAACTTATTTGGACTGAGTTATGGATGGGATCATAAATGTGAAGAGTGTTCATTTACTAAAAGACAATAAAGAACCTCTGGCTGACCTACATTGCTTTCATATATAGCCTGAGGCTTATATCTCCCCCATCTCAGAACAATAACAATTTACCAAATAATCATTAAAAAAGACACAATCTATTAAAAAATCCTCTTCTATGCGATTCGTAACTAATGACGATATATGTAAGGTACCAGTGGTTCTGAAATTAGAATCGGAATGCATATTTGTAACTAACGAGTTAAATATCGCACATCTCTACAGGACATGCTGAAAGGTACAATGCTTACCACGGTTCAAGACTTCTCATCATTTGTGCAATGAATATTATATAGTATATTGTTGCTCATAGCTTCAAAATCTATTTTACACAGTGGTCTTCACGATTGTCCATCGCTGTGAAATCTCCTACAATATATAATAAGATGTTTTTTATATACCTCATATGTCGTATGAGAACATATGCATCTGAAAAACGCTACTAACTTTAATTGAATAGGCAGAACCAAATAGTGTTACTAATAATGACGGGCCACTGAGGGGCGTGCTCATTAATATCTAAAAAGGAAAAAGAGAACAAGCTCCTTGTCTTCAAATTGGCTACAAATAAGCTGATACCTAGGCAATTTTAATTAGTTTGAAACACTCTGTTATTACTAGTTCTGTCGCTCACCTATCTGGGCCTGTGGTTGTCTAATTATGGCTGATCTAAGTAATTTGTGACAAAAAAAGTTTTTGCGCGTACTCGACTATGTTATCTAAAGGGGCACTTCTTCTACGTTATGATTAAACTGTTACTCACACACAAACATCACCAATTTTAGCTATAATACCATGATGTTTCTTTTACTGAAAGCCTAACAAACAGTCTGCATCACTGGGTATACCCTGTATTGATATTTTTAAGAGGTGAAAACGAGAGACAGTTGCTCCAATACAATGGCTTTAAGAGTTCCCTCTCTCAGATATCTTGGACAATGACAAGGCGCACACTTACCCAAACTCTATTCATGACGGTCGTATATAATCTGCTGTCTTCACCACACTACAAAACCCGAAACCTAGACGCCCTTGTTTTAAATAGGCACTCTGAAACATACGTAACTTGTAGTCACATGGTATCGGCCGATGCCGATAGAACGAATAGAGCCATGAGCGCCATATTGCAGTGTGCAAGTAATCGTATTTCTAAAATTACTCTATTCATAACGGTCGTATATAATCTACTGTCTTCACCAAAATAACAGAGACCAGAAACTAGACGCCTTTGATATAAATGTGCGCTTTGAGACATACATAGTGTGTAACCACGTGGTATCGGCCTGATGCTGATAGAGCAAAAGAAACTATGCGCGCCATGTTACAGTGTGCAAATGATCATAATTCAAAAATAAATACTACCTAATGTGTGTATATAAGATATTATATATCCACAAACAGAAAAGCTCCTTCCGGATCTGCTGGGACCCTTGAGAGGTGGCGCACACGCCAGCGGAGCACGCCGGCAAAGTTAATGTCCACACAAAACGAAATATATTCCGTGCGATCTCAGTAATAAACAGGTAAATCACGAGGTAAATAATCCAAGCGTTTAATTCACACTACGCGTTTCGGCGACAAGCCTTGATCACGTGTGAAAATGTGTTACAAAACAGTCCTAAATAAAGCACTGAAATTACGAGGTCATCACAATAGAAAGAGGACTGTGTTTAAGCAGAGGCAGCGGCCATCTTAGAATGGTAAAAACAGTGAAAAGTATTAATACAAAAGTAAACATTGCATGCTCAGAATAAATCCGAAAATCAAAGTTATAATTATTAATCAATGATGCAATATGGATCACCTCCACAAGTGCGGAACGTCCCTATGGCTGCACTGCTGGACCAAAGAAATTATAAGGGTAGCATACACAGAAAAGAGTGGTTGCCATAGCAATGATGCCCCACACTAATAACACGAAAAATGCGTGAGCTAAAAAATGGGTCATGTGGATAACAATCTCCGGGCAAATGCCCAGGCAACTTCCTGGTTATGTTTATGTCTCGGGCTAAATAACGAGAACGGTTAGCATAATACTAAAATAGTATTGCTCTTCAAACATAAAATGTGTAAGTGATGACTAGGTCAATAGGACTTATCTTGAACCAAAGAGCGTGCTCATATGCTATATCAAGGAACCGTCAGTGGAGAAGATTGAAGTGATGAGCAAGTGAAGAGTGAAATCATGGAGGAAAAGGGTAGGATGCCCATGCCGGTGAGTCAAAGTGAAGGGCTCCTTCCTTCTCTCCTGTAAATAATACAAAAAATGAACATGTCAGTGCAACGAATAACATAGCTCATAAAAGTAACACAATAAAAAGTTATATAGCATAGCATACACATCGAATAAGAGACTGTTAAAATGTAGAAAGGCAAAACAGCTAAAATTAGCTGTACATAGGTGAGCATAAGAGCACGGTATGCAGGAAGGGTAACGAAGCAGTTAAGACATACCAATACTAGCTTGCTGTGATTACAGTTACATGGTTCTTCATTGTTTTAGGTGGATTGACATTTCCTCGTCCATGTTCAATCCACCTGGGCTCTTTGTTTGAAAATCAATAATATACCTAGATTCACGTTGTCTGAGGTTAAGAGTTCTGTCCCCACCTCTGGGATTCCTAGGTATATGCTCCAAAATACAGTAGCTCATGTCGTTGATGTTGGAACCATGTTTTAAGAAAAAGTGACGAGCAACGGGGTATTTGGGGTCATTATTGGTAATAGCCCTCAGATGCTCCATCACCCTCTTTTTGGCAGGACATGTGGTACTACCTATATACCAGAGTCCGCACGTACACTCAATGGCATAAATCACGAAACAGGTGCTACATGTGAGAAATTGTGTGATCCTCTTGGACACCCCACCATATGTCAGATTGTCTTTGAATGTGCTGTTTCTGCAGGCTTTGCAGTGGCCACATGGGAAAAATCCCATGAGGCCATGGCCAGTATTAGTGGTGCGATCAGTGATATCATTTCTGACTACTATGTCCCTTATGTTCCTATCCCTCCTGTAGGTTATACTGGGCCTGTCAGGAACCAGATTGCCAACCACCCCATCTGACTTCAGGATATCCCAATGTTTGGCGAAGATGCGTTGGATTCTATGCGCATCAGAATTGTATGTGAGGATCACCCGGACCACATCAGCAGTATCTTCAGTGGTACTCTCTACTCTGTCTTTAAGGGTGTCTACCCTATCAATCCCTTCCGCGCGTTCTTTCGCTTTCTTGAGAACCCAATTGGGATAGCCTCTAGCTTGAAACCGGCTGACAATGTTATCCCTCTCAGCTAAGTATGCATCGGGATTGTTGCAATTTCTCTTTGCCCTCAGCAGCTCCCCATAGGGTATACTCCATTTGAGAGTATCAGGGTGGCTGCTGAGGGCATGCAGGATGCTGTTGCCCGCTGTCGCTTTCCGAAAGAGAGTGGTGCATATCTTGTTCTGTACTACCTCCAGTCCTACATCTAGAAAGTCAGTTTTGATGTCATTGATACTCCCAGACAGAACAATGTTGTAGCTGTTGGTATTCAGTTTCAAGATAAATTCCTCAGCTTCACCTCTGGTACCATTCCAGACGATGAACAAGTCATCAATGTAGCGACGCCACATGACAACTTTTCGGAAATCGGTTTCCAGGGTCCTGCTAGCTGTTATTTCTTGCTCCCAGTAGCCCATGAATAGATTGGCGAAACTGGGAGCAAAGCAGGAACCCATGGCAGTACCGTTCACCTGCCTGTAGAGGGCGCCATTGAAAGAAAAAATATTGTTTTTGAGACAAAAATCGATCATTTCCATAATCATACGGCTATGTTCCCTGTATCTGATCGGTCTTTGCCTCAAAAAGTACTCACAGGCTTCCATCCCCTGTTGGTGATTGATTATTGTGTACAGGGACTGGACATCCAGCACAATAAAGAGGTAGGTGGGCTCCCAGGTCAATTCCTCAATTTTACCAAGAAAGTCCTTAGTATCCCTCAAGTAACTAGGAAGGGATATGACAAATTCCCTTAAGAAATGGTCCACATACTTCGAGATGTGTTCACTTACACTCCCTATGGAAGAGACAATGGGGCGACCAGGAGGTCTGACTTTATCTTTGTGGAGTTTCGGCAGTAAGTACAGTATGGGAAGTTTAGGATGGTCCCTTTTAAGATAGCAGAATTCTTCCCATACTAAGAGGCCCTTGTCTTTCCAATCAGTGAGTTTGTCCCAGATCTCTGTGATGCTCAAGTTATAGATGTCCCAAGATATAGTTATGTAAAAGTTGATGTCTTGGAGTTGTCTTAATGCTTCACTAATGTAGTAGTCTCTGTCTAGGATAACCACATTACCCCCCTTATCTGCTGGGCGTATAACTAGAGTGGTGTCACTGGCTAGAGTTTTGAGTGCCTGTCTTTGAGTGTAAGATAAGTTGTTGGTGCGGCTACCCGAGTATTTTTTGCTGAATCTGAGATCAACCAGAGATTTAGCAATGCAGTCCTGGAAAGTGTCAATGTTGTCGTGGGGAAGAGGGGGCACAAAAGTAGATTTAATTTTGAAATTAGTGCACGCTGCTGCCCCTTGAGTGAGATCCATATCCCCTAAGATTTGAGTGGTGCGGATCTCACTATCATTGGATGTATTGTCATGCGCTAAATCAGCCAAAACCAAAAGATTATCAATATCATTGATCATAAGATTACCCATGACGTCATTGTTCGCAATATCACTACCAGGTATATGTTCTTGTCCTTTCAGTTTGAACCACTTTTTAAGTTTCAGTTTCCTCACATACTTAAACAAGTCAATCCGTGTTTCAGTGTAGTTAAAAGGGGAGGACGGACAGAAGGAAAGGCCCAAACATAGGGTTCTCTTTTCTATGTCGGATAAGGGCCTTTTGGATGGTATACTAATGGATATGAACATGGTAAATTTAACTGTTGTAAATCTATCCAAAAGGCCCTTATCCGACATAGAAAAGAGAACCCTATGTTTGGGCCTTTCCTTCTGTCCGTCCTCCCCTTTTAACTACACTGAAACACGGATTGACTTGTTTAAGTATGTGAGGAAACTGAAACTTAAAAAGTGGTTCAAACTGAAAGGACAAGAACATATACCTGGTAGTGATATTGCGAACAATGACGTCATGGGTAATCTTATGATCAATGATATTGATAATCTTTTGGTTTTGGCTGATTTAGCGCATGACAATACATCCAATGATAGTGAGATCCGCACCACTCAAATCTTAGGGGATATGGATCTCACTCAAGGGGCAGCAGCGTGCACTAATTTCAAAATTAAATCTACTTTTGTGCCCCCTCTTCCCCACGACAACATTGACACTTTCCAGGACTGCATTGCTAAATCTCTGGTTGATCTCAGATTCAGCAAAAAATACTCGGGTAGCCGCACCAACAACTTATCTTACACTCAAAGACAGGCACTCAAAACTCTAGCCAGTGACACCACTCTAGTTATACGCCCAGCAGATAAGGGGGGTAATGTGGTTATCCTAGACAGAGACTACTACATTAGTGAAGCATTAAGACAACTCCAAGACATCAACTTTTACATAACTATATCTTGGGACATCTATAACTTGAGCATCACAGAGATCTGGGACAAACTCACTGATTGGAAAGACAAGGGCCTCTTAGTATGGGAAGAATTCTGCTATCTTAAAAGGGACCATCCTAAACTTCCCATACTGTACTTACTGCCGAAACTCCACAAAGATAAAGTCAGACCTCCTGGTCGCCCCATTGTCTCTTCCATAGGGAGTGTAAGTGAACACATCTCGAAGTATGTGGACCATTTCTTAAGGGAATTTGTCATATCCCTTCCTAGTTACTTGAGGGATACTAAGGACTTTCTTGGTAAAATTGAGGAATTGACCTGGGAGCCCACCTACCTCTTTATTGTGCTGGATGTCCAGTCCCTGTACACAATAATCAATCACCAACAGGGGATGGAAGCCTGTGAGTACTTTTTGAGGCAAAGACCGATCAGATACAGGGAACATAGCCGTATGATTATGGAAATGATCGATTTTTGTCTCAAAAACAATATTTTTTCTTTCAATGGCGCCCTCTACAGGCAGGTGAACGGTACTGCCATGGGTTCCTGCTTTGCTCCCAGTTTCGCCAATCTATTCATGGGCTACTGGGAGCAAGAAATAACAGCTAGCAGGACCCTGGAAACCGATTTCCGAAAAGTTGTCATGTGGCGTCGCTACATTGATGACTTGTTCATCGTCTGGAATGGTACCAGAGGTGAAGCTGAGGAATTTATCTTGAAACTGAATACCAACAGCTACAACATTGTTCTGTCTGGGAGTATCAATGACATAAAAACTGACTTTCTAGATGTAGGACTGGAGGTAGTACAGAACAAGATATGCACCACTCTCTTTCGGAAAGCGACAGCGGGCAACAGCATCCTGCATGCCCTCAGCAGCCACCCTGATACTCTCAAATGGAGTATACCCTATGGGGAGCTGCTGAGGGCAAAGAGAAATTGCAACAATCCCGATGCATACTTAGCTGAGAGGGATAACATTGTCAGCCGGTTTCAAGCTAGAGGCTATCCCAACTGGGTTCTCAAGAAAGCGAAAGAACGCGCGGAAGGGATTGATAGGGTAGACACCCTTAAAGACAGAGTAGAGAGTACCACTGAAGATACTGCTGATGTGGTCCGGGTGATCCTCACATACAATTCTGATGCGCATAGAATCCAACGCATCTTCGCCAAACATTGGGATATCCTGAAGTCAGATGGGGTGGTTGGCAATCTGGTTCCTGACAGGCCCAGTATAACCTACAGGAGGGATAGGAACATAAGGGACATAGTAGTCAGAAATGATATCACTGATCGCACCACTAATACTGGCCATGGCCTCATGGGATTTTTCCCATGTGGCCACTGCAAAGCCTGCAGAAACAGCACATTCAAAGACAATCTGACATATGGTGGGGTGTCCAAGAGGATCACACAATTTCTCACATGTAGCACCTGTTTCGTGATTTATGCCATTGAGTGTACGTGCGGACTCTGGTATATAGGTAGTACCACATGTCCTGCCAAAAAGAGGGTGATGGAGCATCTGAGGGCTATTACCAATAATGACCCCAAATACCCCGTTGCTCGTCACTTTTTCTTAAAACATGGTTCCAACATCAACGACATGAGCTACTGTATTTTGGAGCATATACCTAGGAATCCCAGAGGTGGGGACAGAACTCTTAACCTCAGACAACGTGAATCTAGGTATATTATTGATTTTCAAACAAAGAGCCCAGGTGGATTGAACATGGACGAGGAAATGTCAATCCACCTAAAACAATGAAGAACCATGTAACTGTAATCACAGCAAGCTAGTATTGGTATGTCTTAACTGCTTCGTTACCCTTCCTGCATACCGTGCTCTTATGCTCACCTATGTACAGCTAATTTTAGCTGTTTTGCCTTTCTACATTTTAACAGTCTCTTATTCGATGTGTATGCTATGCTATATAACTTTTTATTGTGTTACTTTTATGAGCTATGTTATTCGTTGCACTGACATGTTCATTTTTTGTATTATTTACAGGAGAGAAGGAAGGAGCCCTTCACTTTGACTCACCGGCATGGGCATCCTACCCTTTTCCTCCATGATTTCACTCTTCACTTGCTCATCACTTCAATCTTCTCCACTGACGGTTCCTTGATATAGCATATGAGCACGCTCTTTGGTTCAAGATAAGTCCTATTGACCTAGTCATCACTTACACATTTTATGTTTGAAGAGCAATACTATTTTAGTATTATGCTAACCGTTCTCGTTATTTAGCCCGAGACATAAACATAACCAGGAAGTTGCCTGGGCATTTGCCCGGAGATTGTTATCCACATGACCCATTTTTTAGCTCACGCATTTTTCGTGTTATTAGTGTGGGGCATCATTGCTATGGCAACCACTCTTTTCTGTGTATGCTACCCTTATAATTTCTTTGGTCCAGCAGTGCAGCCATAGGGACGTTCCGCACTTGTGGAGGTGATCCATATTGCATCATTGATTAATAATTATAACTTTGATTTTCGGATTTATTCTGAGCATGCAATGTTTACTTTTGTATTAATACTTTTCACTGTTTTTACCATTCTAAGATGGCCGCTGCCTTTGCTTAAACACAGTCCTCTTTCTATTGTGATGACCTCGTAATTTCAATGCTTTGTTTAGGACTGTTTTGTAACACATTTTCACACGTGATCAAGGCTTGTCGCCGAAACGCGTAGTGTGAATTAAACTCTTGGATTATTTACCTCGTGATTTACCTGTTTATTACTGAGAGCGCACGGAATATATTTCGTTTTGTGTGGACAAGATATTATATATAATGAGAATTATTCTTTTAATATCGAGATCAATTACCTTAACACAGATCCGCAGGACAGTAATTGCACAAGGTGTGCCAATTTTGATGGCATGTGCAGTCTGATCTACATATATAGAAAATGTAGACTGATTGGGGACAAATGCAGCACAATATTTTAGTGATGATTCTTTTATATTGTGAAGTTTTAGTGTGCCATTACCCATTACAATAGCTAAGTATCCAGTTGTTTAGTAAAGTTCTAAGCTTATTGACTAGAGATGAAACTACAAATACAGATAGCTAAAGTTAGGTTACCAGCCAGATGATTTCTTCATTAAGTCCTTTGCGGACTGTATCAAGGGAAAAAATCCTAAATGTTTCTCTACTCTTTCTGGTTGTTTCCATCTCTATACCTGGTACTCCTTGAATTTGTTCTAGCATCAACCATGTGAGTTGGTCTTCCGAATGGCCATATTGAACACAATATTTCACTAATGGTGCTGTTACCTTTTGTGTTCTAATGGCCGATTTGTGTTTGGAAAATCTGACCCAGAATTCACGTCCCGTTTCCCCTATGTAGCCAAGGCCACATGGGCATAAGATAAGGTAAATGATGTTCTTGCTTCTGCAGCTCGTCATCTGCCTAAGTGTACCTGTCTTACCTCCATATGACCAAGTCTGAGAGGTTATGGAGGATTGACAAGCATGGCAGTTGCCACACCTATAATTGCCAACTAGAACAGAAGATTCTCCCAAGGTGGTTTGTCTCAAAGTACTTTTAAACTTAGGTCTACTTTATACCAGCTTATCACGAAGATTAGGATTTCTTCTGAAAGCAACTATAGGTTTCTTAAGATCTGGTTCATTAACTGTTAATATACGCAAGTTCCTGTACAGGATGTGTTTGATTTTATTATTGATGCTGGAATGATCAATAACACATACTGTAGTGTCAAGGGATGGTTTTGTACGTCCTTCCAATAGTGCATCTCTGTTGTAATATTGGGCGCGTTTTAATGAGTGACTCACTAACCTTCTGGGGTATCCTCTCAGAAGGAGTCGCTTTTTTAGTTGTTCAGCATTTTCTAGAAAGTCTTTCATAGTAGTGCAATTCCTTCTGATTCTAAGGAATTCCCCGAAGGGGATAGAATCCTTTTGACATGCAGGATGATAGCTACTATGCTCTAAGATTGTATTTTTTGCTGTGGGTTTTCTAAACATACTTACTGCTATCTGTTCTTCTCTGTCCATAATCCAGATGTCCAAAAATTCAACCTTTTTTTTTGAGTAATTGCTAGTAAAGCATAAGTTAGCATCGCTTAAATTAAGCCAAGATCCAAAATCAAGCAGATTCTGTTCCATACCGGTCCATATGAAAAAGATATCATCTATGAACCTATGCCAATAGGTGACGTTTTCATAATAGGGTGCAGCCTCATTAAAAACATGTTTTCTCTCATGCTCTCCCATATAAATATTCGCCACACTCGGTGCACAAGAGGCGCCCATATTGGTACCTTTAGTTTGCTGATAGAGCGTGTCCTGAAAGAAGAAATAGTTATGATGCAACACAATGCGAAGACATTCAAGAATAAATTGGTCAGGTCTTTGTCCAGGAGATCTCTCCTAAAGAGATGCCACAGTCTCAATTGCCAAATCTTGGGGTATATTCGTATATAAAGACTCTATGTCTAGAGTAACCATATACTGCATATGTTAGTTGAATGGCACATGTTCTAGCGTGTTTATCATGTGGCCTGTGTCTTTTATATACGACACATATTGAGTCGTGAGTGGACACAGAAAAGCGTCCACATATTTTGATAAGGGTTCAGTGCTTGAATTAATGGCCGATATAATCGGTCTGAGAGGTGGATCAAAGACATCTTTATGTGTTTTAGGTATGCCATAAAGTGCTGGCGTAACTGCTTTATGTTATGTTTAATAAGAAAATCCAACTCTTTTTGGCAAATATAGCCATCAGCAAAGGCTTTAGAAACTAACGTTTCTATTTGTATTTTAAGTCTGGTAAGAACTGGAGTTTTGGCTTTTTGGTAATGTTCTGGCACTTTCAGCATGTTATTTATCTTGTCAGTGTAGTTATCTGTATCCATGAGAACTATTCCCCCTGCTTTATCACAGGGTTTGATGGTTATAGACTGATTCCCTTGGAGATCCTGCAGGGCCTTTCTCTCTCTTTGAGTTAGATTAGGTGTTGCTTTAGGAACACATTTTGTAACTTTTTCTATCTCCTTGAGTACAGACTTTTCAAAGATTTCTACTTCAGGACCTACCATGTCTAGAGTAGGAGTAAATGTGGAAAAAGGCTTACAACCTGAATAGTTTATTTCTTCCTCAAAGGATTCACGTAATGACATACATTTTTTAAGTCTAACTTTCCTGAAAAATGCAAAAAGATCTTTATGTAGCTTAAACAAATTAAGCTGAGTACTAGGAAGAAAAGAAAGTCCTTTACTTAAAAGGTTAGTTTCTTCTTGTGAAAGCTGATATCTGGACAAATTAAAAATAGGTATTGTATCTTTTTTATCATTTTGATCACTTATGATTTCCAATACTGCTGATTCTGAGTCCGCATGTAAGGTTGCGGATGTGGAGGGTCCATCTGTGGATAATAATTCCGTTCTTGTCTGGAGAATTTTATTCTGCCTCTGCCCCTGCCTCTTGATAAAAAAGGAGAGGGTGCTGATTGAAAATGATCTTGTTGTTGCCCTCTCATGTTCCTTTGATTATAGTGTGATCTTTCTTCTATGGGTGGACCTTCATCATCGGAATCCGATGAATTGGTATCCGAAAAGGTAACTATTTTTTGTCTCCTATTAGATTGTTGGTTATATTGTTCTCCTGATTGATTAGTGTCTTGATAGAAATTAGAACACAAGTAAGGATATATTTTGTCCTGCGTGAACCACCTACAATCTTTTTTTAGTTTATCAGTTTTCTTCTTAATAAGATAGTCATCAAGATCTTGAATTTCCTGATTAATACTAGCTAATTTGTTTTTAGCTTCTTCCAGAGCATTGCCAGCTTTTAATTTTTCTTCTAGGTCATTAATTTCTTGTTCAAGAATTGTCAGCATTTCTCGAACTGTCTCCACAATGAGTATCATCCAATCCCTGGAGCAGCGGTTCGCAATTTGCGACCATCGCTCCAGGAATGAACAGGGCTGGTATGTTTCTAACCCTCAAACCTGAGGGTATAACCCCTACTTTAAGGTACTCAAGCATAAAATGAGCATGCAAGGCCATTCTCTTGTGTTTCTTCTTAAGATTAAGTAGTTTGTTCCAGTCGGTATTATCTTTGCTGGTAGCTGCTACAGAAGTCTGCTGCCCTGCTATTTGACCTATCAGCATGGTAAAATCCTCATCTGCGAAACCGAAGGTTTTTAAACCTTCCATGATGCTTTTATATAACAGTTAAAGGACAGAAAGAAAAAAACAACAGTGAGGACAAAAGTGAGGGTCAGACAGAAATGAGGTAAAAATACGTGCACCTCTATTCAAGTCATGCCTGTGTGAATCCCAGTACTAAATAGCCAAATCCTATACCAAAAAAAGACAACACAAACGGAAGAACCTCTTAGAGCCCAGGGGAAAGAAAAAGAAAGGCCTAAAGCCTCAACTCAGTTCACATGAGAAACCTACGGTAAAAACCGGGTAAAAACCAATATGAAGCAAAAGGTACCTTTTCCTTCATATTGAGCGTTCATTTACTTCCACCACTGAAATACAAACATAACAATACATATACTTGAAGATACCAGAATGCAAATCAGTACCTTTTCACAAATTGATAAAAACAACCAATCAGGACGTGAGATGTTCACATTGTAGATCGGAGATGTTGTCTACATTACATATAGAAAGATTTGGAAAATATCTGATTTTAATGCTACAACGTTGTAGAGCAGTTGGAAGAAAATTGGAAACAAAAATTAACAATTTTAATGCAAGTCAAATATCTATTTCAGAAAGAACTTTTACAGCAGTGGCTATTATTTTCCATGATGGACCTACTACAACATCTGGACGCTATACTGTGTATTTAAAGTATAATAAAGGATGGATGCATTGCAATGATGCCCACTTGGAATTCAAACTTAGATTGCCTTACAAATTACCAAATTCATATTTGTTATGTTTGCAGCCAAAGTTTTGAGTGCATCACTCGCCTTATTTGGAAGATGTAAACAGAAAGTAGACAGCACTGCAAACTATTAGTGCATCATTCGGCCTATTGGGAAGATGTGAAAAGAAAGTAGACAGCACTGCAAACTATTAGTATTTATAATTAGTGTTTAGATTATTATTTGCGCTAAATAATATTACATTTGGAAAATTCTGTTTAAAAGCAAATAGTTTGTTGCCTATATTGTACCAGATGTAAATGAAAGTCTATATTCTGGCAAACGTATTTGAGATACATAATACAGTTAATATAGATGAAGAAAGTAATTAACAAAGTATAGATAAAAAACACATAGCTACACATATTGATAATGCTGCACTATGCTGTTTTTTTTTGTACCATCCATTTGGTTATTTTTTCTCCGCTGTTCAATGATGATACTACATTGAAATCACTGTGAATGGTGAAGTTAAGTGGAATCTGAGAACAGCAATAAAGGGAAACTGAAAATGGTACGTAATTCTAAATTTATTTTTTGTTGTTGAAAATATAATATTATAATTTCTGTAATATATTATTATGAAATAACAGTTTTTCTTCTTTTTTATAGTAGCTACTGTTGATGTTTGAAAACAGTTTTAATGCTTTTTAGGGCAATAAAATAATTCTACTGAGTAATATATCGAAATAACTTGAAAGGTAAGAATATTTAATATAATATGCACAATAACCATGGAAAAATGTTTAAAATGTAATTATATGTTATTTATTTCTAACATAAATAATGTTGACCCTTTACACTATTTGAAAACTATCATCATATTTGTGAGGAGCAGTATCACACTTACTTTTTACAGAACTGCATGGAGCAATAAAAGTGCTTTAACTGCAAGTTATTTACTCCTCATTATACAGGACAGGTGTGTATTGATCTCCCTATCCAATGACTTCTCAGATCCATATATAGAAAATATATGGAGTACTAGAATTATCCAGCAACTACCCATCCACTCATTCAATGAAACAAATAGTAAAAATGCACTGATGCAATCTCTCAGGGACTACTCATACACTCATTCATTACCCTTGCATTCTTGCTGTCACACAGACACTACCCATGCACTCATCCAATCACCCAGGCAGTAGCTCTGCACTCATGCAATCATTCAGGCTCTATTCTTGTACTCAACAATTATCACAGGCATTACCCATGCACTCATGTATTCTCTCAGGAACTACCGATGAACTCATCCAATGACCCAGGCACTTACTTTGCACTCATCCATTCACTCAAGCAGTACCCATGCACTCATCTAAGTTCTCAGGCATTATCCTTGCAGTAATAAAGGCAAGTCAAAAATAACTTTATTTCGGTTCTATGAACCAAAAATGTTTGACAAATAATAAACATTACAGTTTAAGAAATTTGTAACACCTTTGCAAACATCACCGGAAATAGAATAAGAAAGAAAGAATTCATAACATTCTGAGGATTAAAATGTCAATGCATAAAGTAAAAAAGTTTAGGACAACATAATATTACACAGATTGTAAAAAAGAAAAATTCCAGCAATGTAAATATGGACAATGATCAATTCCAACAATCTTATTCAGTCTCTAAAGCTTGTAACACTTTCTGATAGCCATAGTAACTTTAATATAATTGGATACCACAGTGCAAATAACAGGAGATTTCTTGCCTCTTTTTATAGGGGTAGAATAAGATAAAGTGCATAGTGCTCTGGTTTGCTGAATTATCACACGGGCAATGCATGAGCTTATCAGCCCACCCTATTTGACGCGGGAATGCCACTAGAAAGTGTAAAGTGCATAAGCGAAATCTGGTTAAAAGAAATCTGATCTGTGGAAGAGGTGTGGCGTAGCGGCCATGGCGACTGACTTCGGAGCCTGGGGGCTCACGGTTCGATCCCCGGTGCCGGTGGCAGATCAGCCCAGCACCATGTTACTCTAGGCAATAGCTCGCTTAATCTTCCCGACGGCCCCCAGCGCCTTGACACCTTTGGGTAATTGTTCACGCTTTACAAATACTGGACATTTACATTTACATCTGTACATTGGTAGTAGAGGTTAAATGAAATTGCCATGGGCTGGGAGGCAAACATGAGAGGCCCATCTCCTCGTGTGGTGAGTAGCGCATTATGGCCCTAGAGTGATGTGCCTCTTTGATAATAGCTTTCGCATTCATGGGATACTGTCAGGGTTGTAATAAGAGTGCCCCAGTCCTATCTCTTGGAATTTGTCTCTTACGAATCGGAGCCATGGAATCGTTAAGTCGTTGTCCAGATTAATATAATCTTTAATTACTTCCCTTGAGAACATTAATTCGTAAACCAACCAGCCACTCTATTGACCTTAAGAGCAGAGGGGTACAACCTATGTGGTCCTCTATGAACTCCAACCCCAGTTCTTGATGACAAAATAGTGTAGGGGAGCTATTTGGGATCATCAATAACCTTTTCATAAATGTATTTTCAAAAACTTGTAGTTGGTGGCTTTTGTAGTGCCCCATACCCCTGCCCCATAAGTTGCCACAGACAAACATTTAGCCCTGCAAAGGGTAACCAGCTCTCTGACAGGCCTGTGTCCTAGTTTGCATGCAAAGCGAAATACCCCCTCCACGGCCCTACTTGTGTGTTGCACCCTTGCTGTTATAAGTGGATTGCAATTCATCTGGCTATTGAATAGGTTCCCTAAGTGAGTGAAGTTGCTCAGCTTATCAATTCTTTTGCCCCGTACAGCACAATTTCTGTTTTTTTTCGATTCAGGGCCACACACCATGGTGTAAGATTTAATAAAATTTACTTTTAAGTCAAGCGACGACATAAAATCAGTATAAGCATTAAGAGATTTTTGGGGGCTATTTGCTGTCACTGCCATTAACACTGCGTCACCGCACATGATAGTAGTGGGACAGGGTTACCACCAATTAGATGAAAA
This sequence comes from Triturus cristatus, assembly GCF_964204655.1. Taxonomy (NCBI): domain Eukaryota; kingdom Metazoa; phylum Chordata; class Amphibia; order Caudata; family Salamandridae; genus Triturus; species Triturus cristatus. Next base: position 237,106,273 of record NC_140584.1, on the reverse strand, counting down.
TCAATCTCCTTATTTAATAAAAAAGCCTCTAGGCCCTTTGTGTAGATTAAAAAGAGAGAGGGGGCTAAAATGCGCCCTTGCCGAACACCATCTATGGAGACAATCGGCTTGGTCTTTTCCCCTTGGGTGCCGTATCTTATAACAACTGTGGGGTTAGCGTGTAACCAGCGCAGGAGGGAAATGAGAGCTTCTTCTAAGCCCATTCTTCCCATCAAGGCCCACAATTTGTCCTGATTAATGGTGTCAAAGACACTGGACAAGTTCATGAAGGCCAGGTCGCTAGAACCCTTCCTGGCCTTCATGTACTTGCAAATGATAAGGGACAAATTGAGACATTGTTCAGTGGTACCCAACCCCCTCCTAAAGCCATATTGTGTTTTTGATATGACCCCTGTGGTGGACACCCAGGCCTCTAGTTGGCCAAGAATGACCCTCCCCATTACCTTTACTGTAGCATTAATGAGAGAAATTGGTCTATAACATACCGGGTCACTCCCATTGTCCTTTTTAAAAACGGGAATCACAATGGCCTCTTTCCAGGTTACTGGCACCGGGCCGATGACTACTGCTTTGAAGACATTTGTTAATAGAGGTGCCCACAGTTTGGGATTCCTTTTGAATAAATCAAGTGGGACCACATATAGGCCTGGGGCTTTCAAACAAATCCCCTTCGCTAAAGCTTCCTCAACCTCAGATACTGCGATGGATGAGCTTAGTTGGAAAGCTGCAATTAGGTCTACAGGCAGATCTTTAATATTCTCCTGTAACTGCCTAAGTTGCGGTTTAAATATAGCAGTAAAGTGGGATTCCCGGGCATCCCCCAAGATCAATGATTCCATATTTCCCACTTCTTCTGTGAATAGAGGGTGGTTAATGATGTCCCAAAAGCTTTTAGTATCTTTGAGGGAGCTTGCTCTCTCCAGATCTTCCCATGCCAGTCTCCTCAGTTATTTTCTTTTCCCAATAATGGTCTTATAAGTTTGCCTTGCACTTTTGATTAGGTTTCTGTCATGAGGGGTAGGATGAAGGTCCCTTTTAAGGTTCTTTTTGGCCTTTGTGCATTCGATGTCAAACCACCGTACCTCTTGGGGTTCCCTTCGATGGGCGGGTCTGGTCAGCCTTTTAGCTACATCCAAGCAGAGCAGCTCAAGCTCCTGGTCAACCTCTTCTGGGGAGGAATCTTGCTGTAAACACGTCATATTTAAGTGATAGTTTGCTATAATTGTGTCTTCCTCAAATTGAGGAAAATTTATCTTGCCCCAGTTTAGCCTTACTCCTTTGTTTGGTTTATAGTGAATAGGGCGATCATCGCCTTTCCCGCCTGGATCTTTATATTGAGAGTAACTATGAGGGATTTTGGTCGCTGGCACAATTAGGTTCCACCATAAAATCTCTGACAAATGAAATAAATTTCCTAGATATTAACATATAGTCAATAAAACTTTCCCTGCCACCACCAACATAAGTAGGACAATGATATAAGGGGCCACAGACCAAGTTATTAATAAAACTCAAATCATTCTCAACAACAATAATATTTAAAGCTTTGCCTTGGGGCAAAGGAATAAAGTGTGGCTGGGGCATACCCTCAGTATCCGATAGCCCACAGACACTTTGGGAGCTGTTCTTGAAGTTGTGTAGTAAAAGTCCCCCACCCAGAGAATACATAATGGCTGCCACTTCCCAGTGGTTTGGGTGATTTCCACCTGTAGGAACTCAATAACGTGTCGGCTATTTTGATCAAAGATGTTATAATGCCAGTTCACCAGTAATATTTAACCTGTATCAAATTAGAAATCACAATTAATTGCTACCAGGGTGATGAGCTTACACAGAGACCTTTAATGGATCCATAGTTTACCAAAATTAGAAGCACGATTCCTCCTTTAGCCCTTCCTGCTAGGGACGGTATTGCTGGGACAGTAAAAGAACGATAACCATCTAACACAGTGTCATCTCTGGACCAGGTTTCCTGAAGGCAGATGATATCGAAGCCTCTAATGTACTCTAGCCATACCTTGTTCGTGAGTTTGGAGCGAAGTCCTGCAATGTTCCAGGAAATAATTTTTATAGGAAAGGTAGTATGTCCAAGATTTACGGGACCCTCAAATATACTACTAGGAGCGGTTGCAATGACGTAGGGTAATGGTCCGGACCCTTAAGCTACAGGATCACCTTCAGGGATGATATTAGAGACCAGGGAAGTATTTTTAGGGTTTTCTGGGCCCTTAATAGGGTTGGTGGGTATATGCGGTGTGACACCATCTGGGTGCACAAGCCTTTTACTACCAGGCTCACCTTCATATGAGTCTCTCCCTATGTTATTACAATGCAGACCCACCCTACCCTTCTCAGCTGCATGTGTGGATTGAGTATGTAGTCAATCGATGTTGGTGAGGCCTGAGAGAGCATCATAGCGGTTCGGGTGGGTGAATAAGGGAGGCTGTGTGAAAGAGTGTGATTTCAAGCCTATGCGGAGGTACCCTTGCTTCAGACTAAATTCCTGATGTGGGGATAGAAAAAACCCAAGGGGTAACCCCTTATCAATTCATTCTCACCAGGTGAGTCTTAGGACCACACAATCCCCTTCAACAGATTTAACGGTATGACCCAACCAGTTCACCCACCTTGCCATGATGATGTGATCAAACCAGTTTATCTGTGACGGAATTTTACGAAAACACCAGTGGGCTGATTTGTTAATAAGACTTTCACAGCTTTCTTGATGGCCATGGGAGAGATGGGGAACTACCATCAGGATCATTGTGTAAGGTGTACAATCCGGTGGTAAATTTAAAATGTCTTTTGTGCCCCCCCTCCTTGAGGAACTATATGCTAGGGGGTTAGCATTTGGATTACTTTATTTGGAGCCACCCCTATTTAGCAAGTCGGGTCTCAATCGATTTGAGATTCTATATCCCAACGTTTGGTTATTCCTAAGCAACATGAGTTCCCAAGGGGTCTGGACCTTTGGATGGGCATGGGGGACTCTCTGAAAGATTCACCCTTATATAAAATCGGTATTGAACTTGTGGGGGCCATAAGACAAACACTTGTGGGAACATTTTCAACGCTGCTGCTTGTGCTACTTGAGTGGGTGGCCTTAGCACTCTGCGAGTTGTTTACAGGGTTCTTATTTAAATCCTGCAACATACGGGAGAGCTGCTCTTCAATATGGACTAATCGTGCTGAAATAGGGGCCAGCACTTCTGATACTGGTTTACTGATTTTTCCGAGAGTGATGTCTGAATCTTCTGGTATGGCCCGTCTTCCTGCCCCCGTGCCCGTTCTACCTTTGTTACCTAATAAGTGGTTTTGTTTGGTTCTCTTGCCCCTCAGTGATTGGCCCTTCAGTTTGTGATCAACCCCTGCCATTTCAATTACTTTTCTCTTTCCCCCTATTGTTGGCACCGGTCCATTCTTTTTCCAAGGTAGGATTGAGGGCATGCTCATTTGCATCTTGTATAACGCATGGTCTTACCTGGTTTACAGTGGGTGAAAGTGGTGCTTGAGTTCTAAGCTCATTGTCCTTCTCAACCGTGTCTGTGCGGGGTGAACATTGGTGGAGTGGGGTAAATAGGAAAGGGGAGCTAATGAAAGCCTTCTCTCTGCCAGCTGTATTTCTTTATTAATGACCCCTGCTGCTTTTTGAAGGAAACCGTCCAATGTGGTATCGGTGGGTTTTTGGGCAGGTGTAGTTTTCCATCTCCCCATAGTGTGTATTTGTTTATTAGTTTTGCAGTGGAAAAGAAAAGGTTTTACCTTCAGGTAACTTCACCAAGCAGGAGCACAACACTTGGTTTCACGGAATCCCAAGTCAGAAAACCAAGAGAGCTGGCATAGCCGAGCCTCCTCGACCTCTGATGTGGACAGGACCACCCATGACACAGCGGGAGCAAAGTGGAGTGGTGCCTTTAGTGGGGCCGGGAGGGCTGGGAGGGCTGGCTCCTCCCCGCGCACCTCCCGCACCTCCAGCGCTGGAAATGAAGCTTAGAGAGCTGGAGGACTGATTCCCAACTCAGCAAGCTGCCTGATTACCTGGCTGTGATGTGTAGGGGCCTCCGACAGCCCTTCAATTGCAGTCCTGTCTTGGCTCCCTCCTGGCCCCCTACCACTGTTCAAGGGGCCTCCTCCAGGCATCTCCCTCAGAGTCGGAGGTGTTTTCAGGCCCCCCCTGGGCTCTCTCACCATTTTGCCTGCTGGTGGGCCTCTGTCTAGGATACCCCTGGTCTCCACTGGGTCCGGTCTGCTGGGAGTTGCCTGCACCTCGTCTCCACTGCTGGCTGAGGCCATTCTGCCACAGACCAGGAGGTGTGTGTGTGGCCGTGACCACTGGCTCCCTCCCTGCGTCAGCATCAGCGAAGGCCGAAGGTCTTCCCCGGGACTTTGCACCATTCTCCACTGTATTGCCCTGCCTCCGGAGAGCTTAGCTGGCCGTCATCGGGCCGGTGCTGGTGAGGAGCCCTCTCACAAAGTCACTCAGATACTACACATGCAGTCATCCAATCACCTAGGCAGTCCTGCTGCACTCATGCAATAACCCAGGCACTACCCATGTACTCATGCAATCACTGAAGCACTATGGTTGCACTCAACCATTCATTCAGGCACTACCCATGCACTCATGTTCTTTTCTTTGGAAGTACCCATGCACTCACCCAATGACCCAGCTATTACATCAGGCACTCATCCTTTCACACAGGCACTCCTCTTGCATTCTTTCAATCAGCCAGGCTCTACACTTGCACTCATACAATCACCCATGCACTACCCATGCACTCATACATTCTCTCAGGCACAACCCATGCACTAATGCAATAACTGAGGCATTACCCTTGCACTTATCCTTTTAGTCAAGCACTACCCATTCACTTATCCAATCACCTAGGTAGTACCTCAATGACTTAGGCACTATACTTGTACTAAACCATTCACACAGGCATCACCCATGCTCTCATCTATTCTCTCAGGCACTACCTATGCACTCATCCAATGTCCCAGGAACTACCCATGCACTGATCCTTTCACTTATGCACTACCCATGCACTCATCTAAGCATTCAGGTATCACCATTGCATTCATGAAGTCTCTTGGGTACTACACATGCAGTCATCCAATCACCAAGGCAGTACCCTTGCACTCAGTCAATTACCCAGGCAATACAGATGCACTTATGCAATCACTCAGGCAGTACTCTTGCACTCAACCATTCAGTCTGGCACTACTGATGCACTCATCTTTTCCCTTAGGCAGTATGTATGCATTCATCATATGACCCAGGCATTACCTTTGCACTCATCCTTTCATACAGGCACTACCCATGCACTCATCTATTCTCTCAGGCACAACTCAAGCACTAATGCAACCCAGGCAGTATCTTTGCACTTATCCTTTCAGTCAAGTACTACCTGTGTACTCATCCAATCATCCAGTCAGAATCTCTGCACTCATTCAATCACTTGGGCATTATTGTTCTACTCAATCACTCAGTCAGGCACTACCCATGCACTCATCCATTCTCTCAAGCACTACCTATGCACTCATCCAATGACACAGGCACTACCCTTGCACTTGTCTTCTTACTCATGTACTACCCATGCACTCATCTAATCATCTAGGCATTACCTTTGCACTCCTGAAGTTACTCAGGTACTATACATGAAGGCATCCAATTACTCAGGAAGTACCCATGCACGCATGCAATCACCCATGCACTACCCATCCACTCATGCAATCACTCTGGTAATACTCTTGCACTCAACCACTCAGGTGCTACCCATGTACTCTTTGTTTCACTTAGGCACTACCCATGCACTCATCCAATGACCCCGGCATTACCATTGCACTCATCCTTTCATGCAGGAACTGCGTGTGCACTGATCAAATCACCCAGGCACTACACCTGCACTCATACAATCACTCAGGCAGTACTGTTGCACTCAACTATTTACGCAGGCAGTACCCAAGTACAAATTATTTTTCTTAGGCACTAGCCATGCTCTCATCCAATGACCCAGGCATTACTCATCATTTCACACAGGTACTACCCATGCACTCATCCAATCACCCAGGTAGTACACCTGCACTCATAGAAACGCCCAGGCAGTACTCTTGCACTCATCCTTACACTCAGGCAGTACCTATGCATTCATGCAATCACCGAGACAATACACATGCACTCATACAATCACCCAGGTACTACCAATGCACTCATGCAATCTTTCAAACACTACTCTTTTACTCAACCATTCACTCAGGCATTATGCATACAGTTATCCATTCACTCTGCCACTGCTCATGCACATATCAAATCATCCAAGCACTATTCTTTCACTCATTCATTCACTTACGTATTATGCATGCATTCATCTATTCCCTGAGACACTGCTTATGCACAACTCTAACATTCATCACACACACATTTATACAAGCAATCACTTTCAATACTAGCAATCAATTCTTTCTAATTTCAACCAGTATAAGTGGTTCCGTGAGAACCGTTTTTTTTTACAATTTTGTATTTTTTTGTATTTTCTGATTTTCTTTTTTAGGGTGTTTTTCAATTTTTTGAAGAAAAAAATAAAAGTTAAACAGTGCAACTGTGGTGCTTCTTTAATAATAGGAAACACAAGGAAGAAAACATAAAAAAAATGAGCACTTATGTGCTTTGAGAAGATCTACAATGGCTTCAATGGAGACCTCTCCAACACAAAGAGTGGTCACTTCCGACAATGAATGCCTGCACCTGCCAAATTCAGGAACAATTAGAGGTTGTGAAGTGGTCAATACAACGCCTGCTGAAGTAGATGGTTAGCTACCATCATAACTGGCATCTTGCTCCCTCTTCTGGCGCTCCATTATCTATTGTGCCAGAAGAGTGGGATGGATAGTCTCAAGGTGCTTCTTCATCGAAGAAGTACAACATGAGTACTTCTTCTCCGATCCTCTGGAGAGGACTTTGTGGCAGATGTTGCAGGTCACCTTGCACGCATTCACTTTTTCATCTCCCTCCAGCACAGTAAAAAAAGCCCACATGACACTCTCCTTCCGCTTCTTTACTGGCTCCTCCACTTCTTCCTTATCCTCCTGCTGCTCCTCTTCTGGAAATACTGACGCCATTATAGTCAAAAATGCTCACAATACCCCCCAAAAAAGGAATTTTAGGAGCCTACAATAAATCAGTCTACAGATGCAGACACACCCAAAATGAAAGGACTAGAACAGGTGTTGGATCCACCCTCTAAGAGAATGAAAAGCTTTTTAACCAGTAAAAAGCTTTCTTTCCATGTCACTTGGAGTCGTATAGGGGTTGTGCACCCATCGCATATATGTAGCGCACCCGTAAAATGTTCTATATGTAATATAAAAGTGTAAAGCGCTATTCGGATATTGTGTTTTAAATTATTTCAATGGAAAGTCTTTATGCAAAACAAATATTTAAACTTGAAATATTGATATTTAATACTTTTAACAAATACGCCAGAGTTGCGACCCCTAAGCGATCCCCGAAATATGTGCTGGGAGGGTTTGCGACACCTATGCATCCGGTGCGTGATGGTGCCATGTACATAAAAATGTGATTTAAACATCATAAAAATATTTTACAAGAACACTAATACTCATTTTCAGGATTCAATAATACATTTCTTTGTTTAAAAAATATGTCATTTCAGTGTGAGTAATACAATACACTACACTAATCCCTTTTTTTCATCATGAGTCACATGGGTTGTAAAAGTGTTTCTATTGGTTGAATTGAATGTATGCAATCTAAACCGCTATCAAGTTATCAGCGATAACGAAACGCGTCGGTTGTTTCTTCAACCTGGGTTCCTTTTTTGAAAATAAAGAAGATTAGGAAACTTAACGAGCCTGCGAGTGCGTTTTCACTATTCTAAGTGAATTTGAGGACATAAATATTGGTGTGGTTCTGCCAAGAATTCGCACCGGAGTAAGAAGCGCCAGGGGTCTGTGTATTCGAGCCATGAACTGTGGATATATATATATATATACATATATATATATATATATTCACTGAAAAAACCATAGGTTTCACACATGTTATAGTTAGCGGAAATTTTACTGATAAAAAACCAATGAAATTCCCCCGTTATAGTTAGTGCAGGCAACTATAACTCACGCGACCGCAATCCTCTGCTGATGCTAATACTGTATTTAGACACTTATTTGCCCATGTCTTCTTCCATACATTTTTAGCTATACATATATTACAAATATTTTTTTTTCATAAAGACACATATGTCATCAGCAGAAGATTGCGGTCGCGTGAGTTATAGTTGCCTGCACTAACTATAACGGGGGAATTTCATTGGTTTTTTATCAGTAAAATTTCCGCTAACTATAACATCTGTGAAACCTATGGTTTTTTCAGTGAATTTGCAAGGTTTTTTAAATGCTAATTCCTAACTATAACGTGTGTGAAACCTATGGTTTTTTCAGTGAATTTGTACGTTTTTTTAAATGCTAAGTTACTTTACGCCATTAGTGGCGTGCGCGCCCACTTAACGCAGTTCGTTCCGTGCGCACACGGTGCGCTTCGCGCACCGTGCGCGCACAGTAAGCACGCGGTGCGCTTCGCGCACCGCGCACCCACTTTACGCAGTTAGTGCCGTGCACGCACGGTGGGCACGCGGTGCGCTACGCGCACCGCGTGCCCACGTTACGCTAGATGGGCCACGTACGCACGATGCGCTTCGCGCACCGTGCGCACATGGAGGACATATGATGCACTTCGTTTTGAAAGGTAATATTTTAATTTTTCGTAATTTTTATAAGCCATGCACAAATTGCACACGGGGTGGACAGAGTGTGGATAATTATTATTATTTTTTTTTTTTAAATATTATAGTTTTTCTCATGGGTTATAAGCCATGCACAATTGGTGGCCTTCGACCACCAATTGCACACGGGGTGGGGAGAGTGTGGATAATTTTTTTTTTTATATAATTTTTTACCGTACGCGTACGGTAAGCGTAATCGGCGAAATTAGCGAAAAAAAAACAATTCCGTTTTTGGCCTTGGGGGATCTTTGGGGACTCCCTCAACATGGCTATGTGTGTGGGAGCTGTCTAAACAGCCCCTTTACATGTTGTTGTGCTTTGTATTTTCATCATCACTCTCAGTGCGAGAGAGAAAATGGCGGCCGCCGCTTCCTGGTTTCGGCCGATTGGAATGTTTACTAAGATCTAAGAGCCAATCAGAATCGCGCTCGCGCACGCCACCGTACGCGTACGGTAAGCGTACCGTAAGCGCACCGTAAGCTGGCTCAGATATATATATTGATTTAAAGGCTATTTTCTCAGAATCTACTGAACAGATTTACACCAAACCTACAAAAGGCACTTCCTTGACCTGAGGACTACCTCTCTGCCAAATTTCAAGTAATTCTGTTCAGCCGTTCGGGCTGTAGCCCTGTCTAAAGGTCCTATGGAAAAATGCATGGGAAAAACGCGTTTTGGGACCCCCCTTTTATCTCAGCCCCCGCTTGACGAATCCCCCCGAGACTTTCAGGGTAGGAGCGGAGCGTAGCGCCCCACCTATTTTGAAAAATTCGCGAGGATTCGTCGACCGGCGCCAAAGTTATTCAAAATAGAATGTTGCGGATTTCCTATGGAAACGTGGTCCTAACTATAACTACCTACTGGCGACCGCCAGTAGGTAATATATATATATATATATATATATGTATATATATATATATATATATACATATACATGTACATATGCATATATATAGATATAGATAGATATATATAGCACGCTGAAAATACAAAGGTTGAAGTGATGTTATAGTGGGGTGAAAATGTAAGTTAATACGTACTTTTCGTTAAATGAACTAATTATAATTTGTGCACTCACCATGCAGAGTGATGTCATTAATGATGTCATTTTTCATGTCATCAGCGTTGGTTTCAATAGTTCATGAGAAATGTAAAATGTGAGCCCATATATGAGGTCATAATCAGTACATGGCACATGTGCAAGTTATAGATGCTTCATTTAACTATCACAGGAGAATTCCAATGGTTTTTTTTTGTTTAAAATGTTATGTTTAACATGTTCAACTAACTATAACATCACTTTAAGCTTTGTTATTTTTTTCTGTGAATGTATGAGGGAATCTATCCAACCCCTCACGGGAGGCCAACTTCCTGCCAAGCATGGTCAAAGTAAGAAATTGTTTGCCCAATGATATTTTCCCTTTGACCTTTGTTTGTTGTCAGTGAATTTCTAGAGATTTTATAGAGTGAAGTAACATTTAGCCCAGGGGGCTCTGTGACCCCCTCACCATTTCAAGTTGGCCAGAGAAACCTCTAACCTGCTCCATTTCTTTTTTCACTTTCAGTACACAGGGACTGAGTCTCTATATGTTCTGTAATGGGGCCCACAACATGTCTCTTCCTGGTGCAGCAGCCAATCAGAGTGCAAGCTCCTGCAGGACTGGAAGTGACTTCTCGCTCCTGCAAGCGCAAAGTGGGTGCCCAGAAATAAAGCCTCCTTGGCCAATCATGTTGCTATATTATTTGAATTTAAGTGCCCACAGTTCTCCTGTGGGACTCCGGTATACTCAACCATCCAGATAGCTCTAAATGTTGAATCTTCATATCTAAAAATCTACCAGTGGATTTACACCAAATCACTTTCAGGGTAAATATCTAGTTTTCTGACATATGTTGGTGTGATTCCGTTTTGCTGGTTTGGCTTTTGCTTTATTCAAAAATGCATATTGACGGACATTACATGCAGAAATTGCGTTTTGAGACCTCTCCTTTTTTCTCGGCTCTCACTTGGCAGATCTCCTCAAAACTTTTCAGGAAGTAAATGAGGTGGATGGAATTTTTGGGAAAGTTCTGTGAAGATTATCATTAGCAAAACAAAAAATCTATGTCCTATGGTACCTCGGTCCTATAACTACACAGTGGCACAGTAGCAGTGGGAAAGACACCAGCATGCATTGGAAAACATAAATGTGAGTACCTACAAAGAACCATCAATTTGTGGTGACCATATGTAATCCATAATAACCATTTGTGGATTTTTGATCATAGGTTTTCTTGCTAAATTGTGTTCTTCCAAAGCGGATCTTGCTGCTTTGGTGGAGAAATCATTTTTACCCTGCTGGATCAATAAGTATGCCAGATTCTCAATAGCTGCATTGGTAAGCGTAATAATTCAACAAGCCTGAAGAAATAAACATTCACAAGACAAGTTCTAAAGCAAGGTTTAAGTCACCGTAATGTTGCAATTGTGTGACAAATAGGCATATTTCAAGGTATGATTTTGTCTTTTACTATCCCTTATAAGTGAAACTGAAAGAATGTCAGTATGCTCAATTTTCATTAGTGACTCAGTATCTGGGAATGAAATATGTATAGAACATGAAACTTGCCATAGATGCAAAGTATTCCTTGCAAATACAGGCTCAGCTGTATTAATATTTTGTGTCTTGGTTGTGTCACTTATTTAGCACAACCCCAAAGAAAAGTCTATTGTGAGTTTTACAAATTCTCATAAATCCTGATTTGAATGGCTTTATAAAAATAGCAATGCAGTTCCTAGCATTGACTTGCAATACCTTGCATTAGGCAGGTATTACATGGGTGGTAAATGGGCGTGCCCATGCATCCACCCATGTATTTTAACACAAACACATTTTTACAAAGACTAGTAAATCTGAGGTTAGTGTATGAAGAGAAATATATCTTCTTTTTTTTCTCTTTGTATGTGTGCTGCATTGTGCATCACACATACAAAGAGGAAATAGCCTCAAAGGATAGTTCATTTTCAGGAAGGTATCCGTTACTGCACTATTCTGCCACAATGCAGGCCCCCTTGTGCCTTGATGAAAGGGTGCCTGAGTTGGCATTAGGCAGACACAAGTGCACAGACACTGGGAGAAAGCAGAAATTCATCATATCTTTGAAAATATGATGCTGCTCTACTCTCTCGCTTTCACGCAACACAACACAGCAACTTTACTTGTTGTGCTTTATTGCATGAAATGTTAGTAAATATACAAAACTGTTAGACCTGACATCCTTGGTGTTTCTCCGAACATTTTCCTTTCACATTTCCTGTTTTCTAAGTTCAGTTTTGTTGGCATTACGACTCCACCACTGCTAACCAATGTTAAAGTGCTTGTGTTCAGTCCCTTAAAACATGGTAAAATTGGACTACACCTGATTGGCACATTTAAATAATTTTAACACCCTTGTAAAGTGGTACTGCAATTACACGTGGCCAGTAAATTAAATGCTACTAGTGAGCCTGCACCTCTCATTGTGCCACCTGCTGAAGTAGCACTTTAAAACATACCCCAGGCCTGCCATTGTAGTCTGTGGTACAGTTTTAAACTGCCAATTTGACCACGCAATATAAACATTTTGTGAGGTCTAAATATTTCTTTTTAACACATATAAGTCACCCAAGCTAGAAAAAGGAGCTTAGTTCAGCACTCTCAACAACAGTATAGATATCCAAAATGTAATGGACAGGTGTTACCAACACACATTATACAACAAACATCATTTTCTAGGAATAGTTCCAGGTAGACTAATAATATCCTTTCTCCAAATATAGCTAGTCACAAATAGTCCACAGATTCCTTGTTCCACTTGTTGGTTTTATTTTTTCGGTAATCCCAGCATGGATTTAGCCAACATGTGTTTCCTTTGAACATAGACTTTTTCAAAGCAAATTTATGTCCGCAGTCCAGACCTTTGTAAACTGAATGTTACCGTTACCACGTCTTACGGAGATGCCACAAGTAGAATCTCCTAATAGGATCAGTTCAAAAGTATATGTATGCACGGCAAATGCTCTCGAGATTCTGCAGTCGCCCAATCCACTGGCAACATTCCTATTAGTCCTTAGACAATCGATAGACTGCTGACAAGTTTTCCCTCATTTCCAAATGCTATAATATGCATCCAGTTGTAGCTGTATCTCGCTCCTGCCAATTGTAGATCGCAGCGCCAAGAGAACGCAGTCCAAAAAGAGTTAATAGTGGCTTGTCTTTCCATAAGCCACCAATCTGTGAACAACAGGACGTAGTTCAACACCACCTGGAAGTGGTTCCCGCGTAGTCATCAGCGGTGATTAGAAATGCTGTATTACGCTCATTGTCTTTAATTAAACATGGCACTTCAACTAGGAATAATGGTGCAGGCGATGGAGACGTGAGGGAGGTTTGAAGACTCTACATCTCTGCAAGGGAACTTATCATGAAGTACTGGGTTTTTCAGAACCAACCCAGCGGTGCCAGGGGACACACCCGAAGACTTCGAGTTCTTCCTGTTTCAGACCACAGAAACACAGAGTCTTCTAGGTGAAGTCAAAGATCGTATTTATTGGCTGCAGACCAATCACAGGTATCCGAGAAGTACATCACAATGTATGTTCTCAGGAGACTGCTCCCAACCAAAAAACAGTCTTTTCTTATATACAGAATATTACGCTCTGGGCAACACCGCCCCTATTTTACAAGTGGTCGTTCACATATTTTCGCTTCAAAGAAAGAGCACAGTCATGATGATAATCCCACATTTCAGCTCGGTCAGCGCATAATTATTTACCCAGTGAGGCTCAGAACCCTCATCAGATATCAGCAGACCCCAATAAAACCGACACCTCCTCCTCGTAAAACAAGCCATAAAGTAGGAAACAAGTCAGGTGTGAAAGGGATTAGTCAGGAGTCACATGGGATACACGACTTTATGATGTGTTGGGCCCTGATGCTAATCCCATAAGGCCGCAGTAAAAGGAACCGGCCGGGCAGGACTGACCTCGGGCAGCGGAGTCAGTTTGCATAGGTCACAAAGAAGTCAAAGAAAGATTGCGTGTCCTTTAGGCCTAGGCATGGCCTCAATGCGCAGCCTATGTGAGGGCAACCACAAAATGGTTACCCTTTTAAAATGGAACCCGAGGGTTCGACATGTTGTATCGCATACATGGTGAATTCATCGGTGAAACATGACGAAAACACTCATACATACCGCATTAGTCATTTGCGGTTCGCTGATACCAAAATAGGCAGGGTAGGACCATGCTACCAACATGGTTCCGAAATTTACAGTACCACAGACCCCCTTATTTTGCCCTTACATAGGCAATAACTATACTCATACTAATCTGAGTCCAGGTGTATATTCATAAAGTCATGAAGATGTTGCTGTAGCATCATCCTATTGCTTAGTTTGTCCCTTGATACAGGTTTCCTTACACATGATGTAACACAGAGGCTACACATTACAGGAGCACACTGTATACATAGACAGAACAGGAAAAGAATGGCTAAGATCGTCCCAGTGACTATTAGAATCTTCCATCCCCAAGCTGATATCAGTCCCCAGAACCACCCCATCATCGACCAATCTCCTTTATCCACATGGATGGATTCGGAAATCTTATGCAGTTTGGAGATGGCTTGATAGACTGTCGGAGCGTTATCTGGTATGAAAATACAACAGCTTGATTGGATAACCTTACATACCCCACCACGGTCTGCAAGTATGACATCTAGAACCATACGGTTCTGCAACATCATGAGGCGATCCGCTTGGAGCTCAGCTGTCAAGTTACCAAGGGCACCAGCCGTTACATTAACAGTGGTTTCAACTACACGAGTCAGTTGTCTCAGGTTCCTACTATTGACCATTGGTCTCCAAAACAGCAGGAAACCCAGGAAAAAGTCTCCCGCTTCCTGACCGGCAGAATCCTCCTTACTAACAACGAGGCGTTGTGATAATCAGAGGCGGAAGTAAATGTCGGCGGTAGCAAATTTGCAACATAACACGTGCCCGAGAAATCAGGGGGCAACCATGTATATGCTCGATCATTACAAACAAAGTGTGTACCCTTGGCAGCCAAAAACGCAGGGGAAAACTGTGATGGGAAAATGTACGTTTCAGCACAGTCACTCTTCCCTAAATGAGCTCTTGGATTCTGACCATGACCTTGTAAACAGAACCGACCTATGTGGGGTACGACCCAAATCGGAGATGAACTTTTACGCTGTTTCTCGCCCAGACTAATGCTATACCCCGTCGCGTTCCAACCCACATAAGCTCGCAACTCATCCTTGGGAATAGATGAAAATGCATCGATATCTCTGCTAGGCCTGGGCAAAAATTTCGTTCCGTTCGCGGAAATTGCGATAATTTGACATTTTTGCGTTCCGCGGAGAGCGCGAAAATGTCAAAAATTCCGGTTTCCGCAGCTTGGCGATAATTTGTTTCTTGCTCGCGCTGTAAAATGATACATTCTCGCGCGCGCGCGATCGCCTTACCTGAATCCCTGCGTTCGCCGACAAGTTTTCTTGATCCGGTCGCGTTCTCCATGAGATGTTGTATTGTTTTTAGCCATTTGCGCTGTCTCGCGACAGTTCGCGCCCGCAGTGACGTCATGCGTCGCGCGATCACGTCTTTCTTCTCGCGATCATGCACCGCGAGAACAACTCAAAACAAGATGGCCGCGCCCGCAAGCAACCACATGGGTAAGTTGGCGACCCGCAACCATGCAGAAAATCTCGCGAACATGCCGGAAAAAAACTTCCGCATCTTCGCGATATTTCTGCTTGTTTGCGATAATTTTAAACATTCTCGCGATAATTTGCGAAGGTTAATTCCGCAAATTCCGCCCACCCCTAATCTCTGCTCATATCAGCAACTCCTTTCATCAAGGCCTTATTGTTCGTGCTAGGTCTAGTGGAACGCGGTGGCCGCGGGGAGTAGGTTTCAAGCGCAAAAAGAAACATAGTCTGGAATGCCCATGATGACCCATTATAGCTAAACGGCAGCACTAGATATGGGATACCCTTATTAATGGTATGCGGCATCAAACCACACACCCAGCAATTTGTTGTGTTCATAACTAGTTGGTGCTGGTGTAGGAGCTGAATAAACAAATTGTTTACGAACTCAGAACGTCTAGCTTGTTCGTGTTCAGGCAGAGGGTGGAAAGAGTGTGAGGAAACAGTAGGAGGAGGTATGGGCTGTATAGTGGGTGCAAACGGCACTTGAAAAGACAATAATACATAACCTACAGAAAACATCATCATGCTAAATAGGACAAACAGACATAAAATTACAAAATGTTTGCTATTCATTACTTTACATATTCTGCTCTTAAAATTTATTTCCTCAGCGGGTCTCTTCATCTCGAAAAACTCCATCCTCTAATTGTGCTGTTCGCGGCGGATGAGTGTCTTCTGCTAAGGAGTACACCTGTCAGTCCAGGGAACGCCCTAGACCAACCAGACCGTAGACATAACGTCTCCGGCTTGTACCCCAAAGTCTTGGCACCGCGACCCTGCAGCTGAACCCAGATGGCGGTTCGAAAAAGCAAAAATAAGAACGTTTTTCAGATGGAAGAGAGAGCCGCACTTCTCAAAAAATATCAAAGAAAAATAATTTTTATTTGACCATAGTTCTCGGCCTCAGATTGTAGCGACTTCTTGTAGGTACTGTTTGGTCTTGAAACAAGAGTTCAGGCTCTGTAGTGTCCAATTGAATTGACGGTGGCACAGTTTCTTGCAAGATGTCATCGCTTTCCTTTTCAGAAAGCGTTCCTTTTACTCGTGCATCGCTAAACGGCAGAAAACGAGGCACATTCTCAGTCTCTGAGTCAGCGATCCCTTCCTGGACCCACTGGTCATAAGGCAAAGGCAAAGGGACCCTCTTACAGTGAACACCGTGTATCCAGTTCTTTTTACCTTTTACTCGAAAAGCTGATCTTGTGGAAAGAAGGACGAGATGGGGGCCGGTCCAACGGGGCTCGTCATTTTTCATCCGCTGAAAGTTTTTGACCAGCACCCATGACCCAGGATTAATGGGATGTCCTGGAGCTTCAGAGACCTGAGGCAGAGTATCATGCACCTGTTGGTGTAAAACACGCAATTTAGCCGTCAATTCATACAAATAATCAAGCAGTACTGGATGTTCGATCTCACCGAATTTTGTAGGCCTTGACACTCCCCATATATTGGCCGGGCGGCCAAACACGATTTCGTAGGGACTAAGTCCCACTCGTGAATGCACAGTCATTCTTGTTGATAGGAGTGCTAAGGGCAGAGCATCAGGCCATTTAAGACCAGAACTCGCTTGGACCTTGGCTAATTTGAGCTTCAATGTGCCATTGTAACACTCTACTAGTCCAGCTGATTGGGGGTGATTTGCAGCGTGGAATTTCTGCTTTATACCTAGTCCCTCACATACATTTTTCATCACTCGTCCCACAAATTCACTCCCATTATCACTCCATACCATTCTTGGCATTCCAAACCTAGGGAAGAATTCTTTGACAAGGGCTTTAGCTGTGGATAAGGCAGTATTGTCTTTTAGGGGATATGCTTCTATCCACCTTGAAAAAGCGCAGACAACAACAAGTACATATTTCAAATTGTTGCACCTTTCCATGTGGATGAAATCTAGCTGCAAAACCTCGAACGGATACGTTGGAGGTGCAAAATGACCAGCTGGAGTTGGGGTTCCCCTACCAGGATTGTATTTCAAACATACCATACAATTTTTGACCACATTCTCTGCACACTTGGGAATTCCAGCATTCTGCCATACTGGAGCTAACAACTTACAAATCCCTTTCACACTGATATGCGCCATACCATGTGCCATCGTGACCACTGGAAGTACATATGCATAAGGTAACAACCATCGCCGGTGTTCTGACAAATCAATCCAACAACCATTTTCATCCAATGTACCCTTACTTTCTTTCCACATGCTCAATTCTTTCTCTGTGGCTTCAGCTTGAAGGGACTTCACACTCTCTATCGTGTCTTCACACATTCCAACATCACCAACCCATCTTGCAGGGCCTGCAACATACATTCGATTCGTCACATCTTTTGCTGTTTCTTTCGCGATTTCGTCAGCAAACGCATTACCACGACCAACATCATCAATAATTTTCTTGTGTGCACTGCATTTCACAATCGCAACTTGTAATGGTAAGGTCAACGACTCAAGGAGATCATTCACCAACTGACCATTCTGAATCTTAGTTCCATGCGAAGTCAGGAACCCACGTTCTTTCCACAAGCGCCCAAAACTATGGGCCACGCCAAAGGCATACAGACTGTCAGTATATATATATTCACTTTCATTCCTTTCGACAACACGCATGCTCTTCTAAGTGCAATTAATTCTGCTGCTTGAGCCGAATTATGTGGTATACGTGCAGTTTCAACAATCGTGTGCAAAGTCGTGACAGCATATGCAGCAGTCGTATCACCATTCGGAAGTTTGAAGCACGAGCCATCCACCCATAATGTACCATCACACTCAACCAGGGGAGTATCTTTAAGATCCACTCTCCCTTTTGTTTCTTCTTCTGTTCTGAACAGACAATTATGCTGTTCAATCTCATCTGTGTCTGCTGAAATCGGTAATAATTTAGCTGGATTCAACGTATTGCACCTCTTTATGTGCACATGACTCGCTAGCAGTGTCAACTCGTACCCTGACAATCGAGCACTAGTTAAGTGCTGTGTCTTGGTCCTGTTTAATAATGTGTCCACTGCATGTGGCACCATCACAATCAACGTGTTGTTCATTACTAACCCAGCAGACTGTCGAATAGAAACAGCTGCTGCCGCTGTGGCTCTCAAACAACTTGGCAATGCCTTGGCTACCGGATCCAAAGTCGACGAAAAATACGCGCATGGACGCTGTCTATCTCCAAAAGACTGTGTCAGCACTGACAACGCACAACCTTCTTTCTCGTGAACATACAATGTAAAAGGTTTACTGCAGTCGGGGGTACCCAATACAGGAGCCGAACATAATGCCCTACGTAATTCCGAAAAACTTTCCTGACACTCTTCAGATCATGGGACGGGATTCGGTGTATCTTTGCATGTTAATGCTATCAAAGGCTTTGCCAGCAAAGAAAAACTCGGGATCCACTGCCTACAGTATGAAGTAATACCCAAGAAAGCACGCACTTCTCTCTGTAAATGTAAATGTAAATGTATGTGTCTTGTAAAGCGCACTGCTGCCCTGAGGCGTCGTGGCGCTGTAGACCGCTGGGGAACCCGTCCTGGCTATCCCTGTGAGATGGTCCCTCCTGGGTATCTCCAAGGTGAAACCAGGCATCCCCGGCGAATGTGGGGGGCCGTTGTGGAGATGAGGCAAGCTAATGCCCAGAGTTGCCGAGTGTGTTCCTGGTTAGAGTAGGTACCTAGGCGAGAATTATCGAGTCCGTTGTGACCTTGGTCCACGACCCTGCCGCGTCGGGAATTGAACCCTGGTCCCTGGCCGATTCTCTGCTTGCAGATCTGCCACCTCTAACCAGTGAGCCACACCTCTCCAAGCCTGTGTTCTTGGCACGCTCAAATGTGCAATGGCCTGAATTCTTTCTGGGGTCAGTTTCCTTCCCTCCTTCGACAAGAGATGACCTAAGTAGGTCACTTCTTGTCGACAATATTGCAGTTTTGAGAGAGACACTTTGTGATGAAAGGCAGACAAATGACGCAACAATGACAATGTAGCTTCTTTACAAATCTCCTCACTATCCGCGGCGATTAGTAAATCGTCAACATACTGGATAAGGGTAGCACCACTAGGTAAGACAATTGTATCAAGCTGCGCCTTTAAAGCCTGACTGTATATTGATGGACTTTCACAGTAGCCCTGCGGAGCGCGTTTAAAGCGGAAGCTGCGACCTCCTAAACTAAAACCAAAAAATATCCCTGCTTTCCTCTGCAATCGGAATGCTAAAGAAAGCATTCTTTAAATCGATCACTGAGAACCAAGCAGCGGAAGCTGGGATCATAGTTAACAAGGCAGTTATATCAGGGACAACTGAAAACTGTGGCACAACTATTTTATTGACCTCTCTAAGATCGATCACAAATCTGTAAACAGGTGGCTGAGAAGGGTCAGTACGTTTTAAAACAGGCAGAACCGGACTATTGCAAACGTTGCCTCTTGTCTCTTCAATTACCTCCTTTTCAATCAAGTCATAGATGATCGCTAACAACGCTTTCTCACCTTCATTAGAGATCTTGTACTGGGGAATGCGTGGCAATTTAACATTGGCTTTCAAAGTGACCACATATGGCGGTATTTCCAAGACACCCACATCGTTAGGACCAGTAGCCCAAAGGACATCCGGAAGAGACGACAATTCAGCTGGCAGTTTATTCTTCGACAAATACATTGGAGAAATCACTTCCCTACCCAGTGTAAGTTGTACTCCCGAGGGGGAACAATATAATGTCGCATGTAATCTCTTTAACAAATCCAATCCTAACAGATTTTCACCACAACCTGTCGTTAGGATAAGGGGTGCTTTCAGCTCACAAGGTCCAACAGAAAGGGGCATAGGACTAGAGATCGGGTTCCTAACCGGGGCGCCAGAAAAACATACGGAAACATTCATTTCGCCAGACAAAGGCGCGCCAGGGAGTTTTGAGTGCATAATTGAACTCTTTGCAGCACCAGTATCCAATAGAAAAGGCTCTGATACACCCGCTGTAGTCACCTTGACATACGGTCCACTCTGGTCCACTGGCACTGAAACAACTCCCTCTCTCTGTCTATGGCTGTCCTAGTAATCATCACCTTCCGCATTTCCATCTTCTGCATAATAGTCGTTATTATAGTACTGAGCTGTCCCACCAGTTACATTGGCCTGCTGATCAAAACTGTTCATCGTATTTTGAGGCGGAAGAGGACGCGCGTTCTGAGGAACATTCCCAAGCCCTCTACCTCTAGGAGCTTGCTGACCACCTCTAACTCTCGCGCCATAAGCATTATTCGTGCGCTGCAACAATATAGTACAACTATACTTAAAATGACCTTCTTGTTTGCAATACGAACACTAATTGGGACCCACAGGAACACGCGGTTGGGAATACCCGAACCTTTGCGAGTTACTCTGAAACTGTTGGAGTTGTTGATAGTTACTCTGACCTTGCTTATAGTTATTCTGATCTCCACGTGGCGGGTAAGCCTGCTGTAAAAGAACCTTCGTCTTTAATTCTTTTGTTTTCTTGTCTGCTCTATCCTTCTCATCTTTATCCCTATTTTCGTAATACTGTGCAGTAGCCAGTATTTGCGCTGATGAGGAAACAGCCCAAGAACTCTCTGAATCTTTTAATTTCTTACACAACTCGGGAAGCAAATTATGCACAAATTTATCAACAAATAACCGTTGACCACCTTCCGTGCTCATGTCTTGACCACTGTGGTCGATAAATGTTTCTTCAAACCTGGTGAAGAAATCAGACACTGTTTCGTCTTTCTTTTGTTTGCATGCGGATAATTTATCCCAATTCACACGCATCGCTGGCATTAACGTCTTCATGTAGGTAAGAATTCTACCAGGGAGTTCTGCTACTAAGGGCTCAGGTTTCGCACCACCAACTTGTCTAGTGTCTGTAGCAATGATATTAGCCCATGTGCCACCTAGTTCTGCAGCATGATCTGCATTACGAATCAACCCCCATAAAGGCTGCGGAACGACATTCCCGAACAACATATCTATGTCAGCTAGGTTCATGACACACGATTCTGCAGTCTGTGATAACTCCTTATAATATCCTGTGGGGTTTTTACGGGGGTCAGGCAATGTCTGCTTAAGGGCTAAAACTTCTGATCGCTTCCAAGGAACATGTACCCAAACACGCTGGAAATGAGCTGGCATAGCAGCAATACCGTTAGCGGCATCAGCCGCAACCGCGTCCTTCCATACCGGAGGGACTTCTCTCATAGGGTATTGTCTAACCTTCCTATCAGAGGAGTCATGTTCAAACAGTGACTGAGAAGGACCCTCGATTCTAAAAGACAATAATGTTGCAACTGCTTTCTCAACATCGGGACCCACAATCGTACCTTTTCCAAATTCAAACCGTACATGACACAATTCCTGTGGGCTTAAGTCTAAACCATGATCTTCCAATTCCTCACAGAGGAATACACACATTTTCTCAAAAACGTATCTCTGTTTTGGTGCTTCCCATTGATGAAAAACATTTACAACAGACTCTACATCATATCTTGATGGATAAACAATCCATCTACGTGCCATGCGGTCTAATACTTCTTTCTCTCCAGAACCTGGCAGCTGACTACGCAACTGCGTACGTTGTGAACCAGGGGTCGTACTAGATGACCCAAAGAGAGGCGATATAAAACTAGTGACCGCACTAGCTATTCATTGTCGTGCAGAAGGAGAAGTTGAGGCAAGAACAGGGGGAAAAACAGAGGGAAGAAAAACGGGTGCAGATACAGGTACAGGGGTCGTATCAGGAAGAGCGCCGAGGGAGGCAGCTGATGTACTAGGTAAAGTCGCAGGAAGCGCGGAAGAGATAGGCAGCGAAACCGGCGGCCCTTGAGAGGGCTGCGCCGTAGGCATAGGAGCCGGATGAGGAGGAGCTGGCGGCTGCGGGAAAGCTTACGGCAAATTAACTAGAGGCCGTACATTTAAAGGCTGCGGAGGCGCTGTAGCACTCTGCACATACGGGGGTGGCGAACTCAGCAAATGTGACATTAGGGGATCTTTCTCTTTTTCTTCTGACGCATCTTGCTGAAGGGGCGGCAAAATTGGGTAGCATTTATCAATCACTAATTTACGTTGCCTGTGCAGCTGCTCATTCATTTGTTCGTCTTCATTATCTTTAAACTGCAAGGCTGCTTGCATTATTGACATACCTTTCTCTCTTTTATTTTTCTTGGCTAATTTGATTTCTTTCTGCTTGGCTTCCTTTCGCCATAGGCGGAAAGAATCAAACATCGCCGGCCAGGCTTTCTTTTTAAATAATTTCACTTCTAAGTTATCTAGGATTTCTGTGTCGAAACTACCATTTTGGGGCCATTTTAAAACACCATCCTTCCTGGTGTATCGGATCCATACTTCATTATACGCAATGGGGCCCACGCCATGTTTCACATAAAGCTCATACGTTGGAGTTCCAATTGGAGGAACCGGACACGAATCCTCAAATCGGGAAACCCTATTACAACCCAAACAAAACAAATTTCCAAATATACTAGAACCAGGCATCGTCGCTCACTAGTCTAGTTTCAAACTTCAAAGGATTATCGAATACGATAGTCTCGTGAATACACGAGTCCTTTGGCTTTGGCACTTTCAAGTTCCAAATCAAAGCGATCCCGAAGGGATACCAAACCAAACTAAGGACTGGGAGGCGCTCCACTTATACTTAACTGAGGTATCAATGACGTCACCAGAAGACTCGTTAAATCGTTTCGCTCTACCAAATCATCAGGTCCAAAACAGGGCGATAGTCAGGGCAGCAGTCCTTTGTAGCTGTCGGGACGCGGAGAACCTCGCAGTAAAGACTTTCGGACCACGTCGACATGCAGGGGTCGATGAAGTGGCGGCCTTCCTCCAGAATTTTCACACGAAGCTCCTCACGAACCTCTGGCTTGGACCGGTACCACTGAAATCGCCCCGAGTTGGGCGCCAACTGAAGTACTGGGTTTTTCAGAACCAACCCAGCGGTGCCAGGGGACACACCCGAAGACTTCGAGTTCTTCCTGTTTCAGACCACAGAAACACAGAGTCTTCTAGGTGAAGTCAAAGATCGTATTTATTGGCTGCAGACCAATCACAGGTATCCGAGAAGTACACCACAATGTATGTTCTCAGGAGACTGCTCCCAACCAAAAACCAGTCTTTTCTTATATACAGAATATTACGCTCTGGGCAACACCGCCCCTATTTTACAAGTGGTCGTTCACATATTTTCGCTTCAAAGAAAGAGCACAGTCATGATGATAATCCCACATTTCAGCTCGGTCAGCGCATAATTATTTACCCAGAGAGGCTCAAAACCCTCATCAGATATCAGCAGACCCCAATAAAACGGACACCTCCTCCTCGTAAAACAAGCCATAAAGTAGGGAACAGAGTCAGGTGTGAAAGGGATTAGTCAGGAGTCGCGTGGGATACACGACTTTATGATGTGTTGGGCCCTGATGCTAATCCCATAAGGCCGCATTAAAAGGAACCGGCCGGGCAGGACTGACCTCGGGCAGCGGAGTCAGTTTGCATAGGTCACAAAGAAGTCAAAGAAAGATTGCGTGTCCTTTAGGCCTAGGCATGGCCTCAATGCGCAGCCTATGTGAGGGCAACCACAAAATGGTTACCCTTTTAAAATGGAACCCGAGGGTTCGACATGTTGTATCGCATACACGGTGAATTCATCGGTGAAACATGACGAAAACACTCATACATACCGCATTAGTCATTTGCGGTTCGCTGATACCAAAATCGGCAGGGTAGGACCATGCTACCAACATGGTTCCGAAATTTACAGTACCACAATCAGGAATTTCCCTTTGAGTGTAATACGGCATTTCTAATTACTGCGGAAGGCTTCGCGGGAACCACTTCCAGGTGGTGTTGAACTACGTCCCGTTGTACACAGATTGGTGGCATGCAAGGTGTAAATAAGGGACCCTCAGAACACCACTTCAGTACACTTCTCGACCTGTGAAGGGCTTCCATTAGGCTTGCTGGACCCCCAGAGGAATGCCCTTCTGCTACCAGAGGACTGTCTTTCTGCTTGAAGGCCTGCCTTGCTGCTTGAAGGAGAACTGGACCATCTCCTTCAACCCAGGAGAACGAGAAGTGACTCCAAGGGCTAGCTGGCTGGCCTCCTGTGTGAACTAAAGGAACAAGCATCAGAGACCTTGAATTATGCACCTGGCCTCTGCTGAAGTGAGTCCTCAGCCCCCAAAGTGATGCCCCCATCCAGCTCCTGGACCCTTGGAATTGATGTAAGAGGTTCTTCTCCTGCCTAACCCTAAAAAGTTGGGAATTAGAAAATCTTTCACCAAAACATGCCCTGAGAACCTACAGAATACTGGGGCCAACCTGCTAGCCCATCCGCCCAAGGTGCAGCACCGATCTACCTGATTTCATGGTAGTTCTCTCTGTGTTCTTCTCTGCAGCAACAAATCCTGTGCAGCAGACAAATGTATCTTTGTGGAGCTCTCATTGTAAGCTTCGTCCTGCCAGGGATTTCTGACTTCCAAAATAGTAACATATTCTAAAGGTAAAAATATTCACTGCGACTCTGTCCAGTGGCTCTTTGATGCTAAGGCCTCCTCCTCAGGCATCGTCTGCTGACTTGCCCCACTGAACCTTTCTCACAAACCTTTCTTCCAAATGATGTCCAAGTCTGAAGGTGAGCTGAGACCAGGCCCAATACATCTCTGGTATCCATCCTGTGCTCCATAGTGGTCTGCCGTAACTTTTGACTTTGCCCCAGTCCCATGTAACCAAATCCCACGATTGGCGCTTTGATCTCTTAGGCGCAATTCTGCACTAAAAACTTTAACAATGGCATAACTCCATTTACTGATTGGACTTATTTGGTTTTGGTGTCATTTTATTAATTACATTTTACTCAGTTTTTCTAAATTGGTTTTGAATTATTTTCTTGTGTTGGGTTTTCATTTTATCGCTGTGTGTGTGCTGTAAAAATAACTGGCTTAGAATTTTTTTCTTGTGTTGTGTTTTCATTTTATTGCTATTTAAGTACTGCATAAATACTTTACACATTGTCGTTAAGTTTAGCCTGACTGCTTCTGTGTCAAGCTACCAGAGGGCTAGGCATAGGTTAAATTAGTGACTTTTGTGGTTCACCCTGACAAGGATAGTGGTTGTCAGCAGTGGTTTCTTTGCTAGGATGCTGGAACCCCACCCACCTAATTTGCATGCAAAGCTTGGATCAAGTTGTAATTTATATTTGCAATTACCATGATGGAGAGTCAAATTGCAATTACCAGCATCCACATTTCTTTTAGAATGCTAAGTAACAACAGTGGCAATGTTATTTAGCATTCTAAAAGAAACTCGGAAGTGATCCAACTCCTGCTCTGATGCCTGCCGGATGGTGATAGATGGCACTCAGACACAGGTGTCAGAGAGGGCAGGCAGTGAGGCAGGATTCTTGGGACAGATGCGCTAGCACGTATGCATCACATAATTGCTAAATAGGCTAAACAAAATATGAGTGGACATGGTGTCAGCCCTGCAATACAATGCTTGGAGGTTCTTGGAGACCTCCAACTAATGACACAAGGCAGGGTCATGTTCCGAAGCAGTCCTGGGTGGGTACAGAATTAGCTCTGTACCTCCCAAGGCTGCTTAAAACTTAATCTGAAATCATGACAACCTGCCCTTTCCAGAGTGACTGTATGGGGTGGGGTCATCAAGCATATCTGACCCACCCATCTCTGTGATACTGTGGGAAAAGGAGGTGTTATTTATTAATTTTTTTTTACAACCTAAGTGACTTTCTACATCATATTGAGCTGTGATTACTGTAGTAATGCTGCATTTTGTAAAAAAAACAAATGTGTTTCAACTTCTATGATGTGACGTCACAGAACCAGCCTCAACTCATGACCCTGTGACATTGTGCCGCATTCAGCATGCTCTAAACAGAATACACTGCACATGCTTCTGTCAGTGTATTCTCTTTTGTAGCATTTCAGCTGAATTGGCAGAGTAGAACTTTCACTTTCAGCTCCTCTGTGAACTCTGCCTGGGAATCATCTTCTGACACCCCTTTGCAGTGGCAGGCAGCACACCAACCTTGGCCTCATCTCACCAACTCACAGGACAGACTGGCAAGGTAAGTTTAAATCTGTATATATTTTATTTTACCTATCTTTCTTTTCTTTCACTTTTTAAACACATTATCCGTTCAGAATGCAAGCTGTACAAAAACATAGTGTGTTTCGTTTGATTGTAATGTTGCTCTAGCTTTAGGAATCTTGCCCACATACAGAGTTCACAACAACTGTCTTGCCTCTTAGTGTACTAATGGCACTGTCACCAGGTTGGGAGCAGGGGCAAAATGATTGATTCTAAGTTCATGTTAAACACTATCACTATTAATAAATGCTCCTCAGTGCAGTGCTATAATGTGACGTGAAAATGTCAAAGCTTGTATGTGGTACAGAAATACACTTTTGAAATTTTGAAGCGTGTGAACTTTCCACTTTTGCTGTCCTGTCAAGTACATCAAGTGTCATCAGGAGTCAGACTAGTGTTGGTGTCCGCATCACCATACTAGAATACATTATTCATTCGACCACTGCATGTTACATGCAGTGGTCAAATTAGCTGCACTTAAAAGAAACCATCTATATACTGCATATAGAGCCTATATTTCCCCCAAAAAGCTAACAAAGATAACAGGCCTATGCCATCTTTGTCCAAGATGTAAAATGCCTGCAGCTGATGACTGCCATATGTTTATAGATTGCCCTGAGATAGTAAGCTACTGGGCCACGGTGCGAGATTTTTTAGCTGAGGTATCACATAAACATATTGAAGTCACGCCAGAAATGATTATATTTGGATTGCACACAGATTACCACCTCAATGACCCGACATCTAAATTTATCTTTTATGTGGTTATTTTGGCAAGACGAGAGATATGTAGAGCCTGGAAAAGCATAAATGCTCCAACCTTTACAGAATGCCTGAAACATATAATATATACTAGTGAATCGGATATGGCTTGTGACGGAAACAGCTATGAAAAAATTTGGGCATCACTTGTTACATGGAGGAATAGATAAAAAACATTCCAATGATTTAACCTGGGCACTGTTGGTTTGATCCCTCCAAAATAGCGCGGGGTTATCCGATTGCGCGAAAAGGAGTGGACGTTCAAAAACAGTGGTTGCTTGTGGGTTTGAGCCTCTCTCTCTCCACACCGGTCTCCAACATCAGGGCCTGGTCATTTTGATCGGTGGAGAGGGATGGTGGCCACCCATCAAGAATGCCCATCTTGGTATATGAGGAAAAAAAAAAAAAAAAAATTTAAAAAAAGAATGCATTATTCATTCAAACTATAGCCCGCCTGGGCCCTGACCAGAGAATGCACTGTATGAGGAGCTGCATTTAAGCAGCAAGTGTGCTAACAGTAAGTTAACTTTGGAGAGTGTGCAGCTTGTCCCACTTATTTACTTGTCACTAAGATCAGATTGGCATCAGAATTACGCAATTACACCCGGCACTCTCAAAAAAGTGGCCACATTTCCCTGATCGTCCTTTCATGGATCACCATCTGGTTAGTTTCATTGGAATCTGGCTGGTTATTTTTTTTATAGTTATATCTAGTGTGAACTTGGCCAAATGTAGATGAGCACCAGTTACATTTCATTTGAACAAATACATTTTTATTTTTGGTATGGAGGTTAAGGGATTTCCTCGGAATCACAGGATTCTGAACCAACACAGTGACTCGAACCTAGCTGCAACATCTCCAGCTCTAACCATAGTGCTTCATCCAATTTTATGCAACACTCTTCTCCCCACCCCCGAAATAAGGCCTAAAAGACACTGGGGCTGAAGTGACAACACCTGGCCACTAGGAGGCTACTTCTCTTACTCACCCCCCTCCCCAGCCCACTATAGCCTCAGGGCAATGACCTGGCAGGGGAGAAATAAAAAACAAAACACTTTTCCCTCTCCAGTGGGGCTTAGATAAGAATGGCCCAATGGCACAAAATCACCTGCCCCTGCATGAGGCCCCTGCATACACCCACCCTCCCCAAACCCACCATGGCCTAAAAGTGATGAGCACTGCTCCTGAATGGGCAGGCCACTGGAGACAGGGTGCTGAAGTGAGAATGTCCTAAAGGCCAGAGAACACCTGGCCCCCAGCCTCAGCTAACAACATGGCAGGGGAGTGACAAAGATACCTGGTGCCACATTAAAGTGGCGTGGCGGGAAATTGGGAAGAAAAATGTATTTTGGGCCAGTTCACAGAAGCCCTAAAAACAAGCTAAAAAGTGACCCTGAGGCACCGGCAAGTCACCCAATGGATGAATGCCCACCTTCCCATTCAGACCATGCTCATCACAATCAAATTTAGGTGTTGCATGTAAAAATATAGTCACACATCTCTTGCCGAACTGGCTGCTGTCCTGAGTATAAAAACACTTTCTTCTGCCAGTGCATGGTCATAAACAAAAATAATTCCGGACTCGGCTGGCAGACAGTGCCCCATGTAGATGAATGTGCCAGAAAAGGGGTTGCTTTGAGAGGGCAGTGATCTTCATGCAGAATAGGCCTCGGTGGAGTTTGCAGAGTTGCACTACGCGGAACTCCTCATAATGCCCCAAAAAGTCTGCCGGCCTACGCAGAGTTCCATAAGCGGAGGGAGCTACTCAACAAGCACTTTCGTGTGGTGTATTATGTTTTCTTCAATGCAAAGAGTGCTCTCGCACTGAGAATCATGTGCAAATGGCACCACCCAATTTGCATGACCATCTTGTTTTTTGCTTTGTGCATGATGCTGGGCCTATTTTTTCAGTCTTTCTTTAATCTCTTTAATACTCCCCCACCTAACTTATCTCCCCTCATTTTTATTTATTAATGTGTGGTTTTTGTATGTGTGTATTTTACTTTTTTGTAATATTTGGGGTTTTTTGTAACTTTTGCACTTTTTTTATTTTTCGCTTCACTTCCTCATTTTTTGCCTTCCTTCTTTTCCTGCTTCTATCCCCAGGCCCTGCACCATGGCAGAGCGGGGGAGCCACACCACCAGCCTCCTACCTTGCAATCAGCGATGCCATGAAGGGGTGCAGCACAGTGCCATTTTTATTTCAGAGGTGGAGGTGGCTGTGCTAGTTTTTTTATGTGCAGCGCCTCCTCCCCTCCACCCTGGCAGCAGCCCCGGCAGTGGGTATGGGCTCCAGGAGCATCAGCAGCACTAGGAGAGGGTGCACAGGGGTGTGTGCCACAGCTGTGGGGTCCGGTACACCCAACAACAGCAAACACATTGGTGGGCTGACATCCTGGACCGGGAACAGGACCTGCGTGACCTGCTGGGCATTGCGGTTGCTTGGCTTGGTATGTAATAATTATATATTTGTTGTGTTCTATTCTAATATTTTTTTCCCAAATATCAAGGATGCTGCTCACTTCATCTAGCCAGTTGCTCTGCACTACCTAATCCTACTCATTGGCGCTCGCTAGAGTTGATTATTTAGGAATAAATGCAGAGACTCCTCTGTCCTGTCACTAAGATAGTGGAAGTTATTTGTATTAGTGAGTTAGTATTCTCTCACATCTCGTAGAGCTCCAATCAATAACCCAGTGATGTGTATTATGCATACATCTATGCATTGAAAAAAATGTGGACTGAGTTGCCCTGTCAGAGGGGGTTGAAAGGTTGAGACTGAGATGAGAAGCAAAGATCATTTGTTGCAATTTATTAGTAGTTCATAAATGCAGTTTAGGAAATTTGTCGATTGGGGTTAGGTTTAGGACATTTGGAATAGATCTACAATATTAGTACTATAGGTGATCTGATTTAGAAAAGTTCAATCTTATTGCATTTGCCTTTCCCTGTCATAATATTTTTGGTGAGATTATTGACTGTACCACTAATATTTTTTTCTTTTTATTTCTTTATTTCTTACATCAGCCTCCAGGGGCAAGAAGAAGGCTGGGCCTGGACCCACAGAGGTGGGTGAGGGAGCCACGGCTGTATCCACAAGTGCCATGGCAGATGGCTCTGCTGGCCCCAGTAAGTCCTCCTGTTAATATTATTATTTTCCTAACTTTTACTGCTCCAAATTCAGATTTAGATTTGTTCCCCTTTTTTCACTGTGCCTTTCTGCTAATTTGTTTCCAACTGCTCTTCATTCAATCTGTTTCCTAAATCGCAGCATAATCCTTTTAACTTATTTTCTATATTTTAAGTTTCTGTACTTGACTCCAAACTGTCTGTGCTAGTCTGTCTGTAGCTTCCTTTCTGCTGCTTTGTCGGTAAGCTTTCCTTCTACCCTCATATGTCTTGTGAACTGGTACTATAAATCTCAGAGAACCCATTTTAGGTCAGGTACTCTACTGTGAAGATTGCATGCCCAAGTAAGGTATTCTGAACATGTTTTTTTGCTCATGCTCAAACAGTGAAACAAGAGAGTGCCCATGGTCATGGTGGACCCGCCAATATTGTGTATATTAGCAGTTGATGACAGTACAGCATGACTGGAAGTATGAGGACAGCACCATTTTATTTGCCAACCAAGACTATATGTCCTTCATTTACCAATCATCCCACTCCTTCATTGTGCTTCAATGACTCAGATTCATCATAGCTCTGCCTCTCCATCACAGAGAATTTTGGGGCAGCTTGACTTCATGCCTTTTCAAACATTTCCAACCAACAAAACACCCAATGTGATTGTGCTATACTTTAACTGAACTGTAGTGATGTATTGTGGTTGTATTTTGCTACTAAGGAAATGCATTTGGGAAGCATATCTGGCATCTAAAATGTGTAACATTTTTTCTAGCAACACAGACCACCAGTGCCAGCAGCGAGAGTGCCAGTGGAGCGGATGTACCAGTGGCAGTAGAACGGGGGTACCAACGGTGGTGGGGGCGGGCGGTGGTAAGTCACATTGCTTGCTTATTGACAATTAGTAATATACTCAAAGCACGGGCATTGACTCGTGAACACCCCGCTTTAGTGGATACAGCGGTAGTTGAGTAGTTAATGGCCTTTCATATCTGCAACTCAGCGGACAAAAGTGCATAATGAACTTTAACAGCTATGGGTTGATGGATAAGGGAAAAAAGGATGCAAGGGGAAAAGTTGGGTTAAATGTAATATGAGTGAAAAGATACGTGGGTGACAGGATGCCTATCGGTGGGTGATAGGATGCATGGGTGAGTGAAAGATTGATGAAAGTGTATTTGGGTGAAAGGATGTCTGCCTGGGTGGGTGAAAGGGTATCAGTGAAAGGATGCCTGCCTGGTTGAGTGAAAGGAATGCTCGGTGGGTTAAATGCTCGGTGGGTTAAAGCAGGATGGTGAATGGGTGAAAGGATGCATGGGTGAGTAAATAGATGTTGATGAAAGGTTTGTTGAGAGCCATGTTTGGATGGATGGATATATATGAATGGTTGGTTTTCAATGGAGAAACACTGGTTGAGAGAATGTAAAGCCTAAATGGTGTCTACCATAGCCAAGGGTGAAGAATACTAGAGCAATTAAATGATGACTGGATAATTACTTGGATGAAGAAACAAGGGAGTGCTTCTGGATAGGGGCATGCTCACCTATGTCACTTGCTTGGAATGGTTTTATCAAGCTTTGATTCAAAGGGCTGGGGGTGGTATTTCTGTCTACTCCATTGATTTGCAGTATTTTTTAAGCAAGGCAGATATTATGTATCCCAACCATCATCAATCATCACCTCCCTCTCTAGCCATTGCATTTCACCAGTACCACCCATAATGACCTAACTGCTGCATGGTTCAAATTTGAACTGCAGTGTTGGCTGTGTAATGTGCATCTGCTTCAGTTAATGTGCCATTTACAAAGTTTTCAATGCACGGCAAAGTGAAAACAATGTGTATTTCCCTTCCCTCCCAGTGCCCACTCAATCACGTCCTAGTACTTCTCTCCTTTATTCTTTCCTAAGTTCTGTCCGAGCCCTCCCAACATTTTGAATAATCCATTCTTGGCATATGCCACATTTTTCTGGCCAAGTGACATATTTCATCATGGCTTCCATAACATATTTATGCCTGTTCAAATGTTTTCCTTTCAACATTTGTCAACCACAGTGACTCACTACCCAAAAGCTTAGTCACATGATGATGATCAGTGACACCCGACTTATCTGTAGAACAATGTCTATTTACCCGGCCTAATCCCTCTCACTTGTCCTGCAGTGGATTAAGTTAAGGTTCCTTTCCTTACTGCCAATAAAATTGGAAAAAATAATAATAAAGAGTGGTGGAGGGTGAGGCCAGGGAGTAAAGTGGAACTAAGTAAGTGCCTTGACTTTTGCAGATGTGATAGTCTGTGATTAATATGCCAAATACAATCTATATCCCATTCCTTAGTCTTTTCGCCATACTGCAGTGCATAGCTTTTCTCACTGTCTACTTACGGAAGACAGGATGTCCACATGATTTTCTATGTGAAGTGTATCATTCACTATTATTCAGCTGCCTTGTAGTCAGGATAAAATTGAAAGGCATTTTGGTGAAGAGCAGGGCCATTGGATTAAGATCATTCTCTTTTACAGCTGCCCAAGCAGCAGACTGCAGAGAGTAGCAAAGTTCTACTAACGAGTACATTTAGGGTGCCAGCTAGCATGCCTCCATTAATTTGACTCAGCAAGAGAGAGAATACTTGCATCTATAGTGCACAATGCCTTACTTATTAATGAAAGGTAATTTATTTCCATTTTTCCACACAAAGTGTCTGTTTATTTTTTACTAGGAAATCCTTAAAATAAACAAAAAAAGTTTTTTAAACTGGTGTGCTGTTTATTCTGTCTTAATTCCTTTCAGACAGTTAGTGCATTTGCCATTTGCCTGTAGGTTTATGTGAGACATGTGTGGGTAATAGCTGTGACTCCAGCAATTTACTGCTACTGTGGCACTGCATAATTTTAAACAAGTGTTTTGCACGGAGTATTGTTTACAAGTTGTCTTTTTTCTTTCTTGATATAGCTACTCATACAGTTCAACCATCTCAGCAGGCTGTAGCAGCCCAGTTGCAGCAGCAGAAGCTGGAGGCCATACGGGCAGAGTACCGGTGACTTGCGGCGTAGAAAGAGGAGGAGGCAGATGCCCAGGGCCCCAGCCAGCTGCCATTGCCTCCAGACTCTTAGCAACAACACCGGCACCGCAGTCCACTGGCAGCAGCCCACTGTTGTTCCATCACTGCTGCCCCCCTCAATTCAAACCACACCTTCCACGTCCATCTGAGGCTGGCATGCATTGAAGCCAAGCAGGTAGAGATAGAGGAGCACCTCAGAACGCTTCTGGCCTGCTATGTCTAGTGCCCTCTTCTTTACCCTCTTTTGTAACATTTGTTTTAGTGGGTGGAACTTGTTGTGGTGCAGAGGATGGCAATGAAGGGAGTTGGGATCGGGAAAGTTTGGGCTTTAGTTTTTTGTTGGACATTTTGGACATTGGTTGGGAAAACAAAATGTTTGGGGAGGGGGTGGGAGTTGTGGGTGGAAGGGGTAGGTTTTATTATATTGTTAAAGAGGGTAATAAATATTTATTTTACTTTATTTATGGCTCAAATCTTTTTGGGGGTAATTTACTTTGCACTGTCGCCTTATAGTGCAGCCTGTTTTAAAATCTGCTTATAGTGTATAACAATTAGTTATGCGGTACCCTTGTCCTACTACTCTCTTAGTCTCTGAAGTCTGCAATTATATTGACAACTAAGGGGGTGAAGTTGCCATTGCCTATGTCACCTACAACAATGCTCCAAATGTCTGTTACCTGAATAGATGAAGCGAGGGCTGAATTGTATCCCAAGGTGCCATCATGTGGTGGTGGTACTATTAGCAAGTTAGAGCACTAATACTGAAGGAAGCAGAAGCGAGGTCACATTCCGACCTCTATAAACTCAAACTGTAGCATTAATCGGCAGGATTATTCATCTCAGGTAAATAAATTGAAATAAAAGCACTAAGTTAGTGTGTTATATATTAATGTATCATAGCTTTACAAGCAATTGAGACTAGACTACTACACAACAAAGAATATCTGATAGTGAAAATATAACAACAAATAGAAATAGTGAATTCTTCAGAGCAATGGTGAACTAGTATTTTAACTAAAACTAAAGTTATAAAATACTCAAAATCATGAAGTGGACTCAAAGGGGGTAATTAGGATGGCGGGCGGATCAATCCGCCCGCCATCCCAACCTCATTTACCCCCCGCCATATTACAATGGTGGGGGGTATCGCGGCGGACGCAAAGTGCATCCCCCGCTTTTCCGCCGGTCGGCAATCGTTCAGATTGCCAGCCGGGTCGACTTGGCCCTCAATATAGTGGCGGTCCCTAGCAGGCACCGCCATCCATATTAAGATGCAGGGTTTCACAGGACTTTCCAGGGTGGTGAAGAAAGGCAGGCAGGGAATTGCTTTGGGGGCCTGTGGCGGGACCCCGGGGGGTGGGGTGGTGGGGGCTGCACTTGGGGGGGTACCTATGGTATCCTCCTATATTGCCATGCACAAGGTGGCAGGCACTGCACAGTGCCTGCCACGTTGTGCATAGCAATGCACAACATGGCACTTTGGTATTGCAGGGGTTGCTGCTTACAGCAGCACCCGGTGCAATGTCAAAGATGCGGAAAGCGACCGCCGAATGCCTGGCGGCCAGTCCCAGCACCGCTAGGGTGGCAGCTGGACTAAAGACCGCCTGCCATCTTAATAAGCCCCTTTGTCTGGATTAGACAAGGTTAAGAGTTTATGCAACACAATGCCTGAATAATGATGCTGACTAATGATGCTCTTCTATATCTAAAATATTGATCACTTTTTATGTGTGGGTGGGTAAGTGTGGAATCAATTAATGCTGTAAACTAAGTCACCACACCTAATTACATCACAAAGCCTGGGGTGGGTAACAGCGTTAGGGGTTTGATTGATGGATGGGAAAAGGTATTTGGATAAAGCTGACAAACACTACAAAAAGACAATATTACATAGCAGCCAACCATCATCAATCTGTTGTGGAAGGAAATGAAGGAATGAGTATCACACAGTTAAGTTAAACGCATTGCAAACAGTCCGTACTTCAGACCAGAGACCCAAGTTATTATATTATTACATATCTAAATGTTCTGTCTCCTAGGTTTGAAAAATAATATATAAAAACTATAGAGGAGTGAAGCAAACCCACACTTTTCTAAATAATGATTCTTAAATGAAAAATGACACTGTATTGCCGAATTGGGC
Organism: Triturus cristatus; assembly: GCF_964204655.1. Taxonomy (NCBI): domain Eukaryota; kingdom Metazoa; phylum Chordata; class Amphibia; order Caudata; family Salamandridae; genus Triturus; species Triturus cristatus. The sequence continues at coordinate 237,070,506 of NC_140584.1, read as the reverse complement.
GGTGCATCTGCATTCTTCTTGGATTATCCATCGATCTTGGTTGCCTGGCTGTAGCTATCCGGTAAGGTAGGCATGAGTGTTAGGGTGCTTTTGCCTTTAGTGCAGGAGAAGAGAAGGTTTGTGGATTGTTAAACAGAAATAATATTGAAGAGTCAAGGAGAAGGACAGAAGGTGAGTGTCATGGGGAGAGTACCAAAAGGACTCAGAGGCAGAGCATGAGCATAGTTCTTACAATCTTTCATTTTATGACTCATGTGCGATCAATCAAGTGGGAGCAATTACAACAACCAACAATCACAGACAAGTGGCTGCATTTATCGGGCTGATCAAACTTGCCACTGTCATGAGCATCATTATAACATTTAGCCTCGTGTATGCATATGTCTGTCTCCAGTTTCTTACAACAAGAGGCCCCCGCCCAACCACATAGTTTCAAATTTGAGCCAGCCAGCCCACACACTCAGCAGCATTGAATTTCCCAAATCAAGTAATCAATGCACCTCTCACCAGTCCACAGAGCTGAGTAGGACTCTTAGAGGCATCACCACATTGGGTTCCGTGAGGTTTATAATTTCCTTCTTCTGGCAGTTATTGAGGTAGTCACACCCAGATTCCTTCCATCATCCTTCTGACTCTGAGTAAAGAATATGTTCAACTCCCTTCCGACTCGCAACCCAAATGAGATAGATCGACCTGTAGTGCAATCCTGTTGATGAACAACAAGAGAAACATTGGGTAATTTGTTTTGTGGAGACTTGATTTGTATTTGTTAGCTAAACAGACTGGTTGGGTCTTTGAGGAGTGTGAACCAGAAAACAAAGCAGTGTTGACCCAGCAAACAAATCTCAAAGGGGAAGGAAAACTCACCTTCAGGAAAAGCATGACCACCCATTAGGCCACAAACATTGTAAACCATCACAAAAACAATCAAGCATACGAATTATATTTGAACACCCACCCCCACTGTCTGCCTCCACATGGATCATCTCAACACTCACAAACACTCCCTCATATATCACTCATTGGTACATTACTTACCTGTTCCACTTCAAGCACAGTGGTACATTGCCGATCCTCTGATTCACACAACAAACATTGGCCAGTCTTGTAAATCAAATGTTCTGAGGCAGTCCTGCTAGAGAATGAAAGAAATAATAGGCACAGGATGGAGACATGCATGGTCTCTCCAATGTCCTTGAAGGGAATGGGGGAGGCTTCTTCACTGCACACTGGTCCAACTCCATTCTGGGCATACATTTGTCAGTCAGACACATACAAACATGTAAATGTAATGTTCCCTAAGCTATATCCTTTTATAATCAAAACAGTTAGGCAATAGAAAGTTCTATGGTGGTCCAGGTCTACTCAAAAGTTAAGGAAGTAGAGTTTGTCCACAAACTCAGATGGTTCGCCCAGACATTGGCCTGCTAACACACTACCTGAGGTTGACCAATCACCTTCATCCTCCTGTCGTACTTTAAGTATGGTGTAATTCAGTGGTAAAAAGTGCTGATTCCTTTTGATCATGGTTAACCTCTTCACCTTTTGGGGTGAGAGAATAGTCCTTTTCACTGTGACAACTGTACCAGCTGCACTGACACATGATTAGCAAACACACTGGCTACCGGACAAGACACATACTTTATTGCCAGCCTGCTGAGCACCGACCATTGGTGCCCTTTCCCATACTAACACACCAATGGGTTTTGATCCAGATAGACCTCTGTTGGGTCATCCAGATGGGCCTGGACCATCCTCTCAATAGTCATTCGTACTACAAATTTCTCAACCTCTTTTGCCTTTGCCTCTGTACTGAACTTAAGCCCTGCCTTTAGAAACCAATCAAATGCAGATTTTGGGGTAAATGCTCCTGTTCCTGTTGTTGTTGTTACTGGTGTTCTTGTTGTTGGTTTTGGCTGTTGTGAGCCAACACCACAGACCCCAGGCTATATGGAAGTTGAAGGCTGCACCCCAGAACTTCTGCCTAGCAGTGGTCCTCTAATTCCCAGCTGTTCTTTTACTAGGCAGCTGGCTTGCTCAGTAATCCACTGCTTGTAGTTTGAAGCATCTTCGTCAGAAAAAGGAATTAAAGTGGCCAGTAATTTTTTGTACTGTGGATAAAAAAATGTTTCACAGATGTAATGTTTGAATGACATAATGTCTCTTTGGAGCCTTATATTAACAGCCAAGTGAAGGATTAAGGTGTGACGCAGACGACTTCTTGAGAGAAGAAGGTGGTAGACTCAATGTGCATCTCAGTGGGCCACTCACTGTATGCTTTATCCTTGGTGTCTCAAACTGACCCTTCGTGCCATTACGATGTTGCTGATGTGGGCAATAATACTGCACTGCTGGGGAAACAGCTCATTTGTGTAACACAAATGCCACCATCTTCTTCACGTTCCACTATGATTGGAGCAGATTTCCCTCTCTCATTACCTTCACCAGCACCACTTGCCATTTTTTTGCTAAGATGCGTCTCCCAGGGATTTAGTGGTGTTTCTCAAATTTGTTGTTTGACCTCTGGTACCGTTGTTTGTACCATGCTTACCTCGACTAACACTTGCGTTGCAAATGGAGCATATGGCAATATTTGCCTCCTGCTTACTAACCGTAAAGAAGTCCCAAACTGGGGAGGTCCACTTTCTGAAACTGGTGCCACTGCCAATGTCTGAAAAAGTGGCGGTAGGTGGGTGTTTTGACATTTGCCTCTCTGCAGTGCCTGTTTCTACTGAGGGGACTGTGGATGTAAGTCTCAGGGGCCATGCAAATATGGAAGCTGGTAATGGTGGTATATCTGCCACATCCCTCAGAGCAGGTTAAGATGTGGCTACATCAGTCTCCTCTGGGGCTGGCTAACATCCATGATGACTGGGTCATCATCATCATCCTCCTCTTCTTCATCCCTAACTCTAAGGCTTTCAGGAACCTTCCTTTTCTCTAGCCTCTCCGGGCATGTCACAGACTGAGGTGGGATCCGAGTGGAGTCTTAATCATCAGAAGGTGGGCTTGAAGAAGAAGATGGTGGAGTGCCGTTCCTTTTTCTTGCTGAAGATTTGGAAGACAATGGGTCTTCTCAAAGAGGGGCTTCTTCTACGTCCACAGCATGAAGCTTAATATCCTGAAGTGCTCCTTCTTCAGGAGGAACTAGTATTGCTGGCTGGAGCTGTTGTTGTTCACTTAGCTGGCTTTGAGTAATAATTGGGTGCTACTTTGCAAAAGAGATAACTCCAATTTAACATCACTACTCGTTGGCGTTGCTGTGATTACAGGGGCTGCCACTGTGACAGAAATGGGCTTTGGCCTAGTTTGGGCAATTGATGCTGGAGTGCTGCTCCCAACTTGCTCCCTAGAGACTGGTGTGGCAGGCACAAGACATTGCCCGAAAAATGTCTGGGGAGACATACCAGTGGTGGCAAGCTTTTTCTTGAAGCTGTCATTTGGCAGTGGCACTTAGTTTCACAAGCTGAAGAGATGCCCATTTTGTGTGCTCACATGTCACGTGCATAGGGCTTCTATCTGGCAGTACTGTGGGTGATGTTTCTTCTCTTGCACATCTAAAAGCAAACAAGTAAGAAGAACATCAGTGAAATGTGGCATTGTTGCAATTTGAATTAGCAGTACGGACAATATCATTTAATGTGGTTACTTTAGTTAGAAATAATTGACAACAATACAGTGTATCTATTTAAAATAAAACCACACCAACATAAAGTTTCATTCACAATCAGGAAGGATAAGAAAAAGCGACATCATACATACATGTTTGCTTCATGTGCATCCAGTTGGGATGTGGCACTCAGGGAGGTGCAGATGACAATGAAATAATCCTTACAAAATGAATGCTGTTGTGCGGCTGTGTGCCTATGGCAGACAGTGAGTTGATGGATGTAGGGAAAATGTGAAAAAGAAAATTACCAAGTATTTTTTTTTGTAATTAATATAAAAAAATAGCAGAAAAATAAAAAACATGACAAAACGGAAAATAAAATTTTAAAAATGCATGCAAAAAAATTATCAAAAATAATTATAATATTACTTGCTGATGTACTAGGGGACAGCCATGAGAAGCCCATTGGGATTTGGGAGGCAAGAAGTGGTGCAGGTGAAACATGCAAAAAATATATAGGAATATATGCAACTGTTCATTCAGTATATTTAGTATGAGAATTGAGCTACTAAGCCTCAAGCAAATTATTAAACTGACTCAGGGAAAAGTAAAAAAAAAAAAGCACACACAAAAAAGCTTAGGCCTTTACGTACAAAATGGCTTCGAAAACTGAAATAGGGATGGTTGCACATAATAACCACATGGCCACACAACAGCCAAGGAGGCATGAAAAACAAATGCAGGCCTATGGCAAAAAGCCCACTGTCTGGCAAACAAAATAGCCAGTGGTCACATGGTCAAGCAACAACAACAACCAGCAAGGAGGCACGGCCAAAACAAAAAACACATGCAGGCCTATGGCAAAAGCAGACTGGCTGCCTACACAAAATGCCCACCAGCCACATGGTCAAACAACAACAACCAGCAGGGAGGCATGGCCACAACAGAGAACACATGCAAGCCTATAGCAAAAACACACTGGCTGCCAGCACAAAATGGCCGCCAGCCACATGGCCAAACAACAACAACCAGCAAGGAGGCATGGCCCCAGCAAAGAACACATGCAGGCCTATGGCAAAAAAGCACACTGGCTTCCAACACAAAATGGCTGCCAGCCATATGGACAAACAACAAACCGGAGGCATGCAAAACGAAGAACACATGAAGGCCTTTGGACACTGACTTTACAAAATGGCCCCTGGCCACATGACATGGGGAACAAAGACAAATGGTGGTTTATGGTAAACACACACACTGGCTAGACTGAGGAGGCATGGTACACAGGAGAAAACATCATAAAATCAGCAATGCCGAAAACAAAAATTAACTGTTTGCAAAAGAAAACGTGAACACTCTAAAAAAAACACTTTGTAATTTGATCCAATGTAATCCATGGCCTAAAAGATGTTTCAATTCAACAGACACCACAGAAACAGTTGTTTCATGCACCCATAACTAGTACTGGGCCTACTGGCTGGATGGTTCATTAGCAGAGTATGCCACATAGTGAATTAAATGAATATTGCAAATGTATTAGAAAACATGGTAAAAATGTAATGAACTGTGCAACATTTTTCCTTATAAAAGGAAAACAATTCCATAAAAAAATAACTGGACCCCTGCTGAAACTGTAGGCCACCCACCACAATAAATGTTGAAAATCAAATAAAAGTACAACTAAATCCTGCTGCATTCCTTCTATCAAACAAACCACACCCTTACACAAAAGTTTATCAACTTTTTTGTGATATCACAAAAACAAAGTCTTCAAATCCAACGGTATATGCAGCAGACAAAAAGAGTAGTTCTTCCAGCTCCAAATCCAAATGAAAATTGACCAGTATGTGGAGAAAGCACTGGGAGGAGCTTGCTGGACAGGAACAGGAAGTTGGAGTCTCTGAGACACTTCTTCCATGTTGAAAAAATAGTAAAATATAAAATGGGCTCCTCGAACAAAAACTATGTGAACGTTCCATTTGAGAGGTTTTTCAACTCCAAATTGTCTTTTTGAGGAGATCTAACTGCTTCTCGAAGAGAGAATCTTCTCCAGGTTGCAGCCACAGTTGCTCGGGGTTGCCTACGTCACAAAAGAAGTGCCGGAAGTCACTGGCATGGCCTAAAGACACAATAGAAGCCACAAAATATTACGGGTGCTCATGGGTGGCTAGCAAATCTCATCTCACTCCCAGCGCACACAAAATGACGTGACTTTTGTGCCAACTGAAAAAAAATCTGCTCTGTTGCGGAGTTTATCGGTAGGTCAGCAATTTCTGTGGAACATAGAGTTGCTAAATTCTGCAATCTCCTTGAGCAGAACAGTTTCACACCCAGGCCTAGTGCACAATGTTTTTAATCCTTAGTTTGGGAGGTTGGGAAATGATCACTTCTATTCCAGACAGGGCTGGTGCACAGTATAAAAGGTCTATGCCAGCCTCAGCACTTGGCCACAGCCAGAGCCCGGCACCAAGCACAGAGCCATGCTCCCTCTCCGTGGAGCAATGAGCAACTGCACTAATAAGGTGCAATATCCGAGGCCACTCTTGGAAGGCGTCTAACCTAAAAAAAGTATTTATTAATGGCTTTGCTTGCTACTAAACCTAAACTTCTGCCAGTATTTTAATAGTTAACAGCCCGTAAGTGCAGAACTGGTGACTCAATCAGGCTGGACTCTCAGGACAGAAGTCTAGCAGTCAGTACCAGCCCCGCCTGAGGTAGTCCCTTGCTAGTTGACTTTTATGTATCGAGGTGAGATGTGAAGAGAGCAGTCAGTCAAGTGCAGAGGCTGGCGCTGAGAAGGACTGATTGCCATGTCAGAGGGCAGGTTATGCCATAGTCAAGGGAGTCCAACACTGTGGAATTTTAGAAGTTTTGCAACTGCAAATGAAGGGAAGAAGGGCATGATGATCTCATGGGCATGACCTGACTGTTAAGGTTAGTGCAGGGGAGCCCTGGGGGTGCAAAATCATATGCCTCTCAGGCTTGCCTCCCCTGTACCAAGATAATTACAGTTAGGCTGGTTGGAGGACTGATTAGCAGTTAGTGGTGTCTTTGTGTAGACAGGTTGCGTGCGTCCAACACTGTTGGGGGAGGGGTGGCCATTGGGAGGATTTAGCATCGCATGGTGACAGGTAACCGATTAATCTCAGTAGGTTAAAGACCTTCCATTTAAGTGGTTTTGCAGCAGTTTCAAGACCTTTTTAGAGAACCTCCTTTTTCAAATGGGGATAATTTCTGGTGTTTTTTCCTTTACCTGAACTTCATTGCTTGTGTACACCAGAAAGAAAGTGTCACTTATTTTTCCTTTATAAATTCCTATAAAAACTATCTGCTTTTTTGGCCCATTTATACCAGAAATAGTGCTGAAAATTGCACCAAAAGACTTACATTTTAAAAAAAATATTATGGCAGAGAAACCCCCTTTGCTCACTAAATATATTTGCCTTGTTACTCCTAAGCCTTACCACTTTCAAATTTTACCAGCCACCACTGATGGTTGTTGCCAGAGGAAGCTTCCACGCCTTCATCCAATAACCCGATTTCTTACATCTATAAAATATCAATTCAAGATTCATGGCGAAGGGGTAACTCCCTGTCCTCACTTCCTGCCACACCATTTAAAGTGTGTGTGTGTGGCGGGGGGGGGGGCGGGGGGGGATATGTGAAGACTGCTTATGGTCTACAAACCTAAACAAATGCCCAATCAATAATTTTTTTAACTGTTGAAACTGTTACCAGCAACCAATTTAGCAGTGTGCAACAATTGAAATGAAAGTTGGATTTAAGGATCGTAGTTCGGGCCCTTTTCATATAAATCAAGAAACTGTGACAAGTAAGATGCCAATGCCAACACATCTATACTTTACTGGATATGCAAAGAGTATGGAAAGATGCACTTATCCTGCAATCTACGTAATACATTCATGCAATTATGAAAATTTTATATCGCGTTGTTTTACAAAGGTGTTAAAAGAGCATGTCTGCATGAATGCAGCCACTTGAGTAACGTGGCTTTTTTACATCCTTTGCAATGCTGCGGGTGCGCGCGCACGTGTATGTGCATTATCTTAGCTATCTTGGCCCGTTTTAAGGAGTACCGCAGAAATGCACCTTCAGGAGGAACATTTTCTGTAGCATGACATAGAAAGGCACCACTTTAATTAATCGGTCAATTTATGGATGTGGATAATAACCACTGCAAAATTACAAACTCTCTGACACAGAATGTGTAACAAGCTACAACGCTACATAGCTTAAAATTCTGAAATCAACAGACCCAGACAGACCAAGGGACAGAAAAATATCTAAAACGTTACAGAAGAAATCGCTAACAAAAAAAAAAAAACAACGCCAGCAGAATGGTAACTGCTTTTCTACTGGAATAATTCCATGCTTCACAGATGCTCATTATGTGTCCTATTTATACAGTAAATTAAAATCAGAGATGTGCTGGCCCTGCGTGGCTTACATTCCCAAGCAGAGCATGAACAGTTGAACATTATTCTCGTTTGCAAATGTTAACACAGATTCATATAATACTATTTTTCATAACAATTATATCTTGGTAATTGTTTTCAGACTAAAAGTGTTTCAGCGAAGTTAATGACAGACTGTTGTGTTTTACTGGGATGCCATGCTATGCAAAGCAATGCATTCGATTCTGAATGAGGTTCAAGAAGCAAATATTCATAATATTCAGACTAGCACACTTCTGAATCCCTTCAAATGCATCTCGAAGTCGCTCATTTCATACGTTGTGTGACTAATTACGAGTTTATGTGTCTGTGTCTATTCATGCACCAATCTTAAATGCTTCTCGCCAAAGTCCGCCATTTTCTTCTGATGCAAATTGGAAACGTTGGCTGAGCTTGTTCTCTCGCTGTGTCTGTAATGCTCTGTGGTGCTTAATATGTAAAAGAATAAGTGCTGGTGCCCAGGTGTTTCTCAGAAGCTCGCTGGTGCCAGTGCTGAATGTCGGGGTTGGTAAATACCAAGGCAGTATACTCTTTATTGCACCTTATGTCCAGAGGCCAGACCGGTAACCGAAAGCAGACCTGCAACTCTTGTCAGACCAGTCCAGATACTGTATAGAAAGAGTGAGTGCAGTGAGCAAGTCCAGCCATTGCCAGGGGTTTTGGGGAGGTTCTGCCTCAAGATTTAAAAAAAAAATATATATATAGCATATATGAAGCGTTTTACTACATATTTTTCATTATCGAACCTTGTCCTATTATTTAATGTATTTAATTATTATTTAATGTAGATTGAAGACAGGGCTGCATGGCTTAATCAATGAACCGTTGGATGGTGAGGAGTGGGTCGGTGAATTCATTCAAGAATGGCTGACCATGAATAAAGACTTCAAGCTGACCAAGTTTCGGTGCCCTGGGTTTCATTTTAGCTTCTGGATGAAAACATCATGCTCCCCAAACACTACAACCACCAATCCTTGTGAAACATGCATAGACCGGATGTATTCAGCACATTGCACTGATTCAGAGCCCCAAAGCATTAAGGTCTGATCTAAAACAGGAGAGAGAATGAGATAACCATTTTGTGGCTGAATTGCACAAAAACCGTGCATCAATGCTGGTGACCACCTTCTTGGATCCTAGGCAAGTACCTTTTCACAGGGCCTACTTTTCCTTTATCATCACATGAATGCATGTTCAAATACATCAATTGAGGGTGTGGGCTGCACAAAATCAAAAGACTTTAATGTTAGTCCATATATAGTAAAATCCTAGGCCACGTAAAAGGGACAAAAGAAAGCTTTCTTCTTGGTTCCCAAATAACATCATCGTCAGTGTGGTGGTGGAGGAATGAATGTTTCTAAGCTCATAATTAGAATCTGTTGCTTCTAAAAGATGCCCTTGATGGGACGGTGTTCTGCTCGATATTCCCGGCCTTCTTGTGAGGAAAAGTGATTAAATGTGACTTCAGTCTCTTACCATTCAAGTCTAAGGGTTAGAGTAGTGAATGGAGCCTATTTACTAGGCACTTCGACATGATCCTGTGCTCTTCCCCATAGATCAGGGCTTGCACACATAGCCTAGGGGATAGATTCGTTAGTATCAGGGATAACCTGTCCTGTAGTGAGGGTATTTCATGTAGCCGTGCTGAATTCAGGCCTGGTAGGCCTCAAACGGGAGAGACTCCATCTTTCTTTCTGCTCCGGCAGCTTGGGATGCTTCTAGGTCAAACGTAATGTTTTAGTTATGAGGTGTTATTCGCTTGGAGAGAACCGGTTCAGGCCGGCCCTTATCGAAGGATTGTATTTTTCTTCATGCCGAAGACACTACATCAGGCCGGCCGGCTGGGAAAGTGTCCTTGGTACGGGGAGGTACAAGAATTTGGTGGGCGGCAGGTTACGGGCCGGAATTTTCCATGAGGAAACGCACCTCTATATTAGTGAAAGTCTGAGGCAGTTACATGTTCAGTCCGTAGGCGGCATCTAGCCGTTAACAGTAAAGCTACTACTTATTCCAGGGAAGACAGACGCCATCTTGAAGGCGGAGAAGAACCGAGCGACAGATACTCTCCTAGCAGAATAGCCAGAGAGGAGAGAGTAGCCGATAAGGAAGAGGTCCCAGTGACTCGGAGAAGGGTGAAGAGAACAGCGCATAGTGCTGTAGACATGTACCCGTGACTGCGGAGGTGTGACTTCCAGGCGAGCCGAGGCACAGACGAGAAGGGAACCTAGATGACCACTGAGTGCAGGCTACACACTACTAAGGTGATGTCGACCCTTTCTTATTAGAGTGTACAACTTAATCTTTCACTTTTCTTTGCAGGTTATGTGTTATATTATAATGTTATGTGATTGCGTATGTAATGAGTAATAAAGTACCCAGTTTGTAGTGAACCAACATGTGCGGCGTGTTCTTGTATGAGAGGGTAGCCTATTCTTCTAGTCAGCTGCGGCTACATGAACAGATGTTAACCCTGATCAGGTAAGTGGTAACTGAATAAGGGAAAGAGGAGCCCCTCGAACCGGAGAACAGGCTATGCTCGAACTGGCAGTCCTTGTGTGATCTGATGAATAGTGAGACTGATTCCCTTTTTGTATGGTGATCATAGGATGAACTGTCGTATGAGACTGCCGTCTGGGTAGAGAGGTCTGGATTCGTATGGGATCGCGAGGCCGCCACTTGTGATACTGTCGTATGGGCAGAGAGGTCTGGATTCGTATGGGATCGCGAGGCCGCCGATTGTGCTGAGACTGCCGTCTGGGTAGAGAGGTCTGGATTCGTATGGGATCGCGAGGCCGCCACTTGTGATACTGTCGTATGGGCAGAGAGGTCTGGATTCGTATGGGATCGCGAGGCCGCCACTTGTGATACTGTCGTATGGGCAGAGAGGTCTGGATGTGTATGGGATCGCGAGGCCGCCGATTGTGCTGAGACTGCCGTCTGGGTAGAGAGGTCTGGATTCGTATGGGATCGCGAGGCCGCCACTTGTGATACTGTCGTATGGGCAGAGAGGTCTGGATTCGTATGGGATCGCGAGGCCGCCACTTGTGATACTGTCGTATGGGCAGAGAGGTCTGGATTCGTATGGGATCACGAGGCCGCCGATTGTGCTGAGACTGCCGTCTGGGTAGAGAGGTCTGGATTCGTATGGGATCGCGAGGCCGCCACTTGTGATACTGTCGTATGGGCAGAGAGGTCTGGATTCGTATGGGATCGCGAGGCCGCCGATTGTGCTGAGACTGCCGTCTGGGTAGAGAGGTCTGGATTCGTATGGGATCGCGAGGCCGCCACTTGTGATACTGTCGTATGGGCAGAGAGGTCTGGATTCGTATGGGATCGCGAGGCCACCACTTGTGATACTGTCGTATGGGCAGAGAGGTCTGGATTCGTATGGGATCGCGAGGCCGCCACTTGTGATACTGTCGTATGGGCAGAGAGGTCTGGATCCGTATGGGATCGCGAGGCCGCCGATTATAAGAGGTCTGGGTATGTATAGTAGGAATTCCCTGTCCTTAGGTGGTAGATATATGTGGTTGCACTATTGTAAATAGGCCCTAGGGAGGGGGCAACGTTCTGGCTGGGTTAGTGAGGCTCTGATGAGCGGGTTCTATCTGATCCGAAAACCCAAGCAGAACATTTGGCGTCACGAACCGTTTACGAAACCTGTGTGCGTTGTGGTTGTATCGTGTTTGCTTTCGGCGCGTGCGTGGTTTCGTTTGTATATTATTTGTCTATAATTGTGTGTGTAGTTTTTTTTCTCTTTCTCTCTTTTCTTTTTTTCTCTTTTTCTTTCTTTTCCGAGATGTTTTCTAGAAAGTCGAAATCTACTTTTAAGTTGCCCGTTGATATTCCCGGCTGGGATTCGACGCCTTATGAAGCCTTAGCCCGTGAGTGGGCTGATTCTACTGGTTTGAGTGAGAATTGGAATTCTTTTTTGGAGCTGGCGGAGCCGGCTAATGTGATTACTTGTTTACAGAAGGCGCCGGTATCTAAGGGTGATGAGCTTCCCGTTTTGGGGCGCAGAGGTTGGATTGTTTTGTCTGCGTACAGGATCCTGCATGAGAGGTTGTTGAAGTTACAGACATTGCATAAGGATGTGGAAGCGAACTTTGTTGAGATTCAGAATGCTCATACTTTGCTGCGGTGTCAAACTAAGTTGCTTGCTGACAAACTTGAGACGTACCAAACTATTGCCGAGAGGGCGGCTGTGCGAATTGCTCGTTATAAATACAAGAATCGGCGTGGTCGGGTTTCGACGCGAAAGGTGCGTCTGGTCGTGGCGAAAGCCGGACTGGATTGGAATCCTGATGAATGGGATGGTAATATCTGGAACTCGAGTGATTCTCCTTCCTCGGGTGAGGAGTCTGCCAAGCGCGAGTCCTCTCGCTCCGGCCGTGATTGTAAGTCTGCTTCTTGCGCCTCTGATGGTGCACCCCGTGATTGCGCTCGTCCTTTGAGTGGGGTCGATGCTTCTTACATTGATTGTTCCTCTACGTGTACTGGTCGAGCTCCTTGTGATGCTCGTCCCGCGGTCTCGGTGCATCCAGTTTTTCGGCGGAAGTTGCAGCAGGCTCCCGGTGCTCCGAATGGTATTGCTTTAGACTCTTTGGAGGATTTTACTCAACAAGAAATTAGTGATATTTTGCAGCGATTTCGGCAGCGAGCTGGTGAGACCTTACTCACATGGATGGTGCGCCTTTATGAACTGGGCGCTGCTGGCATTATGTTGGATGCTGGCGATTGTTTGAAGTTTTGTTCCTTGAGTTCGGATTCTACTGTACAGGATCATTTTCGTAACTTTAATGTTGGTGGTCAAATTTCTTTGCTTCAATTGGCGACTGAGGGTTGTAATCAAAAATATCCTACTGAGTCTGACTGGCCTGTGAATGACAAACCGTGGTATACTTTGCACGATGCTGCACAACGTCTCAAAGAGGAGGTGATGAAAACGGCAATTTTTCTGAATACTGCTGACAGGTTGCTTGATGGTTTGTTGACATCTTCTGTGCGGAATCGTATTATTCGTTCTTCCCCTGTTGCTTATAAGCAGGTCATGATGACTTTATTGATTAATCAGACTGGTAACATATTGTCTATGGTGCTGGAATCGGTACACCAACTCGGTGAGTTGGGTGAGTGGTTTAAACCTGAACGGCAATCCCGGCCTGACACTCGTACTCCTGGTGACAATAAACTTACTAGACGTGATATGTTTTTTGGTCTTATGGCCGATGGTGTGCGGAAGGAGGACATTGACGGTGAGACTACTTCTCTTTTGTGGGAAATGTTTCGCAAACGTGGCTTGGATCGAAAGGAGGGTGCCCGGCGTGTTCGGACGACTGAGTGTGATCGTGGTTTTTCTGACGGTAGCGGTGATGACGACCGCCGTGGGCGCTCTGATCGTCGTGATGATCGACGTTATGTACGTGATTTGTCCCCCCGTCGTGAGAGAGACAGGGAGAGAGAGGGGGAAAGAGAAAGGGGGAGAGATGATTATGTTAACAGCAGACGTAGAGATGATAGGGATCAATCCCCTGAGTTGAGAAGGAGAGAGGATCGACACAGATTGGCCGATCGAAACCCGCAGTACAATGCAGAGGACAGGAATCCATTTCGTAATGGAGATGGATATGAACAGGAGGTATCGATACCTGGGAAACGTGAGAGTCTTTATCCTGATTTATCCTGGTACACAGAACGCAGTAAAAATGACTAGGAAATAGGTCAAGCTCCAGTACACAGATGGGCTCACAGAGATAATAGACCCTATGTAGATATTGATATTTATTGGAGACATCGTAATGTCCAAAGGGCCCGAGCATTGGTAGATACAGGAGCGGAGGCCACTCTTATTCATGGAAAATCAAAGAAGTTTAAAGGTCAGCCTTTTACAATTACCGGATTAGGTGGAAAGGAAACTCCCGCAGTTCAAACTTTACTTGAAATGAGAATAGGTAGAATTCCTAGAAAAGAATACTCTGTATTAGTGGTACCACTCTTAGAATTCATAATTGGAATTGATATTTTGAAAGGAATGACTTTGCACTTAGATGATGGATGTTACCAATTTGGAACTAAACATTATATATCGTCCAGGCCTGTACGGGTTGGTCGTTTAAGAATGCCCCCCATAAAAGTTCCCCAGGCGACAGAAGTGGTTCGTCAGAAGCAGTATCGTATTCCAGGTGGTCATGAAGAGATTAGTACCACTATTCAGGAGTTGGTGGATGCAGGAGTTATAACCCCAGTTACTTCTGCTTGGAATAATCCTGTTTGGCCTGTACGTAAGAGTGATAATTCTTGGCGCATGACTGTTGATTATCGAGAATTGAATAGACACACACCCTCTTTGACTGTTGAAGTACCGGATGTTATTACCCTAATTGAAAGAATCCAAAAACATCCAGGTACATGGTATGCGTCCATTGATATTGCTAATGCTTTCTTTTCGATTCCGATTGCCCCTGAGTGTCAGGAACAATTCAGTTTTACGTGGAACGGGCGTCAGATGACGTTTAGAAGTCTTCCCCAGGGCTATGTGCATAGTCCTACGATATGTCACCGGCTGGTGGCAGAGCATTTGGCTGAGGTACCGGTTCATCCGCAAATTCAGATATGTCACTATATTGATGATATTTTGATCCAAGGCGAAACACAAGAGGAAGTTCAGACCCAATTGGACAGAGTCATTGAGTGCCTGCGTGAGAAAGGTTGGGAAATCAACCCGGATAAATTACAAGGTCCGTCCCAGACTGTGAAATTTTTGGGTATTAATTGGCATGAGGGGCACCGAGAAGTGATCCCTCAGGTTAAACAGAAAATTCTTGATTTTGCAGTTCCGAGGAATAGGAAAGAAGCCCAAAGCTTCATTGGCTTGTTTGGTTTTTGGCGCCAGCATATTCCTCATTTGAGTCAAATATTGGCCCCTTTGTACCATGTCACTCGTAAAAAGAATGCATTTGAATGGGATAAACCACAACAAGATGCGTTCAGTCTGGCAAAAGAAGCAATTCAGCATGCTCTGGATTTATGGCCTGTATGTGATGGTGATGTGGATTTGAATGTGTCTGTACAAGGCCTTTATGCGAATTGGAGTTTGTGGCAGAAACAAGGCAAGAGTAGAGTACCGTTAGGTTTCTGGACCAAGAAGTTACCTGATGCTGGTGAGCGTTATACACCCTTTGAGAAACAGTTACTTGCATGTTATTGGGCTCTGGTGGATACCGAGCAATTGACTTTGGGACATGATATAGTTTTGCGACCTGAAATTCCTATCATGCAGTGGGTTATGAGTTCGCCGAAAACTCACCGAATTGGACACGCTCAAGAGGCGAGTGTGATTAAATGGAAATGGTATATACAAGACAGGGCACGTGTGGGACAAAAAGGAGTTGCATCTTTGCATGAGCAGGTGGCGCAGGCGCCATCGACTGAGACTGAGAATGAATGTTCCGTACCTTTAGTACAGGAGTCTCCTGTTAAGTGGGGTAGACCTTTTGATGATTTGTCGGCGGAGGACAGAAACCATGTCTGGTTTACGGATGGTTCAGCAAGGTTCATAGGGACGAAACGGCATTGGAAGGCGGTGTCCTATAATCCGATCACACAAAAATTGCTGAGTACAACTGGTGAGGGTAAGAGCAGTCAATTTGCTGAACTCTATGCTGTTTATCAAGTTCTGAAACAAGAGTTACCTGGCACATGTCATATTTTCACCGATTCTTGGTCTACTGCCAATGGACTGGCAGTTTGGTTACCGACTTGGCATTCCCATAGTTGGAAAATCCATTCAAAAGAACTGTGGGGAAAAGAATTATGGCAGGAGATTTGGGAAATGCTCCCACAGAGTACTGTTACAATCTTCCATGTGGATGCTCATACCCCGATAGACTCTCTTGACAAATTCTTTCATAACATTGCAGATGAGAAATCTAAAATTGCTGAGGCAGTGGTGGACAGGCAAGATTCTGATATTGCGGGATTGGCGAAATGGGCCCACCAGAAAGCAGGACACTTTGGAGAGAAAGCCACTAGCAGGTGGGCTGCTGATCGAGGAATTTATATTCCCCTAGATTTAATCAAAAATGTTATTCTACATTGTCCCATTTGTCAGCATATCAGGCAGCGCAAAGTGCCCCAAATTGTTAAAGGTCATTTACATCGCGGGAAATTGCCCGCTCAAATTTGGCAGATTGATTACATCGGTCCACTTCCTATGAGTAGGAATTGTCAATATGTTTGTACTATTGTTGATACATACAGTGGCCTGTTGGTGGCCCTTCCCTGTAAGCAAGCTACCCAATTGAATACTATTAAAACATTGGAATTGATTATGATGTATTATGGTGTGCCATTTCAAATTCAATCTGATAATGCATCCCATTTTCGTGGAAGATTGGTACAGGAATTCTGTGTGGAAAACAATATTGAATGGGTGTTTCATATACCATATTATCCACAGGCCTCGGGTCTTGTGGAGAGGTTGAATGGCCTGCTGAAAGATCAGTTACGTAAATTAACAGATGACAAGTATAAGAATTGGCGAGACTTTTTGCCTCAAGCGCTATTGATTTTGAATAACCGTCCTTTTCTAAATGCTGAATCCCCACTTATGCGTTTGTTTCCTCCGAATGTTGATGCTAAGCCCAATGAAATCAGAGAGACTGTGATGTACTGGGAGATTACTCCCGGAGCTTTGGCTCCATGTAGAGCGACCCCAGGGTCGGCAGGTTTAGACTTGCATGCCATGGATAATACCGTTATAAAAAGTAAGGATCGAGTCATCATTGAAACTGGTGTTGGTGTTCATATACCAACTGGGAATTTCGGATTAATCGCCCCTAGATCGGGGCTGGCTGTAAAAGGCATTCAGGTGCTTGGAGGAATCATTGATAGTGATTATCAGGGAGAGATTAAGGTGCTCCTGCTGAATAGCAGTGAGGTTGACTTACTGATACATCAAACTGACCGAGTGGCTCAATTGCTAATAATGCCTGTTTTCAGTGGTGAGATCACAAAAGGCACTGCCCCAACGTTGCTAACTGTACGAGGCCAGAAAGGTTTTGGCTCCACAGATAATCCTGGGGCCAGAGTTTGGGTGCAGTCGCCTAAGAATCCCCCTGAACAAGCAGAAGTCATTGCAACCGGTCAAGACAACACCATTTTAGTTATGAGACCAGGGAAAGATAGCTGGGAAGCAGTCCCGGCTGACAAATGTTACTTACGAGAATGAATAATGCCTGTATTTGATTCTCTTTCAGATCATTCTTTGGACTGTTGCTGCAGGATGTGTCGGCGTTGGACTCCTTTTGGGTTGGTACGACGAGAGAGGAGGGATCCCATCAACCCGGGCTGAGTTGAGAACCCGAGTGTCGCGTTCCTTCGCTGCGTGGGATTCGTCGTCGAACTTTTGGACTACGTTAGCCAAACGAGTGACTAAAGCCCCTCATTTCTGCTTGACACCGATGAGATCGGTGACTGACATTCTAGCGACTTGTTTAGTTGCTGTCCCTGCTTCATTGGAGACTTTGACTCATATTTTTAATATATCGAATGCTCGCCCCAATGTTCTTCTGGGCGATTTTGCTACCCATGAGTATTGCCCCTTGTGTACTGTACTGTCAGACCCGATACCCCCCATCCAGTCCCAAATAGTTACCTATAATATCACACAGGGTGATTTGTGTTTTTTCCTTACTTGTGATCCTAGTGCGATTTCTGAATGTATGCGTTTAAGATTGAAAGGTGCCACTTCATTCACCGCTCATGAACGTACTTTGTGCCTTCAAAGGACACCGAAAACATGTACTTCTGTTCAGAATAACATGACTTGCAAGAGTTTGGTAGTTACCGCCAGTCATTATCGCACGATGTTACTACCTGCCGGATGGCTTTTCTCATGTGGTAATACTTCCTGGCCATATATCCCCGCAAATATTTCTGGAGGCCCTTGTGCCATTACTAGACTGAGCTTGTTGATGTTTTCATCACATCCGAATGCCAACTCTCGTGTGATTCGAGATACAGTGAGGTTACAGGAGGATTGTGACTCATCTTTGCATTTATATTCCAAGTCTGAACACCTTAGCCTGGCTATTTCAATTGTTGGTGTTCCTGCTTTGGCAGTTTATAATGCCAAATCTATTGGGAAAATGGCCTGCTGGATGGTAAAATCCATTAATCATACTTCTACAGTCCTGTCTGACATGCTATTAGACGCCCAGGGTGAACGTAGAGCTATCTTGCAAAATCGAGCGGCCATTGATTATCTTTTGCTTAAACATGGACACGATTGTTCTGATTTTGAGGGTCTTTGTTGTTTTAACTTGTCTGATCATACAAAATCCATTCAAGCTCACATTGATAAACTACATGACTTGACAGAAGAAGTTAGAAAACACATTGACCAGGGCTGGTTTGACTGGCTCTTTAATTGGTTACCTGATTTGCATATGTTACGTCAGATATTAGGAGGTATTCTGGTTACTATCGGCATTTTGATTTCTATCTGTTGCTTTATTCAGTGTATTCCTTCACTACTTCAATTCTGCACACCTGGTACTAGACATAGATCAGTTAGTCTTGTTTCATATTATTCTTCCACAGATATTAGTTCTGTTTAATGAATGTATAATAGACTGAAGTCAAGGGTGAAATGTTCTGCTCGATATTCCCGGCCTTCTTGTGAGGAAAAGTGATTAAATGTGACTTCAGTCTCTTACCATTCAAGTCTAAGGGTTAGAGTAGTGAATGGAGCCTATTTACTAGGCACTTCGACATGATCCTGTGCTCTTCCCCATAGATCAGGGCTTGCACACATAGCCTAGGGGATAGATTCGTTAGTATCAGGGATAACCTGTCCTGTAGTGAGGGTATTTCATGTAGCCGTGCTGAATTCAGGCCTGGTAGGCCTCAAACGGGAGAGACTCCATCTTTCTTTCTGCTCCGGCAGCTTGGGATGCTTCTAGGTCAAACGTAATGTTTTAGTTATGAGGTGTTATTCGCTTGGAGAGAACCGGTTCAGGCCGGCCCTTATCGAAGGATTGTATTTTTCTTCATGCCGAAGACACTACATCAGGCCGGCCGGCTGGGAAAGTGTCCTTGGTACGGGGAGGTACAAGAATTTGGTGGGCGGCAGGTTACGGGCCGGAATTTTCCATGAGGAAATGCACCTCTATATTAGTGAAAGTCTGAGGCAGTTACATGTTCAGTCCGTAGGCGGCATCTAGCCGTTAACAGTAAAGCTACTACTTATTCCAGGGAAGACAGACGCCATCTTGAAGGCGGAGAAGAACCGAGAGACAGATACTCTCCTAGCAGAATAGCCAGAGAGGAGAGAGTAGCCGATAAGGAAGAGGTCCCAGTGACTCGGAGAAGGGTGAAGAGAACAGCGCATAGTGCTGTAGACATGTACCCGTGACTGCGGAGGTGTGACTTCCAGGCGAGCCGAGGCACAGACGAGAAGGGAACCTAGATGACCACTGAGTGCAGGCTACACACTACTAAGGTGATGTCGACCCTTTCTTATTAGAGTGTACAACTTAATCTTTCACTTTTCTTTGCAGGTTATGTGTTATATTATAATGTTATGTGATTGCGTATGTAATGAGTAATAAAGTACCCAGTTTGTAGTGAACCAACATGTGCGGCGTGTTCTTGTATGAGAGGGTAGCCTATTCTTCTAGTCAGCTGCGGCTACATGAACAGATGTTAACCCTGATCAGGTAAGTGGTAACTGAATAAGGGAAAGAGGAGCCCCTCGAACCGGAGAACAGGCTATGCTCGAACTGGCAGTCCTTGTGTGATCTGATGAATAGTGAGACTGATTCCCTTTTTGTATTGTGGTAAATAAAATCTTCTTTACCGGACTGAATTTCATACGGAATCTTAAAATAAAATAAAATAGCTCAAAATAACAAGAGGCAGAATCCGTGGTATAAGAGGTTTTCTAAATGGGCTTTATTCCACTCAAAATGGCCGACTCGAGTCGCGGCCTTCAGGTTCCGTCACCACGAGGGTTCAGGAAGTGAAGTACAATACTTTATTGACAGACATGCATTTTTATAATAAGTACATTACAATGAAACGAATGTAGAAGGCGTAACATTTGATAAGAAAAGTGACATAACAGGTACGTAATCGAAACTAGGCGTAATAAGGAATAAAAGAAACATGATTGGTTAGGATTATCAGACATAGGTGGATCTATAAGATAATACTTGGCATAGATGCGCGCGCAGCAGCATGACGTGTGAGTGACGTGCAACTAGGGGGTGAAGGGACTTGACATTTAGCTCTACATGTGGAGACGAGAAGTCTGGGGGGTCAAGTCAACCTAATCCCAAATCATATCTAACATCCTATGTTTAAAGAACTATGTTATCCACAAGGAAGGACTCTCGGACAGAATCTAGTCTATACTGACTGTGTGCGTGCACAAACGCCTAAGTGTCTATATGAGATGCGAGAGGCAGAAAACTTTCCATGGCAGCAGGGCTATGAATCACTTGCAGGAGGACGGAAAGGCTGAGTCCTTTGCTTGTGAGCTAAAGGAAATGTTTACCTAAATCACTAGACAGGAATGCATCGGCTGAAGAGCAAGATAGATAATTCGAAGGTGAAATACAGCTTCTTGGCAGGCAGGCGAAAACTGGCCGAGGCAGGCACCGTTAGCTGCACAGGGAGTAGGACAAAGTTCATGGATACAGATACGAGCTCAAGCTGAAGCTGTCAGAGACAGAGAGCAGGGAAAGGCTTTGAGGACAGAATCGGGCCTACTTGCCTGAACTGTAAAAATGGAGTAACTTAGCCATATAAAGTCGGTGGCCTTTCATACTTAGGAATCGAATATCCAGCCCATTGATGGCGGATCTGACAGAGAACATGTCGACGGTAGACACACATATATTTGCGTTCTTAGAAACTGGAACTGGAGGGAACATACATGTATTTGTAACATGCATATAGAACCGTTGGGGTCCAAGATAGGGGACATAACTGATCAGGAAAATCCACATTTCCACATTCCCTCCTTGTCCCCTACTTGCCCTTTAAGAGATATCAATCTTCATCATTCCATCGATTTGCTCATGGAGCATCATTTCTTCTTCCTTCTTCTTCCGGTGTTTTGAACGAGAACTGTGATATGGAATGCATGATGTGGCACACAGACCACAAATCGCTGGTCCACATTGCAGGCATAAACAACAACTGAAAAGCATAAGAAGGCCAATACCTAGGAAGGATAGAACTCTCCATCCCCAGGCTGATATCACACTCCAAAACCACCCGGACCACGTCCAAGTGCCTGGATTCTCGTGTATCTGGCTCACAATCTTATGAAGGCGTGTTATAGCTTTATATACAGATGGCGAATTTTCTGGTATAAATATGCAGCAGCTGGATCCGATGACCCTGCAAGCTCCGCCCCTATCGGCCAGGATGACGTCAAGGACAAGACGATTCTGGAGAACAACAATTCTCATCACTGATTGTTCTTCTGTCAGATTGCCTAGGGCGGCTATAGTCTCGTTTACTACAGCTTCAAGAGTCTTGGTTAGTCTGCGTATCAGCTTACTATTTGATATTGTACCTATATAGGGAAAGATACCTTTATTGAAATCTACATACTTGTCCCATGCCGTCTCAGTATAATCGACAACTGGGAGATCTCTTCGCTCTCTATTGTGTACTAAATGAACATTTCGATAATAATCAGGGGGAGCTAGAAAAACAGGTGGCAAAAGGAATGCTATGTAACAGGTACCATCCCAATCTAGAGGCAGACGCATATATGCAGTCTGACCACATATAAAGTAAGAATGGCGAGAAGCTCTAAATGAAGATTTACCTTGATCACTATATTCTACTGTAGTAACGCATTGGCTATGGCCCATGTGTATGGAACCAACTTTTCTTACACATAATTCACCCTTAACTGGAAATACTGACATAGTGGGCAGAATTAGTTCAACTTCGGTTTTGACATTCAAAATCATAAGATTAGGCGTAAAATTACCTAATTTATACACTTCATTTTCTAAATCAGTTCCTGTTCTACTGGGGTGACTCTCCTTATTAGGGTGACAGACTTTGAATAAAACTAGATTCAGATTTCCCCATATCCAATGTTGTTGATAAACTGCTGTGTCTGGGTCTATGGAATTTAATAAACTAAACCATGCTCCACAGGAGCCATTGTGTGTGAACGGATGTGGAAAGAAAGGCAGAACTCCTTTGTTATTCTGATAGGGAGGGAGTCGGCCACACACCCAACAATTGGTGGCATTACTAGTCTGATGGGAATGATGTAACATACTAATGAAGGTGTTGTTGCGCAGCGCAAGTCTATAGGACAACTCATGTGGGGGTAATTCACTAAAAGAATGTTCATCAGTTATATTGAAAGCACGTTTAGAAACAGGATAATACATATGCAACAATATGCTTGCAGTAACTATTAAAAAACTCAAGGAAAACAAAATTAATAAAGTCACAATACAGTGGCTACGCAGTAATTTACAATAAGCATGTCGTTTTATTATGATTCTGGACTCTACATCATTCAGACCTAAGGGATACATGTCGGGACAGATTCAACCGCTTCACCTTGGAGAGGACTTAAACAATCAAATCGTCCGACAGTTTGGATCTGGACCTGAGTTTCTGCTTATAGAGTTCGGTGCTACTGGCTTCAGCCAAAGGTAGCTTTGAGTCAATGGGGGAAGACACACGAGGAGTACTGTTTGTGTCAGGAGGAAGTCCATGAAATTTCTTTATATGGCTGGAATGCACCCAGCCTTTTCTCCCTTCGATCTTCACAGCTGTTCTGGTTGTCAGCAGGACCAACTCAGGAAGCCTCCACCTTGGCTCCAGTTGGGTTTTCCGATCAAAATTCCTGACGAGAACATAATCGCCGGGAATTACATCATGAGGTTTCACCTCGGTGTTGTCGGGAAAAGCTGCGACTACCTGTGAACGACAAGATTGTAGTGCAGACATCAAGGAAGCCAGGTAATCTGTCAGCATATTACAGTCAACATCAGTTATTTTACGGGGTATAGGCGTCCCCCACATATTCGGTGGTCTACCAAAGATCACCTCATAAGGTGATAGCCCTGTTCGAGAGTGTGCTACCATCCTCATGTAAAATAGCGCAACTGGTAAAGCTACTATCCAGTCCACACCTTTTTCCTGACATATTTTAGACAGTCTGATTTTTAAAAGTTGATTATGTCGTTCCACAAGACCTGCTGCCTCGGGGTGTCGGACACAGTGGAATTTCCACTGATATCCCAACAAAAGCGAGACATGTTTCATTAATTCGGATGAGAAAGGCTGGCCGTTATCTGAATATACAACACGTGGTAAACCGTACCGTGGGAAGAATTCTCGAACTAGCTGCTTGGCAGTAGTCGGGGCAGTGTAATCTGATACGGGATACGCCTCTGTCCAACGGGAGAGAGCGCAGACAACTACGAGAACATATTTGAATCCTCGACAACGTTCCATCTGAATATAATCCATCTGGAGGACTTCAAAAGGATGGTCAGGAGGCTGAAATCCACCCTGCTCTACGGGAACACTCTTTCCTGGATTAAACTGACAACATATCATACAGGTACGAACTTTTTGTTTAGCTGCTGCTCGTAAATGTTTGTTGAACCAAATGTGCTGAATGCTGTCTAGCATAGCCTTCTCTCCTAAATGTGCTGGACTGTGAACTGTAGCTATAATGGCTTGAACCATGGAATCAGGGAGAAACCATACAGATTTCTCCTTCGTCATCCATCCTTGATCTGTCTGGATCCCTCCTAGTTCAGTCCACTTCTTTATTTCTTCTGCTGTGGCATGTGTCTGTATGTCAATTACGTCAAGTGCGGGATCCTTAATTGTCATACACTGTGTTGGTGTCTGAACTATTGGCTTTGTCATGTCTAATGTGCGATTCTGAGCAGTCTGTTTAGCTGTTCTGTCAGCTAAATCATTGCCTTGAGAAATGGTATCAGTAACCTTCGTGTGTGCTTTACATTTCATAATCGATATAGCAGTGGGTAGATGTATTGCGTCTAACAAAGCATGAATGAGGGGTCCGTGCTGAATGTGGGCACCATGGGAGGTTAAATAACCTCTCTCTCGCCACAGCACGCCGAAGTCGTGTACAACTCCGAATGCATAACGTGAGTCAGTGTATACATTAACTTTCTTATTTGTGGCTTGAATACAGGCTTGTGTTAGAGCAATAAGTTCTGCTGCTTGGGCTGACAAAGTATCTATACAATTTGTCTCAATAACTTCAGTGTCTGTTGTGACTGCATACGCGGTCACTAAATCTCCTGTATTTGTTCTCATGCACGATCCGTCTACATACAACGTCAGGTCTGGATCTAACAATGGAACGTCTGTCAAGTCTTGTCTAGGTTTCGTCTTTATTTCAATGATTTCAACACAATCATGAGCTAGTGGGTCTGTTCCAATTACAGGTAATAGTGTAGCAGGATTCAATGTATTACACCGTCGGATCTCTATGTGTGGTTGAAACAATGTCAGTTCATAACCGGTAAGTCTTGCTATGGTCAAGTGTTGTGTTTGTGTTCGGTTCACAAGAACCTCTACTGCATGTGGTACTTGTACTGTCAATGGGTGTCCTAATACTATGGCATCGCTTTGTCTGATTGCTAAAGCTGTCGCTGCCACTGATTTCAGGCATGCAGGCAAAGCCTGAGCTACGGGATCTAATGTACTGGAAAAATAAGCACATGGCTTGCGTGATCCTGCTTGATCCTGAGTGAGTACTGACAAGGCAGTACCTTCGCGTTCTGTAACAAAGAGTGTAAAATGTTTGCTATAACATGGTGTTGCTAAAACAGGTGCTTGACATAAAGCTTCCTTTAGGCTTTCAAAAGCTTGTGTATGTTCCTGAGTCCAAGGGAGAACAGTCGATGTGGCTGCCTCCTGTGTGGTTAACTGAATGAGTGGTTTTGCTAGAAATGCGTACTGAGGGATCCACTGCCTACAATATGAAGTGAGGCCTATGAAAGCCCGCACCTCCTTTTGTGTCTGGGGTATTGACATGTTAGCAATTAACTGGATGCGATCTGGTGTAAGCTGCCTTCCCTCCTTGGACAGCGAGTGACCAAGATAAATAACTCGCTGGACACAGAATTGCAGCTTAGAAGGAGACACCTTGTGCCCCTTGTCGGCTAGGAAATGTAAAACTGTCAGAGAAGCTTTTTCACATTCTGGCTCGCTTCTCGCTGTGATCAGCAGATCATCGACATATTGAAGCAGTGCAGTATTGACTGGCATGTGGATACTGTCAAGTTCTCGTTTCAGTGCTTGGCTGTAGATGCTGGGGCTTTCTGTGAATCCTTGGGGAGCGCGTGAGAATTTAAAGCTGCGCCCATTTAAACTGAATCCGAACAAGTATTGGCTTTCCGGATCTATTGGGACGCTGAAAAAGGCATTCTTGAGATCGATTACAGTAAAGAATGTTGCTTCGGAATCAATTGCTGTCAACAATGATGATATATCAGGGACCACAGGGAATTGTGGTACAATGCACTTGTTTAGTTCACGCAAATCAATAACCAATCGGTACACTGGTGGGGCAGTAGGATCAGTTCGTTTAAGAATCGGAATTATCGGTGAATTACATACATTGGAGTCTGTTTCTACAACTACTCCCTGGGCAATCAGCTCATCAATGATTTTCAGCAAAGCCACTACAGCATCATGCGGTAACTTGTATTGTCGCATTCGTGGTAGTACCACTCCTGCTTTCAGTGTGACTCGATAGGGTGTAATGTTCATGCAGCCAACATCCGTAGGGCCTTGTGCCCATAGATGTACTGGTAAAGTCTGTAGTCGGGGATCCATGTCTCTAGACACATAGTGACCTTTAAAATCACGTAAAAACAACCTTACTCCTTCCGGAGAACAACATATTATGGCTCCTAGTGCTTTCAGAGTTTTAATTCCTAACAGATTTTCTGGGCATGATTTAGTAAGCAATAAATCTGTAGTTCGTGTCAAAGGTCCTATCGTAAGTGGTAGAGGCTGTGATACTTCATTAACAATAGGTTTTCCTGAAAAACCAAGGGAAACATTTTGAGAGCCTGAGAGGGGTGCCCCTGGAACTTCACTACGTTTTATGGTTGTTCGACTTGCCCCTGTATCGAGTAAGAATTTTCTATCTTGACCTAATAATTCACTATGTACATAAGGTCCTTCTTGATCTACAGGAATCTCGATAAGCGGTAAGTCAACTTCCCTCTCTAGGCTGGTTCATGCGTAACGCTGATACTCAGGGTATTCATACTGTGCAGTCTGATACATTTGTCGTGTTGTGGTTTGTGTGGCAGTAGCAGGCAACGGTGGTGCAGCTGGCACAAACTGTATGGGTTGCTGTGAGGCTGGCATGGACTGTTGTTGAACTGGCATGGACTGTCCATGCTGCATAGCTCCTTGTTCATTCTGATCTTGTCTAACTAATCGTGGTCTCTCCTTTGCAATACCTGTAGCTATATTACGTTTCAGGACTGGACAATCGTGTACATAATGGCCCAGTTGTTTACAGTAATTGCAGGTTCCCTTTACAGGAACTGCAGAATCACCAGAATGTGTCACACCCTTTTTGTGACCATCTGCTGGTACTGTCTGAGAAACTAGCATTTTCATTTTTGTATCCTTCATGCGTCTATGCTCGTGTTCTTGTTCATCCCTAATTCTATTGTGATGATACTGTAACATTTGTAGCATTTGCGACGGAGTGTTACTTTGCCAGGTACTCTCGAATTTCAATATTCTATTCTTTACTGGAGGCAATGCATTTTCCACTAATTTTGTCACAAATAAATGTGGATATGAGTCACTACTTGCTTTTATACCACTATTTATACCAAAACATTTTTCAAATCGAGCATAATAATCGCTTGTGTCTTCATCTTGCTTTTGTTTGCAGGCTGTGATTGCACCCCAATCTTCCTTTTTTGTAGTTAATAAACGTGGCAGTACCTGTACTAGTAAACCTGGTAACAGTTTAACTTTATCCCCGAGCCCTGAACCTGCAGTTCGGCCCCTTTCTTCCTCTGCTAATGCTGTCCAGTCTATCTTTTGGTCACCCACTTCCCACTCTTTTTCTTTTAGTTTTTCATAAATGCCAGCAGGCAAAAGCACCTTTAATATCGTCATAATATCAGGAAAGGTGTACTCTCCCATCAGTAACATGTCTTTAATTTCTCGGTGGAAACCCGCTGGGTCTTTGTCATGACTAGGTACTACTTTTTTCATTTCTAATAATTCCATTTTTGATATGGGTGTGTAAACAAATACACGGTGAAACTCATTGTCTTCGCCTTTTATTGGGTGCACTTCTCGTAGGGGATTTTGTCTATCCATATAGTACGGCGCTCTTTCTCTGCGGGGCAGCGAGAGAGAATCCGGACTTACAAAAAGGACATACTGCTTACGTGACACTAATATCTCTTTAATTAGCTTGTTACTAGAACCTCTCCATCTGTTCGTGAGTAGTTCCGTTAATATATCAGGTAAAGGACCAGGGTCAGCATGTTGGCTCTTATATAATATGAGGAGTTGCTGAATCATATAGATTCCAGCTAAACGTTGTTCATCTGTACTGAGATTAAAAAACGTGTGTGCTACGGTCTCATCACCGTATTTTTCAGGACTGTCAATCCAGTGAACGGCTGATCTGGCTAATTCTTGCTCATCCATGGAATCGAGGAGGTGGTAACCCCTTCGTTCTCGTAGTATTTTATCTGCGGCTTGAAACGAATGTTCAGGAGACTTCAGATTTATTATAGGCGTCGGATACGTTCTGCTATTATTTGGGCATACTGAGTGTATGGGATCAGAAAAACATCTAGCATTATCACAGGATCCTCCTCTGCCTACATAGGCTATGGTCTCTGACTGTCTTGCGGAATTCCCTGATTCGGACACTTCATCTTGCTCAAACTCGTCTGTTCCCAATCTTTCTTCATGAATACGCTCTATTTCTTTACGGATTTTTCGGCACATGGCTATTATACAATTTTGCTTATCGTGTCTCCCTTCTGATATATTCTGACTCCATCTTGTAAGAATAAGCATTGCATTCGGGTCTACCCCCGGGCGGTCTTGATTTCTGATCACACAGTTTATGAGGAAACGTAACAGTTCCCCCTGTATTTCTACTTTCTGGAATTCCATAGCTCTGTTAATACATCCTGGATCTCGTCCTGTTTGAACAAAATGATATATGTTATCTAGATGCGTAGTCATTCCTGGTAACCTTGCTAAATACTCTGCGGCTCGCCTGATACGTAATGATGCCAGGACCATTTCGTCCTCTTTACCAACCACCGGGTCATATCTACAATTTACAAGGAGTTCCTTAAGCGTACGTTCACTTACGAATTTAGGTGTACGTGAATGTGCTGACTCTTGAAAGACAAGTTTATTTATTCTAGGTGGTGTAAAGGTAATGCTAGCACCTCCCGTGGCCCCATCTGGGGCGTCGGGTGTGAATGGGTTCGTTGAACGTGACACAGCAACTATGGGTGTCGATACCTCTGTAGAGTCGACTGCGGAGACAGATGCGGAAACAGATGTGCTTGCCGAAGCTTGTGTCGGGACTTGCTGTTGCACGGGGACAGATACCTGATCCTGACGTTGAACCCCTACACCAGACGGTCTATGTGGTGCGGCGTTAGCATACTCGGGAGCTGCGTCGTCTAGATATGAGGAAAGAAAAACATCTTCTGCGGTTCTGGGATGCCCTTTTGGATGTACCTTAATTGGAAATAATGGGGGTGGCAAGTTTTTTGGCATCTCTGGAGCAGCCTTAGGTAGTCCTTCGGCTAGAAGGGGATACATACCATTCATAAGAGCATTTCTTTGTCTATTTACTTGTTCTGATTTCACTCGGATACCTTCCTTAATTAATAGATTTTCTTGAACTTTATTTGAACTTTCTTTACTCCTCTCTTCTTGTCTACGTGCTTTTTCTGTTCGTCTATGAGATTCTTTACGCCATAACTCAACAGCGTCTTTCTGTGATTGTCTGACCTTTCTTTTCCATAACTCTTCCTCCACTTTCATGATGCATTCTGCATCCCAGGTTCCCGCTACGGGCCACCTTTGACTTTCCGGCAATCCCTTGGTATAATCTACCCATAGATCAAGAAACAATATGGCATCTAAGCCATGCTTATGGTACATAAAATGCCCTGGAGTGTCCCTAGGAGGAATAGGAACTGCTTCTTCAAGCACCCCTTTTCTGGTAGTAATCTGTCTTAACTTCGAGAAGAGCGGCATATTGACAACTGATCTGATACTTACTCTTGAACTTACTTAATACGAAAAAACCCCAATAATGAACAGTGTACAATGAACAATCATTCATACCACAATATGCAAGACATTTCTGAAAACATTAAACATTAAACATTTAACAATGACCGACAATGATGACAGTCTGCCTAACTAATCACCACGCTGAATTCTTGACAATAACTGCATACTTCGGAATACTTGATATACTGCTAAACAGTACATATACACTGCTAAACAGTGCAGACCGGATTTGTGTACCCAAATCCGTCTTGACCGGCACAACCTATGTGCGCGTCAACACGCCTCCCCGGCGATGGTACTCACCGAGTAGCTCCTTGAAACGGAAGGCCTCAGAGAATGGACAGGACTCGATGACTGCGGACAGCGGACCCTCTGGACATCGGGATTTCGAAATATCTGGTGGGCCTCTGTATACCTCGGATCTTGCTCTCTCAGCTAGGCTCTGGTCGGGATACTTCGCACTTCTCACCGCCTCGTCTGGGTTGATCGCAGCCTCAGTCGCCCCCGCTTGACCGGAGGGAGCTTACAGGAAATCCTGCTGGTACGCGTTTATGGTCCGTCCAGCTGTGGCAGGAGACCGGGCCTGCAACGCACCGCCGGCGCGTGAGATGAGAAAGTGTCCCTATTCGGGCGCCATTATGTGGTAAATAAAATCTTCTTTACCGGACTGAATTTCATACGGAATCTTAAAATAAAATAAAATAGCTCAAAATAACAAGAGGCAGAATCCGTGGTATAAGAGGTTTTCTAAATGGGCTTTATTCCACTCAAAATGGCCGACTCGAGTCGCGGCCTTCAGGTTCCGTCACCACGAGGGTTCAGGAAGTGAAGTACAATACTTTATTGACAGACATGCATTTTTATAATAAGTACATTACAATGAAACGAATGTAGAAGGCGTAACATTTGATAAGAAAAGTGACATAACAGGTACGTAATCGAAACTAGGCGTAATAAGGAATAAAAGAAACATGATTGGTTAGGATTATCAGACATAGGTGGATCTATAAGATAATACTTGGCATAGATGCGCGCGCAGCAGCATGACGTGTGAGTGACGTGCAACTAGGGGGTGAAGGGACTTGACATTTAGCTCTACATGTGGAGACGAGAAGTCTGGGGGGTCAAGTCAACCTAATCCCAAATCATATCTAACATCCTATGTTTAAAGAACTATGTTATCCACAAGGAAGGACTCTCGGACAGAATCTAGTCTATACTGACTGTGTGCGTGCACAAACGCCTAAGTGTCTATATGAGATGCGAGAGGCAGAAAACTTTCCATGGCAGCAGGGCTATGAATCACTTGCAGGAGGACGGAAAGGCTGAGTCCTTTGCTTGTGAGCTAAAGGAAATGTTTACCTAAATCACTAGACAGGAATGCATCGGCTGAAGAGCAAGATAGATAATTCGAAGGTGAAATACAGCTTCTTGGCAGGCAGGCGAAAACTGGCCGAGGCAGGCACCGTTAGCTGCACAGGGAGTAGGACAAAGTTCATGGATACAGATACGAGCTCAAGCTGAAGCTGTCAGAGACAGAGAGCAGGGAAAGGCTTTGAGGACAGAATCGAGCCTACTTGCCTGAACTGTAAAAATGGAGTAACTTAGCCATATAAAGTCGGTGGCCTTTCATACTTAGGAATCGAATATCCAGCCCATTGATGGCGGATCTGACAGAGAACATGTCGACGGTAGACACACATATATTTGCGTTCTTAGAAACTGGAACTGGAGGGAACATACATGTATTTGTAACATGCATATAGAACCGTTGGGGTCCAAGATAGGGGACATAACTGATCAGGAAAATCCACATTTCCACAGTATGGTGATCATAGGATGAACTGTCATATGAGACTGCCGTCTGGGTAGAGAGGTCTGGATTCGTATGGGATCGCGAGGCCGCCACTTGTGATACTGTCGTATGGGCAGAGAGGTCTGGATTCGTATGGGATCGCGAGGCCGCCGATTGTGCTGAGACTGCCGTCTGGGTAGAGAGGTCTGGATTCGTATGGGATCGCGAGGCCGCCACTTGTGATACTGTCGTATGGGCAGAGAGGTCTGGATTCGTATGGGATCGCGAGGCCGCCACTTGTGATACTGTCGTATGGGCAGAGAGGTCTGGATTCGTATGGGATCGCGAGGCCGCCGATTGTGCTGAGACTGCCGTCTGGGTAGAGAGGTCTGGATTCGTATGGGATCGCGAGGCCGCCACTTGTGATACTGTCGTATGGGCAGAGAGGTCTGGATTCGTATGGGATCGCGAGGCCGCCACTTGTGATACTGTCGTATGGGCAGAGAGGTCTGGATTCGTATGGGATCGCGAGGCCGCCGATTGTGCTGAGACTGCCGTCTGGGTAGAGAGGTCTGGATTCGTATGGGATCGCGAGGCCGCCACTTGTGATACTGTCGTATGGGCAGAGAGGTCTGGATTCGTATGGGATCGCGAGGCCGCCGATTGTGCTGAGACTGCCGTCTG
This sequence comes from Triturus cristatus, assembly GCF_964204655.1. Lineage (NCBI taxonomy): Eukaryota > Metazoa > Chordata > Amphibia > Caudata > Salamandridae > Triturus > Triturus cristatus. The sequence goes on along the minus strand of NC_140584.1, from coordinate 237,038,591 downwards.
GGTAGAGAGGTCTGGATTCGTATGGGATCGCGAGGCCGCCACTTGTGATACTGTCGTATGGGCAGAGAGGTCTGGATTCGTATGGGATTGCGAGGCCGCCACTTGTGATACTGTCGTATGGGCAGAGAGGTCTGGATTCGTATGGGATCGCGAGGCCGCCACTTGTGATACTGTCGTATGGGCAGAGAGGTCTGGATCCGTATGGGATCGCGAGGCCGCCGATTATAAGAGGTCTGGGTATGTATAGTAGGAATTCCCTGTCCTTAGGTGGTAGATATATGTGGTTGCACTATTGTAAATAGGCCCTAGGGAGGGGGTAACGTTCTGGCTGGGTTAGTGAGGCTCTGATGAGCGGGTTCTATCTGATCCGAAAACCCAAGCAGAACAGACGGTATCATTTAATATACAAAAGTGAAATGGGCTACAAGGATCACATAACAAAGATACACACTGTTCTGAATTTTGAGGCGTTTTTATTATGTAAGTACAAGAGTTTCCGAGCCAAGCAACAGCAGATACCCCACTTCCATTTTTAGAGGTCAGTACTGCTGGGGCATTAATGCAGGAGGCAGGAGCTACCCAAAAGCAAAAATAAACAGGTTTAAAGCACACTCAAAACCATTTGTTTTGCATTGTTTATTTATCATCTCCAAACACGCTGCTGGCAGGAAACACAAGCAGCATGTTCCCTGCAGCTAAACTGATCCCCACCACCAGCAGGGCCAGACTGGACATAGTGGGCACCGGGCGTTTTCTCCATGGGCTGGAAGGGTGGGGGCCAGTGTTGGACCAGTGGGAGCCATTTTTGTTACTGGGGGCAAGATTTGCAACAGTGCTGCAATATTGGCCTCCTGTGACAAAATGTGGGAGCTATACTTCTCAATAGCGCCCCCACTACCATGGCCGGTACAGCAGATTGCCAGGTTGGTTGCAGTTCCCAGTCTAGCCGTGTCCACCAATCAAACTGCCCCATCCCTTCCAGCCCACCGATAAAATGCCTGGTGTCTTGTAGTGCCAGTCCAGGCTTGCTTATTCCTCATCGTCCACTACTATACACTCCCTCCCCCTTATCTTATTCTTGCAAGCCTTTTTCACTCTTGCTTCCTCCTTTCTCACTGTTTTCTCTCTTCTTCTTTCCCCTCTAATGCCTTTCTTTTGATGCTGTAGGTGAAAGTCCATTGCCTTAAAAAATAATTCCGGTGGGCCCTACCTCCAACATGGTCTCAAAATAAGCCCTGATGCTCTGTGCCCGTCACTTTTCTCTGAAGAGTAAAAGGCTAAACAAGCTGTTCCTTTAACCTATGAAGTAAGATCAGACCTTTGTGGTAGCCCTGATTCTTTGGGATGTATCAGTGTCTTCTGGCGTTATTTCCCATGGCTGAAATTGATATTGGTGGTATCTTATTTTCCTGGTTCAGCTCCTTTTCATCAGACCATACTCAGCGGGTCTCCTTGCTTCATTTTTCTTCTATGGTCCCTCAGGCCGCCCCACTTTCACCTCTTCAATGACTACGCAGCCCCTCCGGGTACCCTCATCTGCTCTCTGGGCCTTTAGTTACTAATGACACACAGGTTTTTCATTCAAGATTAATGAATTAAGCTCGAATGTGCTCTAAGACAGCCTACCGAAAGTCCCAGTTTATGAGGAGAACCAGCAGAAGTTAAAAGCAGAAATAAAAGATATTGGTAGGACCTTTACAGTGCTATATACCGGTTGTGGTGCTGGCTATTTGTTGTTTATCTCTGACGGTAATGCAAAATATTGACTTTAACCTCTTGAGTGCCCATGACGAGCTGGTCTCGTCATGGGCCGCGGTTGCGCTGTGCCCATAACGAGACCAGCTCGTCATAAACCCCGCCCGCTAATGAAACGCCCGGCACAGGGCGGGGAAAGGGGCGGGCACTCAAGGGGTTAAGACCGATATAGCACTTGAAATGCGAAAGAGTAGGTGTTAACAATTGTCTCTGTCTGACCAGAAGGGGTTAAGAGCTGCTCTCCCTTATTTCACGATGCAAGTACATCACATTTGCAGGGTAGACCATGGAACATTTGAAACTAATCAGATCAATGCTCGGGAGTGGTCATGGGTTTCTAAAAACGTCTTGTTCTTTACTCAAAAACTGTTTGGAATATCACCAGAATATCTAAGGAAACGCCTCGACAGGGATGTCACTGTGCTTCAAAGAGACATTGCTGCTATGAATCTCCTGTTCTAAAACATCTAAATATGGGGCAGAGGATTTTATGTCTTCACTTACAAAGTGTGTTATGCACTTCTACCAAGACTAAAGAAAGACACCGATCTGACATCCTTAAAAAAAAAGAATAAATGCCAAAGCAAGGTCGCACTGGCCTACAGGGCAATCAGGCAGTGGCAAATGGGCAGGTCAGAAAGGGCAGTTTGTGGGCCTGTTTTATTGTCTTGTGGGTCAGTTTTTACTGTTGATTTCACTGCTATTACTACAAACATTGCCTGCAGGACACACACGTGTATGCAGTCCCCCATACCTTGCAAAACACCTATATAGTGTGTCTTTATTATTAAAAAATTAGTCCAATTCGCAAATGTGGGACACTTTTTTAGCTATCCTACTTGCTTATGCAGACCATTTATATTTTGGTGCCCGGGCATATTTTTTGCCCACATCCGACCCTGCAACCTAGCTATTTTGTTATTTCAAACCTTTGACAATCTAGTTTATTCCTTTATAGTTCTAGAAACTCTCTGGAGGATTAAGTGTTTATTAATTCATATGTTAATTTACCTGTAAACCTCCATAATCCATAGTTTACTACCCCCCACCCTGCCCCTCCCCCTCCCCACGTCACCACCCTGCAGTTACTCCTACTACCGACCACGGCTGCTCAATACACATAACATAACACTTCACATACAATTCAAACTATAACAAAACAGAGAGGGCAGCATAAAAAATACCGCTTTATTTGGTCTTTAGAAATGGCCAGTATGTGTTTCTTTGCGAAATGGGATGTGATGCAGTTTTACAGAACTCATGCTTAATGCAGAATAACCAGAATTGTCAAAAACAATGGCACCTGCCGTTGAGTAGCAATGAGGAGTATCATCAAAGTCATCAAGCTCTAAGTGTAGAACGTTATGCAAGAGGACTTACCCCTGCCCAATATTTTTATTTGTAATTTCTGCCCAACATGCCTTGAAGAGGTGCCTGCATTGTAATTATCAACACTCTGTCTTTGTCTGAAATTTGAAGTCCCCATTTTCCTTCGCCCTCCTGTAATGAATTGTTTCCTATATTTATTTCACTTACCTTTTTTTGGGGGGCTGGGCAAGAGAATGGGGGGGGTAGATTTTCCATGCTCGCATTGGGCCCAGTGTTCTTAAGTGGGTGGTGCTGGTTTAATTTTCAGAGTGGGGAGTTAAGCTCAAAGTTTCAGGCTGCAAGTTGGGAAACTTGAGTTGTGACTGTTGTCTTTTTTGGGTCAGTGTGTCATAGCACTCTGGGACCCAAGGTTCTGGGTTTCGGGTGTGCAAAAGTAAGCTCTGAGACTTTGTTTTTTCTGAGATTAGCCCTGGTGTTGTGGGAACTGCTTCATGCCATGGGTGACAGTAGAATGCTGAAATGTGGTTAACAGTGCAGCTGGGGCCATGCCTCTGTTTCCTGGCTTTTGGCCTGAAGGAATTTATATTCAGTGAATTGTTTCTGTGTGTGAGGCAGGATGTGAAGGGAGTTTTACTCAATGACAATGGGGTTTGGGTGGTCCCATGGCAATGCATACTTGTGGAGTAGCTCAGAAGGTGAAGTAGGCAGTGTAGGGTGCTGTGGGTCACCAGACTAAATGCTGACAGGGCCATCTCAGTCCTTCACCGCTCTGAGCTCTGTGGATTGGGTGTTCTTTTGAGATACGTGGTAGAGCACCTGCTGTTGAAGCAAATATTTGTCTCATTGTGTGGGATAAGATCAGTATTCCTGCTGGATGAGCATCTCTGGAGAGTGCAGAGCTATATCCTGATGGAGACTGTGTGCATTTTTCCATTGGTTGTTCTGTTGATTCTGGGGATTGCGGCGGTCGCTGTCAGGAGCATGGAATGCCTCTCAGCGAACCATTGTGATTTGCTTTCCTTGATGACTAAAGGGATTGTCTTTTCACTAAAGGACCTGGGCAGCAGGTGTGGTGTTGACAAGAGGTCAGTGTTCTCTTGTGTGTGTGTGTGTGTGTGTGTGTGTCTTTGTGTCATTTGCACCCATGTGATGTCCCTGAAGGTTCTTTGGAGTTGTTTTGGCTTTGCCCCCTCCATCTGGTGCCTGGATTGTTTGCTGTTCATTGGGTGCCTCGTCAACACCTGCAGGTCTCTGTTTGTTGCAGTGAGTATGCCCATCCAGCTTCAGCTTCCTTTGCTCCCCTGTGGGCCAATGAGCCCCACAACCTAAAGGCACATAGGGGCATATGCATCAACAATGCCATTTGCGATTCCTTATTAGCGAAAAATAAGGATTCGCTAATAAGGAATAGCAAAAGGCTATGCATGTAGGAATCGCTATTCAAATAGCGATTCCTTAACTTTCCTTAATAGCGACTAGCAAATTGCGAGTAGCAATTAAGGAATGCCGTCCCAATCATTCCTATGGGCCTCCAGGCCCATAGGAATGAATTGGAGAGTGCATGAGCAAATTGGGAGTACCAGTAGGTTCTCGCAAATTGCTCATGCAATTTCAAGGGTGCAAGGGTGTCAAAATGACACCCTATTGCACCCCTGAAATTGATATGTGCACATATGTTGCACACACACATGCTCTAAGGGCATGTGTGTGCGCAACATGAAACTTTGAAAAATGCACAAAAGTGCATTTTTCAAAGTTTTTGCAAATTACCATGAAGTTCATCTTCATGGTAATTTGCTACCCCTATTAGCGAAATCGCTAATTTTTTAACTTTAATGCATTGCATTTAAGGAATCTCAATTTGGGATTCCTTAAATGCAATCGCAATTTAAGGAATCGCTATTAAAGGATTCCTTAAATTGCAATTTTTGCATTTGGGTTGATGCATTGGGATTCGTTTTTTTTTACTCGATAACGGGAGTTTTTAGCGATTCGGTATTTTACCGACTGGATTTTGGCTTGATGCATGAGGCTGATAGTCCTTAATCTTTTAGGGTGTTATCAGTCCTATTTTGAGGTGGAATATCAAGACTGTGTGAGGTTGATCCATGCCCTCATGACTTGCTGTGCCGCACGTAGAGTGTGTTTTGGGTTTCTGGTTGCAATCTTAATGTTGCTCTCTGTGTTGATTTGTATTATGTCTGCTAATGCACATTACATTTTTGATAGCTATTGACCCAAGCAGAGCTGTTTCAGTGGAGATGTATGGATCTGTGGATGATGGGGATGTCCTGTGTGATGGAGGTTCTGTATAAAATCTAACCTGACCACAATGTAGGCACACTTGTGCCATGGCACAAGGATGCCTGAAATGGTACTTGCAGCTCAAAGTGTGCCAGCACCATGAGAGAGCAGAACTGCACAATAGACGTCATAAATATCACAACAAAAGGTGAGAAACACCTGATCCTTTCAGGCTTTCAGGGTCGGAAGAACATTTGATTGCCACCTGAGACTGACAAAAGGCCTTATGGATGATGTATTCCTCTGCAATAGGTACTCCATATGGAAAGAAAACTGAGAAGGATCACAAAATTAGTATGACTGTTCCTTCGGTATAACAACAAACACAGTTGAAGAAATGAAGAGTTGAAAGATATAAGGTTTTATGGCAAAGAAGATAATTCTTTCAGGAACTTGAAATGACTAAAACTTTATCAATTTGTTGGACGTTATGTCTCAGTATATCAGTCAGAGGGGGGCTGGAGGTCACATCATACGATTTGAAGTGTGAGTCAAGTGTTATCAGGAATTCAGACGTATAGAAACAAAGGTATTTTTTTCACACCTTGGCCATTGGTGGCCAATAGAGGTAATTTAGCTGCATCTGTTCCTCTTTAAAGTTACATTAATGGAACCCTTATTCTAGCCCTACTGTTCCGAAGAAATCACCGATTAAAATTGCAATTGGCATCAAGTCTAATTCCCTGACTGAATTAGTAATTAGTTTGGTTAAGTGTCCATATTCTTTGGGTTCCCTGGAAATTTTAGAACTTCTGTCACAGAAAATTTCTGACTGTGATTACATTTTTTTTTAAATGCATCTCTAGTTTGGCACTAAATAATATGCCATTTTGAGTGCTCACTTACTTCTACACCTGTTCCAACCCCATTTAAAAACAGAGGGTATATGGCTCCTTGATAGAGTAAGATTTTTATCCCAAGTGGACATATGTTGCAGGATCCACAAAAGCTAATTAGAATCTATAATCATAATTTTGCCTCCAAATCAGTGCAGTTATTGTTGTTGTGGGTGGCATAACTTTGAATATATGAAATTTTCAACAATTGTTAAAAAGAAACATAGTAGTTGGGGTTTGAGTCAGTTAAGTATTCTGGGAGGAACTGAAATCCTAAATCTTTGAAACAGAAGGTCACACATTTCATAGCAAGTTTGCTCAATGGTATTTCTGCATCTGGCACTTCCATTCTGTTGATGGAAACCTTCTTTTTTTACAAATGCTAAAATAAATTCAGCAGGCCCCAGAGCTAGTTGATATTTTACAGATACTTTCTAATAAGGTAAAGTTGGCCATAGGGTTCAATGTTTGTGAAATTCCTAGAAGATAAATGTAATGACAAAGCTTGAGTTGTGTCTCATTCCAAAATATCAGCTAGCATAATTAATTATCACTATTTAAAACATTCCAAAATGCTCCTTTTCTTATCTGTTCATACCAGCCCTAACCTTATTTGTGAGTCAATATAGCACTAAACCTGGAATTTAAGTGATACCAAGTGATATCTAGTACAACATTGTGCATAAGATTTCCATGCATCAAACTTAACCTACAAGAGCCAACCTTGAACGCTTGTCTCCCTAAGTTTAGCTGCTTTTTATGCTAGGGCTTGCAGTGATTATTCCTTGTTGATGTCCACGACGAGATTCTGAACAGCTTTTTTGGCACCAGGCAGTGGCTCATAACTGGTGGCCATTCCAAATGTGCACAAAATGAATACCATTGTTACTTACAAATACCTGTCTACCCTTGGTCCCATGTGACCTTTAGGGTTTCCCTGTCTCTTATTTTGTACCTAAGCGCAATCGCTGGATTGCAAGGAATTGCCAATTATTCCTCCTATTTAAGTCTTTAGTGGGCCCCTCCCTCTCTCTCCCTCTCACTTCCTTACTTCTTCCCCCAGTCCCTACCTCACCCCGTGGGGCATGGCACAACACGCACCTTTATATTCGGATGACTACATTAAAAGAATACTAGAAGGTCCTTCACTGTTTACTGATACTACCGAGAACACAGGTACATCTGAAAACACAATATTTGATCAACTTGAAAAATCTACCAAAAAATTCATCAGGCTACAGTTGATGGTTCGAATGCTTATTGAGTATCTGAAATCTGACACTATCCCTGTAAGCTTGCAAGTCCGCAATATACCAGGTGTCTTTACTGATATTGAAAAATAGTTACTCGTTTTAGCCACATTGGGACTACCTGCTCAAGACACTGGATGGTCTTGGGCATAGACATAGCCAACGAAGAAGCCATTACAGACTGGGATTACAGACGCTAAAGCTCTGCTAGACAAAGTTGAAAAAACCCTCTCTGAGTTCCATAGAATTGAACAAAATAAAAAAAATCATTAAAGTCAAACGTGACGTCAAAAATTACAAAATAGAGAGGACATACCCATACTTAGTTGAAGACTTCTACGCAAACAGAGCATACTTGGGCCCCAGATCACAACGTCCCTGGGGCAGATTCAATAAACAACAAAACATAGTCAGTTTCTCTGATACCTTGGCAGAGTCCTCTGATAATTCTGACTCCACTGAAGGCCCTAGCACATCCAGAATTAGAACTAACAACCCTAATTTTTTAGGACAAGAACAGGGCCGACAACCCAACCGCGGAACGTCCCGTCCTCCTTGTTGGTACAGCACTCCTGGGGACAGACAAACACACCAAAGATACTATCAGTGGTGAGACATCACAGTCCTCTCACTTACCCTGAGAACATCAACCCCACTGACACTATGCCTGAGCTTGAAACTATCCCAATATTTAATCTCTCGAACCACCAGCTCTCAGAGAAAGAAATTACATTACTTAGTAAGGGACTTTCCTCTGTCCCCACGACCAGACCCGATTACCTTCAACTCCAGATTGAGCTGTTACGATTCTTCAGAAAGATACGCCTCCAAGCTTTCTTTCTGAACAAACCCTACACACCATACACAGCTTTCACCACTTTCCGCCCCCCTTCGACCTTCTCCCCTCCACACCATAGTTTACCAGCTGAAGTCTTCACCCTCGAGAAACTTATTCTCAAAGAACTTGCTGAACATGAACACAGACGGAAATACATCCCCTTCAACCTTACACAACCGGAAAAGAATGCCCTACAGGCACTTAAACAAATGCATAGCCTGGCTATCAAACCGGCGGATAAGGGTGGGGGCATCGTCCTTCAAAATACTGACACTTACAAACAAGAGATTCTTAGACAACTATCCGTACATGACCATTACTTAAGACTTCCCATTAACCCTACTAAGTAGATTCAAAAGCTTATTCTGGACATCACCGAAGAAGGGGTTGCGCAGGGCTACCTTAGTAAGAACGAATTCCTGTACCTCAACACCAAATCACCGCGCATACCAGTTATTTACACTTTACCTAAGATACACATAAATGCCACCACACCACCCGGACATCCTATTGTCTCTGGGTGTGGATCAATCCTTGAACCGCTGGGTAGATACATTGATCACTTCATTAAGGATTTTGTACCTACCACACAATGCTACATCAAGGACACCATGGCCATGGTTAACCTTGTAGAGGAACTTCCTTTTGACTCCCTAAATATCCTTCTATGTACACTTGATGTAGAGGCACTATACACTAACATCCCCCAAGACGAAGGAATTGATGTTATAGGTATGGTCCTCAACTTGAGACCACAACCCCACGCGATCCCCACATCCTTTATTCTTCACCTCCTCAAGATTTGTCTTACTAGGAACTTTTTTCTTTTTGATGGCAATTTCTACCAGCAAGTTAAAGGTACCAGCATAGGCGCAGTTTTCGCTCCGAATTTCGCTATACTCTACATGGACTGGCTTGAGACAAACATAATATTATCCCGAAATAACCCATTCAGAACTCACATCCTTGAATGGAAACGCTATATAGATGATATTTTCCCCATCTGGAACAGAACTGAAGACAATCTCTTACAATTTCAGCATTGGCTAAATACACATAATCATGGTCTTAACTTCACTGTTAACAGCAGCAACCACCAGATTGCCTTTCTCGACCTATGCATCATAGCCCACAATGGTGGCCTTTATACCACACTGTACCGCAAACCCAACCAAAAAAATACCCTACTATCATACAGCAGCCACCATCCCAGAGCCCTTTGTGACTCACTCCCATACTCACAGTTTCTCCGCATATGTCGCAACTGCTTTTTTAAGAAAGACTACTTCTTGGAAGCCAATATTTTGTCGAAGAAACTGACCAGCAGAGGCTATCCCCGCAAACTAGTGAAAATAGCCCTGAAAAGAGCATGGTATTGTCCTAGGGAGACCCAACTCAGTCCCAAAGTAAAAGAAAATGACAAGAAAATAGTATGTGTCACCACATTCTCGCCTATATCCAATATAGTGAGAAAATGCATCCTCAACCATTGGCCAACACTTAATGCTGGCAACTTGAAGCTAGAACGCCCTCTCTTTGCCTTCAAGAAGAGCAAAAGCATCAAAGACCATCTGGTTAGGGCTACTCTCCTTGACACTAAAAAGGACCCCTCCCTCAGAACGTTATGGAATTTACCGCCCTTAGTCGGCCACTTCAAATGCTGTAGTGTTTGCAGTCTCACAACAGACACTAAAAGATTTGTGCATGGCAATATAGACATTATTCTCTGTCATTTTTCCAATTGTAACACCTCCAATGTTATATAGGCTCTTAGTTGCCCGTGTAATTTGATTTATGTGGGACAAACGACACAGAAGATCAGAATCTGGATCTGCCAACACAGAAGTCGGATCCACTGCAAAACAGCCAATGCTCCACTTGTTGAACACTTTACTTGCATGAACCACACCGAAGATGACTTAAGGTGGCAAGTAATTAGTGTGATCCAACAACCCTCAAGAAACACTAACATTGCGCTATTCTGAATAAGGAAGAACTTAAATGGATAATCCGTACTGACAGCCTGCACACAGGGCTGAACCGTTGGGAGGATTGGTCTAACTTGATCTAACTAGTCTATGAGCGCCTGTAATTTTTTGAATTGCTTGTCCTCATTTATTTAATTTTATTTTAGTGCCTGAATTGCCTTTCATAATTGTCTTTCCTATCATCCCTCAATGCCTGCTCTCCCCTCACCTTGCCGTCCTCCACCCTCATTTCCCACGGGGCTGTATATTTAACAAACCTTGCCCTCCTCTCCTCCTTGACACCCCCTTGACCCTTCTATTCTTGATTACTCCCTTCCCTTCCTCCTGTTGTCATTCCACGTATAAATGTCCCCCTTTTTGGTGCACCTCTACTCCTGCTTCCTGTCGGACTATCCAGTTCGCCTTTTTTCCAATATCCCCTTCCTTATGCACTCTCTGTTCATTTAGGCACCTGCCCACTTTCAGGTCTCCATTTTTCCTATTACTTTTCACCGTCACCTTTCCATCATGGCCGCCCCTTTTATCCTTTACCTCTTCCTTAGTACTTCTACTATCTGTATTCCCTCTGCGTTTCTTATTGAGCCCGCCCCCTCCTGCCCTTCCTACTTGCTCGCATCCCGAGCTCCCGTCATGTGACCTGCGAACCTTGCTGCTCATTGAAGCTTTCGGCCCGGTCTCCATATATTGAAAGATCCGTCCTCAGGTAAGCATTGCGACCTGCTGCATAGTCTCCGCTCTACCTTCCCCCGTTTTCATTTGCTTGTCCGTTACTATCCCATTGCCTTTCTCACCCTTCATTAGATTCCAAGGCCTCTCTCCCCTCATGTACCATGATCCCGGCTGGGATCCATCTCTTCTCCCCTTCGTGGCCTCCATTGCGATTGAATTGACGCTTTTGCCCTACCCGCCACGGACTGCTGGAATTCTGTATTATTACCGATTCGGGTGCGCGCCGCCGCCGCTTACGGCCTTAGGTCACCCCTCAATTGCTATCACGTAAGTCCCCCCTCTCTCTGCCTCTCACTGCTGTCCCTCCTTATTTCTCCTACCTTCACCTCGATTAAGTAAACCATTTCTTATCTACTCAAAAAACAAATGTCACTCTCATTAGGCCATAATTACCGTATTGCCCTCACCCATTTCCCTCACCTACCGACCTTCTGTACCTACAACGTGGGCCAATCACTATTGATAATACTCTCTAGATTTTCTATCTTTATCCTCATTTTTAGTACTTCACTTCATTGCAATATTGATCCACTGCCGATCCTATTGCCTTCTACATGGTTTTTGATACGGTTTTAATTTATCTCGCCTCCATTCTGGGCATATTCCCTCCTCTATTTTCATGTATCATGATTCTGTATTCCCCTCGTGATTTCTACTCCTTAACCAGTTTTTATTCTAACCTTGTTTTCCCATTCTTCCTCCCCTCCCCCCTCTCACCCTACCCCCTCTTACCACCCTTACCTACCCAGGCTAACGTCCCAGGCATTCTTGTCACTGCTTTGTCTCTAAACTCTATATTGTATTGTACATTCGATTGTTGAGTATGAGATGCTGATCTGACTTTTTTGTATCTGCAATTGTTCACCAAAAAGTCACTTTTTAAAGTCACCAGCCTGGGTTAAGGAAATCGGCTGATTTCCCGTTTACCTCATCACGGCTATCTCACTCACCGAATTCTTTATTAATTCTTCCTAATTATAATTAAAAGTTTTTTTCATCATTTGCATTGATCACTTGTTTAAACTCCAATTTCATATTTTAGTTATTGCGATATTATACCTACTCTATGTGAATTGGACCATTGTTACTTAAAAATACAAAATTAATACTCATCAGATGTCAGGAGGAGTTCCATTTTAGATGGAAACGTTTTGCCATCTACCATCTAGTATTCTCTCATGGTGGAGCACGACAGCTTAAAATGATGATTCTCCCTAGTTAGCCAAAGCCAAGCTGTGCATTGAAGACATCCATGTAAAAGTGTGCCCTGCCTGATGAAGCAAAATGGCCAGGGAATGCATATAGATAATCATCATATAAGAACTTTATTCGGCTTTCATAAAAGCACCAAAGTGTTCAAGATTCAAATATAAAACACATATCACAACGATCTTATACTAAATTCAGTTACTTTTGATCACAAAGTTCTGTGATGGAATTAACAGTGCAGCGGTAAAAAATAAAATAAAACAATGTTAAGAATTAATAAAACCATAAAGACAGTTGTACAATACCTACAATCCTATAATCTCAACAAAAATATAAAATACAATATACATATAAACGCTAAACACAAGTTACATCACGTACTAGCGTACCAGACGTATTTGCCCCCTTAAGTGCTCGTGGCACAAATTTCTGAAGCCTTTTCCTAAACATTCAATAAAAACAGCTTACAGCAAAAACAGTTAGATCTGAAGTGTCAGACTTTAGGATCCTATAGGCTACTTGGTGCTGTTTGATTGCCATAATCAGGCATATCTGTTGTATCCACTTCCATTGGGAAAATTAGCATAGTATTTGGCAACAGAAAAATAGAATGTGTTCCTCTGTTCCTGGGGTCAAGCCACATGCAGGACATATAACTATGTCTAGATCTAGCATATAGTGTACCAATCTCACACATGCACCCAGTACTTCGCCTTTTTGCTTGTCAATTCTTCTGTGCTAGCCATCTCTGGGCTGTCCCACTAACTGGTCATGCCCAGCAACCTACACAAAGTTGCAATGTGTTGTTGAATTGTTCAACACTGCGAATCGTAAACAGGTCCCTCTGTGACTAACGGTAGTCAATTAACTCCGGCGTGGTCCACAGTCACAGCCAATACATGAGGGGTTTTAGTAAAGCAACATGCTCAATTCTTTTAATCCTAAGATCGAAAAAACAAGGGGACCAATGGAGTACTGGTCAGAAAAGACACAAGAAATATTACATAAGTATTCTCACACACCGCTAGTCGATGGGTGTCAGCATGACCCCAGATCTAGGTTCTTTATAGCGAATCATTTTGGGCTTTGGCATAGTAGACTCCTATAGTAGGAGCAGCCCACGCAGGTAAGAGCGGAGGAGCAGTGGGCCGGGTTGAGGGGATTCAACAGAAGATCACAAGGGAAAATTTAATACATAATTAATTTTTCCTCATTGTTGTCTGTCGAAATCTCCCCCACCTGTCCCCACCACCCACCGATCTTGCCTGCACAGGCCGCTGCTGTTCTATTGCAGGGGTTATTGACCGCGTCTGGGTCTGCTTGTGGAACCTTAATATAGACTTAGATTTATGACATAAAGTAAGATAATCTTTAGCAAGTTGCAGTTCCCAACCTAATGAATCAGTCAACCTGACCCCCAAGTAATCAAAGCTCTTTACCCTCTCAAGAAGTTTGTCTGCAATTTTAACTGCGCGTGATCTGACCTTACCCTTCCCAAAGACTATGAATTTTGTCTTATCTACGTTAAGTTACAGGCCCCTGGCTGCTCAAAAATCCAGGAATTTGTCTAGTAAGTTATGAAGGCCTACTGGGGTCTTTGAGATAAGTAGGCAGTCATCTGCAAACTGCATAATAAGATTTATTTTCCATTTAGAGCAGTAGAGTTGTTACTGCAGTCCATACGTTTGTTGGCTACCTCATTTATGTACAAGGAGAATAAAGTAGGAGCGAGAACACACCTCTGACGCACCCCACAATGGATGGGAATCTTGCTAGTTAGGTCGTCTTGTCTCGCCCACCAAACCTGAGCGTAAGTATCCTTGTGGAATCTTGCTATCATATTTACCAGGTTGACAGGGGCTCCCATGCCCAGTAGAACTTTTGAGAGGGTCTCCCGAGGAACGAGGTTGAACGCTACTCTAAGGTCAGCAAATGCTTTGTACAATTTTTGTTTTTTAATAGCAAGTATTTCCAGGTGAGAAGTACGAACCTGAACATTTGATCACATGTACTTGTTCTGGCACAAAATCCTGCCTGATAGGTGAACAAGATCTCATTTTCATCCATCCAGGCTTGCACTTTGTCTAGGACATGCATCACAAAGATTCTCTGCAGGTTATCACTTAAACTAATTGGCCTGTATTTGGAAAAAGCTAGAACATCTCTTTTCTTGTAAATAGCAATGATCTCTGCCCCCTCCACTCCTCCATGATGTCACCCCCAGCAGCTATTGCATTTGCATTTGACAATAAATTGATATACTGGCCAACACTGATGGCTCAGACTTCTGTTGATAAGAGCACCCCCCTCCCCCCAGAGTTAGAAACAGGGGGCTATGGTCACTATCAGACTAGGGAATAGCTACCACATCTATTATTAGAGACCAAATATTAACATCTACCAGGATATAATCAATAATACTGTGGCTGGGGCTGGAGCCCCTTTTAAACGTGAGCTGTCTTTCTATGTAAGAACAAGTCCTACCATTGCATGCCCATAAACTCCTCCCAACCACCAGAGAAGCAAGCTAAAGGGCAGCATTAATGAACTGATGACACTGATCTTTACATGACAGATTTGGAATGCCCCAAAGCTCATCTTCCTCCTCAGTCAAATTATTTATTAGAGGGGATGGTTCAAAAGAGAAATTGAAATCCCCTGCTGCCATGATTTCAGTCTAATGCTGGCAGATACCTATCAAGTCATCTAGCATATTCAGCACAAGAGAATTAATACCAGATGAAACAGACCTAGCATAAACATTAAAAACAGTCAGAATTAATCCTGTAGAGAAAGTAAGCTGAATACCCATTAGGCCAAGGAAATTGATTGATTGCTGTTTGTAAGTGCAAGCAATAATATTCTTTATGAAAATAGCTAGATTCCCACTAGCTCTGCCTGATTTCTTTATAGCAGTTGCTTCAACACTATGTGTACAATAGCCATTGATATACACTTTTTCATGTAGACATTACACTACTGAGGGGACAAAATGAAACCCTACCTTACCCTATATCTCAAGTTTCAAGGGTAAGAGGGAAAAGGAGGAAGCACCATATATTGTTGCCTGTCCTTCAAAAAAAGACAGGCTCTGCAGTACTTCAACCTCCAGACATCCCAAACCTCTTCACATATCACAGTCTTTAAATGCTCTTCATCACATAAACGTGGTTCACTACCACGTCATTGCACATCCCAGCCAATCTTGTTCTCGCAGGTTACATCATCTATCATGCAAAACTTGTCCATAAGAGCAGAGAGAGCAAGCCATGTTGTCATCCATATGTTCCCCTTGTCCTGTACCATAGGCAAGTGAGACTCATCTCCATGGAGCCTCTCATGCCACTTCCAAAAGCAAATCGGTAGGTATCCTTTCATCTCATCTATAGGCCTCTTGGACGAAAAAAAGGACTTCATGAATAAATTATTCTCCTCACTACTCTTCCATCCAATACACTCACAACACCTTTTGGGATGATTTTAACCTTTCGGACTATGCAAGCTAGAGAAATGTTCGTATTCAACCTCATCGACATAATTAATATGGTACTGCATGTCAACCAACGAATGCACTTAAAAGTCCAAATCCTCAACATCACCATCCCCCTCTCTCTGCTCATCAGCCAACCGCAAATAGAGGTCAAACCAAAAAAGTACTTAAGGCATTCAGATCTTTCTCCAGCACCAACCT
The DNA here is from genome assembly GCF_964204655.1 of Triturus cristatus. Taxonomy (NCBI): domain Eukaryota; kingdom Metazoa; phylum Chordata; class Amphibia; order Caudata; family Salamandridae; genus Triturus; species Triturus cristatus. The sequence continues at coordinate 237,022,662 of NC_140584.1, read as the reverse complement.
AAAGCTTTCTCCCAGCAGCCAAAGCAACTCCAATTACCAACATCATCAGTGAGGTGCAAAGAGAAGCAGAATGCTCTTCAAAGCAGCAAGAATTGCATCAACTCACTGCCTGACCTCTCTATCCAAAACACCACAGACCCGTACAGTTCCATCAAAATCCATCCCCCAAAAACAATCTTCTGCATGGGTGATCCCAGTCAGATGCACGTCATTGGCCTTGGGAAATATTTTATGCATTGTACTGGTCTCGAAATATTATGCTGCAAACATGTTTGGCATTCAGTATCTGCTGTGCTGCACCAAAGAGCTTATTAAGAGATGAATTCTTGTCTGGTGCTAAGAAAATGAAAGACTCGAATAAATTGATAGTTGTCAAGCTTTGCCTTCCTGAAAGAACTGCAACTTTCCAAAGGATGGACCACATTGACCAGAATGCACTTGGAGGGCTACTGAGTTTGTTTCAGTGAATCCCACAGCTGAAGGCTATTGGTGAGAGCCAGCCCTGTTTTGACCACTCAGCTGCATTTATAATTATGCCATGGCATTCTTTCATGTGTATTTGTTTAAAAAAACTTTAAAGGAAGCCGAGATGAAAGGCATCACATTTCTGAAGTAAGGTAAAACAACATAGACACATCCTCATGATTATTAGGAGAGTTGGTTCACTGTGTAAAGTTGAAAAGATTTATATCCACGTGTGAAGCAGTTTTTACAAGCAAACTGTGAGGTAGAAAGTAAACAGTATTTTTCTAACATCAGTTGTGCTATACTCTGGTAATAAACTGGAATTCTATGTTTGTACTGTATTAATAAATGTGTGAATGTGCATTTATTAGTGCAGGTGCTATAAATATTGTGTTACTGGGCATCAACTATTTTCACTGAAAGAGAGTGCGTGTGTGGGCTGTTCACTCAAGCAGTGTCGCAGGACTATTTGTGGCATAACATGTTAAATTAAATAGGTAACATGAAACTATTTAGAGAGACTGCACTGCAATGCAGACCATATTTAACATCATACAGCACGTCAGTACACGTTGCTATTTTTCATGCAGCTCAGGTGATGTGACCCAGAGTTTTAGTTTTATGTCTCCTGGCAATAGTTAGTGCCAGCGCGAAGAATGCAATACCAGCGAGATGTCAACATACATGCCCATCTAGTGCCGAGGTATTTGTCTAGATCTGGCAGAAACACCAAGAGCAAAAATGGAAATTTAAGCAAGAGTAAATTCAGAAAAGGCATTATGTATCATTTTTACTAAGCAAAATGTATTTACTATATTTTAAATGGGCCGCCAGACATTAATGCTGGGGCAGAATATAAAAAATCATTTAACCAACACTTAGTTTCTCCTAGGGCAAATACAAAAGTAAAAGCGGCATTTTTGTCAATGTTAAAACAATTCAAGCTTTACTGTACAATATGCGTTTTTTTTTTTACTGCTTACACACAGGACAGAGGCTGACAACATAGTGCTGGAGAGCTCGATGGTTAGCTTTGCAGCTGTGTGGTGAGTGATGGAGTCTCCCTAAGCAACTTGCACCTCATATCAGGTAGGCGGCAGAATAAATCAACAGCAAGAATAATTAGCCAGTGCGGTAGGTGCACCTTGTTTTTGTATGCATGTGCAGGCGAGTGTCCTGCATACCCCTGCAAAGGGAGAGTTCAATCTGAGGTTCTGTGACTGTTTTCAGGGCCTCCCTGTCGAATGGGGCCTTTTTACAACTTTAGACTCTGATTTAGAGTTTTCTGGATGGGATTCTTCATAAAAAATGTGGTGGATATCCCATTGCCGTATTAGAAGTACAATACAATGTAACACACTTATAATATGGTGGACAAGAAGCTCGCATCAGCCAAAGTGTAATAAAACCCCTCAATATAGCACAAGGAGGGTATGTGGTGTAGTGTATATAAGGAATCAAGTTTGCATGTCCTGAGCAGGGGGTACTGGGCTCCAATTGTTACAACTGTGGTCTGTGGAGTCCAGGGGCCCAGGCATATGTGACAAGTCAGTTAAAACCATAACTCTAACCAAGGACCTCCTGTGCTTCAACCACGTTTAACGGTCTGCATGTAAGCAAGCCCTAAAATATAGAAACACAATATTCCCTATGAGCCTAACACAATTTGACAAGTATATCATCTTATAGCCAGGGTGTAACCACAATAGTAAAGGCAAAATAAAGGAGTTTATTACAATGCAGTCAATGCTATACCAATTTAGTATAGCACCACCTTTCAATGACTTGATACAGTGTATGTACTGGCTCACTGTCAGCAATCTGTTTATCAATAAAGAATACAAGGGTCAAAATAATTCAATGTAATACACTTTTTTCTACATCTAACCTGGCTCCAAAGCAATCACAGGACATGGTATTGAAAGCCAATACACCTAGGACCCTGTAAACAAATATCCCAACTGCAGGACTGCTGTCCCAATGGAAAAAAACTATCCAAGGATCTCTTGCGGTGCCCTGTGAGTCTCAGGGTGATACAATCAAAATAAACTCAGACCTCCAGAGCGACAACTCTCCTACTGTGTCTCTGTCCTTTTGGGGCACCTCAAGCCAGAACTACAAATTTGAGGAAGCCTGGCAGTATCGCGAAATGTTTCCTTTTCTACTCCAAAATTGCCCAATATTGCCCTTCTAACCATACCAGTACAACCAAGCTGGCATTACATTCCCAGCACACTTTGCTGCCCACACAGAAGCTGGCTGGTCTTTTAGCTCTTTCACTGTTCTCAAGTGAGATGTGCTGTGTGCTCACCTCTTCCGCAGATAATGGCAAGGGGAGTGGCCAGAGCCACGCAGCAATTTTCTCAGACCTCGGGACCTCCCCCTGCACTCTCAAAGTGAAGTTTGATGCACTAGATTACTGGTTACTACCGGGTAACAGGTTTTCCTGAGGACCATCCCAGATGGAAAGAAGTGTAGCCCTCCAAAGATGATTCTTCCCGTGGCACTGCCCGCCCACATGCACAAAAGCCATTCAGGGTGGGGATCACTACACACTTGTTTGACGTTAGCCCTTCCCCAGGACTGGAACCTTGTGAAGCTGATTCACATGTTTTTTTTTTGTGGTTTGTTCCTGGTGGCGGCTCTAGTAAACCAGGATATTTGGTTTTATAATTTCTGGCTGCTAAATGCATGAACGTTTTAGGTGCTGATTTTAAACTGCTCACACTCAGATAAGGGAGAGCTCAGGGCCTCCCCACCTACCTCTTTCGCTCTTCAGCGGTGTTCTCAAAGCTTTATTGCAGTTCCAGCCCTCAGCTGCCTCCGTCCAGCAGTAATCTGCTTGTCTTAGAGCCATATATAAGAAGTACCTTGTGGCCCTCATTGCAGGTTACACTGCCTGCCCGCTCTCCCGATTTTCAGGGCACCTGCAAGGAGGAGTCAGGGATCTTCCACTATGTGACCTGCCCACAGAGGTTCCATGGGAGCCCTCTTCTTCAGGGTAACCAGTAAGTCCCCTCTCTTCTCTCTGCCAGAGGGAGTGGAGAGGCCAATGCCACTGGCTTGGGGGATCAACTTCCTTGGAAGTATAAGGTTGGAGTTCTCTCAGGCAGGGGTACATTAGCAAGCTTGTCCTTCCTCTGTAGTTTACAGTCCTATTCAGAGTACCCCCATTCCACAATGATTTGGAAATGGAGGTAGAGCTTTGGAGAACTGGGCATCTCTGCCCAATCCATGAGGACTTTCCCTCTTGATCTGCACTCCCCCCTATGCACAGCATCCTGGGATTTTTCAAGATGACCAATTCAAGCTTTTGTCTTTCACAGCTCTCCCAAAGCCTATGTCACTATCCCTACTTACTTTTTTCTTCCTCCAAAACTTCAAATGGACCCCTCCTGAGACTGGTGCAAGGTCCTGGCTGTCAACTACATGCCCAGGTGTGTGGGTAAGTGTGATTTAATTAGCCCGGCTTCATAATTTGGTGAATTGTAAATGATTTACAAGCTCAAGGATTTAGAAAATACACATACATAATATTTTCCCATCCTCTTCCCTTTCCACGAGCAAGCTAATGCATTCCAAATGGGACTACTGTCTGAGGAAGGCTTCACTGTATCTACTAGCAAGCAAGGTAAATAACTGTACCCAGCAGGGTAGGTCAAAGTCCTAATCCCTTTAAGGGTTGACTCAGAAAAATAGTACAATACCCAAAGTATACCAATGCATGCAGATGATGCAGCATGATTTTAAAAAGCATATTACATGACATGTTTATACATGGGAGACGCAAAAGTTAGAAAGTACATGTTGCACACGTTTAGACACAGTGACACATGACACAGAGACAAGTGTAGTAGAGGCATAGTAAAAGCGTGCTTTAAAATTTGAGATAAAGAAAACACATTTTATAAGATAACACTAATACATTTAAATGAGTTGCAATAATGAACTTTAATGCATATGTTTCTTATTAACGTATATTGATGAAAGATTTGGTGCCAAGTGGAGTGGCCTATGTGTTTCATGCTCTTTGCTGAGAATGCACCATTTACAAAAGTGGGTGCAAAACTGTGTAGCAAAGAAGTACAAGCTTGAGATTTTGTAATATGATACCAGAGACTTTATAGTTTATGAAATATTAAAAGGAACTGTAAAAAGAAATTAGAAAAACGTTCATTTATATGAATGTTTTGAAAACATGTGGTAGAAGGGCATTTCTAACTTTAGCTATTTTCATGAAATAATATTTAGTGAAAATATGCATACTCTTCATTTGAATTCATTTAATTTCATTATACTTGAACTAAAGTTAAAGTTTATTTCATTTAAACACGTGATGCTAACTCAAATGGCCTTCATGAAATGTTTTTTGTCTAGGGCTGACCATTCCCTTGATTAAATACAATGGATCATTCTTTACAAGTAAAATATTGCTTATTCGTCCCATACATGTTCCCCCTTCACTGTTTACAGTGAAATAGTCATGTGGGAATAGAATTTCAACTATGGCTATAAGTCTCAAATAAGTATTTATTTTCTACCAAAGTTAAGCCTCTAAGGACTCACAATTTCTTGTTTCTCTTGACTTGCATGGGAAACCAGCCTGATGTTTCAGTAATCTCATGGGACATGATGTGGGCATGAACATGTGGTAGTCGTTTGATGGTAGTGTGATGACATGCCACTGGACATTGCTAACAAACTTTATAAAAGAAGAAACCACAAAGGAGGGGCAATACCCACCATCCAGATTTTCCCTACTTGAGACCCGGGTGGTATGCTGATCAATATTTTACTTTGGACTGTTTGTTGATGTTAAAATCAGTATTTGATGGACTTAGACCTTCTTTGCTGAACTGTTTCTATTTTTCTATTTCCATTATATCTTTAGCTCTGAGCTAAACCACTCGCCCCTAATGGACTTTTGTCTGAACTTTCCCCTTTTGTAGGACCTTAGCTGTTAGAAATGTGAACCATCCTTCTGCCTTATAAAGGAGTGGGACTTTGTATCTTTGCAAAGTGAATCTCATTAATGACCATTCCATAAAAGATTTGGATAAATGTTTGGTGTTTTAATACAAGCTATGATATTCTTGACGGAAAGTCCTTAAGAAAATGCTTATTTGAATGAATTCTGATTCTTTAATACAATAACCAAATAATATATATCTTGTCTGAGTCTATTATTGAGTCCTGTTGGTTCTTCCATTCAAACTGTGAGTCTTTTTAAATGCATTATAGAGAGAATCAGCGAGCCCTATCAGAACATCATGTTTTACTTCTTTTGTTCAGTGTTGTGATTGCAGAGCTTTTGGCTTTCATAATCCTCACTCGATTTAACTTCTTCAGGAGGTTGGATCTTCCAGTTGCGACTCTTTATTTCTACAGTATGGTCTTAAGAGGGGTGTACCTAAACTTGATTTCTAACTTGTGAGTTGGCTGTCAGTTAACGGTCCTCATTCGACAACTAAAGTGGAGTTGGTCACCCTAATTCCCACCCCTCCTATCGACGAAGAAAGATTCCTCAGAGGATCATTGCCTCTGTGGTAATGGAAACACTTCGTACTGCCTTATCATAGAGGGTCCAGTACGGTTAGAGTAGAAAGAAGAGTAAGTGTATGAAATAGTAAAATAGCAACACAGAAGTGGCAAATTAATGTTATATTCCCACTCTAGAACTTTTTAAACATATAGGAAGAGATATTAATATTTTTTCTCTGTTAAGCCAAAGTAAAATAAACATTTTGGTGCAGCTTTCACCTACATTATGAATAAAATAAAACACTACATGCTTTTAGTAAGATACTTCTGTCTGACAATACTACACTACAGACTCACACTGTAGCTACATTTCTTTTTGTATGTCCAAATAAATTATAAAGCCTGTAGAGGCCATAACCAGTCTACTCAAGGGCCCATCCATGACCAGTTAGCTGTGCTCAGATACCAGGCTTAGTTAGAAGACCCACTTAATTAGTTTGCATATGTGTGGACATATATATGCACAATTCCTCACCTGTAACCAGGGCAGAGCCTCTTACCACTTCTGAGCAGCAGTTTACCTTATTTTAAGAGAGGACTACTTGCTGTTAGCACTCAAAGCCATGTTTCAGAGGCTTATAGTGAGTTAGACTTAGTTAGTGAGGTTCACTCACAACAGAGATCCAAAAGCCAGGTGGTTTAAAATCAAACATTCCACATGTGTTTTAGAGGGTTTGAACCATTTCTGTTTAATGAATTAAATTAAAGTACAAAAGGGTTTGTAATATGCATCTCCCATGGTAACATCTACAATTTTCTGCCCAAACGAATGTCTTACACAGATTGAGGGCCTTCTTGAAGACTAGTCCCTCTGTTAATCATGCCATATATCTCCTAATTCAGTGTTGCATATTAAGTAGGAAAGGGAAAGAAAACAAGGAAATCATGGCTACCGCATTTGGTGTATGATCTGGTGTCTTGACCTGCAACTTGATTAAAAACAAAGCATTAGCAATAGAGACTGTCCATACTCATAAGACGGTGGATCACTTATTTAAGTTCTAATCATTATACATTTTTTGTTCTCCAAGCTCAGGATATTATATAATGGTAATTTGTTGGAGAAATCAAAAGTAATCATTGAGTAATCACTTGTGAATTGTTACACACACACTCAGAAATTATGTTACCAGAGAAATGCCTCACATCAGGTGTCACTGCACACCATGATGAATATAGACATCTAGTCTTGCAAGTTCCATCTAAGTCCGAAGCCACCAAATGCAGCTGGATATTCCTAATATGCCATTGTGAGTGTTGTCAAAGCTTCAAAGCCCATTTAGGTTAAGTGCAGTCCACTATTTCTCCCACTGCCTATGTACATCTCCTTACTGCTAGAGATGGCCCATTGAATGTGGAAAAAGTGGTGGGTGAGCCTCTCTAATAAGGCTAGTGAGGCATGGTAACAATATTGCTCTTTAAAGGTGTAATACATCATGTTACATGACTGTCTGGTTGCCAAGGGAACAGAAAACACTCTCAGATTAAGACAGTTTGTGAACTGTCACTTGGGTAATAGACTGAGCTCTGATGAAGTTTTGATACAAAATTACCTTTGCAGGAGCCTTTTTATTTACACTATGCTATGCACTCTGTATTTTTGGCAAATAGTTAGACAAGAGAATGGGTTATAGTAAGAACTTTCTTGACATAGAAGCACAAGGGTGTCTTATAACTAGCCCCATTCAATGTTATCATTTAAGCCTCTCTATTGCTATTACTTTGGAGCCTTGTGATCATTTAAAGAGAGACCTTAACTACTCTAATCCTTGTGTACACCAGTACCAAATTGATTCAGGGTTTGGCAGTCAGGTTACTCTATCACAAACGTGATGGCTATCCCGTCCGCCTTATCACAAGTGAATTATATTCAATGGCACTTGTAATGACACAGGTGTGATATACTTCACATTTGTGATAGAGTAACCTGTCCGCAAACTCTGAATCAGACCCTCAATGCCTTTAGGTGCTTCCAAGCTGAATAGGACAACGCTTTTCTATGGTGTTTAAAGAGGGTCCAACAACTGCTTCTAAGCACCCCCACATGTATTTAAACTACTAGGAAAAAGATATAAAGGTATATTTCTGAAATAATAACGTGTCAGCTAAGTGGGAAGTTAGGGGTGATAAATCATATCTTCTAATTTAAAGTAAGAAAAAAGACATCAGAACATATCTCTTCTCTGGGACATGCAACTTATTGTGCTCATTAGTGTTTTCAGGGTGCATTTTACACAATAAGAAAGTAGAGACACAGAGGTAGACAGGGGCAGCTCCTCCATAATGGCAGAGGAGCATCGCTCCACTCGTCAGAGTCAGTCACAGAAAAATAAAATGATAATGAAACAATATAATTTTATTTTTCTGTGACTGTCTCTGGCATGCGTGTGGGGCAGGCCAGACTGGGCTATGACAGGCAGGTGGTGGACACTTAGAAGTGCGCATGTAAGTTTGGCCGGTCAACCTAGGCCGGCCAAATAGACATGCCCTTTTCCATTTTTCCAACCCAACTGTGTTCACAGCGGAGTTGGAGAAAAGCTGCAGTCTACAAGGCAGTGCCTGAGTGCCAGATCAGGGTGCTCAGACCAATCCTGGTGCTGTTCTCATAGAAAACAGTGTCTGGATTGGCTGGGCACCGTCTGCCTTCCCAGAGACTGCTGGGAGAGCACTGAGGCGGCTGTCGGAGGCAGCAACAAAAGGTACATTTTTGAAAATGATTAGTTTCCTATCTCTTCTCCCCGCCCATCTGCCCATCCGTCATTCCATTTTCCGCCCTCCATCGTAGTGTTGTGGCAGCCACCACTGGAGGTAGAGTTCCTTACACATTGCCAATCACTCATCCACATAAAGGTAAAAAGATTGTCTGTTTATCTTAATAATAATAATGTGGATAGACTTGAGAAAGACAGTTCCGTTAACAGCATTAAGCAATATCCCCTTTCACCACTTTTTGTTTTCCTGGATGCGTGATCATTCAGCGAATTGAACAGTTGCAGGTAAAATGTACTGTGATCTAAGCATCAGGGTTAAGTCCTGACAAAACTACTTAGCAGTTCTACCTTCAGAGGTTGTTTATGATAGTACTTTTAGTTTAGGTTGCATTGACAGCATATTCAGATGGCAGGAGTTGTATTTTTAGTTATATAAATATAAGATGTTGCTGCAGATCATTTGAAGCAATATCTCAACTACACGGACTAATCATTTGGTTCAGGGCCTGCATATAGAAGGTTTATGCTTTGTATTCTGCTGTATATATTTACTTCAGCCTGCTTCCTCATGGAGTGTTCGCATTTTATTTAGTGTAGGATCCACGGTTTAACGAAGCCAGATCATGTGTACTCAGTGTTTAAACCCAGTGGCTCCTAACCTGTGGTCCAAGTACCCATGGGAGTCGTGGAAGCCTACTCAAGGGGTCCACAAGCACTTAGAAAATTAATTGAAATTAACAGATTAATAATGTGTATATAACGAAGAAGCAAAACGTGAAACTGAAGGCTAAAATTTAAGGGCCTCATTACGATGGCGGATGGACTTAAGTCCGTCCGCCATCATCTTGGATTGGGGACAACCGCCCACGTACACATGGTACAGGGATATGTACGGCCCATGTACCAGCCCCATGGGGTAAGAGGGCCCACTACGAGCCCCCAAATCTATTTCTACCAGCCATTTCATGGCAGGTTGCCCACTGCAAAATGAATGCCAGGGACCGTTGCCATTCTGGGAATGGAGGGCAGTCTGCCAGGAGGTCAGAATGCTTCCGACCATCGGGACCGTGTCGGTCAGTCTTTCCAAAGGCCACCAATCTGACCAGTATGGTCAGATTGGCCCACTGTCTGTTGGTGGCGGTCTCCCCACCATCCTAATCTGGCCCTAAGTTAGTATCCTCAGATTGATTTGTTGGAGCAGTGCAAGTGCACCATACATGATACCTGTTGTATTCCAGTGGTCCTGCCCTCTCTCTCGCCCTCCCCTCTTCGACTGTCATCTTTGGAACATTCCGGCTGTTTTGTCCGTGAAGATTCTACTGCACCTTCAGCTGACTGTGAGCTGACTGGAAGCTGTTGGTGGTGATTCCTGTAATAAAAGCTTCTCTTCATTACTTGGCTTTCGTGATTACAATACTGGTGACGATCCCTACGTGGGGGCAGCCGCACCACCATCCCAAGCTGTTTCTACAGCCTTATCCAGAACAGCGTTCTTCGAAGGAGTTTGATGTACCTAATTCAAGTGGAGTTTGAGAGAAGTTGCTGCCCTTTATTTCCTGAAGGTACGATTTATAATACTTACAAGGCAGCGAACTTCATGGGCTAACCCCAGAGGATACTTCCTTCTTAAACGACAGCGTGGTTCTTGTCAAACCATCGCCGTAGAGTACAAGTGGGACAGTAGTGTCAAGTCTGTGTCACTATCGATCTCAATGAGACTCTAAATTCATTGCTCGCCTAGTTATTCCACAGAGCTGCAATTCCCCCTAAGGAGTGTGTGTTTGGAACTTACGGTTATTCCGAAGGACTGGTGAATTCCTCTCAAGCACTTCCTTGAATCCTGGGAAGTTCAGAGCCAGTGTTGGTTCTCCACACGCGCATGCCTGCCATTTTTCGCACCGCCGATCCGGCGCTCTCCTGCACGGCTCCCTGGGGCGGAATCTGTACTTCACGTCATTACGATTTCCTGAGGTGTGCTTGCGGCTGCAGGTGACCTATCATCATCTCCACCCAGCGTTCCTGAGGATCCTCAGCAGATGGCCAATATCATTTTCCTTTGCACGCTGATGGGCACAGCTGGTTACCTTCCTTGCCTCTCAGCCATGCCTATTGTCACGCTCCAGCCTATGGTCCCTGAGGAGATTTCTTTAGCTGAAGGCGATCCTTGCCTTTCATTCACACGCTGACGGGCACAGCTGCCTGCAACATCCAGTCCACCCTGATTCCACAGTGGGATTCGTTTACTCCACAGTTGCCCAGCTTTAGTTGTCTGTCCTCGCTGAAAGGCACAGCTAAGTTGTACTTTCTTTGATCTGCCTATCGCGCGCTGACGGGCACAGCTGCCTGCAATATCCATAGTTCGGGAGCCTTACTCCACTGTGGAAACTCTTTATTCCTCGTTGTTGGTTGCTTGTCCTCGCTGATAAATACCACAAACACCGCAATACTAACTTGTGTTCTGTACTTCATATTCCCTCACCTCACACATCCTGTCGTATGATGGCTGTACTAAATATGGCTTTGCCTCTCCCTTTCCTGAATGAAGAAGGGGAACCTAGTAATCCTTGGAAAGAGTGGAAGGAAATATTTGAATCGTATCTCATAGCAATTGGTGGAGATAAATTCTCACATTTCAGAAAGCAGCACATTCTACTACACATTCTGGGAATCAAAGACCTCAAGACTTATAACAATCTAAAAGGCTCTGACCCAGAAGTCGAAGAGGGAGAGGGAGCTTTCAATGCCTACCTAGCTACTGTGAACAAACTAGAGAAACATTTTGGGCAAGCCATAAATGTGGTGCTAGAAAGGCACACATTTTTCTCCAGAGTGCAAGGCAAAAATGAAAAGATTAATCCTTACATTGCTGCACTTAAAGGGTTATCCAACACCTGTGAGTTTGAAGGGTTAACTGAGTCCCTCATCAGGGACCAGTTGGTTAGGTGCACTAACAACCATAAGATACAAGAGAAACTGCTGGCAGGTAATCCTAATCTAAAGCAAGCCATAGAAATCGCACTGAGTATTGAACACACTTCAGAGTGCATGAAAGAAATAAATGAGAATGCAGATTCTTGCAATGAAATTAATGACATTTCCAAACATGAACCTAAAGGGGAAAAGGAGCTTAAACTAAAGAATAAAGATGGGTACACGCTTTAAAGTTAAATGTTATAGGTGTGGGAACCCAGCACACCTGGCAAATAACCCTTGTTGTCCTGCAAAAAATGTAATGTGCCATAGGTGTGGAAGGAAGGGACATTTAGCCAGGGTGTGCCATGACACACGTGATAAAACTGTATCATTGATTGAACGGTACCTACACGAGCAGAGAATAAACTGGTTTTTCAAGTTGAAAACAGTGAAGAGACTGTCAAATTTCCTGAATGCAGTATCAGTCTGGACAACAAGCTGGTCAGGGTTTTTGCTGACTCATGTTCTCCATACATCCTACTGGAGGGTAAAACTTGTGATGTTTTGTTCCCCAACAAACTCAATACTCTCAAAGCAGCCTATATCAAATCAAGAGGTTATGGTGGTGATCCTATTTCCCTGTTAGGCATGACCACTATGCTGTTTGAATATAAGGGAAGGAGCACTGTGGGGAAGGTGAACATAACTGAAAAAGGGTCCAAACTGCTGGTGTGGAAACACCAAAAAGACTTAGGCTTGAACCTTGACCCTAATAGCCCAGATCAAGTCCTCTTAGTTGATGGGTCAGTATGTGGACAAGACATCTGTGAGGAATTCCCAGATGTTTTTACAAACAAATTAGGTCTTCTGAAGGACTTCCAAAACTGAATAAAACTGAACGATAAAGCAAAAGCCAGTGCCCAAAAAGTAAGGCCGATTCCTCATTTAATGCAAGAACCCTTTAAAAAGAATTCGACCGCTTATTGGAGTTGGGTGTCATAGAACCTATAGAAAATTCACAGTGGTTGGCCCCCATAGTCATTACGTCCAAGGCTGCTAGCAAAGATGTCAGACTTTGCATTGACCTAAGGGACCTAAACAAAAACATTTGGGTAGATAGACACCCATTACCAAGGATACATGAGGTGTTAACTCTCATCAAAGACGCCAGTCATGTCAGTGTCCTTGATTTATCGTCGGCAAATCACCAAGTAGAACTACATTCCAAATGTCGTCATCTCACCTCATTTATCACGCCCCTAGGGGCACTCCAGTTTCTCCAGAATCCATTCGGTTTAGCCTCAGCTGCAGCTGCTTTTCAAAGAATCATGTAGCATTTGCTTAAGGAGGTTCCGGGGATACTGTGTTTTCAGGATGACATCCTTATACATGGAAAGGATGTTAAAGAGCATGATGACAGGTTGAGAAACACCTTGCACAAGTTAAGCAAAACAGGCCAAACCCTGAAGAAAGAGAAGTGCCAAATTGGAGTAAACTCAGTAGAATACCTGGGTCATACCATTTCCCGGGAGGGCATTTAACCCAAAATGAATCTCATTGATGCCATCCTTAATGCTGTTGCTCCCACCAATGTAGAAGAGCTGAGATCCTTCTTAGGGTTATCAGAATACTACTCTAAATGTATTCAAAATTATGCCAGCAGGGTAGAACCTTTTCGTAACCTACTTGAAGTCAAGCAACCCTTCATATGGGATGATAACTGCCAAACTGCATTAATGGAAATAAAACATGTATCACTAATGCGCCTTTTTTAGGCAGGTTTGACCCCACAAAAACTACATACCTGTCCTCCGATGCCAGCAATAAAGGTTTCGGAGCCAGTCTCACGCAAAGGATTGGGGACACTGAGCAAGTAGTGGCCTTTGCCTCAAGATCACTAAAGGGTGCCAAGCTACACTACTCAGTAATAGAAAAGGAGGCCCTGGCGTGTTTCTGGGCCATCAACCATTTAATATTATTCTTGTGGAGTATACCGTTCACAGTCAAGACTGACCACAAACCCCTCACCTATGTTTTACAACCAAGGGTTCCACCAGAACTACACCCGGAATAGCTAAATGGATGGTGGGCTTGGAGGGGTTCAATTTCAAAGTTGAATATGTACCTGGGAGAAACAACATAGTAGCTGTTTTTTTGTCCCGAGCTCCTCTCAATACTGACTCTAACACAAAAGTGGAGGAAAGTGAGGAAGTAGTTTTGGAAATAGCAGTACTGGATAAAAAAGACTGAGAGGACTGCGAGGTACTTGACACTACAGTAGCTCCTTTTAAAGAATACATCAAAAATGGATGGCCTGAAAACAAGAATACCCTACCTGAACCTCTTAGCAGATATTGGGAGGTGAAATTTGAGCTGTGCTACTTTAATGCTACCATTTACCATGGAGAAAAAATAGTGCCCCAAGGGAAGCCAGAGACAAAATTGTAAGTCTAGCACACAAAGGACATTGAGGCCGCAGTTTAACAAAAAGCAAGATACGTGCAGAGTACTGGTGGCCAGGAATGAATGTCATGGTAGAGGAGATAGTCAAGAACTGCATGGAGTGTGCTAGAAGTGACAGAACGCTATTAGTAAGGAAACCTCCATTCTCTCCTGTTCAAGTCCCTACTCGACTGTGGTCGAAACTGGCCTTAGACATTATCGGGTCATAAACCTCAAGCAATTGAATGAACGTTTCATCCTAGTTTTCATAGACTATCATTCAAGATGGGTGGTTACCAAATGTTTAAACCAAAGTGATACCAAAGCCCCCATTCAATTCTTGAAAGACACTTTTTATAAGGAAGGCATACCGAACACCTTTGTAACTGACAATGGAGTCCAATTTACATCGGACTCCATGAAAGACTTCCTTTCAGATCTAAGCATTACTCATCTGAAGACCGCATGATACTGCCCCAGAGCAAACGGGTTAGTCGAACGAATGAACAGAGTCATCAAAGAATGTCTCCAAAGAGCAGAAATTACCAACGTGGCAGCAAAACCTGCCTTGCAAGAAATTATATGGGCTTACAGAACAGCACCGAACACTGTCACAGGGGTGTCTCCTTTCATTTCCTTGAAGGGGATTAAACCCAAGACCAACCTCACAGCGGGATGGTTACGCAAAGACAGCCCATGTAAAGTAAACAGATCAGACATTGCCAGAAAAATTGACACACAACAAGAAAAATACAAAGCAAGATATGACCACAACAAAAATGTTAAGAGACTTTTGTTTAAATCAGGGGAATGGGTTTGCATTGAACTCCCTATAGCAAGAAGGAAGAACCACTCCTGGTTTTCGGGACCCATCAATATAACAAGAATAGGGAGCAATGTAGTCCACTTGGAAAATGGACAAACATGGGGGATGGACAAAGTGGTTAAATTTAAACATCCTCCAATGGTCATGGAGGAGGCTAGGGCCTTGTCTACTAACTCTAACTCTCCTCGCAGGTCATCAAGAAATTCGATTTGTCCGGTGTGGCACAAGGACTTCAAAGTTGGTTGATATTTTGCTGTTGACTTTTTTGCTATATCCTCTCCCTCACTTTCAGGTGTGACTCTTCCTCCCTCCTCCTCGTTCTTGTCCCTTTTTCCCTCTCTCTCGTTCTCCTTACTCCTCTAATTTTTCTTTCCTCCTGCCTAGGGAGGTGTGTTGTATTCCAGTGGTCTTGCCCTTTCTCTCGCCCTCCCCTCTTCCCCTGTCACCTTTGGAACGTTCCGGCTGTTTTGTCTGTGAAGATTCTACTGCTGTCTTCAGCTGAATGTGAGCTGACTGGAAGCTGTTGGTGGTGTTTCATGTGATAAAAGCTTCTCTTCACTACTTGGTTTTCGTGATTACAATACTACTGTATGATGATGAATTGAATTTAACATAGCTCCAACCTTTCCATTAAAATTAAAAAAATGTATGTGTGTTTGTGAATTAAATAATAAATATCTGAAGAGGGCTTATTTCTGTAATGCAGGGGTCCTCTGCTTCCAGTAATGACTCATGGGGGTGTCCTTGATTCCAATAATGATTGACTGGGGGCGCCCGGGTTTTAGTAGTAATTAAGGGGGGTCACAGAAGTCAAAAGGTTAAGAACCACTGTTCTAACACATGCAAAAAGAGGTATTCACAAATGTGAACAGATTATACCTGTTGCGTCTCGAAGCAACCTCCATTTTCCTGTGGCCCCGATGACTGTGCTGCTGTCAGTTTTGTAAATAAAAACACATACTGCCCAACTCTTTGCAATAGACAGCGCCTTATGAAAGTCGTTTGACTCTATCTCTATTTGAATGAGGGTATTTACTATTTTAGTGAGCTAGGGTTTAGAGAGGGCTTGGTGTCCATATATGACATTGGATAGCAGGGTGGCTCAGTGAGCTAAGTGCTGTGATATGGAGTGATCTAGCTATTATGAGTTTAAAATCAAGCGCTGTCGACTCAGCCGTATCTCTTTCAAGGGTATTGAATTATAACCCGTTGATATGTTTAATAGGGATATGAAAACCTATATAAAACCAGACATTATTAATATCACTTCAGGTCGGTCAGCAGAAGTGACAGTCAAATGCTTCTTAAAACAGGGTTGGGAAATGCATCTCTACAGAATGAATGTTCTAATGGCAACGCACTTGACAACTAATTTGGGACTATTTGCATGTACAGAAATTCTGTAACTTGAATGTTATTTTGCAAATTGTAATTACGACTGTTCCAACTAATTAATTTAAGGTGTGCACATCTGCAAGTGCTTAGCACATCTGGCCGTTCGCGCAGTTTCTCCCATATCCCCTTTCTAAACCCGAAGTTACATTACTGTTTTCAAATAATTGTATTTTCACTTTTGCTTCACGCTGCGAGCCTTCAAAATCTGCAATACATCCTGCCTGCCTTCCTGTTAAAGAAAACAGATTTAAAGGCTGCTTAATATGCTTCAATCTCAGCACAGACCTGAGAGGGCAATTAAACAGATGGTCACAGTAAACACGATTTCGTGACACCAGGGAGGAAAATACCTTTTAGGAAGGGTTTTATAGGGCAACAGCAGCCAAGCACCTTTAAAACAGCTTGTGCCTCAGGAGCAGTGTCTGATCCAGGAGGTCCCCAAAGTAAAATGTGTTTGACTGGCGAGTGAGATGTAACTGTATCTTTAATACCTCAGTCACCACCAACAGCTCAAAGCTCCACAACTAGCCATGTGCGTCTAAGTGCAACCACGTGAGCCCTCAGCTGATGCGAGTCAGGAGGCATGAACATCTAGCCTAGAGCATGTGTTCTCATGCCAAGGCCATTCAATGGCACATGAGTGTACATGTCTGTGTGCTTCAGCCCTTCTATTTGACACACGTGCCTTTCTGATGCCAGCATCCTGCTTACCCAATCAAGGGCATGGACTGTAGCCAGACAGATGATCATCGGTTCTCTCAATCTGCGGCGTTCAGGGAAGAAAGTCAGGAACAAATAGGATTTTATGGTAACCTTCTAAATATACGAATCGCTCGAAAAGGCTGGGCTATATCTGAGTCTGACACTAATGCGTTTTATTTAAGCAGCTAAATAGACTAATCACAAAACGAAATGATAAGTTGATTTGGTCGGCAAAGCTGCCCCGAAAGGCGGGAGTATGTATATTGTACGCAAAAGAGTGTGAAATGAGAGTATACTGCTCAGCATTCCAGTCAGCAGGGTGCACAGCCTCGATCCTAAGGCCCAAATGTACTCCAAGTGGGGAGGGCAGCTCTCCCTACAGATACATAGCGCTGTGTTGCAGAAGCGGAAGCAGACCGCGCAGCGTCATATTTATTAAGAGCATCGAAGCAGTTATGTCAGCAGCCTCTCTAATAATGTTGTTTTAGAGCAACGCTAAAACACTGTACTGCACTGCAAAGGCGAGCAAGTGCTTTCTTGAGTGAAATTTGGGCATAAGGCATAACTTGTCTACATAAATGCAACTGTGCAAGGATAAGTCATGCACAATCAATCAGTCTGTCTCTCTCTAGCTCTAACTTTCAACTTTAAACTATCGTTTATAGCTTTATTACTGACTGTAGGTGGGCCGTGACACAGTACTTGGTTCCTGCCTTGGTACCTTATACTTCCTGCTGTTGTCATTTTTTGTGCTAAACCTGCTGGGTGCTTACATACATTCCTAGATAAATGGCTGCAGATAAAGGATTGGTGTCGAAGGTAGAGGGGCACACAAGGCTATTAATTCATCATTTTTTACTTTTTGGTTTGATATAAAATCCTTAGAAATAAAAAGAAAACTTGAGCACAGCTGTTGAACAATTTAACAATACATTAGCTCACAGTTCAATAAAGACAAAAGTACATTCTATAAATACGTAAAAGGTCTATGGATGAACATTTAGTTATAACGTGTCCACTCGTAAATTTTGTGAAAATTGCTTGAAGTTGTTGAATTTAAGCTTCCAGGCTTAGTACAGACTGCAATCTACTTGAGGCAGCTCTGCCAGCACAGACTTTGAGCTAATGGAGCCAACACAGGGCCTCACTTACAACATTTTAGCGCATGGCAGCGCAAGAAGTCTTCTTGCTACCCTGCCCTGCGTCAAAAGAAAAGGGCAGGAAGGTGCCTTATTTACAAGATCCAGCGCATTCCTCTCCTTTTCCCCTGTGCTGGCGCACAATGGGGGGCCAATGCAGACACCCTTTGCACTATGGTGCAAGAGTGTCTGTGTTCTAGGGGTAATTGTTTTTGTGTAGGAAAGGGCACCTTCCTGCACAAAAACAATCACAAGAGGTGTTTTCCTCATTCTATGTGTGCTGCATAAGGCAGCACACTTAAAAAAAGTTGAAATAAAAGCATTTCTCCTCGTTGAGCCTCCTTTACTCCTCCCCTGGGGAGTGGTAGGAATCTGACGCATTTCCAGGGTTGCAAAAGCTTGTAAATTCGGGAATGTGTAAGGTTCCATGGATGATGGACCGGCTTTAGGGCAGTTATGTTATGTTATGTTATTTGTACACTTCTATAGCGCACGGCCACTCCACTGGAGTATCCCGGCGCTTTAACGAAGACTCCCAACCGAAGATGGGGAAAAACATAACACCAAAAGGGCATACAAACACAGAAACAGCATCAAGATTACGGGAAGAGCAAAGTCTTAAGAGCCTTGCGGAAAGACAGAAGACTAGAAGTCTGTCTTAGAGAGATTGGAAGATCATTCCAGGCATGAGGGGCTAAGTGACGAAAAGACCGTCCTCCTGCTCTTGCTCGTTTGATAGTGGGAACACTCATCTTTGATAAGGACGAGGATCTAAGAGATCTGGGAGGGGTATACCAAGACAGTCGTTTGGAGATATATTTGGGGCCTATGCCATGCAAGGCCTTGAAAGTCGTGGTCAGAGTTTTAAATAGAATCCTTTTTGCAACTGGGAGCCAATGCAATGTGGCAAGAAGATCCGTGGCTCTGACTTTCCTTGGAAGACCAAAAATGGCTCGGGCTGCAGAATTCTGGGCGATTTGCAGACGCCTGACCAAATATTTGGGAAGTCCCAGAAACAGAATGTTTGCATAATCCAGCCTGGAGCAGATCAGTGCCTGGACAATAATTTTTCTGTGCTGGATAGAGACTAGAGGGAGAAATTTGCGAAGCATCTGCAGGATGCCGAAACATTTCCCAGTAAGAGATGAAATATGTGGTCCGAAAGATAGCTTGTTGTCAATCACCACTCCCAAATTTTTGGCTTTCACAGACGAGCTAGTGGGAGGAGACATATCTTTCGGCCACCAGGTTTTCCAATCGGGTTCAGATGTACAGCCAAAGAAGAGCAGCTCCGACTTGTCGGCGTTGCACTTCAGCCCATGGCGTCCAAACCACTCAAAGACAGCACTCAAACATCCGTTGACCTGGACACTATCAAACTGACCATCCCTGTTACTTACAAAGAGGAGCTGGGTATCGTCAGCATAGCTGACAATCCGGGCGCCAAAAGCCTCCGCTGTCACCGCCAGGGGGGCCATAAAGATGTTGAACAGGAGGGGGCTCAAGATGGAACCTTGAGGGACCCCCACTTCAAGCGGTGACATTTCAGCAGAGAAGGGTGGCGCCCAGATTGTCTGCCGGCGGTCGGCTAAGAAGGATTTAAGCCAATTCCACACCGTTCCCCGCAGACCAAAGTCCCAGAGTCTGGAGAGAAGAAGTGCGTGGGGAACGGTGTCGAACGCCGCCGACAGGTCCAGCATAATCAGTACCACTTTTTTACCAACATCCAACTCCTCCCTGATGGCATCTGTGACTTCAAGGAGCGCGGTCTCCGTGCTGAAATTTGCACGGAAACCAGATTGAGTATTATGCAACAGACCCCTTTCCTCAATAAAATTGGAAATAGATCTGTGAGCAAACCTTTCAGTCACTTTCGCCAGAGCAGGGAGTAAGGAGATGGGTCTGTAATTTGCATAGACTGCAGGGTCGAGCGCAGGTTTTTTTATAAGTGGCAAGATCATGGCACTCTTCCAAGCTTTGGGAACTACCCCAGAAGAGAGTGACAGATTCAAAATGGGATTAATCAAATCATTAAGAACAGGTGCCATATTTGCTAGACACTTGGCAGGGCAAGGATCCTGTGGAGATCCGGATTTGAGACTTGTCAGAATAGCAAGAGAGCTCTCATGATCTAATAGGGGAAAATTGGACAGAAAGGGGCCATGATCTGGCAAGGGACACCCCAGACTTGTCGTATGCTGCTGGAAAGTGGCCTGGAGAGATGATTGAATAGAGGTGGTTTTCTGTACAAAATAGACAGCTAATTCCTTCAACCAAATTTCGGAGTGAGCATGGATCGGAGTATAAGCAGAGGGGGAGGTGAAATCTTTAACCACCCTGAAAATTTCCTTGCAAGAATGCTCCGCTTCATTTATTCTAGATTCCAGATAGGATTTTTTACCATCCCAAATTAATTTATGGTAGGCTCGAGTCAGCGTCTTAAATTTTTGCCTCTCAGAAAGATCATAGGATCGCCTCCATGCTCTTTCTGCTTTCTTAAGATCTTGTCGTGCTTTTTTTAGATAAGGGGTAAACCAAGGGGCAGATGTTCTCTTATCTGCAGAGTTTTGTTTCATGGCCGGAACCAAGCTCTCTAGACGGTCTGTGAACCAATTATGGAAGAGATCGCTGTACTCCTCTACATTGTCAGAGGTGGGACACGGGAAGTTAGTTAGAACATTTGATAGCATCTCTGTAGTAAGAAGATGGAAAGATTTAGAGAGATGCTTTAGCGACCCTACTGGTTTAGACCGTGATGGAACCATGACAGAGATGGAAAAAGTGCTGCTGTTGCCGCACTGGGCGCTGACCTGGGGATGGGACGTTGACCTCAGGGAAGGGGCACCGTGTTTAACAATACCTTACGATTTAAAAACATCTGCAGCAAAGCGCTTTGTGCGTTCAGATTTCAGGCCGCATTAATAATGTCAAGAAAACTCTTATGACTAATGTTCCTGCTAGAGTGAGAGAGAGATCAGAGTTTTGTCTAGTGCCAGTTTGACCTCCACATAAAGCAGCACAGAAGGTTAATGTGCAAGCTGCAAAGAACGCCTACCGTGCAGATCACTGTTCTGTATTTTATGTGGATAGCTGGGTGGATTACTGCTTTTGTCACAGAGATCCTTTTGTTACCACAGCTCATAAGATACAACCCTAAAATAGAACAGTGACTGTTATGAACTGTCATCAAAGAGCTGCATGCTAACTGCATAAAATAGGTTAGGACTTATAATGTTCTCTTTCTCCTCTTCAGTCTTTCATGATCTATTCCTAATGTTGCTGAAAATGGTTTGTTTGGTTAAATATGCCTTCTTATTAGCCTTTACTAGTGCTTTAAAACAAATTAAATGTATGTGAGAGGGCCAATGGATATATGAGGTGCACTTTTGCCTGGCAGTCTGTGGTTGTGAGGGAATCCAATGAGGTGGTTATGGGTGGGGGGGGACACCATAAATGATTGTGCACTGGGCACCAACAGCTTTAAAGCGGGCCCTGGTCTTGAGAGGTCTTTTTCTTCCTTTAACAGCATTCCCTTAGAGTGCATGTGTTTCTTCTCTTCCCCACCAATGTACTTCTTAATTTTTGCTCCACATTCCATTTCTGGTCCCTCAGCCCATTTTAATTTGTTTTATTTTTTCAAATTTGTTGTGAGGACCTAGCACCCCATGTAAAGATAATGAGCCCCACACACTTTCTTTTTACCTCCATCTCCCGGACTCTCGAACATACTCCCTTCTCACTCCCTTCCCATAGCTCTTATATATATATATATTCACAGAAAAAACCATAGGTTTCAGGCACATTATATTTAGAAATTAGCATTTAAAAAACCTTTGAAATTCACTATTAAAACCATAGGTTTCAGGGATGTTATAGTTAGTTGGACATTTCACTCATCGAAAACCATAGAAATCCCCCTGTTATAGTTAGTTGAGCTAACTATAACTCGTGCCCCCGCAATGCACTGCTGATGACGTCACATATTAAAAACCAAAGGAAATGATGGACGGGGTGTTGAACATTGCAAGCACTCACCCCCAGTCAACTGATCTGGGTTTAATCCATCACAGTTCTTTAGCCCACTCTGCCACCGCAGTTCAGACATGGCCATATGCAAATCAGTCTGACCCTGTGCCTCATGGGAACAGTCCAGCCCGAACTGCGAAGCCATGTCTTCCCTGGACCGGAAACAAGCTTCCTAGGACCGGTTTCTGGCATTTCAGCCGTCTTCAGCCAGGCTTGCTTGAATCCAGTGGCAAAGTGAGCAAGGGACTCACGTCTGAGCATACCCTGCCAACTTATGGCGAACAAAGCAAAAACCAAAGGAAATGATGGACGGAGTGTTGAACATTGCAAGCACTCACCCCCAGTCAACTGATCTGGGTTTAATCCATCACTGTTCTTAAGCCCACTCTGCCACCCCAGTTCAGACATGGCCATATGCAAATCAGTCTGACCCTGTGCCTCATGGGAACAGTCCAGCCCGAACTGCCAAGCCATGTCTTCCCTGGACCATATTACATCATTCATGACATGGTCAGTGACATCACTGATGACATCACTGATGACATCTCAAATGACATCACTGATGACATCACTGATGACATCATCCAGGGAATGTGTGTTTCTATAAAATGTAAATATGTTTTATATATATATGCCAAGGTGTATTGAAGAATGAATGGGTGTATAAGAGTCAGGATGGATGATTAAGTAGGTGTGTGACTGACTGTATAAGTGAGTGATTAATTGTGTCTTGCTTAATTCATGTGTTAGCGACTGATACAGACATTCACACAGTTTAGGTTGTCAGTTGGTGTGTAAGCAGTTCCATGGTTTGGTTAGCAACTAAATGAGGATCTATATGAGCTATTGATTGCTTGTCTGAGTACCTGTATGGGTGCCTGAGTGTCTGTGTAGGTGGGTGGGTGGTGACTCTGTGCAGAGATGTGTCAGTGGATAATTCACTGGGTATATGAGTTCAAGTCTGTATCTGTGAAGGGCTGTATGGCTTGGAGAGTGTGTGTTTGAGTGTCTTGGTGAGTAAATGGATGCCTTAGTGGTACATGTGTGAGTAACTCCATATGTGAAAGGCAGTATATATGAGTGTTGGACTGTATAAATGACTATATGTGAGAGTGAGTGATTGAGAGAGTACCTGTATGTATCAGTGTGTGCTTGTATTAGTTATTGTATTAGAGTGTAAGTATGTGTTAGTATATGTTTAAATAAGTGACGTGTTATATGTATAACTGTACAGGTGAGTAAATGAAACTGTGATTGATTATTTCCATTACTGACTAGGTGTGTGAATAACTCTATGAATGAGAGGCGGTGTGTCTGTATAGATATGTGACTGGATATGATAATGCTGTATTGATGGCTGACTGTATGTATGAGGGACTGTATGGGTGAATGAATGGATGTGTGTGTAGACCTAGGAATTAGTGAGTGGATATTTACTAACTGGTATTGGTGTGTTCATGGTTTCGAATATTATAGTCTGTATTTTAGAGTGGGTGTATCAAGTGTTATATTAGGGTCTGAGAAGGTACATCAGATTTTGACTTGGATGATGTCATCAGTGATGTCATTTGAGATGTCACCAGTGATGTCATCAGTGATGTCACTGACCATGTAATGAATGATGTAATATGTGACGTCATCAGCCGTGCACTGCGGGAGCGCGAGTTATAGTTCGGTCAACTAATTATAACAGGAGAAATTCTATGGTTTTCTATGAGTGAAATGTCCAAGTAACTATAACATCCCTGAAACCTATGGTTTTTTCAGTGAATTTCAAAGGTTTTTTAAATGCTAATTTCTAACTATAACGTGCCTGAAACCTATGTTTTTTTCAATGAATTTCTAAGGTTTTTTAAATGCTAATTTCTAACTATAACTTGCCTGAAACCTATGTTTTTTTCTGTGAATTTCTAAGGTTTTTTAAATGCTAATTTCTAACTATATTGTGCCTGAATCCTATGGTTTTTTCAGTGAATTTCAAAAGTTTTTTAAATGCTAATTTCTAATTATAATTTTCATTAAAACTAGCTTTTTTTCTATGTTTTTTAATTTTCAACCCATTCTCAACTTGGTGAAAACTGCAAATCTAACCACTCTTTCATCGATACCTTACGCCAACAAAATCGCCTCAAACGAGAGCCACAACTAACGCTAATGAAATGCAAAGTAGGTGTTCCCGTGCAAAAAAACACATGAAAACACCACTTCCCCATATTTTCAACGACCAGCCAAATCTGCAATGCGATCCAAAAAGCAGGCGATAAGCCGAGTTAACAGTAACAAATTAACATCAACCTTTAACTGGTGTAAGGAGGTTGACTATCTACTCCGTGAATTGGACCCAACTCACAGCCACATCTAAAGACCAACACGTGATAGAGCTACTAATCATGCAGGTCTGACACGCAACAAGACCACAACACCCAGCGCCACCACCACCAGAACCTCCCCCCGCACCACCATCCCTACTGCCACCAAGGCAGCGCAAAACAGGACAACGGACCTTCCCAAAACACCATGCCCCTCAGTCACACAATAGCTGAATGTTGGGAGAAGTGGCAACCAACTATATATGAAGGAGGCAAATCACCCTTCAACAATAAAGCACACAATGCCAAGTGTAACGCTGATGTGCTGCACAGAACTCACTATGCAAAGCACAAACCTCTCCATGTGGAGATATACTGTTGATACTTGTAGTGTAGTGCACAGTGGACGCAACCATGTTACCTCAGGCAGTGGGGAAGATCTCGGTCATGTAGCTGTGTTTTCCCCCCCTGGAAGCGGAAGCGGGGTAGGCTGCTCCAACGTACGCCACTCCAGCATAGCCAGCAAGTCTGTCACAGCGGCAGCCCTCACCCTGGCACGTGGCTGCTGCCATAACCGCGGGCCTCCTTGACACAGGCCCCCTGTGAACCCAGCGGCACAGCATTGCAGACTTATGTCTGTACCAACTACTGCCTTCGATCTACGCTGTGGACAGCAGCACTGACAATTCAGATGCAGTGGCGATTGCAGATGTCGCAGTCCAGTTCGCAAGACACTTTGCTTCCAGTGCGGCCCGCCCAGAGCACGCATCATCGCACAGTGCGCACATGCTGTGTGCTTCAGGTGCTACTAACTCACTGCACCATAAATCATCGCCACGTAGCTGTGCGCCCATCCTGACCGCTGCCTCCGCCCTACACTGGGGTTACACGGTTCACAATTTAAGATTAGTAGCGACGCAAATTGTGTAAGACACTATAATGGGTTAAGAAGACCAGATGCTCCCAATCTGTGCAGCTCAAGTCAATGTCACCTGCCTGTGGGCCTTTGCTGACCGCTGCCTCCGGCCTACACTGTGGAAGACCGACGACACGTGGTGCCAACTAACCCTGTTCAACACAAGCCGATCCCACATGTGTAAGTGTGTCCTGAGTCCTGAATTGCAGGGACCACAGCACCAGACTCCCTTCGATGAGTGAGGGGTAGTTCCATATGGAAGGCCGGTGACACGTGGTGCCACTGAACCTGCACTACGCAGGCCGGTGGGGACACCAACGTATGCACGTGGCTGTGGGCCCTTGCTCACCGCGACCTCTGGCCTACACTGTGGAAGACCGGCGACAAATGGTGCCACTAATCGTCTTCAACACAAGCCGATCCCACATGTGGAACTGTGTCCTAAGTCCTGAATGGTAGTGACCCTAACTCCGTGAGACAACCACAGCACCAGACTCCCTTCGATCAGTGAGGCATATTTCCATTTGCAACGGCGGTGACACGTGGTGCCAATAACTCTGTTCAACACAGGCCGAACATTCCCACATGTGGAACTGTGTCCTGAGTCCTGAATGGCAGTGACCCCAAGTCCATGACAGTGACCACAGCAGCACACTCCCTCTGATTAGTTAGGCATATTTCCATATGCAACTGAGGTGACACGTGGTGCCAATAAATCTGTTCAACACAAGCCGATCCCACATGTGTAACTGTGTCCTGAGTCCTGAATGGCAGTCACCCCAAGTCCATGGCAGCGACCACAGCACCACACTCCCTTCGATCAGTGAGGCATATTTCGATAATCAAGGCCGGCAACACCCTCTTTAACACAAGCCGATCCAACATGTGTAGCTGTGTCCTGAGTCCTGAATGGCAGTCACCCCAAGTCTGTGGCAGTGACCACAGCACCAGACTACATCTCATCAGTGAGGCATACATCCATATGCAAGGACAACAGCATGTGGTGCCACTAACCCTGTTCAATACAAACCGATCCCACATGTGTAACTGTGTCCTGAGTCCTGAACGTCAGTGACCCGAACTTCGTAACAGCAACCACAACAACACACTCCCTTCGATTAGTGAGGGGTATTTGCATATGGAAGGCCGGCGACACGTGGTGCCACTGAACCTCCAGTACGCAGGTCAGTGGGGCCACCAACGTATACATGTGGCAGTGGGCCCTGATCACCGCTACCTCTGGCCTACACTACGGTCAGCACGCCTCACAATTCAGATAGAGTCCTGATTCCACATGACGCAGTCCAGTAGCCAAGACACATTGCTCCCAGTGCGGCCCGTCCACACCAAGCATCATCAAAGGCTCATACAGTCTCAATACTTCTGGTGCCACTAACCCTCTTTAACACAAGACGATCCCACATGTGTAACTGTGTCCTGAGTCCTGAATGGCAGTGACCCCAAGTCCGTGGCACCGATCACAGCACCACACTCCATTCGATCAGTGACGCATATTTCGATATGCAAGGCCAGCGACACGTAGTCCCACTAACCCTCTTTAACACAAGCCAATCCCACATGTGTAACTGTGTCATGAGTCCTGAATGGCAGTGACCCCAACTTTGTGGCAGCGACCACAGCACCAGACTCCCTTCAGTCTTATTTGTTGTTCTTTTCTTTAAATATTTTTTTTATATGTAAATCTATACATGACTAAGATTCTTCTTTGTCCAACCGCACAGGGACACTTCCAGGTCCAAGAAGGTTGTTGGGGGTATGATGGTAATGTGGGAAGAGGGTGCGTTACCTGCTGATGTGGGGAGAGGCAGCGTCAAAGGGGTATCTATCACAGAAAGAACTCCGATATGTTTTCACAAATGCCTCGGACAAATGCCAGCTGATGGACTGAATCACAGAATGTTTTTTCAATGCTTATGTAGTGTGAGTTATAACAGTTCGCACCCAGGCTCGCAGAGGGCCAGCTGCGGTCCCATCCGCTCAACTCACAGACGCAGTACTACGAGCCATCCGCGTTATTGTAGCTATCCCTGCCCTGTTCCGTCGTATGCCATGCCACGCCACTGCGATTACGTTCTGATGTTGGCCCCACATAGCTACCTGTCACAGGCGTGCTCGCTGTTGGTGTGCAGGTCAGTGGTCTAGTTCTCAACATCTCACGGCAACTCCCTCAGGGCAGGTTTGCACATACACCACACCCATCCGGCACATGAGTCACGGGCCATGTGACCATGCAAATATAATAGATCGACAACGTCACATCCTTTATTGCCGGTACTGACTAGATGGCGGACGCTCCACGTGTCTCAACCATAAAGAATCTTTGAAAAGTTGCGCAGAAGGTTAGTCGCACCCTGATCTGTATAGCCATCAGGGGCCTACCACCCCCTTGGCGCGGACTTCAGATGCACAGGGTTAGTACCACCCAAACCTCATATGGCCATCAGGGGCCTTCCACCACGTGTACACACTTGAGTTCCACAGGCTTAGCGGCCCCAAAAGCTGATGTAGTCTCCGCCATCGATGACTCAGGACTCAGCGACATGTGTGAGATCTGCCAGGCCGCAGAGAAGCTGATGTGGTCTACGCCATTGATGACTCAGGACTCAGTGACATGTGTGAGATCTGCCGGGACGTGGAGAAGATGAAGTGGTCTCCGCCATTCATGACTCAGAACTCAGCGACATCTGTGAGATCCGCGAAGAAGCTGATGTTGTCTCCGCCATTCATGACGCAGGACTCAGCGACATATCTGGGATGCGTGGAGTTTTGACGGGCACGTGGAGTGGCCACAGCTGCACACTCCGGTGGCACCAGGTAATTATTTGCTCATGGATGCGCAGAGGCGGCAGTGTCTGTCTCTCTCTCTCTCTCTTTCTTCCTTCTTTTCCTTCTATCTCTCTAACTCTCTCTCTTCCTTCTCCCTTTCTCACTCCCTTTCTTTCATTCCCTCTCTTTTTTTCCTTCTCTGTTTCTCTGTTTCTCTGTGCCTCTCTCCTTTAATATGCCCATTACAGACGTCCTTATTTTGTGCTTTATTTTCCAGGCTCTGTCGTCGACATTCATGGTCCCCGCAGGAGTGTTCCACCTTCTTGTTTTCTATTATTTTTGTTACATTTTGTTTATTAGTTTATCATTTATATATATGTTAATAAAAAAAAATTGCAAATAGTTTTTCGTTTATCGTTTACATATATATTTATGAAAAAATAAAGTTTAAAAAAAGAATTAATAACGTGTTTGGTTGTTCTCTTCACTGCTGTGCGACCCTTTCTTGTTCTTATTACTGTTATTTGATGGAGTCCACCATGGTGTTAAATTTTGGGGCACTTATCGTGGGAATACTGGTGATGTCTGCAGTGTACACCAACTTCTGAATAGTGTGTTAGATTTATCTTAACTTTACTTCCATTAAAGTGCTGATAATGAAATGCAGACTAGCTGTTCCCGTACAAAAAGACACAAGGTGCACCTTTGCGATTTATTCTAAATACTAAAATCCTGTATTGAATTGCACTGAGGTGTACACACAAAATCAATTAAGAACTCTCATTGTATTTATATTGATTGTGAATAGTGCGTCAAGTGCTGGATCTTGACGAGATACACTGCTCAGTTCGTATATTGTTCTGCACACGTTAAAAATCACATCACAACTTTCACACCAACTGCAATGCGAAACAAATTCCGGTGATAAGCCATGTTAGCACCAGGTATTTTACACCTGCTTTCTACTGGTGTTCAGCAGGACGACTACCTGCATCATGAAATGGAACACAGCCAAGAGCCACACCAGAACACCCACAGGTGCCATAGAATCAATGAGCATGATGCAGGGATACCCATGAGGGCCACAACAACTCCAGGACCGCCAACGCCCCCAAACCCGCATCTGAGCAAGTATGTCCCTGTGGTCATTGTCTTAGCATGATAGGCATGAGCCCTGCAACATCACAGTGTGCTGTCACCTCAGCGTTGGCAGTGAGCCTGGACATGTAGCTGCGCACGCATCCTCCTGCATGCACAACCGGCATGTGCTGGTCCGGAGTACACAGGTCAGAGCAGGGGTGTGCCTATCCGGCAAGGGGAACAGGGTGTATCGGACATGTCCGTGTACAGGAAGTACAGGAAGTGTGTCTCTGTGTTCTGGTGTGGCCTGCCACAAAGGCCGCAGCACTCGATGTTGTAAAGTGCCATGCACCACCTCCAAACGGCACTGTGATGGTGTAGTTTGAATGTAACAGGACATGCACGAATAGGTATTACAAAGGTGTGCAGTACGAGTGCACGAGATACAACAGCACAATATAGAAAAGTGTGGGGGCTCGTGGGAGGGAGAAGCAGCAGTTTGGCAATGTAACACACAGTGAACTCGCCCATGTGCCATGTGCTGGGCATCTCATCCATGATAACCACGGTTGCAGACATCCCACAACACCAACAACCGGCCTTTGTACACATACTGTCAGAATGCAGCGTGGTTTTCACTTCTATGCTCGTTCAGTGGTGTGATGTTGGCGGGTTGTGTGACTTGTGCTCCTTGTTGAGTGTTTCATTTTGGCCATTGTTTGTCTATACTTGTGCTGTACTTAATTGTGTATGTGTGCCATTCTGCCCATCTCCCCCCGTCCCCCCACTCCCTGCTTCTTCCTCTTCCTGGTGCTGTTGTGTCTATAATTTTGTTGCTCCGCACATAAACACATGTAAAGAACAAATTAGAATAGTTCCTTGATTCTTTTAGGTTTCAAAACTTCTCTATTGGTTTCTTTTTAATTTTCCATATAAACCGTTTTTTAAATATTCAGCAACACATAGAAGTCAGAAGTGCAACGTATTCTATCAACACACTTTCTAGAACATTCTACAACACGTGCAGGTTAAAAGTTCATACATTTTTTTTAAACTTAACAATATTTTTTTGCAACATTTTCTCGAACATTTAACGGCATGTGCAGGTTAAAAGTTCACGATTGTTTTAAGTTCGAACAGTGCCTTCCAAATGCAAGTAGCAGCTGTGGTTCAGTTGAGCAAATTTTATCCTATGATATGTACTCCACATTGAAACTCCTTTTTCTTAACCAATCACAACAATGCGTTTCCACAAAACGAATGCGCACCCTACTTTTAAAAAAGAATGCTTTTCAACTCCCAATCACGTATCGTTTTGTATGGCAAAAAAAAGTACTTCCCGATCTTTAAACATATCTCTTATTCTACCAAGGAACTGCATGAGCTACAGACATCTTTCCATACCTTCCAACCATACCTTCAAAACGCTAGTGTGGATCGTAGGACATAGCTATATTTTCAGGTGCAAGATGTATGCAGAACACAGATGTATTGAATTAGACTTAGGTTTACAAAATGTGGACATTAAATGGTTTACACAGAGCAGATAGAAGTTGCACCAATTGCTATCTTTGGTTAAAACCTTTTTGCATCTTCCACACCCTGACCTCATGATTGTGCATTGTGGTGGAAATGACCTAGGCACATTGACTGGGGTAGGTTTGGAAATGCTTATGAAGGATACCTTTGGACACCTCAGCTCAGCACCATGTAACTCTGGGCAATAGCTCACTTAATAGCTCACATAATTTCCACGCCGGCCTTGAGGGCCTTCAGACCCATAGGGGTGAGTAGTTTGTGCTTTACAAATACCGTATTGATTTGATACGCTCAAATTTACCTTCGCACTCCCTGTATAACACCTCCTAAGCACCATACACAAGTTACAATGTTCAAAACAAAAGTTCCTCCGAGTCAGTATAGCTACATGCTGACTCTACTTGACAGATGTGGCACAGTGGTCAGAGCACATTACTTCACAGCATATGACACACAGTTTGCACTCACGCTTTCATCCCCGACTCCGGCAGCACCTCAGCTTAGCAATATACATCATGAGACTCTAGACAATACCTCACATATTTTCCGTACCCCAGGACTTTCAAACCAGTAGGAGTTAGTAGTTCATCCTAGTAGGTATAAACACATGCTGACACTACTTCCACAGGTGTGCTGCAGCGGCCAGGGCACATGACTTCACACCATAAGACACACAGTTTAGGCTCACGCTTTCATCCCCGACTCCCACAGCAGCTCACCTTAGCAGCGTCAGACTATGCAATACCTCACTTAATTTCCGTACCCAGCACTTTCAGACCGGTAGGTATGAGTAGTTCGCTTCACACCCCCTCTATAGCACACCCTAACCACCCCACAGAGGTTACAGTGCTCCTACCCTCCTCTTTCCCACATTTTTCTCCCTTTTTTCCCCTTACTCGCTTCAATGGAATCAAAAAATGGCGGCCAACACTTCCTAGTTGCACATGCTTGCAGCGCTCGCAGCCAATCAGCAGCAAGCTCGTGCTCGTAACGCCTCAGCCAATCAGATGGCAGAATTCCCAAATATCGATATCTGTAAATTTCGATATTTCTCAAAAACTACTGAACGGATTTACACCAAATAAACAAAAAGCTTGCTTTCTAGACCAAGACCCCTCTCCCTGCCAAATTTGGGGTAATTCCGTTCACCCATTCGACCTGTAGCCGTGTCTAAAATTTCCTATGGAAATTAACAATGAAAAAACACGTTTTGGGACCCCCCTTTTTTCTCTGCCCCCCTTCATGAATCACCCCCAAACTTTTAACATAGGAGCTGATCTCAACAAAGAATTAGTTTTGAAAATTTCATGAAGATTCATCAATCGGCGCCAAAGTTATTGCGAATAGAATGTTGCCATTTCCTATAGTAACTAGGTCCTAACTATAACTACCTACTGGCGACCGCCAGTAGGTAAAATATATATATATATATGTATATATATATATATATATATACATATGTTTTTTTCACGCAAAGCACCCTCGATCCGAGGGCTTTTGAAACTGAACAATTGTATGTAAGTGGACACAACCTACCAAGGGAACAATTGTGTGAAGGCACTGTGCAAAAAGTGCTAACAGGTAATAATAACGGAGTTCCTATCCCAGCATGCAACACAAGTTGTATTATTTAGTCACATGCTGAGGAGAGTGCCTATTTAAACGCACTGTGACTGTGCCATTACATCCAGTGCCTGTGAGCAAGGGGCATGAGGCCCCGAAACGCGTAAGGCTGTAATTTTACTCAGAGTGAAGGTGTTGCTTTGCCAATAAATAGACTGGTTTGGAGTGCGCTTTCGAATCGAGGGTGCTTTGTGGGAACAATTAATGGCGGCAGTCCAGCCGCGAAGGCGCACAACCCCTCAAGTCTGGGGGCCAAGGAGACACCGAACTGCTCGGCAGTCTCCCTGTTGGAAAACCAGCCGGCGTGAATGGTATCATCTATCATGTTGGAGGCCCACTGGAGGGCTTTTGAAACTGAACAATTGTATGTAAGTGGACACAACCTACAAAGGGAACAATTGTGTGAAGGCACTGTGCAAAAAGTACTAACAGGTAATAATAACAGACTTCCTATCCCAGCATGCAACACAAGTTGTATTATTTAGTTAAATGCTGAGGAGAGTGCCTATTTAAATGCACTGTGACTGTGCCATCCAGTGCCTGTGAGCAAGGGGCATGAGGCCCCGAAACGCGTCAGGCTGTAATTCTACTCCGAGTGAAGATGTTGCTTTGCCAATAAATAGACTGGTTA
Organism: Triturus cristatus; assembly: GCF_964204655.1. Lineage (NCBI taxonomy): Eukaryota > Metazoa > Chordata > Amphibia > Caudata > Salamandridae > Triturus > Triturus cristatus. Next base: position 236,989,617 of record NC_140584.1, on the reverse strand, counting down.
GGAGTGCGCTTTCGAATTGAGGGTGCTTTGTGTGAAAAAAATATATATATGTATATATATATATATACCTACTGGCGGTCGCCAATAGGTAGTTATAGTTAGGACCTATTATCCATAGGAAAATCGTAATATTCTTTTCCCAATAACTTTGGCGTCGGCGAAATTTTCAAAACTTGTGGGGCGCTCCAGTCAGCTCCTATCTTAAAAATTTCGGGTGATTCGGCAAGCATGGGCTGAGAAAAAAGGGGGGTCCCAAAACGTGTTTTCTCCATGTTAATTCCCAGAGGAAACTTTAGAAACGGCTACAGCCCGAACTGCTGAACGGAATTACACCAAATTTGGTGAAAAGGTAGCCCTTGGTTCGTTCAGAAAGATCCCTTTTTGTTAAATGGTATAAATCCGTTCAGTAGTTCATGAGAAATTAGAAAAAGTCAACGTTTCAATAATTTGTGAGATCTGATTGGCTGTCAGAACTTCATCCTGGAATTGCTGGCAGCCATCTTGGGACCAATATACATGATAGTACCCCATTGAAATGCATTGTAGTGAATCGAAGAATTTGAGGGTTACCAAAAGGAGAACTTGAAAGGGTGATAACAGACTTTAGTTACATTAGAATTCATTTGTTGATGGTACCATACTAATTTCAGGAATTGTGGTGTGTTCTAAGGTGATTTTACCCTGTGAAAATCCTTCTGCTGGGATATCATGAATCATGTTTGACAGAAAACTGAAGTTAAAATGAGAGCATATTTTCTGTAAATTCACATTATCTTTCTCAGTCATGTGAAAATGAAGTCTGTCATTCTCAGTAAATCATGTACATCCAACAAGGGCAGAGACTGTCAGTTGATTCCTTTGTGTTCTACTGCAGCTTCTAAAGAACAACTAGAGTGCTAACAGCCTTACTTATGACAAAAGTATGGCACACCTGAAGTCATCTTGATTGGAATAAACTGGTAACACTTAAAACATTTAAATTAAAAAGGAACAAAATGACGGGGTTCATTTTGTCATAGAAATTATGGTTGGTGCTGTAGAAAGAAAAATTAGGACATGTTTCAAGTGTGATCTCAAATATCTTCCTGTTATATTTCAACAGGAGCAGCCTGTCAGTTGATGCCTTTGTGTTCTACTGCAGATTCCCTGAGTGTTCTAAAGAACAACTAGAGTGCTAACAGCCTTTCTTATTACAAAAGTATGGCACACCTGAAGCCATCTTGATTGGAATAAACTGGTAACACTTAAAACATTTAATTTAAAAAGGAACACAATGATGGGGTTCAGTTTGTCATAGAAAGTATGGTTAGTGCTGTAGAAAGAATAATTAGGACATGTTTCAAGTGTGAGCTCAAATATCTTCCTGTTATATTTCAACAGGAGCAGCCTGTCAGTTGATGCCTTTGTGTTCTACTGCAGCTTCCCAGAGAGTTCTAAAGAACAACTAGAGCGCTAACAGTCTTACTTATGACAAAATTATGGCACACCTGAAGCCATCGTGATTGAAATAAACTGGTAACTCTTAAAACATTTTATTTGAAAAGGAACAACATTAGGGGGTTCATTTTGTCATAGAAATTATGGTTAGTGCTGTAGAAAGAAAAATAAGGACATGTTTTAAGTGAGGTCTCAAATATCTTCCTGTTATATTTCAACAGGAGCAGCCTGTCAGTTGATGCCTTTGTATTCTACTGCTACTTCACAGAGTGTTCTAAAGAACAACTAGAGCGCTAACTGTCTTACTTATGACAAAATTATGGCACACCTGAAGCAATCCTGATTGGAATAAACTGGTAACTCTTAAACCATTTAATTTAAAAAGGAACAAAATGAGGGGGTTCATTTTGTCATAAAAATTATGGTTAGTGCTGTAGAAAGAAAAATTATGACTTGTTTTAAGTGTGATCTCAAATATCTTCCTGTTATATTTCAACAGGAGCAGCCTGCCAGTTAATGCCTTTGTGTTCTACTGCAGCTTCCCAGAGTGTTCTAAAGAACAACTAGAGAGCTAACAGTCTTACTTATGACAAAATTATGGCACACCTGAAGCCATCTTGAATGGAATAGACTGGTAACACTTAAAACATTTAATTTAAAAAGGAACACAATGAGGGGGTTCATTTTGCCACAGAAATTATGGTTAGTGCTGCAGAAAGAAAATTTAGGGCATGTTTTAAGTGAGATCTCAAATCCTCTTCTATTTCATTAGAAAATTCTGACATGCAGACTGAAACAATCACTTTCAATACCAGCAGTAGACTTCCAGTTAACTCCCTGGTGAGCAGTAGCTTTACTACAGTGATCTAATGAACAACTAGAGTGCTAACATTCTGAATTTCTGGCAAATATGTGACACATCTGAATGCCTTCTTGATGGAATCAAAGTAAAAAACGGAAAACATTTCCTACTGAGGAGACTGCAGTAAATGAGGAAATTAGGAAACTTCATAACAAATAAGTCTCCCAAGATGGCCACCAGAGTAAAAAGAGCCCAAATGTAGCAAAAATATCACCCAGATGTTGCCCATATATAGCCCAATGACAGAAGTGTGCAAAACACTTTTTATTTTTAGATTATCTGCAGTTTTATATAGTGCAGACTGGTCAGGTATTGGAACCTTATTGCGTATTTTGCACGAAGTGCATGAGATTGATCTTTCGAAACATTGAACTTTACAATAACCTGAAGTTGCTCTGAACCGGGCTTTGTAACACCCGTTTTTACCTACTGGTTTTAATTCATTCTCACTGTATTGTATTAGGAAAGAGGATTATTTTACTGTTTTTATGTAAACTTTTATGATCTATGTTTCTAAATCAGATCAAATAAAGTTTAATGAATTCTATGGCAGGACGGAGGCGAGGATTATGCATATCTTTCCTCATTTTATTTGCATAGCAGTTCAAAGAAAACGTAACACAACAATCATTAAACAAAAGACTACACAACCCATGAACCATTAGGGGGGTAGTCTCCAAGGCAACTATAGTCCAATCATATCACAGTCCATCATATATAATATCGTGACGTCCCTTTTGCTTCCTCTTTCTTCACTGCTCGTCAGTTAAGTGCATTCCTTACATTCTTGGCTTAATCTGACATTGTTGCTGTTTGTGTAGTGGTTTCTTGTGCATGTTATTAGCATTATTGCCTTGGTATTGTTTCATACTCCCTGAGCAGCAGACTCTTGCCCGAGAGCGTTCTCCCCCTCGCAGTTCCTCCCGCTGTGCGCTCTGCACGTGGTGAGATCCTGTCAGGCACGTCTGGTCCGAGCGAGGCAGCTCCGTTGAGCGCTCCCGCTGGTCTTTACGTGCGTTTGGGAATCCGGTCACTCCTTAAGGGTCCGATTGATTCCCGACCAACCCTAGTCTAATTTTGACACAGCTACGCGGTGATTTCTCCACAGGGCCACGTTACTGACCGGCGCCACCTGGTGGCGGTAATTGGTATTGCGCCTCAGTCTATTCTTATAACAGCTTCGGGGAAAGCCCAGCTGTTGGAGCACCGGCGAGGGGTCTGCCTTAAGGATTTTAAGAGCATTTATTCTGTGCTCACACCCTCTGCTATCATGTCTTCTCCAGAAGACCATTTTTACTCCTCCTACCAGGAAGTGAAGGAGGAATGGCCCCCAACTTCTCCCTCCAGCAGTGGACCAAGCCCTCTCTCAGGCTATTTCTAGGGCGCTGGCTCTTCTTAGGGATCAGGTTGATAAGCTGCCGAAAAGCATCCCTGGGGTGTTCAGTGACCCAGATCTGGTGGTGGTGGGTCCCAGTAGTTCCCAGATGGGGAATAAAAGGGCCATAAGCATAACGCGGGGCACTTGGAAGGATTTGATAAACTTTCGGTGACCTTCCTCAAGAATGCGTGAATGCTAAAACATGCACCCTGCCGGGAGGAGGAGTAGTTCAGGGAAAATTGCGACGCTGTCACCACTATTGTAGACCCAGACGGCGGGTTTCCCTTAGAGGGAGAGGGTGTATCGGAGGATGATTTCTCCTCCGATGAGGATAAGGACTCGGGGCGTCCCTGGTATCCAGAGTCCCACTCCTCTCAGTCCCGGGTTGGGGACGGGGTCCACTCGGACATGATCAAGCCTACCCAAATTTACTATCCTTGGTCGGCGGAGTTGACCCCTGACACCAAAGTGGCAGAGTATGTGGTGGGGAAAATCCATCAACCCCTTGAAAAGGAGGTCAGGAATAGGATGAGGGGAGAATGCCCCAGGCCCTCACTGAAGGGGAAGGTGGCACACACGCCTGAAATTGATGAGAAACTATGTACCTTTTTCTCCAAGTATATGAGGGATCTCAAGAAAGGAATTGATAGGTCTTGGACGTGGTAGGGCCCTTTACCCAAATTCTTCAATTGGCGGAGCGTTCAAAAGAGTCAGGATCCCCTTTGTCCATGGATATTGTGGCTGGTTGGTCGCACTACCCTAAACCCTAAAACACTACACCCTCCACTACCCAAACACCACTGCATTACCCTAAACCCTAAAACACTACCCCCAGCAAGACACCCTACAGTACCCAAACATAACTGCACTACCCTAAACCCTAAAACACTACCACCAGCACGACTCCCTACACTACCCAAACACCACTGCACTACCCTAAACCCTAAATCTACCCCCAGCACAACCCCTACACTACACAAACACCACTGCACTACCCTAAACCCTACAACACTACCCCAGCACGACCCCTTCACTACACAAACACCACTGCACTGCCTTAAACCCTAAAACACCACCCCAGCACAACCCCCTACACTACACAAACACCACTGCACTACCCTAAACACTAAATCTACCCCCAGCACAACCCCTACACTACACAAACACCACTGCACTACCTTAAACCCTACAACACTACCCCCAGCACGGTCCCTTCACTATACAAACACCACTGCACTGCCTTAAACCCTAAAACACCACCCCAGCACAACCCCCTACACTACACAAACACCACTGCACTACCCTAAACACTAAATCTACCCCCAGCATGACCCCCTACACTATACAAACACCACTGCACTATCCTAAACCCTAAAACACTACCCCCAGCATGACCCCCTTCACTACCTAAACACAACTGCACTACCCTAAACCCTAAAACACTACCCCAGAACGATCCCCTTCACTACCCAAACACCACTGCATGACCCTAAACCCTAAAACACGACCCACTACACTACACAAACACCACTGCACTACCCTAAACCCTAAAACAGTAGAACCCAGCATGACCCCCTACAGTACACAAACACCACTGCATTACCCTAAACCCTAAAACACTACCCCCTATACTACACAAACACCACTGCACAGCCCTAAACCCTAAAACACTACCCCAGCACTACCCCCAACACTACACAAACACCACTGCACTACCATAAACCCTAAAACACTACCCCCAACACAACCCCCTACACTACACAAACACCACTGCACTACCCTAAACCCTAAAACACTACCCCATCACGACTCCCTACACTACCCAAACACCACTGCACTACCCTAAACCCTAACTCTACCCCCAGCATGACCCCCTACACTATCCAAACACCAATGCACTACCCTAAACCATAAAACACTACCCCCAGCATGACCCCCCACACTACATAAACACCACTGCACTACCCTAAACCCTAAAACACTACCACCAGCATGACCCCTACACTACTCAAACACCACTGCACTACCCTAAACCCTAAAACACTACCCCAGCACGACCCCCTACACTACGCATACACCACTGGACTACCCTAAACCCTAAAACACTACCCCCAGCACGACCCCCTACACTACTGCACTACCCTAAACCCTAAAACACTACCCCAGCACGTTCCCCTACACTACCCAAACACCACTGCACTACCCTAAACCCTAAAACACTACCCCCAGCACAACCCCCTACACTACCCAAACACCACTGCACTACCCTAAACTGTAGGGAAAAAAACACCCCATGCCCAATCCCCCTTACCTCTCACTCCTCAGGGTACCTCTCTCCGCGTGGTTCCTGCTTCACATCGTCTCTGAGGGGCGGTGCACCTCATTGTGAGGAAACGGAACAGCCTCTGTTTCCTTCGAACAAGGTGGATCATCTACATGTTTAATGCATAGTCATTTACCATACATACCTTTACAACAAAATTTGTTGTAAAGGCATACATTGTAAATGACCATGCGTTCTAAAAAAATGTGTAGTGATGACTTCGCGATGTACAACACACGCGTGGTAATGCATGCATTGTAATGGTATCGCAAAGTAAAAAAGTCGTTGTAACGGCTGTTTACCGATCGAAGCTGGCCCCTGTTCTTCAGTCAGACGTTTATTTGATTAATTAGGAGGAAGGAATGTGGTTTTTGTTACCGAAAAGTTCATTCCCAGCTGTTGTATTGTGAAAGTGTCCGCGTGGCCTGGTTTCACTTACGGTGAGAAAGTGGAAGAGTCTGTTTGGATCTAAAGGAGTTCTGTTGTTGGACAGGGCCGGCTCGACACGTCATCAGAAAACAGTTAATGGAAAGCGTCCTCCCTGAAGTGTGGAGCAGTGCCATGAGAGGTCAACGAGTGTGCATCCCACCGCAGTATGACCATACCGCGTAACCCATGTGCCGCCTCCAGGGTACGGGAGGCAGAAGTGGCATCGCAGGTCCTCCTGAAGACCGTTGTAGCACTAATTCTACATTTTGGTACTAGGGCATTTTAGCTTTGTTGTTCCTGCCAGATACAAAGAGAAGATTCTCTGTTATTCAGTGCCCTCATTACCTTTTTTTGTGGGCTGTGGTGCTTGTCACTTCACTGCCCCGCCAGTGCAGACGACTGGGCACCCCACCTTGTGTGCCATCTGCAGGGCCTCTGCCCTTGGATCACTGGTTTCAGTTTCTGGTATGGCAACATAAACAGTTGCTCCCAAAGGACTAGCCTGAACACTTAGGTGAATATCCCCTGCACCACCATTCCACAGAAATTATTTCCTAGCTCTCCCACGTCGACGAGGACGTCATAATAGCACGGCTCTGCTTGCAACACCGTATGACATCATCGGAGCCATAAGAGGACCTCGTCGGCGTGCTGATGTCAGTTCCACTCATTTTTTCTGTGCCACCGAGGCAAACAGGCAGACTGAGACATTTTCACATGTATACATAGTATAATAAATATATATATATATATATATATATTCACTGAAAAAACCATAGGTTTCAGGCACGTTATATTTAGAAATTATCATGGGGGGAGGAGCCTAGCGCTTGACCAAGATGGCCGCGTGAGCTTTGAGCTCCCGAGACCCACGCGCCCTCCGTCGACTATCCTGTCTTCAATCCTGTTTTATATGCACGGCATCTTGCAGATGACTCGTTATGGAGGCGATTGATGCTGCCCGAGTTCGGATCGCCCACCGGGAACCGGAGTTGTGCACGGCGGAAGATTGAGGCCTATCTCCGAGGGATGCCAGGGGCTGGCGTTGGCAGGATGCCCGACCTCTAATTGAACAACAGCGGCCAGGCGAGGTGTGAACTGTCGGACGGAGGACCCCGTCCTTTCACTTTCACTTTCTCGCCCTTTGTCTGCCTTGGCCCGGGAGTGCTTTCGGCTGCTTTATTATCCTCTGGACGCTCTGCGCCCTACCCTGGCTGGCTATTGCAGATCTGACTTCTCCTGCTCCCTCTACCTGAGAGAGGGCCGTCTTTTTGCACCGGACTGCTTGGTGCCAGACATGTCGGGTAAAGCAGAGGTGGATCGGCTGAAACCCAAGGCTACCAGGCGGGGAGCCTATACTCAAGCCAATAATATGGATCGGTATGCCCAGCAGAAGGGGTCGCCTGGTGGATCGAGCCAGTCGCTGGATGGACAGAAGACTGCCTCACCTCCGGCCTTGGAGCTCTCGTTGCAGGATGTCATGGGCGCGCTCGAAGGGATGCAGGCTTCGATTGGGAGACAGTTTGATGCCCTGGCGCACAAAGTGGATACCATCTTGGTGGATGTTAACCTGATCCGCGCGGATTTGGGCAAAACTAATGAACGGGTTAAAACCCTTGATCTCAAGACCACGGGCCTCGCTGATGATGTCTCGGAACTTCAGACTGAGGTTCGTAAGCTGCGGGCCGAGAGTGACCTCTCCGCCCGTAGGCTCGAGGACTTTGAGAGCCGGGCCAGGCGCAACAACGTGCGCATTATCGGGGTCCCGGAGTCCTCGGACGAGATTTCTGTAGACCTTCTCGTGGAGGACTTGGTGCTTAACCATCTGAAGCCTAAGGGCCTTGGGAAGTTTTTCGCAATTGAGCGAGCTCACAGAGTGCCGGGTGGGAGGCCCAAGGTGGGAGCTCCACCAAGACCGATTGTCGCCAGGCTCTTTCACTTCCGAGATCGGGACGCTATCCTGCAAGCATCGCGGGTGACGGGCCCGGTCCCTTTTCAGAACGCGTCGGTGAGTTTCTATCCTGACTTCACCCAGCTGGTGCAAAAGCAAAGGCAGAGTTTCCTGGGGGTGAAGAGACGGCTTCGGGAGAGGGACCTGAAGTATGCCATGCTTTTCCCTGCCAGATTACGTGTGGTGTATGAAGACCGAACTTTCTTCTTTGAGTCGCCTGCTATGGCCGGTGAATGGCTGGACGCTCTGCCCCGACGACGGACTGGTGAGGATGCTGCCGCAGACGGGGACAGTGGCCGGGATGGGCAGGGTTGATGCCTTTGGAGCCGGACTGACTTGATTTGATTCCGGATGATGACTTGAACTGATTGCAGTACAATACGGAGGGGTGCGGGAGGACGATGGGAGCTCTTTCCTCCCTCAGGGTACTTTTTGTAGATTTGGGTTTTGGTAGGGCGACAGGCACACTGCAAGTTGGGGGGGGCTTTGTAAGCTGCAGCAGGGGTGCAGGGTGGGGGGGATAGTTGGGATTTTGGGTTTGTTGTTGGGGGGTTTGTTTTTGCAAGGCGTAGTAATCATTGTCAGGATTGTTCCATGGTGGCTCTTCGGGTGTGGGGTGGGCCTCTTGGTGTGTGGGGATGGGGGGTAGGGGTTTAAAAGTTCTTAGCTGGAATGTTAATGGTTTGGGGGATCGCATTAAGCGGGGGATAGTCTTGCAGTTCTTGAAACGGTCTTTGCCGGATGTCGTCCTACTGCAGGAGACACACCTTATAGGTAATACTTACCATGCTCTTAATAGGAAAGGTTACAAATTCATAGCTCACTCGGGATTCTCCTCCGGCTCCAGGGGTGTGGGCATCCTAGTTAGAGCTTCACTACCGTTCGAGGTGAACTCCACCATTGTTGATGATAGGGGGAGGTTTGTGGCGGTGGCGGGGAGGTGGGAAGGAAGGACTCTGGTTTTGGTTTCGGTCTATGTCCCTCCTGCCCTGCAGGCCTCCACGTTTACAGATCTGGGTAGGGCCTTGTTGGACCTCCCGGAGGGTATGCTAGTGGTGGGGGGTGATTTCAATGCTGTCGGCTCTGGGCTGCTGGATAGGTACCCGCCCAGGGACACCGGGGGGGCTCAGAAGTGGCTTCCAGACTTTCTAGACACACTCGGCCTGGTAGACTGCTGGAGGCTCCGGCACCCCACACAGAGCCAATACACCTTCCACTCCGGGGCGCATGGTAGCCTCTCTAGGATTGATTACCTGCTCACTCTGGCTCTGGCTCATTGGTATCTGAGGCCAGGCATATGGCGCGGGGCATATCGGATCATTCGCCAGTGTGGGTCCGGCTGGATGTCGGGCGCGAGGGAGGGGGCAGGGTTGCTCCTATTAACCCCTGGTACTTTCGTGACCCCAAGATGCGCAGTGCGCTGTTGAAGACAGTTGATCACTTTTTCAAGGACAACCAGGGGTCCGTTGACTCGGCCGTGTCGTTGTGGGAAGCATTTAAGACCGTGCTGAGAGGAGAGGCCCTCTCCTTGGTAGTGGCGGCCAAGCGGCGGAGAGATGGCGAGGTTATGCAGGTTGAGGAGGAGATCGCGGCTTTAGAGGTGGCCCTGGAGGGGGAGGTTACAGAGGCCTCACTGCATGAGCTGAGCTTGAAGCAAGCCGAATATAAGGACCTGGTGACGAATGCTGCCAAGACCCTCAGTAGGGAACAGCAGGGCCGCCTGTATGATGTTGGTGATAAGGCCGGGAAGCTCCTAGCTTGGCTGGACAAAAAAGAACGAGTGGTGCCGGAGCTGACGAGAGAGGGGGGAGAGGTGGTTGTTGACCCTGAGGGGATAGTACAGTGTTTTTCGGATTATTTCCGTATGGTTTATGCCTCAGTTTCGGATAGGCCGACCGAGGACTCGCTTGACCTCCTGTGGGACATCGCTCTGCCCTGCCTTTCTGACGTAGATAGAGATGACCTCGATGGAGACATAACGGTTGATGAGGTGGCGGGTGCCATCCGTGCGCTGAACTCGGGTAAGGCCTCAGGCCCTAATGGTTTGCCGATTGACTTGTATAAGCTGTTCCCGGATAGGGTTGCCCCTCACCTGCGCGCCATGTTTGTGGAGGCGCGGGGGGGCGGGTCCCTTCCGTTGGATCAGAGACTGGCGACGATTGTTGTAATACACAAGGAGGGTAAACCCCGAGATAAGTGTGCCTCCTATCGGCCAATATCACTCCTTAATGCTGAGCCGAAAATTCTGGCTAAAATTCTGGCAGGCCGCTTGGTCAGGGTGCTCGGAGACTTGATCCATCCGGATCAATCCGGCTTTATCCCGCACCGTAACACTGCGTTGAACCTTCGGCGCCTCCATGGAGTGATTGCCAGGGCGGGCACGCTCCGAGAACCAGCTATTGTGGCATCTCTTGATGCCACGATGGATTTTGATACGGTGGAATGGGCATATCTGTGGGCTGTGCTTGCCAAGTTCGGCTTTGGCCCTGGTTTTTTGAGCTGGGTGAGGTTGCTTTATGAGGGCCCCCTTGCGAGTGTTGTGGTGAACGGGCGGGCGTCGACTCCGTTCCAGCTTGGGAGGGGAACTCGGCAGGGGTACCCCCTGTCGCCTTTGTTGTTCGCCCTTGCCCTCGAGCCGCTGGCGGCGTGGATACGCTGGCATCCGGATATACGTGGACTTAGGTGGTCGCCCGAGCACGAGGACCGTATATCGCTCTATGCCGATGACATCCTGTTATATCTCGCCTCGCCCAAGAACTCGCTTATAGTGGTTTGTGACGTTCTGACGTCCTTTGGCAGGAACTCGGGTCTCGTCATCAATTGGAGTAAATCGTATTTGTATGTTCTGAGCGGCGAGGTTCCGCCTGTCCCGCGAACGTGTTCGATCCGGATCGCCCAGCAGGGCTTTGTGTACCTGGGGATTTTTATCTCCACTGACTCCACCCTGCGGTATGAGAGAAACCTGCTCCCCCCACTGGCGCATTTGCGGCGGGATGTTGTGGGCTGGCGGAAGCTGCCGCTCTCCCTCGTTGGGCGCGCCGCCTTGTTTAAAATGATGTCTCTCCCCCGGTTCCTCTACGCCTTGCAGAATACCCTTGATTGGGTACCGGCCAGTTACTTCCGGGAGGTTGAAAGCCTCCAACGATCGTTGTTGTGGGATGGACGGCCGCGCATAGCGATTGCTAAGTTGACGCTTCCGTGGTACGACGGGGGTATTGCGCTTCCGGACATTCGACGCTATTATTGGGCCACCCAGTTAAGCGCGATTAATCATGGTTTCTATGGTCCGGCTTTAAGCCCCGGCTATGCCATGGACCGATGGTTGCTGCGCGGCGGTAATTATCATAGAGCGTTGTACTCTCGGGCGCTGGATTCGTCCCTCACGGGGCCCACTGGGGTGGCGGTGCGCGTGTGGAGGTTGGCGACTGACTCGCTGGGCTGGAAGGATAGGCTCACCCTAGCTACCCCGTTGTTTGAATCTGAAAAATTGGGGAGGCTCTGGCATACGAAAGGTTTTGATAAATGGGACTTGATTGGAATCTCCAGGGTTGGAGATTTGCTGATTAAGGGGAGGGTGAGGTCCTTTGAAGAGCTGCAGCAGGAGTATGAGTTGGGGAAATCCGAGTTCTTCCGCTATGTTCAAGTGCGTCATGCCCTGCGGTCAGTCCTCGTAGAAGGTGAGAAGGTGCCTGAGTCCTCTCCATTGGAGGATCGAATCCTCGACGGCCATATGCCAGAGAGTACGATTTCTCTCATATATAAGAAATTGATAAATGTTCGGGCGGACCTGCTGTTGGGGCTGAGGGACCAGTGGACTAGGGACGGACTCGAACTGGATGACGAGGATTGGCAGTCTGCGGTCTCCTCTCCTAAGGAGGTCGCGATCCCATCACGTCTGAGGCTGGTGCAGCTCAAAATACTCCACAGAACCTATGTTACAGGGCCAAGGCTGGTTCATATGGGATTTTCTGAGGAGGGTTTATGTAGGAGGGGCTGCGGTATGGTGGGTACCTTTATGCATATTATTTGGGAATGTGGCGTTATCATGGAATTCTGGAGGAGAGTCCATACGGTGATGGGGGAGGTGACGGGCATTGCTATGCAGCCGGAGGCGCGGTGCTGTCTTCTGAATGTTTGGGGGCCTACCGATCATGATGAGGCACAGACCCTGTGGGTGACTCTGGGTAATATGGTGGCTAAGCGAGACATCGCGCGCCTGTGGGGCTCTGCGGGTCCCCCCACATTGACTGCGTGGAAAGAAAACATGGACTGGAGTATGCTAAGGGAAAAGACAGTATATTGTGCTAGAGGGCGCCCCCGGAAGTGGCACGCCATTTGGGGGCGGTGGAACCAGTATAGGGGGGGCATATGTCTTGCCCCTGATTTGGATCCCCCCGATGAACAGCTCTCTCCTTAACATTCTTTCCAGCTTTTGTATATGTATCTGATTGTTAGTTGACTTTTTGGGCCTCTGCTTTTCCCCCTTTTTCCTCTTAACACAGTATTGTGACTGTTAGACGAGGGGGGTCTGCTCTCCCCTGAGGGGCAATCACCAGTGGTATCCAGTGTCCTTCGCCTTGCTGGGGTTTTGTGTGAGTTTGTGTTTATTTAAAACAGAACCTTTTCTGCTTCTCCTTCTATGCACTGTGGACGTTTCTTTGTTCTGCTTTCTCAAAGCTGCCGAACCTTCGGGATGTCGGCTGAATAGCTTTGTCCACGTTTTTGACGAATAAAGGTTTTCCAAAAAAAAAAAAAAAAAAATTATCATTTAAAAAACCTTAGAAATTCACTGAAAAAAACATAGGTTTCAGGGGCGTTTTAGTTAGTTGGACATTTCAGTTCAGCTAACTATAACTCACACGCCTGCAATGCACTGCTGATGACGTCACATATTACATCACTCATGACATGGTCAGTGACATCACTCATGACATCACTGATGACATCTCAAATGACATCACTGATGACATCATCCAGTGAATGTGTGCTTTTCTGAAAATTAAATATGTTTTATATATGTATATCTCAAGGTCGATGGAAGAATAAATGGGTATATAAGTGTCTAAATGGATGATTTTTTTTTGTAAAATTGATTGTATAACTGACTGATTAAGTGTAACTTATTGAATACATGGGTTAGTGAGCAATGTTTAAATATGTAAATATCTGTATCAGTCTCTCACTTTGTGTATAAGTGGCTGCATGGGTTGGTGAGTAGCTACATGAGTGTCTATATGGGTTATTAGTTGGTTTTTTGAGTATCAGTCTGAGTGTCTGTATAGTTCGGTGGGGGGTATTACTTAGTGCATAGATGCATGAATGAGTGACTCACTGTTCGTATGTGTTGAAGACAACATGTGTGCAGGACTGTATAGGTGGATGAGTATGTGTATGGGTGTGTTAGTGAGTGAATGACAGTCTCAATAGTGTCTTTATGAGTAAATACATATGTTTTAAACTAGTATATGTGAGCATTGGTGTACATAAGTGAGTATATGTGAGAGTGAGAGATTGGAAGAGTTCTTCTACAAACAAGTAGGTTTTTCTATAAGTGATTGTTTAAGAGAGTAAGTCTGTGTTTCTGTAGAAGTAAGTGTAGTGGTGTGTGTATAACTGTATATGAAAATAAATGGATGTTTGATACTTTGTTTGCATGTGTGACTATGTGTGTGAGTAACTCTATGGATTAGTGGCAGTGTGTAACTGGATGTATAGGTGTATGAGTACATATGATGAGTGAGTACATGTATGAGTGACTGTATAGGGACTGTTGGTGAATGAGTGAATGTGTGTGTAGATCTTGGAATTACTGAATAGGTGTGTTGTAACTGGTATTGGTATGTCCATTGTTTTGAAAATGTTAGTTTGTATTTTTGAGTGTGTGAATCAAAGGTTATATTAGGATGAGAGGAGGTCTGCCACTCTATTACAAGGATGATGTCATCAGTGATGTTTCGCTATCACGCTATCGGCTGATAGCGAAACGCGTTGGTGTGTCCCTCAAATTTGAAGCTGTGAGCTGAATAAAGAATATTGGGGATATCAATTCAGAGCCTGTGTGTGCGTGCCATTTATTTCCCATGGAGATAAGATGTTGCAATTATGACGGCGTGGCTCTGCTGAGGTTCCGCACCGGATAATAGAAGCGCCAGGGGTCCGCAACACGGAGCCAGTTTGGTGTATATATATATATATATATATATATATATATATATATATATATATATATATATATATATATATATATATATATATATATATATATATATATTCACAGAAAAAACCATAGGTTTCAGGCACGTTATAGTTAGGAATTAGCATTTAAAAAACCTCAGAAATTCACTGAAAAAACCATAGGTTTCAGGGGTGTTATAGTTAGCTGGACTTTTCACTTGTACAAAACCATTGAAATTCCCCCGTTATAGTTAGTTCAGCTAACTATAACTCGCGCGCCCGCAATGCACTGCTGATGACGTCACATATTACATCACTCATGACATGGTCAGTGACATCACTCATGACATCACTGATGACATCTCAAATGACATCACTGATGACATCACTGATGACATCATCCAGTGAATGTGTGTTTTTCTGAAAATTAAATATGTTTTATATATGTATATCTCAAGGTCGATGGAAGAATAAATGGGTATATAAGTGTCTAAATGGATGATTTGTTTTTGAAAAATTGATTGTGTAACTGACTGATTAAGTGTATCATAGTGAATACATGGCTTAGTGTTTAAATATGTAAATATCTGTATCAGTCTCTCACTTTGTGTTTAAGTGGCTGCATGGGTTGGTGAGTAGCTACATGGGTGTCTATATAGGTTATTAGTTGGTTTTTTGAGTATCAGTCTGAGTGTCTGCATGGTTCGGTGGGGGGTATTACGTAGTGCATAGGTGCATGAATGAGTGACTCACTGTTTGTATGTGTTGAACACAGCATGTGTGCAGGACTGTATGGGTGGATGAGTGTGTGTATGGGTGTGTTAGTGAGTGAATGACTGTCTCAATAGTGTCTTTATGAGTAACTACCTATGTTTTAAACTAGTATATGTGACTATTGGTGTATATATGTGAGTATATGTGAGAGTGAGAGATTGAAAGAGTTCCTGTATGAATAAGTATGTGTTTCTATAAGTGATTGTTTAAAAGACTAAGTATGTGTAAGTTTCCGTAGAAGTAAGTATGGTGGTGTGTGTATAACTGTATATGCAAGTAAATGTATGTTTGATTCTTTATTAGCATGAGTGACTTTGTGTGTGAGTAACTCTATGGATGAGTGGCATTGTGTAACAGGATGTATAGGTGTATGAGTACATATGATGAGTGAGTACATGTATGAATGACTGTATAGGAATGTTGGTGAATGAGTGGATGTGTATGTGGATCTTATAATTACTGAAGAGGTTGTTGTAACTGGTATTGGTATGTCCATTGTTTTGAAAATTGTATTCTCTATTTTTGAATGTGTGTATCAAAGGTTATATTAGGGTGAGAGGAGGTCTGCCACTCTATCACAAGGATGATGTCATCAGTGATGTCATCAGTGATGTCATCAGTGATGTCATTTGAGATGTCATCAGTGATGTCATGAGTGATGTCACTGACCATGTCATGAGTGATGTATTATGTGACGTCATCAGCAGTGCATTGCGGGCGCGCGAGTTATAGTTAGCTGAACTAACTATAACGGGGGAATTTCAATGGTTTTGTACAAGTGAAAAGTCCAGCTAACTATAACACCCCTGAAACCTATGGTTTTTTCAGTGAATTTCTGAGGTTTTTTAAATGCTAATTCCTAACTATAACGTGCCTGAAACCTATGGTTTTTTCTGTGAATTTCAAAGGTTTTTTAAATGCTAATTTCTAACTATGCCTACAGAGATAGGACATGTGAAGAAAGAAGAAAAAATGCACAGAAAGAAACAAAAGAAGTGCAGAAAGAAGCAACAGAAGTCCTCAAATACGAAGATAAGTGCAGGAAGAAGGATAACGTGCAGAAAGAACAAAAAGAAGAGCAGAAAGAAGCCTTGTTGCAAAATCATCCTGTACCCTCAACTTTTTCAGACGGATACTGGTGGTAACTGAGTCTGACTAACCAGTCCTAGAGCCAGTGCTATGTTAAAAGACACTTAGAATACAGTGAAAACACCTACATACACTAGGGAACATTATGCGTTGGGGTCCCCCTGTGATTAGCATGACCTCCTCTGTAAGCCCCTAGTGTATAATAGGGCATGGGGATTAAAACTACCTCTTAAAACAGGCCACAGGGCGTTTTTGCACACTTTAACTCAGGCCCCGTCCCCTCCCTTCACCACTGTGTAAACACGCCCTGTGTCCATTTTTAGTTGGGAGATTAAGTTCATTTGTATCCTGAGGGTCCCTAGGGTCCAACTAGCCCACTAGGTACCTCCAGTAAGTGCCACAGAGCTGCGTTGCAGAGAGGTGTAAAAAGTGGCACGGCCTGGACCACCTCTCTGCAATGCAGCTCAGTGGCGCTTACTGGAAGCACTTGGTGGGCTAGTTAGCCCCCAGGGGCCCTCAGTATTGAAGGGAAATTATATCCCCAATTTAAAACGTGCCATAGTGCGTGTTTGCACACGTCACCTCAGGCCCCGTCCCCTCCCTTCACCACTGTGTAAACGCGCCCTGTGGCTGTTCTAAGTTGAGAGATTAAGTCCCCCTGAATCCTAAGGGTCCCTAGGGTCAAACTAGACCACTAGGTACCTCCAGTAAGCGCCACAGAGCTGCGTTGCAGAGAGGTGTAAAAAGGGGCTTGGCCTCAGAACACCTGGCTACAGCGCAGCTCCCTGGCGCATACTGGAGATGCCTGTTGGGGGCGCGTTTGCAGAGTGCTGCACGGAGGGGGCATGGCCTCCGGCACGATGCCAGTCTTTTATTTATTTTAGTTTTTTAAGAAGGGGGGCTGTTTGGTTCCCCTTCTTATTCTAATTTATTGGCCCTGATGACCCCATCCCCCAGGGCCAGTCTCCTAATTATATTTTTTTGACCCCAATCCCCAGGGCCGGCCACTGTTTTTTATTATTTTTAAAAAATATATATTTATAGACACACCTAGGACATGCTGGACAAACCGTACGTACCTATCACCATGACGATTTGCGTGATATTCATTAAAAGGCGACTATACATGCAATGAATCCACGTGGAATGTATTTACACCACTAGTGAAGCTCTGACATGTCTGATGCCCTACCGTGCCTAATCCTGGTAGACACCCTTGTCGTTTTTTATACAAACATGGGTAGCTATTGACGGGCACATTTAATACACATGCACACCAAGCCATTCACAGGGGATTCGACAAAAATTCAACCAAAACTATGCAAGAAACCCCCCTCACGGTTAATAAAACACACATCCACTGCCGGATGTGTAATACTTTTTATTTTACTCTCTGGAAAGGGGACGAACATCACTTGAGAGTCACAGCGTGCTCCTGACAGAGCCCAATGCTGTGTTACACCCACCATTGCCTGCCGAGTGCCACACACCTCTGTGTTGTATTCCACTAGCTAGTGCATATGCTACGACACACACTCTCTAGCCCATGTGCACTGTAACACCACCCCGTGAATATGTCATGCCACACTTGTCTTCGCACGGGTTATATTGCCCCATCTAACGTGCCTTTCTCGATGCCTATGTTATAACGCACAGTGCTATGCCATACATATTACAATCTGGGATCCATATCTTTGTCACAGTGCATATGCAACGTTACACTCCCCAGCACATATTTTATATTACAACTTTAGAGACTAGTTAGGTTACACGACACTGCCCTGTGCATATTACACTCCAAGGCGCATATCGCATAGCACGCGCTAGTGCCTGTGCTATCTCGCGCTCTCCAATGAATCTGTCATTGCGCACAATGTATTGCATATTATATTTCACGCCCGGTTCATCTTATATCACACTTTTTGGTGCATAGTTTATACCATACACTATATCTAGTTTTCATTTTCAATCGTGCTCTCAGGACTATGTTCTATATAACACTGTGTTCACCTACCCTTTTCACGGGCATTACATTTTGCGATAGGGGGTGGAGGGTCAGGGGGTGTTTCTGCCAAGTGAGCCCGGAGTCACAGTCACAAACGTCCTCTTCTTCCTGAATAAAAGTGAGATTATGCTGCATACTTGTTCATATTTTAAGTAGTTCGCACAGACACAATGTTTTAAAAACAATAAAGTTCCTAATACCCGCCTTCTCTGAACAGTTAGCTTGCTGCCCCATCCCCTTCCTCCCTATCCTCTGTTGTGTGAATCCATGGACTAGCCTCCTCCCTCCTGCCATGCATGGTCTGATGTGCTGCCACTGCCCTCAATTTAGTATGATGTACCAGTCCACTCCTCCTGCCCTCCATTGCCCAATTCTATGCCCCATCATTGACCTCCTGCTTAAACTCTGTGCTTAGCTTGCTGCCCCTATTCTCCTTCCCCCTGCCCTCCGATGTCTTTGTGCATGCCCCTGCTCCATCCTTTTTGCCCACCATGTCCCATGGACCTGCCACTCCTATCTACTCTGAGTGTTCTGTTGAGCTGCCACTCCCCTCCCACCTGCCTAGCATTGTCAGATGACTGTAACCTGTCCCTGCCACCTCCACCCTGCCTGTCCACATGCCATGCCCCTATCCTCTTCCTCCTGTCCTACATGGTCCATTGTACTGCCACACCCTTCTGCCCTCCCTGGTCTGTTGTGCTGCAACTGCTCCTCCTGCCTGCCCCGTGTGGTCTGTTGTGAGGTCCCTTCCCCTGAACTTTCTTGTCTGTGCACAGGTCCTGACCCTCCCTTCTATCCTCCATCGTCCTTTGTGCATGCCCCTCCACCCTCCTTCTTGCCCATCATAGCCATTGTGCTGCCACTAACCCTCCCACTTGCCATGCATGGTCTTCTGTGCTGCCATGGCCCCTCCCACCTTCCCTGTGTGGTCAGTTAGCTGCCCCTGACCCCCTCCCACCTTCCCTCCATGGTCTGTGTGTATGCCATCACAGTCTCACTGTTGCTCTTCATGGTGTGTCTTGCTTCTAGTGCCCATCCTGCCTGACCTCCATGGCTATCTTGCTGCTCCTGCCCTGCCCCCTTGCCCCCAGCCCTACTCCCTCCCTCCTGGCTTGTCTGTTCCATTGTAATGCCCCTGATCCGTCCCTCCTGCCCTTTATGGTCTGTTATGCTGCAGCTTTCTCTCCTGTCTGTCCATTATGGTCAGCTAGCTACCATTGCCTCTTGCCCCTCTGTTCTCTGTTGTCCATGTGCATGGTCCTGTCCCCTCCCTCTTGCTTTCTATGGATTGTTGTGCTGCACTCCCGTCCTGCATGCCCTGTGTGGTGTATTGTGCTGCTGCAAACCCTGATGCCTGCCCTGCAGGGTCAGTTTGGTGCACCTCTCCATGTCCCTCCTGTCCTCTGTTATCCAAGTCCATGTCCCTATCCCATTTCCTTCCATGATCCAATGTACCATACTTGCGAACATTTTGAACTTGGTCAGAGGGAGATTTTGAAAAAAAACTGGGGTATTGATTTTCCCCTTTGAGTTACATTGAAAAAGAGGATATTGTAGACAGGAGACAGATCAAATAAAGCCCATTTGAGCTTAAAAACATTGGACATTTCCTGGCTGAATCGGGTCTGTTGGCATGTATGGTTGTACTACCATTGCCTCTTCCTTCTGCCCACAATGGTCTATTACATTGCCACAGCCTTGAAGGAGGGTAGATTTTGTATCACAGGGGGCCCCTGACCCGTTCTGTCCACACCTGAAGTATGAGACCCTTGTCCTTGCCCTGCCAGCTGCATTTGTAGGCCGTATTAAATTGACCAGCGGGTCCTGTGTTGCTATATAATTATCCTGAGACATCCTTACCACTCAGCCAGCATAAAACCCCTGTGTAGGCCCTTCTGTTCAATATGTAGGCCTCTTTGTTAAATTGACCATAGCTCTGCAATTTTAGTGTATAGCAGTCTGAAGGCAGGTCTGCGAGGCCTTCTGATCCAAACTAGTAGCCCCCACCCTACCCGAGTGCTCCGTGCTCGGTATCAAAGTTCAACATCCCCCTGAAGCTGTCGACATACAGTAGGCTGCATCCTGGACTGGTACTTGCTTCCTGGGCAGGTTTCCCGCTTTTAAGGAAGTGGCAACCGCAGAGCGTCAAGTTAGGAGAACTGAGGAGATTTTATACATGAATATATTGAATTCCCGTACAATACCCATTATTTTATGCTTGCTCTATGGAACTTACGATAAGCGATTGGCCTGAGAGACTGACCTTTTCACCCAGTCCATTGTCAGCATTAAGTGGGTAAATGACGAAATGTCTGGTAAAATCTGCAGACGAAGCTTTTGGGTAGCATACGTAGGTAGATGTAGCGTGCAAAGGAGCCCACAAAATGATATAAAAAGGGAGCACCCACAGATATCGACGGACTACCTCGCCGTCTGTATGTAGGTTAACAGGCAGTGCAGGTTTTCCCCAAGAGCTGGGAGCTCTTGTCTTCCTTTGCTTAAAATGTCTTGCTCTGCTTTGCTTGAAGTATCTTATTCTATTTTACCTATATGAAATGTCATGTTATGTTTAACCATTGTTCTCTTTACTTTTGCATTTAAAAGATTTTGTATTGTAATTGCAGGAATGCTTGCTCTAAGAGTAAACGTGAGTGTTCCTAGGTAACATTTTCCTTGGTGTAACTTGTTTCTCATGATGCATTTATAGATGTGTTTTCTCTCTCTCTCTGTCAGTACATTAATTGAGATACAGAGAATATTATGACAGCTGTATGATTATCTGGATTCTGTATTTTGTACTTTATGTCTCTATTCTGCGGTTTCTTTGAAGTTGCATCTTCTCATTAAACTGCCATTGTATTCTGCCTCCAATTCCATGTCTCATATGTCTGTTTTCTTCATTTTTGGAGCAAGCGTTCCTAGGCACCCCGGCTCAAATTAAGGTGCCCCTTTTGTCCCTGACTCACTCTCCTGCTCAGTTCTGTGGTGGCTCCCGGGGATCTGGGGACCGCCCCTAGCTTCCTTGACCCGTAATAGATCTTCCCTCCAACAGCCTCTCTTGCAAGTCCTGTATTGTTGGTTTGTTGCCCCTGCCCCCCTTTCCACTGCCCTCCATAGTCTGTTGTGCTTCCACGGCCCTTCCTGCCTGCTCAGTGTGGTTAAATTGTTGCCTTTGCACCCTCCTACCTGCCTTCAATTTTCAGAGTCCGTGCACCTGGCCTCTGCCTCTCAACAGTATCCTAATGAACAACTAGATTGCTAACATTCTATATTTATTACAAAAGTGTGGAACGCCTGACATCACCTTGATGTAATCAAAACTGTAATACCTAGAGCATTTCCTTTAGAAATTACATATATGAGAGGGTCTTATTGGCATCAAAATTATGGTTAGTGCTCTAAAAGACTAAAATAAGGACATATTTTCTGAGTTTTCAAATAGCGACAAAGCACTTTTAAATTATTTGTTATCTTTATGTTTTTTTATCCAGTTGACCACTTGATTAAATGTTGCACTTAGGGGAGAGGATGTGGTGTTACTTCCAGAACTGCAGACTTTGCAACTGGGGAACCAGGTTGAAGTTTCTGCTTCAGCTCGACATTCTGTGATTCTGGTCAAATCACTTAGTCTCCCCATGTCTACAACCAAAATGAATTTGTTCTTGTGTGATGTAACCAATGCTCATGTAAAGCACTCCAATACCTGACAAGTCTGCACTATATAACACTGCAAAAACACAAAATAATAAGTGTTTTGCACACTTCTGTCATTGGGCTATATTTGGGCTACATCTGGGTGATTTTGGGCTACATTTGGGCTCTTTTGTCTCCGGTGGCCATCTTGGGAGATTTATTTGTTATGAAGTTTCCTAATTTCCTCATGTACTGCAGTCTCCTCAGTAGGAAACGCTTTCAGTTTTTTACTTTGATTCCATCATGAAGGTATTCAGATATGTCACACATTTGCCATAAATTCTGAATGTTAGCACTCTAGTTGCTCATTAGATCACTGTAGTAAAACTACTGCACCATGGAAGTCTGCTCCTGGTATTAAAAGTGCATGTTTCAGTCTGCATGTCAGAATTTTTTAATGAAATAGAAGAGGATTTGAGAAGTCACTCAAAATGTGCCCTCATTTTCTTTCTTCAGCATTAATCATAATTTCTATGGCAAAATGAACCTCCTCATTGTGTTCCTTTTTAAATTAAATGTTTTAAGTGTTACCAGTTTATTCCAATCAAGATGGCTTCAGGTGTGCCATACTTTTGTCATAATGAAGACAGTAAGCGCTCTAGTTGTTTTTAAGAACATTCTGGGACATTCTGTCATTGGGCTATACTTGGGCTACATCTGGGTGATATTTGGGCTACATTTGGGCTCTTTTGTCTCTGGTGGCCATCTTGGGAGACTTATTTGTTATGAAGTTTCTAATTTCCTCATTTACTGCAGTCTCCTCAGTAGGAAATACTTTCAGTTTTTTACTTTGATTCCATCAAGAAGGCATTCAGATGTGTCACACATTTGCCATAAATTCAGAATGTTAGCACTCTTTTTGCTCATTAGATCACTGTAGTAAAGCTACTGCTCACCAGGGAAAACTGCTGCTGGTATTGAAAGTGCATGTTTCAGTCTGCATGTCAGAATTTTTTAATGAAATAGAAGAGGATTTGAGAAGTCACTCAAAATGTGCCCTAATTTTTCTTTCTGCAGCACTAATCATACTTTTTATGGAAAAATGAACCCCCTCATTTTGTTCCTTTTTAAATTAAATGTTTTAAGAGTTACCACTTTAATCCAAGCAAGATGGCTTCAGGTGTGCCATACGTTTATCATAAGTAGGACTGTTAGCGCTCTAGTAGTTCTTTGGAACACTCTGGGAAGCTGCAGTAGAACACAAAGGAATCAACTGACAGTCTCTGCCCTTGTTGGATGTACATGTTTTACTGAGAATGTCAGACTTCATTCTCACATGACTGAGAAAGATAATGTGAATTTACAGAAAATAAGCTCTCAGTTTAGCCTATAGATCACCTTCCAAACCTCTGGGGTAAAAGCATGAGAAAATATTTTTCTCTCAATCATGATATCCCAGCAGAAGGCTTTTTCACATGGTGAAATCACCTTAGAACATACCACAATTCCTAAAATGAGTATGGTACCATCAACAAATGATTTATAATGTAACTAAAGTCTTAAAACCTTCTATTAACTGCAATGCTTTTTAATGAGGTGCTATCATGTATATTGGTCCCAAGATGGCTGCCAACACTTCTTGGATGAAGTGCTGACAGCCAATCAGATCTCAGGATGAGATGTGTGGTTAGGCTCCGCCCACATATATATATGCTTTTAAATGGTATTTTCTCAGGAAATACTGAACAGATTTACACCAGACCTGCAAAAGGCACTTCCTTGACCTTATGGCTACCTCTCTGCCAAATTTCAAGTAATTCTGTTCAGCCGTTCGGGCTGTAGCTGTGTCTAAAGGTCCTATGGAAAAATGCATGGGGAAAACGCGTTTTGGGACCCCCCTTTTTTCTCGGCCCCTGCTTGACGAATCCCCCCGAGACTTTCAGGGTAGGAGCGGAGCGTAGCGCCCCACCTATTTTGAAAATTTCGCGAGGATTCGTCGACCGGCGCCAAAGTTATTCCAAATAGAATGTTGCGGATTTCCTATGGAAACAGGGTCCTAACTATAACTACCTACTGGCGACCGCCAGTAGGTAATATATATATATATATATATATATATCCAACAACAAACTGCAAACATCCACCTTGAAATTATCCTTAGTAGATAGTCAGAGAGCTGACACTCTGTTCAAAGTCCAGTGTATGTTTTATTCACACACGACAACAATTAAAATCCAACACGTTTCGGAGTTCACTCACTCCTTGGTCATGGGTTAGGAATGCTTACTTTCTGCCATATTTAAAGTTAAAGAGACAGGATGTGCATTTGATTAACATGAAGAAAATACTTAGTATTGCTTGATATGTTTGGACATTAACATCCGCTGTGTATATAAAGACATCAGCGTCATTTTGGGAAATTTCATTACATTCCATTGTCGCATATAGTACATACAGGGATTAGCTGTAAACAATTACTTTGCGTTTTTTTCATGTTTATTGAGTTTAGGTTACTGTGTGACCTTTTGTACATTAATTGTCCAGATGAAAAAACACAAATATTGGATGATTTGATGAATTATGGGGTAATGTCTGTACATTGCCCACTTGGACTGAATTGACCTTCACTGAGCGTAACTGTTTAGGAGTGTTTGTGTTTGTGTCATTAACTGTAATGACTAGCTTTCCATACTCATGAGTTAACGGTATGGTGGGAAGGTGCATCGCATTGCCTACTTGGGCAAAATTGTTTAAAGTGCATGTAAATTTCAAGTAATTCAATAACTTTATTGACAAATACAGCATTTATTTGTCAAAACGTATTTTATATCGAATCAAATGTTTGCACCACATGCCACTTGGCAATTGACTTTAATGAAATGCGGATATGCGTGAGTAACGCGAGTTGTTGTTTTCTAAATTATGAAAGTGCTTCTTTGATTAAAACTATAATAGTGTGGATAATAAGCAACATGTATTAACATGAAAAAACGCCAAGTAACTGTTTACAAATAATCCCTGTATGTACCAAATACGAAAATATGATGTATTTAAATTTCCCAAAATTACGCTGATGTCTTTAGATACAAAGCGGATATTAACTGCTCTTCGATGTCCAAACATATCTTTATGTTAATGAAAACGCACATCCTGCCTCTTTAAATATGGCAGGAAGTAAGCATTCGCCTAACCCGTGACCAAGGAGTGCAGGAACTCCGAAACACTTTGGGTTTTCATTGTTGCCGTGTGTGAATAAAACATACGCTGGACTTTGAATAGAGTGTCGGCTCTGTGATTATCTACTAAGGATACTTTCAAGGTAGATGTTTGCAAATTGTTGTTGGATATACGAGGTTCGCTACCTTGCTGAGCACTTCTCACATTAAGTGGCGGGAGCAAACGCAATCTTGATGGGTGGATATATATATATATTCACGGGAAAAAACACAGTTTTCAGGGACGTTATAGTTAGTTGGACATATCACTTGTACAAAACCAGATAAATTCAGCTGATATAGTTAGTTCAGCTAACTATAACTCGTGCCCCGCAATGCACGTCACATACTACATCATTCATGACATGGCCAGTAACATCACTGATGACATCACTGATGACATCTCAAATTACATCACTGATGACATCCCTGATGACATCATCCACGTGATAATCTGATGCACCTCCTCACACCCTAATATAACCTTTGATACACCCACTCTAAAATACAGACTACCATTTTAGAAACCATAGACACATCAATACCAGTTATTACATACTCACTCACTGATTTCTAGGTCTACACACACATCCAGTCATTCACCCATACAGTCACTCAGACATGCAGTCACTCATCAATACAGCACTATCATATGCACTCATACACCTATACTGGCACTCACACACCACCACTCATCCATAGAGATACTCACACACCTAGTCAGTCATGCAAAGAATCAATCACACTCCCATTTACTCACCTATACAGTTATACACACACCACCTCACTTATTCATACAGATACTAACACATACTTACTCTTTTATACAATCACTGATACAAGCACACACTCATCCATACAGCCACTCTCACAATCACTCACTCTCACATATAGTAATTTATATATTCCAACACTCACATATTCTGCCTTTTATATATGTAGTTACTCACACGTGTACCATTGAGTCCATTGGGACCGCAATCCTCTGCTGATGACATATGTGTCTTTATGAAAAAAATATATTTGTAATATATGTATAGCTAAAATTTAATGAAAGAAGACATGGGCAAATAAGTGTCTAAATACAGTATTAGCATCAGCAGAGGATTGCGGTCGCGTGAGTTATAGTTGCCTGCACTAACTATAACGGGGGAATTTCATTGTTTTTTTATCAGTAAAATGTCCAGCTAACTATAACATGTGTGAAACCTATGGTTTTTTCACTGAATTTGCAAGGTTTTTTAAATGCTAATTCCTAACTATAACGTGTGTGAAACCTATGGTTTTTTCAGTGAATTTGTATATATATATACGTTCACTGAAAAAAACAAAAAAGTTACAGGGACGCTATAGTTACCCTGACATTTCACTCATACACAACCAGAGAAATTCAGCAGTTCTTGTTAGCAGAGCTACTTATAAATGGCACTAATGCAATGCACTGTTTATATCACATATTACATCACTCATGACGTGGTCAGTGAGATCATTCATGACATCTCAAATTACATCACTGATGACATCATCCAGTGACTGTGACTGTTTTTAAAATGTTTATGAGTGTTAAATATATCTATAAAGGTGTATTGATGAATCAGTGGGGGTATGAGTGCCTGTATCGATGAATCAGTAGGTGCATGACTGACAGTATAAGTGAGTGTTAAGGTGTCTCATTGAATGTATTGGCCACTGATTAGGTTGTCTGAATGTCTGTATCTGTCTGTCAGTTGGTGTTGAAGTGGCTGTATGGGTTAGTGAGTAAGTACATGTGTGGGTGTATGGGTGATGGGTTGTATGAGTACCAGTATCGGTGCATGACTGTCTGTGTGGGTGGTGAAAGGGTGTGTGAATGCCTGTATAGATGAGTGAGTGGGTGAGTCAGTCAGTGTATGGGTTAGTGAGCGTGTATGAGAAGGGCTGTATAAGTGATTGATTGTGTCTATGTCTGTGTTGGTGAGTGAATTGATGTGAGAGTGGTATACGGGTGAGTAAGTGGATATTTGAAAGGCAGTATAGGTGAGTGTTGGAGTATATCAGTGACTGTATGTGTGAGTGAGGGATTGTGATAGTGACTGTATGGGTTAGTGAGTGTGTGTTAAGGAGCTGTATGACTGAGTGAGTATGTGTTTGTATCTGTATGAAAAAGTGAGTGGGTGTGTGTATGACTGTATAGGTGAGTAAATGGCTGTCTGATTGACTCTATAGGTGTGTGAGTAGCTCTATGAGTGACTGATAGTTTATGAGTGGCAGTGTGGCACTATGAGTAGATTTATCAGTGGCTGTATTAGTGAGTGAGTTGGTGTAGACCAATGAATCAGTGAGTGGGTATGTAGTTTCGAGAATGGTAGTGTGGAAGTAGGAGTGGGTGTATGAAATTTTACATGGGGGTAAGAGTGGGGGCATCATAGATTCTGTGGATGTTGTAAGTGATGTCATTTGGGATCTCATCAGTGATGTCACTGACCATGTCATGTGTGATGTAATATGTGAGGTAATAAGCAGTGAATTGCAGGGCATGGGTTATAGTTAGGTCGGCTAACTACAACTTCTTAATTTCTCCGGTTTTGTATGAGTTAAATCTGACCCTCACTATAACATCCCTGTAACCTTTGCTTCTTTCAGTGAAAACATCATCCAGTGACTGTGAGTGTTTTTAAAAAGTTTATGAGTAATGAATATATATACAAAGGTGTATTGGTGAATCGGTGGGTGTATGATTGACTATATGGATGACTGACTGAGTTTGTGACTGACTGTTATAAGTGAGTGATTAGGAGTCTCTGTGAATGTATGGGTGAGTGACTGGTTGTGTGAATGTGTGTATCTGTCTGTCAGTTGATGTCTAAGTGGGTGTGTGAGTGGATACATGAATGGCTATGTGGGTGATTGATTGGTTGTCTGACTACCTCTATGGTTGTCTGGGTGTCTGTGTGTGTGAGGAGGTGTGTAACTGCCTGTATGGATCAGTGAGTGGGTGAGTCAGAGGCTGTATGGGGTATTGTGTGCATGTGTGAGAAGCTGTATTTGTGAGTGAGTGACGGTATGGCTGTGTTGGTGATTGAGTGCTTGTGTCAGTATGGGTGAGTAACGAGGTATGTGAAAGGCAGTATAGGTGAGTGTCTGTATGCATGAGTGAGTGAATGTGAGAGTGGTTATATGCATGAGTGCATGCTTCTGCCAGTGACTGTATTGGTGAGTGACTACATGTTACTATTTGTATGAGTAAGTAAGTGGCAGTGAGTGTAACTTTTCAGGTGAGCAAGTGGATATGTGATTGACTCTATGGGTGAGTGTCTAAGTGTGTGAGTAATTATATGGGTGACTCACTCAGTGTGTGAGTATTTGTATGGGTATATGAGTGGATGTGTCAATGGCTGTATTATTGAGTGAGTGGGTATATGAGTGGCTGTATGGGTGAGTAAGTGAATGTGTGTGTAGATCTATGAATCAGTGAATGGGTGTGTAAGTGCTGGTATGACTCTGTGAATGAGTCTGTGAATGGTTGTGTGGGATTTGCAGTGGGTGTTTAAAATATTCTATAGGGGTGTGAGTGGGTGCCTCAGAGATGCTGTGGATGATGTTGTCACTGATGTCATCAGTGATTTTTTTTTTTTTTTTAGTCCTCATAAGCCTCTTTATTGGGAAGACAAAACCAACGTTCTTCCTCTTTTGCACATTTCAATGGGTACCTAACGCCTCTGCCCTTTTATGGCTTTTGCAATAGGCAATACGGGAATGTATGTGTAGAAGTACAAGAGAAGAAAAGGAGGAAACGTATCAATTTATCCACTCTCCTTCTTTCTCACTCTCCGCCAAGCAGAAACCAAAACACATATATCATAAACCCGAATGCTTAGCGAGGCTAGTAGGCATAATCATAGGACCATTAAAAGATTATCTATTATTATTTAAATTATTACACCATTCAGTAAAAGGGAGCCAAAAATCTACATCTCTAGTGCTCTTTCCATCTAAAGTGACTATATAATTGACAGAATGGAGCAAGTTATCTATGTTTGGGGAGAGAGGGGACACCCATAGTTTACAGATTTCTCTTCGTGCAAGCAATGCAATGTAAAAAATAAGTCTCGCCTGATCTTTAGTAGGTTTTACTTCAGACTCCACTTGTCCAAATATAACAAATAAAACGCTTACCTTAACTTGCAACTTAAGCATTAGGGATAACATCTCAGTCACTTCATTCCAATAAGTTTGCAACTCTACACAATCTAAAAACATGTGGACGTCATCTGCCATCGTTTTACCACATTTTGGACAAGGAACTTCTCCTCTTCTCCCAAACTTCGACAACTTCAAAGGTGACCAATACGCTCTATGGATGGAAAAGAGATGGTTTCTTCTCAGGTGCGCGGGCTTAACTGATTTAAATAGCATAGCCATAGATACTTGCCAGTACTTCTCCAGCGATGATTCCGGCAAGTATTTTCCCCACAACTCCATTGGAAGTGTAAAATCTCCATCTTCCGCTTCCACCAATAACCAAAAGATCATCGACACCTCTTTTTTTCGATGCAGTTGTAGCTTGAGTTGAAACTCTAACTCATTCTGTTCCCCTATTTTTGTTCGTGAATCAGCGAACCAGCTCTGAATTTGCATATATTTAAATCTGGAGAGACTATAATTTGTAATCTGACTACAGCTCTCCCAAGAAATAAGTCTCCCATCCGTTATTAGCTGGTCCCATTGTCTAAAACCTCCTTGTAATAGGGGTTTAGCCAAGCTATCTTTTGTCCACTCTGGAGAGCCGGGACTATCCCAGATAGGGGCTAGAAGACTGTGGTAGGGAATTTTCAAAGTTCTTCTCACGTTATACCAAGTCTCTGCAAACCCTTTCAAGATCTTCAACCTGATCTTTTTAAAGAACTTGGGGTCGGCATATTTAAAAATGAAACCTTCCCTACCACCCGGGACTAAGTTCGCTATAGTACACCATAAGCCTCCTGCAATTGTGGGGTTTGGTGAGTTAAAAAGATGCTTGCCATTCTTCAAGAGAAAAGCCCATGAATAGAAGAGGAGATCTGGTAACGCAATTCCTCCTTTTTCCAGCCTCCTTCGTAGCTTCCTCCAAGCTATTCTTGGTCCTTTACTTGCCCAAATAAAAGAACCCAAGTCACCTTGTAAATTCTTCAGCCAAAGCGTTTTAAAAGGTAAATGTATTGCATCAAAGAGAAAAGTAAGCTTTGGAAGAATTACCATTTTAATCAGATTACATCTTCCGAAAATTGTTAATTGGAGGTGGGACCAAGATTTTAAAAGTTTAGCAATTTCCTTCCGAACTTTATCAAAATTAATCTTTGCTTTCTCATCAATGTCATGTGGTATCATTACTCCCAAATATCTTATCTCGTTCTTCCCAGGTGTCTCCTCTATATTCCAGGTCATGATTTCGGACTTATCTTCATTAATCTCATAACCTGAGGCCATTCCAAAGTCCGTTGTTAAGGCTATAAGACGCGGCCAGGTTTCCCTTATATTTGAAGAGAGGATCACTACATCATCGGCATAAAGCCCCAGTTTTTTCTCCCAACCAGCAAATCTAAAAGGCTGAAGTTCTGGATCTTCTCTGATCTTCCTTGCCAGAGGCTCTATATATAAGTTGAAGAGCAAGGGCGATAGAGGGCACGCCTGCCTCGTTCCTCTTGATATCTTTACTGGTTGAGACAAGGAGCGATTAATTAGAATACGAGCCTGAGGAGCTTGATAAAGACCAGCTAGAGCATTATTAAAATGTATACCTAAGTTCAGGGATGTAGTCACTTCCTTCAGATATATCCAGTTTACCCTATCAAAAGCCTTGGTAGCATCCAAGGCCACCAAGGCTAAAGGCAAATTATAGGTAGATGCTAGGTCGATCGTGGCAATCAGTGAAAAGGTCAAGTCTTTCAAGAATCTCCCCCGAGTAAAACCTTTTTGGTCATCATGAATTAAATCCACCATCAGCCCATTTAACCTATCCGCCAGAATCTTCGTGTAGATCTTATAGTCACTGTTCAGTAAGGAAATGGGACGGTATGAGTCACATTTTTTGGAGCATTTCCCGGGTTTCAATATCAAGGCTATCGTGGCTTCCTTCCAGGAGGCTGGCATGACCTTATGTTCCATGTACAATTCATTAAATATTTTAGTTAAGGTGGGAGCTAGGGTATCTGCCAAGATTTTATAAACCTCCTGTGGGATGCCGTCTGGCCCTGGGGCCTTCCCCTTCTTTAGATGCGCTATTATATTTCCCACTTCCTGGACTTTTATTTTATCATTAAGAAGGTCCGCTTTTTCCCCTGGCAAGGAATTGTCCGTACCTGATCTTACCCATTTACTGAGGGTATCTTTAGATGGCTTAAGATCCTCCTGATATACTCTATTGAAATGATTATGGAAAGCTTGCTTAATCCCTTCGTTATCCTCAACTAGCCTGCCTGTTTGTTCACAAATAATTCCCTCAACCCTATTTCTCAGTTGTTCTTTCTTTGCTTTCCAAGCTAGGAGTTTTCCACACCCTTCACTGTACTCAAAATGTGCCATTTGACTAACTTCCCATCTCTTTCTTACCCTGTCTTGTATTATCATGGACACATTAGCTTTCTGTTGTAGCAGCTCTTGAAGCATACTTGTCCTCATCTGCTCGTCTATGCCAGAGTTCCTTAATTCTTTTTCTAAAGAACGGATCTTTTCCTCCTGTGTTGTTACCTCTTTATAGTAGTTTCTCCTTTTCTCAGCCCCCAAAGCACCTAGCCTCCCCCTCAGGAACGCCTTATAAGCATCCCAAACAATACCGGGGGCCGCTGATCCCCAGTTGATCTCAAAAAACTCTTCTGTTTCATATTTAAGAGTTTGTATCACCTCCTCCTCCAATAGAATTGTGCGGTCTAAGGTCCACCTAGACTGAACCGCAGCCTCCCTGAGCTCTAGTATGAGCATCACTGCCGAGTGGTCTGACAAATGGGCTCCTAAGTGCTCAACCTTCTGTACCTCATCTTTGATCTTATAGTCCACCAAAAAAAAAAAAAATCTATTCTGGACTGGTGTCTATACTTTTTGTTGAAGAAAGTAAAGTCCTTTTTTTCACCCGCTTTCCATCTCCAAATATCAAGCAACCCTAGATGTTCCATAATTTGTTTAATTAATCTAAACATATTAGGGTTGGTCTGAGCTTTACTGCTTATAGACCTATCTAATGTTTTGTTCAACACTACGTTGAAATCGCCAGCCAGAATAATTGGATCAGATGAGTCTAGAAGCCTCTCCCAAAGATCTTGCAAGGGTATCACATCATCATGATTTGGCCCATAATATCCTGCTATATCCTGCTATTGTAAATAATCTAGTTAAGATCAAAGGTTATATTAGGGTGAGAGGAGGTCTGCCACTCTATCACAAGGATGATGTCATCAGTGATGTCATCAGTGATGTCAATTGAGATGTCATCAGTGATGTCATCAGTGATGTCACTGACCATGCCATGAGTGTTGTAATATATGAGGTCATAAGCAGTGCATTGCGGGGGCATGAGTTATAGTTAACTGAGCTAACTTTAATGGCTGAATTTTTCTGGTTTCGTACGAGTGAAATCTGACCCTAACTATAACATTCCTGTAACCTTTGTCTTTTTCAGTGAATTTCTATGGTATTTTAACTAGTAATCACATTTGCTGACGGTTAAAGAAAAGGGGCAAAGCCTTGAACCAGCTCTTAGGAGTCCTGCTGTGTAGGACTTACAGGAGGTACCAGAAGGGCTTCTTTGACCCTAACGTCCCTCAGGAGTAAAGTGGACGTCATCCCCCAATCAGTAGTATACCCCATGCCATGTTTGCAGAGTAGTAGAGAAAGGGGGCATCTCCTCCGAACACCTATTATAAATCCCGCTGTGTGGGACTTACTGGAGGTAACAGGAGGGTTACTTGGCATCTCCACCACTCTGCAAACGCAGCTCCTGGTGAACAACTGTTTGGGGGATGAAGTCCCCTTGGCTCTTGAGGGTCCTTGACGGCCAACTAGCCCTCCTGATACCCCCAGTAAGACCCATACAGCTGGATTGCTAACTGGTCATCAGAGGCCACGCCCCCTTTCTCCACCACTACTTAAGGAGCAATCAATAAAGCATTCTGGCCCTTAATCAGCATGGCTAGGCCAACTCAATAATCCAAAAACAAGAAAATGCCAATACTGATGCAAATTACACAGTCAAATTAAACAATCACTCGTGCCACTCACAGTGATTGAAACCATCTTATTTAGAAAATATTTTTATTTTATTTTATATTTCGTATTCTATTCAAATTTTCTTTTAAAAAATCTTTTGGTTACTAAAGATTCAATAGAACTCAAATTTCAACGGACCAAACAATAATATTTACAATTCCAAGATAGTGAACCACATATAAGACAGGATGACATATTACACTAATATACAACAAATGTAAACATGCCCATAATCCCGCAAAAAATATAAAGAATATAAAAAGAAAAGAAAAAGTAGGAATAAAGCTCTGGAAGACATTTAAATAATTACACATAAACAAGGGAACATAATAATCCCAGAAAATGTTAGCAAAACAGTACAGTATTAAGGTAATACGACCTAAACCTATCAGTCATACATTGTTTATGAACCTGACACCTTTTATTTAATAACACCACTTGTTTTAACCAAACAAAGAAGGTCTACGCATTTCAAACCCTGTGTTTATTTATGGGTTATCCTCAGGACCTGGGAAAATTAGATGTCAAACTAAAACAAAAGTTCTGAAACCGGAGCACACTGTTTGCTATGGAATGGCGGAAGCGGTGCTCCCACCATCCCATAGCAAACTGCAATGTCCCAGGGGTGTGCACCCTGGGACACTGCAGGAAATGGCCTTGGGGTGGTGGTCCACAGCGCCAGGTAAGGGTCCATGAGGTGAACTGCGTGGCCCCCCTCCCTTCCATATAAGTCCTGGGGAAGTGGTGGTCGCCGGGACAGGGTATCCACAATGGACCACCTTAATTTTTGTGTTTGTGCCCTGTGGAGGTGGCGGTCCCCAATGCTGCGAAGGTGGCTGGAGCCTCCCATGCTTTATTAATTACGTTATCCCCAGGGAGGTAGCAGTCTCCGGTGCAGTGGGGAAGGCAATAGGGCATCCCCCACACCTTTTTATTAAAAATATATGTGCTCCGGGGATGTGGTGGGCCCTGAGGCTGTGGTGGAGGCTGTCAGGCCTCACTCGCACTTTTCAATTAAAAATATAAGGGCCTCAGGACGGTAGCAGTCCCTGGGTCTGCAGGTGGACCCCTGCATTTGCCTGAATTAGCCCCGTGGAGGTGGTGGCTGCGGAGGCTCATGCGGGCCCCCCATCCTTATTTTAATAATGCCTCCAGGATCTGGCCCACCCAGAAGCCTAAATTAAAGCATGATTTTTTTAAATTCTCAGCTGGATTCGCCAATCCCGTGTGACGCCCGCTGAAAATTTGATAAAAGAAATGCTTTATTTTGGGGTCTGTGGGTACCTGTGGGACCCCTTGAACTGGTCTAGGGGGTCAGGGTGTTTCTACTCTGCCCCCTTTTCTTTTTATTTTACTATTTTGCTTCCGACTTGGGTCAACCGAGTCACAAGATGGCTGCCAACACTTCCTGGTTTAAAGTGTTGGTAGCCAACCAGATCTCAAGCATGAAATTGGGAGGGTACTGGATCCACTGCATCCACAGTTGTATATCTGAGAAAACTTTAAATTGTTCAGGAACTACTGAACTGATTTACACCATTTAACAAAAGAGTTATTTCTGAACCAAGACCTAACTTTCTGCCAAATTTGGTGTAATTCCATTCAGCGGATTGGGTTGTAGTCGAGTCTAAAGTTTTCTCTGGAAATTAACATGGAGAAAAAACATTTTGGGACCCCCCTTTTTCTCAGTCCCGGTTTGAAGAATCACCCTGGAACTTTCAAGACAACAGCTGAAGTGACAGGCATTTTAGTTTAATAAATATGGCGTGGATTCGTCAAACAACACCAAAGTTATTAGCAAATGAAAAAAAAACTTTCTTCCTATGGAAACTAGGTCCTAACTATAAATACCTATATCGGGTTTGAGTGCTGAATATCCTCAAGGGAATATAGTTATGCCCTTATATCTTAACCATAATATTGTCATGGGCAAACATACTGACATGTTAGTATGTAAAGATTTTCCATACCTAACTCCACTTCTATGTGCCTTGATGATCTCTATATCTTCAACATATGTAAATGTGGAATTAAGAATAGTAAATGTAACCTTCCCTATATATGCCTGCCTTTCCATACTTTTGTCCTCAATATTTTGGCTGCAAAGTGCTGCTGGTGCTCTTTTCCTTGGTGTACACTGTTTCTTTTATCTAATTTTACTTTTAATTTACTATTATAGCTTAGTCGTCTGCCATGTTAGAATGGTAAATAAAAAATGGCCGCAGCATGCCACATCGCATCCATTGGCACTCATTATGAACCACATGTGCACATGCATCATGATGCTTGCCTCCACACTGGCACCATCTTGGAATGGGTTGCCTTTAATGGTACACCATTACAAGACAACTGCCCATGCCTGCACATGCATGTGAATGTCAATTGAAAAAGCATTGGCAGAGCCAATAGGTGTGTCTTTTAGAGCCAAAACATTTTGGCTTTACTAATGCTTACTTAGTACTGCCCTTCTGTTTACCTTGCTTATGTCTGTACTACCTGTACTTCATAGATGAAAAGTGACACTTCTTTAATGTCATATAGTTAAAATTGTGTTAGATCTTTTGCTATTTATTCTTGAGAAAGATTAGAAGTCTTCAGACATGTCCTGATTTAAATGTGGGATTTTGTTCTGTAACATGTATAGTGTTTTGAACGTGATGTAGAAGGAAATATATTTTATTTGACTATGCTCCATAAGCAAATCAATTACAATCCAGCATACTGTTTCACTCTGCTCTAGAGAGCTTCTTTTTTGGATCACTCCATTGGGAGGTGTAATTTGCCTATTCGTCTTCAAGGGAATATAAGTTTAAAACATTGGATACAATGTGGCAGATATTCTGGATCAATATTTCCATTACTTGGGAGAATGATACTAAATGATCATTTAAGGATTTAATGACATCCACCAGTACTACGAAAGCAATTAGCAATTTTGGTATGATTAAAATCTGCATGTTTAAGAGATCTTTCATTAATACTCTGTATGTGTAGTATCCAGAGATGTTTAGATCTTTGGTGATATTTCACATAGGTTTGTTAAAACTGGCCAAGACATTCACAGTGTTGCTGTAGATGGTGTTGGTGAGTGTGCTTAATTGTTGTTCTGACATTTGGATGCCTCCAATCTCATCAGTATTGTAGTATGAACCATCTTCAAGTATTAGGCTTTGTTGAAGACGTGCTATAAAGCAAGGTGAATAAGGTAATCAATCATGCAGGTACAGAGAACACAGATGCAGGACAATCAAATACCAAATATCAAATACCTAGTCATGTGTGACACTTATATATAAAATGATTACTTCCAAACAGAGCAGTAATCTGTGCTCCATGGTGTCTATAGGTTAATACACTTACTGCTGCATTATTAAGACTATATCTAGTCTTTCTAAATGGTGGTTTATGCCATACAGATCTTAAGAAAATATGATATACCCTTGTATACCAATATGGTAAGGACAAATGTTGATGTCAATTACTCTTACTAGGCTGAAACACTGCTCTTTTGTTAAAATATAGGTAACTTCTTCAATGACCCTATACCAAGGATGGTATCACCCATATTCACTCACATTCATATTGTAAGTAAATAGTAATTAACATCAGAATTTTTATAAGTTAGATCTACTAATTATGATCAGTATTGCAAAGCAAAGGGGTATGTGTAGTATGGTCACTTCACAGTTTTCTGTCATCTTAACAAAATAGCTAATATGCAGGTGTACAACATATTGTTATAAATAAAGGTAGAACAGGTTGCTCACACTACCCGTCTGACTTTATGTTGGACATTACAGAAGAGACATATGTAAACTAAGAAGCTAAGGCACTCTCATTAACAAATTCAGCACATTAAGTGTAATGACTGACAAATGTCATGTATTATCAATGTATTGCATCTTATTTGATGGTATACAAGTAATGGTTATTTAGGAGGACCTCATGTCAGTCACACTAAATGAGTGTTTATATTTGGGCAAAACATGACCTGGTTTTATCTCTCCCTTGGAAACACATAAAGGATTTAGCAATATTACTAAGAAAGGGGGTGAACCTTTGGAGAAAGCATCCAAAACAGAGAACTTGAGAAACAATCATTCTACAGGTATTTAATATACAAATGTGATAGTAATTATTAATGTATTTTACATTGGAGGACCATCAGTCATATTTGAAGTCCAGGAACCTGCTCAAATTATCCCAATCCCAACCATCACTCCTACTCCTACAGAAGCCTTCAGTGGAAATATAATACCTGCTGGTCTTGATTGTGACAAGGAGCAGCCTGGTCCATCCGGTGTGTCTGGTCAGGATGATAGGAGAAACCTCACTCAGCCTATAACTCCTACAGCAAGTAATGTAGTGTCTGACAGGCCTCAACAACCTATAATTAACTCTGGTCCCTGTGGTCAAACATCTATCACTACTTCTGTAGTGTGCACCCCAGTCATGGCTCCTGTATTGCTAGACACATACAACATCTGCAGTTGATCCAGGAACCACTGTTATGGTGCGCACCATTTAAAGACCATAGCAAAGTGCGGGCAGGGGTAGGCAATCTTTGGGACAGCTGAGTGAGACCACTGATGCCCATAGTTTTTGTGAAACTATGGGCCACAATTTCCTTGGAGCCGCCTCCAGACACAAAGACCAGTCATAGGGATATTCAAAGAAAACAATCAGCTCTTGTGTGGGTAAAAAACCAAGTCTAGAGGAAGGACAATGTCCTTCTGGAGAGGCGATGTCTATCTTGTGCTCCTTTTCTGAGGTGATGCAGGATAGATTTAACAACATTATTAGGGATATTAATGAGACATCTACCCCTTTCTGTGGACCTTCCACTTCAGTCAACATTGCACCAGGCTTCTCCACAGAAACAAAACCACTGCAACCCCTGGAGACACGTCATCACCTCAGACTCTGCAACTATGGATATACCAGTAACCCCAAGGAGGTGTTGTTCGGCTGGACCATTGGGAGAGGATTTCTCCAAGAGGGACAAGATCTAATTTCCTTCTGCAAGGCACTATCATTCACACATTTGCCTTGGGATGAAAATATCTATTGTGGACATGAACTCCAAAGAACTGTGTCATTTCCCCCACACTAAATAACACAAAAGCATTTATGTTAATACATTGAAATCTACATTTGTTTAATATAAAATGTTAATGATCTTTTGGTGATTATGTGACAGAATATATCATTAGTAACACAAAAATATAGGTTCACACCATGTTCAGAATCTTACAGAGTTACATACACTGACATTAGTTGCAGCCATTAATGAAAAAACAAACGTCAATGCTTCCACCACTCTGTAAATGTCTTATAGAAACAAAATAGAAAATAACACAACATGACAAAAATAGTTTCCATTCAACATCTGTACATCGCATTTTTATGTCACTTACCCAATCCAAGATTCACAAATGATTCTGTAGCGGTACGGAAGGTGGCAGTGCGATATACCCTATAACATAATGTGTATGATCCATTTCAATATATTATGTTACACACTTACAAATGAAATCATCCTATTGCATGATATCACCTTTCTTAGTAACTATGTTTACCTTCTCAACTAATACTTATGTGAGTTGTGTCTTGCATACATAAGGTATGCCACCGTTCAATGCAAAAAAGGTTTATAACAAAAACACATCTTCATGTAGAGTCACATTCATTTGACATATTAGAAGTTAGCCACCTATATGACATACAGAAATTGACTGTATTATTTATCAAAACATGAGTAATATTTATGTATGTACAGTGAGTCAGTCTTACCCTTAAGAAAAACGGTTGTCTATTACATCTTGTCCGAGGTTATTCCCTTCTGCCTCACCACTGTCATTTTCATTTTACAAATCTTCAACATCACCCTGGGCATACTTGTGGTAGGTATCATATTGGATGCAAGGAATATATGTTAACATGGCAATGTTGTGCTGCATACAAAATATAATTGTTATTTGACACACATTATCAGGTGAGTAGATGAGGGCTCCACCAGACTTATCTAGACAACAAAATCGGGTTTTCAGGAGCCCAAAGGCCTGCTCAACAGACCTCCCAGTTCTACCATGTGCCTCCTTGGTATTATTAGATTTCTAAGAGGTGGTTACAAGCATGGTCAATTGGGATACGTGGAGCATCTTTAAAAAAAATATAAATGATGTAAGATTTCCTATTTACATTATATATTTTAGTCAATAAATATTGATTTATTTTTATGGTTTTCACATAGCATTTGCCAACAAGCCCGGCTCTTACATTTTCAAGGTCCGCCATTTTCTGAAGCATACTGTTATTGCGTAGCACAAAGGAATCATGGCTGGATACTGGCAATCGTGAGCAGACACTTTTTATGTAAAGACCCGGAATGCACACCAATTGCGCATTTATTGAATGGAAATGTTTCCTTTTGTGGTGCATTTGTTCTCTGTTGTGTGGTGGAACCAAAGCAATATGTGTGCCATCAATGGTACCAACCACATGTGGTATGCCTTCCAATGCACAAAACTCTGCCTTTATATTGTTGAGAGTTTTGTTATCTTGGGGGGTGAATACAAGTGTTCCTGTGACTCATTATCACATTAAGAAACTTCTGTAGCACATAGCAGAAAGCTGTTTGTGACATCCCTTACAATCTCCAATGGTGTACTAAAAGGATCCAGCGGCTGCACAATGTACCACTAACATAGATTTGTCAAGTGGTGTCCTAGACGTGGGATTTTTACTATATGACAGAAGTTGAGGCTCCAGCTGAAGAGCTAAATACAAAATAGTTGGCGGTTCAGTCTATATTTCTTAAAGACGATCCTTTCCTGTGTCTCCCAACAAAATGCAACGCCACACTTCAAGAAGGAGATTGCTTCAAACGAGTTTTACTTTACAAGTACACTTTTCGCCATAACCACCACCTACATGTTTCAACCAGAATGGTCTTGCTCACGATAAAGTGAGTCCCTTTTCCGTTTCTCCTCTTTATAGTCTTTCCCACGCTATACCCTTTAAGTGGCATTGTGGGGATGTGTAGTTTACGTCTAAGTAATTAACAAAAACAAATAATTTCACATAATTCATAAACAGTGTACAGAATTCTTATTGTTTGATTACCATTCATCATCAAACAGAGTTTATATCATTCGTCAATATTAGATGTAATACAGTTCAGTTAATTTCTTTTTTTCTTGTTTTGCGTCTGAGTGCCTATTTTACCTGGTTTGTATTATCTACAATACCCAACTTTATCCATAATCACTTTCTGTCCATCCTTAAGTCCGGGAAACAGAATTGATACATTACATGACCTTGTGGTAGGAGAACTGGAACAAATGGAGAAAGTACAGAATAATAATAGAAAGTAAAATCCAACAAAGGAAGAACAAAGAGCTTTGGAGGGCTCAGTAAAGAATGACAACAGAAATTAAACCAGCAGACAAGGCAATGTGATCATATAGGATGAACAGTACTATATTCTTGAAGCTGTGAGACAGTTGAATGATAAAAAGAACTACAAAAATGAACAACCAATCCCATAAATGTTTTACTTTGTAATTAGATGAAAAAATTAATGAATGGAATGAGATCGGCCTATTGAATAAAGACGAAATGATATTCCTAAAATATGACATTCCAGTAAATCCAACTATGTATTCCCTACCAAAATTACACAAAACCTAACAAGACCTCCTGGAAGGCCAATAATATCCAGCTGTGGATCTTTATATGAGAACTTAGTGCTATATGTTGATCACTTTTTGACACCAGTGGTGGTAACTTTAAGTTTCTATATACAGGATACTGGGGACTGCTTGACACTCCTGACGGACACATGGGGGCACGAAGTATTTCTATAAGTAACCATTGATGTGGTATCTCTTTATAACTCCATAAATCATGAAGTAGGATTAAATGCAATCAGATACTTCCTGAAACGGAGAAAAATTCAAGAACTGAAATATACTGAGATGCTACTAGATATGATTGAACGATGCTTGAGAAACAACACCTTCTTATTCAATCACCAGCTAGACTCCCAAGTCTTTGGGACAGGCATGGGAGATTCTTTTTTCTCCAAACCATGCCAAGCCATGCCAACCTAACCCTGGATTGGTTGGATAAAACTATAGCTTAGAGAGAAGAGAATGAGAGATACATGACAAAGATAGCAATATAGCTGCAATTCATTGATTACCTATTTGTGAAATAGAATGGGACTAAAGAAGAATTCTTGGAGTACTTTGGTATATTGAACAGCAATGAGGTGGGCCTTAAACTTA
This sequence comes from Triturus cristatus, assembly GCF_964204655.1. Lineage (NCBI taxonomy): Eukaryota > Metazoa > Chordata > Amphibia > Caudata > Salamandridae > Triturus > Triturus cristatus. The sequence continues at coordinate 236,947,839 of NC_140584.1, read as the reverse complement.
CCTGTAGTATAAGTACGGACGAGATACCATTCTTGGATGTAACTGTATACATAGAGAAGCACCTGATACAAACCACTGTATATAGAAAACCAACAGCAACCAACAGCATTCTCCATGGATCTAGTTTTCACCCACAGTCATTAAAAAAGAGTATAGTTAGGTGTGCAGCTATTTTGTAAAACAGAGCAGGTGTGTCAGCAGCACTCAGCAGTTCCCGCAACTTACGCTGCCTGTTGGGAAAGCATTTCCTCTAGATGTTCTACCTAGATCACAGAAGTCAACACATATTCCGCGAAAACGAAGTAAAGTCACTCATAAAGCAATCGAAACCCTGCCTAAGCGCTGCTCGACAGGATATAAATTTTGAATCCATTTTGATATCACTGCAAACCAAAAACTACTATATCACTGAAAGAAAATAGAATGTCGGGTACTTACAAATGCAAGGATGGGGATCACATAGTTCTCTGCAAAGTTGAGAGGGTGTAAAGGATGTGATAACCAACTTGCAGCAATTTTGGGAGTTTGGTGACAGGAAAACTGGACAGACAGACGGGAGAACACCATAATTATACAAAGTAAACCAAGGCAGTGTTCTCAATATATACTGCATAAAAGTCAATTCTCTATAGTTAGGAAAGTGCATGCTCTGTTTTTGTGGCCAAATATTCCCACTCAAAAGCAAGCCAAATGGTCACTCTTTCAGCACAAACATCTCTAGTTACTGTTCTGATTCTTTAGTGTTGAGTGTGAGAGTGCACACTTACTGCACGCGTTCATTCCTCTTCTGCCCTTACTCTGTGCCTAGCCAGATCCTATTCCCAGGAGCAAGCAACACCTCTTTTGTTCTGCATGTTTATGAGGGAGAGAGGCCCTGGGGCATTGCTACTCACCAGGCCCTGGCAAAGAGACAAGTGCTGTATCCAGGAGAATGGGCCTCGAGGCGCTGGTGCCTCCGCTCAGGGTCTTGTATGTCTCTAAGGATCAGTTCATCATCCAGAAAGAAGCAAGGTCCAGTGGCTGCAAATACCTGGCTAATGCCAAGTGTGGGTGCAGTGTCCAGGAAAGCCTCAGCATCAATGTGTGCCTCCCAGGTCCCAGAGTACAGAATCAGGGGTTTTGAGTGACCAGAACCAGGTTCTTCTGTGTACTTGCATGAACGAAGTCCACTGGTCCTAGTGTGAGCTTGAGCAGATGCAGATCCTGTGTCCAAGAGCGAGGGAGGCCTCAGTTTGAGGGTGTACAAACCCCCATGGGAAAATGCAGGTGTATACGTTGCAGGGGATAAAACTTACATCAGATCACCCCACTAAATACAAGCTTAGTGGTATATTCCAAAATTCATTTCAAGTTTTCTCTGATGTCCTCTGCTGTTTTCGATACTCATTTGTAAGAATAATGAAAAAAATTGTGGTGCAAATAAGTTATATTTCTGGCAAGTATATTTAATAGGGGTGGGCAATAAACTCCGTCATATAGCAGTTGGCGGGGTTTTTGCCGAGCTATGTGCTCCAAGCAGAGTGGGAAACCTCTGTGAGCTCCGCCAGCAGAGTGGAGTTTACCACCCAACCCTAATTTATAAATAGAGGGACTGCTCCCTCTTCCAGCTCTGTTTAAACCACTGCAGTGCACACCCCTCGGTACCCTTACATAAGCATGTAAGGGCACGAGGGGGTATGCACTGGAGTGCCTACTACTCAGTGGCCTTATATACATATATATTTATATATTACCTACTGGCGGTCACCAGTAGGTAGTTATAGTTAGGACCTTGTTTCTATTCAAAAAGCATTTTTTGTTTTCCCAATAACTTTAATATTGTTTGATGAATCTTCGCAACATTTTCAAAACTAATGGGGCGCTCCGGTCAGCTCCTGTCTTGAAAGTTTCGGGGTGATTCGTCAAACGGGGGCTGAGAACAAAGGGGTGTCCCAAAACGTGTTTTCCCCATGTTAATTTCTATAGGAAACTTTAGACAAAGCTACAGCCCGAACTGCCGAACGGAATTACACCAAATTTGGCAAAAAGGTAGGTCTTGGTTCAGAAAGAGCCCTTCTCTTAAAAGGTGTAAATCCATTCAGTAGTTTTTAAGATATTAAAGAAAATAAAATATACATATGTGTGGGCGGAGCCTAGCCCCCCCAGCACGAGCTTGGCTCTAATTGGCTGCCAACACTTCAAACCAGGAAGTGTTGGCAGCCATATTGTGCCTTGCATCCAGTGAAAATCAATGTAACTGCCACCAACAGCAGCAGTTGGGGTTAGTTTGCAAAATAATAAGCATATTATTTATGGAGTTCTTCTACTTGAGGATGCATATACTCAAAGCAGAAAAGGGGATGGCTGCGGAGATCGTTAACAACAAAATCATGTCCCACCAATACTGAAAAAATAACTCGTCTCGTCTGGAGTGGCGCATGTGCCATGCGCGCTGTTTCCAGCAGGCTTATGCTGCTACTCTGTAACAGAATTCACCGACAGGCACTGCAGCATGAGTCTTGATGCTGCAGCGCGAGGGGTGACCGGGCGGCTACAGTTCAAATCAACTAGTGGCAGGCAATAACAGCGCTGCTCTCAGCATGACCAATTTCTGCAACAGGTATTTTACCAAACAGGCAACCGACGGACCCGACCGGCGGCTCAGCTGACCGCCGCACAGACAACGGCAGCCGTTGGATTTGCTGCGACACCCCATCATGCTCAGGCCTGTGATGTTTGCTGCGGTGCGAGTCGTTTTGATAAGGTGCGGCCCGTATGAAGAATCGTGTTTCAAAGTTAGTAAGTAGTCTAGTGCCTCGTGATGATTCTCTCTGCTGCAAATTGAGTTATTAATAGCGCACTGCAGTGCTGCTGATCCATCTGACTATCTGCATTTTACTATGATTCAGCATGGATAACTGGCTGCAGCGTTAGAGCAGTCTAGGAAAAACTAGGCCTTGTGCGGTAATCAGTTGACGTGATTGGGTGGCTCTGCCAGATTGACCGTTCGCCCTCTGCCTCCAGATTGCAGCAGTAGGACGGCAAGAAGGTCTCCATTGAGCAGACAGAGTTGCTGAAGTCAGACAACAGAGACGGCAGTGAACATACCTATGATCGATTCGAAACGGAATGTACTCTTCCTGAATTTCACAGAATAGTGGACTTTTCTGGAATGGAGATTTGTTTCTCTTTCAGCCATGTAATCCATCATAAAGGGACTACGCACAGGTGTAAATGAAACGTAATTAATGTGGGAGGGTGCAGCACTGAAAAAGGGTTCAAACTGCCCTTTGTGAAGACAAAGGAGAACCAGACGGTTGGAGAGGGGATAGAGCCCATTATACATCCGAAATCAAATGTGTGCAGGGGCCTCTGTTCATCTGGGCAGTGTGCGTGCTCTGTATTCACATCACGTTATGTTAGAAATGCAAGTTATGTCATAAGGTTTTGCAGAGGCCTTCTAGGGAGTAATTGAGCAGCTCTTTCCTGAGAAGTTTGCATGGAGTGCAGGTTCCCGCTTTGGGCTGAATTTAACAGGGCATCTTTATTTTTCTTGTTTTATTTAATTTGCGCAGGCCTGCTTGACAACACCCTGGCTGGTTTTTTTTTCTTGTGCCACAGTCATGATCTTCTTCTGAGCTGCCGCCTGTCTGCCCTGTTACAGCTGAGAACTGTACATCACACAGCAGTCTAATTTCTCACTGACAGTAAGCTGCATTAGTCGTCGCTCACGCTAACTCGTTTTGGGTAAGGTGACTGTGAGAGCCACTGTGGTGCTTGCCAACGTAACCTTTCAGCGCGCAAAGCATCACTGAGTCAGAAGAGCCTGTCACGTAGCTCTGTGTGACAGGCTGCAACTGGTGTGATGGTGCCACTAACAGTGCTTGGAAGCTAGTGGGCGGCCTGCAGGACCAGGGCGCACCACTCAGAAATACAGCTTGTGGCTTATGATGTGACTCTTTGTGGAGTTCCTTGTTGCTCACATGGATGTAATTTCTGATATGTAGGTTTCCCTTGTCTTCACTGCTTCAGTTAGCTCATGAGAAAGTGTCACTCATAGTCCTCGAAATGTCACTCATAATTACACTGAAATTAAGAAAATGTCACACATAGCAATCTGAAACCTTGGCAGCTATGCGTCTGCTGACTTCTGCCCGTGGACGCAGTCACAGAGTGGCGGAGGTGCGAACTGCAGGAAAACACAGTTGGAGTGTGCCTGAGGCGATACACGCTGTTGGTGTGAGGTGCCCTAGGTCCCTAATCATATGTGGTCTCTTGTTTACGACTGGGTCGGCCCCGGGAGTGCTCAGCTGTACCCCGCCGCTCTTAGCCTGCAGAACGGAGGCAGTGGCTGTTTACACCACTGAGTGTTTCAGCTGCCGCGGCTCCTGTTTGGTGCTGGAGCTGGCACCCTGCATGCGGCCAGTTCTCCGCAAGTTAGTGCAGCCATAAAAAGAGGGCGCTGCTTGCCCCAGTGTTCATGGACAGAAACAGCAGCCACAGCAAAGAGGTACATTTCAAAACACAATCATAAGCATTGCTCAAAGGTCAGGATGCACTCTGGATCCCGAAATATGGAAACAAATGCGCAGTTTTGAGCTTGAATAAAGAAAAGGGCAAACCAGGGGTCACACAATAACCATTCTTGACTCCATGGTGTGCTCCAGCTCCACAAAAAACAAGTGTCACTGGCGGCATTGACATTTTACCCAATACAGACTTCTCCAAACTCCAACTGCCTCAGTTAAGGACGCGGTGGGGAGGGAGAAATGGGATGCACGGCTCGTGTACTGCTTTGAACGCCGCTAACTAGGGCGGCCTCTTGGCAGCTTAGTTAGACGCGTATTCACTATAAAGGAAGGTCTCACCAAGTATCCATGAAGTAAAGGAGGATAAAAGACTCTGTGAACCTAACCAGAAAAGAGGCTTGCAGGCACAGGTTGTGAAGATGTTGCAAGCACGCGTGCTACACAGATGTGCATTTGCCTCTGCACTACTCTGTGTTTAAATGTGTGTGTTTGCTGAGAATTATCTGTGGTTTTGTTATGCCCATAGAGCACTGTGCCGTGTTTTTGTTTTCAACAGGCAATGTTTCCTATAAAACACTTTCATATCAGTGGCGTAGTGGTGAAGCAGGTACAGTTTCACCGCGGACCCAAGTCTAAGGGGCCCACTGAACCCTTCTTACTGTTGTATTTTATAATTCAGGCAGCAGCCAAGGGGGAATTTTATAAGGGTGGCCGTCAAATTCCGTTCCGCTCGTGGAATTGCGATATTTTGACATTTTCGCGTTCCGCGGATAGCGCAAAAATGCAGAAATTTCCGCTATTTGCCACGTGCGAAGATTTTTTTCATGTTTGTGCTTTGAAAATGCGTTCTCGCACGCGCGATCGCCTTACCGGGATCCCTGCGTTCGCTGACGAGTTTTCCAATCCGTTTGCATGCTCCACGAAATGTTGATAGCCGGTCGTGCTATCCCGTGAGAGTTTGCGATCACGTCATTCTCCTCGCCATCAGACACTGCAAGAGTCTGCGATCGTGAACACGTTATTTTTCCACTGCGAGAGAGAGCGTGAGGTCGCAAACACGTCAATCTCCACCGCGACAAAGGGCATGAGATCGCGAACAACAACATCCGGCGGAAGTGTGGTGAAGGTCGCAATCGTGAACACGCCAAATTTTCGATTTGGAGAAGAATATTAACTCTAGCTGCATAAAACTTTCTCTAAATGATGATCTGGATGGAAAAAAACTCCTTTGATTGACATTTGGCTGTCCTTTTTTGTGCAAGGAGTCCTTTTTAAAAACTTTGGGGGGGAGAGGGAGGAAGTGCCACAGTCTCCAACTTCCTGTTCCTGTCCATCAGGCTCCTCCCAGTGCTTTGTCCATCTCCTGTTCATTGTGCCTTTGGATTTCAGCTGGAAGGATCACTCTTTGTGTCTGCTGCATCATTATCATTGGATTTGAGGACTTTTAAAATTTGATAATTTACAAGTAAGTTGGTGTTGTGTCTGTTTGATTGGGGGCTTTGCAGTTGCTGCAACTACAATTTTGGTACTAATCATTCTTTTTTTTAAATTGTTGGGGGTAGCCAGTAGGCCCAGAGCCAGTCATGGGTGGGTCCATGATGAAGCAACTGTTCCTTTGGTGTGTGTTGAATGTTTTCCAAACATCATTTAGGGCATGGATGGCATTGGATTGAGTTGGAAAATGTGTTTTTTGGGGGGTATTTCTGTGTTTGGGGGTGTGTTAAAGAAATGCCTTTGTTGTGTGTGCCTGGTGTGTTGGTGTGCACCCTGCAGACCTTGTTTTGCCCTGTGGATTTTCGTTTTTGCATTTTATTGCATTAAAACGGCACAGCAGTGTGGTTTAGCAAGCATCTTTTGCCTGGCTTCTTTATAGGCCTTTTGGCAGTTCATTGTTTCCCAGGTCTCCAGCTTGTTGCTTGTGATTTGCGAGTGTCCATGTGGCTGTGGGCCTTTTCTGGTGGGAGTTATTAGTGTGCAGCTTCTGCCATATATAGGCCTGCATGGTATTCCTTTGTGGCCTAGGCTTCTTGTTGTGGGCCAGGCCATGAGGCTGGCGGCCATTTTGAAGGCAGGCAGTGCGTTTTTTGCAACAGGCCTGCATTGTCTGTCTTCTCTTTCTGGTAGTTGGGTGTGCCTGGCCATGTGGCTGGCGGCCATTTTGAAGCCTAGGCCTGCAAGCTTGTGTGGCCTTGTCTGCCCACAAGCCTGCCTTCAACCAGTAGGCTCAGAGCAGGTAGCCACAAGTGCATTAAACAAGTGTTTATCTGTGTGTTCTGTTGAATTTAAACAACATTTAGGGCATGAATGGCATTGGATTGAGTTGGCAAATTTGTTTTTTGGGGGGTATTTCTGCTTTTGGGGGTGTGTTAAAGAAATGCCTTTGTTGTGTGTGCCTAGGGTGTTGGTGTGCACCCTGCAGACCTTGTTTTGCCCTGTGGATTTTCGTTTTTGCATTTAATTGCACAGCAGTGTGGTTTAGCATGCATCTTTTGCCTGGCTTCTTTATAGGCCTTTTAGCAGTTCATTGTTTCCCAGGCCTCCAGCTTGTTGCTTGTGATTTGTGAGTGTCCATGTGGATGTGGGCCTTTTCTGGTGGGAGTTATTGGTGTGCTGCCTTTGCCATATATAGGCCTGCATGGTATTCCTTTGTGGCCTAGGCTTCTTGTTGTGGGCCTGGCCATGAGGCTGGCGGCCATTTTGAAGGCAGGCAGTGTGTTTTTTGCAACAGGCCTGCATTGTCTGTCTTCTGTTTCTTGTAGTTGGGTGGGCCTGGCCATGTGGCTGGTGGCCATTTTGAAGCCTAGGCCTGCAAGCTTGTGTGGCCTTGTCTGCCCACGGGCCTGCGTTCAACCAGTAGGGTCAGAGCAGGTAGCCACAAGTGCATTAAACAAGTGTTTATCTGTGTGTTCTGTTGAATTTACACATCATTTAGGGCATGGATGGCATTGGCTTGAGTTGGAAAATGTGCTTTTTGGGGGGTATTTCTGTTTTTGGGGATGTGTTAAAGAAATGCCTTTGTTGTGTGTGCCTAAGGTGTTGGTGTGCACCCTGAAGACCTTGTTTTACACTGTGGATTTTTGTTTTTGCATTTTATTGCTTTAAAAAGGCACAGCAGTGTGGTTTAGCATGCATCTTTTGCCTGGCTTCTTTATAGGCCTTTTGGCAGTTCATTGTTTCCCAGGCCTCCAGCTTGTTGCTTGTGATACGCGAGTGTCCATGTGGCTGTGGGCCTTTTCTGGTGGGGGGTTCAGTGTGCTGCTTTTGCCATATATAGGCCTGCATGGTGTTCCTTTGTGGCCTAGGCTTCTTGTTGTGGGCCTGGCCATGAGGCTTCTGGCCATTTTGAAGGCAGGCAGTGTGTTTTTTGCAACAGGCCTGCATTGTCTGTCTTCTGTTTCTTGTAGTTGGGTGGGCCTGGCCATGTGGCTGGTGGCCATTTTGAAGCCTAGGCCTGCAAGCTTGTGTGGCCTTGTCTGCCCACAGGCCTGCCTTCATCAAGTAGGCTCAGAGCAGGTAGCCACAAGTGCATTAAACAAATTTTTATCTGTGTGTTCTGTTGAATTTAAACATCATTTAGGGCATGGATGGCATTGGATTGAGTTGGAAAATGTGTTTTTTGGGGGGTATTTCTGTTTTTGGGGGTGTGTTAAAGAAATGCCTTTGTTGTGTGTGCCTGGTGTGTTGGTGTGCACCCTGCAGACCTTGTTTTGCCCTGTGGAATTTCGTTTTTGAATTTTATTGCATTAAAAAGGCACAGCAGTGTGGTTTAGCATGCATCTTTTGCCTGGCTTCTTTTATAGGCCTGTTGGCAGTTCATTGTTACCCAGGCCTCTTGCGTGTTGCTTTTGAGTGTCCATGTAGCTGGTGGCCTTTTCTGGTGAGAGTTAATATGGGCCTGCATGGATTATTGCTTCCATCCATCCCCTTTGCCAGCAGCAGCTCCCTTCCATTACATTTGTATGTTTGTGGTTGTTCTTATTCTTTCCTATCCTTCCTGAGAGTGTAGTGTGTGTAGTATACCATAGCCCTTGATGCCAAAGTCTCACAAATGGCTACACTATATCTTCTATTTTTTTGTTTGTACTAGTAGTAATTGAACCACAACAACAAATGCAACATTTCACTGATGTTCTTCTCCTGGCTTATTTGCTTTTAGATGCACAAAAAGACAGAGGAGGAGGTAACTGTCAACATCATGCCAGACAGAAGTCCTGCTGCGCACCACATCACATCCAACTGTGACCACAGACATCTCTGCAACTTGTGTACCTGCGTCCTGTCTGACCTCTGAAGAAAATGGGCCCAAAGAAAGGTACCAGGTCCTCCAGTACCAAGAAAGTTGCCGGTGAGAAGAAGGAACAGAAAAAGCAAGAGGCACTAACCACGACTGGTGTGCCGGCAAATGTGTTTTTTTAGACCAAAAAACACACGCCTGCAGCAGCGTTATCCAGCGGGAACCAAGCTGGGAGCAGCACATCCGCACCAGCGGGCCAACCCCACCAAACTAGACCCAAGTCCATGAGTGTAGCAGAGGTAGCCAGTCTACTAACGAGCAGCGATGTTGAAATATCAGTATCGCAAAGTAGTGCACAATCAACGCAGGCGGAATCTCAGCAGATAAGTCTGCAGCAGCAGGCACAGCCGCAAGAACAGCAGCAGCAGGCGCAGGCGCAGCCGCAAGAACAGCAGCAGCCGCAAGAACAGCAGCAGCCGCAAGAACAGCCGCAGCCTCAAGAATAGCGACAACAACAGCCCACAAAAGTAGTTGGTCCTCCTGAAGTAGGGGCATTTCAGGAAATCGAGCTTCCTGCAGACAAAGAGGGGCAAGTCACTGTTTCAGAAGATCCATTGTCTTCCAGACTCCTAGCAAGGAAAAGGAGGGTTATTCCATCATCTTCTTCTTCAAGCCCGGCTTCTGATGATCTTGATGCCACTTGGAAGCCACCAGCTCAGTCTGAGAGTGATGCACGCCACAAGACAAGGCTAGTGAAAAGTAAGGTTCCAGAAAGCCTTAGAGTTATGGAGGTAGATGTAAAAGAGGAGGATGATGATGATGACGAGCCAATCATCATGGACATCACTCCCGGCCCAAAGGATATGGAGACCAATATTATTACCCTATCCAAAATGGCTGCAAGGGATGTAGCACGGATACCACCAACACAGGTAACACCACCACGGCCTCCAGCTTCCATATTTTCATTTGCAAAGGAAAGGCATGGACCTATATCCAGCTCAACCACCACCTCCGTAGGTAGTGGTAGAAGTCGCAGTGTAGCTGTTCAGAGTCACATTCCAAGCACACCCTCCAGTTCATCTGGTATTGAAAGTGGCACATCCAGCAGCACCAGAAAGTTCTCCTCCCCAGTTTGGGAATTCTTTTCAGTTAGCAGTAAGGAGGAGAACATTGCTATATGCTCAATTTGTCGACATGCTGTTAGGCGGGGTAAGCTTGGTATAAACTATAGTACCGGAGGCCAAACAAGTCATGTCAAAATACACCACACTATCGTGTGGGAGGCTCACCTACTTCGCTTAAAACAAAGTAAAACTCAACCCATTGTTGTTGGGCATGAAGAATCAGGGGACAATATTATCGCTGTGGAAGGTGAACAAGAGGGAGACATTCCTAGCCCTGTCCCCAGTAGTGTAGTAGTACCACCCACATCCTCGTCAGCAACATCTCAGTGGCACCACAGTAAGAGTCTGAGTCAGGCTGAGACACCAAGGTGAACGAGAAGTACTGCAATGATTATGAAACAGAGTGCGTCTTTGAGCCTAACTGGGTTAAAGAAAACTGCACCACAAAGGAAGATAATCCAGCCTACCATTGACAGCATGCTTAGGTTGGAGGGGCAGTACCAACGCAACCACCCAACGGCACGGTTGTACAATGCGAAGCTGGCTAAAATGTTAGCGCTGGACCTTCTCCCTTTTTCATTTGTGGAAGGGGTGGGTTTCCTTGAATTTGTGTCAACCATCTGCCCTAAATGGAAGGTTCCCAGCCGGTCCTATTTCGCAAGAGTTGCTGTTCCAGCACTACATCATAATATGCTGGAATTGGTTGGACAAGCTTTGCAGCAGAGTGCTGTTCACAATATCCACCTAACAACAGACATGTGGACCAGTTGCCAAGCCACTGATTACATGTGCATCACTGCACACTGGGTTTCATTTGTGTGGGTTACAGATAAGCTATCTGAAGTAGGTGCTGTTGACACAGCTGAGATTTTTAAAGCTACTCGGAAACATGCAACTGTATCCATGTTCGCCATGGAGAAATCTCATACTGCTGTAAACATATTGGAAGAGTTTCACAGCAAGGTTTTTGAATGGCTGCGCCCAACAAGGCTTAAGATTGGCTTTGTTTCCACAGATAATGGCAGTAATGTACTTAAGGCCATGGAGCTTGGTTCCTATTTCAGGGTTCCGTGTTTGGCGCATTAACTTTATTGTTCAAGACTTTCTGAAAAAAGAAGCCATAGTCAGCAACTTATTGACCACCTGCAGAAGAATATGCACTCATTTCAGCCATTCTTTTAAAGCTCGTAAGCAGCTGAGTATCATTCAACGTGACTATAGAATGCCAGTCAAAGAACTCGTCCAGGAGGTGGCAACACGTTGGAACTCAACTTATTACATGCTTGACCGTCTGTTTGAGCAGTACAGGCCAATCAGTGAATATGTCATGTGAAGAGAGGATGCTACTGTAAAAGGCATGAGCCTTTAGATGGACCAATGGTGCATAGTTAAATGCCTGACTGAGTTACTTCTTCCTTTCGAGGTCTTCACACTTGAAGTCAACAAGGAGGTCTGTACTATGGGCCAAGCTATCCCATTGTTGCAAATGCTAGAACATCAGCTGAAGGAGATGTCTGAAGCATACAAAGAAGTAGAGGGAAAAAAAGAGGCATATGAGTTGGTGGAGAGCTTAGCCCGTCGCTTAGCTGACAATACAAGGGTGCAAAATAAGATTTTATCACAAAAACATTACATTTGTGCCACAATTCTGGATCCACGGACAACATGGGCACTGAAGACATTAATTCCTTTTTCAGAAATGGATGTTGCCCGGCACAAAACTTGGATAGCTGAGTCAGCAAGTAAGTTGGAAAATGAACGGCTGCTAATTAAAAGCCCGCTAGATAAACCCACAACAAGTACTGCAGCAGCATCTGGCGTCAAGTTCAACTTCGGAGCCTGAGGTCAGTGCGTTTGGATCAGAACACTGACCAACACTATCTACAACAACAAGAACTGGATCTTCAGGCCCAGTAAAATCGTTACAGGATTGGTATTTACAGCAAGGCATTGGTAAGTCCAGTGCAGATGCATCAAGAAAAGAGCCTGAAAAATGTTTTGCGCCCCTGAACATTGAGCGGATGGTCCAGGCCTATCTAGACGACCCAACAGAGGTGTACATCGATCAAAACCCTTTGAGGTATTGGTATGGGAAAAGGGCCCAATGGCCAGTGCTCAGCAGGCTGGCGATAAACTATCTGGCTTGCCCTGTCACAAGTGTCTCTTCGGAACATGTTTTCAGTGCTGCTGGTTCCATTGTAACAGTGAGAAGGACCAGTCTCTCGCCCAAAAACGTGGAGAGGTTAACAATGATCAAAATGAATCAGCACTTTATACCACCGAATTACACAATACATGAATCAAGGGAGGAAGATGAGGACAGCGGCTCAGGTAACGGAACTGGTGTGTTAGATGATGATTACCTACTTCTGGTTGAACCCCCAGAGTTTGAGGACGAGCTATACTTCTCTGACAATTAGGCTTGCACTTCCAGTTCTTACTGTCTTCCTCCCTTATTTTCTTTTATTGGTGTATCTGTCTTTCTGGTTAGAAACTTTGAATCACAACAAATCCATCACCACCATCTTCTAATTGTTTTATTTCCATATACAAGTTTCGGCTGCCTGCATATCACAGTACACTCCTCCGAATCCTGCTCCTCCATCCTCCTGAATCTCCCTAAATCCATTGCCCTCAAGAAGTCAGATGATGATTGGATGATGCAAAATAGAAGAAAAATGAAAAAATATTTCCTAGTCCCTCCAAAATAAGTGGAACATTATTGAAGATGACTACTATAGCTATCCTCCTTTGTGATCCAAGAGCGACTGACCATTTTCCCTTCCTATATTTTTAATAACAAATTTGTACTTCTACTGCAGGCGGATACATTGCATTTTGAATATAGGAAGTGGACTCACTCAGTGCACGCAGACTGAGATGAACAACACCATCATGATGACCACAGTGACATAGTATCTTCACAGTCACTCAGTACAAGGATCAGAGATGATTTAATGGAATAAGTCAGGCCATTTCATGAGTGGCATAAAAGGTAAACAAGTAAACAACAACCACAGCAGACCTAAATGTCTGTGTAGCGGTGGAGTCAAGTGTAGCGGTGGTATGACTGTGGTAAATTGTAAAATGCTATGTTGCTGGATATGTGCTTTGTCCAACTCTTTCAAAAAATGTACGCTAAATGGAGGATGTGCAAAGGGTGCCATCACCGTGGGCTTCCTCTGTCCTGTTGGTGTTGTAGGTTAATGCTGGAAACAGACTAGAGTAGAGATAATGCATCCATGCCGCCTCGGAAAGTGTTCTTGTTGCACTACACCATTAACTTGTCCATTTTTTTCAACTTGGTTTCAATCTCAATATCCCTTTTGTTTTTGCATCTACAATTACAGGCTGGGCCTTACCCTGTGCTATACTTGGGAAAACAATTCACACTTACCTTACCAATGAATCTAAGTCTGCCAGGCAGGCAGTGGCGTCACCCAAGATTGATGGACGGAGCATCCATGGAAGGTAGGACCAAGAGGAATGCCGAGATTCAACTCACCATTTGACCAGGATAACACAGTAACAGTATCAACTTTCATCATCTTTTAAATAATTCGATTAATTTTTTTGTCTACAATCATTACAATAGTGTGTTCTTGATGTTATTACTATTATTATCATTAGGTGTGCTCTCTGTCTATAATTCATCCCTCAAGATATTTTAAAATTTTCTTTCCTATCTATAAAAGTAAGCCCAGTAACACTGAACACAAACTGTATGTAATTCGGGTCTCTCCTTATCATCATCATGCATGCATTTCCTTTTACTCCCTTAACATATTGATATGGATATGGTAGTGTACAAAAACTCTGTCGTTTGATGTTTGTCCATGCGTACTGTTTTTCTTTCTCAAACCTTTCCCCAAACCCCCCTTCCCAACCATTCAACAAACCCTAACCCTCTTCCCTCGGGCTGTGTGACTTATTGAGGTATGACTACATTAAATGTACACCAATAATTTATCACACGCTTGCTGGGGCGGATGTGGCAAAAGCAACAGTGCTTCAATTTCAAAGCAGGGCGGGGATCTTCTGCTGCTTGCCCACCCATGAGCAGTATATTTGTGAGGTAATTGTTTTACCAAAGGAACCAGCTAATACATCAGCATTAATTCCTGGCATTGATTGGATTAATGGATTTCATTTGTTGTCATCCTCCTACACAGCACTAACAGTTACGCTTGTGTGCAGTGTACTGTAGGTCTAGTCAAGTGACTCGAAACAACTAGAGTTTATAACTCTGTGTACTACTAGGCTATCCCCACCACCATCATGTTTTGTTGTATTTGGGCATATTATTGTTTGGCACTAAGTTCTGTACTGTACTTCATTCTACTACTCCTCAAAGAGTCACTCTCAGGCTACTGACTGTCTCATTTTCTTTTTTTGCAAATGCTGCTGCCAGTGTCTACTACTACTACTGCCACCACCACAACCATAGCATGTTAGGAAAGAAAACCATTATCACCATGCAGCCATCGCTGTACCTAAGTTAAACATCAAGCAAAGCTAAGAGAAGTTTGGGAGTGGCATAATTAATAATAGACATGTTTTCATTAATTAAACTTCACACACCCCTTTGAGTCCAGTTGCAGAGTGCCTAGAGTAGAAGAGACTGACAGTACTAGTAGGACAAGTCACTCAGTGAGGGGTGCTGCATCTATCTGTCTCTGTCTTACAACGTCATCCAATTATTAAAATCAAATACTGGCTGTGGGGTGCCCTGCACCAGCAAGGAAAGAAAGATACAGTGTGATGTAAAACAGTAACCCCACCCAGAAAACATTAACAACATCGTATGTAAACTTAAGTAGAAATATATTATTTAATACCCTAACAAAAATAAACTATGTAAAAAAAAATCCACACCTGACCCACCCCTCTCCCTAACCCCAACCAATGTCCGTAAAGAAAATGTCCAATTGTCCAAAAGAGAGAACCCAGCGCCCGATTCCCACCCACCCCAAGAATAATTAAAAAAGGGGCAATAATAACAGGGTCTAAGTTCGGCGGGCTTTTTTCAGGAGGACACAAACTTGCTCCTCCAGGCGGGCAACACGGCGCTTCAATGCACGGCAGTTGCATCCACGGGGGGCACTGATGGAGGCGGGCGGCTGCCAGACGGTGGTGCCGTACCACTGGAGGCGTGGCTGGGGCCCGGGGCATTGGAGGAGGCTGCAGCTGCTGCCGCCTCCTCCTCCTCCTCCTCCTCTTCCAGGACCACCAGCCAACGATATTTGGTCTGTATGGCCTCCAGTTTCCGGCGCCGGGCCTTGGCTGCCAACTCCTTCCGGTCAGGTTTCTTTTGAAAGCAGTAGCTATATAAGAAGAAGAAAAAACAAGACTATTGAAAAATATACTCTTGGCAAAGCAGTAAGACAAATATTTCTGCACATAGTGTCATGGTAGCACTAGAAAGCACAGTACATAACATTTGTGGTATGTACCATCTATCCTCCCACTGTCTTGGACTTTAACATTTGTGGGAGTTTCAGGCATTCAACCAACTATGCATCTGGTTCCTATCAGCCACCTATGCATGCTGCATGCATCCCACGAATCCTTCTCTGCCAGTCATAAATCTTAAATCTCGCCCGTCCTTCTTCCTTCCACTCTTCTTTCCCTTTTCGTTCAACCCATCCATCAAGGTCATCTGATCTGACTTTTAGTCTTCTCCATAAAACTTTCACAGCTGAGTTGAAATCAGATAGAAGAGGCCATTCGTTACTCAACACTCCCGCCACTAATGCTTTTACTAATGCTAAGTAAAGGGTGTCTTCAACTTCTTACTTAGTAAGTCAACTGTACAGTATTATACAGTACACCCTTGCAGTGAGTGTAATGTCAATAAGTAAGGATTAGGAATCTAACTTACTACCGTCCGCCACTGCTGCTGGCTCACCCCCTGCAGCTCTTCCTGCAACTGCCGCCTCCTCCTCTCCTCTGTCAGCAGCCGCATCGCCTTCGCCGCTGGCCCCGGCACTGGTGCTTGGTAGTGCGCCTTGAAAAAACATTACACATTTTTTAGGTGTCATATCTACCTCCCCCTTTTTTTCACTGGCAAGATTGAAAAATGAGTTAATAGTAATACATACATATACAACATACATCACTAGTACAAATCAGGTAGTAGTAGAGTAGACACTAGTAGTTATATGGTCCCTAGGGTCATTCTAGTCTTTGCTTAGTTAGCCTGAGCCATGCTACCATTTTACCTTTGTGTCTTTTATTTTAGCACACACGTCGTTACCTCGCAGCTTGTTGTATAAAGAGTGACGCCTTTGAGCCCACATGAGCTCATACTGCTAATGTCTAAGCGCTGCGTACAAGGTCAAACAAAACAAGCCACTTTGTTTTGGAGTTCTGGTGTTAGTCCATATTGCTTATCCAAAATGCTACACTTTTTGCCATGACTGAGAAATGCTTGCAATATACTAGCGCGCACCATTTTTCTCCTAACAGGTGGAAGATTCCCTTCTACGAACCAGAGCTTTGCAGAGCTTATGATGTAACCAGTACTAGCTTCTTCTAAGATGAGGGGTCCACAGAATTCACTCAGAGATCTTCATTTATAATTTTATATAACTTATATTCCTATTCCTACAAAGGGGATGGTGGTGCTTCCACCACTGTTCACTTATTACCAATCATGATTTCACATTTATTTTTCTTTGTTCTATGGACTTGTAGTTGTTGTAAGTGTAACTAAGTGTAACAATGTTTATAGTTTTAATCTTATGCATTTTGCTGTTGGTGCTGCATTATAGAACAATGTACAGAGCTTGTCAGTTGCAAATACAGTTTTTGAACTTACATAGACTCGGTGGTATTTGGTGTGGATGGACTTACACGAGTGAGCGAGCGCAAGGAAGGGTGTGCAAACTGTGCATGTGCATTGCTTCCATGACTGAGAGGTCGGGAGTGTTATGTTCTGGGTTGTCTACTCATTGGGTATCTTGGGGGGGTTCGGAGAGCTAATTGTAATGAAACACTATTATAACTAGTTGGGCAGGGGATAGTGGTGGATTCTGTTCTGATTGAGGTGTCAGTGTGAGGAAGGTCCAACCTCCCATCATCAACATCCTATTTTCTTGTGCAATGTTCTGTATGTGGAAAATCCTTACAACATTAGTAGTAGTATGTCCTATCCTATCAAAATAGTAAAATCTGGTTGGGCATTTTGTTGGTGGGAATTTTCGAAAAACATCAAGATTAATAAAGCCTCAAAGATTAAGAAGAATACAAGGAGTACAAGAGGACAACCCAAAGGACTGGACTCATCAATGGCTAGAGCTACTGTTGAATCTGAGTTTTAAAACCTTTTAAATAAAGAGTGACCAACTGGGCATGCTTAGCTACGGACAGACTAATAGTAGTAGTACAGAGAGTCATATCAGAGGCAGTTAGAGGCAGGGATAACAAGAATCTACAAACAGATAGTCTAGATCGAACGGTAATTGTTGGTAAAAAATAGCATTAGGAAACGGAAACAATAGTTTGGAAAAAAAAATACGGTGCAGTAAAAGTTAGTGAATATGAATTAATATTAAAAACAGGAAGACTTACTGGGGCCAGCAGAAGAGCCCTCGTTCTGGTCCTCCTGTCCGACTGGAACTGCTCCCACCGACTCTGCCCCCGTCTTCTTGCCCCTGGGTGCTGATCATGAAAGATATAAGAAAGAAAGAGACAAACATTGATGATTGGAGTGAAACAAATAAAATATTTTTATAAGACTGTCAAAAAAACATTTGTGTAAACAACAATTGCAATAAAATTGACCTATCTAATCTGGTCGACAAGTAGTATCTGGGGATTCGCGGACCGACTAGTTATTATTTATCTTCACTAATCCAGTGTTCCATTCTGATTCCAGAATACTAACTAAGCCTAAGTAGTACGTACCACCTGACCTAGCCCACTATTCCAGGCATGCCAATTGTACATTAAGTAAGCATTTCCACTTCTTTTAGTCCTCAAAAATGCATAAATGGAGGACATATGCCTATATTTTTGCATACACAAAATTGTTGGTTGGTTGATGCAGATGTTCTGATAGTGCTAAGCCTATTACCACTCACTGAACAAGCTACAAAAGGTTCTACTAAGGACTGATGTAAGCACTAGCAGCACTCAGCAGCACGTGACGTAATAGAGGGGGCAATGCAGACCACAAAAAAATTACAAACTTATAATAAGTAACTAAACCTAAGTATCAATCCACCCCTATCTCTTAGTGACAGGACAAAGGAAGGACTAGAGTCACTCTAGCATTACCTAACTTAAGTTTTCTAAAATAAACTCTTACATAATCACGCAAAATAAACACAAACGCAAAGTTGCAAATAACAAGATTAGTAGCGCAGAGCACCTGTGTCATAACAATCACAGAAGACTTTTAAACATAAATTACCTGTAATGTATGTAAGCAGCAGCATTCTAGCTGGTCGGAAAAAAAATATATTCGCAATATATAACACAGAGCAGAAGAACAGACACAATGTAGTAATAATTAAATAGCTACTCACCAAGACCCGGGACCTCCACTCCTAGCAGGTCCAGCAGGTCCTGCTCCCGGTCCAGGATATCGGACCACCTGTGCGTCAGCTGGTTCTGGCTGCAGCAGACACCGGAGCAGCGAAACACTGCCTGGCGCACCTTTCCCACCACTGCCGATGCTCCCGGAGCCCGTACCCGGACCCAGGCCTGCCGCCTGCTGCCAGGGTTAAGGGGAGGTGGCGCTGCACAAAAAAAACCAGTGCGGCCAACTCCACCTCCCCAAATAAGGCCCATGCCTGCACCCCTTGTGGGTGCCGCCTTCCGCAAGGAAGGCGGTCGCGGCTCAGGCTGTGATGCCCCCTGTGGCCCTTTGCCATGGTTCTGGGGTAGGCGGGTGGAAAAGAAAAGGCAAAAATTAAAAAAATAGGTAAAAGAAATGAAAAAAGCTGGTAATAGAAAAAGAGTGAAAAAGTAGTTAAAAACACACAAAAAGTAGACAAAAACAAAAAATATAGAATAAGGAAAATTAGAGAGAGAGATAATAAATAAAAAAGATCAAAAAAAAGTTTGCAGAAACAAAGGATTGAAAAGATAGAGGGAGGATTGAAAAGCAGGCCCCAGAACCATAGCATAGAGTGAAAAACAAGATGGCCACGCCCATTGCGACTGCATGGGCAAGTTCGCAGGATATTTTCCCCCAGAGCACGCAAAAAGCATCGCGAACACGCAATACGCATTCCCGAACAGGAAATACCTATTGCGCACAAGCGCGAGCATGCATTGCGTGACCCAGAACAGGAAATAGCATCGCGAGAGGGCGGGACAAGTGAAAACAAGATGGTTGCACCCATTAGCAACCGCATGGGCAAGTTGGCAACACATTTCCAACGCGATCACGCAAAAAACATCGCAAACAGGCAGGACAAAAACTTCCGTGTGTATTGTCATCCAAAGTCCAGAATGTAATTTTTCAGGCACTACTGTTGTACTGGTTCAGTTGGACTTGTAGTTGTGACTCATATATGATATACATAGTTACTTTATACAAATTCACAGCTCTTTGTAGGTGATCCTTATACTCCATTTCGGGTTCCTAGTGAACATCACCTTAGCATATTGCATGAGTGTGCTTTTGTCACTCTATATTGAACCAGCATAAACCAGCTTATTTACAGACATTCTGCTGTGTTAGGAGATACTTTCACCCTCCTTACAGACTGTTGTAATAGCATTCGACATCAGCTGACCATCACTCTGCTTGCATGCCACTGTACACCTCACCCCCTCTAGAGTTGTAGATTCTGAATATTTTCAGTTCATATGGTAGGGAGAATATACATATTTGGTGATAATTGAGACATTGTAAAGATAGTATTGTTTGTGTTTCTTGCTTTAATGTTTAAATACTTTAAGGCCATGCACAGGAACAACTTACCTTGTGGTAGGAAAGCATGCATCTATTTCACCTCCACATTTGTCCTTTGCCATTTGCCAGGCACAGTAATTTTGTATTTACTATCTGTAGTGACATATGGATTTGATGGATATAAAATGTGGGTCTTACCTACATATATATTGCCCCCTACACTCAGTTTACTATACACTCTGGGTAGTGAATTGTGCTAAGATAATACTCCTACCCACCCAATACAATGGGAATGCTTGCTTAAATGGTGATGGACAACAACAATCTCCATGGTTGCCACAGACAGTAGATATTAGTTGTGCTTCTGCTGGTAGATATGCCAGTAAATGTCTCCAGCTCTTATTGCGCCTATTTTGTACCTGTGCTAATTTTTCAGCGCTAAGCTTTTTGCGCTACTTCGCAACACTTTACGTGACTCTTGTAAATACTTGTGCCTACAGGGTTTTGGTGTTTTTTGCATGGGGAACATCCTGAAACACTCACTCTGCATACATTAAATTGACTTTGGTGCAGAGAGACACTACACCATTTGTGCGTCACACTAACTTTAAAATATGGCGCAAATGCTTACTTGCTCCTATCTGAAAATGTGTGTGAGGTTTTGCGCCACTTTCCATCACACCAGCGACTGCTCAAACTCTTTGAAAATCTGCCCCAAATGTTTAAATATTTAAACTATGTAATGTCAATCTATTTAATGAAGTGATGAATGTAGGTTTCTATTTTTATTTTCAGACATCATTATCTAGATATCTACCCAGAATTACCATACCAACAAAAACTCAGATAAGAAAGAAGAAACAAATAGAGCTTCTCCTTAGAATTAAGAAACAGAAGGGGGGAAATGCAGAACAGATGGTGAAAGACAAAACGCTTGCTGATAAGAGGACCAAAACATTTCTTAAAATTGTTTGTGCACAAAGTGCAAAAAGAAGTAAAGAAAAAAAAACTATAATACCGATTCCATACCACAAAAAGTCTCTGATGTAAAAAGTGACTTTAAATGGAAGGCAGAAGCAGTGCATTGGAATCAGAACTCGGATGTTCACAATTTGTTAGCATCTATGAAAATGTATAAAAGAAGAACACAAGCAATCAGACTGAAGGAATATTTTTAAGGTGTAGTTGATACAGCGTTTGCTCTGAAGACAAAACTATTTATCTTGGTTTTAAACAGAATGAAGACACTTGGCAAAATAGTGTTGTCTATGAGGAGACAGAGACAAAAGAAAATACTTATTAATAGAAGAAATGTTTTTAGTGGTGAATTCATACATACTTCTAGTACTGAGCCTTTTTTTTTAATGAAGAAGGCTATTTCCAAGATTTTGTTTGTACTATTGATCATCAATTAATTAATTTATTGAGAAATTATCTCCGTATGTTTGCTTCCAGAAGTTTAAAACAGAAAATAAATACTTTGCAAGGATTAGATCCATGCAAAGTAAGAAAGCATATTAATTTGCAAGGACACTCACTAGCTTGTCTGTCAAAAATGTGTGTCAATGTAGTTGTCATAATTTTAGAATGTTAGGTGTACACCATTCAATATTATGATGTAAACACTCCTGCTCTATTTTGCATAGCAGTGTAGTAGAAGTAGAAAAGGTGTGTGATGATTTTGAATTTGTTTTTTTGGACCAGAACAGGAGTGTAACGAAAATGAAGAGCTGGCAACAACAGGAGTTGTGGAGCAGAAATTATGTATTGTGTTTCTAATTTTGTAAAATAGATTAGAAATGTAATACAGTTTCTTTAGAGCAACTAAACTGTGTTTGTATATGTTGTTGATGCACTCACTACAAATATCAAACCTGTAACCTTGATTAGTACATTTAAACTGAAAAGGGGAATAATAAAAAGTTGCAAGAATTTGCTGTTTATTCATATGTAGAAGGACAATTTGACTTGTCCACCCAACAAGTTATATGTGAGTACTGCTACATTAAGTTAGGGGAAAACAAAAAGACTGCTAAAGCAGTACACAACAACTTAGAAATAGTACCTGTTCCAGAAGTACTTAAAGATTTGAATGTTTATGAATCCATATTAATACGGTCTAAACACCTATTTCAAGCTATAGTTTGCATGGAGCCAAAGACAGGGAAATTACCTTCAACAAGAAAGGTCTCAAAGCTAGAGTTTTATACTTGCCATAAGATGTTAAGGAACATATTGAAACTATAGGGGTACAGAGAACTTTGCAAGAGGGACTTTTAATTCAAGCAAATGGTGTTCCGACCAAGAGTTAAAAAATATGGCAAGAGTTATTTGATATAGGCAAAGTTAAAATCTTCACATCTGGTACAAAATAACATATATTATAAAAATGCAGAAAAATATCAAACATCTGGAGATCAATACATCATCATCAAAAGATCAGATAGAGAAAGTGTATTGATGCAGAGTAGAAGAAATTTGTGAACATTACAGCATCCATCCCCTACATTCAAAAGACATTGATGGTGATTCTATTAATCTATATCAACTAAAAGAAGCAAAAGGAACTTCCTTAGGTGAATGGGAAAAAGTTTAAAATCTCAATGTATCCCTCATCTATTTCCTACTGGAGTAGGCCATAGGTTTGATGATCGGTCAGTATAAATCCCTGATTTACTAGACTTCATTCAGAGGCTTCTAGATTTCATCTATGTATCCCTTATATTCTATTATTTGAAAGTGATTTGTCTTCATTGTCTTATTCTGTAAACCACATTTTGAAAACAGGTGTAAATCTGAAAAATCTATCTGCAAGAGAATTTGTTAAGAAAAATAATGGAGAAGATTAACAACTATAATACAAATTGTTTAATCTCATGGCATGTCACCGTGGGACCAATGAATATTGGTATCATCGTCATGGTGAACTAAAATGCATGTTGAGAAATTTAAGAGCACTTACATGGTTTCTAACACTCAGTTAAGCTGAGTATGCATGGGATGACCTGCTTCAATTCTTGCGAGAGGCAAATTCATTCATAAAATACATCGATCTAAAGACACCAGGAGAACTCTGCTCATTGGACCCTGCAAATGTTTGTAGATATTTTAACCACAGATTTCAAGCCATGATGGCTTTTTTCTGCAACAATAGTAATCCACCTCTCAGTGAAGTTACTGATTTATTTTGGTGCAAAGAATACCAAGCCAGAGAGATCCACATATTCACATGCTGTTATGGGTAAAAGATGCTTCAAAGTTGGGAACAGATGCTGATGAGTCTGTATTGAAATTTCATAGAGCAATATGTCACTTGCATCATCTCAAAGGAGAGTGATGGCAAAACGTTAAGACAACAAGTTCTATGATTTCAAAATCATAGATGTGGGAAATACTGTGGTAGTCAATATATTGAAAGGAAGATTTTATACAAGATGTCGTTTTGGATTTCCATGACCTGTGATCGCAGAAGGAAGAGTTAACAGCATTTTGTCTGCAGTTAGACACACTGTCCCATGGAAGTCACCAAAGAACACATACAACCTCCGAAGAACAGAAGCCTCAAAATACATCAATGACTACAATCCTGTGATTTTGAAGATGTGGAATGCAAATATGGATCTACAGTTTGTTGCAGATAATTCAGTTGCTGTTGCTCTGTATGTCATCTCATATACAAAAGTTAGAAAAAACCGAGATGAAGGCAATGTGGGAAGAGATTTCAGCTAAAAAGACTCATACAAAGAAATTGTACAGTTTTAGTTGGAAAATGCTTTCTCACAGAGACTTAAGCTCTTATGAATGTGCAGACCGGTTAAGCTCAGCTAGTTTTGTTTTCTAAATCTAGAATCATTCTGTGGGTGATTTTAGGGATTGCTAATAGTCGTAATAGAATACTGGAGTGTTTTCCAGAATGTGAGCCACACTGTACGGCTATTCTGAAGAATAACATGGTGGGTATGAACTATCCAAGAAGGAGTCCTCATCTAGAAAAGATGTGTCTGTCTGAAATACTTCAACATTATACATACAGAAATAATGTCAGTGAAAACATAGAAGAAGGAAAATTTGCTGTTGATGGCGGTGAAGGATGTCTGGCCAGATATAACAAAGGAAATGTAATCAACCATTGAAAGCTAAGTTGCCAAACTCCAGACAAAGGAGAGTTTTTCTATTTACCCCTGCTGCATTTCTTCAAGCCATGCGAAGTGAAAGTGAGCTACTTGGAAAATTTAACTGTTATGAAGACTCATTCAATTTCGTTAAAAACACAATTGAGTGCACTGTTTTTCCAGAGTATCTTCAAATGTGAGAGATGAGATTGAACAAGAAGAGACAATTGCTACTGAGATAGCTAGAGGCAGTTCTCAGAGCAGTCAGTGTTCAGTACCTGGAAGACAAAACCCTCTTGGACAGCCAATCATTCAAAATTAATCTGCAATAGCTATGAATGAGAGGGAGAATGCAATGCAGCAAGTAAAACAGGAAACTGTGGATGTGGATCAACTAATACAGCTATTGAATACAGATCAGAAATATAATAAATATTTGAAGACTTAAAAGGTGAATTAGAAAATGGATTTCTGCATGAAAAAAAGAGTGGCCATGTTCTATTATAAACCAGTTCTATTATACATAAGTGGGCACGCTTGAACTGTAAAAAGATTCTTGATTAAAGTACTGACAAGTTATCAACAGAAGACAACAGATTCCAATGTGTCATGTGTAGTTACTGCACCAACAGGCTTAGCTGTACATAATATTAAAGGAGTTACTCTTCATCGACTATTAATTCTGCCTGCTGAACATGACGACAAATTACACTACAACAAATTATCTGGTGATACTTGTCATGAAGTGGCAAAAGTATTAAAGAAATTAAAGCTACTAATTATTGATGAAGTCATCATTGTATCTAACCTAATGCTAGCTTTTATACATTTAAGAATGCAGCAAATATTAAAAACTAACTATGACATGCTTTTTGAAGGGAAACACTCAATAGTCTTTGGAGACCTGCTACAACTACCTCCATTCAAAGGACTACCTGTCTTCAAGACACTACTACATAATGATACAATGAATTCATTAGGAAGTATTGGAAATGTAAACATTTGGGAAAGCTTTCAATATGAAGAGTCAATTCAAAAGATGCAACACGCATCAGATATGTATTATGGAGATAGACTAAAGAACATAAGAGTGGGAGTCATCAAAAAAGAGGGGAAAAAAGTATTAGAAACCCGTCTCATCAAAAACCTATTTCCAAGTAATGTTTCAGCTGCAGAAGTAATGTATTTTTTTAAGGAAGAGACATCTATTGTTTGTTTGATGCCAACTCTTGAGGAGTGTAGTAAATTCAATGAACAGTTATTGCAACTGGAAAAAGAAGAGATCATCGAAATTACATCAAATGATAAAATGGAACATCAAGAAGTTACAGTGCTACTAACAGAAAAACTGCAATCAAAATTAAAGAGTTTCGAAAAGCCTGTGTCAAAAACTGCAGGATTAGAAAAACATTTACATATCTGTAAAAACTGTCCTGTAATATTACGTCATCATTTCAGTGTTGAAGTAGGGCTAGTGAATGGCATAATGGGCAAAGTTATGAAATTTAATAATTATCCAAACAGAAATGAAGTGGAATATTAGCCTTAAAATTTGATGATGTTGATAAAGTTAAGCAGATTGGTGGATGTGTTGTATCTACTCATGAAAGACTTGTATTTGCAGTGAAAACAGTTCACAGTGTCTTGGGCATATGAAGTCACTATCCACAAATCACGAGTTTTAAGTGGGGATACAGCTGTTGTTAATATTGGTTGTAGTGTATTTAAAGAACAAATGCCATATGTAGCTTTGTCATGATTTAGAACATTGTCTGGTTTATTTCTGATTGATTTTAATGAGAAAAAAGTAAATGCTGATGTGAGCTGTGTGAAGAAGTTTAATCAGTTAAGATCTCAATATGCTCCCTGTTTAGGCCAGTATCCTGTGTTTGAAAACCAATAATGTGTCCAAAGTGGAAAATATTAAAACAGTCTACAAGGGCTGAACAGATAGAAGAAAAAAAAGAAAAACAACAGGGACCTAAGAATAGAAAACTACAGCACAATAAGGAAATAGTAGAGAATTACTTTGATAATAAACCTGGAGTGAACTGTTATGCAAATGTAGTGTTAAATTGACTATACCATTTACCTCATTTTACAAATTCTATAAAAGAAATCGTAGATAAAAAATGTCTTCACAACTATGTAGTTTACTTGAAGAATAAGAAGTGACAGAAGCATTATACATTATTGTACTGGAATAAGAAAACGTACAGATGGCTGTACTGGATCAGTAGTGTTTTCTCAAAATCTTCAGCAAGATGCACAATAATTGTAATGGTAATGTGAGGCCTATTAGAGGAAGAATATATGAATATCAATGAATTATTTGGTTAGACTTATAAATGGAACCATAACTGTGAAGATTGTGAATTTAAGTCTAGCACTGAAATCAATTCAGAACGATTCCTCTACTTGACATTACCAGCTTGTAAAGCTGTGCCCTTTGAAAATGTAACTAAAAACACCCATCAAGATATGACCTGCCCAAACTGCAGGTCAGAACTGATGTCAACATTGTCTCTACAAAGGTATGGAAAATATGTTATTATCATGCTACAACGATGCAGAGTGGATGGTACTAAATTAGGACCTGAAATTACAAACTTTGTAGTTGGACAATTTTTCGATTTCAAAAAGAACTTTCAGAACTATTGCAATTATATTTCATGAAGGACTTAATACAACGTCTGGACACTACACAATATATTTAAGATGCCAAGCAGGATGGAGAGAGTGAAATGACATACAAGTGAAATTCAAATCAAGACTACCCGAAGAGTTACCAAATTCATATCTGCTATTTCTAGAACTGAAGTTCTAAGGAGAATTTAGGATAACAAAATGTGGCATTGCGTTGACATATATGTGGATTATGTGTTTCTGAGACATTATTCAACCCATTAGGTGTATTGTCTATAACAAGCTGTTAGAAACGAAAGATTCTTTTTAACTACAGGAAAGGAATTTATGAAACATTTGTGGACTACATTCTGTTACTACAGATAAAAACTAAATGGAGGTACAATAATGCCAGTAGCTTTAAGGTGCATCTAAGAAGTCTCTTCACCACTAAAACAAATGCCTCCTTTTGTTTCTGCTACAGTAACTTGTACATAGTACTGTGCGTTATGTTTATGTAAATGGACCGAGAACATTTTAGACGACATTTGGCCTAACAGGGATGATGTTCACAAAAGGATATGCAAAAATGAAGACTGCTTCATAATTGTTGGACATTTTGTACCAGATATAAAAATATCGGAAACAGTTTTAACATATAGTAGCTTTCATCAAGGTAGTAACCTATCAGCAACTTGTGGTGAGGGGAATGCACAGTATGACATATTTGTAATGATGTACTGTGCACATTTGTTTTTTTAACAATCCACACTGTTGAAAGTGAAGAAGTATGAACTCTGAAAACAGGAAAAAACTGTAAATCATTAGTCTATGTTGAATTAAAGTTGTGGAGATCAAATCTTGTGTGTTGTTTTGGTTGCCTAATGTTTAAAATGAAATCCTAATACATTTTTTCTGTTTATATTTTTTTCACAGTGGTTGGAGATCGGGATATATTACGTATGTCAAATCACAAATCTATTGATGGATTCATCGAGTCCTACTCATATGCTCATCCCATCTCCCAGGCAGTACAGTTCCACTCATGCAATCTCTCAACCACTACCTAGGCAGTCCTCAAATGACTCAGGTTCTGCACTTGCATTTATCCAACCTCCCAGCCACTAATCAGGCACTCATCCAATCACCTAGGTAGTACCCATGGAGTCATGCCTTCACTCATACACTACTAATGCAGTTATTGAATTACCTAGGTACTACACTTGCACTCTTTCATTCATCCAGGCACTGTACTTGCACTCATCCATTCAGCCAGGCACTGCACTTTCAGTCATCCAATCACCCAGTCAGTACCCATGGAGTCATCCATTCACTCAAGCACTACCCATGTAGTCATGCAATCACCCAAGCATTACACTTGTACTCATTCATTCACCCAGGCATAGCACTTGCACTCATTCATTCACTCAGGCACTACACTTGCACTGATCCATTCACCCAGGCACTACGCTTACACTTATCCATTTATCCTGGCGCTGCACTTGCACTCATCCAATTATCTAGGCACTATACTTGCACTCATACAATCACTCAATCACTACCCATTCAGTTATGGAATTAACCAGGCACTGTGTGTGTACTCATTCATTCACCCAGGCACTGCACTTGCAATCATTCCTTCCTCCAGGCAATACACTTGCACTGATGCATTCACCCAAGCACTGCACTTGTACTCATTCATTCAGACAGGCACTGCACTTGCACTCATTCATTCACCCAGGCACTGCACATGCACTCGCCCTTTCACCCAGGCATTCTCCATGCACTTGTCTATTCATTCAGGCACTACCCATGCAGTCATGCAATCATACCGGCACTGCACTTGCACTCATACAATTACACAGGCACTACCCATGCACTCAACCTGGCACAACAGTTTTAGTCATCCATTCAATCATGCACTACACTTGCACTCAATATGTCTCCCAGACAATACCAAGGCACTCATCCAATCATCCTGGCACAACCCATGCACTCATCCAAAATCCCTGACACTACTGATGCACTCATCCAATCACCCTGGCATGACCCATGCACTCATCTAATCACCCAGTTGCTCTAATGAATTCACACAGGCAATACACTTGCACTTATCCATTTACCCCGGCACTACACTTGCAATTATCCATTCACCCAGGCACTGCAGTTGCACTCATCCAATTATCCAGGCACTGCACTTGCACTCATCCAGTCTCTCAGACACTACTCAGGCACTTATCCAGCCACCCAGGCGGTAGCCATGGAGTCATCCAGACAGTCAGGCACTACCCATGCAGACATGGAATCACCCAGGCACTGCACTTGTACTCATCCATTCACCCAGGCACTTCACTTGCAATCATTACTTCCCCAAGCACTACACTTGCACTGATGCATTCACCCAGGTACTGCACATGTACTCATTCATTCACCCAGGCACTGCACTTGCACTCGTTCATTCACCCATGCACTTCACTTTCACTCACCCATCCACCCAGGCACTACACTTGCACTTATTGATTCATCCAGGCATTACCCATGCACACATCTATTCACTCAACCTCTACCCATGCAGTCATGCAATCATCCAGGCACTGCACTTGCACTCATAAATCACACTACTTATGCACTCAATCAGGTACTATAGCTGTAGTCATCCATTCACCCAGGCATTTATCTTGCACTCATTATGTCACACAGTCAATACCAAGGCACTCTTCCAATCATCCTGGCACAACCCATGCACTCATACAAATACCCTGACACTACTCATGAACTCATCCAATCACCCAGGCATGACCCATGCACTCACCCAATCACTCAGGCACTATGGTTGCACTCATGCATTCACCCAGGCACTACACTTGTATTTATCCATTCACCCAGGCACTGCATAGTCACTCATCCAATTATGGGGACACTGCACTTGCACTCATCCAGTCTCCCAGACACTACCCAGGCACTTATACAGACACCCAGGCAGTAGCCATGGAGTCATTCATACACTTAGGCACTACCTATGTAGTCATGCAATCACCCAGGCACTGCACTTGTACTCATTCATTCAACAGGCACTGTATCTGCTTTCATGCATTCACCCATGCACTACATTTGGACTCATCAATCCACTCAGGCACTACACTTGCGCTTATCCATTAACCCAGATACTGCACTTACACGTATCCAATGATCCAGGTACTGTACTTGTACACATGCAATCATCCAGCCACTGCACTTGCACTCATACAATCACTCACACAGTACCTAGTCACTCACTGAATCACTCAAACACTACTCATGCACTCATCTAATCACCCAGCCACTCCCCATTCACTCATCCAATGACCTAGGCACTCGTCATGTACTCATTGATTCCACCAGGCACAACACATGCAGGCATCGAATCAAGCATTCACTAACCATATAGTCATTCAATCACCCATGCACTACAAATGCACTCATCCAATCACATATACACTCCACATGCACTCATCAGGTCACCTAGGCACTGCAAATGCACTGATCCAATCACCAAGGCACTCCACATGCACACTCCACATGCACTCATCCAATCACCCAGTCACTCAACATGCAGTTACCCAACCACTCATGCACTCATTTAATCATTCATGCCCCACTGATGCACTGAGCCCATCGTGCATGCACAATTATGTACTCATTCAATAATGCATACACAACTCATGCAATCATTCAATCATGCATGCACCACTCATGCACTCATTCAGTAATCCATGCACCACTCATACACTCATTTAGACAAACATGCACCACTCATACAGTCATTCAGTCGTCAATGAACTACTCATGCACACATTCAATCACCATATACATGTTCATATACTGATTGATTCAGCTTATCTTTTTTTAGCTGAATAGATATTTTTCTTTGGAGGTTGTTTGTGGATTTTCAAGTTTATTTTTTTTCTTGCTGGAAACAAAAATGGCAACTGTGAATGCAAAAACTTCAACATACAGTCAAAAATTTAGAAAAATTAAGAAGGACAAAAATCAACATTTGTGATTATTTGCAGCATTGCGATGGGCTGTTATAAACTGCTCTCCAGCACTCACTACAACTCCACAATCCATGCAGTAGGATGCCATGCAGGGAAACTCTGGAGTAAAATCTTGAAGTTGAGATTGGACCTCTGAAGGGACTCTCTGCTCGGGTGATGTTGCGGCTGCTATTGAAGTTGAGAGTCCTTCAGCCTCGCATTCCCTTTTTGCTGCTTTTAGATGATTGCCAAGGTATGTTTTCAGTTTGTAAAGCATGGATGTAGTCCCACAAGAATATTTCCTATTTGTACCCCTTGACAACGTCTTGTCACATATTGTGCATTGCACAAATTTGACAACAGTTTTTCTCCCGACGGAATCCTGAACAAATCCTCGGCAGTGCTTTATTTCTTCTGGGGAGGCCGCTCATATCCAGAGTCACTAGAATCCACTTCTTCGACTTCCTGGTTCCTGGTCTACCTGCTGTTCCACTTGATCTCCCTCTTCTGGCTGAGTTGCCATTCTTGCACAAATATGCAAAAAAAACACTCCAACCAATGCTAGTGAGCTGCTCACAATGAACTTCTCTTAAAAAATGTTCAAGATAGATAAACTGGCATGTTCTTCCTATCCTTATTGTAGAAAAGTGTTTCATCCAATCACATTCCATTATTTCCCGGTAACATGGTCTGTGCAATGATCAGCATCTTTGCGATGTCTGGAAATTGTACAGAATAATATTTTATTTGAAAATAAGTACTCAAAAATAATTGTTAATCGATTTTAAACCCCAATTGTAGATCATACAATGTAATATGTATAAATATGTGTTATACACTTTCCCAAAAACTCGCATTCATCACAGTTACTGAACTCGCATTCATCACAGTTACTGACATCATTGCGACTTCTGGCTTCGACGTGATCACGCAAAACACCAAGTAAAAGGCTTGAAAAAATTCTTCCAAAAGTTAGTTTTAAAGAGTATTTCCATAAACAACTTGTGTCAGATAACAATTAAAATATGTAATAAGAATGTGTCTGCAAGTTTTTAAAAAAACACCTGCACTTCACAACTACCAATGATGACGCGGTCCACAGAGGTGTGAGATGTCATCAATGATGTCACTGACCATGTCATGAGTGATGTATTATGTAAGGTCATAAGAAGTGCATTGCAGGGGCGCGAGTAATAGTTATCTCAGCTAACTATAACTGCTGAATTTCACTGTTTTTTTGCGAGTAAAACTTGAGCCTAACTATAACGTTCCTGTAACCTTTGTTTTTTCTGTGAATTTCTATGTTTTTTTTATTACATTTTCTAACTATAACTTCCCTGTAACCTTTGGTTTTATAAGTAAAAATATATATATGTATTGAACCTCTCATTGGTCTCATTGTCTGTAAAACTTATCGTCATTGAAAGAAAATGAATGTGAAACCATTTCAAAAACAGGAATGATTTAATGATTATTACAACTATTCATATTATATTGTATGGTAGGTGGACTGGTGCAGGAACAAGTTGTGTCTATAGATTTTTTCAACAGTATACCAAGATGATATGATAAATGGAAATGTGATAAATGTAAGACAACAAAGTGTTCTATGTGTTAGTGCATGGCATATGTGTTAACAACAAATATATAAACATAATGATGTTACTAACAATTACGTTTATTTACATAGCAAAATGTCTCAGAATCATCAAATATTTCAAATACTGCCACAAACATGCATTTAGGCCCAGATTGTTTTGTATAATGTATAGGTTACTCCATCACAAACGTGCAACGTATTCAGTCAACCATAGGACAAGTGGTATTTGTAATTTGGCAGATGCTTTATCAGGCACATTTTGGACAGACTCACCGATACACAATCAGGCATTTTTTTATAATAAATATTTCTAATTAATAGGAAATGGAGTAATGATGAGATTGGCATAGCAACACAGCATTAAAAGTAATGCAATGAATTGTCCATAATGGATAATACCGGTGAATAAAACTGGACATATTGGCAAACCACTTTTCTCTTTTGCTTTTAAGCATTCTCCCAAGCTAGTGAAAAAGACCTTGGCCAAGAAGGTGAGAAATAAGACTTTTGTTAGGAGTCAGAAGGCAGTGGAACAGAAATTGAGTGACCCAGAGGCACAGAGGTTGATGGGGCTGGAGAGAAGGCTGTTGCAAAATCATACTTCTACATGTGACCAGCACCAAGTGGTAGTAGATGCCATACCAACTCCTGAACTTCTTACATAATCCAACATCAGTGATATCATCACCCTCCCTCCTGCTCCCTCCTAGGTACACCAACTCCCAGCCCCTGAAATGGCTAGGGTCCCAGGCACCTCAGCTCCGGTCCACCCTGCAGTGATATCTTGAGAAGCTCTTGATTTCTTAAGAAACCTCTCAGTAGGGTGGACTGAACTTTATTGTACCATCCAGGGGTCACATTATCAACTTACACAGTTATTAGTTTTCCAGGATGAAATACACAGTGCAGTGTGTGCAATACAGAGTAGCATGTCCCACATCAGAAACCCCTCAGCCATAGCTGCTTCAACTTCCACAACAGACACACACTTACCCTCACAATGGACACTCCCTTCCACAAAAGCAACACTCTTCCAACCAACCTCTCCCTCCCAATCTCCTGTACACCCTCTCCACCTACCCTTACTCCTCCCTCCCAGACCAAACCTCCTACTCCCAAACCCCTTATAAAGGGCACCCATCTCATCGCCCCAATAATTATTTGAGGTGCCTGGCCTTCCGCCAGATGGTGGAAGGTGACACGCACCTTTAGGAGAAGAACTTAATAGTACTAGCCATGGACATAGAGGGAACAATTATGTAGCTGTGATGCTACTTCAAAGGGAAACTGTTATAATATATGTTTTAATAATAATTTGAGTTCGAAAAATTGATGTCTACTCATGTGAGAGAGTTGTCTCATATTATAATGAATACTTTTATATGACAACATATTTTGTGTTTATGTTTTTTACATACACAATGTACATGTTTTTTGGTTTCTGTTACAGTAACAGGTAATACATATGAGTTTTGGAGATGATGTTAACATGATAAATGTAGATGTATCCTTTTACATACATTGAAAGCTCATTGGATGTTGATTATAATTTATAACAAATGAATTTCTCAGATTAATATTATACATGTAGCTAAAAGATAAATCAAGAAATGTAGGCGAAATATAGAGAAAACACATGTTAATTTACAACTAAAATATGAGCTCACTATGACATACACATCTAAGTGTAAGTGTCATCCAAATATTTTATGTAGGTACTCTTACATCTCTGTATTTTGTCATTTAAAGGTATAATATATATTGTACATTTGGGTGTGCGTGCCCATCATATTGACAGGGGCTTACACCACATTTACATTTGATACAAACATGTGTATGTCACAAATATTTATAATTTTAAAATGTAAAGGGTATAAGACAACATTTATATGGATAAAAACAAACATTAATATATGTGGTAAAATATATGTTTAGCTATATTATGTTTTTTAAGTAAGTACATGACATTTAGGAATGGGTAAGTAAAGATGATGAAATACAAATACAAAACACATCCTATTTCATCACTGACATGGTCGTCATCCACATCAAATGTAAGCCTTGCAACATCAGAATCATGGTAAAAGATCAAGATGGAAATCATGGGTCTTTTATGTTATCACCTTTTATAGGTGTGAAGCTGCCAGGTCAGGTGTGGAGGTTTAACCATACTACTTATGCTGACTGTTAGAACTGGCACCTTGGCGTGGGTCTCCCTGCTGTTGCCTCATGTATTTTTGCTGGTGTTAGTTGCCTCATGTATTTTTGCTGGTGTTAGTTGCTCAGGGCACTGTGCCACTGCTGTCCAGTGCCACAGTGCAAGTGCTCCCTATTGTAAATTAATGTATGATTTGTGATTCCATGATTGGTTGGTTTGGTTTATCTGTCCGACCCTAGAACAGTGCACCAGGAGTGCCCAGGGCTTGTAAATCCAAATGCTGCTGGTGGGCTTGCAGCACTGGTTGTGCCACCCACAGAAGCAGCCTGTAAAAATGTGTCTAAGGTCTGCCATTGCAGAGCCTGCGTGCAGTCTCGTACTGTCATGCTGACTGGGCAAGTGCACCCACTTGCCAGTCCCTAAACCTTCCCCTTTTCTTCATATCAGACACCCCTATGGTAGGCACAAGGGCAGGGTGCATTGTAAGGCTAAAGTAGGGCATGCCCTGGTGTGTGTATCATGTTTTAATAGTGAATTACAGCCATTTTCGTTTTTCACTATTGCAAGGCTACCTGTTCTCCATAGGCCAGAATGGGCAGTTTGGTTATTACATCTTATAATCTTAACTGACTCAGGGAACATGGTAGACATTTGAATTTAGTATGCCTGAACTCAGGATGATAAAATACATCTTTTAGTGAAGTTGGTTTTAACATTCTGTGTTTGAAAATGTCACTTTTAGGAAGTAGGCATTTTCTTGTCTAACTATTCAAACCTGCCTCTGCTAGGCTGTGTATTCCTTTGTCTGGGTTCTTTGAGTGACAGGGCTGGGGAATTCCAGGAGACAGGGTGAGGTGTCCCAGTGGTGAATAGAGAGATCTGCATCTAGATGGGTGGGAAGAGTTGAACCTGGGACCTGAATAGGGCTGTGCCTGCCTTCCAAAATGCTGGCTCCACCTCCTGGGGAGCGGCTGTTGTCTCTGCCCTGCACAGTGAATGAAGAGAAGAAATCCTGTGAAAAAAGTGCTCCAGGGCTGTACTTGCCTTCCACAATGCTGGCTCCACCTCCGGTGGGGCGTCTGATGTTTCTGCCCTACACTGTGAAAGGAAAGGAGAAGTCTGGTAAACAGAGTGCTCAGGAACTGGTTTGGACTGGGCAAAGGCCCCTCTGCCCTCAGAGGACAAAGGATTTTGGGGTAGAAGTATTGGGACCCTGATCACAAGAATTTAGATCACTTCGGGAAAACAAGAACAACCTCTGCTGAGGGAGGAACCAGAAGAAGCTGAGGAGGAAACTATCCCTGAACCTGGGGGATTGGACTGCAGTGGTTGCCTTACTGCCAAAGAGAGGAGAAAGGAACTTTGTGTGTACTTTTGCTCAACTTGTGAAGGATCTCCAAGGGCTTGGAAAAGAGCTTGCCTCCTGCTGAAGTCTCAGGAACAACAGACTTCACCCCCCAGCTCCTCAGAGTTCTTTGGAAGTGCCTGCTTCTGTTGTTGGGCCTTCTGAGGGACTGTGTGTCTCAAGGAGCTGGAAGAGCGACTCAAGAAGGAGAAGCGTGCCGCCATCGGAGCTGTTGTCGTAGCATCTCGTAAAGTGTGTCACCGCTGCAGCATCGCATCGAGTGGAAGCGTCTCGCATCATCCAGGAAGTGTCTCGCAACGCCGAAGAAGCGTGTTGCCATCGCAGCCATCATAGCACCGCATCAAGAGAAGAGTCTTGCATCGAGGAAAAAACGTGTTGCCATCACAGCCATCGTAGTTGTCGCATTGCACCGCATCAAGAAAAGCGCCTCACATCCACGGAGAAGCGTGCCGCCATTGGAGCTGCTGTCGTCGCATCGCGTAAAGGGGTGTCGCCGCTGCAACATCGCATCGAGCGGAAGCGTTTCGCAAACGTCGGAGAAGAGTGCCGCTGCCAAGGTCCCTGTCGTCGCATCGCGTAAAGGGTGTCGCTGCTGCAGCTGAAGCATCGAGTCGAGACTTCTCGCAACATCGGAGAAGCGTGCCGCACCTGGAAGATCTTCACGTCTTTATTTCTTTGCACCAAAATCTTCATTGCATCCACATCGTTGCAACACTTTTGTTGCCCTGCGTGTCGCATCTAAAAGGTACATTGACTTAAAGTGTCGTATCTAAGAACTTAAGGGAACTAAGCACAATTCTACCATCTAAAGTAACAGTATTGTGTATTTTTGTCGTTTAATGATCTTGTGTTAAATCTATATAAAGAATACTTATTTTTGATATAAAACCTGTGTGGTGTCCATCTGTAGTGTTGTCATTTGGTTACTGTATGTGTTCACAAATGCTTTACACACTGCCTCTGAGATAAGCTTGTCTGCTCGTGCCAAGCTACCAAGGGGGTGAGCAGGGGTTATTTTAGGAGTATACCCCCTTACCCACACTAAAGGAGAGGGTCCCTATTTGTCACAAGTACATACCTGTGCCAACTAGAGACCCCCCAAGTCTAACACTGACAGAAAGCAAAGACATAATTTGGCGGGCATAGTTCTGGCTGATATCCCCTGTCAACTGTATCTCTATGACTTCATCAAGGCTAAAAACAATACATACAACAAATGTTGCAATACATTTTATATATAGATTCTATACAGAAGGTCAAAAAACCTCATATTCACAGTGGTTGGTTTCAATAGTATTACAAGTATATAGGTCTTTGTGTGCTTTGTATTGATTGACTTTAGCTCGCAACTGCTATATGCCAGTAATTTTTATTTTTGTTTTATAAATTGACACTTTGTTTATTGCTTTTTTACACAGTGTTGGGTATTGTTAACTTGTTTGTCACGTTAAGGCTAGCCACAGGATGATCGCTCAGCACGTTGTTGGTATGCTTTTAGATCCTTCTTCTGACCATGATTATGATACTGACTCTGCATCTGAGTTGGCGTAGAAAGGGTAGGATTCTAGCAATGAATGTTCTGTCCGAGAGGAATCATCTGATGACGAAGTCACTCTTAGTGCGGATGAAGTGCTGCTTTTAGAGGAAGATATTGTGAAGGTAAATGTGATTTTGTTTAGCTAAATTTTAATATTTTGTAATTTCATCTGTTACTTTCTATAGAAAAACCTTGAAGGATCTACACAAATGCCCCCTTTCTGAGTTCAGAATTTTGTCTACTTTTCCGAAATGTAAAGCCCACCAGGATCCATTATTTGTTTCAAACCCATTTATAATACTAACTGGAAGGAGGTTAAAGCACAAAAAATAGGAAAAACAGGCTAAGCCCTAGTAAAGTACAAATACTTTGCAGAAAATCTTGGTTTTCTGACAAAAGCCGGCCTGTTCCTGAAAGCTGGGAAGGTGGTGATTTTAGCACAGCAAACCCTTTGTTGATACCATGTGCAGGGAAAAAAACAAATGCTTTTGTCTGCAGCACCTTTTCCTATTTTTCCCCCAAAAACTAAAGTTTGCTGCATTTTGGCTAATTTCTTGGTCCCCTTCAGGAAAATCCACAAATCCTGGATACCTTTACAATCCTCAGAATGATGGAAAAAAAGAATGGAAATTTGGTTTGGATACCTTATGTGGAAGAAAAAGTTATGGGGGCCTAAGCGCAAACTACTCCAAATAACAAAGAAAAGGTATGACACCGGGAGGCCTTGAAGTAAAAGGATTAAGAAGTAAGGCGTGGTTTCCAGGCATGGATTGTCTAGTAGAAGATCAAGAGAAGAACTGAAGAGAGTGCATCATCATGGATTCTGAACCACCAACGGCTCCTGTCATCAGTGAAACCACATGTTCTCAACCGATGTCATCAGTGAGCATGGATTTTGGCAGCTTTCCTGATATCCGGCAGATGATGGTCAAAATGATCTTCTACACCACATTTCCTGCAGTTGAAATGGTTTGATCTACAGCATTTGAGCGTGTGAAACTTGTGCTAGAAAAGGTATTTGCAATGCTTGGGCTATCATGAAAGATCAAGACAGACAATGGCCATCCCTTTCATGGCCAGGGATACCTAGGTCAGTTGAACATTAAGCTTTGCCACATCACGACCCTGTGGCCTCAAGCTAATGAGGATGTGGAACGGTTAATGCGGACCCTCTATAAACTCCTCTGTATTGGTGTTGATCATGGAGAAGACCCTGAATGTTGTCTATAACAGTTTCTAAAGGCCTTTAGGCAGACGCCTCAAAGCACCACGGGTCATGCTCCGAGTGACTCGGTAATGAGTAGGCCACTTTGAGACGTGTTGCCAGCTGGGTCTTCCTGGCAGCCGGCTGTCCTAAATGAGCATGCAACACAGGGAAGGAGAAAAACTAACAATGATAAAGCTAACCGAGACTGGAAAGTGCTGGAACCGACCTTGAAGGTTGGAGATCATGCAGTTTTCAAAGATCACCACCCAAGGTGGACATTTTGTAACCCCCTTTGAGAGAGATCCTTGGGAGATTGTGAAGATAAAAGGGACTATGGCGACTGCCAGGTGAGGCATCACTGAAGTGCTGAGAAATATATTGTGGTTCTTAAAACTTCACCCTAAGCTGACAGGGGACAGTGATGAAAGCAGCTTGTGGTGTGACCTGAATGTAAGTGTAACCAACCAATGACCGGTCAACACTGGCCCCATGGAGCCTGAAGGAGTGGTAGGAGTGGCTACAGCCCAGCCAGAGAGGTGTCTCAAACCGGGAACAGTGTGGTTCCACAATCAGGAGAAGTCAGAGTCCGTAAGTGCCCATTTATTTTGAGTTCCAATTCCCACCTGAGTAAGCAGCTTTGAGACTTTATTTGGTGAAACATCTGAGATCCCCACGACATCCCAATTGAAGGCAGAATCGATGGTGCCACGAAAATGTAGCAGATGAGAATGGACTATCTTGTCACATTCTGCATGGCATCTCTCTCTCTCTCTCTCTCACTCTCTCTCTCAATTTCTCTCTTTCTCTCTCTGTATCTTTCAATTTGATTTTCTTTTGTTATCATTTTGGTTGTTGTGTTTGTTCTGAAGATTCGAAGGGACATAGTGAGCCTCTCGGCTACTCCACTACTTTTTGTACTCATGCATGCTTATAGACGGGCACAACTGAGGTAGATAATAAAAAGGTGACAGCGCCGCTCGTGTCTAGTGCACGTTTACAACCTCAACTGAGTTGCACCGTGTCTGGCATTTGTCCGAGTGCTGGCCAATTTTTAGGTCGAGCCTAGTTCAGCGTGCAAGCGCTGCTCTAGGAGATAACCTTTTGGAATCGATCTGCACTTTTCAAACACTCGTGCTTGTGGTGGCATCCACCTTGCGGGAGCAAGCAGCGGCGTGCAGGGGCCATCTGTGTTCAATTAGCGTGGCCGCGCGTGCTTGTTTACATTTGCCTGCTCGCGGTCACTTTCACTTTGCCTGCTCGCAGTCGCTTTCACTTTCTTGCCGGCTGTCCTTGTCTACACGCTAATAAGCTGTGG
Source organism: Triturus cristatus (assembly GCF_964204655.1). NCBI lineage: Eukaryota > Metazoa > Chordata > Amphibia > Caudata > Salamandridae > Triturus > Triturus cristatus. The sequence goes on along the minus strand of NC_140584.1, from coordinate 236,908,166 downwards.
ACAAGACAGAATTGGAGACGAAGGCTTGGGAAAGGAATCGATCTGCTGCACTTGTCTATACTCCTGGGAAAAGCGGCCGGGGCACCGTGCACAGTACTGGCGCAATATTATAAATAATAAACATGCTGCATATTGCCTAACCACTCTGTGGCTCTTCATAGCATGCAGTCCAGATTCCCTTGCCAAACTATGGGCAACACTCCTTGAATGATGTACCTTTCCCCTAAAACATTAGCTTATACATGGATGTCAGCTGGGCTTATTCAGGGTCAGCTGCTGCTATCCCTGTCATGCAGTTTGATACTAGGGATGTGAGTAAAGTTTTTTTGTGAAAATCCATGAAAAGTTCACAAAATTACGCTTTTTGAGTGAAATGGAGTTTGTTGTTACCTCTCATGACCATTTTTAAACCAACGCTTACCTCTCCGGAAAATAAGTCTTGCGAATACTGACAGAAGAGGGCTTTGAGTGAAAGATGTCTCTTGGTGAAAGATTTTCTAGGAAAATACTTGGGCACAAATTGGGCAAATTTTCTCATGTGGAATTTTGAGGACTTTGCCAGTGTTATTAAAATTTCATCTGGACTCATAAATCGACCTCCGTGGATCAGCGCAATATCCATTTCCTGCCTTTTCCTCTGCGTTTGTCAGCAAATAGAAGGTGGTTCAGGAGCTACAATTGGGAGATGGATCAGCTCTGTGATATCATCATCACTGGTATGACACTTCCGCTTCCTGTGGCCTTTTAGGGACTGAGCTTACCCAGCCCATTCACCCTTCAGTTCTAAATGGATATGAAGACTTTACTGTTTAGGCAATGCCCGAGTATTCCTGGCAAGACTCCTACCATGTTAGATCACACCTTTCCCCTGTTATCCATACTTACTAACCTTTCATGATCTGACAGAATTTCAACTCTTGTTATTATTACGTTATCATTCATATGATTATCATTATAAAAATGGTCGCCTATTTTTAATTTGTATTAGTTTTAGTATAGTTTTATTATCATAATTGTTGATCTAGTTTACATATATTATTGGTAGCGCAGTCATCGAAGTGACAATAATAAAAATAATAACATTTTAATTGATGTTATTATGGCGCTATTCTCACCTCTTCCGTCCCCATCATTAGCACTACACATCACTTACGTAGGGGCATATTATCAAGCACGGCGTTAAAATTATCGCCGCTTTAGCGGCAGAAAACTGCTGCTAAAGCGGCGATAATGGGCTTGATAATATGCCGCAGAGAATTCCAATAGAAGCCCATGTTGACACCAGAACATGGGTTTCTATGGGAATTCTCAAGGGCTGCTAAAGCGGCGATAATTTTAACGCCGTTTCTTGATAATATGCCCCGTAATCCTTTCCAGACAGCGTGATTTTAGACACAGTAACCAACATACAGAAAGACAAGTAAACAACCAATGGGTTCATAAATAGAGAGGTATGCAGTCAGCGGAGTGTGCATTGCGCAGTACGGCCCTAATCATGACGCTAAACTGAGGGCATGCCGCGTGCGTCACTGCGTCGAGGCGTGTCGGAATATCTTTGTCATTTCGCCTGTATTGATCCAACAGTGGGGCATATTATCAAGGACGGCGTTAAAATTATCGTCGGTTTAGCGACAGAAAACTGGCGCTAAAGCAGCGATAATGGGCTTGATAATATGCCCTGGAGAATTCCAAAAGAAGCCCATGTTCACACCAGAACATGGACTTCTATTAGAATTCTGAAGGGCATATTATCAAGCCCATTATCGCCGCTTTAGCTGCAGTTTTCTGCCGCTAAACCGGCGATCATTTTTAACGCCGTCCTTGATAATATGCCCCAGTGTTCGGTTGGGTACTGGGTTGTAGTAACGATTATTTTGCAGCCACAGCAGTAAAAGTATAACAAGCATTGGCATAGCCAATAGGTCTCGCTTTTGGGAACTTATAAGTATTTAGTTATGCAGCACAATATCACATCAACTGTTGCATGGCTAAACACTTATAAGGTCCCAAAGGCGAGACCTATTGGCTTTGCCAATGCTTGTTCAATACCCCGCTTTAGTCTCAGGGCCTGTTCCCACAATGGTGGAGCTTAATTTTCACTCATCAGAAATCTCTCTCACATAACCTTGCCGTGTGTTGTGAAAATGCCTCTGTTTTAAACTCTGCAAGATGCGGGTGAGTTGACAAGAATGCAGTAATTTACTTGGGTTTTGCTTTGGCTGGAAGGGTGCAAGTCGCTCTGAACGGAAAGTAGACAACATGCAGGAGTTGTTGAATGTGTCACTGTGTTGGAAATTCAAACCAGAACAAGTTCAGCATATTTGATTGGGCCCCAGCTTCCAGGCAGGGGGAGCGAGGTTTACCCTGTGAAAATAGTGGGTGGACGCGTTCCACGCGCATGTACCCCCGACTTGTGACCTGAATACAACCCACCATCCAGGTGAATTATCTTAGTCCCAACCATATACTACACTCAGGTGTAAGTTCTCTAACTCCACTTTGGAGCATGAATGATTCAAAAGTATTGCAGGAAATGTCGACATAATGTAGCATAATCACACAAAATAGCTTCCGTTGGTTTAATCCTTTTGCTATTACACAGTCTACAACAAATATGCGGGCATGCGTTTTGGTCGTATTGCACTAACTACATGAATTTGTGACAATATATTTGAACTATCCTATATTTATTGGTATTGGGTTTAGTATATAGTATGCCATATTTATGATAACCTCTGATTCGATCTAAAAACATAGACACAAGTGGCAGGGCTTCAAAGATAACAGTTCGAAAAAGGCTGCTACTCTGTAACTTGAACTGTTTTTCTCCCAGCATTTCTTCTGCCTCGCTGCGTTGTGTGGTGCTGCTCTGCCCTCTTGTGAATTTTCTAGGAACTGGGCAGCCAATTCAACTGCTTCCATTTACAAGCCCGTGCGTGCCCCTTCCCGCGTTTTCTGCAGGTTCAAGGTCAGAGCCGGTTATTTTCAGCTCGTCTCTTCTTTAGCCATGCCGAGAAAAGACAAGGTAACGTGTTGAGGGTCAGCTGTGTTACAGGAGCTGTTATAAATGGACAACATGGAAATCAATCCCGGCCGACAGTGCCTCCAGGGCGACCAGAGCTCAGTCCATGCCGCCGTCCTCTAACCTGAATGGAGAACTATGTCAGCCCTGTCATTATTTAATTTAATACAAAGGACACCCCACTTTGGCAATGAACGTGAATGCTACCGATTGATTTGCTCTGGTTTTGTAAAATACAATAATGGTCACACAAAACACAAGCACCGCTATCAAAACGAGCATATCAATGTTCTTTTCCTGAAATTCATTTAGTATATATTGCTTTTAAATGTGGGCACAGACATATCGTGGTGTTTTCTAGATCAATTAGTTGATTTAAAAAAATGACACCCTGAAAAGCCAAATTAAAATGTATTCATTTGCATTTATTTACCTTTTGCAGTATACTCTAGTGAATTAATTGTCCCTCCCACTAGTGTTCCCGGTGCAGCGGCTGTTTTGATTAAAACCTAAGACATGCATTAACTTTCTCACACTGAATTATGAGCATATTGTTTTACACGACAAGGCGAGTTAGCAGGGGTGAAATGTGAACTCATATTTGTCAGGCTGAAGCAAATGTTCCAGCCCACTCACCTTGCGTGTCTGTGAAACTGCCAGCCGTGTCAGTCTCCATTGCAGAACAATTAGACATAATATTACTTGTCAGGAAATTCGAACGCAAACCTCCTAAAGCTATAAAAATGGATTAGAAGTAATTTGAAAAAAAGAATTAACAAACTAAACTAAGAGTACACTGTCAACAAACAAATGCTTCATCATAGCACTGTAATTCAGAATTTTAATTACCCCTCTGCTTCTGTAGCAAAACAATGCCTGAACTGGCAGCCATTTGAATCTCTCACAGGTCATTGAGCATTCTAGTTAATTACTCTATGAATAGCCTGTTTTTCTCCCCTCTGGAAACACGTTTCTAATGGCAGTCAAGGTCTGACAAATGTGGCATCTACATAATTAGCTAGGAAGCAACACAAAACATTAAACATGCTTTGTGCAGACAACTATCAAAACATTTCATTTGTTGTCAATTATTCATCACTTTGTAGGTTCTGAAGGGGTTGTTATTATGGAAATAAGTCCAGATGCTAACAAGGTTAGAGTTTCTGATTCAGATTATTAGTGAGAAGGCTAAACATTTACATTTTTTACAACAAATTCTGTTTTATCCATCTATCGGGCAATATTCAATCAGATGTCAATTAAGAGATGGGCTGGGAAGTTTATCCTTTCAAATCGCCATCACGTTGTAAAACAAGGCAATTTGAGGACAAGCATGCATATTTCAAAATTACAAACTAGTTTTGCTGTCCTGTAAGAAACACCGGGTTTGTTATTTTAGGCACTGCCTGATTATTAAAATAATAAATGCCTGTGACCAAAGTTTTGCTCAGAAGCCCGAAAATCGGGGAGAGGGGCGGTGGTGAATACCAAGGTTGCATAGTCTTGCTTCCACCTCACATCTTTTCAATCCCCACCAGGCACGCCCTGCCTCTTTACCTCACTCTTTCAGGTTCCTTTTTATCCCTGATCGCTCCCTTTAAGACTGTGTTTTAGTCTTTCTCTTCTTCCTTCTTCCTCCCTTGTGTGTTTTTTCTCTCTCTTGCTGTTGGTGAGAGTCGAGAAGAAAAAAATAGTACCTGATCGGAAAATGAGCGCTGTGGGGCCTAACTGCAACCACCAGTTCAAATTAGGCACAGACTTTATGGCTGTAAACAGTTCACACTTTCTAAGAAAATTAAGTTATTAATTAGGATAAAAATGAAAATCAGATTAACTATTAAAGTAACCTGGCTACTTAGTGATCGAAGGAACTGGTTCTCCAGATGGTGGGACAATATTATCCCTTAACTCAAGATTACCCAACAGTGGCTGTATTTTTAAAAGACAAGATAGAGGATTTTACACAAATCTCACAGAAATGATAAATGGCAAACAGGGGTTTCTAAAAATTGACGTTAGTAAAGGAATGAAAATTAGGATTGTGTAAAGTGAAGATATTTGAGGTAAACTAAAAGACTACAATTTGCAAGAGAATATGCTTAAAAATGTAGAGGTCTTAAAACGAATCTAGTGCTAAAGGCACACCTTTATGCATGCCACTGAGAGACACGCCTCTCAAGTTCAGCAATACCCTCTGTTTTGCCAGTTGTCAGGTTTTCTCATAGTTACTCTTCTTTAAATTGCAAGGAAGAACTTAGAGAAACACAAAAGTGTTATCTTGTAAACCAAAGCTCAGTTCACCAATATCATCCATATTTGGCCCTTATTTTAAAATGTATATTTCTAACTGACGCTATTATGGATAACTTTTACAACAGTTTCATTATGGCTTTACTCTGAAGGAGATGTGGTCTAGATGATGATTGAAAATCCTAAAGTCCAGAGATGTTTTTCATTTCATATATTTGAGTTTTTGAACAATATTGCTGCAATATATTCAGGGTATTCACTCGAAATAACACATGAACCCAGAAATGTAGTTCTAAGCCGAACTTTTACCTTGTGAATCAAAAGTTAAATGTGCATTCACAATTTGATGGTCAACATATACCTCACCATCAAACCTATTTTAATTGGTTTCAACCACATTTCACCCCACTGTGTTTTATGGTTAGCAGCATATGTCCGAGATGCTCCTGGTGCTATAAACATGCTTTGTGCAAAATGTTGCTTTGCTCCACAGAGAGCACTTTAATAATAGCCTAATATAAAGTAAAAACCTTTCCTAGATTCCGTTCTATATGTTCAAGACAGTATTCAGTAGTTGTTTAACTCACTATTTCCTTTGCTTCACACCCATAAACAAGAATCAAACCGCCATCTTCTTCATCAAGCCACCACTGAGTCCCCCTTTGTAAATGGACAAAGTCTACACAACCTGAAAGTAGGATGAAATGCCAATGATGTACACAGATTTCAAAGATGAAGTTTGTAAGTGTTTTTGCATTATACATTTAGGGGCATATTTATGGGAATGATGGGGCAGGGCAGGTATGCACTGTATTTATCCAATATGGTACATTCTTGTCCTTTCCTCCTGCTCTTCACCATTTCGGAAGCCTAGCACCAAAACACATGGAGCAAGGGTGTCTGTGTTGTCAGCAATATGGTTTCTGTGCTGGAAGGGGCACCTTCCTACACATAAACAATGCAGAATGCAGCACACATAGAAAGGAAAAAATGGAGAAATCTAGATATTTCTCTTCGTTACACCTCACCTCAGGAGGCATAAGATTTTGATGCAGTCCCAGGATTACAAGTCCTTGTAAATCTGGGAATGCATCAAAAACTATTGGAGAAGCGTGGGAACTCCCACTGCAACGCCCATAGAACGCCTCCCTTGTGCAGGGTAAGGCAACCCAGCGATTTGTGCTGCTGTGCCTTACTCCATATCTATGAGGCCATTCAAAACCATGCAAAGTAGCTTAGCATGGTCTCATAAATATGATTTGGTGGTTTGTGCCGCAGTTGCATCAAAAAACTTGGCTCTATGGTGGAGCAATCAACTCTTAAATATGCCCCTTATATCTTTAAGTACTCCGCATCTTACCTATGAGTTTACCTCCATTTTATGTTTCTCAAACACTGTTGGGTAGCTCCTTTATTTTAAGTTGTCAACATCACTTTGGGTGTTTTCTTGGTTGTGTACGAGAACTGCTGCTTTCACTGAATCATTTGAGAGAACATTAAAATTATATCTATGTGCTTACTTTATATTATTCCATGGTTTGTGGTATAAAGAATGTATAACAGAAAGTTGCTTAAACTGTTATTTAAATTGCACCCCCCTGGAACACTATTGATTTAGAATATTCTTCAGCTACAACAAGGGCCAGAGCCTTCCCTCGAAAAGAAATGAACTTTGTAAGCTAGAGATCAAAATAATGTATGTTTAATGTGTCCTCTCTAAAGGCTGCAAACAAAAATATCAAACTTGACATCGTCATCTTTATGGCTCTTTCATGTAAAACACAATTCACGTTCCACTCACCAGCCTGAAAGAATGCTTCAGATTGTCAACATCGATTCCAATTCAGCAAATAACCTTCTCCCATCACCTCCCGAGTCGAACTCATAAGGACTTCAAGACTTCTTCCTAAACAAAGTATCACTTCTCAGAGAAACAATTTATGGCACTATTAACTCAACTCAAGAAAACAGACTACACCAAGGACCAGATTTATCAAACTTTGATGCAGCAAAACCAATCAATTAGAATATTAAAAAGCACAACTACTCACCCATGAGAGCCTCAAGGTACTGGGTGGGGTAAGGAGGGGGGAGTGTGCGGCTCAGTCGAAGAGCCAGGTCTTTAAGTCCTTCCTGAATTGCGGGAGCGATGGTGATTGCCTGAGGTACAGAGGCAGCGAGTTCCAGGTCTTTGCAGTGAGGTAGGAGATAGATCTTCCTCCAGCCGTGGTCTGGCGGATCCATGGAATGGTGGTCAGGACCAGTTGGGTGGAGCTGAGATGTCTGGTGGATGTGTAGAAGGAGAGATGGTGGTTGAGTTATGCAGGTCCTACGCTGTGGAGGGCTTTGTAGGCATGCATGAGAAGCTTGAAGGTGATTCTTTTGTTGTCAAGTAGCCAGCAGCAAAGCAACTTGCGGTGCTGCTCTGCATCAAATGAAGAAGGCAAGAATGCACCATATGTATCAAGATAGCATTCCTGGTGATGCTGGCGTGTGCATGACCCAAGATGGAGGGCATATTGTGAGCACTGACTTCAACTGCACAAAAGGCAATATTTTATATGCCCATTAAGGTGTTTTAGTTGTTTTTCAAGAATCTTTCTTGTTGGTGAAGCCTGTACTCTCATGTTAGAGCCAGTTTCAGTGGCTGAGGACTTCATAATGTCGGATTCAACTTTTTTTTAGGTGAGTGTCTTGGAGGAGGGCTTGCCTGAGGAGAGGAGGCAGGCTTCAGAATTGCCTATTTTTTCTTAAAAGTTCTGCCTTTCATGGTCCCAAGCTCTTAAAGGAATATTATATTATTTTACACTAGCATGCAGCCTATATCTTATTATGGCTTTCAATCAGCTGAGTATTTGAACTGCTACCATTCATGTTCATATTTCTTAAAAGCACTTACTAGTAGCTTGTGGCTCCTTTGACTTTTGGCTGGGTATTCGTTACCACATTTAAGTTCCAAATATAATAGGTTTACCAATGTCTAATCCTGAAACGAAAGTTACCTCACATACTCTTACTAAGAGTAAGCAAACAACTTTACCACTTTCCATTACACCTAAGGTGATTGAGTCACAAGAAGTGTCAATAGCGGAAATTCTACAGGAAGTCCAAGCTATTCGTAACAATACAGATCCAATTTGCTATGACTTCTGACTTATTAAAAGAGACTTAGCAGGTCAGTATCTGATAACGAAACTACAGCCGCAATTGCCCAACTGGCACATCAAGTTACACATGCTCTGCATATGTCACACATGCTTTTGGATTTTGAAAAAAAATCCCCAATATAACTTGCATGTCTTATATCTGCCAGAAAATGTTGAAGATCGGAGCTGCAGAGCCTTCTTTGAAAATGCATTGCCACCCTTTTTAAATTGAAATTTGCAGAGAAGTTCAAAATAGATAAGGTTCACTACATACCCTAACCAGTCTAAACTGTGACAAATCAAATTCAAATTGTTGTGTCATCACCTCATTATGATACGTTAAGCGGTGTGGAAAATTACATCATTATTGGTTGAAGGTAATACAATATATATACATAATGACTTTGCAAAAGAAACTGTATCATTACACAAACAATTCTGAGATCTGCGTCCTCAGGCTTCATGAATCAGGTTTCAGGTATGGACTGTTCGACCCTTCAGTCATGAGAATATGGAAAAATTATATATCTAAGTCTTTTGCTTCACCTGCAGATCTGGTTGCTTACTTGGATCTTCATTCTCAGGCTTCTGTCCTTAATACATAGAGTTATGCCACGTCGCCTTTGTAACCATTTTCTTTCTTCAGCAGGATTCATGGCACTCTGTGTACACTTGGATTTTACCTTTGTTGTCTCACTTTTCAATCTATGTCTTTACCCCTTAGGGATATCTTTGTTTTGTTTGTCTTGTTTGTTTTATTTGTCATTATATATGGGCTACATCATATATTTATCTCTTTTACTCAGTACCAGCCTCTCATTTTCTTTCCTCTTTTTTCTTCTTTTCTCTATGGCAAATAATTATACTTTAAAAATCGCCTCATTAAATGTTAACAGCTTGCGCCACCCAGTAAAGAGAAGGACATTTTTAGACTTTTTAAATAAATGTAAAGTAGATACATGCTTCTTGCAAGGAACTCAGATTGATGATATTACTTTTGCATATATGTCAAAATCGTGGGTTGACAATATAGTTTCATCATCTATACAGGGACGCAAAAATAATGTAGCTATACTTTTCTTGTAAAAGTTACAAATTACCACAGTGAATTTCAACCATGATTCTAATGGTCAATATGTGCATGTTAACACACTAATTGACAAATATCCCATTCATTTCTTTATTATTTATACCACAACACGTGATAATCCTAATTTTTGAAAATCAGTTTTCTCAGAAATCTTCCTTATTGGAAATATACCTGTTATCATAAGAGGAGACTTTAACATGGTATCAGTCCCACTTCTATATACAATCTTGTCTATTATATTTTGTCCCCCAAGGTCATATGCCCTGTTTACAGCATTCCTAGCTAATACTAAATTAGTTGATCATTGGAGACTCAATCAACCCACTGATAAGGACCTCATGTTTTAATCTAATGCTCATTCTACATATTGATTTATTGACTATTCACTTTCCTCTAAGAACTTGTTCCATTCAATTTACAGTCCTAAAATAGAGTACATAACTGTTTCAGACCACACCCTAACCTATTTATCCTGAACCCGAAAAGATATTCCCAAACATATGCCTCAATGGAGAATAAATACTGATGTTGTATTATCTGATGATAATCAAACAAATTGTTATCTGCTATCTCTGAATACTTATAATCAACAGTAGGATACTTCTCACATTACTCGCTGGGATGCTTTAAAGTCTTATTTCAGAGAAGTGACTATTTCTATTAATGCACATGAGAAAAAAAATTACAACTTAAAACGTAATAGTATGGAACAGAAAATCTCCAAAACTGAAAGGCTGTTCTTATCTTCTTCCCCTGTCGTTCAAGTCAAAATGCAACTACAAAATAAATGATATGAATATGATACTTTGATTAGTAACAAACAGCAGGTGTTTTTATTAGCAGGCAAAAAGTCAATTTCTAATTTAATGCCAACAAATCTGGCCACACTATTGCTATTTACTTGTGAATCAAAAATGATAACAACCAGATACATGCAATATGTAATTCAGATGGACATTTATTTCTATCTGCTATGGAAACAGCTGCTCAATTTCAGAACTTTTACTCAAACTCTATAATACATCTCAAGATATTTATGATTCTATATTAGATTTTTTTCTTTTTTTACTAAAGTGCAACTTACCATCCTTGTCGCAATCTGACAGAAATACTCTTGATGCTCCATTAAGTCTAGAAGAGGTTTGCAATCCCTCAATACCCAAAAATCATCATGTCCTGATGGCATTTATAAAACCTTTTGGGGCCAATTCTCTCCTTTCCTTTTACCACTGTTTTGAGAATTTATGCATAAAGCTTCTGTGGGTGGTTCGTTTAAAGAAGCAACGATTATTGTTATTCATAAATCTGATAAAGATCCTACATTACTCTCTGTTTATCGCCTCTTTTCACTTATTAATCAAAATTCTACAATTTATGCTGCAATGTAGATAATCCTAGTAATTTATGACAGAAAGTCTTAATTTTATTAAAGACACGGAGGCGAGTATTATGCTTTCTTATCTTGCATTTATTAGAATAGCAGCCAAGATATGTACTAAAAATTACAGTTCCCAGAAGGCCCAGCGAACAGCTGACCAATGGGAACAAACAGAAACCAACACCAACAACCAATGAATGAGCAGTCCCAGGTATAACAACGGGTCTGACTGCAAACAGCCCTCTTTTCGTCAGCGAGCAGATTAGATAATATCCAAGAACAGAGGAAAAATAGAACAAACAATACAAAAGGCCACAGTCCAAGCAAAAAGATCTTGACCACGATCCAACAGAGTCATCTTGGAGGAAGGAGCCAGTATCAAGGAATCGCTGGTGGCGAAGGAGCAGAACGGAATCCTTGTGTAGTCCATGGTCCCAATCAGAAAGAAGCGGGAAGCAGAGCTGGCACCGCTGTAGGGAGGGAGAAAAAAACATATTAGAGATGATGCGGTGGGATAATACTCGCCTCCGTGTCTTTAATAAAATTATGACTTTCCGTTATCAGAAAATCTACATTTTATGTCAAGACAGGAGGCTCCTATTATGCTTGTTTAAACCATATCAACAACCAAAGAAGCAGCAGTGATAACAGGTTTACAATAAAACATACAGAACATATTGTCATTGGACCAATCAGCTGATCTCAGAATGTCTTCAAATCTGGAGCCTGCCCAAAAAGCTTTGGAAGCCATGGCTCCCCTGGTGGAGTGGGCCACAAAGACAGAATTGTCAATGCCAGACAGGGACATAACCCAATGAACCCAACGGGCTAAAGTAGCAGAAGAAACAGGATTATGAGGTTTACGGAAAGAGATGAGAAGCTGAGAGTGAGAGGATGTTCTGAGATCAAAGGTCCGTTGCTCATACACCTTGAGGCATTGACCCACACACAAATTAGGCTGAGAAGAAAAATAAGGATACAAAACATAATTCAAATTTGTTTGTCAATATGAAACATCACCCCAGTAGGGGTACATTGGCAAGAGGAAACATCCATTGCCTTGACATCAGAAACACGTTTGAAGGAAACCAAGCACAACAACATAGTAAGTTTAGCTGACAGCATTTTCAGTGAAAGGTTGGGATTATCTGGCCAATCAGAGAAGAGTTTAAGGACTCAATTCACATCCCAAAGTTTTAGAATACTTCACCAACGGAGGTTTGGAGATTTTTACGCCTCTTAACAAATAACAAATTAGGGGGTGTTCACCCGCTGGTTTGCCCTCAATTGGACCATGATTCAGGGAAATCGCCGATCTATACAGATTGACCATTCTGTAAGACTTACCTGCACTGACCTCAGAAGCCCAAAAATTGACGATATAATTCAAAGGAGCTGAAAAGGGATCGATACGTTTTCCGAAACACCAGCTTGCCCATAGAGTCCATGCAGACTTGTAGGTTTTAGTCGTTCCCAGAGCCCAAGCGCTGCTGATGAAGAGAGAAGCTTCCTGCGAAATGAGGAGGTCAGGTTTTTTCAGACCTGAAACTTTCCACGCAGACAGAGCCAAAGAATTGTCCAGAATGAGACTTTGCCGTTGGCCCGATGGATCCAACAGGAGGTGTTTCTGAGAAGGAAGAATGACTGGGAAATCTACCGCCATCTCCAACAGAGATGGGAACCAAATCTGTGAATGCCAGAAGGGAATCACCAACACCACAGAGGCCAATTGGAGTCTGGTCTGAGCGAGAACCCTGTTGATCATAACAAAAGGAGGAAAGGCGTAATTGAGGTGATGAGACCAATCTTGGAGAAAAGCATCTGTTGCCATGGCTAAAGGATCTGGTCGCCAACTGAAGAATTGAAGAAGTTGAGAGTTGAGACGAGAGGCAAAGAGGTCGATGTGAAAAGGTCCCCACTTTAGATATAGAGATAGAAAGATGGCAGGAAACAGCTTCCAGTCGCTGGAATCGCGAAGGTAGCGAGAGTGCCAGTCTGCAGGATTTAGATCGCCCGGGAGATACTCTGCCCTGAGAGAGATTTTGTTGAGAAGGCAAAATTCCCAGAGGCTATTTGCTAACTCCGCAAGGGGTTTGAATTGTGTGCCACCTAGATGGTTTATGTAGCGAACCGCAGAAACATTGTCCATGCGAAGTAGAATGGAACAACGAACCTTGTCTTTTGCGAGACTCCTGATTGCAAAGGAGCCTGCCAACAACTCTAAACAGTTTATGTGCAATCTCGACTCCTCGAGAGACCATGTAACTCCAGTCGATATTGTACCACAATGGGCGCCCCAACCCGACAGGCTTGCATCGGATTCTAACACAAGATCTGGGGCCGAAGCGAAGATTGTCCTTCTGTTCCACGCATCTAAATGGTCTATCCACCATTGAAGCTCTAGACGAGACTCTTGGTCCAAAGAAATGAGATCGGGATAAGGCAAGCCCTGACGCAGATGGTGAATTTTTGGCGTTGGAGGGCACGGTAGTGAAGAGGTCCTGGAAAGATCTCCTGAATAGAGGCTGAGAGCAGACCTAAAATCCTTGCAAGAGATCTGAGAGACACCAGAGAGGTCCAAAGAACCTGGGATATTTCTGCCTTTATAGCTGAGACTTTTGACTGAGGGAGATGAAGAGAAGCAGTGGAAGAATCTATGAGAACACCCAAGAAATCAATGCGTTGAGAACGGATGAGCATGGATATGTCTGTGTTGAGAAGGAAACCCAGGTCTGACAGAAGAGATCAAGTGATGTGCAAATGGGACAACAAAGTTTGAGTTTGTGTGTCAAAGTTCATAACCAAGATGTCGTTGAGATAAATAATCAGTCTGATCCTGAGGGACCTCAGATATGTAACCACTGGTTTCATGATCTTTGTAAAGCACCATGGTGCTGACGACAGGCCGAAAGGAAGGGAACAAAACCGATAGGTTACTCCCAGCCATTGGAATTGCAGGAATTTTGTGTGATTGGGATGAATGGGAATTGTGAGGTACGCATCCTGTAAATCTATCCTTACCATCCAATCATTCAAACAAAGAGAGTCTCTGAGATGGAGAATTGTTTCCATTTTCAAATGGCGATAAACCACAAATTGGTTGAACCACTTCAGATTTATCACTGGACACATTTTCTTGTTCTTCTTGCGAACCCGAAAGAGAGAAGTGAGAAACCCTGAGTGATCTAGAGGAGCAATCTGAATTGCCTGTTTGAGGAGAAGGGAATGAACCTCTATGAGCTCTGCCATATCGGAAGAAAAAACGAGAGGTGGAGGGAAAAATAGAATTCTATAAGATAACCTTGGATAGAGTTTAGAACCCAGGGATCTGAGGTCAGAGTTCACCATTTTTGAATGAATAATCTTAAACGACCCCCGACCGGGTAGGAACTGATGGACTTATCCTGTTGGGAATTGTTGCAGAAGTTCTTCTGTCCCCGACCTCTGAAACCACAACCTCTTTGGGGGGTAGAACTGTGGTTTGTAGTTATGATAATTAGAATTGGAAGATCCTCTGGAGCTTGATTGGGATATGAACGGCCGGCAGAGCAACCCCTGCCTCTGCCGGCCCGTCCAAAAAGGAGAAAAAACTTTCTTGCTGGATTGTTGGTCTTTATCAAGAGAAGCAAAAGTGGTGACAAACTTGCTTAAGTTTGTAACCAAAGAATCACTAAACAAAAGGACTTCGGCCTTAATACCAGGGTCAAGGGTAGCCAAATTTGCCAACTTAGGATCAAGTTTGATAAGGAGACCTTTGCGGCCTTCATGAATTATAGCCGAATTGCCATTTCCAAGAAGACAAAATGCCCGTTGTACCCATAAGGAAATATCCTGAGGATCCAAGTCTGTGCCATCCAGGTGAGCAGGCTCCGCCAAATCAAAAATGCGAGCAAGGGGGCTCATGACATCCAACAACTTGTCTTGACAAGTGGACCGGACTCTATCTACCCCTTTACTAGGGTCCTTGCCAAACTTAGAGAAAAAAAGTTAGTAAAGGCTGATCAATGGTCAGACAAATTATAATGTTTGAAGCTAGAGAAGGCTTAGGACATTCCGATTTCAATTTGGATCTAGTAGACTTATCCAAAGGGAGATGAAGTCTGGCAGAAATGTAATCGCCAACGTGAGAAGCTGGAAACCACTCTGTGGAATTTGGATGGCGAATTGAAGAAGGGTCGAACATAGGAGTACCCTCAGAGTCCAAAACAGGAGAAGAGGAAAAGGAATCAGATTTCGACTTTTTTAAGAGAAGGAGAAGGAGAGTCAGTGACATCAAAAATGTCAAATAAATCATCAGCGTCATTCATATCATCATCATCTGTGTCCAAAATCTGGGAAACTACCAGCTTTTTAGGTACCTCCATATTTTTTGATTTAGTCTTGCGTTTGCCATCTGAAACAGAATTCCCTTCCTTAGTAAGAGGCCTGGGAGGCACTACGTCCACAACCTTGCACGAGGAAACCTCGCTGACCATGCGTGATGCATCAGAGGTATAATTTTTTGAATTGGAGGGTACCAATTTCCTCTTTCTGCAATCCCCCGCAGAATGGGCCAAAGCTGTGGACATCAGAGCCAGCATGGAATTTACCATGTTTTTGGAAAAGCACTTCATGGAGGCTTCCACTGCATGTTCAACAGAAGAATTAATAAAAACGTTTAAATCGTTTTTGAAGGCTTCCCCTTCATCATTCTGCATATCAAAACCAGGAGAGCTGTCAATTTCCATAATAAAGATAATAGCTGAGGAAAACACAGAAGAGAAAGGGTTAACTAAACCCAGAACAAATGCTGGCTATGGGCGTTGGAAAACGAGAAGAGGAAACACTCCCACTGGGGCGGAGCACAACCAGGAAGGAGGAGAGCTGCTCCAGTGAAGAAAGCACGAGGGTCCAACGCCGGCAGTCTAAACTTCAATAGTTCCTTGCCGGAGAGGGAAAGTGGGACATCTGAAGCGGCCGCAGTGCAGTCCAGCCTTCAAAAGCTCCGTGAAGGAAAGGGAAAGCTGGAAAACAGAAGCGGCCGCTGCGTGACATTGAACAACTGTCAACGCGCGCGAGCGGCAGAGTGTGCCAAAGCAATTGCGGGCAGCAACAGGAGGGAGAGACCACGGGACACGGAGCGAAAAGACTCGCATAGGAAACAGAGCAGTGTTAAGTGACAACAATGCAATTATCAAATAAACAGTCACAAAAACTTGTAAAACATCGTAAAATGAATCGCAAAGGAAGAGAGGTACTTATCTGACTGAGAGCAGTAAGAAAAGAGGCATGTTCGCAGTCAGACCCATCGTTATACCTGGGACTGTTCATTCATTGGTTGTTGGTGTTGGTTTCTGTTTGTTCCCATTGGTCAGCTGTTCGCTGGGCCTTCTGGGAACTGTAGTGTTTAGTACTTATCTTGGCTGCTATTCTAATAAATGCAAGATAAGAAAGCATAATAGGAGCCTCCGGTCTTGACATAAAATTCTAGCAAAAAGACTCACTCCAATTCCACACCATAATATTCACCCTGACCAACCTGGCTTCCTTAAAGATAGATTATCTTCACATAGTACTCGATTACTATGTCACACTAGCTCTTCCTTTAAGAACTTAAAATGCCCCATAGGCTTATTAGTTGTAGATGTTGAAAAGGCATTTGAGAAAGTAAACTGGAAATTTTTATTTAGAACTATGCAAAAATATGTTTTGGTGATACATTTATTTCCACGGTTAAAGTGTTGTATTGTTCACCTACAGTACTTATTTTTGTGAACATCATTGCTTCTCCTTCATTTCCACAGTTTAAGAGCGCTACGCAGGTGTACCGTTTAGCTCCTTTACAATTTATATTGGCCATTGATCCTCTCTAAAATTGTATACATTCTTCTAGAGAAAATATAGGCATTACCATCAATATTATAGTTCTTAAAGTTTCTGCATATGCAGGTGATGTACTGTTATATGTTAATGACCCTATACAGACTATTACAGTGTTATTAAATATTATTGATAATTATCCATTAGTTTCTGGATACACATTAAATGTTCATAAAATTGCATTTTTTCTTTTAAACATCTTCAGTACTGCTATGTTGCATGGCATAAACATTATTTGGAATAATACTGATCTGAAGTATCTCGATATATGTTTTTTTAATACAATAAAAAATGCAGTTGATTTTAAAAAAATCAGAAAACGTAGACAGAAGTACTTCTCTCAATTTATCCTGGTGGGGAAAAATTGAGGCAATTCAAATAGTAATAGCCCCACAAGTGTTATATCTACTATCTATGTGGCCTGTTACTTTCCCCTCATCTTTTTTTTCACAAATATTAATAAATCCTTTTGATAAACCTATTTGAAATTGCAAAACCCCTTGTATTAAATATAGTCACTTACAAGCTACTAAATTAGAAGGCAGCTTTGGTATTACAGTTTTTAAATAATACCATAACTTCTTTTTAAATGTGCAAACTGTTTCTTGGTTTTCTAAACTGGAGACCCACTTGGCACCCAACTGGATTTTGCTAGAGAGAAATAATGTAGTGCCTTTCCCTCTACCAGCCACTCTTACTATGGATCCTCAAAAAGCTAAATTTTCTTTCCTAATTATTAGCACTACTCAAAATGCTATATCATGATTGGATACAACATTTGGAAATAGAGTTATATTTTAAAAGAAGATATCTCTATGGAATAATCTTTTGATTACATTGAATACTCCTATCTATTGCTGTGAAAACCGGATTAGTGCTGGTCCATTTTATATCCCAGATATCTGCATTAGTAATATTTTTTGATCTTTGCCAGATCTAAATATAAATTAGCAGCTTTCAAATATCATTGATATGCTATATTGAATAATGCAATTCTTAATGCCCACAGCATTTCTATACGTAGTTACAAGTCCTCAG
Organism: Triturus cristatus; assembly: GCF_964204655.1. Lineage (NCBI taxonomy): Eukaryota > Metazoa > Chordata > Amphibia > Caudata > Salamandridae > Triturus > Triturus cristatus. The sequence goes on along the minus strand of NC_140584.1, from coordinate 236,890,383 downwards.
ATATTGAGGTGTGTTTTGGTATACATAGTCTCACCAGTCATGTTGCTTCGAAAATATAAAAAAAATAAACCTACACAAATTCTCTTAATTTGTTAAAGATAAGTGATTTCTGGAAATGTGTCTCATATAATAACTGTTCTGTGCAAAAGTGTAAAATAATTTTGTTATGTAACATTTCACATTGGCTTCCGTCTTTCATATGCCAGACCAATTATTTTATATTGATCAATTGCAACTGGTCTCCTGTTAAATTATAGAAGGTTAACTTAATTGATAATCCTATTTGTTGGAATTGTAAAACTGAACAAGGCTCATTGAAAAATATGTTGTTTGAATGTCCAATGATATCCAATTTCTGATCAAATGTCTGGTGTATAATCTCTCAAATTTTTACCATTGATCATCCCATTACATATGAAATCATAATAGGTAAATTGTCACTCATTTCAATCCCACTTTCATATTAGGATGTGAAGTTGTTTGATTTACTAATTTCTTCTGCTATCAAATCTATTACTATGAATTGGAAATCTGTGATTAATATATCTTCAACATCAACGCCTTGAACACCGTCTTAGATTCAAAGGTGCAATGTTCAACTGTTTATTCTTCTAAACAGTGCCAAACAACTAATGAGAATGTACTTTTCCACAATCACCTGTCACTTTCTCCAAGCATCCATTTTAGCCCCAACATCATTCAACCTATATTGGAGGAAATGAGAGAATTAATACAGCAAGTAAGAGTTGCAATACAACAATTAACTGACAGCACTCAAGTCTATGTATGGCATTAGAAGCATAACATAATTCCCTCTTGCAGGCTTTCAATCAAGTAGCACCATTTAGGAAGCTTCCAGCTTTCTCCCCCAGAGGCTAATTCCCATGGTACTCTGATTATCTGTACCAGGAGAGGTCCAACTGCAAACAACTGGAACATAGGTGTCATGTTACCAAATCTTCCCTGGACAAGGAAGCTTACAAACTGTCACTTAGCAGCTACCACAAAAAGATTGAAACAGTCCGTAAGCTGCTCTTAACACAAAGATTAATCATGCAGGAATTTCTACTTAAGGACTCTTTAAGACACTGAACGATTTTGTAAAGCCTCAATCTTGTAATTGCACCATCTTCGCCTCACAAGAATTATGCAATTCTCTGTCTGACTTCTTTGTAGATAAGATAGACACTAAGGGGCATATTTACAAGCCCCTCTCACCACCCCAACGTCACTTTTTATTGACGTTGGGATGGCGATAGGGGCTTCGTTTTATTTACAAGGCAGCGTTATGCCACTTAACATGGCTTAACGCTGCCTTGTAAATATGGCCCCCTTTCACGCTGTACTTAGCGTGACAGGGGGGGTCAATGGGTGATTTTGACGCTGCCCCTATTCACAAGGGCAGCGTAAATAGGAGGCAGTGCCAAAATTAAGACCAGGGAAAGCCTGGTCCTAAACAGGCAAAACAAAGAGAAATGCATTATTTCTCCTGTTTTTTGCTGTTTTCATGTGTGCTGCCTTGTGAATAAACAACTGACTGCCTTCTTGAGGGCAACAAGATCTAGGACCCCTCACAATTGGGCTTCTGAGTGTTGCATAGCACGGAGAGCACACTAGTGGCAGTCACCGACACAATCAGACTGTCACTAGATGTTGGTACTCCAGTTATATTGGTATATTAGATCTAAGACTTGGTGCAGAAATATATGGCAGTGCACTATATTGGCTTAGGGAGTTTCTAAATAATTGAACCCAAACCATCTTTTTTAGACTGCTTTAAATCTTACATTTTGCTAGCTGATAAAGGAGTTCCACAGGGTTCCTCCTTGAGCCTCACATTGTTCAATATCTATATAGCCCCCCGGCACAAATCATAAGATCATGAGGTTTTGATAAGTTATCATATACAGACAACACCCAACTTCTCATCTCATCTTTCCTGCAAGAAATGCGGATGCGCGTGCGCATGCGCAGTGTTCACCAGGATTACCGATACGGTGAGGAAGATGAAGACTGCAGCCCGGGGGCACTGCAGTACAGAGGTAAGTGGGTTAAATGTATTTTTAATTAATGTTTACTTATTTGTAATAGAGGGGGGTGGAGGCGGGTGGCGTAGCAGAGCTCCACGGAGTTCCACGGAATCTGTTTGCGACTCCGTGGACCTCCGCATAGACCCGCTACGCTCACTACGCCCAGGGTAAAATATGACTACCTCTAACACACCCCTGAAATATTGCATTAATAAACGGCCATTTAGCTGTGAAACACGCTGTCAACATATCTGCTCTTATCCTCGATCAAGACCTTGACAACCTCATGCTCACGGAATCCTGGTTAAACACTCGCTCCTTGGACATTTAGGTCCCCCTAGGTATGGCTTCATCAGACTAGGCCACCCTCACTCTCTGTGAAACAATCTCACACTTCTTCTCTCCCCACCTGTGAGTACCTTAAGATCAACATCTGTACCTCCAGCAACTCAAAGTACCTTCTTCAATCATTCTATCACCCACCCAGTGGTAATCGCTCCTTCATCGAACAGAAAATGGAAGTTACATCCTCCAGCATTGACAATCATTCCATTGGCACAATATCAATGACCCACTTGTGAACTGTTTCAAATCTTTTCTCCTGGACTTTAACCTCATCCAAGCCTGCAACGCTCTGACCCATAAGAAAGGAGCCATCATTGGCCTAATCATTGCTAATGAGAACACCTTGCATGTTGTTCTTCCTTGCAACTGGACTTACCACCACTGTGTCACCTTTTCCCTAAATATAAAAGCTGTCACCTCCAAGAGCCAACCAAAGAAAGACAAATATTAGATCAGCGACAGCAGCAACATTAACTCACTTTCTTTATATTTTATTGGTTATGAATCCTTGCTCCCATCTCCCGCCATGACCGATGACCAAGACCTCACTAATAACTATTTCAATTCAATGTGAATATCATGGACACCATAGCCCCTAAGCAACTAAAAATCCCGTCCAAACTTTCAAATCCCTGGTTCAACAGTGATCTTAATGAAGAACGGCCAACCTCAGATCTGCTCGTCAAAGACACTTCGCCTACAACAAGTATATTAGGAACTTCAAAGCAACATTCTTTCAAACCCAACTACACTCTGCTACTAATAGACCTAAGAAATCATTTGAAATTATTAGAAACCAACCTACCTTCATAAGTGATCCTGCTTCCACAAACAACAAAGCACTCCCTAAATGTGAATCGTTTGCCTCCTTTTTCGCTGAGGAAACATCGTTAAACAGGAACAACATCCAGACCACTCTCAATTTTCTTCCAACTCAATGCCTCCTACACCCCTACCCACTAGGCCTTGAAGCTTGCCCGTATAATCACCTAATTTCTCCCAACAATGACACCCCAGGGTCTAGCTTCATAACCCTTGATGAGATTGGCACTCTAAATCTTTTGACCTCCTTGAAATACTCTAACTACTTCATTGATGCCCTCCCCTCTACACTCTTAAATTAGTCAATTCACTCACCTCCACTGTGGACTGATATAATCAATGCAACTCTTACCCAAAGCTCCCTTCCTGACTGCCTCAAAATTGGTCCGCTTCCCCTATCCTAAAAAAAACCCAACTCTGACCATTCTAACCCCAACAGCTACCTCCTCATTTCCTACATCCCTGTTCTGGAAAAACTCCTAGAAAAATGTGTGCACTTACAGCTCCACAATCACATTGAAAAATGTAAACTTCTAGACCATTGGAAATATGGCTTACATTCGGGTCACAGCAACAAAACTGCTATGGTCCACAATGTCGATGATGCCCTGCGCTTGCTTGACCTGAATGATTACTGCCTACTGATTGTACCAGATCTGTCAGCAGCCATTGGCACCTTCAACCATGCTACCCTACTTGACCTCCTAGAACTTCCTAGAACACAGGATGGGCCTCTCCAGCACTGTGCTATATGGTTCCCCTCCTTTCTCCACAACACATCACAGTGCTTCTTAATTAATCACACTCTATACAGTGCTTTGACTATCCCCATCCTTACATCGCCCTTCCTCAACTACCTCAGAACTTTTATGTACTCTATCATTCATTTTCTTCTTTGATTTATAGTTATTATGTACTCTCACTCACACTTTATGTAATTCTTCTTCTGGCTGCTTCTTGCTTACATACCCCTCTGTATTTCGTCTACTCCTTTTTTAACATTAGCGCTTATTTTTATTTGATCTCTATGTACCTGCTGTTCATACTCTTTAAAGTGCTAGTTTCATGATCTTAAGTGCTACGTTGCCACGCTTGTTCACTACCTTAGGGAAATACTATGCACCTACTCTCCCCACCCTTGCAACTCCCTACTATATCTACCTCAAAACTTTACTTCCTTACATTCCTATGTTTATCGGATTCTTCTTTTATATAACGTTGATATAGATTTTTATTTATGCTTTATGTAACTAGGGCTGTTGCTGCTATTTTGCCTACATATCCCATTGTTTACCGTTTGCCGTTTTTACTGTTACTATATATATTTGTCTATTTTCGATGTACCTCAAGTTATAGTTGTTGTTCTTACTCTGTAAAGTGATCTGAAACCTTCAGGTATATGTCCTGCTATATAAAACTCACAGATAAATAAATAAAGAAATCTTAGTAGCAGTGGATTTCTGCTCTTGATTCCTATGGGTTTGGCAGCAGCGATCCACTGAAGACCGAACTGTCATAAAAGATCTGTAAGTCTCTATCGGGACACATGCAGTAGCCACATATCATTTGGACCAGGGTCCGGCAGTCGCCTCAAATTCTTACAGAGACACCATGGAAAAACTGGGTGTGGCCACATGATATGCCTCCCCCTATCATCCCAAAGAAAATGTGGTAGTGGAGAAGAATGAAGTTTGAAGAAACGGTTGCACTCCCTGGTAGTCCAAATTAAATAACAAGGTAATCCTTGTAAACTATTGAATGGTGCTGATGAGTACCACCTCCTAATTACTGAGGTGTAAGACAAGAATAGCAGAACGCATCTTAAAGGGAAAAGACGTCCTCACTATAGCACTCACGATGCGGCAATTTGCATATGTAATAAGGTTCTGACTCTGTAGTTCGATTATATCATGTTTAATCCATAGTAATTGACGTATGTATGATGCTTCTCATACTTTGTTTGTTAATCTATAAGTGTGGTTCACAAAAGTAGATGTTCATGCTTTAAACAAGACATATAGATGTCCCCGATGCATTTCGGGACTGGCCCTTCATCAGGGGAATAATCCTAGGTGAAAATAAAGAAGGACAGTTGGCTATTGTCCAAGCTTAGCGGAATGCAAAATGAAACACGTGACTGTGATGGCGTTAGTACATAGTGCAAAAAAGAAGAATTTTGCGAATTAGTTCTAACTCGTGTGGTTAAAACGCGGTGCGGTGACAATGCAGGGAACTGATAAGTAAACATACGGCGAACAAACGAAAGTAAATAACGTGCAGAAATGTTAACAGTTGTGCTTGTGACGCTGTGTAATGAGAGCGATTCGAGTGCGCGAATACTAAATAGTGCTCAAATCATCTGTGCGGTTAAATTAAGTGTAACAAAAAATCTCGACTGACGTAAGAGTAAGATGTTATGAAAGTATGAATACCTGTAAACACCAGAACAATGTGTACGGAACCACACCATAGGCGATACAAGGCGCGTGGAGTAAACGCCGAAAATATACCCAAAGGAACCCGGAAGTGATAGTCGGGATAGAAATGGAAAACGTACTACGTATCGTGTGTGATGTGGGAAAAATAAAGAAAGACTGACAATATGCTAAACATAAGAACTGAAATGAATTACGAAACAAATGGAATAAAGCATATAATCAACAAAAGTGAGCACAGTCGTAACGTATGAAAGAAACAGGAGAAAAAAAGAGAAAGGATAATAATTGTAAAGGAAATTAACAAGATAATAGTGTTGTAAATAAAAACAGCGAGTGAGGAAAAAAAAAAAAGAAGAAAAATGAAAGAAGGAAAAATTGCAGAGAAAATCAAAGTTAATAAAAAGCATGATTAAAGTGCCACAAAAATAATGCGCAACTAAGAAATGTTAACAATTATAGATAACAACTAAATTCAAGGCATTCATTAAGTCCACCAGGGTGAACAGAATTAAGTCTGTTTATCCAAAAAATTTCGCATTGTAAGAGGAAGGGGCTGTTGTCTCTCCCTCGTTGTACAGAAACCTGTTCCAAGATCATAAATCTCAGTTGACTGGAGTTATGATTGTGTTCAAGAAAATGTTTTGCCACTGTTGACTTGGTATTCTTGGTTCGGATGTTACTTTTGTGTTCTGTCAGGCGAATTTTCATTTTCCTTCCAGTCTTTACCACATATGGAAGTCCGCATGGGCATTTGAGTAAGTACACTACGTTGTTGGTGTCACAAGTAGCCGTAACTTTGAATTTGTCAATAAGATGACGACTTTGCTCTTGGAAAATCTCTTCAGTGGATGAGATACGTTTGATTCTAATGATTCACGACTGGTTTTCGTATCTAAATTTTCCACGCAAAAGTTTGAAAATCAAGAAAACCATTCGTAAATATTGGCCACTATTACAAACTGAACCAGACTTTAAAGGCATTTTCAATCAACTTCCTATTTTTGCTTACCAACGTACATTGAACATACAACAACTACTGAATAGGAGCCCTCCTGAACCTGACAAACCGTATAAAGGTACCATCCCTTGTTTAAACTGCGGTAGCTGCAATAATATCATCAAGGCTACTACTCTCATGCATCCCACCCGTGGCACACCCATTAAACTCAAAGTTACAGCTACTTGTGACACCAACAACGTAGTGTACTTACTCAAATGCCCATGCGGACTTCCATATGTGGGAAAGACTGAAAGGAAAATGAAAATTCGCCTGACAGAACACAAAAGTAACATCCGAACCAAGAATACCAAGTCAACAGTGGCAAAACATTTTCTTGAACACAATCATAACTCCAGTCAACTGAGATTTATGATCTTGGAACAGGTTTCTGTACAACGAGGGAGAGACAACAGCCCCTTCCTCTTACAATGCGAAATTTTTGGGATAAACAGACTTAATTCTGTTCACCCTGGTGGACTTAATGAACGCCTTGAATTTAGTTGTTATCTATAATTGTTAACATTTCTTAGTTGCGCATTATTTTTGTGGCACTTTAATCATGCTTTTTATTAACTTTGATTTTCTCTGCAATTTTTCCTTCTTTCATTTTTCTTCTTTTTTTTTTCCTCACTCGCTGTTTTTATTTACAACACTATTATCTTGTTAATTTCCTTTACAATTATTATCCTTTCTCTTTTTTCTCCTGTTTCTTTCATACGTTACGACTGTGCTCACTTTTGTTGATTATATGCTTTATTTCATTTGTTTCGTAATTCATTTCAGTTCTTATGTTTAGCATATTGTCAGTCTTTCTTTATTTTTCCCACATCACACACGATACGTAGTACGTTTTCCATTTCTATCCCGACTATCACTTCTGGGTTCCTTTGGGTATATTTCCGGCGTTTACTCCACGCGCCTTGTATCGCCTATGGTGTGGTTCCGTACACATTGTTCCGGTGTTTACAGGTATTCATACTTTCATAACATCTTACTCTTACGTCAGTCGAGATTTTTTTGTTACACTTAATTTAACCGCACAGATGATTTGAGCACTATTTAGTATTCGCGCACTCGAATCGCTCTCATTACACAGCGCCACGAGCACAATTGAAATAACTGTTAACATTTCTGCACGTTATTTACTTTCGTTTGTTCGCCGTATGTTTACTTATCAGTTCCCTGCATTGTCACCGCACCGCGTTTTAACCACACAAGTTAGAACTAATTCGCAAAATTCTTCTTTTTTGCACTATGTACTAACGCCATCACAGTCACGTGTTTCATTTTGCATTCCGCTAAGCTTGGACAATAGCCAACTGTCCTTCTTTATTTTCACCTAGGATTATCCCCCTGATGAAGGGCCAGTCCCGAAATGCATCAGGGACATCTATATGTCTTGTTTAAAGCATGAACATCTACTTTTGTGAACCACACTTATAGATTAACAAACAAAGTATGAGAAGCATCATCCATACGTCAATTACTATGGATTAAACATGATATAATCGAACTACAGAGTCAGAACCTTATTACATATGTGAATTGCCGCATTGTGAGTGCTATAGTGAGGACTGCTGTAGTGGAGAAGAAGACATTGAACTTAAAGCAGTCTTTAACAGCAATGGTATTAGGTTCAGGTCGCAGTTGGTTTTATCACCTATATGGGGTTCGGAGAACCCTAAACATTCTGCCAATAAAATTCCTGGGTGTTGGACTCCCTATGAGGTCCTGTTTGGAGTTAAGATGTGGGTACCAGACCTTGACAGGTCCAGTACAGTGGCAGCTGAAACACCATTTGACATCAATAAATGTTTGGATGTTTTAAATTATCAGAACAACTTTTGTGAAGCTCAGAGTAACCTCCTGCAGAACTTTTATGCCACTGGTGAAGTGAAGGAAGCACCAGCAACTCCTGGTTGGGTCACCCAAGATTGGTGAACTGATCCGGTAGAAAATGGTGGACAAGAAAGAATTTGGGCCATTTTACAGAGTGCCTTTACCTGTCCTGGCCACTGAAGGTACGGGAACTGTATTTCCACCGCCATTTAATGTACACAGTAACAAGGTAGTTACCAGCCCCTTCTCACTTCCTTACAGGACGTCCCGATGGAAGCTCTGATCAATGATTAAGCCTCTTCTCCAATATGGGGGACAGAGAACACTAAAGTATCACTTCTTTCTGTTGCATCAACAAACTCTTTGCCAACATCGACAAACAGACAAAAAAAGTGTTTACCGCAATGTACCATCACATGAGTATACTCTGTGTTCTCCGAAGTATCCAGAGCTGCCAAAAATAGATCAAAATAGATCGAACAGCCTCCGGCTACTTCATTGATTATGATAACTTCTCTTAAGATTTATCTGACCCACCACCGCACCACTACCACTACCACCCCAATACATTTACCCATTGGATATACATTTTGATTACAATTTTGATGCTTTTCCTTTGGATTGGTTTTGTGACAGTCTTCTTCTTGGTTCTGAACATACACTATCTCACAAAAAGCTTTGCTGTTGAACTTGGTTTTGAAACCCCTTCCTTAATCACACAAAGTGCAAAGAGACCTTTTCCTGGTGAACATTTCTGCTGTTCTGGTTCCTGATTGGAATTGTTTGGGTTAGGTGTCCTATGATGTATTTGATCCCACTGAACTGATTCAAGTGCAATACGTATTTAAAATGTTTCTGCATGATTTCATCACACCTAGCTCTCTCTGTGATGATTGAAACATTGATAGAGTATACAAAATGCTAGATGATCTGCAGCACGGGTACTCATAGTACGGCCCGTGGGCCGCCAGCCGCCCGGCAAGCCTTCCCCGGTGGCCTGCGGACCTTGCAGACATCGTACCTGTGCTTTTATTTATTTTTTAAAGAGTTTCCGCAAACACCGCCGGTTGCAGCAGCGTGGAGTTATGGGGGCCGGGCGATTCTTTTAAAGACCATTCACTTGTTAATGAGGGTTTGTTGTATTTCACCTCTTCTTAGCGCCCCTGCATCTCCCCTCTGATTGAGGGGAGATGCAGGGGCGCTAAGAAGAGGTGAAATACAACAAAGCCTCATTAACAAGTGAACGGTCTTTTAAACACCTGTGAAGTACTCGGGTGCAGCTGTGTGTGTGCCTGGGAAGCAGTCTCAGCCAGGGGTGTCACACGCGGGGTGAGGTGACAGAGGGTGACGAGGACAGCAGGGTGTGAGAGCAGCGGGTGAGGTGAAAGAGGGCAGCAGGGAATGAGAGCAGCGGGTGAGGTGACAGAGGGACACAGACAGAGGAAGACAGATGGGGACAGAAAGAGGGACATAGAGGGAGGGAGACAGAGGGAGGGAGATAGAGACAGACAGAGGGAGGGAGGGAGACAGAGAGAGAGGGGGACAGAGAGAGGGAGACAGAGAGAGGGAGGGAGACAGAGGGAGGGAGACAAAGAGAGAGAGGGAGACAGAGAGAGAGGGAGACAGAGGGAGACAGAGGGAGACCGAGGGAGGGAGACAGACAGAGGGAGACAGACAGAGGGAGACAGACAGAGGGAGGGAGGCAGAGGGAGGGAGACAGGGAGGGAAACAGAGAGAGGGAGACAGAGAGAGGGAGACTGACAGAGGGAGGGAGACAGACAGAAGGAGGGAGACAGAAAGAGGGAGACAGAGGGAGGAGGGCAACAGACAGAGGGAGGGAGACAGATAGATGGAGACGGAGGGAGACAGACGGAGGGAGACAGAGACAGACGGAGGGAGACAGAGGGAGGGAGACAGACAGAGACAGACAGAGGGAGGGAGACAGAGGGAGGGAGACAGAGAGAGAGAGAGAGGGACAGAGAGGGGGAGACAGAGAGAGGGAGGGAGATAGAGAGAGAGATGGAGGGAGGGAGGGAGACAGAGAGAGAGAGGGAGGGAGACAGAGAGAGAGAGAGAGAGACAAGCAGAGTAAGTGAGACAGAGGGAGACCGAGAGAGAGGGAGGGAGAGAGAGAGTGATAGAGAGAGGGATGGAGACAGAGAGAGAGAGGGAGGGAGAGATAGAGAGAGGGAGGGAGAGATAGAGAGAGGGAGAGAGACAGAGCGAGAGAGAAAGATAAATAGAGAGAGAGATGTGTGTATGCCGGGTCGGGTGGCTCAGTGGACGAAGGCGTCTGCTGCAGGGGCCTGTGTTCAACCTCATGGGCATAGTTTTTTTGTTGCTCTAGCCCCGCCCCCTCCCCCACTGCCCCCGCCCCCACCGATGCGGCCCTAGTCTATAAACCACATTGTAAATTTGGCCCCCGAGAGAAAGATTGTGAGTACCCATGATCTGCAGCATTCAGCTGTTTTTAATAACTAAATGTATGAGGGAACGTCTAATTATGATGAACTGTACTGTTGCAACCATTTCTCAGCCTATTTTGGCATTTTGCTTCCATTACCTCTTACAACACCATCAAGTGGGAAGATATGAAGAAGTAAGAGAGGGGAATGTACATGAGTCATGGATCTTACCTTTCAAGTTTCGATGTCAGAATAGGGAGACCAAGATTTTTCTTAGCGGGAACGGCTGAGAGTACTTTGGGACATTCCTTAGTTTGTAAGGAAGTTTCACTTCAAGGCACATTTAATGCATCTAAGGCAAACTTGCCATGCTACTGGAAAGGTTCCCTGACTGCTGTGACCCATTCAGTTTTCATATTACTCTCATACAGGAGTTACGTGATGCTGAATGATCAAGGCTGCTGTGGTATGAGACCGGGTGTTGCCTATCTGGTAACAGTCTCTGCAGTTGTGATTTGCTGTACACAAGTACTGTTTCCACCTGCACGCACAGTTTATGAGATGTCACTTTCTGTCAATATTCTTTACACTAAATATTTTCTATGTATAATGCATAGGATCTACAATTTGAATGTAAGATTAGAGCCACTGGAGTGATTTTAGTGCATGCACCCCAGGTCTTATTTTAGAATGTTAAAAACACAGTGACTGACTGACTTTTATTCTGCACTCTGCTAATCGGTTGTGGGAGGACGTAGGCATACATAAGCATACAAAGTTGAAGCTGCAATTATCAAGTAAAGCCTGAAGAAATGAGAACAATTGGTAAAGTATGGTGAGCTGAAAATTAACTCTGTGGCCACGCATTGATCTGCAGAGCAAGTGAGGAATGCACATCACAGCTGACCTCCATTTTGTTTCACATGCTGCAATAGGTTGAGAGGGCAAACAATAATGCATACTCTGGTCATTGGCGCAGTCCAACAAATCTCTTACATGTTCAATTATTTTTGTTGTAATTAGAATCATCAGACGTTTACCCCTCTTATTCTTGCTTTTACAAATTGCAAACCTAAAAACACAACTGCGATGAAGTATGACTATACAATTTAAAGTGTTTAGCTATATTGATATAGTTATCAGAATTGCATGTAGAGGACTTCATTGCTTCTTGTTTCAATTTTATAAGTGATCTATTCTATGAACAGTTTGGTCACAGGGAACTTTATAGTAACAATCACATTCTAAGATCCACACAATTCGAATTGTTCCATCTTTGTTTCATTTGTTTATGTGTCTTGTTGAATTGAACATTACTAAATGCTGCATATTTAAAGAGTTCTAGTGTTGAATTTTGATGAAGGTGTTTTCATTGCACTTTTTGATTTACCTGGCAATACCTATGTTTCAATCCTATTCAGCAAACTATCATTAAGAGTAACATTTCCATTGGTATATTTCATATATGTAGAGGGCTAATATCCCTTTCAACTTTATTTGCATGCTATGTACCTAAACAAGGCGAATGAGCAAGAAGATTCCAGTATTATATTTCTGATTTTAAGTATTCCTTTATTTAGAAAGTTATGCCAAAAGTGAAGGACCCCCTCATGTATTTGAAGTTAATTTAAATAAAAATCAAATTGTATTGCGCTCAGCCTAGGTTACAGACATTTTCTGCAAATAAATTATTTTGAATTATAATAGTAATGATTTTACCCATTCGCATTTGTGACTGTATAGGCAGCATGATGGCAGTATTAGAATCAAACTCTAGGTAAGATATACTGAGTCACCAAAATGGCCCAAACACTTACACCCTCACACCATCTACAGTAATTTACCTGGTAATCTGAAACACTGATACTAAAATCTGTATATGTTGTATGAAAACCTCTGGTCACTAATTTTCTCTATAGTGAAAAAGTGACACTCATCCAGTGTTTAATGGGACAGCACAAAGAAAAGGTCTAGCACACAAAATGGCTAATAATAGCACCTACACAACCATAGCAAAAGTCAGTCTTAGCTATGCGTGAAAATATTATATTCCTTGGATTGGTTTGATACTTCACTGATCAGTTTGCTGAGGCATGTGTTTTGCTCACCTAATGAACCAGTAATTATCCCTTCTAAGTATTTTAGAGTGTTTTTACTGGATTTATACGTTCTACTAGGACATGTTGTGTACCAGGTTTTATCTTATTATTTCACTGCTAAATAATTTTTGTGCCACTTGCCATTTTGATATTTTCTGGCTGGCAGAGAGTAATTTATCCAGAGTTGTTCTTTTGAGTTCGTAAATATGTTCTAGCAGACATTCTGGGTTGATAGAGTTTTGAAATTGTGGATTTTTTTCATGTGTGTGCTTCATCAAAATGCAATCTTAAATTTCAGCAAATGTTTAACTGAAATGGGTATACAATCCAGGTGATTTTGTGGATGATAGCTTGATTAGCAAAAGGAATGATGTTAACTAGACCCCATTTGCACTTGGGGAGAAATTTGAGGATTTGATATTGAGATGGAACTCATGGCCCAGAGTGGTGCAGCCTGTATTTGTAGGGCCATTCGCTAAATGGGTGACCTTTTGGTCAATATATTCTCCAGAATATCTCTCAGGGGAGACAAACATGGACAGATAAAACAATTAAAAGTGCTAGGAGAAAAAATAGCACAGACTAAGAAGGGCATTGACATGAAGTTAATAGGTGATACATATACTCTAATCTGGCATTATCATTATTGAATGTATCCTAAAACTAACTAGGCTCCATGATTGATCTAAAGAAGAGCCAAAATATCCATTGTTAATTTGAATTTAATCAGCAAAAACTGTTTGCTTAAAGTTAAACTACAAACATTCAGCTGATCCAATAAGGGGTAGTTAAATCCTACTGCTAATGAGAGCTTGACAAGCTCTTTCTGTTTCATGTCATGTAATTTTTACTCTGCCCAGACCTGATACAATTAAATAGCATGTACCTATCACAAAGTCCCCTCACAGATCTTGGCCACCTGGACCAAAACTAAGAAAGATTTCTGATCAACCCCTTGAAGGTTTTAAGGAGTCATTCAGTATACTCTGTGATTAACAAGTGGCAGGTTGTCTAAGTTTTACTGCAAGGCCTAAAACAGAGCAAAACTGACAAGCGTATATTTGTGAATAACAGGGTAACTTGCCATGTTCATTGTTGAATTATAGACTAGAGTCTACCAATCCTGGGCTGAGGTAGGGGTGCACTCCAGTTCTGGCTGTATTCTGATTGCCTGTGATAGTGCACTTTATTGCTGGGACTTCAAATATTGACTGTCAGTTTGTCTTTGGGTGTAACATATGGGAATGATTTGGAGTTTGGGGGACGGGTTCTTTGTCCCAAGCATGAGGGATATCCCTTTCACATTATTGCAAGTCCATTAAGATTTAATCTGCTTGCAATAAAGCTGATGGGCTAGCCATCAAAATCAGGTCCTATGTTAAAACATTGCATTTGGTGGGCCTTTATTAATTACTTGTAACGTTTTGTGCCTATGAACAAAGAAGCATTGTTTTGTTTCTCTCCATAAATTATACATTTGTTTTGTGAATACAAACAGAAGTGGTGCAGCTAATTGAAACAACAGCACTGTGCTAAGAAAATCAAAAGAAGCAATCCTCTATTTGAAAAGGCAAATATGATCTTTAGAAAATGCCTTTAAACCAGGAATAATTGCTAATCGAGCATGCACTTAAAGGTGGAATAATAACAAGGGCCACAAGTAACTGCATGGACAAAGACACAGACTCCGCTGACGTGATCAGGAACGTAATGGTTGAAAAGTGTTGGAGGTGTTTGTTGTATCAGTTTGGTAATTGGAGCCCCGGGAGTGCAGCATCATTACATGTTTGTGTATATATATATATATATTCACTTAAAAAACCATAGGTTTCACACAAGTTATAGTTAGCTGTACATTTCACTCGTAAAAAACCAATGAAATTCCACGTTATAGTTAGATCAGGTAACTATAACTTGCGCGCCCACAATAAACTGCTGATGACGTCACATATTACATCACTTATGACATGGTCAGTGACATCACTCATGACATCAATGATGACATCTGAAATGACACATTGTGCATTGCGGTCGCGCAAGTTATAGTTACCTGATCTAACTGTAACGTGGAATTTCATTGTTTTTTTACGAGTGAAATGTACAGCTAACTATAACTTGTGTGAAACCTATGGTTTTTTAAGTGAATTTGCAAGGTTTTTTAAATGCTAATTCCTAACTATAACGTGTGTGAAACCTATGGTTTTTTCAGTGAATTTGTACGGTTTTTTAAATGCTAAGTTATGTATTTATTTTTAATTTTTGCACGCACAGTGCGCTTCGCGCACCGTGCGCACGCTGTAGGCACTCGGTGCACTTCGCGCACCGAGCGCCCATGTTGCGCATTTCGTACCGTGCACACCTTGCCATTTTTTACAAAATATCAATTATTTTTTTCTCTCTTGGGGGTCCTTAGATTTATATATTAAATGTGATTGTTAATTCTTTTTTTTTTTTTACCGTATGCGTACGGTAAGCTTACCGTACGCGCACTCCGCGATTTTTTTTAAAAATTATTAAATTTATTTTTCATACTTTTTGGTCCTTCGTGAACCCCCTGACGAACGCTAGGGGGTCTGCAACTCTCTTCGTTGCCCCCTTTTCATGTTATCAACCTTTGTTTTTCAGTGCGAGAGACAGAAAATGGCGGCCGATACTTTCTGATTTCGACCGATTCGAATGTTTACAGTCATGTAACCACCAATCAGAATTGAGCTTGCGCACGGCACCGTACGCGTACGTTAAGCTTACCGTAAGCGCACGGAGCGCGCCTATAGATATATATATTGATTTAAATGCTATTTTCTCAGGACCTACTGAACAGATTTACACCAGACCTGCAAAAGGCACCTCCCTGATCTGAGGACTACCTCTCTGCCCAATTTCAAGTAATTCTGTTCAGCCGTTCGGGCTGTAGCTCGGACTAAATGTCCTATGGGAAAATGCATGGGGAAAACACGTTTTGGGACCCCCCTTTTTTCTCAGCCACCGCTTGACGAATCCCCCAGAGACTTTCAGGGTAGGAGCGGAGCGTAGCACCCTATTAGTTTTGAAAAATTCGTGAGGATTCGTCAACCGGCGCCAAAGTTATTCCTAATAGAAAGTTGTGGATTTCCTATGGAAACACGGTCCTAACTATAACTATCTACTGGCGACCGCCAGTGGATAATATATATATATATATATATATATATATATATATATATATATATATATATATATATATATATATATATTTTTTTTTAAATCCACATCCTTGAAAATACTGGGACACTTTCACCTCGGTGCAATCCCAGGGTCCAAGGTTCCCTGTTGTTTCGATGCCGTCCCACACTGCGCCAAAGCACACCATGCACTCCTTCCAGTCGAAAGCAAGATTACGAGATCAGGGCTTAAAAGTGGTTTTATTCAGCATAAACCAGCCATACATGCCCAACGTTTTATGCTGAATAAAACCACTTTTAAGCCCTGATCTCGTAATCGTGCTTTCGACTGGAAGGAGTGCATGGTGTGCTTTGGCGCAGTGTGGGACGGCATATATATATATATATATATATATATATATATATATATATATATTCACTGAAAAAAACATAGGTTTCAGAGAAGTTATAGTTAGAAATTAGCATTTGAAAAAGCTTTGAAATTCACTGAAAAAAACATAGGTTTCAGAGACGTTATAGTTAGAAATTAGCATTTAAAAAACCTTAGAAATTCACAGAATAAACCATAGGTTTCAGGGGTGTTATAGTTAGCTGGCCATTTCACTCGTACAAAACCATAGAAATTCCTCCGTTATAGTTAGTTCTGCTAACTATAACTTGTGCGCCCGCAATGCACTGACTGACACTGACTGATTGACACTGACTGACTGACAATGACTGACACTGATTGGCTGAAACTGACTGACTGACACTGAGTGACTGACACTGATTGACTGACACTGACTGACTGACGGACACTGATTGACTGGAACTGACTGAGACTGATTGACTTACACTGACTAACTGACACTGACTGACTGACACTGACACTGACTGACTGACGCTGACTGACTGACACTGACTGACACTGACTGACTACTCTCTACTACTCTACTACTCACTCTCTAGAACTCTCTACTACTCTCTCTCTACTACTCACTCTCTACTACTCACTCTCTACTACTCTCTACTACTCACTCTCTACTACTCTCTACTATTCACTCTCTACTATTCATTCTCTACTGCTCTCTACTACTCACTCTTCTACTCTCTACCACTTGTGGAAATGTGGATTTTCCTGGTCAGTTATGTCCCCTATCTTGGACCCCAACGGTTCTATGTGCATGTCACAAGTACATGTATGTTCCCTCCAGTTCCAGTTATGAAGACGCAAATACATGTGCGTCCACCGTCAACATGTCCTCTGTCAGATCCGCCATGAATATGCCGGATATTCCATTCCTAAATATGAAAGGCCACCGGCTTTATATGGTTCACTTATGCCATTTTACAGTCCAGGCAAGTAGGCCCTGATTCTGTCATCAAACTCCTTTTGCCTTCTGCCTCTGAAAGCTCCAGTCTGAGCCTGCATCTGTGACCATGAACTCTGTCTCATTCTCTGCGCGGCTCACGAAGCCTGACATCAGCCTATTCTCTGCCAAGAGCTGTATTTCACCTTCGAATTATCTGCTTCCCCCTCAGCCGATGCATTCCTGCCTAGTAGCTTAAGTAAACATTCTTCCAGTTACCAAGCAAAAGGCCCGGCTTCTCTGCCCTCATGCAAGTAATTCATAGCCCTGTCACCATGGAATATTCCTACCCCCTCGCATTTAGTGTAGACACTTAGACGCTTGTACACACACGCACAGTCAGTATAGAATAGATTCTGTCCGAGAGTCCTTCTTTATGGATAACATAGTTCTTTAAACATAGGATGTTAGATATCATTTGGGATTAGGTTGATCTGACCCCCAGACTTTTCGTCTCCACATGTAGAGCTAATGTCAAGTTCCCTTCACCCCCTAGTTACACGTCAATTACACGTCATGCTGCTGCGCGCGCATCTATGTCAAGTATTATCTTATAGATCCACCTATGCATGATATCATAACCAATCATGTGTCTTTTTACTCCTTGTAAACACCCATTTTCGGTTACGCAGGTACCACGTCAAGTTCCTTATCAATTATTACGCCTACTGTATTTGCTTCATTATAACGTATGTACTATAAAAGTTACTTCTTGTCAATAAAGTATGTACTTCACTTCCTGAACCCCGTGGTGATGGAACTTGAAGCATCCGATTATAATCGATTATTGGAATAAAGCCCATTCAGAAACTCTAATATCACGGATTCTGCCTCTCATTTTACTGAGCTATTTTATTATGATTATGTATCAAATTCAGTCCAGGTAAAGGAATTTTTATTTACCACATGATGGCGCCCGAATAGGGACACTTTCTCATCTCACGCGCCGGCGGTGAGTTGTAGGCCCGGTCTCCTGCCACAGCTGGACGGACAATTACGCGTACCAGCAGGATTTCCTGTATCTCCCTCCGGTCAAGCGGGGGCGACTGAGACTACGATCAACACCCAGACGAGGCGGTGAGAAGTGCGAAGTATCCCGACCAGAGCCTAGCTGAGAGAGCAAGATCCGAGGTATATCGAGACCCACCAGTTCGAAGTCTAGCCCAGTTCCCGACGAGTCGAGTCGAGTCCAGTCCGGTTCAAGTTCAAGTTACTGAGGCCTTCCGTTTCCGAAGCTACCCGGTGAGTACCATTTCTGGGGAGGCATTTCTGACGTGCACATAGGTTGTGCCGGTCAAGACGGGTTTGGGTACACAAATCCGGTCTGCACTGTTTTAGCAGTGTATCTGTACTGTTTAGCAGTATATCAAGTATTCCGAAGTATCTAGTAAGTGTCAAGAATTAAGCATGGTGATTTAGTTATGCAGACGATCATCATTGTTGTTTCAGTTAAAGGTTTAATGTTTTAATGTTAAATGTGTTAAACGTCTTGCATATTGTGGTATGAATGGTTGTTCATTAGTGTGCTTTTTGTATTAAGTGTGTTCAAAATTAAGTATCGGATCAGTTGTCAATATGCCGCTCTTTTCGAAATTAAGACAGATCACTACTAGGAAAGGGGTACTTGAAGAAGCCGTCCCTATTCCTCCTAGGGATACTCCAGGGCACTTTATGTATCACAAGCATGGCTTAGATGCCATATTATTTCTTGATTTATGGGTAGATTATACCAAGGGATTGCCGGAAAGTCAGAGGTGGCCCGCAGCGGGAACCTGGGATGCAGAGTGCATCATGAAAGTCGAGGAAGAATTATGGAAAAGAAAAGTCAGACAGTCACAGAAAGACGCTGTTGAGTTATGGCGTAAAGAATCTCATAGACGTACAGAAAAAGCACGTAGACAGGAAGAGAAGAGTAAAGAAAGTTCAAATAAAGTTCAAGAAAATCTATTAATTGAGGAAGGTATCCGAGTGAAATCGGAACAAGTAGATAGACAAAGAAATGCCCTTATGAATGGTATGTATCCTCTCCTAGCCGAAGGATTACCTAAGGCTGCTCCAGAGATGCCAAAAGACTTGCCACCCCCATTATTTCCAATTAAGGTACATCCTAAAGGACATCCCAGAACCGCAGAAGATGTTTTTCTTTCCTCATATCTAGATGACGCAGCTCCCGAGTATGCTAACCCCGCACCACATAGACCGTCTGGCGGGGGGGTTCAACGTCAGGATCAGGTATCTGTCCCTGTGCAACAGCAAGTCCCGACACTAGTTTCGGCAAGCACATCTGTTTCCGCATCTGTCTCCGCAATCGATTCTACAGTGGTGTCCACACCTATAGTTGCTGTGTCACGTTCGACGAATCCTTTCACACCCGACGCCCCAGATGGGGCCACGGGAGGTGCTAGCAATACTTTTACGCCACCTAGAATAAATAAACTTGTTTTTCAAGAGTCAGCGCATTCACGTACACCCAAATTCGTAAGTGAACGTGCGCTTAAGGAACTTCTTATAGATTGTAGATATGACCCGGTGGTCGGTAAAGAGGACGAAATGGTCCTGGCATCATTACGTATCAGACGAGCCGCAGGGTATTTAGCGAAGTTACCAGGAATGACTGCGCATCTAGATAAAATATATCATTTTGTTCAAACAGGGCGAGATCCAGAATGTATTAACAGAGCTATGGAATTCCAGAAAGTAGAGATACAAGGGGAACTGCTACGTTTCCTCATAAACTGTGTGATCAGAAATCAAGACCGACCGGGGGTAGACCCGGATGCAATGCATATTCTTACAAAATGGAGCCAGAATATATCAGAAGGAAGACACGATAAGCAAAATTGTATAATAGCCATGTGCCGAAAGATCCGTAAAGAAATAGAACGGATACACGAAGAGAGATTACAGACAGACGAGTTCGAACAAAGCGAGGAAGAAGGGTCAGGACCGCCCGCAGGACAGTTGGACACCATAGCCTATGTAGGTAGAGGAAGATCTTGTCATAGGGATCAGACTAGATGTCATATTGATTCAATACGTCCGATATGTCCAGATAATAACAGGAATTTCCAAATACCTATAATTAATATAAGGTCTAACGAGCATTCGTTCCAAACTGCTGACAAACTACTCCGAGAACGAAGGGGTTATCATTTTCTCGATTCTATGGATGAACAAGATTTAGCCAGGGCAGCTGTCCACTGGGTGGACAGTCCCGGAAAATATAGTGATGCTACAGTAGTACGCACATTTTTGAATCTCACCCCAGATGAACAGAGGTTGGCTGGGATTTATATGATTCAACAACTCATTATACTATATCGGAGTCAGCATTCGGACCCTGGTCCGTTACCTGACATATTGACTGAATTGCTTACAAATAAATGGAGAGGTCCAGGTACTGAATTAATTAAAGAAATTCTAATGTCAAGAAAGCAGTATATTCTTTTTATATGCTCAGAGCATACCTCATTGCCCAGCAAGGAAAGAACAACGTATCACATGGATAGACAGAATCCCTTACGAGAAGTACACCCAATAAAAGGCGAGGGCGACGAGTTTAGGCGCGTATTTGTATATACGCCCATATCAAAAATAGAACTGTTAGAAATGAAGAAAGTGGTACCTAGTCATGACAAAGACCCAGCGGGTTTCCACCGAGAAATTAAAGACATGTTACTCATGGGAGAGTATACCTATCCCGACATTATGACGATATTAAAGGTGTTGATGCCTGCTGGCATTTATGAGAAACTCAAGGAAAAGGAGTGGGAGGTAGGAGACCAAAAGATAGAATGGTCAGTGTTAGAAGCGGAAGAAAAGGCCCGAACTGCAGGAGCAGGACTCGGGGATAAAACTAAAGCACTACCAGGTTTGCTAGTACAGGTACTGCCACGTTTATTAACTACGAAAAAGGAAGATTGGGGTACAATTTCAGCCTGTAAACAGAAGCAAGATGAAGACACTAGTGATTACTATGCCCGATTTGAAAAATGTTTTGGTATAAATAGTGGCATAAAAGCAAGTAGCGAATCATACCCGCATCTGTTTGTAACAAAATTAGTAGAAAATGCTCTGTCCCCGGTAAAGAATAGAGTATTAAAATTCGAGAGTACCTGGCAAGGTAACACTCCAACACAAATGTTACAAATGTTACAGTACCATCACAATAGAATTAAAGAGGAACAGGAACATGAACACAGACGCATGAAAGACACAAAAATGAAAATGCTAGTTGCCCAGACAGTACCAGCTGAAGGACATAAAAAGGGTATGACACATTCCGATTCAGCAGGACCGGTAAAAGGGACATGCAATTAT
This sequence comes from Triturus cristatus, assembly GCF_964204655.1. Lineage (NCBI taxonomy): Eukaryota > Metazoa > Chordata > Amphibia > Caudata > Salamandridae > Triturus > Triturus cristatus. The sequence goes on along the minus strand of NC_140584.1, from coordinate 236,868,575 downwards.
TGTAAGAAGCCAGGTCATTACGTACACGATTGTCCAGTTTTAAAACATAATATCGCCATAGGTAAAACACAAGAAAGACCACGGCCACTCAGACAAGATCAGAATGAACAAGGAGCTATGCAGCATGCCCAGGCCATGCCAGCCGCACAACAGCCAATACAGTTTGTGCCAGCTGCACCACCGTTGCCTGCTGCTGCCACACAGACCACAACACGACAAATGTATCAGACTGCACAGTATGAATATCCTGAGTATCAGCGTTACGGATGAACTAGCCCAGAGAGGGAAGTTGACTTACCCCTTATCGAGATTCCTGTAGATCAAGAAGGACCTTATGTACATAGTGAATTATTAGGTCAAGATAGAAAATTCTTACTCGATACAGGGGCAAGTCGAACAACTATAAAACGTAGTGAAGTTCCAGGGGCACCCCTCTCAGGCTCTCAGAATATCTCCCTTGGTTTTTCAGGAAAACCTATTGTTAATGAAGTATCACAGCCTCTTCCACTTACGATAGGACCTTTGACACGAACTACAGATTTATTGCTTACTAAATCATGCCCAGAAAATCTGTTAGGAATTAAAACTCTGAAAGCCCTAGGAGCCATAATATGTTGTTCTCCGGAAGGAGTAAGGTTGTTTTTACGTGATTTTAAAGGTCACTATGTGTCTAGAGACATGGATCCCCGACTACAGACTTTACCTACACATCTATGGGCAAAAGGCCCTACTGATGTTGGTTGCATGAATATTACACCATATCGAGTCACACTCAAGGCAGGAGTGGTGCTACCACGAATGCGACAATACAAGTTACCACCAGATGCTGTAGTGGCTTTACTACAAATCATTGACGAGCTAATTGCCCAAGGAGTAGTTGTAGAAACAAACTCCAATGTATGTAATTCACCGATAATTCCGATTCTTAAACGAACAGATCCTACAGCCCCGCCAGTATATCGATTGGTTATTGATCTGCGCGAGTTAAACAAATGCATTGTGCCACAATTCCCTGTGGTCCCAGATATCTCGTCATTATTGACAGCTATTGATTCCGAAGCAACATTCTTTACTGTAATTGATCTCAAAAATGCCTTTTTCAGCGTCCCAATAGATCCGGAAAGTCAATATTTGTTCGGATTCAGTTTAAATGGGCGCAGTTTTAAATTCTCACGCGCACCTCAAGGATTTACAGAAAGCCCCAGCATCTATAGCCAAGCACTGAAACGAGAACTTGACAGTATCCACATGCCAGTTAACACCGCTCTGCTTCAATACGTCGATGATCTGCTGATCACCGCAAGAAGCGAACCTGAATGTGAAAAAGCATCGCTGACAGTTTTTCAATTCCTAGCCGAAAAGGGGCACAAGGTGTCCCCTTCTAAGCTGCAATTCTGTGTCCAGCGAGTTGTTTACCTTGGACACTCGCTGTCCAAGGAGGGAAGGCAGCTTACACCCGACCGCATTCAGTTAATAGCTAACATGCCAATACCCAAGACACAAAAGGAAGTACGAGCTTTCATAGGCCTCACGTCATATTGCAGGCAGTGGATCCCTCAGTACGCATTTCTAGCAAAACCACTCATTCAGTTATCCACACAGGAGGCAGCCACACCGACTGTTCTCCCTTGGACTCAGGAACACACACAAGCTTTTGAAAGCTTAAAGAAAGCTTTATGTCAAGCACCCGTTTTAGCAACGCCATGTTACAGAAAACAGTTTACACTCTTTGTTACAGAACGCGAAGGTACTGCCTTGTCAGTACTCACACAGGAACAAGCAGGAGCACACAAACCATGTGCTTATTTTTCTAGTACATTAGATCCCGTAGCTCAGGCTTTACCTGCATGCCTGAAATCAGTAGCAGCGACAGCTTTAGCAATCAGACAAAGCGATGCTATAGTGTTAGGACATCCATTGACAGTTCAAGTACCACACGCAGTAGAGGTTCTCGTGAATAGAACGCAAACACAACACTTGACCATAGCAAGACTTACAGGATATGAACTTACATTGTTTCAGCCACATATAGAAATCAGACGCTGTAACACATTGAATCCTGCCACACTTCTACCTGTAATAGGAACAGACCCACTAGCCCATGACTGTATTGAAGTTATTACGATAACAACGAAACCCAGACAAGACTTAACCGATGTCCCATTATCAGACCCAGACCTGACATTGTATGTAGATGGTTCATGCATGAGAACAAGTACAGGAGAGTTAGTGGCCGCTTACGCAGTCACAACAGATACTGAAGTCATTGAAACTAATCGTATAAATACTTTGTCAGCTCAAGCCACAGAGCTCATCGCTCTGACACAAGCCTGTATTCAAGCCACGAATAAAAAAGTCAACATATACACTGACTCACGTTATGCATTCGGAGTTGTACACGACTTCGGCGTGCTGTGGCGAGAGAGAGGTTATTTAACTTCCCACGGTGCCCACATTCAGCACGGACCCCTCATTCATGCCTTATTAGATGCAATACATCTACCCACTGCAATATCAATCATGAAATGTAAAGCTCATACGAAGGTTACTGATATCATTTCTCAAGGCAATGATCTAGCCGACAGAACAGCTAAACAGACTGCTCAAACTCAAATCCCCGACGTGACAAAGACAATAGTCCCGACACATTGCATGACAGTTAAAGATCCTACTCTTGACGTAATTGACATACAGACACATGCTACACCAGATGAAATAAAGAAATGGACTGAATTAGGGGGGATCCAAACGGACCAAGGATGGATGATGAAGGAAAAGTCTGTATGGTTCCTTCCTGACTCAATGGTCCAAGTTATAATCAACACTATACATAGTCCAGCGCATCTAGGAGAAAAAGCTATGCTAGACAGCATTCAACACATTTGGTTCAATAAACATTTACGAGCAGCAGCAAAACAAAAGGTCCGTACCTGTATGATCTGTTGTCAGTTTAACCCAGGAAAAAGCGTTCCCGTAGAACAGGGTGGATTTCATACTCCTAACCATCCTTTTGAAGTACTCCAGATGGACTATATCCAGATGGAACGATGTCGAGGATTCAAATATGTTCTTGTAGTTGTCTGCGCTCTGTCCCGTTAGACAGAGGCATACCCGGTTTCAGATTACACTGCCCCGACTACTGCCAAACAGTTGGTTCGAGAATTCTTCCCACGATACGGTTTACCACGTGCTGTTTACTCAGATAACGGCCAGCCGTTCTCATCCGAATTAATGAGACACGTTTCACTTCTGTTAGGATATCAGTGGAAATTCCACTGTGTCCGACACCCCGAGGCAGCAGGCCTCGTAGAAAGACATAACCAGATCCTGAAAATCAGAATGTCCAAAATATGCAGAGAAAAAGGTGTCGACTGGGTAGTAGCGCTACCCGTTGCACTCTTTTACATGAGAATGGTAGCACACTCTCGAACAGGGCTATCCCCGTATGAGGTGATCTTCGGCAGACCACCGAATATGTGGGGGACGCCTATACCTCGCAAAATAACTGATGTTGACTGTAATATGCTGACAGTTTACTTGGCTTCTTTGATGTCTGCACTACAATCTTGTCGTTCACAGGTAGCTGCAGCCTTTCCCGACAACACCGAGGTGAAACCCCATGACGTTGTTCCGGGTGATTTGTTGTTTGTGAGGAATTTCGACCGAAAGACCCAGCTGGAGCCCAGGTGGAAAGCACCCAAGTTGGTCCTGTTGACCACGAGGACAGCCGTGAAGATCGAGGGCCGCAAGGGCTGGATTCATTCAAGCCACGTCAAGAAATTTCATGGACTATCCTCGGATATAGACATTGTGCCCTGCACTCCCTCTCAGACTGATTCAGAACTTCCCTTTGTTGAACCAAATGACTCTAAGAACTACAAACTAAAGCTTAGGCCCAAACAGTCGAGCAATTTGATTGTTTAAGTCCTCTCCAAGGTGAAGCGGTTGAATTGTCTCTGACATGTATCCCTTGGACCTGAGTAGAGAAAATACCCGGAAAATGTTGAAACGACAGGCGTATTGTAAATCACTGCGTAGCTACTGTATGGGGACATTATTAATTCTGTTTTTATTGAGTCTTTTAATAATTATTACGAGTATGTTGTTGCACATATATTACCCTATTTCTAGACATGTTTATAATGTTACTACTGAACATTCTTTTAGTGACTTACCTCCGCATGAATTATCTTACAGACTTGCGCTGCGCAATAACACATTCATTAGTATGTTACATCATTCCCATCAGACTAGTAATGCCACCAATTGTTGGGTGTGTGGTCGACTCCCTCCCTATCAGAATTATGAAGGAGTCCTGCCTTTCTTTCCACATCCATTCACACATAATGGCTCCTGTGGAGCATGGTTTAGTTTAATCAATTCCATAGACTCAGACACAGCAGTTTACCAAGATCATTGGATATGGGGAAACCTGAACCTAGTCTTACTCAAGGTCTGCTACCCTGACAAGGAGGGTCGCCCCAAAAGAACAGGAACTGATCTAGAAAATGAAGTATATGGATTAGGTAATTTTACACCTAATCTCATGATTCTAAATGTCGTATCCGAAGTTGAACTAGTCTTGCCCACCATGTCAGTATTCCCAGCGAAGGGTGAATTGTGTGTAAGAAAGGTTGGTTCCATACCTATGGGCCATAGTAAATGCAATACTATAGTAGAATTCCGTGATCAAGGCAAATCTTCATTTAGAGCTTCTCGCCACTCCTACTTCATATGTGGTCAGACTGCATATATGCGTCTACCTCCAGATTGGGATGGTACCTGCTACATTGCATTCCTTTTGCCACCTGTTTTTCTAGCTCCTCCTGATTACTACAGAAATATTCATTTAGTACACAACAGAAAGCGGAGAGATCTCCCCATTGTCGATTACACTGAAACGGCATGGGACAAGTATGTAGATTTTAATAAAGGCATCTTTCCCTATATAGGTACTGTTACTAATAGTAAGCTGATACATAGATTAACCAGAACCCTTGAAGCAATAGTGAATGAGACTATTTCCGCCTTAGGCAATTTAACAGAAGAGCAGTCTGCTATGCGGATTGTTGTGCTTCAAAATCGTCTTGTCCTTGACGTCATCCTGGCTGATAGGGGCGGAGCTTGTAGGGTCATCGGATCAAGTTGCTGCGTATTCATACCAGAAAATTCGCCATCTGTATACAAAGCCATCACTCGCCTTCATAAAATTGTAAACCAGATACACCAGAACCCAGGCACTTGGACTTGGTCCAGTTGGTTTTGGAGTGTGATATCAGCCTGGGGATGGAGAGTTTTATCCTTCCTAGGTATTGGCTTTCTCATACTATTCAGTTGCTGTCTATGTCTACAATGTGGACCAGCGATTTGTGGTCTGTGTGCCACATCGTGTATTCCACCATCAAGATTTCATTCAAGATCCCGGAAGAAGAAAGAAGAACAAATGATGCTATGTGAACAGATCGATGGATTAATGAAGATCGATATCTCTTGAAGGGCAAGTAGGGGGACAAGGAGGGAATGTGGAAATGTGGATTTTCCTGGTCAGTTATGTCCCCTATCTTGGACCCCAACGGTTCTATGTGCATGTCACAAGTACATGTATGTTCCCTCCAGTTCCAGTTATGAAGACGCAAATACATGTGCGTCCACCGTCAACATGTCCTCTGTCAGATCCGCCATGAATATGCCGGATATTCCATTCCTAAATATGAAAGGCCACCGGCTTTATATGGTTCACTTATGCCATTTTACAGTCCAGGCAAGTAGGCCCTGATTCTGTCATCAAACTCCTTTTGCCTTCTGCCTCTGAAAGCTCCAGTCTGAGCCTGCATCTGTGACCATGAACTCTGTCTCATTCTCTGCGCGGCTCACGAAGCCTGACATCAGCCTATTCTCTGCCAAGAGCTGTATTTCACCTTCGAATTATCTGCTTCCCCCTCAGCCGATGCATTCCTGCCTAGTAGCTTAAGTAAACATTCTTCCAGTTACCAAGCAAAAGGCCCGGCTTCTCTGCCCTCATGCAAGTAATTCATAGCCCTGTCACCATGGAATATTCCTACCCCCTCGCATTTAGTGTAGACACTTAGACGCTTGTACACACACGCACAGTCAGTATAGAATAGATTCTGTCCGAGAGTCCTTCTTTATGGATAACATAGTTCTTTAAACATAGGATGTTAGATATGATTTGGGATTAGGTTGATCTGACCCCCAGACTTTTCGTCTCCACATGTAGAGCTAATGTCAAGTTCCCTTCACCCCCTAGTTACACGTCAATTACACGTCATGCTGCTGCGCGCGCATCTATGTCAAGTATTATCTTATAGATCCACCTATGCATGATATCATAACCAATCATGTGTCTTTTTACTCCTTGTAAACACCCATTTTCGGTTACGCAGGTACCACGTCAAGTTCCTTATCAATTATTACGCCTACTGTATTTGCTTCATTATAACGTATGTACTATAAAAGTTACTTCTTGTCAATAAAGTATGTACTTCACTTCCTGAACCCCGTGGTGATGGAACTTGAAGCATCCGATTATAATCGATTATTGGAATAAAGCCCATTCAGAAACTCTAATATCACGGATTCTGCCTCTCATTTTACTGAGCTATTTTATTATGATTATGTATCAAATTCAGTCCAGGTAAAGGAATTTTTATTTACCACACACTCACTCTCTACTACTCTACTACTCACTCTCTACTACTCTCTACTACTCTCTCTCTACTACTCACTCTCTACTACTCTACTACTTTCTCTCTACTACTCACTCTCTACTACTCTCTACTACTCACTCTCTACTACTCACTCACTACTACTCTTTACTACTCACTCTCTACTACTCACTCTCTACTACTCTCTCTCTATTACTCTCTACTATTCACTCTCTACTACTCACTCTCTACTACTCTCTACTACTCACTCTACTACTCTCTACTAATCTCTACCACTCACTCTCTACTACTCTAATACTCACTCTCTACTACTCTCTACTACTCTAGCTCTACTACTCACTCTCTACTACTCACTCTACTACTCACTCTCTACTACTCACTCTACTACTCACTCTCTACTACTTTCTCTCTACTACTCACTCTCTACTATTCACTCTCCTACTCACTATCTACTACTCACTCTCTACTACTTGCCCTCTACTACTCTCTACTACTCACTCTCCACCACTACCTCTCCACTACTCGCTCTCTACTACTCTCTACTACTCACTCTCTACTATCTACTCTGTACTACTCTACTACTCTCTACTACTCCCTCTACTACTCACTCTCTACTACTCACTCTCTACTACTCTACTACTCTCTCTACTACTCACTCTCTACTATTCTCTACTACTCACTCTACTACTCTCTACTACTCTCTACCACTCACTCTCTACTACTCTACTACTCACTCTCTACTACTCTCTCTCTACTACTCACTCTCTACTACTCACTCTACTACTCACTCTCTTCTACTATCTCTCTACTACTCACTCTCTACAGCTCACTCTCTACTACTCACTCTCTACTACTCTCTACTGCTCACTCTCCACTACTCACTCTCTACTACTCACTCTACTGCTCACTCTCTACTAATCTACTACTTTCTCTTACTCTCTCTACTTCTCACTCTCTACTACTTTCTCTACTACTCACTCTCTACTACTCTCTACTACTCACTCTCTACTAAACACTCTCTACTACTTGCTCTCTACTACTCGCTCTCTACTACTCTCTAGTACTCACTCTCTACTACTCACTCGCTACTACTCTTTACTACTCACTCTCTACTACTCACTCTTTTTTACTACTCTCTACTACTCTCTCTCTACTACTCTCTACTATTCACTCTCTACTACTCACTCTCTACTACTCTCTACCACTCACTCTACTACTCTCTACTACTCTCAACCACTCACTCTCTACTACTCTACTACTCACTCTCTACTACTCTCTACTACTCTCGCTCTACTACTCACTCTCTACTACTCACTCTACTACTCTCTCTCTACTACTCACTCTCTACTACTCTACTAATTTCGCTCTACTACTCACTCTCTACTACTCTCTACTACTCACTCTCTACTACTCACTCACTACTACTCTTTACTACTCACTCTCTACTTCTCACTCTCTACTACTCTCTACTACTCTCTCTCTACTACTCTCTACTATTCACTCTCTACTACTCACTCTCTACTACTCTCTACTACGCACTCTACTACTCTCTACCACTCACTCTCTACTACTCTACTACTCACTCTCTACTATTCTCTACTACTCTCGCTCTACTACTCACTCTCTACTACTCACTCTACTACTCACTCTCTACTACTCACTCTACTACTCACTCTCTACTACTCTCTCTACTACTCACTCTCTACTAGTCACTCTCCTACTCACTATCTACTACTCACTCTCTACTACTTGCTCTCTACTACTCTCTACTACTCACTCTCCACTACTCACTCTCCACTACTCACTCTCTACTACTCTCTACTACTCACTCTCTACTACTCTCTACTACTCACTCTCTACTATCTACTCTGTACTACTCTACTACTCTCTACTACTCCCTCTACTACTCACTCTCTACTACTCTACTACTCTCTCTACTACTCACTCTCGACTATTCTCTACTACTCACTCTACTACTCTCTACTACTCTCTACCACTCACTCTCTACTACTCTACTACGCACTCTCTACTACTCTCTCTCTACTACTCACTCTCTACTACTCACTCTACTACTCACTCTCTTCTACTACCTCTCTACTACTCACTCTCTACAACTCACACTCTACTACTCACTCTCTACCACTCTCTACTGCTCACTCTCCACTACTCACTCTCTACTACTCGCTCTCAACTACTCTCTACTACTCACTCTACTACTCACTCTCTACTAATCTACTACTCTCTCTTACTCTCTCTACTTCTCACTCTCTACTACTTTCTCTACTACTCACTCTCTACTACTCTCTACTACTCACTCTCTACTACTCACTCTCTACTACTTGCTCTCTACTACTCACTCTACTACTCTCTAGTACTCCCTCTACTTCTCACTCTCTACTACTCTCTACTACTCACTCTACTACTCACTCTCTACTACTCTCTATTACTCACTCTCTACTACTTCACTACTCTATACTACTCACTCTCCACTACTCTACTACTCTCTACTACTCTCTCTACTACTCGCTCTCTACTACTCACTCTCTACTACTCTCTCTCTCTACACGCACACATATGCACATATATATATGTATTTATATATATGTATGTGTATATATATAGATATACATATATAAACATATATATAATCTGCATATCTATTTAAAAACAAATTTAAATGCTTGCATACATAAACATATACATATACATATATGCATGCATATGCATGTTATGTACATGAAAGTTTGAAAAACACTAATACAAGCAAAGATAAAAAGCCACCTAATTACAAAGAGAATTGCTTTAACTTAAACGAGGGCGAGACCTATTGCATTTTCAATCCTTGTTTACTTTGGTTCCATCAAGAAGGCATTCAGATGTGTCACACATTTGCCATAAATTCTGAATGGTAGCACTCTAGTTGCTCATTGGATCACTGTAGTAAAGCTACTGCTCATCAGGGAAGTCTGCTGCTGGTATTCAAAGTGCATGTTTCAGTCTGCATGTCCGAATTTTTTAATTAAATAGAAGAGGATTTGAGAAGTCAAAATGTGCCCTAATTATTCTTTCTGCAGCACTAATCATAATTTCTATGGCACAATGAACCCCCTCATTTTGTAGCTTTGCAAATTAAATGTTTTAAGTGTTACCACTTTATTCTAATCAAGATGGCTTCAGGTGTGCCATACGCTTGTCATAAGTAAGACTGTTAGCGCTCTAGTTGTCCTTTAGAACACTCTGGGACATTCTGTCATTGGGCTATACTTGGGCTACATCTGGGTTATATTTGTGCTACATTTGGGCTATTTTGTCTCTAGTGGCCATCTTGGGAGACTTATTTGTTATGAAGTTTCCTAATTTCCTCATGTACTACAGTCTCCTCAGTAGGAATTCTTTCAGTTTTTTAATTTGATTCCATCAAGAAGGCATTCAGATGTGTCATACATTTGCCATAAATTCAGAATGTTAGCACTCTAGTTGCTCATTAGATCACTGTAGTAAAGGTACTTCTCACCAGGGAAGCTTGCTGCTGGTATTGAAAGTGCATGTTTCAGTCAGCATGTCAGAATTTTTTAATGAAATAGAAGAGGATTTGAGAGGTCACTCAAAATGTGCCCTAATTTTTCTTTCTGCAGCACTAATCATACTTTCTATGGCAAAATGAACCTCCTCATTTTGTTCCTTTTTAAATTAAACGTTTTAAGAGTTACCACTTTATTCCAATCAAGATGGCTTCAGGTGTGCCATACGTTTATCATAAGTAGGACTGTTAGCGCTCTAGTTGTTCTTTGGAACACTCTGGGAAGCTGCAGTAGAACACAAAGGAATCAACTGACAGTCTCTGCCCTTGTTGGATATACATGTTTTACTGAGAATGTCAGACTTCATTCTCACATGATTGTGAAAGATAATGTGAATTTACAGAAAATATGCTCTCAGTTTAGCTTATAGATCACCTTCCAAACCTCTGTGGGAAAAGCATGAGAAAATAGTTTTCTCTCAAACATGATTCATGATATCACAGCAGAAGGCGTGATCAACAAGTGATTTATAATGTAACTAAAGTCTTAAAACCTTCTTATTAACTGTAATGCTTTTTAATGAGGTGCTATCATGTATATTGGTCCCAAGATGGCTGCCAACACTTCTTGGATGAAGTGCTGACAGCAAATCAGATCTCACGATGAGATGTGTGGTTAGGCTCCACCCAGATATATATGTGATTTTACTTTTGATTTTCTCAGGAACTACTGAACGGATTTATACAATTTAAGCAAAAGGCACGAGTCTGAACTGAGGACTACCTTTCTACCAGAATTTGGTGTAATTCCGTTCAGCAGTTCGTGCTGTAGCTGCGGCTAAAGGTCCTATGGGAAATTGCGTAGGAAAAACATGTTTTGGGAACACCCTTTTTTCTCGGCCCCCACTACACGAATCATCCCGAGACTTTCAGGACAGGAGCGGACCGGAACTGGACAAAATTTTTGAAAATTTCGCGAAGATTCGTCAATCGGTGCCAGAGTTATTGGGAATAGAATGTTGTGGATTTCCTATGGAAAATAGGTCCTAACTATAACTACCTACTAGCGACCGCCAGTAGGTAATATATATATATATATATATATATATATATATATATATATATATATATATATATATATATATATATATATATATTTATATATATATATTCACTTAAAAAACTATAAGTTTCAGGGGCGTTATAGATAGCTGTACTTTTCACTCGTACAAAACCATTGAAATTCCCCCGTTATAGTTAGTTCAGCTAACTATAACTTGCGCGCCCGCAATGCCCTGCTGATGACGTCACATATTACATCACTCATGACATGGTCAGTGACATCACTCATGACATCACTCATGACATCACTCATGACATCACTGATGACATCTCAAATGACATCACTGATGACATCATCCAGTGAATGTGTGTTTTTCTGAAAATTACATATGTTTTATATATGTATATCTCAAGGTCGATGGAAGAATAAATGGGTATATAAGTGTCTAAATGGATGATTTGTTTTTGAAAAATTGATTGTATAACTGACTGATTAAGTGTATCTTAGTGAATACATGGCTTAGTGAGTAATGTTTAAATGTGTAAATATCTGTATCAGTCTCTCACTTTGTGTATAAGTGGCTGCATGGGTTGGTGAGTAGCTGCACGAGTGTCTATATAGGTTATTAGTTGGTTTTTTGAGTATCAGTATGAGTGTCTGAGTGTCTGTATTGTTCGGTGGGGGGTATTACGTAGTGCATAGGTGCATGAATGAGTGACTCACTGTTTGTATGTGTTGAAGACAGCATGTGTGCAGGACTGTATGGGTGGATGAGTGTGTGCATGGGTGTGTTAGTGAGTGATAGACTGTCTCAATAGGGTCTTTATGAGTAACTACATATGTTTCAAACTAGTATATGTGACTATTGGTGTATATAAGTGAGTATATGTGAGAGTGAGAGATTGAAAGAGTTCCTGTATGAATAAGTATGTGTTTCTATAAGTGATTGTTTAAAAGACTAATTATGTGCAAGTTTCTGTAGAAGTAAGTGTGGTGGGGTGTGTATAACTGTATATGCAAGTAAATGGATGTTTGATTCTTTAATAGCATGAGTGACTATGTGTGTGAGTAACTCTATGGATGAGTGGCGTTGTGTAACAGGATGTATAGGTGTGTGAGTACATATGATGAGTGAGTACCTGTATGAGTGACTGTATAGGACTTTTGTTGAATGAGTGGATGTGTATGTGGATCTTAGAATTACTGAATAGGTTGTTGTAACTGGTATTGGTATGTCCATTGTTTTGAACATTGTAGTTTCTATTTTTGAATGTGTGTATCAAAGGTTATATTAGGGGAAGAGGAGGTCTGCCACTCTATCACAAGGATGATGTAATCAGTGATGTCACTAGTGATGTCATTTGAGATGTCATGAGTGATGTCATGAGTGATGTCACTGACCATGTCATGAGTGATGTAATATGTGACGTCATCAGCAGTGCATTGCGGGCGTGCGAGTTATAGTTAGCTGAACTAACTATAAAGGGGGAATTTCAATGGTTTTGTACGAGTGAAAAGTCCAGCTAACTATAACGCCCCTGAAACCTATGTTTTTTTCAGTGAATTTCTAAGGTTTTTTAAATGCTAATTCCTAACTATAACGTGCCTGAAACCTATGGTTTTTTCAGTGAATTTCAAAGGTTTTTTAAATGCTAATTTCTAACTATGCCTACAGAGATAGGACATGTGAAGAAAGAAGAAAAACGCACAGAATGAAAAAAAAGAAATGCAGAAAGAAGCAACAGAAGTCCTCAAAGACAAAGAAAAGTGCAGGAAGAAGGATAACGTGCAGAAAGAACAATCAGAAGAGCAGAAAGAAGCCTTGTTGCAAAATCATCCTGTACCCTCAACTTTTTCAGACGATACTGGTGGTAACTGAGTCTGACTAACCAGTCCTAGAGCCAGTGCTATGTTAAAACACACTCAGAATACAATGAAAACACCTACATACACTAGGGAATACTATGCGTTGGGGTCCCCCTGTGATCAGCATGACCTCCACTGTAAGCCCCTAGTATATAATAGGGCAGGGGATTAAAACTACCTCTAAAAACGCGCCACAGGGCGTGTTTGCACACGTCACCTCAGGCCCCGGCCCTGTGGCCGTTTTAAGTTGGAAGATTAAGTCCCCTTGAATCCTGAGGGTCCCCAGGGTCCAACTAGACCACTAGGTACCTCCATTAAGCGCCACAGAGCTGCGTTGCAGAGAGATGTAAAAAGGGGCACGGCCTAGACCACCTTTCTGCAACGCAGCGGAGTTGTGCTTACTGGAAGCACCTGGTGGGCTAGTTAGCCCCCAGGGTCCCTCAGGATTGAAGGGGAATTATTTCCCCAACTTAAAACGTGCCACAGGGCTTGTTTGCACACGTTAACTCAGGCCCCGTCCCCTCCCTTCACCACTGTGTAAACACGCCCTGTGGCCGTTTTTAGTTGGGAGATTAAGTTCATTTGAATCCTGAGGGTCCCTAGGGTCCAACTAGCTCGCTAGGTACCTCTAGTATGCGCCACAGAGCTGCGTTGCAGAGAGGTGTAAAAAGTGGCACGGCCTGGACCACCTCTCTGCAACGCAGCTCAGTGGCGCTTACTGGAAGCACCTGGTGGGCTAGTTAGCCCCCAGGGGCCCTCAGGATTGAAGGGGAATTATTTCCCCAACTTAAAACGCGCCACAGGCTTGTTTGCACACGTTAACTCAGGCCCCGTCCCCTCCCTTCACCACTGTGTAAACATGCCCTGTGGCCGTTTTTAGTTGGGAGATTAAGTTCATTTGAATCCTGAGAATCCCTAGGGGCAAAATAGCCCACTAGGTACGTCCAGTAAGCGCCATTGCAGGGAGGTGTAAAAAGGAGCACGGCCTGCACCACCTCTCTGCAATGCAGAGCAGTGGCACTTACTGGAAGCACCTGGTGGGCTAGTTGGCCCCCAGGGTCCCTCCGGATTGAAAGGGAATTATTTCCCCAACTAAAAATGCGCCACAGGGTGTGTTTGCACATGTCACCTCAGGTCCCGTCCCCTCCCTTCACCACTGTGTAAACGCGCCCTGTGGCCGTTTTTAGTTGGGAGATTAAGTTAATTTGAATCCTGAGGGTCCCTAGGGTCAAACTAGCCCACTAGGTACCTCCAGTAAGCGCCACAGAGCTGCGTTGCATAGAGGTGTAAAAAGGGGCGTGGCCTCAGAACACCTGTCTGAAACGCAGCTCCCTGGCGCACACTGGAGATACCTGTTGGGCTAGTTGGCCCTCAGGGACCCTCAGTATTGAAGGGGAATTAATTACCCAACTTAAAACTGGCCAGGGGGCGCATTTGCAGAGTGCTGCAAGGAGGGGGCGCGGCCTCCAGCACGATGCCGGTGTTTTATTTATTGTATTTTTTTAAGAAGGAGGGCTGTGTGGCCCCCCTTCTTTTTCTAATTTACTGGCCCTGGGGACCCCATTCCCCAGGGCCTGCACCCTAATTTTTTTTGTTGAAAAAAATTAATTTGGCCCTCCCAAGGCCTTAATCGGCTGCGGGGACCCCAACCCCCGGGTCATGGCCTTTTTTTATTTAAATTCTTTAGGAGGGGGCTGCGTTGCCCCCCTCCTCAGGCCACTTATGGCTTCGGTGACCCCATCACCCGGGGCCGGCCTCTGTTTTTTATTATTTAAAAAATATATATATTTATAGAAACACCTAGGACATGCTGGACAAACCGTATGTACCTATCACCATGACGATTTGCGTGATATTCATTAAAAGGCGACTATGCATAGAATGAATCCACATGGAATGTATTTACACCGCTAGTGAAATTCTGACATGTCTGACGCCCTACCGTGCCTAATCCCGGCGCCCCCGCCGGTGGGTACTCTCCAAGTAGACACCCTTGTCATTTATTTATACAAACATGGGTAGCTATTGACGGGCACATTTAATATACACGCACACCAAGCCATTCAAAGGGGATTCGACATAAATTCGACCAAACTATGCAAGAAACCCCCCTCATGGTTAATAAAAAACACATCCACCGCCGGAGTTCAGGGGAAGGGGCCTCACAACAGACCGCATGGGGCAGGCAGGAGGAGCAGTTGCAGCACAACAGACCAGGGAGGGCAGAAGGGTGTGGCAGTAAAATGGACCATGGAGGACAGGAGGAAGATGATAGGGGCATGGCATGTGGACAGGCAGGGTGGAGGTGGCAGGGACAGGTTACAGTCATCTGACAATGCTAGGCAGGTGGGAGGGAAGTAGCAGCTCAACAGAAAACTCAGAGTAGATAGGAGTGGCAGGTCCATGGAACATAGTGGGCAAAAAGGATGGAGCAGGGGCATACACAAAGACATCGGAGGGCAGGGGGAAGGAGAATAGGGGCAGCAAGCTAAGCACAGAGGCTAAGCAGGAGGTCAATGATGGGCCATAGAATTGGGCAATGGAGGGCAGGAGGAGTGGACTGGTACATCATGCTAAATGGAGGGCAGTGGCAGCACATCAGACCATGCATGGCAGGAGGGAGGAGGCTACTCCATGGATTCAGACAACAGAGGCTAGGGAGGAGGTGGATGGGGCAGCAAGCTAACTGTTCAGAGAAGGTGGGTATTAGGAACTTTATTGTTTTTAAAATGTGTGTTTGTGCGAACTACTTAAAATATGAACAAGTATGCAGCATAATCTCACTTTTATTCAGGAAGAAGAGGATGTTTGTGACTGTGACTCCGGGCTCACTTGGCAGAAACACCCCCTGACCCTCCACCCCCCTTCGCAAAATGTAATGCCTGTGAAAAGGGTAGGTGGACGCAGTGTTATATAGAACATAGTCCTGAGAGCATGATTGAAAATGAAAACTATATATAGTGTATGGTATAAACTATGCACCAAAAAGTGTGATATAAGATGAACCAGGCGTGAAATATAATATGCAATACATTGTGCGCAATGACAGATTCATTTGAGAGCTCGAGATAGCACAGGCACTAGCGCGTGCTATGCGATATGCGCCTTGGAGTGTAATATGCACAGGGCAGTGTTGTGTAACCTAACTAGTCTCTAAAGTTGTAATATAAAATATGTGCTGGGGAGTGTAACATTGCATATGCACTGTGACAAAGATATGTATCCCAGACTGTAATATGTATGGCATAGCACTGTGCGTTATAACATAGGCATCGAGGAAGGCACGTTAGATGGGGCAATATAACCCGTGCGAAGACAAGTGTGGCATGACATATTCACAGGGTGGTGTTACAGTGCACATGGGCTAGAGAGTGTCATAGCATACGCACTAGCTGGTGGAATACAACACAGAGGTGTGTGGCACTCAGCAGGCAATGGTGGGTGTAACACAGCATTGGGCTCTGCCAGGAGCGCGCTGTGACTCTCAAGTGATGTTCGTCCCCTTTCCAGAGAGTAAAATAAAAAGTATTACACATCCGGCAGTGGATGTGTGTTTTATTAACCGTGAGGGGGGTTTCTTGCATAGTTTTGGTCGAATTTTTGTCGAATCCCCTTTGAATGGCTTGGTGTGCATGTGTATTAAATGTGCCCGTCAATAGCTACCCATGTTTGTATAAATAAACGACAAGGATGTCTACCGGGATTAGGCACGGTAGGGAATCAGACATGTCAGAGCTTCACTAGTGGTGTAAATACATTCCACGTGGATTCATTGTATGCATAGTCGCCTTTTAATGAATATCACGCAAATCGTCATGGTGATAGGTACGTACGGTTTGTCCAGCATGTCCTAGGTGTGTCTATAAATATATATTTTTTAAAAATAATAAAAAACAGTGGCCGGCCCTGGGGATTGGGGTCAAAAAAATATGATTAGGAGACAGGCCCTGGGGGATGGGGTCATCAGGGCCAATAAATTAGAATAAGAAGGGGAACCACACAGCCCCCCTTCTTAAAAAATTAAAATAAATAAAAGACTGGCATCGTGACGGTGGCCACGCCCCCTCCTTGCAGCACTCTGCAAACGCGCCCCCTGGCGAGTTGTAAGTTGGGGAATTAATTCCTCTTCAATACTGAGGGTCCCTGAGGGCCAACTAGCCCAACAGGCATCTCCAGCATGCACCAGGGAGCTGCGCTGCAGACAGGTGTTTTGAGGCCAAGCCCCTTTTTACACCTCTCTGCAACGCAGCTCTGTGGCGCTTACTGGAGGTACCTAGTGGTCTAGTTTGACCCTAGGGACCCTTAGGATTGAAGGGGACTTAATCTCTCAACTCAGAACAGCCACCGGACGCGTTTACACAGTGGTGAAGGGAGGGGACGGGGCCTGAGGTGATGTGTGCAAACACGCACTATGGCACGTTTTAAATTGGGGATATAATTTTCCTTCAATACTGAGGGCCCCTGGGGGCTAACTAGCCCACCAAGTGCTTCCAGTAAGCGCCACTGAGCTGCATTGCAGAGAGGTGGTCCAGGCCGTGCCACTTTTTACACCTCTCTGCAACGCAGCTCTGTGGCACTTACTGGAGGTACCTAGTGGGCTAGTTGGACCCTAGGGAACCTCAGGATTCAAATGAACTTAATCTCCCAACTAAAAACGGACACAGGGCGTGTTTACACAGTGGTGAAGGGAGGGGCCAGGGCCTGAGTTAACGTGTGCAAAAACGCCCTGTGGCCTGTTTTAAGAGGTAGTTTTAATCCCCCTGCCCTATTATATACTAGGGGCTTACAGAGGAGGTCATGCTAATCACAGGGGGACCCCAACGCATAATGTTCCCTAGTGTATGTAGGTGTTTTCACTGTATTCTGATTGTCTTTTAACATAGCACTGGCTCTAGGACTGGTTAGTCAGACTCAGTTACCACCAGTATCCGTCTGAAAAAGTTGAGGGTACAGGATGATTTTGCAACAAGGCTTCTTTCTGCTCTTCTTTTTGTTCTTTCTGCATGTTATCCTTCTTCCTGCACTTTTCTTCGTCTTTGAGGACTTCTGTTGCTTCTTTCTGCACTTCTTTTTTTTCTTTCTGTGCATTTTTTCTTCTTTCTTCACATGTCCTATCTCTGTAGGCATAGTTAGAAATTAGCATTTAAAAAACCTTTGAAATTCACAGAAAAACCATAGGTTTCAGGCACGTTATAGTTAGGAATTAGCATTTAAAAAACCTCAGAAATTCACTGAAAAAACCATAGGTTTCAGGAGTGTTATAGTTAGCTGGACTTTTCACTTGTACAAAACCATTGAAATTCCCCCGTTATAGTTAGTTCAGCTAACTATAACTCGCGCGCCCGCAATGCACTGCTGATGACGTCACATATTACATCACTCATGACATGGTCAGTGACATCACTCATGACATCACTGATGACATCTCAAATGACATCACTGATGACATCACTGATGACATCATCCTTGTGATAGAGTGGCAGACCTCCTCTCACCCTAATATAACCTTTGATACACACATTCAAAAATAGAGACTAAACTTTTTAAAACAATGGACATACCAATACCAGTTACAACAACCTCTTCAGTAATTCTAAGATCCACATACACATCCACTCATTCACCAACAGTCCTATACAGTCACTCATACATGTATTCACTCATCATATGTACTGATACACCTATACATCCTGTTACACAATGCCACTCATGCATAGAGTTACTCACACACATAGTCACGCATGCTAATAAAGAATCAAACATACATTTATTTGCATATACAGTTATACACACCACCACACTTACTTCTACGGAAACTTACACATACTTAGTCTTTTAAACAATCACTTATAGAAACACATACTTATTCATACAGGAACTCTTTCAATCTCTCACTCTCACATATACTCACTTATATACACCAATAGTCACATATACTAGTTTAAAACATATGTAGTTACTCATAAAGACACTATTGAGACAGTCATTCACTCACTAACACACCCATACACACACTCATCCACCCATACAGTCCTGCACACATGCTGTCTTCAACACATATAAAGAGTGAGCCACTCATTCATGCACCTATGCACTACGTAATACCCCCACCGAACCATGCAGACACTCAGACTGATACTCAAAAAACCAACTAATAACCTATATAGACACCCATGTAGCTACTCACCAACCCATGCAGCCACTTATACACAAAGTGAGAGACTGATACAGATATTTACATATTTAAACATTACTCACTAAGCCATGTATTCACTATGATACACTTAATCAGTCAGTTACACCATCAATTTTTCAAAAACAAATCATCCATTTAGACACTTATATACCCATTTATTCTTCCATCGACCTTGAGATATACATATATAAAACATATTTAATTTTCAGAAAAACACACATTCACTGGATGATGTCATCAGTGATGTCATTTGAGATGTCATCAGTGATGTCTTGAGTGATGTCACTGACCATGTCATGAGTGATGTAATATGTGACGTCATCAGCAGTGCATTTCGGGCGCGCGTGTTATAGTTAGCTGAACTAACTATAACGGGGGAATTTCAATGGTTTTGTACAAGTGAAAAGTCCAGCTAACTATAACACCCCTGAAACCTATGGTTTTTTCTGTGAATTTCTGAGGTTTTTTAAATGCTAATTCCTAACTATAACGTGCCTGAAACCTATGGTTTTTTCTGTGAACATATATATATATATATATTTATATATATATATTCACTGAAAAAACCATAGGTTTCACACACGTTATAGTTAAGAATTAGCATTTAAAAACCTTGCAAATTCACTTAAAAAACCATAGGTTTCACACATGTTATAGTTAGGTGGATATTTCACTCGTAAAAAAACAATGAAATTGCCCCATTATAGTTAGTTCAGATAACTATAACTCGCGCTCCCGCAATCCTGCTCATGACGTCACATATTACATCACTCATGACATGGTCAGTGGCATCACTCATGACATCACTGATGACATCATCCTTGTGATAGAGTGGCAGTCGCGCGAGTTATATTTAGCTGAACTAACTATAACGGGGGAATTTCAATGGTTTTGTACCAGTGAAATGTCCAGCTAACTATAACATGTGTGAAACCTATGGTTTTTTCAGTGAATTTGCAAGGTGTTTTAAATGCTAATTCCTAACTATAATGTGTGTGAAACCTATGGTTTTTTTAGTGAATTTGTAAGGTTTTTTAAATGCTAATTTATGTATGTATTATATTGTTTATATATTTATTTTACAATAAACTACCTATGTATACAGTTATAGATTGACTGTATCCTTTAATATGGAATGGCTCAGCTCTTTTATTTTGAATTTGGATAAGCATAGTTAATTTCTTCTATAAACTTACATACAGTTTAAAATGTTTTTTTTTTTAAGGTTTTTCACGGTGAAAATGTTTTTTTCACCCTTCGGGGTCCTTCAGGGACCCCCTGACAAAGGCTAGGGGGTCAGGAACTCTCTACCCTGCCCCCTTTTCATGTTCTCCACCTTTCTTTTTCACTGTCACACACAAAATGGCGTCCGACACTTCCTGATTTCGACCGATTGGAATGTTGACTGACATCTAACCACCAATCAGAATTAAGCTCGCGGACACGGTGCGCGCATATAGATATATGTACTTTTAACTGCAATTTTCTCAGGAACTACTGAACAGATTGACATCATATATGCAAAAGGCACATGCCTGACCTGAGGACTACCACTTTGCCAAATTTCATTTAATTCTGTTCAGCCGTTCGGGCTGTACCTTCGACTAAAGGTCCTATGGGAAAATTCATGGGGAAAACGTGTTTTGGAACCCCCCTTTTTTCTCAGCACCCGCTTGACAAATCACTCCGAGACTTTCAGGGTGGGAGCTGAGCAGAGCGCCCCATTAGCTTTGAAAATTTCACGAAGATAAGTCAACCGGCGCCAAAGTTATTCAAAATAGAATTTTCAGATTTCCTATGGGAACTCGGTCCTAACTATAACTATGTATATGTATATATATTATTCACTGAAAAAACCATAGGTTTCACACATGTTATAGTTAGCGGAAATTTTACTGATAAAAAACCAGTGAAATTGCCCCGTTATAGTTAGTGCTGGCAACTATAACTCACGCGACCGCAATCCTCTGCTGATGCTAATACTGTATTTAGACACTTATTTGCCCATGTCTTCTTCCATACATTTTTAGCTATACATATATTACAAATATTTTTTTTTCATAAAGACACATATGTCATCAGCAGAAGATTGCGGTCGCGTGAGTTATAGTTGCCAGCACTAACTATAACGGGGCAATTTCACTGGTTTTTTATCAGTAAAATTTCCGCTAACTATAACATGTGTGAAACCTATGGTTTTTTCAGTGAATTTGCAAGGTTTTTTAAATGCTAATTCCTAACTATAACGTGTGTGAAACCTATGGTTTTTTCAGTGAATTTGTACGGTTTTTTAAATGCTAAGTTACTTTACGCCATTCGAGGCGTGCGCGCCCACTTAACGCAGTTCGTTCCGTGCACGGTTTTTATCAACTTTAATAAGCCCTGTACATTTGGTGGCCTTCGGCCACCAAAAGCACAGGGGGTGGGGTCAATGTGGATAGTGTTTTTTTTATTTCGATTTTATAATTTCATGTTGCCAAAATTTAGTTTTTTTTACCTATTAATAAGCCCTGTACATTTGGTGGCCTACGGCCACCAAAAGCACAGGGGGTGGGGTAAGTGTGGATAGTGTTTTTTTTATTTATTTTTTTTTACCGTACGCTTACGGTAAGCGTACGGTAAGCGTACTCGGCGAAATTGCCGAAAAAAAAATAAAACCGTTTTTGCTCTTGGGGGATGTTTGGGGACTCCCTCAACATGACTAGGGTGCCGATCACAATCCGGTAAAAACCGGGTACGAACCGTCGGACGGAGCATATTCTCCGTCCGACGCGTACCCGGTCGTCAAAATATACAAACATGGAATTACGATTCGCACGGGTACACCATTACCGTACGAATCGTAAAAAAGACCGACCGAACAAAAAACACCTACCAATGCGATCCGGGAAAGCGCCGACCTGACGTCGGGACGCACGCAGCCAGCCATTCACGACCCAGGAATCACGATTCGCACCGACGTCACCCCGCACGGTGAATATTTTGCGGCAGCCAAAAACTGCCGGGAAATCAGGACGACGCGAACAAGGACCACCAGTACGCGACGGACAGACGGCGACGCGAACAAGGAGGACCAGTACGTGACGGACACACGACGACGCCACCAAGGAGGACCCGTACGCGACAGGACGACGCGATCAAGGAGGACCCGTACGCGACAGGACGACGCGAGCAAGGAGTACCAGTACGCGACGGACAGACATGGACCCGAACCTACGAGTCATCCCTGCCCTCATAGCAGTACACCTCCTCTACAGGTTACGACGCAGACGCCGCAGAAGGTCAGAATAACTAAGGGAGGGGGGAAAGTGGGGTGGGGTGGGGGTGGCACGACCAGGGCAGGCCACAAAACAACCACATGAGTGACACACTACACATGGCCTGGACATACCTGACTCCCATGCCCTGGTCACCACGAGGGGGTGGGGGCGTGTCCTGATAATCCAGCGACCGCCACAACGGAAGTCCGTCACCACGCGAACCGGCAACACAACCAGACAGGTACGTCCCGTACCCACGCCTGAAGAGCGTGGGTACGAGTCGGACCACGCCCACACACGTCACCCCAACAATGGCGGGACGGATCGCACCCACGTGGCAAAGGCCTGGGTACGGGCCGCACAAACATCACATAGCGTGGGGACGGATATGTACGGACCCTACCCCCACCCCGTATGCAAGGAGCGTACCCCCCAGCCCAACAGTGCAAGTACGACCCGTACCCCCACCCGCGGACGTACGGAGCGTACCCCCAGCCCAACAGTGTAAGTACGACCCGTACCCCCACCCGCGGACGTACGGAGCGTACCCCCAGCCCAACAGTGTAAGTACGACCCGTACCCCCACCCGCGGACGTACGGAGCGTACCCCCAGCCCAACAGTGTAAGTACGACCCGTACCCCCACCCGCAGACGCACGGAGCGTACCCCCAGCCCAACAGTGTAAGTACGACCCGTACCCCCACCCGCGGACGTACGGAGCGTACCCCCAGCCCAACAGTGTAAGTACGACCCGTACCCCCACCCGCGGACGCACGGAGCGTACCCCCAGCCCAACAGTGTAAGTACGACCCGTACCCCCACCCGCGGACGTACGGAGCGTACCCCCAGCCCAACAGTGTAAGTACGACCCGTACCCCCACCCGCGAATGCAAGGAGCGTACCCCCCTGCCCAACAGTGTAAGTACGACCCGTACCCCCACCCGCGGACGTACGGAGCGTACCCCCCATGCCAACAGTGTAAGTACGACCCGTACCCCCACCCGCGGACGGACGGAGCGTACCCCCAGCCCAACAGTGTAAGTACGACCCGTATCCCCACCCGCGGACGTACGGAGCGTACCCCCAGCCCAACAGTGTAAGTACGACCCGTACCCCCACCCGCGAATGCAAGGAGCGTACCCCCCTGCCCAACAGTGTAAGTACGACCCGTACCCCCACCCGCGTATGCATGGAGCGTACCCCCCATGCCAACAGTGTAAGTACGACTCGAACCCCCACCCACGAATGCAAGGAGCGTACCCCCCTGCCCAACAGTGTAAGTACGACCCGTACCCACACCCGCGGACGTACGGAGCGTACCCCCACCACACCAGTGTCAGTAGACTCGTACCCTCACCTCTAATGCAGTGTGCGTAACCCCACCGTGTATGTGCCAAGCGCACATATCCAGAAATCGGAGGTGTGTGTGCAGAGTCCACCCAGCAGTGCCCTGAGACAGGAGTGGTGGGTGTGGAGTCCTCCCAGCAGTGCCCTGAGACAGGAGGGGTGGGTGCCCATCACTCCCAGCAGTGCCCTGACACAGGAGGGGTGGGTGCAGAGTCCTCCCAGCAGTGCCCAGACACAGGAGGGGTGGGTGTGGAGTCCTCCCAGCAGTGCCCTGAGACAGGAGGGGTGGGTGCAGAGACCTCCCAGCAGTGCCCTGAGACAGGAGGGGTGGGTGTGGAGTCCTCCCAGCAGTGCCCTGACACAGGAGGGGTGGGTGCCCATCACTCCCAGCAGTGCCCTGACACAGGAGGGGTGGGTGCAGAGTCCTCCCAGCAGTGCCCAGACACAGGAGGGGTGGGTGTGGAGTCCTCCCAGCAGTGCCCTGAGACAGGAGGGGTGGGTGCAGAGACCTCCCAGCAGTGCCCTGAGACAGGAGGGGTGGGTGTGGAGTCCTCCCAGCAGTGCCCTGACACAGGAGGGGTGGGTGCAGAGTCCTCCCAGCAGTGCCCTGACACAGGAGGGGTGGGTGCAGAGTCCTCCCAGCAGTGCCCTGACACAGGAGGGGTGGGTGCAGAGTCCTCCCAGCAGTGCCCAGACACAGGAGGGGTGGGTGGTGAGTCCTCCCAGCAGTGCCCAGAGACAGGAGGGGTGGGTGCAGAGTCCTCCCAGCAGTGTCCAGACCCAGGAGGGGTGGGTGGTGAGTCCTCCCAGCAGTGCCCAGAGACAGGAGGGGTGTGTGCAGAGTCCTCCCAGCAGTGTCCAGACCCAGGAGGGGTGGGTGCAGAGACCTCCCAGCAGTGCCCTGAGACAGGAGGGGTGGGTGGTGAGTCCTCCCAGCAGTGCCCAGAGACAGGAGGGGTGGGTGCAGAGACCTCCCAGCAGTGCCCTGAGACAGGAGGGGTGTGTGCAGAGTCCTCCCAGCAGTGTCCAGACCCAGGAGGGGTGTGTGCAGAGTCCTCCCAGCAGTGTCCAGACCCAGGAGGGGTGGGTGCAGAGTCCTCCCAGCAGTGCCCAGAGACAGGAGGGGTGTGTGCAGAGTCCTCCCAGCAGTGTCCAGACCCAGGAGGGGTGGGTGCAGAGTCCTCCCAGCAGTGTCCACACCCAGGAGGGGTGTAACACATGTGTGTGATGCCACAATTACCCACATCCATACTGCCTACAAGGGAACATGTCCCCATGAACTCATGTCAACTGACTCCACACACAAGTACAGTGATCACCAAGGATGCCACGATTGTTGCAGGTGGAGACATGGCCATGCATGCATGGCCAAAGTAGAAGGGCTCCGTCACACACACAGCTCATGTACACACAGCTCTGCGCTAAACATTGGGAACACCCTGCAGGGAAGAAACTGGGTACACAGAGGAAGGAATACACCCTGGGACAATTGAACCATGCAGTAACTGCTGACATGACCTAAGGAAGTTAGCAAACACCTTGTGATGGCACACAGATCCTAGGGTGGCCCCAAAGAGCAGAACACTACTACAAATCCCACACACCCAAAGCCTTAAACACCACCCAAAACAATGTAGCAGCCCCACCAACACCAATACCACCATAGCAGGAGTGTGATAATGAAAAAAAAATAAGCTTTATTCAGCATGAGCACAATGTCCGTGGATCAAAGGCAGTTCAAAGTCAACAAAGGCCATAGGGCAGTCAATTATTCCCAGCTGCATGGGGGACACAGTGGGATGTGTGTCCCCTACCTTACCTGCACAGTCAAATGGCATCGTCTTCCATACTGGTGAGGGCATCAGGGGGGGGGGAAGCAACAGGCACCGCAGGGACATCAGGGCAAAGGGGCGGCGTTGTGGGTGCAGGGATGGAGGACTCAACCACAGGGGGTGTGTCATGGCCAAAGGCGGAGGCCAGGATGGCACTACACACCTTAGCAAGGTCCTCCAGGGAGTCCCCTGCACCCGAAGTGACCTCAGGCCCCAAGGAGGGGGGGGTTCAGAGAGATGGGTTGCAGCGCCACCGGGGGAGGGTGGAGACAGGGGGGGAGACTCAACCACCCTGACCGAGGACTTCCTTGACCGCTTGCGTGGTGGCGTAACTGTGGGGCTCAGGGACAGAGCGGCCATGAAGGAGTCCTTGGGGGAGATGTGGCCAGGAGAGCTGAGGGGAGGGGATTTGGAGGGAGTGGATTGTGTGGAATGCGGACTCCCACTCTGGCTGCGTGTCACACGTTTGCCCCCCGACCCAGTGGGTGTGCCTATCTCACCCTGTGTGTGCGTGTCAGGAGGAGTGCGGTGGACCTTCCCTGCTGGTGTGGTGCCTGTGTCTGTTGTGGTGGGTGCATGCCGACGTCTGGGTGTACGTGGGACAGGCATGGAAGTGGGAAGTGTGGATGGGGCAGGGGTAGGTGGGGGGAGGTCGCGCTGCAGGAGACCCACTGCTGCAGTCAGTGTGGAGTCTAGGGACCTCAGCAAGTTGCGTTGGTCAGCCTGCAAAGAATGAATGCCCTCCAAGAATGCCTCGATGTTGGTGAGGGTTTTCCCGTGGGAATGGAGGACATTCAGGATCGCAGCCTGACCAACCTGCATTTGCCGCTGGATGTCCATAGACTCAGCATTGGCGGCAGCAGTGGAGACAGGGGCAGGGGGTGCGGTGCCTGGCAGGAAGGAGACATGCGGTGACCGGGCACGCTGGGAAGGGACACGAGCAAGTGGGAGGCGGTTGGTGGGAACTGAGGGGGCGGTGGCAGGTGTTGTTCCACTGTCAGCTGCTGGTGCAGCCTCCGCCAACTCTGAGACATCCTCCTCGGACCTGTCAGCTTCGTAGTCTGATGTGCCAGTCGACAGGTCCTCGGCCACACTATCCTCCGCCTCTGTCCCACTCGATGTGCCAGCCCCGATGTCACGGCTGCCACTGGTGCTCGGTCCCTCCACCTGGTCCGTGTCCATGTCTCCCTCTGTGTCCCCCGACGATGCTGTGGGCAGGGTGGAGAGACAGAAATTAATCAGACACCTGTACACATCTGTCACATGAGTCCAATCTACATAGTCAACATTGCATAGCCTGAAGAGGCAGATCCCTAACATCTGCAAAACAAGGTACCGATGTAGGGCATGAAACACAGTTGGTTGAGCCACCATGCCACTGAAATACCATGGAGAGCATGAGACAATAGCTGATGACAGGAAACGGAGTCTGACATAGCACCCAGGCCCTGGGGACAATCCTGCACTGCCTCTGCACCACACAGCGTTTGTGAAAATACCTATGACCAGGGACAATATCCATGAACTTGAGACACATGCTGCATAGGTAATGCTGCAAACATGCCCAACATAACTCGGTCACTGCACCTTGCGTGTGTGTCCAGTAACATCACACACTGTCCAGACCCAGCAATTAGGAATCAGGATTTGACACATAGGCATTGCCCGCCCCAAGCAACCCCCACACGATGCTAATTGCTGAGACACAGGTGGCACCAACATCTCATAGTCTGGGTGATACACACAGTGGCAGGCAAAAGGCAAGATTGGACGCAAAACAGCAAAGGTGCGCCTGTACAAATAATGAGGTACCAGTGCCCATCCTCAGATGAGTATAACAAGACACACAGGCACTGGCAACTGTGAGTATGAGGAGGGACAATCAGGTCAGGCTGCACAGTGGACACCTGTACATAATAGCACGTCTATATACATGGTGACAGGGGACAATGGCACAGAGCACAACCTACGCTGTAGACAGTGAGAGTGTCCACGTTGATGATGACACAAACAACACTGAGGATAAGGTGCCCCAGGGGACAGTATTGGGCACGCAACTACATGCTACTGAATGGGAATGACTGCTACACACGTCACCATCCCTGCACTATGCGTAGCGCACACTCATGCACATCATGTCACAGGCCACTACATAGGACATGCGCGCTGTAAGGCATGACACATGAGAGACCAACTCCCATGTCTGGAGCCAGCATCAGTGCCAACTGACATGGAACCCACATGCAGTGAACTTGACAGTTCACAGGCAAGGTCCCACAACCTGTTACCCACCACCACCACCCATGATGCTACAGTCATTGTTCTCGTGGACAAAGCGCCAGCCTACATTACCTTGTGAAGGAGTGACTACACACAGACCAGGGAACACATTGCAAGGAGGGGAAGGGTGGCAGGGGCGCAGCGCTACACTTGGGCAAACTGGATGGGCACAGCACCTTTAAACCCTGCCAGTGAATTAATGCCACTGTGCCCTTACAAATGCCGGTGACACACAACAAACGCACATGTACCTACCCCCTTCCGCCTGCTGCATCGCCTGTAAGCGCCTCTCCAGGTCTGGAAAGACCACCGGCAGCACACGCCTGTGGAGGTGGGTCAGATGGCGGCGGCCGCGGTTCTTGTGGCTCTCAGGTGAGTCCCCCAGCAGGAGCCGTGCAATCCTCCGCGTCCAGCACCGGATATCCTGCCAGCGTTTCCTCACCTGGGACAGGCTCCGCCTCCGACCATCCACACGCCTCACGGCACTGACGGCGGTCAGCCAGATCTGCTCCTTGGCAGTGGCGCCTACCTGTGAGGAAGTACAAGTGACACCACATCAATACACCAGCCACATGTCACAGAGAGACATATGTGAACATAATAGCTGGTTACTACATGGCATGTAATGCAGCCAACGCATTGCACCTCTGTCATAGGGACATCATCCTCTGGTGAGGGAAAAGGCAGTACGTGCCATAGTGGGTACTCAGGTGGAATGATGGCAATGTCACAATCAATGATCAAGGCTCACACTGTGCATCACACCCACACCTCCTGTCTCAGGGCACTGCTGGGAGTGATAGGCCCCCACCCCTCCTGTCTCAGGGCACTGCTGGGAGTGATAGGCCCCCACCCCTCCTGTCTCAGGGCACTGCTGGGAGGACTCTGCACACACCCCTCCTGTCTCAGGGCACTGCTGGGAGTGATAGGCCCCCACCCCTCCTGTCTCAGGGCACTGCTGGGAGTGACAGGCCCCCACCCCTCCTGTCTCAGGGCACTGCTGGGAGTGATAGGCCCCCACCCCTCCTGTCTCAGGGCACTGCTGGGAGTGATAGGCCCCCACCCCTCCTGTCTCAGGGCACTGCTGGGAGTGATAGGCCCCCACCCCTCCTGTCTCAGGGCACTGCTGGGAGTGATAGGCCCCCACCCCTCCTGTCTCAGGGCACTGCTGGGAGTGATAGGCCCCCACCCCTCCTGTCTCAGGGCACTGCTGGGAGGACTCTGCACACACACCTCCTGTCTCAGGGCACTGCTGGGAGGACTCTGCACACACCCCTCCTGTCTCAGGGCACTGCTGGGAGACATCAGGCACCCCCCCCCTGGTACCCCCCCGACAGTACATGGCATGTGTGTCACACCGGGTCACAATGCCTGAAGACACAGTCACAACATAGGGACAGTCTGTGGCAGTGGCCTATGCACTCACCTGATACCCTGGTCGCCCATACAGCATGGGGTACTGTGGGAGGATCACATCCAGCAGAGCCATGTTCTCCTCCAGGGTGAATGGCTGTGTCCTCTCCACAGCCCTTGACATGGTTCCAGGGAATCAGTAGCAGCAGCTTGGTCGACAAATGCAAAGATGTGCAGGCAAGTAATCCCTCATGGGACCTGGCTGCCTTATATGTGGCCTTCTGCCCAGTCTCATGCACAGGAGTACAGAGTGATTGGTCACTCACATTTGCATCCTATGTTTCCACCAATCCCTTCAAACCTAGCAGTCTGTGGGTTCTCTATCGGTTTCATTCTCCTGCATGATGTCAGCCCCACAAACACATTGCAACAAAGTAGAAGAATTCCAACTGACTTCTGCTGTGCACCTTCCAGAACAAAATCGAAATTTGAACCTGGTCGCCATGACAACCAGCATGCATGTAGGCCTTAATACTTGTCCCCTATGTAATTAGGAGAATCACACACAGGTACGGTGCGTTTCCGGGCCCTAGGGCACCCCAAATGCATGGCAACGGCCCGTACATGCATGCCTACGTTCAAAATCACTATGGTTCTGCACGCGTATGCGTACACGTAGTGGTACGGACCGTACACACGCATGTACGCTCACTATCACTATGGGTCTGCACGCGTATGCGTACACGTAGTGGTACGGACCGTACAAATGCCTGTACGCTCACTATCACTATGGGTCTGTGTACCCGTAGTGATAGTGAGCGTACATGCGAGTGTACGGTCCGTACCACTACGTGTACGCATACGCGTGCAGAACCATAGTGATAGTGAGCGTAGATGCGAGTGTACGGTCCGTACCACTACGTGTACGCATACGCGTGCAGAACCATAGTGATAGTGAGCGTAGATGCGAGTGTACGGCCCTCTCACTATGGGTCTGCACGCGTATGCGTACTCGTTGTGGTACGGACCGTACAAATGCCTGTACGCTCACTATCACTATGGGTCTGTGTACCCGTAGTGATAGTGAGCGTAGATGCGAGTGTACGGTCCGTACCACTACGTGTACGCATACGCGTGCAGAACCATAGTGATAGTGAGCGTAGATGCGAGTGTACGGTCCGTACCACTACGTGTACGCATACGCGTGCAGAACCATAGTGATAGTGAGCGTACAGGCATTTGTACGGTCCGTACCACAACGAGTACGCATACGCGTGCAGAACCATAGTGATAGTGAGCGTACAGGCATTTGTACGGTCCGTACCACAACGAGTACGCATACGCGTGCAGACCCATAGTGAGAGGGCCGTACACTCGCATGTACGCTCACTATCACTATGGGTCTGCACGCGTATGCGTACTCGTTGTGGTACGGACCGTACAAATGCCTGTACGCTCGCCATCACGATGGGTACACATACGGCAGCACTCCCACAGTGATTGGGGAACATACACAGGCCCTCTTAGCAGCAGTACGCCGGTTTGTACACATCACTGTGGTGATAGTCGACACACAGGTAGGAATAGGGCGGACATACTTGTCCATGGATGGACATACTTGTCCAGGAATGGACATCAAGGCATCGTCTGTGCATTACTACATGTGTGGGGCACAGGTGTGACAGGCTGTGATGTGGAACATGCCTCCTGAGTGGAGGAGGCACCAGATGTATGATGAGATGTGTACAGGTGTACTGTGTGAGGGTGCAATGTGTGCCAGGCATGCCCTTGACTCCTTTGACATGTGTGCATGTCGTACTGCGCACTTGGGGTGAGCGTCACTGGCATGGCACGGACACCAACACACGGAAGTGTCCCATGATGCCCGGTACAGGGGTCATGACACCTGACTTGTCACTACCCACAGTGCACAATGTGACTATGTCATTTATGTGTCCGGGATTTACATCAGGTTGATGTTGTAGCACCCTCAAAATCTGCAGCCGTTGCAGCAACCAACATGTGTCTGTGTGTAGATTGTCATTGCACACTGTTCCGCACACCATGCCACATGTGGTATCTGATGTGAGGTGCACATGTATGCATGGGACACGGAGTAGCGTGACAAGGCCATGTCAGCATCCTCACAAGGAATGTGTGGTGAGTCATGACATGTGCACCTTCATGGCAAGGTGTGTGGGCAGGCCTAGTGTAATGTCATGTGACCTGTGGCTCCGGTGTTCCGCTACCAGTCTCTACAATCGGCATCCTACTTCTGCTGATGTGTGGGTGTATGTCACTTCTGTCTTGCGTCGGGCTGTTCACTTGCACTGGGACAGAGCTATTCCCATGGCGTGGCATGGGGAGGTTCTCAATCACCGTGTGTAGCTGGGTCTTGGAAGGAGTGTCACCTTGCATCCATACGTGTCCTGGGCATGTAGCACATGCCTGACTCCCTATGTGGCATGTGTGTATTGGCAGATTTACATGTGCTCAGTAGACATGAGTTGTTCTCGTAGTGCACTCACTCTTCCTTGTCACTTCCAAATTACTGCAGAGCGCCTCCTGTTGCCCGAAGAATTCCAGACTTGGCCACCATGCAGGAGAATGACAGGATCCGGCTCTACCGCTTCACCCAACCGTTGATTCTGGAGCTGACGGCGAGACTGGCACCACACCTGCAACCGCAGCACAGGTATCCTACGGCACTGACACCCCAGCTGAAGGTAATGGCTGCCCTACATTTCCTTGCCACGGGTACCTTCCAATATACCATAGCTCATGTTGGTGGCATGTCCCAGAGCATGTTCAGCGGTGTGCTGCATGATTTCTTGGAGGCCATGTTGATTCACCTGGATGACTTCATCAAGTTCCCAACCCCTGAACAGATGACTGAGGTCAAACGTGGTTTCTATGCCCTGGGAGGGATGCCCCATGTCATTGGGTCCATAGATGGGACACATGTAGGTTTGGTACCACCACACGCACGGGAGGTGGCGTACCGCAATCGGAAGCACTACCACTCCATCAATGCCCTTGTGGTGTGTCTGTCCAACATGGTGATTTCACATGTCTGTGCTCGTTTTCCAGGATCAGCACACGATGCCTACATCATGAGGCGTAGCGGGATGCCTGATATGATGATGCAGCTGCGCAACGAACGTGCATGTGTTGTTGGTGGGTACAGTCTGTCTGTCCTGTATTCTGTTTGGCCGAGCAGCACTACCGCTTCGCCTGTTCTAACGATATCAATGTGCTTTCCATTTAGGGGACGCTGGCTATCCCAACATGCCTTGGCTGCTGACACCTCTCCGCAACCCCATCACGCCGGCCCAGCTCCGCTACAACACCGCCCATGGCCGGACAAGGCGAGTGATAGAGAGGACGTTTGGCATGCTGAAGAGCCGATTCCGGTGCCTCCACAAGACCGGCGGCGCACTCCCATATGCCCCGGCGAAGGTCTGCAAGATCTTCATGGTCTGCTGCATGCTGCACAACATGGCAGTTGAAAGAGCTGTGCCCCTCATCCTGGATCAAGATGACGAGGACCATCCACCCGTGGAGGACGAAGGGCTTGGCAATGGGGCTAGTGATGTGGAGGATGTGGAGCCGCAAGAGGACATCCGGACTCGGCTCATACGCGACTTCTTTGCTTAGTGGTGAGTACCAGGGTCTGAGTGTGCACGCATTGGTCCCCGTGTGGCATGCGTTGTGATGTGTGTCTCCACCTGCATGTATGGCACGTGGGTCAGAGGTGTGTGTGGGTGTGTCACTGGAGTGATGGTGGCAGTGATGGTAGTATTTCCCCAGACATAATTGTGACCTAGCATGTTGTCATACATACATGTGTCGAGTACATGCACATGCAAGTGGCTGTGCTTCTTGTGGCTGACTTCTTGTGTGTCTCTCTTCCCCAGGTACCTGCGCATGCCGTTTGCTGGTTGCATTGTTGTGGCACTGCTATTCCTCATGGACATGGCATCGTGGGCTGACTCAGCGTTACAGGCACGGACACGTTTGGAAGTCTCCATGGGGTAAGGGATGCATCTGGGGTGTATTGGGTGTGGCAGTTGTTCACGATGTGTGCACACTGCCCCGGTTGGGGTTTGGGTCCTCTGCAGACATGTGGCATCCCCATGGGACACGACATGCAGCTGGGTACACCTGAATAGATGGGCTGCCTGGTTGTCAGTCATCAGTGATGGGATGGTGGATTGTGATGAAGGCATCAATGTGTGTGACACTGCCCTCGGACACATACGGTTAACATTGTCTTGACATGGCGTGGGACTTCCACATCAGCGGATGTATGGTGTATGGCAGGCTCTCCGTGAGCAGCTGTGGGTATTTAGCTATTATCCGACACTTGTGTGCCAGTTCCATGGCTATCACGCATTTGTGCTGCAGAAGGGGGGTGCCAGTGTTGGAGCCACATGTTACTCCACATGATGTGTTCATGTGTACTTCAAGTTGCCTCTGCAATCCCAAACACATGACTATTAAAGGTGTCCCTATGCCTCCAAGGTGCCTCTTCTCAGTCAATGCTGGTGTGTTGGCACGGTGCATCCTGCATGTCTGGCATGGTATTCCCTGATTGTGGCTATGTGTCAATGTGTCGAGTGGCAAGATGCAAGCTGTGTGTGTGTGCTGAGACTGTGTAATGGGCATGATGTCCATGACTGTGTGGGTATTGTGACATGTGCCATCCCCATGCATCCAACGTTGTCCATGACCCCATTCTCTGCATCCACCGGACTCAAGCTTGCAGGACATGGTTCTGCCACCTGTCTACACGTACCTGGGTGCCCCCCAGGACACGGGCCAGGATCCCTGACCTCTGCGCATGACTGTTGCTGTACTCAATGTGTCTGTCAGCACGGTTGTTCGGCCACCCCCTCAGCTGGTTCTGACCATCACGGGTGTGTATGGTGCTCCATGTCTGTCTTGCCTAGAAAACTGTGACCCATGTGTCCTGTGCCAGACTCAGGCCCCAGGGTGTGGATGGTTGAAGTGAACAGATGACTCAGGCATGTTTAGACTGTACAAGACACATGTTAGGTAATAATGCTACCAGCAGGCATCTACTCTTAATAGTGTGATTTATTATTGGGGGGGGGGGCCAAGTGAGGGCCTTTCCGGGATTAGGGAATCCAAAGTTCAGTAGGGGAGTTGGTGTCCTTGCCATTGGAAATCCTCAGAGTCCATGCCACAGTCTTTGTCAACATTGGTCAGCCAGTGACCAGCAGGGCCATGTGGCAGAGAATGTCTCTTGATGCTGTGATGCTGTTGCTCCAGTGGGCCAGGTGCCAGGCCAGGTGTCCTGGGAGATGGTGATGTAGCAGCCACCCTCACGGTCCTTTCCGTGGACGACCCGGCTTCCTGCGGGGAACCTCAGCAGCAGGCCGTGACGACGTCTGGGATGCTCCGTCGGATGTTTCCTCCTCCTCCTCATGATCCCTCCCTGTGGGTGGTGATGTTCTCCGCCTTCTGGCACAGGGAGGGTCGGCCATGGTGTCGGCCATCCGACGGAGTTCAGCGTGAATCCCCTGGGACGCCGTCACTTGCTCAGCCTGTCTGTCCTCCATCCTCCGTTGGTGTAGCTGTAGACAGGCTATTAGCTCCGCATGTTGCTGGGCCTGCTGGACCTTGATCCCCTCGAGGACGGACACAACCTGGGCCATGCCCGTGGTGTCCTGCCGGTATGAGTCCAGGATGTTACGGACATGGGAAAATACCGGATCCCCAGCCAACTGGTCAGGCTCGCGCCTCCGCCGCTCTCCACTCCCACCACCCCTGCCCACTTGCGTCTGGCCTGCACTTGTGGGCACATGGGGTCTCCGGGACCCCTGAGGGGTGGCATTGGCGTTGTCGCCTGCCTCCTCCTGGGTGCCCGGGACACCGTGTCCCTCCTGGCGAGCCTGGCTGCATTGTGGTGTTGGGGCAGGGATCCTGGGTGTCTCCTGGGATGTGGCAGGAGTGGGGGTGGTGGTTGGCACGGTTGTACCTGACGCAGGTGCTGCAGGTGGTTGGACACCAGAGGGGCCAGGTCGGTCGGGGTCGTCCGCAGAGTGGTGAGAGTGGTCGCTGCCGGTGGGATCGGTCTCCTGCAGATCCGGGTCCTGTGAGTGTTCCCCCCCAGTGTTGGGGGGTGCAGCACGACGTTGACCTGTGTGTGAGAGAGACAATGTTACTTTTGATCCATGCAACATCCATGTTTCATCCGTTACAAAGTTGGCACATTTCCTCTTGGAATTAGGATCTGTCTTGCATTCCACTCACAGTGCACTTGTGCATGTGTGTGTCCCTTGGCCACCAATTTGGCCCCTTTAACTATGTGTGGCACAGTCTTACTTGCTGCGTCAAGTGTGACTGCAGTCAGCAGTGGAGTGTGCATGTGTGCCGAGCTATGCGTTTGCGCCTTCCTTGTAGCACTGTACATGTGCACATGGAGTGGATCCACACACTCATATGATGCAGGTGGCTGTCCTTGTGCTCGTGTACAGGTTGTAACATGGCCGTGCGTTTTGCCATGATGAAGAGGGGGGGTTCTGGCACTGGGCACCCTTGTCTACATGCACGCAGTCCACCTGCTGACGAGCAGACATTCCCACACACCAAAGGACTGATTTGCTCTCCCTGTGTCTCCCTCCTTCTCTGTCCCCCTCTCCCTCCCTCTCTGTCCCCCTCTCCCTCCCTCTGTGTCCCCCTCTCCCTCCCTCTGTGTCCCCCTCTCCCTCCCTCTGTGTCCCCCTCTCCCTCCCTCTGTGTGTCAGCCTCCTCCCTCTGTCCATCTTCCTGTGTCTCCCTCCCTCTCTGTCCCCCTCTCCCTCCCTCTCTGTCCCCCTCTCCCTCCCTCTCTGTCCCCCTCTCCCTCCCTCTGTGTGTCAGCCTCCTCCCTCTGTCCATCTTCCTGTGTCCCCCTCCCTCTCTGTCCCCCTCTCCCTCCCTCTCTGTCCCCCTCTCCCTCCCTCTGTGTGTCAGCCTCCTCCCTCTGTCCATCTTCCTGTGTCTCCCTCCCTCTCAGTCCCCCTCTCCCTCCCTCTGTGTCCCCCTCTCCCTCCCTCTGTGTCCCCCTCTCCCTCCCTCTGTGTGTCAGCCTCCTCCCTCTGTCCATCTTCCTGTGTCTCCCTCCCTCTGTGTCCCCCTCTCCCTCCCTCTGTGTGTCAGCCTCCTCCCTCTGTCCATCTTCCTGTGTCTCCCTCCCTCTGTGTCCCCCTCTCCCTCCCTCTGTGTGTCAGCCTCCTCCCTCTGTCCATCTTCCTGTGTCTCCCTCCCTCTCTGTCCCCCTCTCCCTCCCTCTCTGTCCCCCTCTCCCTCCCTCTGTGTGTCAGCCTCCTCCCTCTGTCCATCTTCCTGTGTCTCCCTCCCTCTCAGTCCCCCTCTCCCTCCCTCTGTGTCCCCCTCTCCCTCCCTCCGTGTGTCACCCTCTGTCACCTTGGCCCAGCTTCCTGGGCACACACTGTTAGCAGATCTTTGAGTGGCCCTTGGCCTGTTGATGTGAGTTTGTTTCTGATCTCCAGGCACCCATTTTGTCTGCTGTGTGTCTGTGCGCTGCTGCTGTGGTGGTGTGTGCTGCCACTCTTTCACACTGTTGGCTGCTCATTAGCTGCTGGCATGTGCAAAACAGTGCCTTCACCCCCATGTGTTGATGCAAGGCATCCGCCATTTGCTGGCAAGTCATTCCTGTGTTGGGACACAGTGTTTGTCTGGCTGTGACCTAGGCCATATGGGCAGAGGGCATTGTTGTCTGCTTTGGAGTCGCACTATGTGATTCTTGGTGCCCACACTCCCGCCATCCGGGTTACCGTGTCATGTGTTGTTGTCTTCTGTGGCCTGTGACTTGACATTGTCCAGCTGGGTGCATGGGGCATGGTGGCAGCAGTGGCATGTGCCTGCTCATGGAGTGTGGTTGAGTAATGCGATGGCTTGTGGTGTTTGCGTGCCTGTTATTAATTTTGGTTGTGGTTGCAGTTCCCCCCATGTGAGGTGCGTTGTTTGTGTACTCACCCGGGTCTCGGAGTCCTTCTACTCCTTCAACTGCCTCCACCGGCAGTATGGCCATCACCCTCTCCTCCCAGGGATGGTACTGTACGGGTCTGCGGGAGGGCCCTCCTCCGGTGGCGTTGGCCTGGTCGTGTTCCTCCTGTCTCTTGGCTCTGACCCTCCTCCGCAGATCGTACCACCTGTTCTGGCAATCCTGCTTGGTCCTCCTGGTGTCCGCAACAGCATTCACAGCATCGACGATGGTCTGCCACATGGCTGTTTTGGCTGCCTGGCTGGTGCTTCTGACCAATGTTCCAAAGATCTGTGGCTCGACTCTGAGGATTTGATCAACAAGGACCTCCAACTCTCGGTGACTGAACTTTGGATTCTTGGTAGTGGGCATGGTGAGGGGTGTGGGTGGGGATGGTGTGGGTGTGGGGGGTGTGTGGATGTTGGGGGGGGGTGTGGATGGTTGTGTGTGTGTGTGAATGTGATGAGAGGGTGTTTGTGAGGGTGGTCGTGTGAAGGTGTGCAAGTGTAAGATGTGGTGTCGCTTGTAGTCTGGTTCTGTGGTGTCTGGCAGCAGTGGGTCTGTTGCAAAGGCTCATGGTTTGTGTGTGTGGGCCCTTTTTATTGGTCCATGGGTGGGTGTGGCAGTGTTTGAATTTTGGGTGGGTGTGTTATAAGGAGTGGTGGTGTATTGGGCCTCTGTTTGTTTTTGACAGTTGCAGGTCAGTGATTGTGTTATTTTAGTGGTTGTTGGCCATGTTTAGTGGCTGTGTGCCTTTCGAATGGTGTATTGTTGAGTTGTTTTGTTTTGTCCTTGTTGTGTACGTGCGTTTTGAGCGTGTGTACGGTGTGTACATGGGCCATTTGGTTGTACGATTTGGTCCTTGTGTGTGGCTTTGTACGACTCGTACATGCGGTTGTGATGTTGGGGCATGGGGTGCGCTCCGTACTTAGGAGGTTGTGTTGGGGGTGCGCCAGGAACGTACTGGGGTGGGGGTACGACTGGAACGTACTGGGGTGTACATAGACGGTGGTACGACACGTACAGGGGTGGGGGGGTGTACATTGACGGTGGTACGACACGTACAGGGGTGGGGGGGTGTACATTGACGGTGGTACGACACGTACTGGGGTGGGGGGGTGTACATTGACGGTGGTACGACACGTACTGGGGTGGGGGTACGACTGGAACGTACTGGGGTGTACATAGACGGTGGTACGACACGTACAGGGGTGGGGGGTGTACATAGACGGTGGTACGACACGTACAGGGGTGGGGGGTGTACATTGACGGTGGTACGACACGTACAGGGGTGGGGGGGGTGTACATTGACGGTGGTACGACACGTACAGGGGTGGGGGGGTGTACATTGACGGTGGTACGACACGTACTGGGGTGGGGGGGTGTACATTGACGGTGGTACGACACGTACTGGGGTGGGGGTACGACTGGAACGTACTGGGGTGTACATAGACGGTGGTACGACACGTACAGGGGTGGGGGGTGTACATAGACGGTGGTACGACACGTACAGGGGTGGGGGGTGTACATTGACGGTGGTATGACACGTACAGGGGTGGGGGGGTGTACATTGACGGTGGTACGACACGTACAGGGGTGGGGGGTGTACATTGACGGTGGTACGACACGTACTGGGGTGGGGGTACGACTGGAACGTACTGGGGTGTACATAGACGGTGGTACGACACGTACAGGGGTGGGGGGGTGTACATTGACGGTGGTACGACACGTACAGGGGTGGGGGGGTGTACATTGACGGTGGTACGACACGTACTGGGGTGGGGGTACGACTGGAACGTACTGGGGTGTACATGGACGGTGGTACGACACGTACAGGGGTGGGGGGGTGTACATAGACGGTGGTACGACACGTACAGGGGTGGGGGGGTGTACATAGACGGTGGTACGACACGTACAGGGGTGGGGGGTGTACATTGACGGTGGTACGACACGTACAGGGGTGGGGGGGTGTACATTGACGGTGGTACGACACGTACTGGGGTGGGGGTACGACTGGAACGTACTGGGGTGTAGGTAGACGGGGCTGTGACACGTACTGGGGTGGGGGTGTGGCTCGAACATACTGGGGTGTAGGTACACGGGGGGTACGACACGTACTGGGGTGGGGGTGCGACTGGAACGTACTGGGGTGTACATAGACGGTGGTACGACACGTACAGGGGTGGGGGGGTGTACATAGACGGTGGTACGACACGTACAGGGGTGGGGGGTGTACATTGACGGTGGTACGACACGTACAGGGGTGGGGGGGTGTACATTGACGGTGGTACGACACGTACTGGGGTGGGGGTACGACTGGAACGTACTGGGGTGTACATAGACGGTGGTACGACACGTACAGGGGTGGGGGGGTGTACATTGACGGTGGTACGACACGTACAGGGGTGGGGGGGTGTACATTGACGGTGGTACGACACGTACTGGGGTGGGGGTACGACTGGAACGTACTGGTGTGTACATGGACGGTGGTACGACACGTACAGGGGTGGGGGGGTGTACATAGACGGTGGTACGACACGTACAGGGGTGGGGTGGTGTACATAGACGGTGGTACGACACGTACAGGGGTGGGGGGTGTACATTGACGGTGGTACGACACGTACAGGGGTGGGGGGGTGTACATTGACGGTGGTACGACACGTACTGGGGTGGGGGTACGACTGGAACGTACTGGGGTGTAGGTAGACGGGGCTGTGACACGTACTGGGGTGGGGGTGTGGCTCGAACGTACTGGGGTGTAGGTACACGGGGGGTACGACACGTACTGGGGTGGGGGTGCGACTGGAACGTACTGGGGTGTACATAGACGGTGGTACGACACGTACAGGGGTGGGGGGGTGTACATAGACGGTGGTACGACACGTACAGGGGTGGGGGGTGTACATTGACGGTGGTACGACACGTACAGGGGTGGGGGGGTGTACATAGACGGTGGTACGACACGTACAGGGGTGGGGGGTGTACATTGACGGTGGTACGACACGTACAGGGGTGGGGGGGTGTACATTGACGGTGGTACGACACGTACTGGGGTGGGGGTACGACTGGAACGTACTGGGGTGTACATAGACGGTGGTACGACACGTACAGGGGTGGGGGGGTGTACATTGACGGTGGTACGACACGTACAGGGGTGGGGGGGTGTACATTGACGGTGGTACGACACGTACTGGGGTGGGGGTACGACTGGAACGTACTGGGGTGTAGGTAGACGGGGCTGTGACACGTACTGGGGTGGGGGTGTGGCTCGAACGTACTGGGGTGTAGGTACACGGGGGGTACGACACGTACTGGGGTGGGGGTGCGACTGGAACGTACTGGGGTGTACATAGACGGTGGTACGACACGTACAGGGGTGGGGGGGTTTACATTGACGGTGGTACGACACGTACTGGGGTGGGGGTACGACTGGAACGTACTGGGGTGTACATAGACGGGTGGGGGTATACATATACGGGGGGTACGTGTCGGACGTACGGGGGCTGGGGGGAGTGTTGGGCGCGTATGCGGGCACATGTCTCCATGGTTGCTATTGGTGTTCGGTGCGGACGGTGTTTTTTCCATACGGTTGTAGGCTCGGACGCACGGGATGGATCGTGATTCCTCGGTCGGACTTGGATTTTTACGTTTGTAAGGTAAATCGTCCGAGGACGTGTCGGACACATTTTCCGACCCGAGGACGTGTGGGGAATGATTCCCGGTGCGGGTCGTATGGACTTTTTACCATGCGAATCGTGATTGCCAGTTCGTACGGCACTTGTACGATTCGTATGGTAAAAAGACCCGATACGAGTCGCACGGGGGAATTTTTTACCGGATCGTGATCGGCACCTAGGTGGGAGGGAGTTGTCAAAACAGCCCCGTAACATGTTTTTGGCCATCTTGTTTGATAAACAACACTCAGTGCGAGAGACAAAATGGCGGCCGCCGCTTCCTGGTTTCGGCCGATTCGAATGTTTACTAAGATCTAAGAGCCAATCAGAATCGCGCTCGCGCACGCCACCGTACGCTTACGGTAAGCGTACGGTAAGCGTACCGTAAGCGGGCTCAGATATATATATTGATTTAAAGGCTATTTTCTCAGAATCTACTGAACAGATTTACACCAAACCTACAAAAGGCACTTCCTTGACCTAGGGACTACCTCTCTGCCAAATTTCTAGTAATTCTGTTCAGCCGTTCGGGCTGTAGCTCATTCTAAAGGTCCTATGGAAAAATGCATGGGAAAAACGCGTTTTGGGACCCCCCTTTTATCTCAGCCCCCGCTTGACGAATCCCCCCGAGACTTTCAGGGTAGGAGCGGAGCGTAGTGCCCCACCTATTTTGAGAAATTCGCGAGGATTCATCGACCGGCGCCAAAGTTATTCAAAATAGAATGTTGAGGTTTTCCTATGGAAAAGGGGTCCTAACTATAACTACCTACTGGCGACCGCCAGTAGGTAATACTGATTTACCATAATTTATCATAATTCATTTAATTTAAAAATGCAATGTATGACGGAGCAATTGTTTTCCAACATAATCACTGTTGATTCACTATTTAAGTTTAATATTATGAAATCGCATTGTGATGATTATGCCAATAACGTAGGAATGCATGTAAAAACTACGAGTCTGTCTTCTTATAAACTCACTATGTAGTTGTATAATCACGTGGAAAGCACAGAGTTAAAATGGTTGTGAAAACTTTACTCGTCGTCAGTGAACAAGGGTGCTGCGCACTCGAAACGCGTTTGACGAACGGCTGACTGAGGAATAAAAGCATTTATCCAACCGCACACGGCTTCGTTTTCTTCCGTATACAGGGGAGAAGATTCTCTTTATATATATATATATATATATATATATATATATATTCACTTAAAAAACCATAGGTTTCACACATGTTATAGTTAGCTGGACATTTCACTCGTAAAAAACCAATTAAATTCCCCCGTTATAGTTAGTGCAGGCAACTATAACTCACGTGACCGCAATCCTCTGCTGATGACGTCAGATATTACATCACTGTATTTAGACACTTATTTACCCATGTCTTCTTCCATTAATCTTTAGCTATACATATATTACAAATATTTATTTTTCATAAAGACACATATGTCATCAGTGATGTAATATCTGACGTCATCAGCAGAGGATTGC
This sequence comes from Triturus cristatus, assembly GCF_964204655.1. Taxonomy (NCBI): domain Eukaryota; kingdom Metazoa; phylum Chordata; class Amphibia; order Caudata; family Salamandridae; genus Triturus; species Triturus cristatus. Next base: position 236,825,995 of record NC_140584.1, on the reverse strand, counting down.
GGTCGCGTGAGTTATAGTTGCCTGCACTAACTATAATGGGGGAATTTCATTGTTTTTTTACGAGTGAAATGTCCAGCTAACTATAACATGTGTGAAACCTATGGTTTTTTAAGTGAATTTGCAAGGTTTTTTAAATGCTAATTCGTAACTATAACGTGTGTGAAACCTATGGTTTTTTCAGTGAATTTGTACGGTTTTTTAAATGCTAAGTTATGTATTTATAATTTTTTTTTTTTCAGGTTTTTTACCGTGCGCGCACCGTGCGCGCACTGTGGGTGCTCGGTGCGCTTCGCGCACCGAGCACCCACGGTTCGCAGTGCGTGCCGTGCGCGCGCGGTGAGCGCACCTCGCGATTTAAAAAAAATATATATATTGTTTTTTTCTCCCTTGGGGGTCCTTCTGTGACTCCCTGACCAAGGCTAGGGGGTCAGGAACTGTCCACTCTGCACCCTTTTCACGTTCTCCACCTTTTTTTTTCACCCCCTCAGACTGCGAGAGACAAAATGGCGGCCGACACTTCCTGGTTTCGACTGATTCGAATGTTTACCGACATCTAACAACCAATCAGAATTGCGCTCGCGCACGGCAGGGTGCGCGCACCGTGCACGCACGGTGCGCACGTATAGATATTGAAATGCTTTTAAATGCTATTTTCTCAGGAAATACTGAACAGATTTACACCAGACCTGCAAAAGGCACTTCCTTGACCTTATGGCTACCTCTCTGCCAAATTTCACGTAATTCTGTTCAGCTGTTCGGGCTGTAGCTGCGACTAAAGGTCCTATGGAAAAATGCATTGGGAAAACGCGTTTTGGGACCCCTCCTTTTTCTCGGCCCCCGCTTGACGAATCACCCCGAGACTTTCAGGGTTGGAGCTGAATGGAGCGCCCCATTTGTTTTGAAAATTTCGCGAGGATTCGTCAACCGGCGCCAAAGTTATTCAAAATAGAATTTTGAGATTTCCTATGGAATCTAGGTTGTAACTATAACTATCGATTGGCGATCGCCAGTAGATTATATATATATATATATATATATATATATTTTTTTTTTTTCTCTAAACTGCCGTTACCAAGGTAAAGAATGACGACGCTATGTCTTGCCGCAAGAAACGATTTTAATAATCAGCTGCTGAGGTGGGTATGCAGATCTTCCTCCATATTTAAACCTGCCGGGATCTTACAATTTAATTTGATTATATACGAAGACTCTAGTCTTCTCAATTGTATCTCTCGGTTCTCACCTCTCTCATATATATATATATATATATATATATATATATATATATATTTTTTCACTTAAAAAACCATAGGTTTCACGCATGTTATAGTTAGGTAGATATTTCACTCGTAAAAAACCAATGAAATTCCCCCGTTATAGTTGGTTCAGATAACTATAACTCGCGCTCCCGCTATCCTGCTCATTACGTCACATATTACATCACTCATGACATGGTCAGTGGCATCACTCATGACATCACTGATGACATCATCCTTGTGATAGAGTGGCGGTCGCGCGAGTTATAGTTATCTGAACTAACTATAACGGGGGAATTTCATTGTTTTTTTACGAGTGAAATATCCACCTAACTATAACATGCGTAAAACCTATGGTTTTTTAAGTGAATTTGCAAGGTTTTTTAAATGCTAATTCCTAACTATAACGTGTGTGAAACCTATGGTTTTTTCAGTGAATTTGTACGGTTTTTTAAATGCTAAGTTATGTATGTATTATTATTTTTTTTATATATTTATTTTACAATAAATTACGTATTAAAACATTTTTGTTTTGTTTTTGGTTTTTCACCGTGCGCGCACGTTGCATGCACCCCCGCAATTTAAAAAACAATAATTAAAATGTTTTTTTCTCCCTTCGGGGTCCTTCAGGGACCCCCTGACAAAGGCTAGGGGGTCGGGAACTCTCTACCCTGCCCCCTTTTCACGTTCGCCACCTTCCTTTTTCACTCTCGCACTGAAAACAATCAAAATGGCGGCCGACACTTCCTGATTTCGACCGATTCGAACGTTGACTAACATGTAACCACCAATCAGAATTACGCTCGCACACGTTAGGGTGCTCGCACGGTGGGCGCACGGTGTGCACACGGTGTACGCACGGTGCGCGCTTATAGATATTTATATGCTTTTAAATGCTATTTTCTCAGGAACTACTGAACAGATTGACACCAGACCTTTAAAAGGCACTTCCCTGACCTGAGGACTACATCTCTGCCAAATTTCAAGTAATTCTGTTCAGCCGTTCGGGCTGTACCTTCGACTAAATGTCCTATGGAAAAATGCAAGGGGAAAACACGTTTTGGGACCCCCCTTTTTTCTCGGCCCCCGCTTGACGAATCACCCTGAGACTTTTAGGGTAGGAGCTGAGCGGAGTGCCCCATAAGTTTTGAAAATTTCGCAAGGATTCGTCAACCGGCACCAAAGTTATTCAAAATAGAATTTTCAGATTTCCTATGGAAACACGGTCCTAACTATAACTATCTACTGGCGACCGCCAGTAGATACTCTATATATATATATCACAAGAGGAGTTCCCAGACTCCAGTAGATAGCTGGAACAGGTACAGACCACAGCATGCTGAAAATTGTTGTAGAAAAGGTTTATTCCTTAGAGTCAGTAGGCATGACGCGTTTCGGCCGTGTTACCACGGCCTTGATCACATGACACCATTAGGACCATACACAACAAATATAGTAAGTTGTAGACTCCTCCCATTTACATGAGCCAATAGGAGTGTGGCATACAGAACAGCAAACCTCCATATTACATCAAGGGTAAAAATAAAAATAAAAGGTAATGGAAAAAATACTACGTACACTGTGCACAAATACTGCACCATGACGAATAGCCACATCAAGCTGAATTGAACCATAGTGGTCATACAATAAAGCAATACCCTGAAGTAAAAAAATGTGCTCGCAAGTCCATAAATTTAGCCATGAATAAAATAGCTGAGAGGAATCAGAGTTACAACACTTATATATAAAAATCTTCCATAAAAGAAAGATCGATGCCAGCGGATAAACCTATTCAATAACCTTGTAGAGCCCCACACAATACATGATATAAAATAAGTGGATTATTATTACGTACAATCCTTCTGGATAAATCCTATATAGAAAAAATAGTTCCTTTAAACGAATGAGCCGCATACTACACAATGCTAATGAGTTTGCATATAAAAGTCACTGCATATATACATGTAAAAATATTGCTTGATTATTGCACATAACTCTTAAAACCAGTAGAAAATTAAAATTGCAAATAGACAGTCATGAATAATGCATTATCATACTGATGCATCCTAGATAAAGTGCTCGTGCCTTTAGATTTATACAGGCCTATGTGGCACAAATCATATTGTGTATAAATGTACAAAATAGACAAAAAAGCAAAAAAGCAAATAGGACCAATGTAAAGGAAAAGTCCTAGAATAGACAAATGGCCCCTCTGTATATATTAATTCCTAGGAGCAACAGTACTGGAAATAAAGTGCAAGTGCATTAGTGCAAAATACGCAACATATGTGCAAATCAGCAAAATCATGTAGCAGTGCAAAAAAGTTCTTAAGAACCATAGAATGAAAATAGGATAGGTAGATTGAATACATACATTAAATAAAGTCCACAGGTGTATAGGGGCTTGAATGCTAGAGAACCAACCAAGTTGTCATTCATGTCTTATACATATTCATTCTAACCAAATGTGAGCCCAAGGCGAGAAATTGAACCTATACCCCATAGGGGTATCCCAAGGGTGGATATGATGACAAGAGTGATCTTTAACCAGCAGTTATGGATGAAGACTAAAAGGACTAAAATCTGCAGTAAATGTTTCTATAGAATAGTTTGAGCAGTAGAGAGAATTTAGAGAATTTAACATGGATACACATAGGGAATGAGACATCATGAAAGTATTCAGAGAAATGTATGCATATCTTCCCCTGTGTTAAGGCCATTAGGCATCTTAGTATCTAATAAAAGAATGTATTGAGTTTCCAATTGCCTAAGGCGTTTCTCTCTATTGCCTCCTCTAATCTGTTTGGGTACTGCGTCGATCACAAAATATTTAAGATCCTTCAGGTTGTTCTTGTGAACTAATTTAAAATGTCGGGCAACAGGGTAACTGGAGTCAGAATTAACAATGGCCCTTAAATGTTGTAAAATTCTGACCGATACCTGTAATTTCGTACTTCCAACATACTTTAAATTACACGAACATTCAAGAACATAAACTGCATGGTCAGTTTTACACGTGAAAAAACCTTTAAGAGCTGTAGGGGTTAAATCAAATGCGCCCATAAAATCATAAGTATTAGTGCCAAATTTACACGCTCGACATGAGCTACATTTAAAAAAACCCTTACGATTAGAGAGCCAAGTGCTTGTATTAGTGGTCTCAGGGCTTGTCCTAACTAGGGCATCCCTCATAGAGGGTGCTCTCCTGAATGTGATTTGCGGTAAATCAGGTACTAGTTGGGACATAGTAAGGTCAGTTTTCACTATAGACCAGTTTTTGTAAATCAGTTTTCTCACCTCCTTGTCCTGATTACTGAAAGTAGTGATGAATCGAACACACCCCGGTTCGCCACTAACACTTTCGTAGTTTGGGATAGGTTTCTTGATGGTAGTCCTAATTATCGACTTCAAATACTCATCACGATTGGTGTTATTAGCTTTTTCAAGTGCTGTCTCCAGATCAGCTCTAGCATAACCACGGGCTAAAAACCTCTGATATGAGTCTTTTTGGTACTTAATGCAATCTATATCAGTACTACAAATACGTTTAATGCGCAAAAACTCTCCATATGGTATACTTTTAAGTAGATGGTATGGATGGGAGCTCTGCGCATGGAGTACTGAATTACCTGCGGTACTTTTGCGGTGTATTCTAGTCTGTACCATGTTATCAAGAATATAGAGTTCAACATCAAGAAAATCAACGTGCTCAGCACTGATATGGGCAGTAAACTCAAGATTCAGGTTGTTAATGTTGATCAGCTTTACAAATTCATTAGCCGATTCAATTGACCCATTCCAAATTAAACAGATGTCGTCGATGAATCTCCACCAACGAACGACATGAGTCTGATACAGATCTTTGTGTGTGCTTCTGGGGGAACTACCTTTACAACGCAACTTTTACAACGCTATGCTATTACAACGCATTTTTTACAACGCAAAAACTTTTACAACGCATGCTTTTACAACGCGTGCCATTATATTGTAAGTACTTTTACAACGCATATACCTTTACAACGCATTATTTGAAAATGCCTTTACAACGCATGCATTTATAATGCATGCATTTACAACGCAAGATGTTATATGGTAAGTACTTTTACAACGCATATACTATTACAACGCATTTTTTTCTCTTGGTTTTTCCTTTAAAATAAATATTTATCTAGTTTAAATATTTTTAATAAAGCAATTGAAATTTGAAAAAAGTGAGTAGTTTATCAAAATATTAATACTTGAGTATTTTGTCTAGTAGAAATGTTTGGTAGGATAGCAGTTAAATTAATACTTGAGTATTTTAACATTTATACTTTGCTATTTTGTCTAGTAGGAATGTTTTTGTTGGATAGTTAAATTACTATTAGAGTTTTTAAATATTTAAACTTGATACTTAATAATTACTAAATTTAATACTTGAGTATTTCTCTAAATTGAATGAGTTTCTTTAACTTTAATTTTAAATATATTACAGTGATTAGTGAGTATTTTTTTAAATAAATAAATCATTTAGAAGTATTCTAAATTTAAAGAGTATTTAATTTTTTATTTTAAAAAAATATGAGTGAGTAACAAAATTTTAATACTAGAGTATTTTATAAAATATTACAAGAGTGTTTATCTAAAATTTAAGTCATCACATATGAAAATACTAGAGTATTTATAAGTTCAAAAAAAAGTGAACTTTATTTTAAAAGAAATGGAAGAGTATTTTTGGTTTAATTATTATAAAAATAAGATAAAATATTTTTTTTTTTAACCAAAAAAAAAACTTTAAATATTAAAAGAGTAATAATTTAATCAATTTAAAAATAATAATAGTTTGAAAATTGAAAAAACAATAATTACTTACTTTTTTAAAAAAAAATCCCACGCTTTTCCATTGAAGTCTATGAGCGTATTTGTCCTTTATTTATTTTGGCAGCCTCAGAATATGCAATCCGCGGAACAAGAAAAGAAGGTTCAGAAAGTGAAGAAAGAGAAAGATTTGAAGGGAAAAGAAAATAGTGTCGAGGTAAGGAACATATTTAGTAAATTTACATTTATTTAATTACAATTTTGGAGTTTAAATAACTATATTAAAAAAAAAGACAGCAAAAAATAATTGTTTTAACATTTTTAATTTATTGAAAAATCATGAAAAAAATAAGCATATTTTTCTAAAATTTTGCAATGTAAGTAACATTTTTATAACAAAATAAAAATATTTTATTTACATATATAAACATTTATTTACAGATTATTTAAAGAAAGTAGTCCGCTATAAATTGAGATGCATGCGATGACGTAAGGACGTGAGCGTCGACGTAATACGCCATTTTGCAGAGCATCGGAGGAGGAAGCAGCAGGAAGCTGATCTGCGTCCAGGTAGGAAATATTTTCAGTTGAAATTATAGATTAAACCTTTAAAAGGGATACATATATAGTCAGGAAAGAATAAGGGGAGGTTGCGGGAAAACTAATTGATGTCTTAAATGTTGTTAAACATGTCCACATTAATGTCATTAATGCATGCCTATGTCGGGTCGCAAAAAGTTATTTATTTAGTTATAAAAAGTATGTAACTCTTTAAAAATTAAAAGTTACTGTTCAGACAGTTGATTTGTTTATTTACGAAGTAAAAAACGTACTGTCGATCTTCATTTCAAAGATCAAAAAATGTGCGTACTTTCACATTTTGAAAATTCAAGATTGTCATACAAATGAGGATTCAGCTGCAAAGTGCATTTCGGAATATGGTTTGATTTGTATATTCTACATCTGTTTGAGATTTGGTGATTGGTTTTGACGGTAATTAAATTGAAATTTTTCGGAAATTTTATTAATGGAGTTTCGATTTAGAAAATTTTTTCAAATACTATGGGATAGTAAATTTGTAAACATTGGTATTTTTTGGTGGAAATGAAGATTTGTTTTAAAAAAAAAAGTAACCCGACTTGTTTGTTTGAAAAAATTTTTGGAAAATATCTTGTTATGCCAAATGAATTTTTAAAAATAGTAAAATTTAAAGCAAAGCAGGAAAGTAAGTAAATTCATTGTTTTAAAAAGAAAGAATGTTAGAAAGATTTTCCAGGTAGTCTATAGCCACACACAACGAAAATTGTTGTAGAATTGCCAATAGTCTCTCAGACATTTCCCTTGTTTTGACTGTTACTCGTGGGTTTAGACTACCTGCGAGTGTTTGTGCTATTCTCATTTCTTGGAAACTTTGCTCCTTCTTCAAAGTTTCCAAAAATGAGTAGAAGTTAGGATGTGGTTTACCAATTGTATGATTGAAGGAGTTATGCCATCCCTCAATGGCATTGTTTGTTTTGGCTTCTCCCTCTAAACAACTCGTGTAGCAGTTCCACCACTCCACATGGAATCGTGGCTTCCTCCTGCGACCCGATCTGCTTAGGTGTCCAATCCATGTGTCCTCAAAATAATTTAGAATGGGTGCCAATTTTTCTTCGTTACTCGTATAATAAACAGATTCTATAATAGCAGTGTAGTACTCGTCCACACTATCGGGAGGAACAAAACAAAGTGCTGTTAATTTTTTAAGTTCAAATTGTAGTTTGCTATCCCGAGAATATTCTGCAACTAGGGATGTTTTCTGTAATTTACGCCAAAATGCCTGTGAAAAATGGAAAAAACATCCCTGAATTTGGGTATCCGTGTACGTTTTAGTGATCACATTGATCATGCTCAATTCGAAATCAATAATTATTTTTCGAGGACTTGCAGATGTTTTACTTTTAATCACTGTTAAAAGTTCAGTGTATGTTGCAGAAGTCTTATCAGGTAGCAAACTATACACTAAGGGAATTACACTATTGTTAATTTTAGCATGTATAGTGTAAATTTGAGTGAAAGGATGGGGTGTACTTTTAAACGTCCCATCCATCATCCAAATTTCACTACTTTCTAACTTAGCAAGGTTACGTGGGGTACTAAAAATTAGAATACGTTTCTGAGGGTTTTCGTTGTCATGCAGAAGGAAAGGTTCATCAGAAAAAGAAATAGAAAGATCATGAGGAATTCTAATGTCAGAGAAAGTATGTGGTGTAGACAATTGAATGTTACTTGCCTGCTTTTGTCTCTGAATAATTCTTCTCAAATTGGGTATTATAGGCATGTTACTAGCAACATGACTGGGGACATGCTGTGCAACCTCTCTTAAAATTGATCCTGTAGAATCATTGGAGGTGCTTGCAATAGCTTTCATCTCATTTATTGTCTCTCTGATTTCTACATCCATTGCAGAGGCAGAGTGGTTATGTTCTGTGGTTTTCACAACCAAATTATCAACAGTAACCGCTCTGCCACTGCAATGGGTAGTGTAGTATTGCACGCACCTCCAATGATTTCTAGTTAAACTTATTCTTTCCTTACTATATATGTATCCACCATGGTTTAACAAATTTTTGCCCTTCCTAGATTTAATGAAGTTGGCAGCTCCCAGGCTAGACATTATCTGAAAAAAGGAGAAAAGACAAAAAAATTAGCCTTACAAAATTTAAAAATTTTCTTATAACATAACATTTAGTCCATCCATTAATTTCCCTACTGCTGCACCTTCCTAGAGTTAGAATAGTAAATTGTTACCCCAACACTATTCAACAATTACAATACTGCTGCACCTTCCAGGAGTTAGAATAGTAAATTGTTACCCCTACACTATCCAACACATTCCCTACTCATGCACCTTCCTGGAGTTACAATAGTAAATTCATACCCCTACACTATCCAACTCTTTTCCTACTGATGCATCTTCCTGGAGTTAGAATAGTACATTGCACCCCTTCACTATCCAACACTTTCCCTACTGATGCACCTTCCTGGAGTTAGAATAGTAAATTGTTACCCCTACACTATCCAACACTTTCCCTACTGCTGCACCTTCCTGGAGTTAGAATAGTAAATTGATACCCCTACACTATCCAACACTTTCCCTACTGATGCACCTTCCTGGAGTTAGAATAGTAAATTGATACCCCTACACTATCCAACACTTTCCCTACTGATGCACCTTCCTGGTGTTAGAATAGTAAATTGATACCCCTACACTATCCAACACTTTCCCTACTGATGCACCTTCCTGGAGTTAGAATAGTAAATTGCACCCCTTCACCATCCAACACTTTCCCTACTGCTGCACCTTCCTGGTGTTAGAATAGTAAATTGTTACCCCTACACTATCCAACACTTTCCCTACTGATGCACCTTCCTGGAGTTAGAATAGTAAATTGCACCCCTTCACCATCCAACACTTTCCCTACTGCTGCACCTTCCTGGTGTTAGAATAGTAAATTGTTACCCCTACATTATCCAACACATTCCCTACTGCTGCACCTTCCTGGAGTTAGAATAGTAAAATGTTACCCCAACACTATCCAACACTTTCCCTACTGATGCACCTTCCTGGGGTTAGAATAGTAAATTGTTACCCCTACACTATCAAACACTTTCCCTACTGATGCACCTTCCTGGAGTTAGAATAGTAAATTGCACCCCTTCACCATCCAACACTTTCCCTACTGCTGCACCTTCCTGGAGTTAGAATAGTAAATTGCACCCCTTCACCATCCAACACTTTCCCTACTGCTGCACCTTCCTGGAGTTAGAATAGTAAAATGTTACCCCAACACTATCCAACACTTTCCCTACTGATGCACCTTCCTGGAGTTAGAATAGTAAATTGTTACCCCTACACTATCCAACTCATTCCCTACTGCTGCACCTTCCTAGAGTTAGAATAGTAAATTGATACCCCTACACTATCCAACACTTTCCCTACTGATGCACCTTCCTGGAGTTAGAATAGTAAATTGCACCCCTTCACCATCCAACACTTTCCCTACTGCTGCACCTTCCTGGTGTTAGAATAGTAAATTGTTACCCCTACACTATCCAACACTTTCCCTACTGATGCACCTTCCTGGAGTTAGAATAGTAAATTGTTACCCCTACATTATCCAACACTTTCCCTACTGATGCACCTTCCTGGAGTTAGAATAGTTATTTGTTACCCCAACACTATCCAACACTTTCCCTACTGATGCTCCTTCCAGGAGTTAGAATAGTAAATTGTTACCCCTACAGGATGGTACATTTTTTAAACTGCTGCACCTTAGAATGTTGGTTAAAAATACCTTTTTATTTCAAATTTGCTTTTTTTGTTGACTCTTGTTCAGTGGGATTGGTGTGTAGGCTGCAGTAGACACTTAATAGTTGATTTGTTGTCGAATGGAAAAATAAGTGTCTGGATAAGTGATAAAAGAAAAAAATGAGAAAACAGAACGATGTTGAGAAATGCGTTTTTAGAAATTTTTCTACAAAAATTGCACATTTGATATAAGTTGCAGCACATAACACTTTCCGTAATGCTACACCATCCTTTAGTCATGTAAAAAAATTCTGTAATGTGGAAATGTAACCATAATTGTATTGGTTTTTTTGGGAAAACTTTAGCAATGTGATAGTTAGTCTAATATATTGAAGGTTAAGAAACTATGCTGTAAATAAATACCTTGTTTTGTAGCACTTGCTTTTATGGATGAGGTGGCTGAAGATGACTTGCTTTTTTGGCTCCAGATTTTATTTACGATTCAAAATTGTTATCTTTTGGAAAAAAAGAGGATAAAAAAAAAATTAACGGTGGATTGTAATGTTAAATCTGAGTATCTTTAAAATAATACTGATATATAATATAACTATTACTACATGAGACTGTCCTAATCAATGCACCTTACTGCAGTTGAAATAGAGATATGTTGCCCTACACTACACAACAATATCACTAATGTTGCACCTTCCTAGACTAGAAATTGTATATTGTTTCTCTAAACTATCCATTACTTTTCTAATTTGGTACGTTAGAGGAAGAATAATTGCAAAAGGAAGAATTAATAATGTATAGTAATAAAAATATGGAAAAGGTAACATACCTCTTCCAGTTGTTTTTGGTTTTCGTGCCTTTAAGCTAATGCTTGCAGGTGGTTAAAGTTTTTTTGGGGAACAGATGTTCACTGGAGGAAAAAAAAAAAAAAAATTATTGTTCCTTTGCCAACGTTGGTTAGAAAAAAAATACTAAATATAATCCATTTGAGGTATGAAAAAGGAGTATGAGTAACAATTGGTGAAAGTAAACATACTACATATTTGAAGCATTTTTCAAAAAAAACATAAAAGGTAATTTCAATACTATTACTAAAATACTAAAATGCTGAACATTCATGGACTTAGAATAAAAATAGTTGCCCTAGTAAAAAGCAACGCTTTTTCAGATGTGGTACCTAACTGAAGTCTTATTAGTAATTGTTACTTCAGCATCATGGTAATTTTTCGTTTATTATGTGGTGAGATTGAGTTTTAAAAAAAAACACCTCTGCCATACATCATTGTAGGTAATTTTTACAAATAAATTTAACAAGTGAAATCATTACACATACATAACATTTACCTTATCAATTGTGTTTGTCAGTCGTTAAAGTGGTGGGGATGCCCAAATAGGTTCAGCTATTGTGGAATCTCAAAATCTTCCGAGTTTCTGCATTTGGAAAATAAAATACTTGTTTTAAGTTTGTGTTTAATTTTAGTGATAATACATTGCAAACAGTACATTTGTAAAGTTATTATTATTTATTTAAATTTAATTTTTTTTTGGGTTATGAAAATATATTTTCCGCAAAACCAACGTTTAAAAATATAATAATGACTTACTAGTAGTTGTTCTGTTGTTATGCTTTCACGAGTGAATTCCGTGCTCTCTCTGAGGAGGTCACAGTGCAGGTGACAGAGGGTCAGCTTATCACGTCTGGTCTCTCTGCTAGTTGATAATCAACTGAGTGCAAAATGGTGTCTTCCTTGTATTTATAAGTTTTACTCTGTGTCACTATTATTTTTTTTAAAAACTGCGTTCGTTGTGTTTTTTTAAATGCTTTGTTTTACTGTGGAAAAAGATAATTTAAAAATGCTTTTTAAAAAATATTGTTTTGATTCATTTGCTCCGTTTTGGCATCCATTTTGAAACATGTCTTTTGGTATTGTTTACATAGAAACTGTGGTAGGACAAGTTTTACAAGTGAGATCGTTAAAATGGCGCCTATGTGTATGTGTGTTTTACTCTGTTTACTTATTTTCCGATTTTTTCATGATAAAAATTGTGTTAATACTGTTGTTTTAATTATCGTTCTTTTTTATAATCTTTGAAATGTGTGAAAACGGAATTTAATTGGGGATTTTGAGTATTAATTTTAATACTCGAGTATTAATTTTTATACTCGAGTATTAGTTTGGTTCAGCATTTCAGTTGATTTACGCTCAGTTGTTCTCCACATTTTAATACACTTCCCCACCCTAAAACCCCTAATTTCCCTGCATCCCGTGCCAGATTTTATTGTACTTTTAATTTAAAAAAAAAAAAATCGCGTTGTAATGGTATGCGTTGTAATATATTTCGTTGTAACAGCACTTTTCAGTGTTTTAATAGGTTTTGCGTTGTAAGAGAATTCGTTGTAAAGTAATGCGTTGTAGTAGTACTAGCGTTGTAAAAAATGCGTTGTAAAGGTATGCGTTGTAATAGCGTGCGTTGTAACGTCATACATCCGTGCTTCTGAGGACATGTTCCTCCCACCAGCCCACGTGTAAACACGCGTAGCTGGGGGAGAAACATGCCCCCATCGCTACACCTTGCAATTGCTGAAACACTTCTTGGTTGAACAAAAAATATATATATATATATATTTATATTTATATATGACAAACAAGAGGGGTCCCTCAGTGAGGATGTCTCTACCAAAAGGGGTTACCGCACACCATTGCCGGTAGCATCACTGGCAGCGACCATTCAAGCCTCCCAAAACACAGCCATACGTGTTTCAAGCATTTGTGCGCTCTTCATCAGTGGCTGAAGCAAGACATGCAGCTGCAACATTTTGAAACCTGGGTATTTATTTTAAAAATTCCTGCCTCAATGGGCGCAAACCATCCTGGTCAAAGTAGTCCAGTTGAAGGATCACAAGGACTCTGGATTTCCATCATATTCCCCAGTGGGTGCAGTGTGCAGCCAAACAGTTAAACCATGTGGAAAAAAGTACAACTAATATCCCCCAAGTGGGTAAGAGGGGTAAGAGCCGCGACAACACCACTCCGGAACATTCTCAATGACCAGCCAGATCGGCGAAAAGACCACAAAACAGGCGATAAGGCACTTTAGCAGCAGGAATTTACAACCTGCTCTGACCTAGAGTAAAGTCAGACAACAACCTGCACCAGAAAAGGGAGCCCAGCCCACATCCACATATGAAGACCAACAGATGCCATCGAGCTACAGATCATGCAACTCGGAACCCCAACAGGGCCACAACACCCACCACCACCACCCCCACCTGGACCCCCACGCCCAATCCCCGGACCACCACAGAGGCAGCGCAGACAAAGACAGCAGCCCTTCTGAAAATGCACCTGCCTCACAGACCTAACTCCAGAGAATGTCATTGCCCACTACAGGCTCAAAAGGAGAACCATCCTCCGCATCCTGACCATGATTGCCCACAGGCTGACGGTACCAACACAGTGGACAACCAACATCCCACCTTAGACAAAGATGCTGGCTGTGCTGCACCTGAAGACCTCTGGTACCTTCCAACTAACAACCGCCAGAGTCGGAGGAGTCTCACAGCCAGCCCTATCCAATTTCCTCACACCTGTCCTGGATGCCATAATTAGCTTGGTACCCCAGTACCTATACTTCCCCCACACTGCGCAGGAACAGCTGGAGACCAAGCAAGGCTTCTTCGCCATAGCTAGCTTCCCGCATGTGTTGGGGGCAATTGACTGCACACAAGTCCTACTTATGCCCCCTGCTGACACTGCACACAATTACCGCCACAGAAAGCACACGCATTCCATTAATGTGCAGGCAAAAGTGGACCACCGGGGACTCTTCATCAATGCTTTCACCAACTACCCAGGCAGTGTGCATGATTCATACATCTTCTGACAGTCCATTATCAACCTACGCTTCCAGGATGGCACCTACGGAAATGCACTGCTTGTTGGTAAGTGCCAAATTTACACACCACACAACTCAACTCCACAATCATGCAACTCACAACTCTTGGAATGCACACGTTACAAACTCCCATACAACATACCAAACAACATGCCCACCCACCATACATGACAGTACTACGTACTGCGGTAACCTGGGCTAGACATGTCGATATATACTGCTGGTGGTGGTAGTATTGTGGACAGTGGATACAACCATGTCACCCCAGCCGGAAGATCACAAAAATGTAGCTTGTTATGTCCCCCCTGTAAGCGTGTGCAGAGTGGGCTGGCCCAGCTTATGCCAGGCTTGCGTAGGGGTGCGAATAAAAAGCACGTAGCCCTGAACATGGTTCTCTTGTGGAATGGCCAACGTGTCTGCCAGGGTGGCGCCTCTCACCCCGCCATGAGGGCGACGACATGAGCGGCGGTGACTGCGATCCTGTGCACCTGCCGCAACTGGGCAGCTGGTCCCCAACCAGTCTTGTCTGCCCCTGCGCATCTAGGTCTCACTGCTCACCTGCCGACACCAGCGTGTGTCACGGATGGCTCACCACGTCCCGGTGCAAGCTCCAAGCCCTAGGCCCGCATCCTTGGCAGCCTCCTCAGACCATCCTGGCCTCCGCAAGCAAGGCCCGCAGTACTCCTTCCTTGTTGACGTACTCCACTGGCATACACAGCGAACAAGTAGGTCACACATTTGGAACTGACTCTTGATTACACAATGGCGGAGTAAATATTTTATGGCTGAGTTTATGTCACTATACTCCCTTCGATGTGGTGCCACCAACTCTATGCATAGCATTGCAACCACACGTGTCTGTGGTCCCTTGCTGATTTCTGCCTTCAGCATACACTGCGGTCCAGCAGGCCTCACACCAATCCAATACAATCCTGGACCAGGCAGGACACGGCATCGTCGCAGGCTGAAGTGCAAACCCACTCTGCTCCGGTGCCTCTACCTCCGTCAACCACAAATCATCTCCACATTCCATTTCAACATTG
The DNA here is from genome assembly GCF_964204655.1 of Triturus cristatus. Lineage (NCBI taxonomy): Eukaryota > Metazoa > Chordata > Amphibia > Caudata > Salamandridae > Triturus > Triturus cristatus. Next base: position 236,810,699 of record NC_140584.1, on the reverse strand, counting down.
TGTGTTAGAGATCCAGGGGAGCTGGCTGCACAGAGGTTGACACGCACTGACCTCTGGCTCCAGCCTACACAGTGGTCAAGTCGGTCACACATTTGGAACTGAGTCTTGATTTCTCAATGGCAGAGTTCATATCATTGCACGCAAGGAGAGGTGTAAGAGGAAGATGAGTTTCAGTCCAAAAGATAAAAGAATCTCTGTTACAGAGGTGATCGAACACTACCAACATCTGCACTGGTGTAACTAACTCTGTGCATCGCAAGCCAACGACATGTGGCTGTGGGCCACTGCTGAAGGCTGCCTCCGGCACACACTGCGGTTGAGTAGGTCACACAATTGGAACTGAGTCTTGATCTCTTCATGGCAGAGTTTATATCATTGTACGGGCCTCGTCGCAGACTGCATCCCCTTCCAGCTCTGGTGCCACTGACTCTGTTCTACCAAAGTAATAGACACTCTCTGGTTGTACTCTGGTGGTGGCTGAGTCTATGGCCTGGGTGTTGTCTTCATCATCATTTAGCTGATACTGACATGGTGGTAAAAAGGAGTCTGTAGCATTCAACTCCTCCATATTGCCTGTTTCTGCTTGCTTCTGCCCTCTGCATCATGCCCTGGAAGGACACCTTCCACTGTCCCCTGTAACACTCTGCAACATTCTCCTTGGACATCAACGAGGACCCATTCTGCTCTGTTGGCCCTACATCAGTGCATCGCAAGTCACCGTCCCGTGGTGGTGTGGCTGTGCCGGGCTGCAGTGCATCCGGGGCCACTAACTCTGTGCAGCTCAAGTCATGGAACCTTGCTGTTTGAACTTCTGATTGTCTGATCACTGTTGTAGTTGTTGTCAGCACCAACAAGCCCTGAGGATTGGCTTACACTACCCAACACCCATCCAGCACAGGTGTCACTGGACATGTGAGCCTGGCAATAAAAGGTGCCAGGCGCACGTGCCCGTAGCCATTTCCACAAACTATCTCAGTGTGTCCATGTGGTCATTATGTATGCATGTGGGCCCGAGCCATACCACATTACATTGTGCTGTGCACAGCGGGTGCAACCATGTCACCTCAGGCAGTGGGGAAGACCTGGGACATGTAGCTGTGTCGTACCCCCCTGTGAGCGTAAGCGGAGTGAACTTGCGTATGGCAGTACAGCGTAGGGGTGTGGTTGTTCAACACGGGGCTCTGGGCGTGGTTCAGTTTAAGTCTTGCCAAGGAAGTAACTGATACGTGTGTCTCTGTTGTAGTGTCTGCGCCAACCGTCCCGCTATGGACAATGTTGCTATTTAGCATGCCCCCGGAGTACGGGTTCAGCCGAGGGGTAAATGAGGGGGCGCAAGCTCGCTCGGGGTCAGGGATCAGACATGCCAACTGTTGTGTGTGGTGCAATTACCGCAGCATAAGCCAAAGGTCTACCTTCAACCGCATGGCGAGTTCAGCCAGCCAGGCATGAACTCTACATCTGTGTCTGTCCTGTCCTTACCATGGGCCTACACACACGTGGCCACCCACCTTCAGTGCACATCATCACAGTGTCGTTGTCAGGCTTGTGGACATGCGCAGACAGGCATGACAATGGTGTGCCGTAGGGCTGCAAGTGATGCAACGGCACTGCGCACATTAGTGAATAGGCTTGGGGGAGGGAGGAGCAGCAGTGAGGCTACGTAATACACATTTATGCCGCTCATTTGCAACAAGCACTACATGTCATACAGGAATCACTAAGTCAAACATATCACACACCAATGAACCAGTGAGCCTGCCAACACATCATGCAGAACAAAGTATTGACTCATGTCTCTCTGGACTGTCACAGGTGATCAAGGATATGCACTCTGCGTTTGGATGATGACACCCCTCCGAGCCCCAAACACACACTCCCAGAGGCAGTACAATTTGGCCCACAAACGCACCAGGGGCATCATTGAACGCACATTTTGCATGTTGAAGTCACGTTTCAGGTGCCTGGACATCACAGGTGGAGGGCCCCTGTACAGCCCAGACATTGTGTGCAAGATGATCATTCCATGTTGTGTGTTGCACAACATATGTGTACGCATCAATGCCTCATGGATACAAGTACCGGATGCACAGGACGATGATGAGGAAGATGAGGCAGGTGAACCACACCCCACTGCAGTCGCAGCAGGAAAAGCCCGTAGGAACACCATCATTGACAATGAGCACGTCTCATAGCCATCATGGGACAGTACAAAATTACCATAGGCACAGCATGTGCAAATAAATGCATTCCAAGACATATTCCCTGAGTGCATGTCACTCATCTGTACAAGCACCTCACTCAGACAAGTGTGAGTGTGACATGTAGTGCTAACAATTTTGTAATTTGTAAATGGATGGTGGGTGTGTCACCTCTGTGCAGAGAGGATGTTTAGGGTGTCACGTATTCGAACTGTCAGTTCTGTGTGTCACAGTTAGTACGGAATCGCACTCTTCGGCGTTTCACATGTGTCCCAAATCATTCCACTTTGGCTGTCATTTGTGACCTACAAGTGACAACAGGGCTCCTTTTGGGATTAGATATGTACCACCATGATGCCGGGATGCACCCTGTGACTCAAGTCCCACAACATGGGCAACATCACATGTACATGAGTGGGAGTCACTGCCCCTACATTCATCCATGCTTTCATAATTGGTTGATCATGGACATGACACGTCTGTGTGCAAGAGGGGTTGATTGTCCCTCTGCAATGTGAAGGGGAGATGTGGTTTCACAGTGTGTTCCATGTATGTTTCCGCATAGGTGCAGTTTACATGCAGACTGCATGGCAATGTACATTGTGGCTGTTTGTGAGGTGATGCCTATTTGATGCCCGACAATGTTAATTTGTTCTAGGTCACAGATGTGGGGTTGTGCTTGTACATTGTCATCTCACCGTTTTTTTACTCTGCTGTTTTGGTGAATTTTCACGCATGACACGTGGGAATTGCAGGCCTGTTGCTGGTTAGCGGTGATCGCGATTGGCCTCATCGCTACTATTTTTGAGGGGTTTTTTTGCATTTTTTCAGCGTCGTGTTCATTTTAACGCTGTCATTTGACGCGTTACCGTGAGACTATCGCATGGTGCTTCCATGTTGAGAATACAACGTTAAAACAGCGTTATGTTCTCGCGATAGACTGCGATGTGAAGAGTTACGTTAAGCTAATTTTCCGGTAATTATCACATGTTTTTGAGAATATCCCCCTTAATATTTAATATTTTATTTTATATATATAAATTCGATATTTTGTACAACTATATTTTTACATCGATATTTTTATTTCAATATTTTTGTGCTTACCTGTTTAAGTGAAGGGAGCCAATATTTTGTATTCTATATTTTTGCATCAATATTTTTTACTTATATATTTTTATCATCGATATTTTGTCAGAGAACCCATAATTAGTTCCTGCGTGATTGGAAGTGTGCCTATGTAGTGCCTGGGTGATGGAATAAGTGCGGGGATGGTGCATGAGTGATTTGATAACTGCCTGAGTAGTGGCTGGGTGATTGGATAAGTGCCTGAGTAGTGTATGGGTGACTGTAAAGTACCTCCATTGCTGTTAGATACATAGCAGTAGTGACTATATCTGTGACTCATTGTTTAACTCCTTCTGTCAGTATCAACTTATCTGTTTTAGTGTATCTATCCTTCTCTACTGATTTATGTCTCTGAAAAGTCTAGATATTTCACTTTGTATATAATTGGATACATGCCTATCTAGGTACTCAGCATGCACATGCATCACTAAGTTTCTAAAACTGAAAACAATTCTCACTTTTTCAAAGCACAAAACCTTTCCTTGATGGCGTACCTGCCTCATTTGTCAAATATTTCTTGTGTGTTTAAAACATCTATTCAGCATTTCTCATAGAAAAGTTGCACACCAATTGTAGCTAGCACAAGAACTCTTAAGAGACATTCTGCACTATTAACCCTCCTCAATTTTAAACAGAGCATGTTTAAAGAAATATGCCACACTCACCATATATATGAAATCTTCATCAGCCTTAGGGAACATAGCTCACCATGTAAACATATATGTGATTTCATAATAGATATACACCTTCAAGCCATCTTTCCAAAAATATATCGTTCTCTGCATCTTTAAATAAACTCAAGAGTCCCACCGTACATATAACTAACTGTAACCAAAAAAAAACATATTTCACCATGTAAGCATATGCAAACCGGGCATATAAGTAAAAAAACCACATGGACAAATACTTCCAATACATACCTAACAAGTATTACTACTTTATAATTCACATACAGGCGCAGAACATTTTCTTATCTTTTATTTGTGACTACACTACCCCTGTTTAATAATGTGACTAAAAGTACTACAATTCCCAGAATGCATGTTACATAGATGTATCTATAATGCACATGATGCTTTCATATTTATAAGATTCTTAGTTTTAAATACCTTCCTCATTGTAACTTTCAACAATACTATAGTGTTATTTTTCTAAAAACTAAACAATGGAATAAAGGGGCACTAATTAATTTTCCTCTTACTTCCCAAAACATTTGGTACTAACATCTTAAACACATTCCCTCTAATAGATGCAGTTCATCTCATATATTCTTTTCATATCACTGTGATACTCTTTTTTTTATCAAAGATCCATATACATCTTCATTTCTAAAGTTTTTTGTTTAAAATGACTGAAAGGTAATGTACATACCAGTGATTCATATCACTTTGAGCCAGAGTCACTCTCCCAATGAGGAAGTGCTCTATTTTATACAAAAAAGGGGGAAGCAATAATGGATATGAAAAACAGATTTGTTGGAATAAATCATTTTCAAGATGCAGTCTCTGTGGGAGGAAAGATGTGTTATACAGTGGAAATGAATGTCCAAGAAGTGCACACCCACACCCACACACACACATATATATGTATATATATATATATATATATATATATATATATATATATATATATATATATATATATTCAAACAAATCCTTCCTGCGGAAGAAGTAGGTCGCACACCAACAGCTTTCCAATTATTTTTCTTTATTTTCAGAAATCCATAATTTCGCAAAACCAATAAGTTGACCAACGCGTTTCGGTAGACCCCGCTACCTTGCTCACGGTCGTTGTTTTTACCAGTGTTAAAGCAAAATGTTTTAAATAAAGATATTTGAAGGAAGTCCCTTGACACCAATATCCTGTTCCCACCCTTTTGGTTTCCCACAGGTTTATGGGTCTTGTAATTCATGTTGGGACAATCCAAAAACCGATGCATTGTAACATTTCAATTTGTTAATTGTTATCACACTATTTACTGTTGCCAGTTGGGCGATGTTACTCGTTATTGTAACAGATTTATTTGCAACAAGTCTTTGACATGTCTCCAATGCGCAATTCACTTTGTTGACAAGCCCTCCAGTGGGCCGTCTACGTATTTTCTGTCCCAATATTCAATTGTTCTGTTTCAATCTTTGTGATTGTTGCCCTCCAATGGGCCTTTGGAATGTGATTTTTTATATGCTGTGGGAGAGTGATGTTCATAAATGAATGTACAGTTCTTCCGATTGGTTTAATCCATATGGGGTCATGGACCGCAAGTTCAAAATATGACACGATTCTTTTTGGCGTAGTGTTTTTTCCCTGTTTCCACCACGAGAGCTCATCGGTACCGCTTCAATGCCATAAAACCTTAGTAGTTTCCAGTTAGCATTGTGGTGTATTTCCATGTGCTTGGCTATGGCATTGTTCCTGTCTCTGTTTTTGGTCACTCGTACATGTTCCAATATACGTTTTTTAATTCACAGATAGTGGATCCAACATATCTTAAAGGGCAAGGACATTCATCCACATAAACTATGTATTGACTCTTACAAGTTATCAAAGTTGTGATTTGCCAGTTTTTGTTATTCGCCATTCTCACATCTTTAGTCGGCTTTGCAATTTCGCAGACTTTGCAGTTGTAACACTTGGTGAAGCCTGTTGTTTGTAACCAGGATTCTTTTGAATGTTTGGCGATAAAGTGGCTGTGTGTTAGGCGGTCCTTCAAACTTCTTGCCCTTCTAAATGTGATCACTTGGTGGCCACCCATTTTTTCTCCCATCATGCTGTCCATTGTTAGAATCTTCCAATTCTTCTTCAAGATATAAATAATGTCTTTTGCTTCTTGACTGTAATCTGTGATCAGTCTTATGGGCTCATCCATGTTATCCGATTTTTGCTGTTTTGGAATTAAGCATTCCGCTCTTGTTTTTTGGTTGGCTCTGTTCCAGCTTGTGATTAGGCTTTTTTTAGGATATTTTCTCTGTATGAATCTTTGTACTGTGTTGCCACTGTGCTTCAGCCAATCTGCATCTTCACTGCAGATTCTTCGCAGTCGAAGAAATTCTCCATAGGGTATACTGGAGATTGTTGATGGTTGGTGGAAACTGGTTGCTTCAAGAGTCGTGTTTGTCGCAGTACTTTTACGATGTAACGTTGTTGCCAAGCGATTCTCTTTTACAAAGATTTCCATGTCTAAAAAGACCACTCGTTCTTTGCTGAGACTATGTGTGAATCTCAGATTGGGTGTGCTGTTATTAAGGATTGTAAAGTACTCCTGAAACTTCTCCTCGTTGCCATTCCATACAATTAAAAGGTCATCTATAAACCGAACCCATGTAACAATGTGTTTGGTATATCGATGATGTTTCAGGTTCCAGGCAATTTCTTGTTCCCACCACCCCATTACCAGACATGCATAGCTGGGGCTGAAAGAAAAACCCATTGCTGCACCGTTACGTTGACGGTATAGATTGTCACCAAACGTGAAGACATTATTTTGCAAGCAACATTCCATCATGTCCAATAACATTATGTTGTGTTCTTTGTAGTGAATATTTCTGTTTTTTAGAAACCAGTCACAAGCCTTCAAACCTTGAGTGTTGTCAATCGTGGTGTATAGAGCTACCACATCCATGGTAATGAGGCAATAAGAATTGGACCACGTTATATCTTGTAGGATTCTCAGACAATCTGAAGTATCTTTAATGTATGATTTTAAATTTTTAACATATGGTATGATGAAGTAATCAATGAAGTTGGCCACTGGTTCCATGAGCGAGCCTTTGGCCGACAAGATGGGTCTCCCTGGTGGTTTCTTGGGATCCTTATGTATTTTGGGAAGAAAATACATGGTTGCAATCACAGGAAAATCTACCGTGAGATATTTATATTCTTCTTCATCGAGCAAGTTCTTTGCAACCCATGATCTGAGTTTGTTATCCAAATCCCTTTTGATGGTCGAGGTTGGGTTGGTCTGTAGTTTCTCATAGAAGTCTTGGTTATTCAATTGTGATGAGGCCTCCTCAGTATACAATTTAGTGTCCCACAACACGATATTGCCTCCTTTGTCTGCCATTTTTATAACAAATTCTTCTGACTTAGATAAATTGGTTAAAGCATCCCTTTCTGTTTTGCTATGGTTATCTTTCAATTTTTTGTGTTGTAGTTTATACAGATCTTGTATGATAGACTCATGGAACAGATCAATTTTGTTCCCAGGAGGCAATTGGGGGTAAAATTTCGATCTTGGTTTTTTATCACTTAGGCCTGCGCCTAATTGTGGACATGCTGTTTCTAGCGAAATTTCTTTGCCTGCTTCTGCATTTAGATTCAATAGAGTTAGAAAATCTTCAGAATCTTTAGCCAAGAGAGTTGACGTGGGAGTTCCTGGTTGTTTGATGTATTTAGCTTTGTCTTGATTTTCCATGAAATATTTAGCCAATTTTATTTTCCTGATGTACAAATATAAGTCAATCTGTGTCTTTGCCAGGTTCATTCTTTGCGTGGGGCAGTAGTTGAGGCCCCGTTTCAGTAGAGAGATTTCTTCCTGAGATAACACCTTCGTCGATAAATTTATGACCTGAAGTTCGTCTTTCATTGCTCCTTCCTCATTCTCATACTCCGTGTTTTTATCCCACTCTCTTCGGTTGAAGAACTTGCTCCTGCGTCCCCTTCTTTTGGTTCGTCTTGTTTTCTTTGTCGCCAGGGTTTCCCCCTTCCTCTTCCTCTTTGTGGACGTTGTATTTGTTGGTTTCTTTCCCACTGTCGTTGTTGGAGGACCAGGCGCATGTCTCCTAAAAAAACCCTACTTGAGCTTTCTGGGGTTGCCCCATTTTCCCCATCACTTGGGTCTGTGGAGGCTAGTGAAGAAAAGCTACTAGACGTTGTTGAAAATTGAGTGGTGCCCATTTGTTGTTTAAAAGGATCATATTTTCGTGCGAACGTGAAGATCCTCCCTTCTGCGTAATCTACAGTATCTCGCACAAATTTACTGTGTTTGCGTTGCCTGACAATGTCTTCATGCTTATCTATTTGTTTCTCTAGGTCCTCCTTGAATTTAGACATTTCTTGATTTAGTTTCAACGCTTCCAATTCTTTTTCGCACTCTTGCAATTGTTCCTTGATTTTATTCAATGAAATTTCAATGTGTTTGACCAAGATTTTAATCAAGCCTAATGACGAATTTAAGGAATATTCTCCCCATTCCTGTAGTAAGTCATTGGACGCATCTTGTTGGCTCGGCATCAGCATGATTCGAAGCCCCCGAGGAACTCTTTGGACTTCCAAATACTTCTGCAGAGCAATTAGCTCCCAAGATTTGTTTATTTCCTTTTTACTCAGTTTCTCCCAGTGTCTTATTTTATTTTTGATGTCCATTTTCCCACTTGGATTATCTTTATCAGGTTCTTTTGATGTTGGGCCTTTATCAAACATTGATGTCAATTGGTCCCTTCTTTTGGCCTCTCGTTTTTCCATTCCGGAATTAAATGTGCTATCAGGTTTTGCAATTTAAATTGTTTTATACGATGTAGCGATGATTTAGCTGTCGGGGTTTTAAATCTACCACCAGCCGTTAATTATTCCTGCCTTCTACAGTGCTGTGTCTCACCTGAGAAAGTCTTGCACTTTATAAAACAAATAGGCATATGCTGGTGTAAATTTGTTTGCCCCGTTCTCTTCCAAGCCGAGGATTGACAAAATTGCTCGGTCTGTTGCATCGTGCTAATGAAAGCTGAACGCTCCTACCTTAAGAGTCGTTCCTCCGCCTTCAAAGCGTCCTGCTCGGTGAATTCCCTCGGCGAGCGCCGTGCAAAGCTTGAAATGTGGTGTGGTGGGAACAAGAAATTGCCTGGAACCTGAAACATCATCGATATACCAAACACATTGTTACATGGGTTCGGTTTATAGATGACCTTTTAATTGTATGGAATGGCAACGAGGAGAAGTTTCAGGAGTACTTTACAATCCTTAATAACAGCACACCCAATCTGAGATTCACACATAGTCTCAGCAAAGAACGAGTGGTCTTTTTAGACATGGAAATCTTTGTAAAAGAGAATCGCTTGGCAACAACGTTACATCGTAAAAGTACTGCGACAAACACGACTCTTGAAGCAACCAGTTTCCACCAACCATCAACAATCTCCAGTATACCCTATGGAGAATTTCTTCGACTGCGAAGAATCTGCAGTGAAGATGCAGATTGGCTGAAGCACAGTGGCAACACAGTACAAAGATTCATACAGAGAAAATATCCTAAAAAAAGCCTAATCACAAGCTGGAACAGAGCCAACCAAAAAACAAGAGCGGAATGCTTAATTCCAAAACAGCAAAAATCGGATAACATGGATGAGCCCATAAGACTGATCACAGATTACAGTCAAGAAGCAAAAGACATTATTTATATCTTGAAGAAGAATTGGAAGATTCTAACAATGGACAGCATGATGGGAGAAAAAATGGGTGGCCACCCAGTGATCACATTTAGAAGGGCAAGAAGTTTGAAGGACCGCCTAACACACAGCCACTTTATCGCCAAACATTCAAAAGAATCCTGGTTACAAACAACAGGCTTCACCAAGTGTTACAACTGCAAAGTCTGCGAAATTGCAAAGCCGACTAAAGATGTGAGAATGGCGAATAACAAAAACTGGCAAATCACAACTTTGATAACTTGTAAGAGTCAATACATAGTTTATGTGGTAGAATGTCCTTGCCCTTTAAGATATGTTGGATCCACTATCTGTGAATTAAAAAAACGTATATTGGAACATGTACGAGCGACCAAAAACAGAGACAGGAACAATGCCATAGCCAAGCACATGGAAATACACCACAATGCTAACTGGAAACTACTAAGGTTTTATGGCATTGAAGCGGTACCGATGAGCTCTCGTGGTGGAAACAGGGAAAAAACACTACGCCAAAAAGAATCGTGTCATATTTTGAACTTGCGGTCCATGACCCCATATGGATTAAACCAATCGGAAGAACTGTACATTCATTTATGAACATCACTCTCCCACAGCATATAAAAAATCACATTCCAAAGGCCCATTGGAGGGCAACAATCACAAAGATTGAAACAGAACAATTGAATATTGGGACAGAAAATACGTAGACGGCCCACTGGAGGGCTTGTCAACAAAGTGAATTGCGCATTGGAGACATGTCAAAGACTTGTTGCAAATAAATCTGTTACAATAACGAGTAACATCGCCCAACTGGCAACAGTAAATAGTGTGATAACAATTAACAAATTGAAATGTTACAATGCATCGGTTTTTGGATTGTCCCAACATGAATTACAAGACCCATAAACCTGTGGGAAACCAAAAGGGTGGGAACAGGATATTGGTGTCAAGGGACTTCCTTCAAATATCTTTATTTAAAACATTTTGCTTTAACACTGGTAAAAACGACGACCGTGAGCAAGGTAGCAGGGTCTACCGAAACGCGTTGGTCAACTTATTGGTTTTGCGAAATTATGGATTTCTGAAAATAAAGAAAAATAATTGGAAAGCTGTTGGTGTGCGACCTACTTCTTACGCAGGAAGGATTTGTTTGAATATTGGCGGTTTGGTTCTACCGCGAGGCAACGCACCCGCCGAGTAGCGCCCGGAGCTAAGCACAACAGAACCACCTGGGAGGATATATATATATATATATATATATACACACATACAAAAAAGTGCATATTGTTCTTTCACAATGATTCTTGGAAATTTAGTAGTTTTTGCGTTTTGCCAAGGAGAGGAGAGTGAGCACTGAGGAGCGAAGAGCAAGGACACCGAACCGCTGCCTCCCGCGGACGGTCCTACCCCCCAGCCCCAGGTGCCACGGGCTTCACAGGATTCAGCCTCAGTGGGAGCCCCCGTTCGCGGCCTGAGGTTGATTTTGCCGGTCCAGCTTTCCAAGCGGGGGGCCCGCATATCACCTGCAAATCACCCCTAATCATCTCTAATCGGTCTGAGAGCAGGGAGGAGCAGGGAGTAAGCTTAGGTCAGCTCCCCTCGCAGTGCATCATATAGCTGCCGGTTAGGCGGGCCGTGGGGGTGTGCGGCAGAGCGGCAGAGAGGCTGAAAGGCACAGCCCCACAGCAGCAAGGCAGAGCTGCAGAGAGAGGAGAATGGCAGAGAGGCTCAAAGGTACAACCCCACGTCAGTAAGGCAATAAAACATCTTTGAGCCGGCGCTCATGATTAAGATGGAGTTGGAGGCAGGTTGGCTGCATTACCTGCGTGGTCAGATAAGTGAATCGCGCCCTTTGAATTGGACCCTGTCTGACACTTGTACCGGGAAGCAACCAGCCTACTGCCGCATCACCGCTACACTCAAGTGGGGCCGGGAGTGTAGCGTGCAAGAAGACTACACTCCCTAGGGTCCTTAGCATCGCCGCGCACCTGCTTTCGTCACTGCAGCGCCAGGAGGCGAGCACAAGCAAGCAGGGGGTCCCACAGCACCCGTCCTTGACCGATAGAGGCCGGGCCATTCCTCTTGGCTTTTATTATTCCCGCCTGGTTGCGTTGTACTTGTTACCTGGACAGCTGATTACCGAGTCCCTGCACCCGTGAAAGGAGATAGGCTTGTATCAGCACCTATCACATATTCATCATTTTGGTACTTAAATTAGATATTGATACCTAAACTGATACCTAAACACTATATTGGGAGGAGGCTTTCCCTGGACTAAGTGCTGGATAGACACTAAGTCCCAATCACGAGCAAGAAGTATCTCTAGTCCTATTTGTTTACATGTTGCCCAATTGTATTTAATTTATTCTTTTAATGTTTATATCTGTTTTAATCCAGCTCTGGTATTACTAAAGTCACCTAACATCACTGGGAGAAGAAAGGTTCAGACAGGGACTGTTAGCGCTAAAACTGTGGATAACTATTCATCCACTGTCACCACAATGGACTCTTTCAGCCGCTGTTATTGACAAAGAGATCGAGCTCGTGAACAGACGCCTTTCTAGATCATCTTCCAATTATTTGTATCCATCTGCACCCAGATCCAGTATGCCCCTGGTTGAATCGTCATCTGTCTGTTCTGACGGCTGCCAGGGATTGCCAGTAGTATCTTCTGTTATGGAAGATTTACTACCTGTAAATTAAGTATCTCTTTTGGCGCCGTCTCTGTCACCACACAGACCTCCCTCCCCAGACATTATAATTGATAGAAGAACTAGTGCCGTTTTATCTCAAGGGAAGGATAGCACCAACCTACAGAATCCTACGTCTACCCACCCGCTTTTCCAGCATAGTCAACCCACCTGTCAGGGGGGTATAAAATGCAAAGTTCAAACCATCGGGGGTAAGGCAAAAAGACCAAAACCAACCCCAGTGCCTAAATCTTCCAACAAATCCTTGATGACCAAATCACCAGATATAGACCTAGACTCAATGGTTATCACGGTATTTCAAAATATAATGACTACCTTGCTGGACACCAAATTGAGCCCCATTCTGGATAGGCTGACGGCAATCAAGAATAGCCTTACAGGGGGGGCCCAATCTGTCACTTGTCTAAATAGCGGGGTCACAAGCAATCCAGTATATTAGCTAAACTAGGCCCTCGTACATCCAAAAATTTCACTGAATCACATGAAACACAGCAGTCCACACAGCGGCCCAATGGGCGGTATGATTCCCAGCAGGCCTCTGGCTGCTCCTATGCACAGACTGGATCCCCAAACTACTGCAGGTCAGTCAGACTATCCTGTGGCATTACCAGGGGAGTTTTGCCAGATTCGTACTACCATCAATCTTCCCCCAGAATCCACACCCTATGTAGTGGTCTTGGGGAATGTTCCGCCTCTTCGCCCAGATGCAAAAGAGGATTATGAAAATCTAAAGAACAAGTTACTTTACTGGGTAACACCCAACACCTCTGTGGGTCCTGGGGTAGTACGCAGTAATATTATGGTCCGTCGAGTGGCTTGGGTGGGCACTTCTAAAAAGTCCAGAGGTGGTGATTGTGTTACAGTCAATTTTAACAGGGCCTCCGTAGCGGAAATAATTTTTTCAGGTGTTGTACATGTCGGCCAGTCAACACATGGGTCCATAATCCAGGCACTCCCCTTGGGTTTCTTTTACAGAGCCGAACCTCTTGGGCCTAGAATGGTGAACAAAGTCAGGGAACCCACCAAGCTAGATGGCTTAACAAATATCCTGTAGGTAACAATTATGGGCCCTCACAACCATCGTGCATGTCAAGTTATCTATGGGGGCCTAATTTTGCTCCTGCCGCACCTCCGACCCCAGCACTAGCCAACAGATTTTCAATGTTATCAGGGCTGGAGGAATGCGACTGACTGGACACCCCTGCCGAGACCGTAACTGAGCCAATGTACCGGCAGGGGGCCTACCTAACCCCTTTGATCGAGACATCGACATTGCTTACGGTCCCCTGTCCATCACCACAAACAGACGTGTTGCCATCTGAGGAGGACAGTGATGTTGTATCTTGGAACATAGCAGGCCTGGTAGATAAAATTCAGGACCCCTTATGGCAACAGTTTATCAGGCAATTCTCAGAAATTTGCCTTCAGGAGACCTGGTCAGTGGATTGCAATCTGTTTCTGGAGGGCTTCAAAAGTTATTCTGTCCCTGCTTCTCCCTCAACTAGTGGTAGAGCCAATGGAGGAATGGCCATTTATATTTCTCTTGCTGTTGATTGCCAGATACAAACCTGCCTCCCTACAGGCCATCACATTGAAAAAGGGAAAAAAATAAGATGACCCTGATTCATTTTTAGAACCAACCAAACAGCAAAAAGGGGGAAGGTAATATCACCCAGCGGAGTTACCTCCTAAGGAAGTTGTGTGATCGTAGCTCACACCCTATGATGGTGTTGGGAGATTTTAATATCCATCCCTGTGGTGACCCAAAGACTATGAACATGTCTGATATGGGATGCCACAAAATGAGGGGGGTTTTGAACATTCACCACAGGGGGACGAATTAAACAATTTAGCCAACGAATTCGACCTGTTGACATTGTTGCCCCTCTCTGTCCCAAATAGCAAGAATATCATTCCCACCTTTAAAGGAAGAGGCACTGGGTCCTTTATTGACTATATGTTAGTCTCTTCTCCATCTCAGTCCCTCTTTTGGAGGATCACCATTAAGGATACTGGTTACAGTGACCACATCCCATTTGTCTATATTATTGTTGTGTATTTTTATCAAGCAAACCCAGAGGTAGGGAAAAAGAAATTATGAGACCCATAGATGGTGGGCGCCGTCTTAAATGGTCCCAGATAGAACTGGATGCTATCTATAGGAAGGTGAAAGCATCATGCGTAGCAGAACTTACTGTTTGTACCAAACCAGAGAGTCTGCCAAGGAATGTTCTCAGAGCATTTGGTTCCATCTCACATAAAGTAGGGTAATTATTGAGGGCCCCAGTTTGTAAGGTATTTAATCCATACCCAAGATGGTTTGATTCCTCCTGCTCAAAGTCAGCACGTAAGCTAAAAGAGGCACTGAAAGTAGTCCAGCGAAATCCCTTACACATACAAGCAGGCCCTAGCCACCCGCAAGAGATCATTGAAGGAGGAGACATGGAGGGAGCTGCTAGAGCCCAGTACATTAAGGAACGGTACACAGTTCTGGGGCATTGTCAACAGACCCTTATTCTCTGACGATACAAGTAACGCCCTTAGCTCCAACATCACTGAAGATGAATGGGTGGCCCACTTTCAGTCAATGTTTAAGGGTTCTACGGGCTCACTTGCTGTATCCCCTTGGACAAGAAACACCGATCACCTGGTCTTCGAGCTATCAGAGGTAGAGGAGGGAATTGCGGGCTTAACCAGTAATAAAGCTCCTGGCCCGGACGGAATTCCGCCTGACCTATATAAATCAGATCCTTCCTTCTGGGCCCCGATCCTGCTGGCTGTATTGAATGCAGTGGCCAGGGGCGGTAGCCCTGAATCATGGGCCATATCTACCATTGTGCCAGTGATCAAAAAGGGGGACCATAACAGTACGCACTGTTATCGGCCAATCTCTCTCATCGACTCTGTAACTAAGGTGGTGGGAGGGGTTTTACTGCAACGATTATCTTTGTCTTTGTAGGCTGAGGAGCGTAACATCATCACAGATATTCAATATGGGTTTCGCATGGGGAGATCCACGGTGGCACAATGTTTAAACCAGTACCTGATCCTTGGCAAGTACATGATGGCCCGCCCGGGTACGATCTACATGCCCTTCATGGACCTATCGTCGGCGTTCGACTGTGTTAACCGAGTCAAGCTGTGGCAGTCCATGAGGGTCATGGGGGTGGAGGCCCCTATCGTGGACTTTCTAATGGATTTGCATCGGGACACCAAGGCAAACATTAGGTTTGCACAGGGTCTCCAGAGAATTTAATATTGAGAGAGGGGTAAGGCAGGGCTATATCTGGGCCCCCTTCTTGTTCAACCTATATATTAATGATCTCGAGGGAGCCCTGATATCTACAGGGGCTGACTTTCCGCACGTGGGTCGCCGGGGTCTCACGGTTCTCCTATATGCGGATGATGCCGTCCTGATAGTGAGAACCGCCAGAGGACTTCAATCCTTACTAGATGCCTTTTTGAAGTTTATGGGGTCTCGAGATTTAGCGATCAATAACGCAAAATCTTATATTAGGCAGGTAGGGGCCCGTCCAACTAAAAAGTTTTCTTTCTTTGTGGGCCCCGCGAAAGTCCCTGCAACATCAGTTTTTTCGTATTTAGGGGTTGTGCTGGATGAACGCCTGAAGTGGGGGCCTCTTATCTCAAGGAAAAAGGGGGAGCTCATATGAATAACCGCTGCTATTTTCAGCTTCGCTGCTAAGTGGGCAAGTGACCCATTGCAGTCCTGCTGAAAATCTACCAGGCGAGGTGTGTGTCAACCGCATGTTATGGCAGTGAAGTATGGGGGTACGCCAACGCAGACGCTTTACAGGTGGCAGAGAACAATTACCTAAAGCGTCTGCTGGGAATGCCAACCGGCTTATCGAACCTGATAGCCCACGAAGAACTGGGGGCCCCTTTTCTGTGTGACACTCTCGCTTTGCGCCCTTTAGTGTTTTGGCTTAAGTGCTGGTCAAACAAAGAACTAAAACTTACTCAACAGATTCTAACGGACTGTATGTCTTTGGAACATGCGTCCAGAATCCCATGGCTGAAGTATGTTAAAGGACGCTTTTCAGAGTTGGGTCGCCCAGAACTTTTTTCAAGACCCTCAACCATAACAAAAAAGGACGTTGAACTGGTCAAAAAACTTTTATTTTTACAAAAAAACTTGAAAGAAACGATCACGAATTATGTAAATCAAGTGTTCGTAAATTTCTGACCTTAAAAACACACCCACAGATAGAGCCATACCTTCTGGGAACATTGACTACATACGAGCGGTTTCTACTGTCTAGGTTTCGTTTTGATTTTTTCCATCTTTTAATTGCTGTTCCGAAAGGGAGCAGCAGAGGCCAGGTGTTAGCACCCTGTGGTTGCGATAACTCGTCACCACAGGATTTGCTACACTTTATGTTCTTTTGCAAATTTTATGAAGTACCACGTAGACATTTTATACTCCCCCTTTTCAAGAGGCTTGATTTTAACCAGGTTCGTCCAGCACTTCTCTATCTACAGTTGCTGAAACTAGACTGTATACATTTTATTGTAGGATACATGAAATCGCTGGTAAGAACCAGGGCCTGCTTGCAATTAAATAAATGTTTGGGGGAGGTGGCACTCACAGCTCCAAAGTATGTTTTAAGCACACTCTTTTCCTGATGAATTATAACCTGTTTATTATACCTTTATGTATTTTGTATGTGATTCTCCCTGCTTCAAGGTCATGACTTTTTAAACTTTTTTTTAAATGCATATTTATATGGGATGTGTATATATATATATTGTGACTTTTATGGTTTTTACATTGTAAAACCGAATAAAGTTTATGAAATGAAATGAAAAATAGTAGATATTCCCTTATAACTTGTACACATGAGTAAAGCACAAGAAAGGGGAGAGAAATGTCGGATGATGTACTCTGATTCCATTTATCTTAATTTGTGTTCTCTCTCTCTCTTTCTCTCTCTCTCTCTATTTATATATATATATATAGATATGAATGAAAAAACGCCACTGCCAGTGCTTCGCTCGAACACAGAGACGAGAAGCGGACCCAAACGATTAGTGCCAATCAAAAGTGCTTTATTGGTTGCCCAGCCTGTCCGCCATTTATATATATATATATATATATATTTTGCTCCATTGTCTGCCAAAGCTTGAGCACTTGCAAACGGGTGCCTGGTCATGCGAGGGCAGACTCGTGTATAGATTTATGCTCACACAATTAGACTAGCACTCTTGGGAGAGGTTCAATCTTCTATTTAGGATTAATTAGTACAAACAGACTCGTTTTGGCAGTGCGCCTTTTTCAATGTTGGCAGCCATCTCATTTTTACTTCTGTTATATCAATTATTCTTGCATTAACATCAAAAACTTGCTTTTAAAAGGCAGTAATGCAGCGCCATCTTGAAACATGGATCTCTATCATGTTTTTAATTAATCATAATCTTTGAGTTACATTTTTTTACAACCCATTCTTACACAAATTAGAATCACGAAAATCAAATAGAATTTCATAATGTTAAGTAACTCATTCTCACAAAATTATGGGTCAATGCACTAGGTTAAGCAGATGAAAATTTCATAATCTCCAAAAGCGAGGGGCATCTGGTTTAGAACATTATCTATGTCACTACATTTCTATGTTTCGTGACTGAATAATTGTGCCCTATATGAGCCATATATAAAAATTACTGGCAAATTCATCTTCACCATCCCCTCTATACTATATGTAAATCCTGGTGTCTAGTCCATACTTTTTCTTATCACATTTTCCAGTTTATTCTGATGCCCATTCTTGACGTATCCTATCTACAAATGTACCCCTAACTCTTCCCCACCGTTGAGCCCTAACAGTGATTTTGTGTGCATAGCTATTTTTTGCCTTGATTCTAATTTCTGTAATTTTTGCTCCCTATCACCACCTCTAATGTTGTGTTGTATATGATCCACGCAAAAGAACTTTAGTAGGTTCCTATTACTTTGGTGGTGAATTTCAATGTGCCGTGCAACTGGGTAACTGGAGTCTTTATTGCTAATTGCCCTCTGGTGTTCTAGAATACGCATTTTTTGTGGGATGAATCGCACTCCCCACGTATCATAGTCCACAGGGGCATATTAAGCAATACACTGTATATGGTGTATTACAGTTCATGAATTCGGTTATCTTGTTGGGATCGGGGAGACCTGGGATCCTACGGGAGATTACTTTATTGCTATGAGCACAGGCCTTACAATTTCGGCAGGGGAAAAACCCCAGAAGTTGCTGCAGATTTGTGGACGGTTTTACTGGAGGTAAGTAGCTTTCCACTAGTTGGTCCCTAATGGATCTGGACTTTCTTAATGTTAGTAGAGGATGGGGTGGAAGATCCTGACCTATGAACTGATTGGATTTTAATATCTGCCAGTTCCCTTTAATTATCTTCCTCACTTGGCTTGCCATACTTGAAAAGGTTGTTATCATCCTGAAGTTATTCTTTACATCTCTTTTCTTTACTTTCATCTCATCCTTCATCAAATTTGCCCAGTTTTTCTTCTCCACTCTCGCCATAGATCTGTTCAGAACCCCTTTTTGGTAGCCTCTCACTTAAAATATTCAAATGATTTCTTGCGCTTTGTTATGGAAATCCACCTCACTTGAGCTGTTTCTTTTCATTCTTAGAAATTCCCCTTATGGAATACTTTTTATCAAATTAAGGGGATGACTGCTTTTAGCACTGAGTGATCCACTGTGGGTTTCCTATTAGGGCTGGGCGTAGTTCGCAAAGTAGCACTTCGCGAAGCGACGCAAAGTGAAGTTCGCACTACGCGAGCTACGCGTAGCACTTCGCGACCTGCGTAGTACCTTGTTCGCACTGTGCCAGATGTCGTTTTCAATGATTGCACAGTGCGGACAAGCAACCGGCACTGTGCAATCATTGAAAATGGCCTCTTGCACAGTGCGAGCTGTAGTTTTCTGCTGCTCGAGTAGATTTTTACTCGAGCTTCAGCTTTCTCAACGCGAACTGGTAGTTTCTCATCGCGAGCAGTCGCGAGCATACGCGACCACTCGCAATGAGAAACCTGACCTCCTCGCGTTGGGAATCTCGCCAGGAGGTTTATTTTCCATGCTCGCGATCGCCAACTTGAAGTTGCTGATCGCGAACAAGGAAAAAGTCTTGCCGGGATGTCATTTTGCTTGCTCGCGGTCGCCAACTTGACGTTGAGGACCTCGAGCAAGTAAAAAATGACCGCAGCACTACGCAACACTACGCTACGCGTGTTCGCACTGTGCTACGTGCAGTTCGCGTAGTGCGAAGTAGCGCGAACTTCGCAAACTACGCGAGCGCAGCGTAGTGCTTTGCCCAAGCTTATTTCCTATACAGAGATGTATTAATCTTGTTGTCACTCACAAATATTTTCAAGTCAAAAAAATTGACCTGAGAAGGATTAATATCACTCATAAACCTTAAGTTTAAATTATTATCATTCAGGCTTGATATATAGTGTCATCCTGATTCTTCTGACCCTCACCAAATAATAAATAGATCATCGATCTATCTGCTACAACTAACAATTTTGTCGACCCATTTGTCTTAGGCATCCGAAAAGGCCACCCTCTTCTCTCACCAGCCCACAAACAAATTTGCGTATCTGGGGTGAAGCAGGTACCCAAAGCCGTGCCCTGAATTTGCGTATATAGCTGGTCCTGAAAGATGAAAACATTGTTGTGCAAACAAAAATCCACCAATTCCAATATTATTTCACTATGTTCCATAAATTTAAGTGGACGGCCCTTTAAAAAGCACTTTACTGCTTCAAGTCCATCCTTGTGGGCTATGCTCGTAAATAAATTTACCACATCCAGTACTATTATAAGGAAGTCCAGCTCCCACTCAATGCCTTCAATTTGCTTGAGGAAATCTTTTGTGTCTTCCTTTATTATGCCATTTCGAGATTAGCTCCTCAAATACCTTAATACTCTTCATATATTCCACATTTGTAGTGAGGGCATAATTATTGAGATTTTTCAATTGTCTGTAAGATTCTTTACATTAATTCTCCTGCATTTACAACGCTACATTCCCCCCTTTGTCAGAGGGTTTGAGGACAATGCTTTGGTTCTTCTGTAGGCCTTTCAATGCCTGTCTTTGTGCATACGTTATCTTCAATTTAGTATTCGTGGTAACTTTTTTTTCATGCGAAGGTCTAAAAGATCGTTATTCCCATTTTTCATGAAGATGTCTTTTGCATCTATAAATGTTTGTGGACAGAACATTGAAGACCGTTTAAATGGACTTGAAGCTCCTGTTTGTATTATTCCCAAATTCTCAGTTTTATCAATGTTGTCCCACCTCATCTTTCTTTGTGGGAATTCCTTGCTTCCGAGTTCTTCCAAGATAGCTAGAGTGTCAAGGTCATCCTGCTGTTATATCCAACTCTTCTGTTTTGTCTCTTGTGGTACTCTCTTTTGCCCAGCACCTCTCATTTTGAAATGCTTGTAAAACTTCAGTTTTCTTGATAACTTGAATAAATTAATTTTTGTTTGTGTGTATTCAAATTTACTTGTTCGGCAGAACGTTAGTCCCAGTTTAGGACCCGACTCTTCAACTTTTGTTAAGTTTTTCAATGTTAAATTAATGATGGTTACATTTTTAGTTACTGTCTGTATTTCGGGCCTTGTTTGTTTTGAGTATTGTGGGCCGAGCTGTCGCTTGTGTTGCTTCCACCCACCCCTTCTTGTTGTTCTATGGCTCTTTGTTACGGCAGTCTTTCCTTGCCTTCTCTGAGTCAAGTATGTTGTATCAAGCTGAATTCCTTGTGAAAAGGGTGTGAGATTCCTCTTTTGGGCCCATCATTGCCTCCCTCTTCTTCTGATATTCTGAATTGTTTCTCTATTCTACCTCTGTGCGATTTCTGTTAATTCGTAGATCTTGCCTCGGGGCGTCGCCCTTCCGAGCGAAGGTTAGTATTCTTCATTGATCCTAGTCTATAGCACCTCGATCAAAATTTCATTGTTTGCATTGTTTTATCTTCTGTTCACATGTCAATGTTTTTTCATTAATTCTTTTAGTTCTTCATGCTTCCCCCAGTCTTTTTCATTGGTTATGCTCTTTTCCAATGCTTCAATCTCTTTAAGCGATTTTTCTCAGTCACTCCAGGCAAATTTGACCAGTATTGTGAGCCTTCTTTTCGCGGAGTCCGCTGTGTATTCAGCCCATTCATCCAGTACCTTAGGATGAATGGGTTGAATAAAGGATTTTTGTATGCCAGGACAATATAGATTTTACGTCCTCTAGGCACTCTGTTCATATCAATGTAATGCGACAATGAAGTGCCTTCCCACCACTTTCTTATTTCTCTCTCATATAGTATCTCCAATTGCTGATATTTATTCCTAAAACCCAATTGGGTCGGATTAGAGGTCTTACTTTCGCCCAGAGTACGTGTTGTTTGTGGAACTCTGAAAATATCTGCGGCCGCTTTGGGGTGTGCCGCTTTACTAAACATCTGTTAAATCTTACTCGCTCAACTTGAGGCACTCGGTGTACAATTCTCTCCCTCATTTTGCCATGAAGTTACTTTCAATGTGAAACTTGAATATTCACATAACTCTCTTACTGGTGGGAGTCTTGCTTCTGCGGCTCATGCCTCAAGAACACTCGATTCAACTGGGGAAACTCAGGGCAAACTCCACTTTGCAGTTCACAGCGGTGCAGATGCCCTTCTGTACTTTGAGACCTTGACACTCTAGTTATCTTGGAAGAACTCAGAAGCAAGGAATTCCCACAAAGAAAGGCAAGGTGGGACAACATTGATTGAATGGAGAATTTGTGAATAATACAAACAGGAACTTCGAGTCCATTCAAATTGTCTTCAAAGTTCTGTCCACAAACACCTATAGATGCAATAGACATCTTTGTGGAAAATGTGAATAAAGATCTATTAGACCTTTGCATGAAAATAAATACAATGAATTCTTAATTGAACATAAAGTATGCACAAAGACAGGCATTGAACGACCTGAAAATGGACAATTCCACAGTATCTCATCTGTTGCCAATTGTATCCTTAAAGTGTTGACATATGTCTGATCATTGCATAGTTCATATCTTTTTTTTGTAGCTCTCGGATGTGTTCTGGAACACAATACAAGCCAGTGAGAGAGGTGGGGACACAATACTGAAACTAAGATGCTTGGAGTCTAGATTGATTATAAAATTCCAAACCAAACAACCCCACGGTTTGAACGGGGATGAGGAATTGTACACATGTGTAGACACAGGCAGTTGAAATCATGATGATCTCCAAGGAGGGAAAAAATATAATGGGTTTATAGATTAAATTAAGAATCTATAGTAGAGTAGGGTAGGACGACATACATCAATATTGGCACTTAGCCTTATCAAGAAATCATATCCACCTTGTTCTGTTAAAAATAAAAAATAATTAGAAATGAACCAGAGGCATAAAATGCATGGCTTATTAAAAGTGGGAATGGTCAGAGGATATAACAAGACACACCATCCAATTGGCACTGCCCTGATAATTTCATTTGAAGTATGCAATTTGGTGGAAGAAAATACATGGTGTAGTTGGAAACTTCCTACCAACAATATGATGTACATCTAGCATGATGTCATTGTAAACTGGAAGCGTATCATGTTGGATAAATACAAAGAAAATAATACCCAAATATATGAATAATACAGTAAAAAAAGATTGAAATCAATGTGGACACGTAATTACAATTTTGTTTTTATCATTGAAAAGTCAATCTGATAGTTGTCAGGACTTGTTGGACTACATATCCCATAATGCCTCATTATGGGCCAAGTGGGAAGTCATGTATAAATTGAAAGTAAATATGGACTCAATCAACTATGATCAAGACCATGAAGGTCAAAACGTGTCAGTGATGGTGGCAATGAACTAAAATTGCTGGAACAATCTTGCAATCTTTTGTTGGTGGTAAAATATATATATATTTTACGTTCAGTCAATATTCCAGACCTCATAATCTTTATTTTGTGAAATGCCAGTTCACGAGACTAAAAGGGTGAAACGAATAAAAAATTATATGGCATACGCACTTCGGCTTGCACTTTCTACTGCACCTATATATTTATTATTTGCGGCCACATGTATGGGGTCAGATTTTAAATTTTATTTTGTGAACTTACATTACTCCCTTGACTACAGTGGAAGTCTACATAGGTGAAAATGGCAGCCAATATGGATTTAAATCGAGTAGGAGGACTGCAATCATATAGCCACCGGCATGCAATAAATTGAGTGTACCATATGGCTCGTACCCATTGTGGGAAGAAATGCTTAAAATGATGAAGGATAATGACTAGGGGTGGGCGCAATTTACGAAATTAACTTTCGCAAATTATCACGAAAATGCTAAAAATCTCCGCAAACACGCTGGAAATATCGCGAAGACGCGGAAGTTTTTTTCTCGCCTGTTCGCGGTATTTTTTGCGTGATCGCGGGGCGCCACCTTACCCATGCGGTTGCTCACGGGCGCGGCCATCTTGTTTTCACTTGTCCCGCCCTCTCGTGATGCTTACTTCCTGTTCCAGGTCACGCAATGCATGTTCCGCCCGTTCGCGGTAGATATTTCCTGTTTGCGACCGCTTTTACTTGATCGCGTTGCTTTTTGCTTGCTCGGGGAGAAAATATCGCGCAAACTTGCGCACGTGGTCGCAATGGGCGCGGCCATCTTGTTTTTCTCTCTATTGCGTGGTTCTGGGGCCTGATTTTCAATCCTCTCCAAATCTTTTCAATCCTTTGTTTCAAAAAAAATTTTTTAATCTTTCTTATTTATTATTTCTCTTACTATTTTCCAGCTTCTATATTTTTGTTTTTTGTCTCCTTTTTTTTGTTTTTAGCTACTTTTTCTCTTTCTATTGCCTGCTATTATTTATTTCCTTTACTTCTTTAATTTTATTACCTTTTCTTACCCCAGAACCATGTCTAAGGGTAGGGCTGGTCGCCGTCGCAGCCAGAGCTGCGACCGCCTTCCTTGCGGAAGGCGGCGCCCACAAGGGGTGCAGGCACGGGCCTTATTTGGGGAGGTGGAGTTGGCTGCACTAATTTTCTTTGTGCAGCGCCACCTCCCCTCAACCCTGGCAGCAGGTGGCAGGCCTGGGTCCGGATACGGCCTCTGGGAGCGTCGGCAGTGGTGGGGGAAGGTGCGCCGTGCAGTGCCGCGCTTCTCTGGGGTCCGGCGCACCCAGGCGCAGCTGATGCACCGGTGGTCCGACATCCAGGACCGTGAGCAGGACCTGCTGGACCTGCTAGGAGTGGAGGTCCCGGGGCTTGGTGAGTACCTATTTAATGATTACTACTTTGTGTCTGTTCTTCTGCTCTGTGTTATATATTGCGAATATCTTTTTTTTACTTCCAACCAGCTAGAATGTTGCTGGTTACATTCCAGGTTAATTACGTTTAAAAGTCTTCTGTGATTTTTATGACACATGTGCCCTTCTGCGCTACTACTAATCTTACTTGTTTACAACTTTGCGTATGCGCTCGCTTAGCGTGATTCTGTACGAGTTTATTTTAGAGAAATTAAGTTACGTAATGCTACAGTGACTCTAGTCCACTCCTTACTTTGTCCTGTCACTAATAGATAGGGGCGAATTGATACTTAGGTTTAGGTACTTTGTAAGTATGAGTTTCTAATTTGTTAGTGGTATGCGTGATGCCCCCTCAGTTACGTGACGTGATGCTAGTATGGCAGTCTTTATTAGAACCTTTTCTAGTTTGTTCAATAAGTGGTGGTAATTGGCTTAGCATAGCAGAACATCAGCATCAATCAATCAACCCAAAATTTGGTGTATACAAAAAATGTAGTCATGTGTCCTCCATTTGACCATATGAATTGTTGAGGAATAAAAGAAGTGGAAATGCATACTTAATGTACAATTGGCATGCCTGGAATAGGTGGGCTAGGTTGGGTGGTACGTCGTACATAGGCTTAGTTGTAACTTAGTATTCTGGAATCAGAATGGAAAACTGGATTACTGTTGATAATTAGTAACTTAAGTATTCGATCCGCGAATCCCCCAATACTACTTGTTGACCAGATGAGATTGGTCAATTTAGTTATTGCAATTGTTGTTTACATAAGTGTTTTTTGACCGTTGTTGAAAAATATTGTATTTGTTTGACACCATCCATCAATGTTTGTCTCTTTCTTATATCTTTCCTGTTCGTCAGCACCCAGGGGCAAACAGACAGGGAGTGGGGGTTTGGCGGGACAACAGTCCGAACAGCACCAGGAGGACACCAATGAGGGCTCCTCTGCTGGCCCCAGTAAGTCTTCTTGTTTTTAATAATATTTCTTATTCCATAACTTTTAATGCACCATATTTTTCACGAACTATTGTTTCAGTTTCCAAATGCTATTTTTTTACCAACAATTATCCTTCGATCTGTACGGTTTCAAAAATCTTATCCCTGCCTCTGCTATGATGACTCTCAGTACTACTACTACTAATACTATCAGTCTGTCTGTACTGTAGTAGCTAGTCTTGCCCAGTTGGCCAGTGCCACTCTTTATGTGAAAGGTTGTAATATAAAACTCATATTCACCAGTAGCTCTAGCCATTGAGTCCAATCCTTTGGGTCGTCGTCTTGTACTACTTCTAGTCTTATTGATCTTGAGTCTTTGTTAATTTTGAGGCTATGAAAATTCACAGCAACAAAAGCCCAACCAGATGTATTACTATTTTGATATGATAGCCTATAGGACATACTACTACTGTTGTAGGGATCTTGCACATACACACACAAACCTTTGCACAAGAAAATAGGATGTTGGTGATGGTAGGTTGGACCTTCCTCACAAACCTCAATCAGAAATTCAGCACCCACCACAATTCCACTGCGCGACTATAGTACTGTCTTGTCATAACTATTAGGTCTCCGAACCCTCCCCCCAAGATATCCAACAAGTAGACAACCCAGAACATAATACACCCAACCTCTCAGTCGTGGAAGCAATACACATGCACACCCTTACTTTAATTTGCTCACTCGTGTAAGTTAGTCCACACCAAATACCACCAAGTCTATGTAAGTTCAAAATGTTTATTTTGAATTGAGAAGCTCTGTACATTGTTTTATTATAAAATGCAGCACCAACCGGAAAATCAATAACATTAAAACAATAAACATTGTTACACTTATACAGTTGGGAATTAAATCATGATAACTGAACAGTGGTGGAAGGCATCACCACCATCCCTAAGGAATTTAGTTTATATAAATTTATAAATGAAGATGTGAGTGAAGAGACCCCTCACCTTAGGAGAACCTAGTACTGGTAGTTGTTGCATCATTCAGAAGCTCTGCCAAGCTCTGGTTCGTAGAAGGGAATCTTTCGTCTGTAATGCGAAAAATGAAATGGTGTGCGTTAGTATATTGCAACTTGCAAGCATTTCTCAGCCATGCCAAAAAGTGTAGCATTTATGGATAAGCAATATGGACTAACAGTACACCAGTACTTCCCAAAAAAGTGGCTTGTTAATGTTTTTGTTGACCGCTTGTACGCAGCGTGTAGACTAGACAGTAGCAGTGTGAGGCAGGTCATGTGGGCTCAAAGGTGTCTTATACAAGAAGCTGCAAGGTAACGTCACATGTACAAAAATAAAAGACACAAAGGTATGGCTCAGGCTAATTAAGCAAAGGCTATAATGACCATATATAAGTATTAGTGTCTACTACTACCTGATTTGTACTAGTGATGTATGTTAGTATTAACTCATTTTTCAACCTTGCTACTGATCAATAGGGGGGAGGTGTATATGATGCCTAAAAAATGTGTAATGTTTTCTAGGTGCACTATTGACCACCATTGCCGGGGCCAGCGAAGGCGACGCGGAGGGCGAGGATGCGGCAGTTGCTGCAGATAGCAACGGAGTGGTAGGGGGAGTGGCAGCACCAGTGGCGGGCGGTGGTAAGTTAGATTCATAATCCTTAACTATTGTTGAACTTGACAGTGCACTCACTGCAAGGGTGTACTGTATGTATATGTATACTGTTCTGTTGAGACTTAGGGCCCCATTAGGATGGCGGGCGTATTGCCCCTGCCGGGCCGGCGGTATTCACTGCCGACACCACAGGGGCAAACCTCCCGCCATCCCTGTAGAAAAGAGTCAGACCCCCCATATGTCGACCAGGCGGAAAAGGGTTCAATATGGCGGTGGTGTCTCTCTGAACACACCACCAGCCATATAATCTGCATTTTGGAATGCCTTTGCGTGGTGGCATTGCTGTCTGCCAGGGAAGGGCATGCAGACATTGCAGAGTATGCTTGGGGCCCCCATGGAGGGTACCTACCTATGCTATGGTACCCCCCTGCCTTTCAAAGCAAAACGTGACAGGCTCCGTGCGGGGCCCATCATGTTGTGCTTGGAAAAGCAGCACAACATGTATTTTTAGCATTGCTTTCGGCACCACCAACCAGAATGTAAAAAAAACAGGATGCACCCGCCACTGTGCTGGGTGCATCATCCTAATTAATTGTCACCACAGGACCCCCACCCTTTTTAGCATGGCGGGCGGAGAAAGTCCGCCCGCCATCCGATGTCGTAAGTAAGTATGAGTTGTTGGGGACGTCTGAAGAGTGAACTAGAAGACTAGAATCCCTTTAATTTGCATAGGAGCGGGAGTAATGAGTAACCAATGGCCTCATCTATCTGATTTCAACTCCACTTTGAAAGTTTTATGGAGAAGAGCACCTGGTGCACTGTTCAACTAAAAAGTGAAAGACGGGTGGAAGTAAGAAGGACGGGCGAGATTTAAAATGTTATGTACTACTGTGCTTTATCGTGCTACTCTACCATGCCACTATGTGTATAAATAATTAACTTGTCTCACTGTTTTTCTAGGAGTATAATTTACGATTTTCTTGTTTTTTTCTTTTTGATACACAGCTACTCCTAAACTAAACCACAAGGAGTTGGCCGCCAAGGCACGGCGCCGGAAGCTGGAGGCAATCCAGCGGGAATACCGGCGGCTGGTGGTCTTAGCCGAGGAGGAGGAGGAGACTGCGGCAGCAATTCAAGCCTCCTCCAGTGCCCCGGGCCCCAGCCACCGCCCTCCAGCGGTACAGGGCCACCATCTGGTGGCTGCCCGCCGCCACCATTGTGCCATCTCCGGTGCCCCCCCACTGTGGCTGCAACTGCCGCGCCCTCAGACGCCACGTCGCCCGTCTAGAGCACCAGATGCGTGTCCTCCTTGAGTCCCGCCCCACACCTTAGTCCCTGTCATTAAGTTCTGCCCCTTTTTTAATTCTTGTTTGGGTGGGCGGGAACTTGTTTGGGCGTTGGGTTTGGGATTTTTTCTTTACGGACTTTTTCTCCTATGGACAATTGGACATTGGTTGGGGTTAGGGAGGGGGGTGGGTCAGCTTTTGTGGGTTTAGTTTATTTTTGTTAGGGTAAATTAAATATATTTTTCTATGTTACATGCAATGTTGTTAATGTTTTGTAGGTGGGGTAACTGTTTTACATCACACTGTTTACTTGCTGGTGCATGGCCGCCCATAGCCTGTGTTCGATTTAAATAATTGGCTGGCTGTGTAAGACACAAACAGATAGATGCGACACACCTCACTGATTGACTTGTCCTTCTAGTACTTTCAGTCTGTCCTCTAGTCTATGCATTCTTTATCTGGACTGGTGTGTGAAAATGAAATCATTGACAACATGTCCATTATTAATTCTGCCTCCCCAAAACTTCTCTCTTACCTGTGCTTGATGTTTATGTCCAACTGTGGCACAGCAATGGCTGCATGGTGAAGATGGTTTCCTTTTTCTAACATGCCATGATTGTGGTAGTGGTGGTAGTATAGTAGTAGTAGTAGAGACTGGCAGGGCGGCAGTATTTGCAAAAAAAGAAAAGGAGACAGTCAATCACCTTTGAGAGACTGTTAGAGGAGTAGTAGAATGAAGTACAGTACAGAACTTACCGAGCAACAATAATATGATCAAATATTAGACAACAAAACATAATGGTGGTTGGGATAGCCTACTAGACAGAGTTACAAACTATAGTTGTGTCGAGTCACTTGACTAGGCCCACAGCCTAACAGTTAGTGCTGTATATGAGGAATGACAACAAACAAATCCAATCAATGCCGGCAATTCATGCTGAGGTATATGTTCCTTTGTTAAATAAAATAACCTAAAATATCCTACTCATGGGTGGGCAAGCAGAAGACGATCATCGCTCTGCCTTGAAATTGAAGTACTGTTGCTTTCGCCACATCCGCCCCAGCAAGTGTGTGATTAAGTATTGGTGTACATTTAATTTAGTCACACCTCGACAATAAGTCACACAGCCCGGGGGAAGAGGGTTAGGGTTTGTTGAATGGATGGGAAGGGGGTTTTTGGGAAAGGTTTGACATAGAAAAACAGTATGCATGGACAAACAAACGACAATCATTGAAGACTACCATATCCATATGTTAAGGGAGAAAAAGGAAATGCATGCATGATGATGAGAGACCCGGATTACATACACTTCTAGTTCTTGTTCTGTTGTTCCGGCCTTAAAACTTTTACAGATAGCAAATAGAAATTTTAAATATTGGTAGGGAAGAATCGTAAACAGAGAGCAAACCTAATGATGATAATAACGACTCCAAGAACACACTGTTGTAAAGATTGTATACAAAATATTAATCAAATTATTTAAAAGAAGATAAAAGTGGATACTGTTACTGTGTTATCCTGGTAAAAAATGTGGACTGGATTTGCATCTCGGCATTCCTCTTGGTCCTCCTCTCGTCCATCAATCTTGGGTGTGTCGCCTCGCCACTCGCCACTGCCTGGCTGGAAACATGTTGATTTATTGGTAAGGTAAGTGTGCATTGTAATGTTTTCCAAAGTATAGGGCAAGGCCCGGCCTGTAATTGTAGATGGAAAACAAAAGGGGATATTGAGAAACAAAGTTGAAACAAATGCACAAGTTATGGTGTAGTGCAACAAGAACACTTTCCGAGGTGGCATGTATGCATCATCTCTACTCTAGTCTGTTTCCAGCATTGACCTTCAACAATAATAGGAGAGAGCAGGCCCACAGTGCTTAAAAGTAGCACATCCTATGTTAAGACTTTAGAGTACTTTTTTATTTTTTTTTAAAGAGTTTGACAAAGGCAAAGCACATTATCCATTCCAAACATAGCATTTTACAGTTTAAGTTAGTAAATCAATGCACCTCAGTCATCCCACCGCTACACTCTATTCCACTTCTACAGACATTTGGGTCTGCTGTGGATATTGTTGACGTGTTTACCTTTAGGCTTTTAAGTTTATGCCACTCATGAAACATCCTCCTGACTTCATCACCATCTCTGATACTTTTACTGACTGACTGTGAAGATCGGCCTGCAGTAGAAGTAAAATTGTTATTACACAACAAGAGTAGAAATATTATTGACTTGAGTCAGTCTTTAGTGTGTACAGAAAGATAGATTACTAATACACTTTGACTTCACTTTGTGCACAACAAACAAACAAACAACGAAAACACAAAGACCAATCGCTCAGAGTCAGGTGTCCAATGCATGCCATTAATTGTCATTACCTGTTCCTTCTCATCTTAAGTTAACGGGCCATCTATTTCGCCATCATCATGATGGCCGGTGCTGTTGTGTCATCATACTCATTGCGTAGATATAGTGAGTCCCCTTCCTGTATTGAATTAAAAGCAATTTCTTATTTGCAAGAAGGGGAAAATTGAATTCACCTTGAGTTAAGTTTAGTGTGTTCTGTAGAAAGTTGATTAGTGGCAGTGCACAATTACATAAATTCATGCACAACAAACACAACAAAATCATTCAGTCTGCGACTCTGCGTCCAATGCATGGCATCAATCATTACCTGTTCCATCTTATTTTCAGTTAATGGCCAGTCTCTCTCGGCTCTTAAAAGGAGGATAGCTATAGTAGTCATCTGATTCATGCTCCACTTCTTTTGGCAGGACTAGGAAAGTTAGATTTTTTTCTTGTAGTATTTTACCATCATCCAATCATCATTCATGAGGGCAATGGATTTGGGTGGGAGATTCAGTATGATGGAGCGGAGGAGCTGGATTCGGAGGACTGTACTGTCAAATTGCAGACACCTGAAAATTGTATATTAAATAAGAAGAGTAGAAGACGGTGGTAATGGATTTGTTGTGATTCACAAGTTTATAACCGGAACGACAGACACACAAATAACGGTGGGAAAAAAGGGAGGAAGACAGTAAGTGCAAGCCTATTTGTCAGGGAAGTATAGCTCGTCCTCAAACTCTTGGGGGTCAGCCACTAGTAGGTAATCATCATGTGACACACTACTTCCGAGCTGCTGTCCTCATCTTCCTCCATTGCTTCATGTATTGTGTAATTCGGTGGTATGAAGTGCTGATTCATTTTGATCATTGTTAACCTCTCCATGTTTTTGGGCGAGAGACTGGTCCTTCTCAATGTTACAATGGAACCAGCAGCACTGAAAACACGTTCGGAAGAGACACTTGCGACAGAGCAAGCCAGGTAGCTTATCGCCAGCCTGCTGAGCTGTGGCCATTCAGACCTTTTCCTATACCAATACTGCAATGGGTTTTGATCAATGTACACCTCTGTTGGGTCGTCCAGATAGGCCTGGACCATCCGCTCAATGTTCAGGGTTGCTGCTGGTAAGCTTTCGTGCTGTTTTTTCTGTACATCAGCACTGTGCTTATTGATGCCTAACTTTACATACCAATCGTGTAATGATTGTACTCGGCCTAATGATCCAGTTATTGTTTCTGTGGTCGATAGTGATGGTGAGTGTTGTGATCCAAATGCACTGCCCTCAGCCGACGAAGTTGCACTTGATCCTTCATGGCCTGCTTCAGTACTTCTTGTGTGTTGATCTTGCGGGCTTTTTAATTAGCAGCCGTTCGTTTTCCAACTTACTGGCTGCTTCAGCTATACAACTTTTTTAGCGGGCAACATCAATCTCGGAAAAAGCAAAGAATGTCTTCAGTCCAAATTTTGCACGTGGATCCAGAATTGTGACACAAATGTAATGTTTTTGTGACAAAATTTTATTTTGTATCCTTACATTTTCAGCTAAGCGACGGGATAAGCTCTCCACCAAGTCATGGGCTTGCCTTTTGTCCTCTACACCTTTTTATGATTCAGACACATTATTCAGCTGATGCTCTAGCATTTGCAATAATGGGATAGCTTGGCCCATTGTACAGTCCTCCTTGCTGGCTTCACATGTGAAGACCTCAAAAGGACACAGCATCTCAGTCAGGCATTTAATTAGGCTCCATTGCTCCATCTCAAGGTTCATGCCTTTAACAGTAGCATCCCCTCTTCTGTTCAAGACATATTCATGGAGTGACCTGTACTAATCATACAGACGATCAAGCATGTAATACGTTGAGTTCCAACGTGTTGCCACCTCCTGGATGAGTGCCTTGACTGGCATCCTATGTTCACGTTGGATGATCCTCAGCTGCTTCCGAGCTTTAAAAGAATGGCTGAAATGAGTGCATATTCTTCAGCAGATGGCCAGTAAATTGCTGACTACGGGTTCTTTTTTCAGAAAGTCTTGAACTATAATGTTTATGCAGTGCACCAAACACGGAACCCTGAAATAGGAACCAAGTTCCATGGCCTTAAGTACATTACTACCATTGTCTGTGGCAACAAAACCAATACCAAGCCCTCTTGGCCGCAGCCATTCCAAAACCTTGCTGTAAAATGTTTTCAGCCGTATGAGATTTCTCCATGGCGAACATGGCTACAGTTGCATGTTACCTTCAAAAATCGCAGCTGTGTCAACAGCACCTCGTGCAGATAGCTTATCTCTAACCCCCACAAAAGAGATCCAGTGTGCAGTGATGCACATGTTATCTGTGGCTTGGCAACTGGTCCACATGTCTGTTGTCAGGTGGATATTGTGCACAGCACTCTGCTGCAAAGCTTGTCCAACCAATTCCAGCAAATCATGATGTAGTGCCGGAACAGCAATTCTTGCGAAATAGGACCGGCTGGGAACCTTCCATTTAGGGCAGATGGCAGACACAAATTCAAGGAAATCCACCCCTTCCACAAATGAAAAAGGAAGAAGGTCCAGCGCTAACATTTTAGCCAGCTTCGCATTGTACAATCGTGCCGTTGGGTGGTTGCGTTGGAACTGCCCCTCCAACCTAAACATGCTCTCAATGGTAGGCTGGATTACTTTCCTTTGTGGTGCTGTTTTCATTAACCCACTAAGGCTCAAGGACACAGATTGTATCACTGCGGTACTCGGTCGCCTTGGTGTCTCACTCTCAGCCTGACTCAGAGTATGGCTGTTACTGCGGTGCCACTCTGATGTTACTGAGGAGGATGTGGGTGTTACCACTGCACTACAGGGGAAAGGGCTAGAAATGCCTCCTTCTTCTTCACCTGCCACCGCAATAATATCACTCCCTGATTCATCTTGACCAACTTCAATGGGTTGAGTTTTTCTACTTTCTTTTAACTTAAGTAGGTGATCCTCCCACACGATAGTGTGGTGTATTCTGAGATGACTTGCTTGTCCTCCGGTACCATAGTTTGTACCAAGCTTACCACGCCGAACACCTTGCCGACAAATTGAGCATATAGCACCGTTCTCCTCCTTGGCGCTAACAGAAAAGAAGTCCCAAACTGGGGAGGAGAACTTTCTGGCACTGCTGGATGTGCCACTTTCAATACCAGATGAACTGGAGAGTGTGCTTGAAATGTGACCCTGTGCACCTAGACTGTGACTTTTACTACCACTACCTACTGAGATGGTTGAGCTGGATGTAGGTCCCTGCCGGGCCTTGGAGAATATGGCAGCTGGAGGTAGTGGTGGTGTAACCTGAGTTGGTGATATCCATGCTACATCCCGCTCAGTAGCAGCCTTTCTGGATAGGGTGAGAATGTTGGTCTCCAATCCCTTTGGGGCGGGAGTAATGTGCGTGATGACTGGCTCATCTTCATCAACATCATCACCCCCCTCTTCTACATCTACCTCCATAACTCTAATTTTTTCTGGGACCTCCCTTTTCAGAAGCATTGTCTTGTGGCGTATATCACTCTCAGACTGAGCTGGTGGGAGCCAAGTGGCATCACAATCATCAGAAGCGGGGCTTGAAGAAGAAGATGATGGACTTAGCCTCCTTTTCCTTGCTGGTGGTCTGGAAGACAATAGATCTTCTGAAACAGTGGTTTGACTTTGCTCCACTTTGTCTGCAGGAAGCTCGATTTCCTGAAATGCCCCTATGTCAGGAGCAACAACTACTATGGTGAGCTTTTGCGGCCGCTGCTGTTCTTGTTGCGGCCGCTGCTGTTCTTGTTGCGGCTGCTGCTGTTCTTGTTGTGGCTGCTGCTGTTCTTGTTGCATCTGCTGATATTCTTGTTGCGGCTGCTGCTGTTCTTGTTGCGGCTGCACACTGATCTGCTGAGTTTGCACCTGCGTCGAACTTGATTGTGTACTACTTTGCGGTGATGACATTTCTTCAACATTGCTGCTCGTTAGTAGACTGGCTACCTCTGCGACACTAAAGCCCTTGGGCCTAGGTTGGTGGGGTTGGACCGCTGTGCTGCTCCCAGCTTGGTTCCTGGACAACGCTGCTGCAGGCGTAACTTTTTTGGTGCCAAAAATAACATTGCCCGGCACACCACCAGTCGTGGTTAATGGCACTTCCTTTTTCTGTTCCTTCTTCTCACCGGCAACTTTCTTGGTACTGGATCTGGTACCTTTCTTTGGGGCCATCTTTTTCAGATGTCAGGCAGGATGCAGATGCACAACAAGTTCTGGTCACATGTGGACGTGATGCGCAGCAGGACTTCTGTCTGGCTGGCAGTACAATGGGTAGCCGGGTGATGCTGATGACACCTCCTCCTCTGTCTTTTGTGCACCTAAAAGCAAATAAGCCAGGAGAAGAACATCAGTGAAATGTTGCATTTGTTGTTGTGGTTCAGTACTGTACTAGTGCAAACAAAAGATAGTCTAGCCATTTATGACTTTTTTTTAACAAGGGCTATGTTATACTACTGTGTACAGTCACACACTACACTCTCAGGAAGGATAGGAAAGTTCATAATAACCACAAAAATAAAAATGTAATGTAAGTGTGGTGGACCCTATCTGCCATTAAATTATTTGAGCATCTCAGCATCCATGGAGCTGCTGCTGGCAAAGTGGGTGGATGGATGGAAGCAGTAAGCCAAATAGCCAATAGGAAAACCATGCAGGCCTATGGCAAAAGCAGGACACTAATAACTCCCAGTCCAAACACAAAAAAGGCGCACACGTGAATGTATTTTTTTACAGCACGAGCAAGAAACAAATTATTGCTAAGCTGTGGAATGCAGAACTTTCGACATTTTCGCGCTTTCCGCAGAACGCGTAAATGCCAAATTATCGCAATTTACGCGAACGGAACGGAACGGAATTTTGTCCCAGGCCTAATAATGACCTAACAGGTACAAAAAGTGAGAGTCATTTAAAGACTGGCAATTAACATTCATCTAGGTAACCTTGGATTGATAAAGGTATCCTCGCTGAAACACTTTTTCTTGGTTTAATAACTTGGATATCTGGAGCCCACTGAGGCTTTGAAATGATGGGGGGGGGGCTCCCCTCCTGGAGCCCTTGATGGCCCTGGGGACCGCCACCCTCCAGGGCCAGCTACTGCAATGTCCCGGGGTGCCAACCCCCGGGACATTGCTCTTTGCTATGGCAGGGCAGGAGCCAATAGCAAAATCTGCTTTGCTTCGTTGAAGCAAGAGCAGGAAACCTGCTCTCGCTTCGGCGAAGCAAAGCAGAATTGCTTTTGGGCAAGGGTAGCATATATTAGCAGCTCCCCTTGTCCAAAAGCAATGCCGGCTCCCGCAGGAGGTGGGGAGCCGGCTGGGACTGTGGGGGCATTGGGACTCCCCCCACGGTCCCCAACTTTAGGCCTGGCCCAGGGGATGGGCTACCCGGGGCCAGGAGTGGCCCAGGAGGGGGGCCACTTGGACCCCTCCCCTAACTTATTTTTTTTAATAAAGAGGCCAGGCCCCAGGGGATGGGATCCCTGGGGCCACTATTGGCCTGAGGAGGGAGGCCACGCGGTCCCGCTTCGTTTAAAAAAAAAAATCGTTGCAGGCCCCGGGGTATGGGGTCCCCTGGGCGAATACGAAATAATGAAAGTGGGTCTTTTTTTTTTCTTTCAAGTTTTGTGTTGCGACTCCAGCATGGCTCTCAGTGCGGCCCCCATGTAACGTTGCGTTGGATTTGCGAATTCACCTTAAAAAATGATTAAGTCGTATATATTTGAGAAGGTAGTGTTGTATTTGTGAAGTTGTTTTAAAGAGGTAGTGTGATTGAAGTTAATGATAAGGTTACAAGTGATAGAGTTATTTAAAATATATAAAATTAAAAATGAATAGTTAAACTTGAAAAGTGTGTTGTGTTGTAGTACATTCAATTCATGCTTTTGTTTTGTGGATTAGCGTCAGGTGCGCCAATCCACAAAAAAATGACAAAAATATATCTATGTGTAAACATTTTTTTAATCAGTATTATGTTATAGGGTGGCTCTTAAAAGAGCCCGAGTTTGTTGTAGCTACGAGTAATTGCAGATGCAGAGCTTTAGGTTGTTGAGAAAGACTCTGGGGCAGAATTACAAGAAAGTGACGCATCTGTAGAGATGTGTCACTTTCCCTGCGCCAACATGCAAAACCCTAGCGTAACCATGGATCCACCGTATTTATAATACGGCGCACCATGGCGCAAGGATTGACAGATGCGTCAGAAATTCTGACACATCTGTTGACGGAAAAATCACGCATTGCAGGAGTCGTGTCGCAAGCACGACGCAACTCCAGCAATACTCAGGGGCACCCTGTGCCTAGCATGCTGCGTCACTCCTTACGCCTGCTTCAAGCAGGCACAGGGTTTTGATGCAACATGGACGTTAAAGTTACTCAGTAAAATCCGGTAGATTTAACTGCGTCACTTTTACGGGGCTTCCTGTGACGGAACGCACACCATGCATACATTAAACCTGACGCAGGTTTCATGTGGTGCAGGGTTTCACAATGTGATGCATCTCCCTAGATGCACCACGTTGTAAATGGGCCGCAACTTTTACGCTGCTGCTGCATCACAAAAGTGACGCAAGGGGCTTTTAAATCTGCCCCTCTGTGTCCTTGATCTGTGAAGTCTACTCCATCACTTCTGTAGATGTCATCCATATCAAAACGTAGATTGTTGTTATATATGGACCCCATCTTATGGTCTCTGAGGTAAGCAGAAACAGCTTTATTGACATTATTTCTAGCTTTTTCAGTCTGTGGACAGAATTGATTTGACCACTTCCATTTCTGTCTGTGGCATATGTTAGAGTATACAAAGACAGTTGAGGTAAAAGCAACATCAATTGTGCAAAGGTGTCCTTCATTAGTATATTCAGACTTACCCCAGTCAATGTGCCTAGGTCATTGCCACCGCAGTGCACAATCATGAGGTCAGGGGGTTGGAGATGCAAAAGGTTTTAACCATAGGTATCAATTGGTGCCACTTTAATCCTCTCTGTGCAATCCACTTAATGCCCACATTTTGAAAAGCTGGGTCTTTGTCAATACCTCTGCGTTCAGCATACCTTTTGCTCCAGAAAACATAAGTGTGTCCAACAATCCATACTGTAAACATCTTGAAGGGATGTCTGGAAGTAATGAAAAGATATCTGTAGCTGAGGTAGTCAGTTGGTAGAAAAAGAGGTATGTAAAATGGTGGACAAGATGCTGTTTTTTAAACATTAAAGAATTGATTGGCTGTTTAAGAACATTGTACCTTAATAAATAAGGTGCATGTTACTGTCTTCAAAAAGCATGTTTCTCATTGGTTAGTAAAAAATGTTTGAATGGTACACTAGGTAGAATAAGCTCATATTTTGGAAATGTGAACCACACCTGCTGTTTGCATTTGTAACATTGTGTGGTGAACTTGAAAATATGGTGAACTTATGACCTGTCAGTTCAGTTGAATGTTCCATGAACTGTTACTATGGAAACTGGCATTAAGCAGAATGGGGGAAGGGTTGAAACTTAACTCTGGATTTAAATTTATAAAAGTAGTATCTTTAGAAGTGGTGTGTTCTTAAAAAATAATGACATTTTTATTTGTAATATATTTTTGAACTCCCGTAGGGATCTGCGCCTCCATCGCATTAGTGCACGGTGGAGTTTCGACTCCCAAAAATTCCAGAATAAGTTTGGGCACAGTTGTTAAGGGTTAATATGTCTAACCAATAGAACTATGTTTAATAATTTGAAATTATGTAGGAAGCTATGTGATTTGTTACTTACATGTATGTGTGTGGAGAAAGAGAGGGAAACTTTGCCATTACTGGTTTTACCTTGCTGAGACTGGTGCATTACATTGATTGTGTGCATAAGAAAATCATTTCTGTGTTTGCGATATCTTAAATTCTACAAATCTATTTGGAAGGTGAGTTATACATTTGTGAGGTGTATTATGTATTAGGTTTATTTTAAACTTTAAAAATAATTCAAAAACTGTGATGATTGAAATATATTAATAAATGCACAGATGTGTATTGTAGTTGTTTGTTTTATTGTAGTTAAATGTTGTTTGAAATAGATTCTGTATAGTAATATGTGTATATTGGAAGATGGATTAGTGATTATGGTAGTTTGTTATAGTATATGGATATATACATTTGTAGTATACCGCATAATTTTATCGGTTGTTTAATATTTTGAGGTGGAGTCTGTCAAGTTTTAAGGTGTGCTTCGACTTCTGTCTCAAGTATGTTTCTACTTGTATATGTATTTTCATATGTATTATACATTTGAAGGTGCATGATGTATAACTTTGAGATTTTGTTGCTTTTTATGTGGTAGGCTCAAGACTTTGAGTACTAGTAGAATGTTGAAGATGGAGCAGAAAAGTGTGTTTTGATGCAGACATAAGGTATTATTGATAAGACTAATTAAAGTTTCTAGATCAGTACAGTTGAAATATGCTGCATAGTTTTTCATGTTTGCTTGAAATTGAAAGATTGTTCTGTGAATTCTTAAGGTTTGGATAGTGATATGGTACAGACATATTCATATATGGTTTTAGTAATATGTTGAGACTCTTTCTAAAGATATGTAAAGGGTTACTACTTTGTATCTGGGTAGGAGTAATATTATAAGTAGTTGTAAAATCGTTTAGCAGCAGCCTGAAAGTGAGGGTTGAGATGTTTGTAGAGATGTTATTTACTAGAGGAATTTGTATGATGTGAGGAAAGTTATATTTCATACATACTGCATAAGTTTTAGTGTCTGTTTGAAAATTGTGTAGTGTGACATTTTGAGATGTGCATGGTGTTGTGACTAAGATATGTGTCTACTTGCTCATATATTATGGTATGTGTTTCAAAATTATAGATGTATAAAACACACATATACATTTATCTGTTTTTACTTTTATATATGATGCTGGTAGGAAAAAGATATGCATACATGGATTTAGAAATATGGGCGACTTTTATGAAAGATTAGAGAAGTGTAGCTTTGCTGTTATCTATGCTCTATACCAGTTTTGCCCACGAATAGTGAAGCAGCAGTAACGGAAAAGTGATGTTAAAGATATGTTGGGAGAGGAATTATTTTTTATGGTAATTTTTAAGAGTCTACCTATGCAAGCACCTAGGCACTACCTATGCACTCTTGCAATCACCAAGGTATTACCCATGCAGTCTTTCAATCTTGTAGCCACTACTCATGCACTTATATAATCACTCAGCCACTACAGTTGCACTACTTCATTCACGGAGCCACTAACATTGTACTTATGTAATCACTCAGCCAGTAGTCATGCTGTTAAGAAATCACCCAGGCACTACCTTTGCACTCCTTTATTTACTCAGGCAGTACCTCAGTAGTCCTGCAATTACCCAAAAAGTACCCATGGGCTTATAAAATCACCCAGTCACTTCCTATGTAGTCATGTAAATCCCCAGATATTACCCCTGTAGTCATTCAATCACGCAGGTGTTACCTATGTACTCCTTTAATCCCCCAGATGTTACCGTTGTTCTCATGCAATCACCAATATATTAGGTACACAGTGCTTCATTCAGCCTGCCACTATCTTTCTGTCTTTCAATCACACAGGTACTACTCTTGTACTTATGTAATCACTCAGTCAGTACGCATGATCTTATAAAATCTCCCAGGCACTACCTTTGCACTCCTGTAATCCCTCATCTAGTACCTTAGTATGTCAATAATCACCAATGCAGTACTCATGGATTTATAAAATATTGTATACAAATTTCTTCTAGATATGATGTTGGTTTGAAAATGTAGACATATCCATGCATGTTTCTAACAATACGGAGAGACTAGTATTTGAGGGATGTATTAGTCTGCTGCTTTAAATTGTGCTATGCCCAACACTTATGCAGTAATAAAAACCCCAAGTACTTTCTATGTAGTCTTCGAATGATCCAAGCACTACATATGCACTTTTGTAATCAGTCAGCCAATACTGCTACACTTATGCAATCACCCAGGCACTATCTATGCACTCATGCAATCGCCAAGGTATTACCTATGCAGTCTTTGAATCATGTAGCCACTACACATGCACTTATATAATCACCCAGCCACTACCGTTGCACTATTTCAATCACGGAGCCACTACCTTTGTACATATGTAATCACTCAGCCAGTAGTCATGCTGTTAAGAACTCACCCAGGCACT
The DNA here is from genome assembly GCF_964204655.1 of Triturus cristatus. Classification (NCBI taxonomy): domain Eukaryota; kingdom Metazoa; phylum Chordata; class Amphibia; order Caudata; family Salamandridae; genus Triturus; species Triturus cristatus. The sequence goes on along the minus strand of NC_140584.1, from coordinate 236,769,527 downwards.
ACCTTTGCACTTCTTTATTCACTCAGGCACTACCTCAGTAGTCCTGCAATCACCCAAAAAGTACCTATGCACTTATAAAATCAACAAGTCACTTCCTATAGTGTAGTTCCTATAGTACCCCTGCAGGACCTGCGCTTCTGGATAACATACACTGTGGGTCTGGTGGTAGACTGATTCTGTGTACCCCCACCACGTATGTTGGCCTTGGCTGCATTAGCTAGCTCACAGTGCCACTAGAATCTCCTTTTATCAGAGAGATTCGTTTTTGGCAACCTCAGAACACAACAAACCCTGATTCCTCAGACTCGAGGAAACAATATACTACTTTTCACCCAGTCACTCGTGCTTGCTCATTTGATCTCAGGCAGATACACGGAAGAACCAGTCGAGCACTGTTGTTCTTCTAGTGTAAAATATATGTGCAGCTGCAGCTGTTACACAGTAGCAGAGATATAGGATCAGCAGTACAGTGAATAAAAAGGAATAGTACAGTGCTACCATTTTGCAATAGTCATGAACATATAAATGAATATAAAATGCATTTATAAAATAAGGCTCATACTCCTACGATGCCTGTCTAGATGTACCTAAGTGTACCTAGCATGTGAGTAGGTGCGAAAGAACTAATAAGCCTAGGAGCCAAGAATCCTGCTATGATTTAGTCGGACCCCATTACCTGAATAATGAGAGTGTGGGACCTCGTCCTGGTCTTGAGTTGGACACCGGGCAAAGGATGTTTAGACCATGTCAGCTGGAGCATCTGCATGCAGGAGCCTCAGCGTCTCTGGTCAGTGTGTCGACCTTGAAGTCTCGGCTCCCTTCAACCACAGATAGCAAGAGGTGCTGTATTTATGCAGTCCTTGTGAGTGTGTTAGCCATTGCTTAGTATGAGGATGACATATGGGATTAAACCTTGTGCATAGATAGGAGAGGTGAAGTATACCCCCTGGATAGTGTCCTCATAAATTATTCATATGTGCTAAGGATGACGTCTTAGCATTATTGATTGGGAAAAACCCTCCCTCTGCATGGAACTAGGTGAAGGGTTTAGTCCATAAAAGGCATCAATCCTTATAAGGCGTTCTGTCCCTACAAGGCGTTCTGTCCTTATTAGGAGGTATGTCCTTATAAGGCTCATTCATGTGAAATGTATGGGGGATGATGTAGGGAAAGGGTACGCTGTTCCCTGGACCTATATTAGAGTACCAATATGAAACATAACAAACACTCCTCCTAATACTCAACAATAATAATGCACAATTGAGATACACATTTTAACTCTGTGTCAGTGCATAACATTATCAATGTGCCATTTAAAATGTTTCTAAAAACGTTAAAAAATCATTCAAAAACAGTTTAAAATACGAGGAGAGAAAAATGTTCTCTTGAAATATGATTTTTGTGTTAAAGTTCTGCAAATCACAGTCCTAAATGAGTTCGATCATACACGTTGAACTAATGCAAGCGTACTTAGAAGGCCATGCTTTATTATTGAAAGTGTCAATTTGAGGAATTTTGTTGAAATGAAAGGGGAAAAAATTATCCGAATTTGTTCCCAGCACACGATGAGCCAGACATAGATTAAATGTCCTGGCTGGGAGGCGGAACATTATCGCTGCCTGCAACCGCAGGGGACAAACATTGTAATGCCTTGCATAACACATCAAGGGTGCATAGATGAAATTCAGTGCTGCCAACAGCTGGTGGAGAGGCAGCCGGTGCTGTATTCACCTCGGTGCCAAAAGTGGAGCTGAAGTACAACTTATTTGAAAAGGGCACCTGCGGATCCTCGAGGAATGCATTTCTCAAGATGGGAATACGATGAGGACATAGTCGAGCATAGGACCGCAGTGGTTCCAGCCTGGAGTCTAAGTCCGCTGGCGTCTCCATTAGAGGTGTCAGACAGATGTCCAACTCGCATTCTCCTCCGCAAAACAGGCATCAGAAAACAGGTACGATGCAGTCTTCAAAGACTCGTCTGAACGATAGGAACCAAGAAGCACTTAGTTCTCAAAGGCGCGGTGCACCCAGATGTTGTACCATGCACTCATGTTAATATCTCTCCAGGAGTGCTATTGCCATCTCGCTGGTGATTGGTCCATCCATTGCGTAGCAAGTAAATGACAATCAAGATTCCAGCTATTGCGAGCAGGATCAGAGGTAGACCCCCGAAAATGCTTTCAAGTACGCAGTGTATAAAGTTACGAATAACTCAGAGGATTGTCTGAAAGGTGTTGAAGAATCCTGACCCTATGGTCTTAAATAGGTGTACAATACCACTCGTATCTGACATATTAAAGATGTGACCCACCATTTCTACGAAATGTAGGGGGCAGTTTGTACGAATAGGCACCTGTATCTCAGTCGAGGTGCTTGCAATTTGAAGTTCAATGGTTTCTTGAGCAGAGGTTAAGGGTACGGTCTGCTGTAAAAGCAAGGCTTTCATTCTGCTCAAAGCATCAAACTGCATATAAGAAACATTCAGTGAAGGCCATAGCGGTGCCTCCCTGACTGTATTTGTCGGTGGAAACAATACTTGCATACAGCAAGTAACCCTGGTGTTCATGGTGACCAGAGAGGCGATGCCCAGAAGCATGCCACAGCAACCTTGATCATTCAGCATCAAGTTACTCCCATTCAAAAGTAACTCTAACACTGGTGTGATCATGGCAGCTGGAGTTCCTTTCATGTGGCAAGACAGATTCGCTATTGAACCATTACATGCTCCATGCAAAACAATATCTTGGCACATGAGAGAACCGCTTAAAGCGTTCTTGCAATTTGTACCACTGAGACACACTTCTAGACCCCCAGTCCAGCATCGAAAAATATATGGTAAATCCCAGGATTTCTTAATGTATTCTTGACCCAATTTTTCATATCTGCCTGCCTGACTTTGCTCAAGGCAATAGTGAAACTGAAAGGTCGTGACCGGAAGAGTGATTTGGCCATGAAGTAGCCATTCTGTTGATGGTAATTCCGCCACTGTGAATGGTAGCCTATCCAGTTTTTCAATTTGCAGCAATGTATATTTAGCTCTTCTTTGTGCCATTTCTCTCTGTGTATCTGTTGGATTGAATTCTGAAAACAGAGACATACTGTTTATAAAACGCCAAGGCACAAATCCTGCACGCAAAGATTGCAGCGTCCAGCTCAATAGCATAATAGAACGTAAGTGAGATTGGCCGTGTTGTAATATGGCTAAATCCTGTTCCAGTATGTCAATAGCAGAAGATACAATGTTGCCCAATGAATATATCCTGGAGGTCAAAGTTGTTTACCCATTATCTACCATAGCTAAAGCTTTTTCTAAATTTATATGGTCTATTTCCCGTGTTCTCTCTGCGGCTTCTTGTTGGGAAATCTTCCAGTTTTCATTATAGGCAGAATAAATGCCTGCATATATGAAACGTTTTTGACATTGTATCCTGGGTTTTTGTAAAAAGTCCCTATGATCCATGTTTTGTGTGAGAGTAAAGATAAGTGTTGTTTCACTTCTGCAAGTGTTGAGGTTTCTAGCCAATCTAGGCACAACTTCCCAACACTATAGGATGTCACTACCCCTGGATGCTCTCTCTGTACATAACATAGGTCTGGCCTATGGATACTGAGTCTCTCTTTTATGACATATGTTTGTGTCTGAGGGCCAAACCACCCACTACTTCCAATTTGGGTCTGTTCTATTGTGCTTTAGTATGTCATCTACTGTGGCCTCTTCTTTTGTAGTTGAATTCTTCCACCCCTGTGTTGGTGTTGGAAACCTAGCAGTGTTCAGATCCTTGTTCTTGGCTAGTACAAGACAGGATGTCTGTTGCACAGAATCATTAAAAAAAGATCATCTGCTGTGGAATGAAGCATGCTCTAAATAGTGCCTTTGTACCATGGACTTGCCAGTCCCTCGAACCCCAAATTGATTTCGAGTCAATTTTGTCTTTCCATAGGACGAAACCCTGTTTAGATAATTGGGCCAAAAAGGAAGCAGAGTAAATCTGTTTAGTGTTTGTCAACATAATTTTCAGTGCTGATGTTGGTGCAACCTCATAGTAATATGAGGCTGGACCTGTTGTGTTAAACCCAGAAAAGTATGAAAATTTCTGTGCAAACACTTGTGAACTACTTTTTGGTGGTTTTGGGCAATGTTCCCACTGATGGTTCTCAAAATATTTCTAGCTGAAATGGATCTGTGCAGGAAATTATGATGACCATAATATTGGTAACAGTACAATGTGTCATAATCTGAAGAACCCTCTAACATTTCATTATTAGAAAATGCAGCAGTTTTCTCTAAATCAGACAACATGTTATTGATTGTTTCAGTATCCCAATCATCAGAAAATGTACTTGAGGTAATGATATCACTTAATGAAATTTTAAATACCTGATTAATTTGTAATAGTTTGGTCGGTCTGAATATGTTAAAATCAACCTTGTCCCATACTATGCCATCCGGTATAGGAACTGCTATAATGTTCACTGATGACAAGTCTCTTTGTTCATGATGTGACGATGGATGTGGCTTCAGTAGATGTTCACCTTTTGGGCTGTGGAACTTTGTTGAAGATATTGTCACTTAATAAGCATACTAAAAGTCAGACCTAAGCTTAGCCAGAAAAGAAAAAAACAATATCCCAGAAATTACCCAGAGTTCAATCCAAGGTGATACCAGGTATGTCTTTTGAAGAAAGAGAAGAAAGTTCTATAGTTGCTTCAATAGTGTTTTGGCTGGCATCATTACCGGCTCACTTGGATCCATAGAAAACGTATCAAAGTTAATAAAATAGCCAGAAGCAGTTCGATCAATTTTAGTAATTGCATCGGGATAGTTGAAATATTATTTTCCTCTTGATGAGGCATGGTGATGTAGACTTCTGTATTAGGACAAATTGCAACTTGTGAATTATTCTGATGTTCATTTTGAATTGGAATGTCTGGTTCAAGTGGAACAAGTTCTATAGCATTGTAGCTTAGTCCTTCATTCCTTACAGGTGGCTCTTCAAAGGTGATGAGTCTTTCTATTTGAATTTCTTGGATTGTAGCGAGTGGAGAGTGTCTGCTACAGCTGAGTCTACGAGGCCTACTGTTTAGTATCCACCACATATTGTGGTTTGATTAAGTCGATTGAAACAAATCTTTTCTCCTTCTTTCCGGCAAGAGGTGGGGGCAGCACAGTTCTTGTTCTGTGTACTGCAACGACTGGTACAGGTTTTCTATATGAAGGTCCAAATTCCTTTTTGTCCGCAATTTTCTCTTTGACCAGATCCCTGACTTTTGGGATCCAGACAGATCTTGCTGTGACTGCCTTGACTTCCCCAGTGGTGGTCTGCTTTAGATGGACATTGCTTTGTTTTGTCCTGGATTCATTTAGAGCCTGTAAAACAGCCAAACGATCCTGGATATCAAATGGTTTTTCATCTGCCCCTGCACCTTCACAATCAAGATCAGGTACCCACATTTGTGTCCCAAAGAGGACTTCATATGGAGTGACACTCCCTAGAGAGTTTTTGGATGGTTGTTTAACATTTGCTAAACCTCATAAGGTGTGTGACCCAACTACCGCCCTAGCCTAATACCCTAGCTGTTAAAGATTGCTTTCAGTTCCAGTATTTCCGCTCCACAACCAAATGTCCCTTAGGATGGTACGGAGAGGAGTACCGCAATGCTACGCCCATTCCTTCGTGGCCTCTTTGTAAGCCCAAGAGCTAAACGCAGGGCCGCGGTCAGAATGTAACCTGCTTACTGCGTATATGCCGATAAAGACTCGCAAATCTTTGATAACAGCTTGAGCGTCAGCCGAGCGCTGAGGCCATACCCATTGGAATCTCGAGCATGAATCCACTGCAAGCATGATATATTTCTAAGCCCCATCCATTTGTAAGGGGCCGCAGTGGTCCAAGTACACACATGCTCGAGGTTTGTCTGATTTTAATAATGGTGTCTGCATGGGTTTTGCTACTGTGGAGCAGTTCATCTGCTGACAGATGTCACATTTCAAGACATAGTCTTTAGTTTGCTTAGTTAACCCTGGCCACTAAGAGTGCTGTTTCAGTAAAGAAATAGTCGCTGTAATGCCTGTGCGCGCAGAGCCTAAACCCTCATGTGCAGCTAGTATAAAACCTTGCCTACGATCCATATTTGGTATTACTCTATCCCCCACTCCAGGAATCTGAGCATATAGAAGGTTTTGTGCATCTAACTTGTAGGAGTGTTTGAGTGGACATTTTTTAGGTACTGCTGAGCTGCCTTTGCGTCATGCCATGACAGCTACCATAATATCTCCAATGAATTCCCTGCAACGTGAACGCCATCACGTTGATGACTCAGTGTTTGGATCAGGTGAGTCCTTGGTATCTTGGTTTTCAACTCTGCTACCTGTTCCCATAGCATTTTATGCTTAATTGTGCCACCTTTCGCATCCTTAAGCCAGTTTTGTTCCCAATGATGTAAATACTCATTGTACGACTGTACACAGTACAAGGAATCACACACGATTAGTGTGGGGAATTCATGATCGGTATTTAAAAGTGCCAGTAGTAGTTCTTTTAATTCTGCCAACTGAGCCGTGCAGCCTCCTAGAGATTGTGTTTTTGATCAACTAGGATGGAACTTGCCATCACGTATGCGACCTTTAACGATAGCACACGCCGGACAGTATTGCTGCTTACTTCCTATGGCCGGTTGAGCAGGTCCATCAGTATAAATAATATATTCATACTAATCTAGAGGCAAGATTTCATTTGGTAGAGGATATTCTTGTTCGTATTACAGGAATGCTTGTGTTTTTAAACTTGGATCAAATCTATATTCCACGTCTGTTGCAGTAAGAGAATTAGCCCATTATATCCATCTTGGATGTAAGGCTTTTGCATTTGTAATTCTGGCCTTTGTATAAGCTTCTAAAAGCCGGTTCTGGGGTTACGACAATAATGCGTTTCTCCTGAGCCAGTGGTCTTTCTCTTGCTACAGCCGTCTGAACAGCTGTCAGAATTATTTCTGTTGATGTGAAATGCATTTCTGCATTTGTGTACAGGTGTGATTTGTATGCGATTGGTACTGTTTCTCCTTCATTGAAGGTCAAATAAGTGTACCCGCATTGACCCGCAATTATACAGATCACCAAGTGGTGTATGTTTATGCGTGTTTAGAAGTATTTGGAAGCTATCATGTCTTCCTGTAGTGATCAAAGAATATTAGTATGTTCTTGTGTCCAATTTCTGGCTGAAAAGTCAGGGAAGGCTTTACCCTTTGTTCGTAATCTAAAATGTATGTTCCACCAAAGTTTAGGAATCCTAGAATTGATTGTACAGTTTTTAATGATTTTGGAGGCTGGAGCAGCGCACACTTTTCTAAAAGGTTTGGTGCCAAACATTTCCTTTCACTTGACAGTTCATGTACCAAACATAGGACATTGACGTAGGCTATTTTTGATTTTTTAAAGAAATATTTGTAGCCCTCAGTGACAAATCCCATAATAATGGTGCTTACCCTGGTCAAGTGCCTATCTAAGTCATCGTCAGTCAGATAAATATCATCCACAAAGGACAACACTTTAACATCAAATTTTTTAAGTAACTCGGTTACCCTTGCTTAAAATACCCCGGGGCTATTCTTATACCCTCGGGCTAGTCGACAAAATTGTCGCTGGGACCCTATCACACTGAATGCGGTCAGATACCTGCTTTCAGATGCTATATTTTGGCAGAAAAATTCATTTGAGATATCAAGTGTTGTTTTGTATTTTTTGCTCACAATGTTATTCATTAATGCGGCACTATGTGCATTTTGGACAGCAAATGTCTTTGTGCATGAGTTTAAATGTCTGTAATCTAAAACTAGCCAATATGTATTGTCGGGTTTAGAGACAGGAAACAAAGGATTGTTCATTGGAGAGGTACATTTGTCAATGACCCCCTGGTATTCAAGTTGATATAAGATCTCCCAGAACTGTTTTTTAGCTTCTTGCTTAATTGGGTATTGTCTCTGAGCATTAGGTGAAACTTTTAACAGAATCACGTGGTAGGTTGAATCCTCATCACACCCAGCATGATTTTTGTACAATAATGGAGCTTGGGCTACTGCTCACTCCCATGCATATGTATGTTTAAGGTGAACGGGAACATGATAGGAAAATGCAGAAAAAATTATACTTTCTCCCCTGGGGCACTCCATTACAAATGCTGGCAGCCAATCTTGTTCTGCTAACAGGATGTCATAACCAGATGATAAGTTCATCCAAAAAAGAACTTTTACTTTCCTGGGCTTGTCCCCCTCCATCCGGAGTGTTATTTCATATGACTTATGTGGGATGCTCACCCTGGTGTCTGGTGTTTCCACCGTGATGTAATCATTCAAGTCCGCTGTCACCAGAAATTCCTTCAGGTTCTGGTGAGCTGTTGTTACTTCTGCCGCACTGTATAGCATCGTAAGAGCCCATTCACCTTTCAGAAGTTGTGTCCTCAGAATTCTGGGCATTTCTGATTTTCAGACCAGCAACTTTCTTTTTCTTAAATTGAGGTTTTGATTTTGCCTTATATTCTTTTTTGAAGTAAATTCTTGAGTGCGCTACTTGTCTCTGGACTGTGTGCTCTCCTCTCTATGTTCTGACCGTCCTTTTCTTTCATAGCTTTTCTTCGAGCCCTGAAATCAACAAGAGGAATGTGTATCAGTATCCTGATACTTGTCAGGTTTCCTAATATTATCCCTATTCCTAAGGTTGTACCTCTTTTCAGCGCGCACCTGTGGAGGAGACTTACCTTGGGATTGAGATTTCTTGTCTATAGAGTTTTGTTTTTTATCATCCCACTTCTTTTTAGAAGAAGCAGGTGTCTGATTAAAAGTGTCCTTGTCTGGACTGCCCAGTAGTTGAGGTTTAAAAGCTATTCCCCCCAAACTATCCCAGCCTAATTCTACATACGCAGTTTCGATTATTTTAGGTAGTTCATTCTCCTGAATTAATGGAGAGAGCTCCCTTAGGCGTTGGCTGATTGCCACTGATGCTGCTTCCCCTTTAATGTTAGCTAGTATTATGGCTGATACCTAGTTGTAGTTATTTAATAACTTCATACCTAAGTTTAGGGCAGGCTCTGCTCCGTACTCATTTTGTGTTTGGCTTAATACATCTGGTATCACTGCTAATGAAGGAATACCATGAGTTCTGGTCTTTATGGCAGCAAAGACTGTACTCAAAGAGGAACAATCCTCTAACTGTGATGTAATCCCCATGGGCAAGAAAATTGTTATTTTCTGAGCCACACAGAAAGAAATTTGTTCATGTTTTGTGGGCAATTTACCCACTACTGCATGTAATGTTTGTGGAGTAATTTTAGTAGCTTTGCTCTGTGTAGGAGCTGCATTTTGTGTAATTACTGTAGCTTGGACCGCTATTGTCCTCATGACGAATTGTGTCATGTTTCTGTAAAGTTTATCATGTCTTTCTGTTGAACAAGCAAGTCATCATTAGTTTTTGGCAACCTCAGAACACAACAAACCCTGATACAAGAGAGATACACGGAAAAAACAGTTGAGCGTGTTTACAATAAGAATTTATTGCACTGTTGTTCTTCTAGTGTAAAATATATTTGCTCCTACAACTGTTACACAATAGCAGAGATATAGGATCAGCAGTACAGTGAATAAAAAGGAATAGTACAGTTGTACCATTTTGCAATAGTCATGAGCATATACATGAATATAAAATGCATTTATAAAATAAAGCACATACTCCTACGATGCCTGGCTAGATGTACCTAAGTGTACTTAGCATGTGAGTAGGTGTGAAAGAGCTAATAAGCCTAGGAGCCAAGAATCCCACTAGGATTTAGTCAAACCCCCTTACCTGAATATGAGAGTGTGGGACCTTGCCCTGGTCTTGGGTTGGACACCCCACAAGGGATGTTTAGACCACTGTCAGCTGGAGTGGCTGCATGCAGGAGCCTCAGCATCTCTGGTCAGTTTGTTGGCCTTGAAGTCTTGGTTACTTTCAACTACTGATAGCAAGTGGTGCTTTATTTATACAGCCTCTGTGTGTGTGTTAGCCATTGTTTAGTATAAGGATGATGTATGGGATTAAACCTTGTGCATAGATAGGAGAGGAGAGGAGAGGTAAAGTATACCCCCTGGGTAGTGTCCTCATAAATTATTCAAATGTGCTAAAGATGACGTCTTAGCATTATTGAGTGGGAAAAACCCTCCCTCTGCATGGAGCTAGGTGAAAGGTTTAGTCCATAAAAGGCGTCAATCCTTATAAGACGTTTTGTCCCTATAATGCGTTCTGTCCTTATTAGGAGTTACGTCCTTATAAGGCTCATTCATGTGAAACGAGATGATGTAGGGAAAGGGTACGATGTTCCCTGGACCTATACTAGAGTACCGATATGTATCATAACATTCCTATGTAGTCATGTAAATCGACACATATTGCCCCTGTCATCATGCAATCACCCAGGCATTACCTATATACTGCTTTAATCCCTCAGACATTACCACTGTACTCATACAATCACCAATGCATTAGGTATACAGTGATTCATTCAGCCAGCCACTAACTTTCCATTCTTTCAATCACGCTGGCACTAATCTTTTACTTATGTAATCACTCTGCCAGTACTTGTCCACTTATAAAATCACCCAGGCACTACATTTGCACTCATGTAATCACTCAGGTAGTATCTTAGTACTTCTGTAATCATCCAGGCAGTACTCATTGACTTATAAAATGCCCCATTCACTTTCTATGTATTCCAGTAATCACCCAGATATTACCCCTGCAGTCATGCAATCATCCAGGAACTAGTTATGTACTATCCCTGCAGTCATTCAATCATGCAGGCTATACCTATGTTGTTAAGAATTCAGCCAGTATATGTTTACACTCCTTTATTAACTCAGGGACTAACTCTGTAGTACTGCAATCACCCAAAAAGTATTCATGAACTTATAAAAATAACACAGGCACTACCTTTACACTCCTGTAATCCCTCATGTAGTACCTTAGTATTTCTGTAATCAGGCAGAACTCATGGATTTATAAAATAGTGTATACATATGCTTTTAGATATGATGTTGGTTTGAAAACATAGAGACATATGTGTGCATGCTTCTAACAATATGGAGAGATTTATATTTGAGTGATGTAATAGTCTGCTGCTTTATATTTTGCTAGGCTCAATACGTATGTAGTAATAAAAACACCCAAGTATTATCCATGCAGTCTTCTAATGTTCCAGGCGCTTTATATGCAGTTTTGTAATCACTCAGGCATTACTGCTAATCTCATGGAATCACCCAGGCACTACCTATGCACTCATGTTTTCACCTAGATATTACCCATGCACTCTTTCAATCATGTATCTACTACTCATGCACTTACATAATCACCCAGGCACTACTGTTGGACTACTTCAGTCATGGAGCCACTACCGTTGTACTTATGTAATCACTCAACCAGTAGTCATGCTGTTAAGAAATCACCCAAAAGGTACCCATGGACTTATAAAATCACCCAGTCACTTCCTATGTAGTCATGTAAATCCCCAGATATTACGCCTGTAGTCATGCAATCACCCAGGTGTTACCTATGTACTCCTTTAGTCCCCCAGATGTTACTGCTGTACTCATGTAATAACCAATATATTAGGTATACCATGCTTCATTCAGCCTGCCACTATCTTTCCACTCGTTCAATCACGCAGGTACTACTCTTCTGCTTATGTAATCACTCAGCCAGTGCTCATGCACTTATAAATTCACCCAGGCACTACCTTGTCACTAATGTAATCACTCAGGTAATATCTTAGTACTTCTGTAATCACCTAGGCAGTACTCATGGACGTATACAATCACCCATTTACTTTCTATGTATTACACTCATTCCCCAGATATTACCTCTGCAGTCATGCAATCATTCAGGCACTAGTTATGTACTATCCCTGCAATCATGCAATCATGCAGGCTATACCTATGTTGATAAGAATTGGATAAGTCGTTATGTTTACACTCCTTTATTAACTCGGACACTAACTCTGTAGTTCTGCAATCACCCAAGAAGTGCCCATGCACTTATAAAATCACACAGGCACTACCTTTGCACTGCTGTAATCCCTCAGGTAGTACTTTAGTACTTCTATAATCACTCAGGCAGTACTGATGGACTTATGAAATATTGTATACTTATTTCTTTTAGATATGATGTTTGTTTGAAAACATAGAGACATATGTATGCATGCTTCTAACAATATGGAGAGACTTGTATTTGAGTGATGTAATAGTCTGCTGCTTTATATTTTGCTAGGCCCAACACTTATGCAGTTTTAAAAACACCCAAGTACTATACATGCAGTCTTCCAATGATCCAGGCACTACATATTCACTTTTGTAATCAATCAGGCATTACTGCTACACTCATGCAATCACCCAGGTACTATCTATGCACTCATGTAATCACCTAGGCATTACCCGTGCACTTTTTCAATTAGTTAGACAGTACCTATGGACTCTGTACCTTTGTTCCTTCTTTCTGCACTTATTTTGTGTCTTTCTGTACCTGTTGCTTCTTTCTGTACCCCTTTTAGGTCTTTCTGCACCCCTGTTTCCTCTTTGTGCATCTCTGTTGCCTCGTTATGCACCTCCGTTTTTATTCTTTATGGACTTCTTTTGTTTCTTTCTGTACATCTCTTGCTTCTTTCTGCACACTTTATGCCTCTTTCTGCACCCTTCCTCTCTCTTTTTGCACCCCTATTGCCTCTTTCTGCACCTTTGTTGCTTCTTTCTGCATTCCTCTTGCTTCTCTGTACACCTCCATAGCATTTGTTCTGTACCCCTCATGTTTTTCACACCCCTCTTCACTGTTTCTGCACCCTCCTTGCCTCTTTCTGCACCTTTGTTCCTTTTTTCAGCACTTCTTTTGTTTTTTCCCGCACCTCTCTTGTTTGTATTTGTATCTCTTTTGCGTCTTTCAGCACCCCACTTCCCCTCTTTTTGCATGTCTGTTGTTTCTTTCTGCATCTCTCTTTTTTCTTTTTGCACCCCTCTTCTCTCTCTCTATGTCCACCCCTATTTCCTCTTTCTGTATTTCTGTTACTTCTTTCTGCACTTATTTTGCTTCTTTCTGTACCTCACTTGCCTCTTTCTGCACTTCTGTTTCCTCTTTCTGTAGTTGTCTTGCCTCCTTCTGCAGTTTACTTACCTCTTTCTGTGACTTTCTACCCTCTTTTTGCACCTCCCTTGCCTCTTCCAGTACCTCTGTTGATTCATTCTGCATTTCTTTTTCTTAATTCTGCACCCCTCGTGCCTCTTTCTGCACCCTTTTTCTGTTTTCTTGAATGTGTATTTGCTTTTTCTGCACTGCTCTTCCCTCTTTGTGCACATCTCTTTCCTCTTACTGCACTGTTCTTGCTTCTTAGTGCATTTCTGTTGCAGTCCGTGTTCTGACATGTCTTAAATGTCAGTTTTGTCCTGCTGCTTTACCATTCTGTAATGCTGAGAGTGTTGGGCCTAGGTAAATATAAAAACAGTCTATAACATGTCTCAGGTATGTCTCACCATATGTTAGGATCTATCACTCTGCTATAGTGCTATTCTAATCACCCAGGCAATACGCATGCTGTTATAAAATCACCCAGGCACTTCCTATGTACTTTAGTAATCCCCAAACATTACCCCTGCATTCATGCAATCACTTATGCTTTAGCTATACACTGATTGAATCACACAGATACTATCCTTCCACTCCTCCAATAACCCTGTCAGAATCTATACACTCCTCCAATCACTTAGGTAGTACCCAGGCACTTATAAATTCATTGAGGCACTTCCTATGTGTTCTTGAAATACCTTAAATATTATCCCTTGACTTATGTAATCACCCACACATTACACCCACACATTATGTATGTAGTTCTCTAATCATCTAGATATGTTCTCTGCACTCATGCAATCACCAATGCATTAGCTATACAGTAGTTCAATCACCCAAGCAGTACCTTTACAGTCTTGCAATGACTATGTTTTGATCTATGCATTCCTCCAGTCATAAAATCACTGAACCACTACCTATGCACTTATGCAATTACTCAGACAGTACCCTAGTATTCCTCCAAACATCGAAGCACTACCTTTTCTCTCATGTAATCATTTAGGGACTACAGAGTGCACTTGGAATTTGATTAGTATAGCAGAAGAGAAATGTTTTAGTCGTGCTCTGTGGTTCTGTTGTATAAGTTGTGATGTCTCCTAATTGTAGGAATTTTACAGCGTGTGACATACATTTGGAATTCAATTAACAATATTGTTTTATTTATATATGAGAATATTTGTATATAATTATTTTAATAATATTAAATGATTTAACAAAAGTATTTAAAGTTTTCTTTCTTTTCAGATACTGATTGAATGAGAATGGCAAGAAAAGATCAAAAGAAAATTAAAGAAAAAAAATCAATACTATTTAAAGGAAAGAGAAAAGGAGAAATTAGATAAAGTACATCATGTGAGATTGAAGAAAAAGGCTTCTGATAAGAGAACTGAAGAATCTGTTAAAAGAGTTTTATAGAAGATAACAAATTTTCAAAATGAAGAAACGAGAAAGAAAAATACAACAAGCAATCAGAAGCAAAACAAAACAGGACAAATTAATGGAAAATCAGGTTATGGGAAAACAATCTATTTTGAAAGAAGGATGGATGAATATAAGGACATTAGGAAGCAAATGTATAAAAGTAGAGTACTACAAAATGTATTGAAAGATTGCTAAAAATATAAAAATAAATCTGCATTTTATAAGAAAAAACACCACATTGAAAGTGTAGTTGAAAATGCTTTTGAATTCAAAAGAAGATTGTTCATATTAGTTTTAAAGAGAATGCAAACATTGAATAAACCAATGCATTCTATGAAGGAGAAAAGTAAAAGGAAAATACTGATTAATAGAACTAACGTTTGTAAAAAACATTTGGGTGAATGGAAGCACATTCTAGGTCAGAACCTTTTTTTAAATGAAGAGAGCTATTTTCAACAGAATACATTAGTTCACGCAGTTGATACTAGTGGTCGTTCTTATGAGGCTAAGAATGGTTGTCCAATTGAAAAAGAAAAGATTGTTGCTAGAAATGTGGAAGAAGTAATAGCTGAAGAAGTTCTAGGGAGATGTTCACAAGCTCCAGTGTATACATGGTATTGTAGAAGTAGTATTTGTAGTAGACGACAGGAATCTATTGATATTTTATGAAATTTCTTACAAGAGTATAGTAAAAAAAAGTATTAAACAGAAAATTAAGATGTTGCAAGGACTAGATCCTTGTAAAGTGAGAAAAAATACTGGCTTACTGGGTCATTATTTGGCTTGTCTCTCTAGAAAAGTGTGTCAAAGTAGTTTTTATCATTTAAGAATCTTAGCAGTACATCACTCAGGAATGCATAAGTTAGTAAGAAGATTGTACTATGCAAAAAAAGTCCTGCCTTATCTTTAAGTGAAATAAACCCTGCTCTTTATCATGGTTCAGTGTTGGATGTAAAAAAAGTTTGTGATGAGTAAGATCGCTGACCCTGGTCACTGGCCTGCTCTTCCCCCACAGCTCCGCACCATCTGCCTTGCTGTTTGAGCCTCAACCCCCTCCCTGGAGGGGTTTGTGGCCGCTGCCTGCTCCACGGTGTGACCAGTATTGGTTCTGTGACTCTGTGCCACTCGTATTTGCTTTTGTGCCCGCTGTGTTGACATTACTGTAATTTTATTCTGTTGCCCCTTGGTTTAGCTTCCCTGTGCGTTCGTATCAGCATTAGTGTTACTGTATTTTATTCTGTTGCCCCTTGTTTTAGCTTCCCTGTGCATTCGTGTCCCCACTGATTTTATTCATTTGGAATCCCGCTTCCCTCTCCCGGCTGCTGCTGCCCCTCTGGCCCCTCACCCTGGCACACGTATGTTGACCGTCCCTCCCCTACTTAATGCGGGGCGCGGCCGTTCCGCTGGCACGCCGAAGGCACACCACAGGCAGGCACATCTGCGCCCATCTGCGACCCGACCGCGACCAGCGCCAGGAACCCTGGACCTCCCCCCATCAATGCACCGACCCAGCAGCACTCCACGCACTCAACCCAGGCCACAACAACAACTGCACGCTAGCTTCGCTGGCCGACACCCACGGACCCTTCAGCTGCCACCGCTGCCATCAAACCTACAGTACCGCCAGGAACACGGTCCCAGCACAACCCGCCTGCAAGAACACAACCGAACCGAAGACCCTGCAATGCATCCTCCTCAACGTCCGATCCCTCCACAAACACGCCACCGAAATCTGTGACCTCCTCGACAGCACTACCCCGGACGTAGCGTTCTTCACCGAAACCTGGACCAACACCACCTCAGGACCTGACAAAGCCATTCCCCAACGGTACAAGATCACCAGAAAGGACCGCCACACCAGCTCGGGAGGAGGAAGTGCCATCATCCAGAAATCCACCCTCAGTCTGAGCACCACCCCGGCGAGCCCACAGACATGATGGAACATCTACATTTCAAGATACAGACCAACCCCACCACCACCCTCCGAGGAACCCTCATCTACTGACCCCCTGGAACCTGCAGACCATTCACCAACTCCATCACAGACAGCATCTCCCCGCATGCCGTCATATCCACCTACTACACCCTGCTGGGAAACCTCAACTTCCACATCGACAACCAACTGGACCCCAACACCACATCTCTCCTGGACAACCTCCACAACATTGGACTCTGCCAAATTGTGACTGAACCCAGACACTTAGCAGGACACACCCTCGACCCCCTCTTCACAACAGGAAACTCCATCACCTTCAGCCACACCACCGAACTCCCATGGACTGACCACCGATGGGTCCACTTCACCTTCAGAACACCCACCATCCACAGACACCAGCACCTGCTCCCACACATAAACTGGACCAGAACCACAGACAACCAGCTCACCTCCTCACTCAGCAACTCCACCCCAAACATTGCAGAAAATGACAACCCCAACACCGCAGCTCGAACCCTACACAGATGGATCTCCGACAGTGCCAACACCATAGCCCCCCTTAAGAAAAACAACAACACCCACGCCATAGAAAGGCAGATGGTTCACCACCAAACTCTGATAGTCCAGACACACCTGTCGCTGCCTCGTAAAGGCCTGGAGGAACACCAAATTCACAGAATCGCACAACTTCAGAGCTGCTACCACACACAAACACAACAGCAAAGAACTCTTCAACGTCATCAAGGAGTTCGCTTAACCCTTCGGTGAATCGACTGTCATCCCCCTCACAAGACCTCTGCGACAAACTAAGCACCTTCTTTTATCACAAAATCAAGAGCCTCTATGAAAACTTTGACGTAAATAACCAACACACGGACACCCCACCAACCACCCCTGACAACCTGAAGCCAGCTTTTGACAGCTGGACAGCCCTCACCACCGAAGACACACTGAAGACAATTAAGTCAATTCACTCCGGGGCCCCCACGCACCCTTGCCCCCACCACATCTTCAACAGAGCCGCCAACACCATTGCACCCATGCTCCGCCACACCATCAACCGCTCCCTGGTGACCGCCTCGTTCCCTGACAACTGGAAACACGCCGAGGTCAACCCCCTCCTGAAGAAACCCCCAAAGGGACCCAACTGACCTCAAAAACTACAGACCCATCTCCCTCGTCCCGTTCCCAGTGAAAGTTATCGAGAAAGTCATCAACAGCCAATTCGCAACATTCAGCGAAGAGCACAACATCCGCGACTCCTCCCAATCCGGCTTCAGGAAAAACCACAGTACCGAACCCCTCTGCCTTGCGCAACTGATCCGCACCCTACTAAACAAAGGAGAAACAGTAGACCTCATCCTCCTCGACCTTTCAGCGGCTTTCGACACAGTCTCCCACCAAACCCTAATACGCAGACTTCATGGCGCAGGGATCCAGGGATCCAGGACAAGGCCCTCGACTGGATCAGCTCCTTCCTCTCCGGGAGAACGCAGCGGGTCAGACTCCCCCTTTCCTCTTGGACCATACACCAACCACCTGCGGAGTCCCTCAGGGGTCCTCCCTCAGCCTGACTTTCTTCAATGTCTACATGGCCCTGCTCACCCCATCGTCAAAATCCACGGGCTCAACATCGTGTCATATGCAGACGACACCCAACTCATGCTCTCCCTATCCAACAAACCCAATACCTCCAGACACAACTTTCGAGAAGGCATGGAAGCCATCGCCAAATGGATGAAAAACAGCTGCCTACAACTTAACACCAACAAGACAGAAGTACTCATCATGGGGCCAAACCCGGATGCTTTTAACAACACCTTGTGGCCCTCTGCCCTCAGAAACCCGCCCACGGGTCACACACACAACCTGGGAATCATCCTGGACTCCGAGCTCAAATGGACTGCCAGATCAACTCAGTATCGCCCTCCTGCTTCCACACCCTCCTCTTCCTACGTTAAACCTTCAAATGGATACCTCTTGAAAACAGAAAGACCGATACTCACGCCCTGGTCACCATCAGACTCGACTACGGCAACGCACTCTATGCCGGAATAAACAAAAACCTCCCCCGCAAGCTACAGAACATCCAGAACGCTGCCGCAAGACTGGTCCTCAACCTGCCAAAACACTGCCACATCTCCCAGCACCTGTGTATACTCCACTGGCTCCCCATTGAGGCAAGAATCACTTTCAAGGTACTCACTCACACACAAAAGGCCCTCCACAGCACCGGACCATTATACCTGAACAGCAGACTCAAATTATACACACCCCAAAGTACCCTACAATCAGCCCAGCTCTCCTACGCGGTGGTCCCACATAAAACTGAAAAAACAGGTCGGAAAGCCGCTCCTTCCGCGAGGCCAAGGCCTGGAATGCCCATCCACTCCCCCTCAGACAGACAAGATCACTTCCCATCTTCGTAAGAGACCTCAAGACCTGGCTCTTCGACGCAACCCCTCCTTGATGGACCAGAACCTGCACCCCCTACCCCTAGTGCCTAGAGACCCTCACGGATGAGTAGAAGCGCTCAACAAAATAAAATACAGTTTTGGTTCTTTGGTACTTAAGAAGAGTGTAGAGAAAGTGAGAGTTTGATAATTGTAGGTGTTGAAGAAGAGATGGAAGATACTACTACTGAGAAGTCTGTAGAAGAAATTACAAAGTTTAAAGTAGGTTGTTGTGAAAAACCAAACTATGTTTGTATTTGTTGTCGACGTAGTCACTATAGGAGTCAAATTAGGAATGTTGATGTGTATTTAAAAAGTGAAAAAGAAAACAATGATCAGTGGCAGAAATTTGGCGCTTATTTGTTGGTGGAAGTTTGTTTTGAGTTGGGTAGTGATCTACGTATTTGTAAATATTGGTAGATTTAAATACGTATGAGCCTATTCCTATTCAATCTCTGCACCTGTTTCAGGCTATTGTTTGTATGGAGCCTAAAACAGGTAAGCTATTTCCAACAGATTTACAAAGAGGTTTAAAAGGAAGAGTTGTGTATAGATTTTAGGAAAATTATTGAAACTGTTGGTATAGAGAGAAAGGAAACTGAACCTGTAGTTATTCTAGTTATTGGTGTACCTACAAAGAGTCAGAAAATATGGCAAGAGTCAGTAGATGTCACCAAAGTTCAAAAGGCTACGTTATATCTCATAAAAAACAATATTTATTATAAAAGTGTATATCTTGAAGGACAATAAATATCTTTAGAAGATGATAGAGAAATTTCAACTGGCCAAATCGAAAAAATGGACAACTCCAGGAGTGAAGAAATTTATGAACAGTATAGTATACATTCTTTACATTCAAAAGAAGTGATTGAAAATACTATTGAACTATTCCAAGTGAAGAAAGCCAAGGGAACTCCTATGAGTGGTTGGGAAAGACGTTTAGAAGCCTGTTGTTTTCCACAGCTCTTCCCCACTGGAAAAGGTGGACGATATGATGAACGACCCGCTAGAGGACCTTAGGCTGGTAATTGACACAGACCGAAAGTGCTTCAATCGGCACAGGGACGGTTAGCGGTCTAGCTGCTAAACCAGCAGCATTAAATCCCATGCCCGCCTCGACACGCAGTGGATGCGCTAGAGGACCTTAGCCTGGTAATTGACTAAGTGGATGGAGCGCCTAGTAAAGGGTTCCTAACTTTGTTATACACACTGTATTTGACTAACTGCTAACTTAGTCTAACACTAACGCACAGTATTTGACTAACTGCTCAAAACTTATGTGATCATTGCCTGAAATTATTATTTTTTTTAACTCACCAACTGTTTTTAAAAATTTGTTGTGTGTTTAAACCTGCCTCACTTGGTTTTTAAACACTTAAATAGCGAACACCTAACACTTGCACACTCGCACCAGGTCAGCGCATTCCCCATTCCACCACGGTTTGTTCCGGTTGAGTGGAGGGAAGGCTGACGCAGACCAGAAGTGCTTCAATCGGCACAGGGACGGTTAGCAGTTAAGCTGCTAAACCAGCAGCATAAAGCCCCATGCCTGCCTCGACGCGCAGCGTACACGCTAGAGTACCTTAGCCTGGTAATTGACTAAGTGGACGGAGTGCCTGGTAAAGGGCTCCTAACTTTGTTACCCGCACTTTATTTGACTAACAGCTAACTTATTCTAACGATAACGCTAACGCACTGTATTTGGCTAACTGCTCAAAACTTGTGTGTTGATCATTGCCTGCAATTATTTTTTTTTAAACTCACCAACTGTTTTTAAAAATGTGTTGTGTGTTTGAACCTGCCTCACTTGGTTTTTAAACACTTACCTAGCGATCACCTACACATGCACACTCTCACCAGGTCAGCGTCTTCCACGGTCCACGACGGATTGTTCCGGTTGAGTGGTGGGAAGGCTGACGCAGACCGGAAGTGCTTCAATTGGCACAGGGACGGTTAGCAATCTAGCTGCTAAACCAGCAGCATAAATTCCCATGCCCGCCTCGACGCACCGCGGACGCGCTGGAGGACCTTAGCCTGGTAATTGACTAAGTGGACGGAGCGCCTGGTAAAGGGCTCCTAACTTTGTTACACGCACTGTATTTGACTAACTGCTAACTTAGTCTAACAATAACGCACTGTATTTGACTAACTGATCAAAACTTACGTGATGATCATTGCCTGAATTATTTTTTTTTTTTAAACTCACCAACTGTTTTTAAAAATTTGTTATTTGTTTAAACCTGCCTCACTTGGTTTTTAAACACTTACCTAGCGATCACCTACACTTGCACATTTGCACCAGGTCAGCATCTTCCGCGTTCCACCACAGATTGTTCCGGTTGAGTGGAGGGAAGGCTGACACAGACTGGAAGTGCTTCAATCGGCACAGGGATGGTTAGCGGTCTAGCTGCTAAACCAGCAGCATAAAACCCCATACCCGCCTTGACGCGCAGTGGACGCGTGCAGCGGGCATGCCGCTGGCATGCCAAAGGCAAGCCCGTCTGCTCCAGACCGGGCCCAGGGCCCAGAACCTATTCCCCTACTACTTCAGCCCCACCCCGATACTCTAGGGAAAAATTATTCCATATAATGACAGCCCCAAAGCTATCATGCTCCCACTCCATCTCCATTGAGAAATTGCAAGACAAGTGCACCCACTGCCCATGCGATCTTCCTCCAAGGTAACCCACCACTCAGCAGGGAATCCGTTCAACATGGCTCTGCTGAACTGCAGATCCCTGCCAAAACACACCTCTGAAATCTCCATACTCTTACAAGACTCAGAACTAGATGTTCTGTTTCTCACGGAGACCTGGGTATCTCCAGGCTCAGACCCCGACATTGTTCAGGCTCCTCCTCCTGGCTACTTGATTCAGCGCCTAGAAAGAACAAGCAACAAGGGCGGGGGGATAGCAATCATTTAAAAAGATCAGCTAATTTGCCACATCCTGATTAGCCCCCTCCTAGACTGTGAAAACGCTCACTTCTCCATTGAATTCACCCCCTCACTTACTTTTGTTGGCATCCTCATTCTATGTCGATTGGCTCGGGGAGAGCGAAAAGGGTGACATTTTTTTGTAACGGGCAGGAATTAACCAAAGTTCAGACGTTCCCATATCTAGGGGTAGCATTCGACGACAGATCATCTTGGGTCATACAACGTGCTCAGAAAAAGAATTACCTAGCTAGAGCTACAGGCGCTTTGTTGGGCTTTGCAAAGCGCTTAGGCTGTAAACCACTCCCTGCTCTACTAAAAATTTATAGTGCGAAGTGTTTGCCCATGGCACTTTACGGAAGTGAGGTCTGGGGTTACAAGGCTTCTCCTAACATCCAAGTAGTAGAAAATAATTTCTTTCGGAGATTGTTGTCTCTTCCCCCCTCTGCTCCTACTTTTAATATCCATGAGGATCTGGGGATGGGATATGTTACCGACCATATAGCGGTGGCCCCGCTACTAGGTTGGTTGAGGGTTTGGGCACAACAGCCACCAAACCTAAACCAACAAATTATCCAGGATTGCCTGTCCTTGGAAAAAGCCTTGTCTATCCCATGGTTATGCTACATTAAAAACAACCTGAATTCACTTGGGTGTTCTGAATTGTTTACCAGTCCTTGTGTGATTAGTAAAGAGCAAATCAAGGCCATTAAGACCCAATTTTTGTCTAGAGCAATGTCGTCAAGGGAAGGAGATGAGCTGGGGAAACCGACAGTTAGGAGGTTTGTTATGTTGAGTTCAGGGAGTGAGATTCAGCCTTATTTAACCTACATTAACAAACCTTTCCACATGTTTTTGTTAATAAGATTTAAGCATGATTTGCTCCCTTGGCTCTTGGCATACCCAAAAGGATTTTTTAAAGAGGGAACCCTGGGGCCCTGTCCTTGTGACAACATTTCTGAACAAAACGTGTTGCACATGTTATTTTTTTGTAAATTTTACTCTTCCCAGCGTAAAAAATACATCTTGCCGATCCTAAAGAATTGTCAATTTAAGCAAGCTAGGCCTGCTTTGGCTTATTTACAAATGTTGGAGTCTCCTTTGACTTGTTTTGGGGTTGCTTGCTTTATAGTGGGTGCCCTAAGAGCTAGAAACAGGGTCCAGTTGACATAGTTACTTGCCAATGTTCATTGTGCTTATCATGCTGTTGTAGATGGAATTTTTTAACGAATATTGATATTTTAGCATGTTTTATAACTGAATGAATTAATTAACTGAAAGACTTACTTTTATTGTACTTTGCGCCAAATTGTATTGTATTTATTATTTGCGTTAATATCTTTTTCTGTAAATGCATTTGCCTGTTTCATGGATTTCTGTTCTGTGCTTTGATGGTTTTAAAATTTTAACCGAATAAAGCAAACTTTTGACTTTGACTTTGACTTTGGCATCCTCCTATACTGCCCCCCAGGAGCACAGGGACAATTCTGCAGTTCGTTACTGGAAACTGTCCTTTCCCAAGCCAGTTTTTCACCTAATTTCAACCTTCTTGGAATCCTAAATTTCCATTTTGATAACCCGCTAGACATAGTGGTGGACGATCTAGCACATGACCTTGCAGCCTACCAGCTACACCTAAAGATCCATCAAGCCACACACACAAAAGGTCATCTCCTTGACCCAATTTTTTCCAATATAACAGAATTAGAAGAGAGGGAACCCATCCCCGTCCCCTGGTCAGACCATTTTTTAGTTCCGTTCTTCTGGCACACACTCACTATAGGCCCCCACATGCCAGCATCATGCATCCAAGCCCGCCCTTGGCCCAAACTGATCGTAGAGGACTGGACTTGTGTACTAGAATCAACCGAACCCACCTATGACCCCGACCCCTCAGTAGCAGACAGAAAGTTTTCCTCATGGATCGAAAACGAGCTGGATAAGGTATTACCAAAACAAACCATATTAAAAAAAAGCGGACAGAATAAATCCCCCTGGTTCACCCCGGAACGTCGCAAACTAAAACAACAATGCAAAAAATTAGAAAGAGCATGAAGGAAAGACTTTGCTAGTGAGAAAAAATCTGAATATAGGTCATCCATTGTATCCTACAAAGTGGCACTAAAAACAACCCAGGCTGCCTACTACAAGGAAACAATCTTATCTTCCTCCAACTCCTCCAGAGAAACCTTTTGCATTGTAAAAAAACTCATCTGGCCATCGATGTGATGAATTAGCAGGTTTCTTCTCCACTAAAATTCAAAACATCCTCCAACACCTCCCACTCAATAACAATGAACACCACCTCGAGCCCCACACATCAGAACCTCAGGAGAATGTCCATCGCCTAGAATCATTTGATCCACTCACAGAGGAACTTATCCCCCATCCTACATTCGATCAAGAGTGGTTTCCCGCTCGACCCTGCCCCGGTTAACATCCTGAAATCAGCAACACCCACGATTATCGCCCCCATCGCCAAATTAATCAATGCCTCTTTAACACTGGGCATAGTTCCCCAGGACTGGAAAAAGGCCATGGTAAAGGCTCTACTAAAACAAAAACACCTAGATACCACAGAGATGGGCAACTACCGCCCCATCTCCCTACTCCCTGGAATTAGTAAAGTCGCAGAGAAATATGTCAATCGACAACTCTCAGCACACCTCGAGTCTTTTGGACTGCTCCACTCCTCTCAGACTGGCTTCCACCATGGCCAGGGCATGGAGACTGCACTGATAGCTGTAGTGGAGGAGGCCAGGAAGATTCTTGATTCCGGAGGATCTTCAGCCATTATCCTCTTGGACCTAAGTGCAGCCTTGGACACGGTGAACCTGGTGAACTCTGGTACACCGTCTCAAAAACGTGGGAGTGACAGGCACGGCCTTATCCTGGCTGAAATCGTTCCTGGAAGAGAGAACCTTCCAGGTATTTGAAGGTAATACCCGGTCCCAGCCAGTGCCGCCTCAATGCAGGGTTCCCCAGGGCTCGTCTCTGAGCCCCACACTTTTTAATGTGTGCATGCCTCCATTGGCAGAGATAGTAGCCCCTTTCGGAATTAAACTAGTTACTTACGTGGATGACACCCAACTAATCGTGACACTGAACCAGGTGGAACAGTCCTCAGTGGACCTGTGCCCCTGCCTCAAAGAAGTCGCTAGCTGGATGAGCTCATCACACCTCAAACTCAATGGTGAAAAAACTGAGCTCATGTTGTTGGACAACCAAGCAACTTTCAACCCCAACAATCTGTGGCCAACCTGCATGGGGCCCGCTCCTATGCCAAAAAAAGAAATAAAAAGCTTGGGCATCTGGCTTGACCATGATCTCACTTTCAGAACCCAAGCTAGGAAAACCGCCGCTGCCTGCTATGGTCTGCTCCGAACCACACAAAAAATATAGCCTCTCCTACCCTGCCACTCAAGAAAGCTCCTGATTCAGGCGCTTATACTTTCCAGACTGGACTACGGCAATGCCCTCTATTTGGGTGCCCCCAAATCAGTCATTGCTAAGCTACAAGTGGTCCAAAATTTGGCAGCAAGACTCCTCACGGACACAAAAATCCGGTGCTCTGCCAAGCCTGCCCTAAGATCACTCCATTGGCTTCCGATACAGGAGAGAATAAATTTTAAAGCCCTTTGCATCACGCAGAAAAACCTTCAGGGCAAGGTTCCTCCTATCATTAAGAATCTGATCAAACCTTACAAAGCCACCAGAAATCTCCACTCAGATGATCTCTACCTGGCCGACACCCCAAGAATTAAGAAGGCTCGGACAGGTGGCCGCCTCTAGAATTCCCTCCCTCTCTCTATCCGCAAGGAAACCAACCTCCTGACATTCCTCAAACACGTGAAGACATGGCTATCACCGTAATCCCATCTGCCCTCTAGCCACCGTCTACAGCGCTGGGATGCTTCTGGGTAGCCATGCGCTATACAAAAACATTTGTCATTTCTTTCATTTCATTTCAGTACAGATTCCAGCTTTAGAATACCGTTCAACAAGATTGTATTCAGAAGATCCAAGATTTCGACAGTGTGTACCATATTTATTTTATCTTCTGTTTGAAAGTGACTTGTCTGGACTTTCATATGCAGTGAACCACATACTAACAACAGGAGTTCATCTTACACATCTTTCTACAAAGGAATTTTTGGACAAAGTTCAACAAAGAGACGATCATTTAGAATCTCAGTTAATTAATTTGATGGCGTGTCAACTTAGTACTAATGAGTATTGGTATTGTCATCATGGAGAACTAAAATGTATGTTAAGGAACTTAGGAATCCCTACATGGTTTGTGACGCTTAGCTGTGCTGAGTACACATGAGATGATTTACTTGAATTTCTAGGAGAAGCAAATTCAAATGTAAAAATCACTGAATTGAAAACAGTTGGGGAACTGTAAATGTGTGAAGATATTTTAATCATAGGTTTCAAGCTACGATGTCTTTCATCTGCAATAAAAATTATCAACCACTTGGAGAAGTTATTGATTTCTTTTGGAGAAAGGAGTACCAATCCAGAGGTGCACCTCATATTCACATGCTGTTATTGATCAAGAATGCACCAAAGTTTGGAACTGATACTGATGAAAGTGTTTTGTCTTTCATTGAAGAATATGTTACCTGTGCCATACCAAAAGAAGGAGGAGAAAACAGCTTGACACAACAAGTTTGACAGTTTCAAAGAAATCGATGTGGAAAATATTGTCAACAAAAATACAAGTCAAAGGGAACATTTTATACAAAATGTCGTTTTTGATTCCCATGTCCAGTAATTTCAAAAAGAAGAGTGAACAGTTTCATGTCGGCACTAAGATGTACTATAACTCGTAAGTCTCCGGAGAATACTTACAGCATAAAAAGTACTGAAGATTCAACGTATATTAATGACTACAATCCAGTGATTTTGATGATGTAGAATGCAAATATGGATAGCAGGTATGTTGCAGATAATCCGATTGCTGTTGCTTGCTATGTTATATCATATATAACCAAATCTGAGAAGACGGAGTTGAAAGAAATGTGGCAAGAAATTTCACAAGAGAAGACTCTTAGTAACAAATTGTACAGCTTTAGTTTGAAGATGCTTTCCCATCGAGAGATTGGATCATACGAATGTTCGGAAAGGTTGACCTCTGCAAGTTCATATTCAAAGTCAAGAGGAATCATTTGGGTAAGTCTAGGTCTTGCTGCAACATGACATAGAGTATTGAAATTTGTGCAAGAAATTGAATACTTAGGATTAAATGAACCAGAAAGTACAGATATTGGTAAAACAAATATGTCGGATACATACTATACTAAAAGAAGACCACATATGGAAAACATATGTCTTTATGAAGTACTGCAACATTACACCTTTAAGAGAAATGTTACAGGAAATATAAATGAAGAAAAATATGCAGGAATTGGATGTGATGGACGTTTGCTTAAACATGCCAAAGGAAATCTTATTAATCACAGGAAACTCAGTTGTGATACTCCAGATAAAAGAGAATTTTTCATCTAGCACTTCTGCAACTCTTTAAGCCTTGGTGTACTGAAATGGAATTACTTCGAGATTTTGTGTGCTATGAAGATACTTTTAATGCATGTAAAGATAGCATTGAATGCACAATTGTTCCAAATTATCTACAAATGTTGAAAGTAGAGATTGAACAATAAACTAGTATTGCAGCTGAAATAGCTAGAGACAGTCCTCAAGATAGTCAAAGTTCAGCTCCACTAAGTCAAGATCCACTAGGACAACCAATTCTTGTATATGAAGCAGCAATAGCTATGAGTGAAGAAGAAACAGGAATGCAACAAGCACAACAGTATATTATTTAGTTGGAAAAGTTAGAAGAACAACTAAATATTGAACAGAAAAAAATATATCAGCAAGTGACACAACAGATACAGCATGGTTTACTGCATGAAAAAAAAGATTGCCAATGCACATCATTTAAATCAATTTGAATGTATATCAGTGTGCAAGCTGGACAAGGGAAAAGTTTCTTAATTAAAGTTTTGACGAGTTATCTACATAGAACCACTGAATCACATTTATCTTGTGTTTTAACTGCTCCAACTGGGTTAGCAGCACATAACATTAAAGAGATTACATTATATTGATTACTTATGCTACCAGTTGAACATGAACATAAGCAGCAGTATCACAAGCTATCTGGAGAAGCTTGTTATGAAGTTTCAAGAGTACTGAACAAAAATGAAACTTCCGATCATTGATGAGGTGAGCATGGTCTCAAACGTAATGCTTGCTTTTGTAAATTTAAGAATGCAACACATTTAAAAACAGATTATGATGTTTTATTTGGCGAAAAACATGTAATTGTATTTGGCAATCTACTTCAACTTACTCCTGTGAAAGGACAACCAGTTTTTAAAACACTTGTCCATGAAGACACTAAGAAATCTTTGGAATGTATTGCAAATGTGAACATTTGGTCTCTTTTGGAATATAAAGAACTTATTAAGAATAGGCGACAAGCAAGTGATGAACATTATGGAAACATTCTTCAAGATATTAGAATTGGTGTTTTGACAAAACATGGTAAAGAAGATTTACAAAGTTGGCTACTAACAAACTTGTTTCCAAATGAAAATATTGCAACTGAAATAATGTACAAAACAATTGGAAAAAATAAGTCTATAGTTTGCCTAATGGCAACACTGCAAGAGTGTTCTACATTCAATCAAGAACGTTTGATATTTGAGAAACAACCAATAGTAAAAATGGAAGCCATTGATAAAATGGAACATAGAGGAGTTACTATTCTTCTTTTAGAGAAATTACAGTCAAAATTGGATTCTTTGGAAAAGTCTGTATCTAAGACTGCTTTTTAGAAAATACTTTATAGGTATGTGTAAACTCGCATAATATTACGGCATGATTTGGATATAGAAAAAGGTTTAGTAAATGTAGCAATTGGAAAAGTTGTTGATTTTGTTAATCATGAGAAGAGAGATGGAATTTAATTTTTGAAAATTAAATTTGATCAGATTGAAGACGTAAAACAGATTGTACGTTGTGCTGGTAATTGTTTGCCTGTAAAAGACTTCTATGTTCGTAGAAAACAGTTTCCTCTTTCTTTAGCTTATGCTGTAACCATTAAAAAATCTCAAGGTTTAAGTGTAGATAATGCTTTGGTAAATATTGGAAGTACTGTGTTTAAAGAGGGCATGGCATACGTTGCATTGTCTCGAGTACGAACATTATCTGGTTTGTATTTGATTGATGTTGATGAGAAAAAGGTTAGTGCTGATGCAAACTGTGTGAGAGTGTATAATCGGTTAAGAAGACTGTATGCTCCTAACTTAGGGGAATATCCTGTATATGAAAAACGTGTAGTGTGCCCAGAATGGAAATATGACAAACATTCTTCTGAGATTCAAAAAAAAAACAATTCAAGAGAATGATGAAGCTGCAAAGAAAATGAAAATGGACAGTGTTGATGATATTGTAGGATATCAGTTAGAAAATAGTTCAGGTATCAACTGCTATACTAATGTAAATGTGACTGTTGTCTTTTATCTACAGCATAAAAAGTACTGTAGATTCAAAGTATATTAATGACTACAATCCAGTGATTTTGATGATGTGGAATGCAAATATGGATAGCAGGTATGTTGCAGATAATCCGATTGCTGTTGCTTGCTATGTTACATCATATATAACCAAATCTGAGAAGACGGAGTTGAAATAAATGTGGCAAGAAATTTCACAAGAGAAGATTATTAGTAACAAATTGTACAGCTTTTGTTTGAAGATGCTTTCCCATTGAGAGATTGGATCATACGAATGTTCGGATCGGTTGAACTCTGCAAGTTCATATTCAAAGTCAAGAGGAATCATTTGGGTAAGTCTAGGCCTTGCTGCAACATGACATAGAGTATTGTAATGTGTGCAAGAAATTGAATACTTAGCATTAAATGAACCAGAAAGTACAGATATTGGTAAAACAAATATGTTGGATACATACTATCCTAAAAGAAGTCCACATATGGAACACATATGTCTTTATGAAGTACTGCAACATTACACCTTTAAGAGAAATGTTACAGGAAATATAAATGAAGAAAAATATGCAGTAATTGGATGTGATGGATGTTTGGTAAAACATGCCAAAGGAAATCTTATTAATCACAGGAAACTCAGTTGTGATACTCCAGATAAAAGAGAATTTTTCATCTAGCACTTCTGCAACTCTTTAAGCCTTGGTGTACTGAAATGGAATTACTTGGAGATTTTGTGTGCTATGAAGATACTTTTAATGCAGGTAAAGATAGCATTGAATGCACAATTGTACCAAATTATCTACAAATGTTGAAAGTAGAGATTGAACAATAAACTAGTATTGCAGCTGAAATAGCTAGAGACAGTCCTCAAGATAGTCAAAGTTCAGCTCCACTAAGTCAAGATCGTAAAACAGATTGTACGTCGTGCTGTTAATTTTTTGCCTGTAAAAGACTTGTATGTTCATAGAAAACAGTTTCCTCTTTCTTTAGCTTATTCTGTAACCATTCTAAAATCTTAAGGTTTAAGTGTAGATAATGCTTTGGTAAATATTGGAAGTACTGTGTTTAAAGAGGGCATGGCATACGTTGCATTGTCTTGAGTACGAACATTATCTGGTTTGTATTTGATTGATTTTGATGAGAAAAAGATTAGTGCTGATGCAAACTGTGTGAGAGTGTATAATCGGTTAAGAAGACTGTATGCTCCTAACTTAGGGGAATATCCTGTATATGAAAAACGTGTAGTGTGCCCAGAATGGAAATATGACAAACATTCTTCTGAGATTCAAAAAAAGAAAACAATTCAAGAGAATGATGAAGCTGCAAAGGAAATGAAAATGGACCGTGTTGATGATATTGTAGGATATCAGTTAGAAAATAGTTCAGGTATCAACTGCTATACTAATGTAAATGTGACTGTTGTCTTTTATCTAGAAGATCTTTACCTTAAAATTATGGAAAATCGAGAAAAAAGATTCTGTTCTTTACTGCATTATATTTTTCAAAAGTTTGTAACTGATAGAACTAAATTCCATACTGCTTCTGGCATTTGGCATCTTTTGGATATATTTACTGGTTCTTTGCAATTTACACTTAATGTACAACAAGATGCATAAGAATTTCTTATGTTTATGCTTGCAGTATTGGAAGATGAAGGAATAAAAATTGAAAATATCTTTGGACTAAGTTACAGATGGGATCATAAATGTGAAGAGTGTTCATTGTCTTCTACCATTGAAATAGACACTGAAGGATTCCTATATTTGACAATACCAGATTGCAAATCAGTGTCTTTTAACAATTTAGTAAAAACAGCTAATCAGGATATGACATGCTCTCATTGTAAATCAGAAATGTTGTCAACATTAAATAGAAGAACAAATGGAAGAAAATTGGAAACCAAAATTAAAAATGTTGTGTCACGTCTATCAATTTCAGGAAGAACTTTTAAAGCTGTGGCTATTATTTTCCATGATGGACCTACTACTACATCTGGACACAATACTGTGTACTTAAAATGCAATAAAGGATGGACACATTGCAATGATGCACATTTGGAATTTAAATGTAGGTTGCCTTTCGAATTACGAGACTCTTATCTGATATTTTTGAAGCCAAAGTTTTGAAAACATCATTCGGCCTATTGGAAAGATGTGAACACAAATACACCAGTTTATTTTGGATATTTTCAATACAGATGGTTTTGGAAACATCATTCGACCTATTGGGAAAATGTGAACAATTAGTATTTGGATTATTGTTTTTACTATTTATTATACCATTTGCACAATTGTGTTTGAAGGAACTAGTTGATGTATTTGATCTTTATATTGTACGCGATGAATATGAGATTGTATATTTTAAAAGTTGTACTTTAGAGTAATACATGATTTAATGTAGTTGAATAACGTAATTTACAAACTGTAGCTAGGTAAACATATAGTTGAATTTGTTGTAAATATTTTCAATGCAGATTTGTTTTTTTTTACAATCATATTGATTGTATTTGTTTCCCTGCTTTTATATGATGATCTAAATTGAAATCACTGTGTATGGTAAAATTCAAGAGAATCTAAGAGCAGCAAAAAAGAGAAACTGAATATGTTATGTAATTATAAAAATTAAGTTGTGTTCTTAAAACCATAATATTATATGTAATAACAATTTTTCTTCTTTTTTATTACAGAAAATTATAATAAACCCTTACCTAAAAATAAGGTAAGATGAAATAATGTAATTAGCATAATAATATGAAGTTATGTTTACAGTCACTTTTATTGCACTCATCCATTTTTTCAAATACTACCTATGCATTGAGGTATAAAATTAGGCACTATTGTCACACTCTTGCCATCACTCAAGCACTATAGAAGCATTTGTTGATTCACCTAGCCTGAATCCATATACTTATAATATCACCCAAACACTACATATGTACTCTTTCAATCTCCCAGGCACTACTGATGCACTCTTCGATCCACCTAGACATTAGCTATGCACTCCTGAATTCAGTCATGTACTATCCATGTAGTCTTTTAATCAGCAGGTCTCTACACTTGCTGTCTTCTAATAATCCAGGCACTACTGCTTTATTCATATAATTACTTAGGCAGTATTTGTGCACTTATAAAAACATCCAGACACTACCTATGCACTCATGCAATCACCCATGCACTACCTATGCAGTCTTCAAATCCTCCATGAACTACTCCTGCACTCATGCAATCACCCTCCTACTACTTACTCAGGCATTTCCCATGCACTGCTTCAATCACCCAGACATTACCCCTGCACTCATACAGTCACACAAGCATTGCCCATGCACTCCTTCAATAACTCATAGATGCACTCATGCTCTTCTGTAGCACTCTGTGAAATCACCCATGCAGTATTCCAATCATTTATAGACTACTATTGCACTCATGGAATCACCCTACCACTACTCATGGACTAATCCATTCAACCAGGAACTACCCATGCAGTATTCCAATCATTCAGGCACTACTGCTGCACTCATGCAATCACTGTGCTACTACTCATTTACTCCTCTAATCACACAGAAACTACCCATGCAGTCCTACATGCAGACAGGCACTATCCATGCAGTCTTGCATGCACCCAGGCATTACCCATACACTCCTTCAATCTCTCAGATATTATCCCTGCACTCA
Organism: Triturus cristatus; assembly: GCF_964204655.1. Classification (NCBI taxonomy): domain Eukaryota; kingdom Metazoa; phylum Chordata; class Amphibia; order Caudata; family Salamandridae; genus Triturus; species Triturus cristatus. The sequence continues at coordinate 236,736,458 of NC_140584.1, read as the reverse complement.
TACAATCACACAGGCATTAGCCATGCCCTTCTTCATTCACTCAGGCACTAACTCTGCAGTGATGCAAGCACCCATGCACTACTATACACTCATGGAATAACCCAGGCACTACTGTTGCAGTACTCTGTCATCCTGGCACTATTCATGCACTCCTGCAATGACCCAGACACTATCCATGTACTTTTAAAATCACCATGGCACTACCTATACACTTGTATAATCACTCAAGCACTACATATGCACTCCTTTAATCACCCAGACATTACCCCTGCACTCATCTAATCACATAGGCATTGCCCATATGCTCCTTCAATAACTCGTGCAGTGCCCATGCAGTCATACAGGCACTAAGGCACTTCTTTGGCACTCATGAATTCCCCCAAGCACTACCCATGCAGTACTCCAATCATCCACACACTACTACTGCACTCATGGAATCATCCTACAAGTACTCATGTACTTCTCCATTCACAAAGGAACTACCCATGCAGTCCTTCATGCAGACAGCCACTACCCATGCAGTATTTCATGCACTCGGGCATTACCCATGCACTCCTTCAATCATGCAGACATTACCCCTGCACTCATACAGTTAGTCATACAATCACTTAGGCATTACCTATCCATTCTTTCAATGACCCAGACATTACCCCTGCACTCATACAGTTAGTCATACAATCACTTAGGCATTACCTATCGCAATCACACAAACACTATCCATGCACTCGTCCAATTGGCCAGCCACTACCCATGCACTTATAGAAACACTGAAGCACTACCTATGCACTCGTCTAATCACCTAGACTCTACCCATCCACTCTTACATTCCTCCAGACCTTATCCCTACATTTATGCAATCACCCACGCATTAACCATACACTCTTTCAATCTCTCAGGCAGTGCCCATGTAGTCTTCGAATCATCCAGGTACTACCTATGCACTTATACCATTACCCAGGTACTACCCTTGCACTCCTCAGTGATCCAGTCACTATCCATGCACTCTTTCAATGGGCCAGCCAGTACCCATGCACTTCTAAAATCACAGAAGCACTATCTATGCACTTGTCTAATCACTCAGACACTACATGCACTCTTTCATTCACCCGCACTTTACCCCTCCTTTCATGCAATCACCCAGGCATTACACATGTACTCCTTCAAATGCTCAATCATTACCCATGCAGTAACAAAATCCCCCATGCTTTACCAATCCACAACTTTACTCACTCAGGCGGTACCCATGCACTCCTGCAAACACCCACACATTATTCCTACACTCTTGCAATCACCCTGGTATTACCCATGCACTCCTTTAAACATGCAGACATTGCTCCTATATTTATGGAATCACCCAGGTATTAGCCATACAGTTCTACAATCACCCAGGCACTATCTATGCACTCATTCAATCACCCAGACATTACCCATACCCTCCTCCAATAACCAACGCATTACCTCTGCACTCATACAGTCAGTCTTGTGTTACTTATGCACTGACTAAATCATCACACATTACCCTTTCACTACTCCAATCACTCAAGTACTACCCTTCTACATATGCAATCACTCAGGCATTACCCATGAACTCCTCCAATGACACTCACATTACCTCTGCATTCACACAATCACTCAGGCAAAACCCATGCACTTACAAAATCACCAAGCACTACCCTTTTACTACTCCACTGACCCAGGCATTACCTATGCACTCATGTAATAAATCAGGCATTACTCTTGCACTGCTCCAATCACCCACACATTACGTCTGCAGTTATGGAATGACCCAGGCACAACCACTGCATTTACAAAATCACCACACAGTACCCATAAACTCCTCCAATCACCCAGGCACTTCCCTTCCACTCATGCAAACACAGGCATTGCTCAATAAGTTCTCCAATCACCACACATTATCTTTCCACTCCTGCAATCACTCAAGCACTAGCTATGCACACCTGCAGTCACCCAGACATTACCCTTACCCTCCTGCAATCACCCAGGCACTACCCCTGCTCTCATGCAATCACTGAGGCATAACCCATGCATTTCTTCAATCACTCAAGCAGTACATATGCAGTATTCCAATCAGCCAGCCACTACCCATGCTAGCATGCAATCAACCAGGCATTACCTATACACTGATGCAATCAGTCATGCATTACTTATTCACTCCTCCAATCACTCACACATATTCTCTGTACTCACTCAGTCAGCCTGCATTACTCATGCACTTATCAAATCATCACACAGTACGCTTGCACTACTCTAATCATCCAGGCACTACCCTTGTAGTCATGCAATCACTCAGGCATTAACTATGCACTCTTCCAATAACCCATACATTACCTCTGCACTCATGTAATCACCCATGCATTATCCATGCATTTACAAAATCACCCAACCAATAACCATGCACTTACAAAATCATCAAACCTTTACCAATCCACTCCTTTAATGTCCACCCTCTACTCATCCACTCATGCAATAAGCCAGACACTGCCCATGCAGTCATCCAATTACACATGCACTACCCACACACTCCTCCAATCACATTGACACTACCCATGCACTCCTCCAATTACCCAGTCAAAGATTTGCGATGGATTCGTGCACCCGGCGCGACTGCGGGAACTACGTATGTGATGTTACACGGGGTCAGAAATCCTACACGACTTGACCAATATAGCGGCACAATACTTGGATTTGTGCACCCATCAAGACAGGTACACGATCAGTACATGAACCCACTTTAAAAAGAGAAAATGTATAGCATTCAACAACTTTGAAAAAATATTTTGGGGACATTGTATTTTGAAATTAGCATTTAAAAACCTTTGAAATTCACTGAAAAAACCACAGGTTTCAGGGACATTATAGTTAGTTGGACATTTCGCTCGTACAAAACCAGAGAAATCCGGCCATTATAGTTAGTTGAGCTAATTATAACTCGTGCCCCCGCAATGCACTGCTGATGACGTCACTCATTCATGACAGGGTCCGTGACATCACTGACGACATCTCAAATGACATCACTGATTACATCACTGATGACATCATCCACATGAAAATATGATGAACCTCCTCACACCCTATTATAACCTTTGATACACCCACTCTAAAATACAGACTACCATTTTCAAAACCAGAGACATTCCAATACCAGTGACTAAATACCCACTCACTGATTCCTAGGTCTACACACACATCTACTCATTCACCCATACAGCCACTCATAAATGCAGTCACTCATCAATACAGAACTATCATGTGCACTCATACACCTATTCCAACACTCACATACCGTCACTCTTCCATAGAGTTACTCACACACCTAGTCAGTCATGCAAATAATCAATCACACTCTCATTTACTCACCTATACAGTTATACACACACCACCTCACTTATTCATACAGATATTAACACATACTTACTCTCTTATATAATCACTGATACAAGCACACACTCATCCATACAGCCCATTTACTCACCTATACAGTTATATACACACCACCTCACTTATTCATACAGATACTAACACATATTTACCCTCTTATACAATCACTGATACAAGCACACACTCATCCATACAGCCACTCTTACAATCACTCCTTCTCACATATAGTTATTTATATGCTCCAACACTCACATGTACTGCCTTTTACATATGTAGTTACTCACACATGTACCAACTGTGACATCCATTCACTAACCAACACACCCATGCACACACTCACCCACCCATATAGCCCTTCACAGATGCACTCTTGATCCCATACATCCAGTGAATCACCCACTCACACAGCTATGCACAGAGTCACACCCCCCACACAACCAATCAATAACCCATATAGACATTCATATAGCTACTCACCAACCCATGCAGCCGCTTACACACCAACAGACAGACTGATACAGACATTCCCACAGATTAGTCACTAATGCATGCATTCAGTAAGACACGTTTAATCACTCACTTGAACAGTCACGCACCTGCTAAATCATCCATTCAGACACTTATACACCTACTCATTCTTCAGCACACCTTGGCATATATATATATAAAACATATTTAAGCTTTACAGAAACACACAGTCACTGGATGATGTCACCAGTGATGTAATCAGTGATGTCATTTGAGGTGTCATCAGTGATGTCATCAGTGATGTCACTGACCTTGTCATGAATGATGTAATATGTGAAGTCATCAGCAGTATTGATATATAGATATATAGACATGTATATATATTCCATGAAATTGACAAAGGTGTTTAAACTAAACAAATAAAAACAATACTAAAGTTATAGGTATAGATTTGATTTTCCATTAATCCACCATTTTCAAGTTATTACAAGTAGGGGGCCTCATTCCACACTCTTTATAGCTCGCTAACCAGACAACACTAACTATATCTCGCCACTCAATCATGCACTGTGTTGTGACAAATAATGCCACTTGAAAAGTTATAAGAGTTGTTATGAATGCTAGGATTTCACATGCTATACGTGATATTGCATACACAGGTATAAACAGTGTATAGAAAAGGCATGAGTTGAAGTTAATGTAGTGCAGCAAATGAGGTGACAAGACTGTGTTTGGAGGTGTGCGACTTATAGTAACTTGAAAGTGGTGCGTAAATTATAACTTGAAGTTAATATTATAACTTTGCAATTTTTAATGTTTGTGTACTTTAAGTTTGGTTTGTATGGAAAGGATACATACGGTATTTCTAACTATAAATTATCTTTTACCTGTGTTTTTTTATTATATGGTAATGGTTTTTATTTTTTAAATAAAACGTATCAAGTTCCAGTGTGGAGTGTCATTAACTGGAGTGTCGTACAGTGGAGGGTTGTACAGTACAATGAAGGAGAGTGTCGTAAAGATTAGTGTTGTGAGTGGAGTATTGTTTTGTTAAGATGATTTGTAAGGCGCGCAAATACCCTTGGGTGTCTTGGTGCTGATTGATTGAACACGCGGAAGTTGGTGTGACTTAGATGTTAAAAAGCCAGGTCTTGATGTCCTTCCTAAATGCGAGGAGGGATTGGATGGCTCTGATGTGGGCCGGAAGGCTGTTCCTCAGTTTGGGTGTACTGACAACAAAGCTCCTACCTCCCCAGTTGGCTTTCTGATTTTGGGGATCACAGGAATTTTGGATCCTGCAGAAGGTAATGGTCTATTGGGGGTGTACCACTGAAAGGCATGCCTTAAGAATTCTGGTCCTGTGTGGTGCAGACCTTTGGGTGCCAGGCAAAGGGCTTTCAATTTTACCCGGCTATGAATAGAGAACCAGGGCAACTTTCAGGAGATCCAAGATCATTCTAGCTTCAGCATTCTGAACAAGTTGAAGTCTACTAGCATGCTTTTCTTGTAGGTTCATATAGAGGCCATTACAGTAGTCCAACTTTGAAAGGACCAAAGCAGTGATCACATTTTTCCTGGAAACATCCAGAATGTATGGCAAGATCTTTCTGATCATCCTGAGTTTATGTTAGGATAAAGATACCACTGCTGAGATTTGACTCTGAGATTAAATTTGTCATCAATAATGATTAACAGGTTTTTGGTTTTGGATACAGGGATTGGGGATCAAGCACATCTGGCCACCAAGTTGGGGACCAGGGGAAGAGAGATTCACAAACAGTATCACCTCTGTTTTCTCAGAATTTAGTTTTAAGCAGTATTTGCTCATCCAGAGACTGACTGCTCTAATGCATTCCTAAAATTGGTTGGAATCACTGTTGAAGGTTGTGACTACCAATTGGATGTCATCAGCATAGGAGGTAAGATCCAGGTTAAAACTTTTAATAAGAGGGGCCCGTTTGGACAAATAGCATTAAAAAGAGTCAAACTTAGCAAGTAGCCCTGTGGGACTCTGCATGGCAGAGTAAACGGTGTTCAATTAAAGTTGCCTAAAGCCAGAGTTTGAGTCCCATCAGAGAGAAAAGACGTGAGCGGGGAAAGAGCCTTATCCTTGATCTCTATCTCCACTAAATGGTGAATCAGTCTCATGATCCACAGTATCAAATGTAGAAGTGTAATAGAGTGGAGTGATGTAGCATGCAGTGAAGTAAAGCGTTATACAGTGGAGTGGTGTGGTATGTTGTATCATGGACTGAAGTATCATAGAATGGAGCAGCATGTTGAACAGTGCAGGGGCGTGTCAAACAGTAAGGCTGATTGTGGTACAGTGGAATGTTGTCGACTGGAGTGTCATGGCGTTGAGTGTGGTGGAATGGAGTGTCATCAAGTAGAGTGTTGTAGAGTGGCTTAGAGTGTAGTAGAATGTTGTAAAGTGTAGTGGCACAGAGTGCAGTTCAGTGGAGTAGAGTGTTGTATAGTTCAGTGTTGTTGAGTGTAGTGTATTCCAGGAGAGTGGCAGGAATTCCTGCACAGTGTATTGCTGTATAGTGGAGTATTATTATTTGTGAGAACACAGTGCATGGTATAGTGGTGAGTTATAGTTAGTTTGTCTGGTAAGTGAGCTGGAAAGAGGTTGTACTGAGATCTACTACTCATAATAATTTGTGTTGAATGAATGGTAAATAAAAGTTATAATTATAACATTAGATTGTTTATAGTTTGTGTAGTTCAAACTTTGTTTGATAAGTCAAATAGGTTTTCCTAACTATAACTAAGCTTTAACCTTTGTTTTTTTTTTATTGACTTTCAAAGGGTTTTCAAAATGTGTAATAAAAATGTGTTGCAAGTGGAGCGTTGCTATGTGGAGTGTCATACAGTAGAGTGAAGGAGAGTGTTGTAAAGTATTTTCTCATATACTGGAGTAGTGTAGTTTGGAATCAAGTGAAGTGGAGTAGAGTGTAGTAGAGTATTGCCAATGCAGTAAAGTGCTTTATAGTGTAGTGGTATGATGTCTTACACCGTGGAGTCAAGTATCGTAGATTGGAGTAGCAAGTTGTATAGTGGAATAGCATGTCGAACAGTAGAGTAGGGTGTTGTAGAATGTAATAGAGTGAAGTAGAGTGCTTTAGAGTGTGGTGGGGTGAAATAGAGTGTTATAGAGTGGAAGATCATTGAGTGGAGTGTCGAGGAGTCATTGAGTGTCATACAGTATAATAAGTGGCATAGAGTGGATGGGGATAGAGTGGAGTAGAGTGTCATATAGTGGCATACTGTGTAGTACAGTCTTATAGAGAGGAGTTGCATACAGTAAAATAATGTGTGGGACAGTGGAGTTGCATAGAACGGAGTATAGTACAGTGCTGTGAAGTGGATTAAAGTGTAGTTAAGTGGGGTATAGTGGAGTGCAGTACACTGGAGAGGGGTCGTATAGAGTGAAGAGGTGTGGTGTGGTGCGTCCTATACAATAGTAGCGTGGAGTGCAGTAGAGTGGAGTGGCACAGCATACAATCGAGTTAAGTGTCATAAATTGGAGTACTGTTGTGCTGTACAGTAGAGTGCAGTGGGGTGTCATACAATATTGGAAAGTGATGTAGACTACAGTAGTGGGGAGTGGCTTACAGTCTGCTTAATACTTAGTGGAGTGGTATACAGTACAGTGCTTTAGAGTGTGCTACAGTGGTATAGAGTGGCATAGCGTACAGTGGAGGAGTAGAGTAGAGTGGAGTAGTGCGTCATAGTAGAGTGGAGTAAAATGGAGCGAAGAGGCATTGAAAGGGTTGCGTATAGTGTTGTATAGTGGACTAGAGAATCATAGATTAGAGTGAAGCAGAATTCTGTACAATGGCATACAGTATACTACACTGTTGTAGAATAGAGAGAAGGGGTATACACAAGAGTAAAGTGTCAGGGAGTGGTATACAGTTTAGCAGAAAGTTGTAGAGTGGAGTTGCATAGAATGCAGCAGTGTGTGCAATAGTGGCGATACGTAGAGTGAATTGTTATATAGTAGAATAGAGTGAGGTTAAGTCTCACACAGTGGAGTAGAGTCAAGTGGAGTGATGGAATGTAGTGTAGAGTAAAGCAAAATAGAGTGTATTGGTGTGTCGTAGAGTGGCATGGAGTGGAGTGTACTTGCATAGCGTAGGAAGTAAATTGTTATAAATTGAAGTGGGTCTCGAACAGTAGAGTTAAGTGTAGGGGTGGGTGGAATTTGAGTAGTCGCGCTACGCAAAGCTCAACGAAACAGCAAAAACTCCCCACAAGCACGCAGAAATTCCGCAAACATGCGGAATTGCTTGTTCGCGATGCTTTTTTCCTCTTCGCGAACGCTGTTTGCATGCTCGGGGGGAAATATCTTGCGAACACGCATTTCGATAACGCGAACAAGCAAAAAACTTTGCAAAGCTGCGGAACGCAGAATTTTGGGCTATTCCACGTTCTCTGTGGAACTCGAAATTACCCAACTTCCGCAAATTCCGCAAGCGGAACGGAATTTGCTGCCCAGGCCTAGTTGAGTGCTGTGTGGTATACAAAAGAGTCGTACGTGGAATAGCATGTTGCACATTGAAGTTTATGGTCATGGAGTGAAGTTTGGGTTTAGACAGTGGAGCATGCAGGGATAGAGCGGAGTAAATTGTCATAGAGTGCCATGAAGTGCGGTGGACTTTTTTAGAGTAGAGTTATATAGAATGGAGAAGTGTGTTATACAATGGAGCCGCTTAGAGTGGAGTGGCGTACACTGTAGAAGCACAGAGTGGATTACCATAAAGTGGAGTAGCGTACAATGGAATAGCGTACAGTTGAATAGTGTAAATTGGAGTGTCGAAGAGTAGAGTGGCATAGAATGGAATAGCGTAGAGTGGAGTGATGCACAGTGGAGTGGCATGAAGTGGAATAGGGTACAGTGGATTCATGTAGCGTGGGATGGCATATATTGAAATGGTGAGTGTGGAGTTGAGGAAACTGTTATACATTCGAGTGGCATCTCGTAGAGTGGAGTGCTGTGTTGGAAATTGTTGTAGAGTGGAGTAAAGTATTGCACAATATAGTGTACTCGCATAGAGTTGAGTGCTAATTTGGACAGTGGAGTGTACGGAATAGAGTGGAGTAGAGTCTAGTATAATGGCATTGAGTATAGTAGAGTTTTGCAGAGCGGAGTTATATGAAGTGAATGAGACTGCACTAGAGTGGCGAAGAGTGGAGTAGCATACAGTGCAGTGGAATAAAGTGGAATCGCATGGAGCAGAGTAGCATAGACTGGAATGGCATACAATGGAATGGAGTAGAGTGTATTAGCGTATAGTGTAGTGGTGTAGAGTGGAGTGGGATACATTGAAGTTGTTTAGACTGGAGTGGTGTATTGTGGGGTGGGGTTAGCATTCAGTGGAGTGGCGTACAATGGAGTGAGGTAGAGTGAAATGCCTTACAGTAGAGGGCCAAAGATTACAGTTGTTTACAGTGTATTAGCGTAGAATGGAGTGGCGTACATTGGAATAGCATGGAGTGGAGTACAGTGGAGTGGCGTAGAGTGGAGTAGTGGAATAGCCCCTCCCTTCCATGCTACCCAGACAAGCTGTAGGAAAGTAGGATCTACTTCTTATGGTTACCCTCACTTTTTGCTTGATGTTGCACTGTCTTTGACTAGTCTGACTGGGATCCTGCTAATCAGGACCCGTCTATCTTCTTTCTATTCAATTTTTATGCATGTATTTAGGTACACTGCAGATTGGATACTGGGGTATCCTTGTCAGTCCCTAGTATAATCCAATCCAAATGCTGCTCTCATGCTGTTAACAATATTAAGCAGCATGAGTGAGGATCCATGATTGGCTGCAGGGGGCTGCTTAGTACTCCTAAAGGCCCTGGAATTTGAAGTGTGCATGTTGGGCTGGCCTTCACAAGAAAGCCTGCCAAACTGACATGTGCACTTCACACTGACCATTCCTCACTGCTGCCAATCAGCAGCAATGGCCCACTGGCCCTTCCCCACCCTCTCCCTCAGTTTGGCTGGCAGACTAAAAAATGTAATGGCAATATTTTCACAGGATCCTTTGATCCTCCTGGTACTGGACTACATATGCACAACTGAGTACCGTACAGACAAACTGTACAACATATTACAAGTCAGTGATCTGAGTTGCACCGTGGAGGTCAAGGTAGCCAGGATAGAGACCAATATGCCCATTTGACCAACGCACAAAGGAGATACTGCTGAGAATAGATTATGGAAATCTCAGTGAATTGTATACAAAAAGGAGCACATTATAAATTCCTATGCAGGAGTTATTATACACATCTAAAACTAATGGATAGAGGACTGAGGCTGGATGCTACATGTAGGTGATGCTGTAACTCACTGCCAGAATGTTTGCATCTATCATGGTACTGCCCAAGTGTGGAGCCATTTTGGAAAGCTGAATTTAGTAAGCAGTCTGGGATTATTTAATTAATTCTGACACCCTCCCCACTTGTGTTGCTGTTAGGATACATACAAAACATGCAGAAAAAGGTGTGAACAAACACAGAAATTGCCTCACTTTTAGCCAAATGGCTAACTACAAAATGCTGAGGAAGGAGACCCCTCCCTGGTTTTGAATGTTGGATAAAAGATATGATGTACTATAACGAGCAATGTGAAGTATACAACATGTTACTTTTAACCCAGTCAAGACATTAAACACAGCCGCGGTCCATGCAGGTAACAGCGGTGGGGCAGTTGGGTCGCGTTGGGGGGAAATTTAATTATTTTTTTAATTTTCCCTCCACATCGTCCCTCAAAATCCCCCCCAACCCAGCCCCACCACTGTTACCAGCACGGACCGCGGCTGTTAAAACATATGGTGGCCACACATTGAATTGCTGTTATGGAAGGGAAAACAGATTACCTACCAACTAATGCAGGCTGTAAGTTAAATAGATGGGTGAAGAAGGTACAGCTGCTATATGGGGAGGAATGGAATAGTAACCCTGAACAAAAGATGCCGACTTTTAAAGTTTGCAAGAGGTGTTGCATGACTATATAATAAGGTGTATGTGGTATCGCAGGGTGGAGAAAATATAAAATTTCCTTTATTGAGTAAAGTGGAGGGTGCTTGACAGTATGCTGAAACTGCTGTCTCTGAGTAGCAGTGTTAATAAAGTATTGACTTTGAGCAAATTGTTGTTTCCCAATTTATGACAAATAACAAAACCGGCAAACAAAAAAGAAAGACTAAAAGGCTTCCTGCAAGTATACAACATTGCAAGTGACCTTAAAGTTCTATAAACTTATAACAGATTTTGGTCTTTTACAATTGTTGATATTGCTATAGAGCATTAACCTCTTCTATGCCCATGACGAGATAGTCTCGTCATGGAGCGCGGTTGCGCTGTGCCCATGACGAGACTATCTCGTCATGGACCCCGCCCGCTAATACAATGCCCGGCACAGGAGGGGGAAAGGGCGGGGCACTGAAGGGGTTAATGCCCTGAATACCAGTGCAGAGCTAAATTCTGCTCCCTGTGCAAATACGTTTTTAGGATCAGAATTAAAAGTTGTTTGGTAATTATCACATCATTGGAGTTTTTCCGTGACCATTTCTGGTAGGGCTAAGCTGCCCAAATGTTTGCAAAATTTTAAGAGTTTGGTGTGTTAAATATTCATATTCGTATGTTGTGCCTCCTTTTAAAGAGAGCAACTTATAATAGGCTTGAATTATCGTACCTTTTAAATTCTGATCTCCATGATATCAGATAATGATAATCTTCCCAGTCTGGCACTCTTAATGAAGGCCTTAGACTTTAAGGTACAGCAGTGTGGATTTTTTCTAAAAAATAATGCAGAGAGTATGGTGGTGAAAGAAAGAGGCATGAGTATTCAGCAATTCTAACACTTATCAGCACCGGCTGCAGTCTTCCGAGGATAACTTTGGGACCCGTCATTTATTATCCAGCCATAAAACACCTTTTTGCAAAGTACAAAAGCCCTTTGACAAGCTGGAAAGGTCTTTTTGACATAAAAAATATACTGATGGAGCAAGGTTTCGTAAAGAAAAAACTTGCTCGGATGCAATCCTCTCAAATAACGTATAATACCATAATCAATTTGTTTATACATACAAATATTGCATTACACACTATATATTGTATCTAGGGAATGCTTGCCTATGTGTATTACTAACCAGTAACCTGAGTGTCCTAAAAATGGCCGACGAAATGCGGGAATTTTACTGCGCATGCGTCTACTGCATCTACATCATATGACGTTTGCTATGCTTGGAGGGAAACCTTTGCAGCTGCGCAATAGCTTCTAAAATGACCACTTGTAACTCACATGTTAATGCGCATGCTGTGCTTAAACTAAACCTTGCAAATTCTACGAAATTGCTAATGTGAAAGATATATATAAGTAAATGGGGATAGAGTAGAGATAAGTGGTATACAGTGAATTCATTTATTTTAGTATTCTAACATGTCTTTCTCTGACTTTATTACTAGTTCAAATTTTGGCCTCGGAGGGTGAGTGAAATCCCTACCCCACCTGACCCATGCGCTTGCGCACACAACCCTGCCCGGAACTATGATGACACCATTGAAAACCAACCAAGGTCAAGCTGAGAAGAATCACATGAGAACTTAACCCATTGACCCGGACAGAGGAACAGGAAATTACACATTTTGCATACAATGTATTGAGAATAAATGTGAAATGCGGTGGGAATAATGCTTTGGGAAAGTAAATTAAGAGGCGGGAAGATTGAACAATGAACCTAAAATAAAATATTACATTTAACATGGTGTGATGAACCCACCTCCTTGCCCTGTCCAATCAGAAGTAGGGGATTTCACTATATTGAAACATTTGGGGGTGGTACGCGAACACAGAATAGTATAATTGAGGTAGGTTAGTTAGTTAGATGTCCCTGACCCGTCACAGACCCGACACAAATGCTGCTACAGACTCTGTCAGAGACGCTGTCTCAGACCCTGCAGATGCCAGAGACCCTTTCGAGAGACCAAAATACTGATTGATAATCCAATCATCTAGAAGGGGAGTCGCGGAAGAAAATCAAGGAAAGTGGTGACAGAGAGGAGTGCGACGCTGGCGTTGCACTTAGAAGAGGTCCCCCTCTCGGCCCTGAACCTGTCCTGATCCTTTGTCTCCCACCTGTCCTGGTGGAGTCCACCTGACTCATCTTCAAGGAGTTGGATTCATCTAAAATTTTAGGTAAATATAATTCTGTGAAATCTGTCCTTGTACCTGCTCTCTGTTTTCTCCCTCTTCAGGTACTGTCATCATGATATTTTAATGAGACTTATTTTGAACTAAACTTGATTTCTTTCCTAAATGAACCCGATGTTAACATGTATTTGATCTTTGACTAACAACATTTTGATTATATAAAACTTTTAAAACTCATTGAGTCTGTGGTTATTGGAGAAAACCTTAAATGTTATGTCTACCTATTCTACTAGCCACTAGATTAATTGACCAGAGGAAATTTATTGTCAAGGAGATTGGATTGGTAAGATTTGGGTAAAGATAACAAAATCTTGCAGGTAAAACAAAATTGACTCCGGGGGTACTACTAGCTTATTTGTATGAATGTTTATGTGCCCAGGTGAGTATATGGTGTGTGAATAACCCAAGCTGGTAATCCGCTGGATCAGTACTTTTTCAAGTGTTTCCAAATTATAAATAGGAGCGATGCATAAAAGAGGTGTTTCTTTATTGTATGTAGGCCACATGTATCAAATAGGCATTTTGCAATTGGCAAGTAGCGATTTTTGCCAAATCGACATTTGCTAATTGTAAAATGCCATGTATGTAACGAATCTCCTAAAATTTGGCGATTCCTTAATATTACCTCATAGCGATTCGAAAACTAGCGAATCGCTATTAGGTAATATTACTCCATTCATTCCTATGGGCCAAGGCCCATTGGTGCGAATGGTTTTGCATTAGCTAACTTGTGATGACCTAATTGGTAATTGCAAATTAGTTAATGCAAAGGCAAGGGTGCCCGGGAGACTAAGGCCCGCCTGAAGCCCCCCCCCCAAAAAAAAATGCAAATGTAAAGCGCACACATAACCTAGGGGCATATGTGCATTACATGGCACTTTGAAAAATGCAGTTTTGTGCATTTATGAACGTTTTCACATTTTTACTGGTTCCTAAATGTGCAGTTTGCATAGTTTGCATTTGGTAAATACTTCATACATGTGCTATTTGTAGCCACAATTTTAGGTAGTCACAATTTTTGCGATTCCCTAAAATTGCGACTAAAATGTTTTTCATAAATCATGAAAGGCTATTTTGAATTCGCATATTGACAATTTTACCGAATTGCACCGTTTGTGAATGCAAAAAACTTTCATACCTGTGGCCCTAAGTCATGAATGTGTGTATCAACAGTTTGAACCTGCAGTTATGGATGCAAACCATCGATGATTGACTGACATCAGAGGTGGAGTTGCAAATGATACCAAAAGTTGTCCTGAGGACACCACCCACTTTGGAAATAGTGTTGGGAACCCCCAGGATGAACAGGCTCAGGGGACAAGTGCATGCTCTTCCGATCCTTTCAGTGGATGTAACATATTTTTTTAAAACAGCACTTGTCCCATTAAGGGCTACCTTAAAAAGATAAATGTGCACATACAGATAAGGAGGATGCTGTCTTTTGTAGGCTTCCATCCTCACATTCGCAGCCATTCTTAAAGCGCAGGAGGATTTGCGAATTCCCTTAATAATTGTTATGTCACCCACATTGTGATATACTGGGCAGGTCTTCCATAGTCAGTATGCAATATGTATTCACTGGTTGCAACCAACCCATTAGTAGATGATGGTTGTATTTCAATATTTTTACGTGATGCTCCATTGCCTTTTAACCACTCTTTCCTACAAGCACTTATTTTGCTGCTGTGAATGTTTTAACAAATGCAAATAATTATAGCACTAGAGCCTTCGTTCTCAATTTTAGAAGACATATTTTTAACATATTTTGAGATCCTTTACACGTGATTCCGGCATTCTACAAAGGAAACTAAAGTTGCCCTTCTTGACATCATGAATCTGAATTCCATAGTCTTTATCCATACTTCTGTAGTTGTATATTGCAGAAGTTGCATTACTATCCCATATATCACAGGTGTGTGATGGTCATTCGGGGTTTATTATGCTATGAATATAAATATGCCGGTGCTTTTAGCCACCTTTGCTTAATCAATATGGTCACATATCGATCTGCATATAGAGTTGATATTTTACTGGTATTGTATATTTCCCAAGTTGCTCCTTGTTTGATAGAAAACCGATACACGCAATTAACTTTCCTAAGATGACAAGTTATCAATTTACGTTGATTTACTGTCATTGTAAATAAATAGAAGAATCCGTTTTAGGATTTTTTTTTACAGTCATATAATAGACTTCAGTTCAAATTATAGATTCCAATTAATATCAAAGCTACGCCCTCTGGGTTCTCTGATTTGCTGGCACATACATTTATACCAGATCTTGTTTTTGCATTGTCATTAATGGTTCTTCCGGGTTCTTGGTATTAGCAATTTTTATTCCTCATACCCCTGAGTACCTTTACATTGATCAAAGATGTTTAATTTTGAAATAATGACATATAATTTTGCCTATGCCAAATATACCTGGACGCATGGTAACGTATAATCAAATTACTTAAATGAAAATAGAGTGAACACATCATAAACTGATGACTGTATTTGGATCGAAAACGTTAGGATTTTTTTTGAAAGGGCTGCATTGTTTTCTAGTAAAAAATCCCTGATACAGAAATCGAGGGCCTCATTTAGGAGAAGTGTTGCATCGTTGCGTTAAAGCCCCAATGAGACACTTCCCAGTGCGTCCTCCTTGCGACACTAATGATGCACTATATTTACTGTATGACTCATCATGTCGCAAGGAATGACAGTATCTATTGGCGCAAAAGTGGCGCATCAACTCCAGCAATGTTCCTTTCAAATGGGGCAAGAGGCAGGCATATGTTTTTGACGCATTAAGAAGTGGCGGAGCGAAATCTCTAAGATTTCACTGCGCCATTCCTACGACTCTTTGTTGCGGGGGAACGCCCACCCTGCATACATTATACCTGATGCAGGTATAATGTAGCGCAGGGGTTTACCTAGATGCATCACTTCATAAATATGGCACAACATGAAGCATTATTTACACCGCCGCAGCATCACTAAAAGTGATGCAACAGTGGAGCAAAAGTGCCACAGGCCTTCATAAAAAAGGCCCCAAATGTTTAACTCAACTTTATTCTTTAAACATTAAATTTTTTATTGAAAGTTGTATCAATGGGCCCGATTTACAAAGGTAAACCTAAATGAAAACACTTGAAGATTTCTGCATAGAAAAAGAAAGGAGAGGAGGAGGCTTAAACTCCGCATATAGGTTTGTGAATGCCATTTTGTAGTACATTTTGTAGCACTACACAGTGCCCAGCATCTCTCACAGAGTACAGGATAAATGACCAATGCCATCAAGCAAACCTGTCCCTCAACCTTTCTTTGTTAGATCTCTGGTTAATAATGTTAGCATACAATTAGCGTATTAACAGTATTGGTGTTCAGCACACCAACATCCATTACTAGAATGAGCACATACTTTGTAGCTGATAATGTGTGGCATACACATATTTGGGGCCTTGGTAGCTTTGATACTGGTTTCAGATTCTCTACCTTGCAATGTCCTTAGTATTAGCCAGTTGTGAACCAATTATAGCTGAAACATGAGATAGATTATATATACACTTAAGGCTCATGTACTAGACTGACTGTCAGATGTTCCCAGTACGTGAGTATGTGTGCGCTACTGTGTAATTTGCTTTCATTCATTTATTTGTCTTTTTTTGTCCTATGTATGTTAGGGATTTTGTAAAGTGAGAGCAAATACAAACAGGTGCCCTGTTGCTTTGAGGTGTAGAGGGAACAGCTGGGAGAGGAAGGGTGCAGCAGTAGCCTGAGACAAAGATTTTCAGATGGAGGTTAACTAAAAGATTAATTTTAAGTCTTTTCGTCAATGTTGGGGGGTAAAACATGGACTTGAATGGGAGGGATATCTTTACGGAGTTTGGGGGGAAATGTTTCCCGTGTTTGGTGGCCAAGTAAGAAAGAAACTGGCCTCCCCAAACTGGCCTCCCCATCCAAGACATAGAAATCCAAGGAATAACCAATCACTTGACATAGATGGAGCACAGCAAACCAAAAAAAGGTAAGGAATGAGATTCTGCCTCAGGTGGATGGGACCTGAGACATTCACCACATTGTGGACCTTGAATATAGCAGGCTTCTTGATGTGAAGCCAGTGGAGAGACTTAAGGTAGGAGGACACTGAGGCAGCTGAGCAGTGTTTGAATTCAGGACAAGGTTTCTGATGTCTATTTCACTCAATCACATTAGCAGACTCGAATGAGTGATTATGTCAAAGGTCTTTGAAAGGTCCAATCAGTAGCTACCTACTGTCCTTGATCTCTCATACATATGTGGTTATTCACTTTGGTTACAATTTTAATACTGTGACAGTACCTGAAACTGAATTATGAAAAATATTGTATTTTGTTCTAGATGTAGTGTTGATAGTGTGCTTCAAAGAATTTGTAAAGGTGTAAAAAAGTTATTTTGGGCAATTTCCTGGAGCTTCTGGACCAGACAAGAAATTATTTTAAGTAACAGCATGATGTAAGTATGTTTCTAGTTGTTGGGGACTGTCGCATTGGCTATAAAGAGATTACAGATGTTGTCCATGATGGGGATCACCATCAAAGGGTCTATAGCTAGAACATTGGATGGACAATGTTCAGGAGGAGTACTTGACCTAGTGGATTGAAGGATGGTGTGAAATTCCAAATAGGATAATGCCCTGAAATTGGGAAAGAATGAATGTGTGTCTGGGCGCTTCATACTGACAGTTGCAAAAACTGAATATATGGGAGGTAAATTGGAATTGAGCAATTTCATTTTAGAGTGGAAGAACTGAGACAGGATGGTTATCAGAAGAATTGTAAAATGAATTTCATTTGTGTTCTAGGGACTTGCCAGGAAATTTAGCAGGTCTAATTTCTTTAGAGTTCCCGGGAATGAGAGGCAGGTACAATGAGAAACATAGAACTTGAGGAGGGCTATTCCTTACACAATGTTTGTGATCCATGAATTCAACTTGTCACGTGCAGCAGTGGTGTTAGAAGAGGGGTAGTACGGTTTGGCTTGTAGAGCATGAGTCAGTAAAGAGTTGGTAATCCTGACTGAGCTGTGAGTGACACTTATGTTTGGGAGCGTCATACAGTAGGTGTAATTCAGAATGATTGCCAGATGGTCAGAATAATTGCCAGAAGGTCAGCCCAAATCAAGAAAAGCGGCTTGTATGTCGATTTTGTGTAAGAATTGGCAAAGATAGCCTCAAGTATATGGTCTAGACAATGAGTGGGGAATTTCATTAGCAGAGAGATGTTGTTGAGAATCCAGGGTCTCAACCAGGTGTGGAGCTTCTTCGTTTTCTTAATGGATAATAAAATATCTGAGGATGAGGAAGTTATGGGTTTTGAGGAGAAATGGTTCCACAGCTTTAGAAAGATTATTGGAAAAGGAGTTTTTGGTCAAGGACAGCGATAAATCAAACTGCCCGATTAAGATATAGTGGGGTTAAAAATGAGGGAGAAGTTAATTGCAGGAAATGCTCTTTTTTTCTGCGTGGTCACCCTAAATTTGTTGCCGGTTGATGGACCGTATTTATTTGCACTTTACCCCTTTAAACCACGAGTAAAGTGCCTGTGCTAACCCTTTAAACATGGTTAAATTGTCACATTGGCTTATTTGAGATTGGCATATTTTCCTTGCCTGCAAGGCCCTAGTATATGGTGCAGAAAGTGTACCCAAGGCTAGGAAGTTAAATGCCTCTTATGAACTACAGCACATATTGTGCCTTTCACTAAGGTGACAATGAAATCATGGCTACGGGCCTTTCCTGTTTAGCCGGGCGGCTGCAGTGTTAGACATAAGGCGTGACCAGTCAAAATCACTCTTATAGACAAGTAAAGACCTCCATTTTAAACGTTAGTAATTCATAACATTCATACGCCCTGTAGCTCTCAAGGCAGGGTGCACTGTATTTAAAAGTTAGACATATAGAACTTTATTATTACCATGTCCCTACAGTGACAAGGCCCAAAATGCTATTTTCACTGTGGCAGGCCTTGCTGTCCTATGTAGAAAACCAGAGTGCAGATTATACTACTCATAATTAAAACTTGAGAAATAATATCACTATTTTTAACACTTATTAAAATTAATTTTAATGATAAAGCTGTATTTTTTTAATATTAGGGAAAAGTAATGTTTCACAAGTTACCTTTTCCTGCCTGAAGTTCCAGGAGGCTAATTTGCTTAAATCTCTAGTAACTCCCACCATGTGCTCAGTCCAGGAAACAATGTGAAAGAGACATGAAATTCCTCCCATGAGCACATAATAGACTGATCTGAATGGGTGGAGGTGACTACTTTGAGCTCAATAGAAAATGCAGGGTGGGAGCTGGGGCATTCTGTTGACACTATAGTATCACATTCTGCCTGATTGGTATGTTTAGTCACATGTAACAGTTGGTGAACCTGAAAGGGAGAAAACAAAATGCCAGGACAATTCCTGAGTAGCCCCTGTTACTGAGGGGCCCAGTTTTTGTCCTACCTCACTTCTGTCTCAAAGTTTTTTATGGGTACAGTGTCTGTTTCAAAGTGTATTTTTGTGCTGTATGTGGGAATACACTAGTGATTACCATATTGCATTCACCTATACACCCACAACCCTCAGAGACCAAGTTTAGTGCAGCCGAAGTCTTTTTGAAAGCGAGATCTCCTCTCATACTGAGGTTGAAAAAGAGACATCAAACCTTGAAAACCCTGAAAAAAATGAACATTTTAATGTTGCTATTACACTGCAAACAGTGTCCAAATCTAAGATTGAATTTAGCAACAATAATAGCAGGCATGTGACAGCCACTGGTAGCAGCTCAAAAGTAGATGAATTAACACCTCTTTTATTTGAAAACAATAGACCCTCCAGACATGTTTGCCTGTAAAAATGCTATTTGTTTAATAAAGAGAGGCCAATCAGGGTCACAGAGACACAAGGGGTATATGACAAGTGTAAAAGCCAGAACCCTTTGAAAAGAACCTGAACAACCTGGTTCATTGAATCAAGTAGATACATGTCAATGAAAGTCTGCCATGAGATTATTTCCAATGAGTCGAACACCAATGTGCTTATTCGAAAACCCATCTCTCTACCAGTCTGGTAACCAAGCAAATGCACTAACAAGAAAAGTACTGAATCTGATCCACGCAAGGTAATTTCATAAGACCAGGAAGATTAGAGTGAGCTGATAGAGTATCCAGGTATGTTTCAAATAATAATTTTTCACTACTCAGGCATCTTTTAGCTGAAGTATGTTAAATAAAGGCTTCACACATAGACATGGTCAGTAAAACTGAATACAAACTGGACATACTAGACAAAGGATTACAGGACGTAAATTCAAAATATGCAGATACTGAACATAGGATCTCTGAAGATCTGCAAGCAAACCATTCAGAAATGATGGTACAACCTCAGAAAGATATGTATAAGCTGACATTCCAAATTGAAGATCTGGAGAATAGAATATGATGAGCAAACGTAAGATTGGTTGGAGTACCTGAGAGCTTTGGCCAAAATAAGGACATGGTTGAGGAAACCTCTATATTGGTCTCCAACTATGAATTAACAGAGCCACATTCAGATTCTTCTACTGCAAGAGTTCTTAGAGCTCCTTCTAGTTCACTTAAAGTAGGTGAACTTTAGAGTTCAGAGTTCGGCAAAGAGTCCTCAGGAAGGTATTCCAGTTAGGAACTATCAACGTAGAATCTAATTTCTCTTTTAAAATCATTCCAGATGTTACATATGAAACTTCCCAATGCCTGCTGGGGGTTTAAATAACTGATTGAAACTTTCAGGGCATACAGAGCCCAAGCTCAGCTTGTTCAGCTGCCAAGCTGAAAGTTTTTAGGGAAGACCTGTTCCAAATTTCCTCAGAGCTATTAGAAGCTAAAACATTTTTGACTCAAATGCAAAGCTCAAGAGCAGAGAGTTGAGTTCCAAGCCATCATAGGTGCAGTAATACCACACCAACCTGACAGAAGCAATAAATGGAGTTCACTTTAAGGGCTATGTGCTTCAAGGCGGGCCCACAAGGTATTAGTGTATGTTAAAGTGAGAGAGGATGGGGCAGAAAGGGAAGGTTTGGGGTTAGAAAGGGAGGGCTGGCAGTCTAGGAAATGGAAGGGAAGGGAATACTGCAAAGACAAAATTCTCTGTTAATGTATATAATTGCTGTTTTCAACATTTTGGAATGTATTGCTTCTAATGAATGTCTCATTGCCATTGTTCACATGCAGGGACCTGAACCATTAGATCCTATGTCCTCCTGCCATTCTTATTTAATTTGGCACCACGCATTGATTTTTCATTAAAGTATTACTTTTGGTGACAACTGGGTGGTTACTGATTTTATTCCACACCTTTCACCAGTCATCTCACTATTTTTGGGGGGGGGGTCTTCCATTATGATGCTCCTACAGCGTCAATTAAAGGACCTACACTAAAGCGCCCTCTCACTGGGCCTACCAGGTATCTCAGTGCTGGCCTGGTTAGGAGCAGGGCCCGATGACGAAGCATTTCACCTTCGGGTGAGTGAGGGCAACTTTGCTTACCAACTTATGATTCTTTTGGCACCCACATTCAGCCAGAGATAATCTCTCTATAGGTGCCACATTTTGGAACAGTATACTTATATTGCATTGTCATTGCCTGAACAAACATGAGTACATAATGACATAGTATAAAGATAAAAAGTGAATTGTTTTATTTTTAAAATTTTTATTCAGAAGCATTCAAACACTTATAATAATATAATTATACCTGTATATAAAAAATAGCATTAATATTTTATTAAATAATACCCAGTGAGCTAGAAAATAATTAGGAACCATACTTTTCAATATTTTTCTTTTTAGTGAGGAATGCATTTTCAAAAAATGTATTTCTTTTATCACAGAGAGGTGCAATAGAGAGTAAAGTTACTGTAACCACAGTATCGACTTCTTCTTCCGGTCCTGAACACTCCTCCCTGTTCCTTGCTGAGGCACTGGCAATTTTGATTTTGATTCTGGGGGGAGAGCATCACGTATTCTTGTTTGCAAGCAATGCTGCATTATCCATTCTTTGAAATTTTTCAAGTTCAGTGAACAACTTTGAAAAATGTATAGGCACCACTATTTTCCATTTTTAATAGATATTTTTTAATTTGTGTGTGTGTTTGACCTGGACCTTTGATTAGGGGGTGCAGGGTAGGCCCATGTTAGGTTTAAGGATAAGAATAGAAGGGTAATAGACATGTTGGAATGATGATAGCTTGGGGTTTTATATAGTCCCTTTCTGTTTCTTGGGCCTGATTCACAAAGGTAAGCTTACACTTTTGTGTAAGTTTATGATGTTTGGCAATTCACAAAGCAATTTTACGAGTAGTATCTTTACCACCACCTACCTTTTTACAAGCTGAGCCTCCATCACAAGTGCAGAGACTCGACAGTCGTAAAGATACCATTTGTAAAATTCTTTTGTGTAAACTTACTCAAAGTGTAAGATTCCCTTTGTGAATCAGGCCCCTTGTGTTTTTGTTCATATTGTGAGTACACTGCAGTGGTTTACTCTTTGAGTTCATGTCTGCTGAAGGCTATTGGTGTACTTTTTAATGGATTTTTCACATTTTGCACAGGCCAACGTGACTAGACATTTTCAATTGTTCTCAGTACCCTTCTCCGCATGTGTCTGTCCTCTATTTTGTATGCGTGACCATGTGACAAATCTCCTACTTGGGATGGCGAATCAGCCTTATTGAGGCACATAGCTTTGATAGTGGGTTGTGTTTGGTATTTTTTGTAACTAATTCCTCACTTGAGGTGGCAGATTCATAATAAACACAACCCTCTAGCAAGGCTATTTTGAGCAAGGATACAATGTACTACTGAAACCATGACCTGGTCTATATATACATTGTGAAAGGAGGCAAAATATGAGTGCTTGAGTTTCTCCCTTTTTCTCTGATGGAAGGTCCGGGGTTTCTTGAAGTTATGGAGGCCAATGGTCCAAAATGGAGGGTTTCAAGCCAGAACTATATTCAACTATTGCTGTGTCACAGCTACACTCTCAATTGCTGGAATTGGTTGGTGATGCAAAAAAGGGCAGCACTGTGCAGAGCATCCATCGCAGGGGAAATTTGCAAACATTTGCAATAAAATCATACAATGCAACAGAAAAAGGTGCTGTGCTGTGTTGTTTGAAAAGGAGAGAGCAGGATAGCATCATATAAACTAAGAAATGGCAATATTGTGTTTTCTTCTAGTGCTGACACTATGCACTGACTTCCACTACAGTAAAATATTGTCTTCATAATGTCTAGTAGAGGCCTCCTAGCAGTATAAAATGAAATGCCTAGCCATACAACGTTTTCCACTATGTACTTGTGCTGTACAATGCAGACACATCCAAAGATTGTAAAGATTAAATAATGCTCCCACTTTATGACTGCCTTGAGGAGGTACAATTTTTGGAACAAATTTAATATCTACCAAGATTACCTGACAAGGATATGCATCAAGGCCCATAGGTGGCTGCCTGGGGACACACAGATTGCCCCCATCGGAAGCCCTTTAGATGCAAAGTGGGGCACATGTGAATTACTACATTGCAACACTCTGGTGTTTTGCACTGAAAAGTAAATTCCAAAACAACACTTTGTGATGTTTTGTATCACTTTGGGTGACACTCCGTGGGTGAAAAAGTAAATCTGGGACTACATGGGCATCACTGCACACTCGGTCTCCTTCAAGTATATGAAGTAAAGCTAGCCGCTGGCACACCCATTGCTTATGCTTTTGGGTGTCAAGCCTTGATAGAAACAAAGGGACACAGAGATTAATACCACACTAGTCTGGAACAGTTTCTTGCATTAATTATTAAATGGCAAAAATAATGAATTTGACAGATGGGAGGGAATACAAAACTTGTTATTTTTCATGTATGTGGTGATCACTCTGCTTATACACTACTAAGGGGTATATTCACAAGAACGTGTGATAACTACTGCAAGAGTAGCTTAACGCAACTCTCAACATCGCAGCCTATCGCGGAACAATTCCACCGTTCCAACCAAGTATTCACAACGTGGCAGTAGCATGCGATAGTCACCAGATAACGCGTCAAATGGCCGCGCAAAAATCAATGCCACGCCGCAAAAATGCGAAACGTGAACGCAAAAAATCATGTGTTGAGGCCAATCGCGGTTCAAAAAGTAGCAATACCCAGCCACAGGCTTGCAAATCCCACGAGTCTGGTGGGAAAATGCACCATAAAAACCACAGAAACAAGCCAAAGCACTTAGCAACATGGATGCACCCTGACCCAGCGCAGAGGCCAACGTGAACCCCACAACCCCCACAGACCACCATCAAGGAACAATGGGGACGGGGACGGCCGAGGAGAAGGGGGAGAGGAAGACGGGGTACGATCCGCAGCCAAACCAGATCAGCGTCTCAGGAAGGTGACAGAACACTACCAGCAACTGTCCTACAAGTAGACCACCTGGAATGCAGTTGGAGTGCCAAGGAGGCCAATCGAGGAGGCCAAGAGGCGCTGGCATGATTTGACAACCTAAACCAGGCACAAACCCGCTGCCAACAGGAAGGCTGCAACGGCAACAGGAGGTGGTAGTCTTGCGTCACAGGAGAAGCTTGAGGAAACCGAGGCCACAGTCATCAGTGTGGAGATGGTGCAAGGAGTAGGGAGTACGGACACAACCAGACACAACATCAACAGGGTGAGTAATGAACAGGGACTGGGGGGACGGGGGAGATGGGCACAATAGCACACATGCACAACGAGGTGTAGCACACTGCACACGCACAACTACCCTGTATTATGTCCCTGATCCCCTTGGCACACTGCAGCACACACACATAGGAAGAACAGCACACCCACATTGACGACAATGTGGTACAATGCGCAAAGCCGTCACTGCAGAACAGATGAAACACCTGGCTCCGCACATGCACAGAAACATGCGTACTACATCTGACAGAGCATGGAAACTGTGAAATGGAAATGTACGCACACAACCTCACATCCGTCATGTAGTGCAAATGTACGCTGTCCCGCAGAAGAATCCAGCACCTCCCAAACAGTCACAATGTACATTGTCATACAGTCTGCATGTAAACCAGTACAATGCGCCAACATACATGTCAACACAATGCGAACATGCATCTCCCCTTCACATTGCCGAGGGGCACACAATACCTCCAGCAGAGCACAGAAGACAACACATCTGTGATGCCGGAGAGGACCACCACACCTTCGACACCGACGCACTACAACAGCCCATGGATGTTAGGGGTGGGCGACAATTTCCGTTCCGCTCGCGGAAATTGCGACAATTCGACATTTTTGCCTTCCGCCAGGAACGCAAAAATGTCAACATTTCCGCGATCCGTGAGGGAACGGAAATTGTCGCCTTGAGTCCTTTCCTGTCACAAAAATTAAACCTCAACAGGAAGCACTTACAGATATAAATAAAGCAGGGGCCTGAGTTGTAGCTCAAATTCAGTAACGCATTAATCAGCACAAAAGATTCGGGAGCTAGGTCGAGGCTGGGCAGGTGTGCTTTTCTCCCCATATCTACAGTCAAAAATTTGTTGTGATCTTTGATGGAGCTCTGTGCAGCCATGACTTTCTCGAGCGCAATCCCCTTGTAGTTCCTGACACCAGGAGGTTCTGTCTCCTCGTCTGCTGCTCTGATCGGTCTCTGGCCCTTAATAAACAAGCGGCATGTGAACTGCATGGAAACCCCGCCACACACACCAGCGGTGGGCAACGTCTTCCCGCCCTTTCCCCCACTATGATGGACAGCTGACTCGAGGGACCCCAGGGCCGTCGGCGCCATGGCAACGTTACAGACACACATCTGGTAATCTTTGCATCCTTCATTTTCTCGAGCGCAATCCTCGTGTAGAATTTGTGAGCGTGGTTAAGCATATGTGCCTTCTCCCCATTTCCACCCTGAAATGATAGCTGTAATCCTTGACGGTGGTCTTTGCATACTTGATTTACTCGAGCGCAATCCTCGTGTAGTTCCTGTGCCAAGGCGGTTCCTTCTCCTTGTCTGCCTCAGAGACACTGCTCTGACCCTTTATAAACAAGAGGCATGTGAACTGGCCTAGAAGCCCTGCCTATTAGGCCCCGCTCCAAACACACTAGCTTGCTTTATGCAACTTCTTCCCGCCCATTTCCCGTTATGATGGTCACCTCAATCAAGGACCCTAGCTCCTTTCGGCGTGGTGGCAAAGTTACAGACACACATTGCCACTGGAGACAACTCTTCTGGCCCTTTACGCAGCTGTAGTGTAGGAAAAGCACTATACATTTACCCAACGAGGTAGCACTTACTGATTGGCCAGTAGAAAGTACTCGAGTTGAGCAGAGGTATTGCACAAAACGGTGGCATCTTCTTGGGTAAATATGCAGGGCAGGATTCATTCTGGCACGATTCTCCTGTCACAAAAATTAAACCCCAACCGGAAGCACTAATATCCGCGATCACGCGAAATATCGCGTGATCGCGGAGATTTTGTGCCGTTTCGCGATATTTTGCGAAAGGCACTTTCACTAATTCTGCTCACCTCTAATGGATATACCACGCAACCCACCACCAGGACCCGGGCAGCCAAGCTACTCAGAAGAGTACACAGAGCCTGCAACAGACCACACAGCAGGAAGCACCCACAAGCACAGCCGGTTCACAACACTTCACCCACCCACACATGGCACCCCAAAAGGAGGTGGGCCAACAGGAGTGGGTGGGCTCAGAACCCATGGAAGGTGCACTAGATCACATACATTGGTGCCTATTACCCTCCAGGGGCCACCCACACCCCACAAAGGAGAGCCACACTGCCATAGAGACACATGCAGATGCACATTCACAGTACACAACCATGCCCAGGGGCCTGCACATATCAGTCACACACCCACATTGGCTCTGCATACTACAGCCCAAGCCACTCCCCTTACGAATTGAGTGGGTGACGACAAAGCTACATGTCCAAGCTCAACCCCGGTGCCTGCGGTGACATGCCTGCATCCGCTGTACACAGCACAAGGTAATGTTGTATGGCCCTGGGCCCCCTTGCATACAACAAGACCACAGGGACACGCAGACATGATGTTGAATTGGCTACGGGCCCCTTTATTGGCAGGGCCAAATGTACAGTGACGCCTGTGTTGGATGTGTGTGGGGTGGGTGCAAGCCAGCCCTCAGGGAGTTGTTGGTGCTGGCAACAAATACAACAGTTAACAGACAACACCAGCATCCCAGGGACAACTGCGGAGCATCATGGAGGTAGCCTGAGCAAGTCCAGAGGGCACACAATGAGCAAACAGAAGTGTCCGTGAGTTGCAGCGCACTGAGGTCTGGGCACTTCAGCTGAGCACGCCCATGTGAAGAAAAAGTCTTGGATTGTGTACCTTCGAGATATTCCTGATGCAGATGGAGTGGGGTGTGTTACACCTGCATCATCTTCCTCATCAACGTCCCAGGTCTCCCACACTGCTTGAGGTAGGTCACCTGCGCGCAACCTTTCCACAGCACAAAACTCGATCAGTAACAGATGATGGCTTGCGGTGCACTGAGTCAGTGGCACCTGGAGTGCCTAGCAGGGTATCAGTCTGATGATGGCATCCACGACAGGGGTGATCAACTCTGTAAGTCTGTCAGGATCACCGTTTCGACTCTGGCAGATGGCGGTTGGAGGTGGTTCTGGTGGTGGTGGCGTGTGCATCCTGCGGTGATGCAACGTCCAGGCCAATCAGGACTCAATTTGGTGAGTGAGCCCTGGTGGCCCGCAGTTGAGGCCGGAGGCAGTGGACAGTGCAGGGCCACAGACACTCAGGGCCCGATTCACAGAACTAACTTAAGACAAAATCCTAAACTTACTTCCATTTTGGTATTCACAGAAGGCGCTTACTCATTTTGGTATTCACAGAAGGCACTTACTCATTTCGGTATTCACAGAAGTTAGGAGTCCTAACTTTAGGACTCCTAAATGCCTTCTGTGAATACCGAAAGTCTTAAAATTAGGATTTTTCTCAGTTTAGTAGTAGTATAGTTAGGACTCCTAACTTTAGGACTCCTAAATGCCTTCTGTGAATACCGAAAGTCTTAAAATTAGGATTTTTCTCAATTTAGTAGTCCTAAGTCTAAACTTAGGACTACTAAATTGAGAAAAATCCTAATTTTAAGACTTTCGGTATTCACAGAAGGCATTTAGGAGTCCTAAAGTTAGGAGTCCTAACTATACTACTACTTAACTGAGAAAAATCCTAATTTTAAGACTTTCGGTATTCACAGAAGGCATTTAGGAGTCCTAAAGTTAGGACTCCTAACTTCTGTGAATACCGAAATGAGTAAGTGCCTTCTGTGAATACCAAAATGAGTAAGCGCCTTCTGTGAATACCAAAATGGTAGTAAGTTTAGGATTTTGTCTTAAGTTAGTTCTGTGAATCGGGCCCCTGGCGTTGATGACCCTAAGTCCATCACCTCAGAGACCATCTAATATTTCAGAAGCAGTGGTCCCGGACCTGATCAGCACAGAGTTAGTGGCCCCAGATGCACAGCGGCCGGCACAGGCACCCTGCCACGGGACGATGACTTCCAGTGCACTGAGGTAGGTCCACGCGCAGTGAGCGGGTCCTCATTGATGTCGAAGGTGAATGTGATGGAGTCTTGTGGGGACAGAGGAAGGTGTCCTCCAGGGCATGATGCGGAAGGTCTGATGTTATCAGGAAGCAGCAAATGGTGGAGTGGAATGCGACAGCCTCGTTTTCACCTCCTATTTGGTATCAGCTACATGAGGATTAAAACTAGCCCCTAGTCCATAGACTCAGACACCACAAATGTACGACCAGAGAGTGTCCATGAATGTCGGGGAACAGACTTAGTGGCACCGGTACTGATAGAGGATGCAGTCTGCAATGATGGCGGTACACTGATATGAACTCCGCCATTGCTAAACTCTGTGACCTACTGGACTGCAGTGTAGGCGGGAGGCGGGGGTCAGCAGTGGCCCACACCCACCTGTCGCTGGCTCATGGCGCACAGAGTTAGTGACACCAGGGCAGTTGTTGGTAGTGTTCGATCACTGTGAGAGGTGCCGCCCTGGCAGAGACATTGGGCTTTCCGAAAGAGGACCACGCCCAGGGCTACGTGCTTTTTATTCACACCCCTACACTGGCCTGGCGTAAGCCGGGCCATCCCACTCCGCTCATGCTTGCAGGGGGATGTAACAGGCAACTTTTCTGCGAACTCCCCCACTGGCTGGGGTGACATGGTTGCGTCCACTGTCCACTACACTCCATACACCAGAGGTGTATGTCGTCATGGATATGGGTGTGTTTGGCATACTGCAGTCTTTCCAGCACATCTCCGCCACTCTTGGCAGTGTTTCCCAATCATGGTTCTCCTGCATCCTTCACACATGCCTGATTGCCACCTCTCCCTACATTGAGCTAGTGTGTAGCTGAGGTGCCATGCTGTTGATGGCTCATTTTCACGGCTTGCCCAGGTTGTCATTGTGAGTTGTTCTGTCATATCTGGTGGGTGGGCATGTTGTTTTGCATGGCGGTTGTGATTTTGTGATGTGTGAATTGCCAGGGTTGTGAGTTGCATGGTTGTGGAGTTGAGGTGAGTGGGGTGTTCATTTGGAACTTGCCAAGGGACTGTGCATTTCCCTTGATGCCATCCTGGGAATACTGGTTGCTACTGGACTGTCGGAGGATGAAGGGGCCATGGACAGTGGCTGGGTAGTTGGCAACGACATTGGTGAAGAGTCCCCGGTGGTCCACTATTAACTGCACATTGATGTGAGACGTGTGCTTTCTGTTGCTGTGTCACCAGGGGGGAACAGGTATGACATGTGTGCTGTGGATTACCCCCAACACGTGCGTGCATCCAGCTATGGCGGATGGTCCTTGCTTGGTCTCCAGCGGATCCTGCGCATTGTGTTGGACGTATAGGGACTGTGGTACCAGGCTGATGGTGATGTCCGGGACAGGTGTGATGGATTTGGATTTGGATGGCTGTGAGACTCATTTGACTCTGGCGGGTGTTGGTTGGGGGTACCAGAGGCCAACAGGTGCAGCACAGCCAGAAGCTTTGTGTGGGGTGGGTTGTTGGTTGTCTGCTGTGTTGTTGCCGTCGGATGCATAGGATGGTTGTCCTTTTGTGCCTGTAGTGGGCAATGACTTTGTCAGGTGTTGGGTGTGTGAGGCTGGTGCGTTTCCTGGGGGTCCGCTGTCTTTGTCTGTGCAGCCTCTGTGGTGGTCTGGAGGGGGGGTTCCGGGTGGTGGCATTGGGTGTTGTGGCCCTCTTGGTTGTCCTGGCCATATGACCAGTGGCTCTGTGGCATCTGTTGCCCTTCCGATGTGGCTGTGGGCTGGGCTCCCTTTTGTGGTGCAGGCTGTGGTCCGACTTTGCACTAGGTCAGAGTAGGTGTTATTTTCCTGCTGTTAAGGCACCTTATCGCTTGTTTTGTGTTCTTATTGCAGTTCTGGCTTGTCGTTGTGAATGTTGTGGAGTGGTGTTGTCGCGGCTTTTTGCACGGGAACGTCTACTCTGTATCTCATTGCGATAGTTGCGGGGGTCATCTGTGGTGACGTTTTTTGCGGCTGCTATCGTGGGTAAACTGGTGCTGTGGGCTGTTAACACCAGCTTGTGATTGGGGCGATACATTTATCGCAACTTTGGCAGCGATAAAGTGTCGTAAACTTGGCGATAGCTCCTTGTGAATATCCCCCTAAGTGTCTCTAGGATTGTTACTTGACTGGGTTTTCATGAACTGCACACTATCTCTGTCCTGTTGAGACCTCAGTCTACCTTGGCTCAATTTCGTTTTCTTTTCTTGTTAAAAATATCTGTCTCTTTTTGGAAGAAAATAAAACATACATATTCTATCAATAACATTCATGGGAAAGATCCATCTCTATCAACTTCTGTGGGAAAAGGCTCAAGGAGGCATATGCCAAAGGATGGAAAGCAGTGATCGGTTTAGAATAATTCTAACTAGTGGCTCCAGTGGCAAATCCCCAGAAATTAATGTTATGCACATGATGGGCATGTATACAAAATGTGAGTTACTGGTTGACTAGGGTGTTAGCTCTGGTCAAGCAGCCACCACAATCTTTGTTTGGGTAATGCACAAGCATGCCCCAAATTAACCTGGTTGCTTGGCATAGAGCAGTCAGACTGAACTTAGTGCAAAGAGATGGGCTGGTGGCGTCTTGCGATGATTTTAAGTGTGATAGGCACAGCCTTGGTGCGAATGGGCCTGTTCAGGTCAGGAACAGCCCAAAAGCTTGATTTAAGCTTGATTAGACACACCAAGGGTCCAGAACCTTTGGGGCACCGCTTGGGGGTTCAGGAACCTGCTGCAGCTTCGTCCAGGAGCTTGCTTTGGAGCCTTTTATGTCCCTGAGGCTTAGATCAGAGGGCAGCAGACTAGCCCTTGGAGTCGCACTCGGGTCATGGGTTCAAGATAAAGTTGTAGGTCCTGTTCTCCATCCCAAGGCAAGAAGGCAGCAGACAGCATGTCAGTACAGCAGGGCAGCAGTTCCTTTAGAGCAGCAGTCCAGTAGAGTGGCAGTCCTTGTAGGAGAAAAGCAGAAGTCTCCAGGCATCCTGCCTTACCTGTCTTGGTTTTAGACTAACTGCATAGTGTAAGCAGCCCTTTGTGTGGAGGAAGCACACAGACTGCTCAAGCATAAGTGGGACTGTGCCCCGCTCCTCCCTCCCATCCTGCCAGTGATGGTCCATCCAGTCACACCTAAGCTCGCTATTGTGTGTGTCTGTCCAGGAGGAATACACAAAGCTCAACTATCATGTGATCAGAGACAGGCTGCAGACACTAAATGGCTAAGGCAGAAACATGCCAACTTTCTAAAAGCAATAGTTGATGGACAGATTGCAGAACAATGTCATACATTCACCCCAGTACAGAGATCTGGGCCTCAATCCATTGTTTTTTTGCTCACCATGCCATTCCAGTTTGGAACCAGCCATATGCAAATTAGTCTTGACCCTGTACCTCATGGGAACAGTCCAGCCCGAACTGCCAAGCCAGGTCCTTCCTGGACTGGAAACAAGCATCCTAGGACCAGTTTCGGGGTTTCACCCCTCTTAAGCCAGGATAGCTTGATTCCAGTGGCATGGAGAGCACGGGACCTACGTCTGGGCATACCCGTCCCACTCGGGGTGAAACAACCAGTGCTGCAGACCCACTAGTCAACAAATAAACCGAAACAAAGGCCAGTACTGATCCAATTTTCAATATTATTCAGTGTAAACTACATGAAAAACAATCACTGTCATCTCAGGGAAATGAATTCATTCCTTATTTAATGAATTTATCTTTTCTTTTTAAATCATTCTCTTTCGGAAAAATACTTTACAAACATTTAAGAAAGAAAAAGAGACGCAATAACAACAACAAATTTTCAAATACATATTCACAATATTTACAATACTCTTCACACCCAAACCACAGAGAACATAGAAATACATTTAAGACATAGACACCACATGGACAAAAGTGTTCAAAAGTCACAAAACACAACACAACACAACTACCCCGTTTAGAGGTGAGAAATATAGTCAAGTGTCATTCTCATATTTTAACGGAGAAGCCAAACTGTTGAGAATTTGATGTTGGATATTCTCTGTGCTAACCACAATCTTATTCGTTTCAGAATGCACCGGAGTACGATTTTATTCAACACATGTTTGGCTTAAAACTAAGGTTGACGCGTTTCAAACCCTGCACAGAGTCTTGGGGTTCTCATCAGGACCAACAGGCTGTAAAAGAAAACGAGAAAACTTTCTTACTATCCTGTCTCTTTTACGATCATAGAGAGGAGCACCCCAAGTAGGCCCCATCATTTAGCGTACAACCGCTTACCTTCATACACTTGTTGAGATCAGCCGATCTCTTATGCGCCCATTTGCAAAAAAATCTCTCTGTTTCTAAGGATGACATAAAACAAACAGACAAAACAAAACAAAAGTCCGTCAGTCTTGATGGAATTTCTACAGAGTGTAATCTCTACGGAATAAAGAACTTACATTTAGTCTACAGAGGTATCCCAGGAGTCCGGGTCCCTTGTCCCAGCTGGTTTATTCTAAAAAACCTACAGAAGGAATTCAAATTTACATATGAGTTGCATTGCCACTAGTGGCATTTAATTTAAAGGTCTTGGGCACATGTAGTGCCACTTTTCTAGGGACTTATAAGTACATTAAATATGCCAATTGGGTATTAGGGGAAACACAAGACAAAAATTCCCAGAATAAAGCAATTATGCTTAACAAAAAAGACTTGTTGGGTCCTTAGAGTAATAAATCTCATTGGGTAAATCGCTTTTCCCTCTATGACCATCTATCAATAACTCTTATTAGTAATGACACAGTACAATCTATGATTTTAAAAAACATACTATAAGTACAATCACGGTTAAAACATCAGTTTATTATGTGGAACAAATGTATACAGAATTATGTATTTGATAAAATGCTTTATGTGGCCTTCCTCCCACTAAAGGTTACAATCTAATAATAAAAAACAAGGATATTAAAAGGATTAATTAAAAAAACAGTTGACGCGGCGTTTCGGTGTTTGGTTCAGTATTTCCACCTTCTTCAGGACAAAGAGTTTTCATAGAGTCTTAATTGTGCGACAAATTATGATTGTTCAATGACATAATCTTGTTGAAGCACCTTTTTCAACACCTTTATATTCTCAATGTATGGTGTTCTCTGACAATGTGGTTACTTGGCTCAGTATCCGTTGACGCCACCGTATTTCAATTTAGGGCGGAGACATGTTATCGATATCAAATCCTTAATTTAGAGGATTCTATTCAAATGGCAGTGCAGACACTTTATAATTTTGGGATTTTTTCACGTAGGTATGTACTTCTCATCGTACCAGTTTAAATTCTGTGTGAATGGCTGCGGCCTCCCTGCGTCAACGGATGTCCGGGTTTCAATGTTACTTTTAATTTTTAATTAATCCTTTTAATAATCTTGTTTTTTATTATTAGATTGGAACCTTTAGTGGGAGGAAGGCCACATATAGCATTTTATCAAATACATAATTCTGTATACATTTGTTCCACATAATAAACTGATGTTTTAACCGTGATTGTACTTATAGTATGTTTTTTAAAATCATAGATTGTACTGTGTCATTACTAATAAGAGTTATTGATAGATGGACATAGAGGGAAAAGAGATTTACCCAATGAGATTTATTACTCTAACGACCCAACAAGTCTTTTTTCTTACGCATAATTGCTTTATTCTGGGAATTATTGTCTTGTGTTTACTTAAATACCTCGTCCCTATAAATACAAAGGGGTAACTCCCTTTCTTCTTTGGGTATTAGGGGAAACAGCCATTACAACACGGCTGTTTCTTCCCATGTTATTACATCGCATGCGTTACAACGCATGCAAGGTAAAAACGCGTAGCCATTACTTCGCATGCCATTACATCACTTGGCCTTTTACAACGCATGCAATGTAATGGCGAGCCACATCGTTGTGAGGAAGCGGAGGCTGTTCTGTTTCCTCATAACGATGTGCACCGTGCAGACGACATGAAGCAGGAACCAGGAGAGATAAACCATGAGGAGAGAGAGGTACTTTTTTTTAGGGTTTAGGGTAGTGTCGGGGTAGTGTTGTGGTGTTTGTGGGGACTGAAATGGACCCTCCGTTAGTACGAAAGACAGTGGTGTGAAGCCTATGAGACGCAGGTGCCTATAGAGTATAGGACTAGACTAACCACCTACAAAAATGATATCCTTATAAGAAAGGCCGAATTTTATGCATCTAGGATTATGGAGGGGAACAACAAACAAAAATAAACCTTTAAAATCCTGAAGGAGATTAGCTGAAAGCAGATGCAAGAAGCTCCCACCAGCCAGGAACACTGTAACAAGTTCCTGACCTTCTTCCTAGACAAAGTAAAAGACATCCTAACAGACATACACAACACCCCCATCAACCAGCACACCTTGGCTAGGGAGGACACACAGTGACAAGGAAGAATCGATCATCTCCTTCCCAAGGCTTGACTATGAGTCTCTGCTCTACATTGCGACCAGAATTAAATCAGGCTCACCCGCAGACCCATGCCCACCGAGGATATTCAAGCTAGCCCTCCCTGGGATTGAGGGAAAAATCCTCAACCTGATCAATATTTCACTGGAATCTGGGAAGGTACCCAGGAGTTTTAAAGAAGCCAGAGTAATTCCCCTTCTCAAAAAGATGGGAGCAGACACCACCAAAATGAAACACTACCGGCCCATTTCCCAACTTCCTTTTCTGGCTAAATTAATGGAACAGCACATTCTTAAAACCCAATCAATTTTTATAGAAGAACATCAACTACTTG
Source organism: Triturus cristatus (assembly GCF_964204655.1). NCBI lineage: Eukaryota > Metazoa > Chordata > Amphibia > Caudata > Salamandridae > Triturus > Triturus cristatus. The sequence continues at coordinate 236,700,990 of NC_140584.1, read as the reverse complement.
GGGACAGGCAGGCAGGCTTTAAAGCCCACCACAGCACCGAACTGGTGATGTTGTCGGTACTGGCCAAAATCAGGCTCACAGCTGACAGCAAGAAGCCGTGCGCCCTGGTCCTCTTAGACCTCTTGGCGGCATTTGCCATGGTCAACCACGGTCAACTCTTGGCAAGAATCAGGGACATTGGTTTCTGTGGTACGATACACCAATGGATCACCTGCTTCCCGACAGACCATACCAAAAGAATTCAGATGGGTGACTATGTCCAACAGAGGGTCAATAACCTGTGGAGTCCCTCAAGGATCAGCACTGTCCCCGCTTCTGTTTAACATCTATCTCAGACCGCTGGTGAGGGACTGGCCGGATGGACTGCCAGGTGTTTTTTTATTACACCGACGATACGCAAATTATTTTACAAATTGACAACACCCCACAAGCCCACACACGTGTGCAAGATATACTCAGATAGGTGGTCAACTGGATGACGACCAACTCACTTAAGGTTAACCCAGATAAAACAGAGGTACTGGCCATCACTACGGGCAGCAACCAGTGGACGGACCACTTCTGGCCACAGGAGCTGGGAGACACACCGTCTCCAGCCCCAGTGGAAAAGGTCTGGCTATTTAAAGTGATGCCAAACTCACACTGACCAACCAAGTGTCCACCGTGATTGGGACCTGCGTGGGCTTGCTGAGGCAGTTAAGGAAACTATCGCCCCTCCTTTAATTTGTTTGGACAGGCCCCAAGATACATCAAAGAGTGACTGGGGAAATACGTCCCTGGCCGCACCCTCCGGTCATCCGTGGGAGGCCAACTAGCCTGTCCACGGTTTAACCACATGACTAAAGGAGGGCGAACCTTCTCTGTCCTCATCCCACAACTTTGGAATAAGTTGCCGTGCCACCTCTGATTAGAAAAAGCCCTTCTCCCTTTCAGGAAAAAACTGAAGACCCTCCTCTTCACTGAGGTCTGGGCATAACTCAGACCGATCAGGGGCTAACATTCACTCTTGGGGGCTGGCTGTGGCTACTCTCTCTCAGCGCTTAGAGACCTGCCAATATTAGGCACAATTAACATTAACATTGTGTAGTATAGGGTAGTGTTTTTGGGTTTAGGGTAGCGTCGGAGTGGTAGTGCAGGATAGTGTTTGAGTGTAGGGACCGGACTGGGAGTAGGGGATGGTCATGCTGGGGGTAGTGTTTTAGGGTTTAGGGTAGTGTTGTGGTGTTTGTGTAGTGTAGAGTAGTGTTTTAGGGTTTAGGGTAGTGTCGGGGGGTCGTGCATGCTAGGGTTTGAGTGTAGGGACCGGACTGAGGGAAGGGTGAAGGACGTGCTGGGGGTAGTGTTTTAGGGTTTAGGGTAATGTTGTGGTGTTTGTGTAGTGTAGGATAGTGTTTTAGGGTTTAGGGTAGTGTCAGGGGTAGTGCAGGGTAGTGTTTGAGTGTGGGACCAGACTGGGGGAAGGGTCGTGTTGGGGGTAGGGTTTAGGGTAGTGTTGTGGTGTTTGTTATAGTGTAGGGTAGTGTTTTAGGATTTAGGGTAGTGCCGGGGGGTCGTGCATGGTAGGGTTTGAGTATAGGGACCGGATTGGGGGAAGGGTGAGGGTCGTGCTGGGGTAGTGTTTTAGGATTTAGGGTAGTGTTGTGGTGTTTGTGTAGTGTAGGGTAGTGTGTTAGGGTTTAGGGTAGTGTCAGGGGTAGTGCAGGGTAGTGTTTGAGTGTAGGGACTGGACTGGGGGAATGGGAAGGGTCGTGTTGGGCGTAGGGTTTTAGGGTTTAGGGTAGTGTTATGGTGTTTGTGTAGTGTAGGGTAGTGTTTTAGAGTTTATGGTAGTGTCAGGGGGTCATTCAAGGTAGTGTTTGTTGTGGTGTTTGTTATAGTGTAGGGTAGTGTTTTAGGATTTAGGGTAGTGCCGGGGGGTCGTGCATGGTAGGGTTTGAGTATAGGGACCGGATTGGGGTAAGGGTGAGGGTCAAGCTGGGGTAGTGTTTTAGGATTTAGGGTAGTGTTGTGGTGTTTGTGTAGTGTAGGGTAGTGTGTTAGGGTTTAGGGTAGTGTCAGGGGTAGTGCAGGGTAGTGTTTGAGTGTAGGGACTGGACTGGGGGAATGGGAAGGGTCGTGTTGGGGGTAGGGTTTTAGGGTTTAGGGTAGTGTTGTGGTGTTTGTGTAGTGTAGGGTAGTGTTTTAGAGTTTATGGTAGTGTCAGGGAGTCATTCAAGGTAGTGTTTGAGTATAGGGACTCTACTGGGAAAAGGGGGAGGGTCATGCTGGGGGTAGTGTTTTAGGGGGTTGTGGTGTTTGTGTAGTTTAGGGTAGTGTTGGGGGGTCGTGCAGGGTAGTGTAGTGTTATTGTAGGGAGAGGATTGGCTGTCGGGGGAGGGTCGTGCATGGGTACTACATTAGGGTTTATGGTGGGGTAGGTAGAGTAACTTACCTTGCAAACCTTTAGCATGAGTATACCTTTACCACGCATGCCTTTGCATTGTAATGGCATGCGTGGTAAAGGCATAGCAGTGGCATGTCGTTGTCATTGACATTGCGTAGTAATACCCGCGTTGTAATGGCACGCGTGGTATTAGTATGCGTTGTAATGAGACATATTCGGCTATTAGTCAAAGTTATCATGTTTAGAGGAGAGAGCACAAGCTTAGCACTGGTTAGCAGTGGTACAGTGGTCCTAAGGCCAGCATATATGAGGTCAGTAACAATGAAGAAGGAAGGCAAAATGTTTGGGGGAAGACCACCCTAAGGCTGACAGGTCTAACAGCATACTTAACTTATGCTTTTATTGTTTAGGAGGTCAATCATTCAGGGACCATGTAGTTTGTTGTTCGGTCATCTAGGAATGGTAATAGATTGGCTTTCGGCAATGGTATGCCAGCATAAGCTCCTCACTCTGAGTCCTTCTGCACCATTTTTACCTTGATTATAAAATATTGTGCTTTCAATTCTTATTCTACAGGTCTTTTCTTCTGCAAGGACCCTACATGCTACTCCTATTCTGTGGGTTAACCGTCTTCCCAAGACAGACAATGCCAGAATGCAGGTCCATCAGAACCAATTTTGCATTCTAGCCTGGCTGACTGTAGACTGTAAAGACTATTTGAATAGGTCAATTTAACTGTTATCTTATGTCCAGGAGATATATGCTGTGCCTATAGAGTTGCTGAATGCTGTGTGTGTCTCTTTCTCTCAACTTTTCTCTAATTCCCCCTGCCATCCATTTATTGATTCAACAAATCTCTTCCCCCCAGTAGTGAGAGCTATTGTGCTGTAATTCATTTTCACCATTAATATATCTCACATTTGTTGGGGTAGATCTACTATATGCAACTCTAAACTGTTACAGCAGAAGACAAAAAAAATGACCCAAATATTCCCCTTCATTACCTGTCAATGAGGTATCCTAGTGCTAAATGTAATACTCAAGCATTAACTAAGGCTACATTGTGAGTTTACAATCCTCACCCCAAAGAGAATGCAGTTGTTGAAGAAACCTCTTTCTGATAGTTGACGTGTAGGTTCACTTTTTCTATTGAAAACGAGAAAGATAAATTCTTGTGTCCTGTTCCTTGTTTGTACTTGTTAAAGCGATCAGCACTTGGTCTCCGGAGCAAAATTCCTGCATCAACTGCCACTCACGGGGAATTGCGCTGACTGCATTCCATAACAAGGTGATGAGGGAACAGTTTGAACTTGGTTGTAATGTATCAGGGAGGACACATGCATTGATGAAAGAAGAGAGTTAATGTTACAATAACTCATAAAGGGAGAAATAGGAATGTCAGATATCCTACACTGATTACAGGAAGGCAGAGGCCCGCATTAGATGTGGCCTGGCTAAGGAGCTCATGTAGAAAGGAGATTGAGAAAGGACAATGGAACATTTTTGTTCTTTAGGGTGGGCCAAGTATGGGCCTTTATTAGTAGGTAGGTAATACCCCTCTGGACTAAAATGGATACATTTGATTGTAAATTAGTAAAACAAACCCCCCGAACTAGCACTGGAGGAGATCATTTGGTACTATAAAATAACACAATATATTTAAAAGGAAATAACTAGCCACCACACTACCTGCAACAGACCGCCAAACCCTAAACAACAAAGCCCCCGCTGCTCCCTCTCAGATGCAAATTTTCTCCACATGTTTTCAGCCTGCCCGTCTCTCTGCAACTACTGGTTGGGCGTGACCACAGACTTATCGTCATTTATAAGGCAAACCACACTACACTCCTGAGAGGTGTGTCTCTTCGGACTGAGGCGCAGACATAAAAAGCACAGAGCCACCACTCACTTCATTGACCTTGGGCTCCTATTAGCCAAGAGCTTGATAATTCACAAGTGGAAGCCACCTACCCCCTGCAGTTCAGTTCATAAGGCTTTATTCGGAGCTTAAAAACAAAAGTCCATAAAAGCACAAAACATACATAAAAACTTCATCGTTTTAACAATTAGATATATAAATACATTAAAAACAATTTAAAATGACAGATTAGGCCTTGCTTTGATAGCCCGCAAAAGGAAAGTGGCAATAAAGAAACAAACATCAGGTGGCATGTTAAATAGCAGGTTCATAGTGTCTTTTACAGTTCTGACTCCATGTTTCTTAAAAACAGGTTTTAAAAAAGCTGATCGGAGGTTTCCATAAAATGAACAGAACAATAAGAAGTGTACAGTACTTTGTACGGTAATATGGTCACATGGGCAAGGGCCTGTTGGGTGTTTCTTAATGCTTGGAAATGCGACCAGATGATGAACAATACCAAAACGGAGCCTTGTCAATACAAATCGATGGGAGGGTCTAGAGACAAAACTCAGATAAGGTTGAAACCCTATCGTTTCACTAAAACTTCCATAAAAACGACAGGTTATTAAGTTGTCACTGGTCCTCCCACGCTTCTCATTTCTGTGATTCATATAAGTAGATTTCAGCTCGTTTTTGGTAAAACAAGAGGCTGCATGATGATCCTCTAATATATTGAGATCAAAAATTTTAGAAAAACTTTCAGAGACATATTTTACCCATGGAATCAATAGATGCTTATCAGTGGAGAGACAATCTTCAATGACGGCTCTATTTAGAGATGTCTCTTCCTTTATCCATATTGCACGCCAAAGCATAAGCGGTCTAAGGGCTACATGGTCTGAGAGATGTTGGATCCCAAACTCCCTATGCACTAGATCAGTGGAGGCCGAAGTAGGTAAACTTAAAAGTCTTTTGAGAAAGGTGTTTTCTTCCACTTGAAGACTGCTACTCGATGCATGCCCCCAGATACCGGCACCATAGAGAGTAATAGGAAGACACCTCATTTGATAAATTTTTAACATGTCCATGAGCCGTTTATCCCCTAATTTAGAGGCGAACTGAAAAACCCCATGGGCACTTTTCGCCATTCTACCCCTTACATAATTAATCTCATTATTCCAACTACCAGAATTAGAAAAGGTAATACCTAGGTAGTTGAAAGTGTCCACTGTTAAAACCTTTTGTCCTTCAATAAAAAAGGAATGTGGCTTTTTACAACTTTTGCCACACTCCATGACAAAGGTTTTAGATTTGTTAATCTTTAACTTCCTGTCCTTAATGAACAGAGAAAATCTGTCCATTAGACGTTGCAGACCGATGGGAGTCCTAGATAAAATAACGGCATCGTCTGCATAAAGTAGGACAGGAATATAAAAATCAGGGGTTTTAGGGGTGTCGGCCGCAACGGTCTTTAGGACCGAATCAACCTCGTTGATAAAAAGTGTAAAAAGCAGGGGAGCCAGTACACAACCCTGCCTGATACCACGTCTTGTGGGGAACTTAGGGGTACATTCGCCAGCCGAGCCGTAACGTACGCTCGATCTAAGATTGGCATAAAGCCTGGCCAGAAAATGAACAATGCCCTCAGGAGCACCCATTTCCAGGAGTTTCTCCCATAAGATCTTATGGTTCACCATATCGAAGGCGCTGCTCAGATCTGCGAAGCAGAGATAAAGGGATCCTTTCTTTGCCCTCGTATATTTCCCTATTAAAAGTTCAAGATTGAGACACTGTTCTACTGTTCCCCGTCCCTTCCTAAAACCATATTGAGAACTAGCCAGGATATTATTAGAATCAGCCCATTCTTCAAGTCTAACCAATAGCACCCTACTCATGATTTTCACGGAGGAATCAAGAAGGGAGATTGGGCGGTAGTTTTTAGCATCACTTCTGTCCCCCTTCTTATATATTGGAACTATGATAGATTCCTCCCATGAGGGTGGGACACCGAGGCAGACTGCTGCATTAAACACAGTCGTTAATAACGGGCCCCAGATCTCTGGCTCTTTTTTGTAGACATCAATGGGTACCCCGTCTGGCCCCTGGGCCTTGCCTTCCTTACTGGCAGAGATACTGTTCACAACCTCAATGATGGAAATATCTAAGGGAATGGCAGACCAATCATTTCGGACTACATCCGAGTTTATGTTAGACTCAAAAATCATTGAAAAATGGGAGACCCAGCTTTCCACGCTGACGTTAGCGGTCAGCTCTGGCATTTCTTCGTTTTTAAGGAATGGACTGTTAACGGTAGCCCAGAATAGGGAAGAGTCTGAGGTTTCGGCAGCTTGTTCTAACTTATCCCATGCCTCTGATCTTAATTCGGCCTTCCTGTTATTAATTGAAGACCGATAGCTGGCTCTTAGTTCCCTTACCAAATTTATGTCTCTAGGTCTAGCGGCAAGCGCCTCCTTGAGACCCTTAAGTGCATTGGTACTAGCATGATCGAACCATCCTCTAGACCTGCAAGATTTTCCCTTTAGATACACTGTAAATTTGGCATCTATGACAGTGTTAATATTTGTAAACTTAGGGATGATTACATCCGATACTTCGTTGTTCTCTAAAATAGCAATAATATCGTTTAAACAGCTATTAATAATGGAGTTGGACAAGATATCTGCTTTACCCCCTTTCCACCTAATTCTAATGCCATTGGGACGATGGGGTTCAATGTTAAAAATGATATTAGGTTTAGGACCCCTTATCTCCTTCCATAGTACAGCTTCCATAGTTAAACAATTATGATCACTGATAAGGTTTTCCACTATCAGAGGGGCTGGACACCACTGGTTGAGGCTGGATGAAATGCAGATAAAATCAATCACAGTATTTGCATTCCGGCCCGTAAAAGTGGGGATAGTTTCACCAGAGTTCCCTGTCAGATTCTCCAACGGTTCCATATCGTAGGTCACCAGGATTTTATTAAGTGATTCTCCATATAGATTGTGGGGAAAATGACAGACACCTTCCCCACAACAATTAACAAAACCACATGCCCTTTGAACCAGAGGTGGACAGACAACAGTGTTAAAATCCCCTAGCCAAATAAAATCAAACATAACATTGTTACCCGTTACTATGTCCGCCAAAGCGGATTCTAAAGCAGAAGCCACCTCATGTCTGGTGTTATCAAACACATTATTATAAAAATTGATTAAAAGGATATTTCTACCCAGCTCCTCAGAAAGCCATAAAACCTGGGAGTGGACCCCTATGGTTACGTGTTTCTTTACAATAAGTGGCACCTCTACAGAAATCAGAGTCAGAAGCCCACCCTTAGCTCTGCCTGAAGTGGATGCCACAGCCGGTAAGTGGTAAGAAACAAAACCAGAATAATTAATGGGTACCAAACTCCAGGTTTCCTGAAAACAAATAATACTAAAATTATTAATAAAATCAGACCATCCTAGACAAGTATCCTTTTGTGAGAGACCAGCAACATTCCAACATGCAATAGTGCACCGGCCACTATTGTCTAATGTGGTAGGCATAATTTGGTCAGTCCTATCCGCAACGCCATTGGCTGGCCTTACAATACTGCTGTCCATTAGGACATCATTTAGTTTAACATTAGAGTCTATTATACAAATGGTGTCAGCTAGTTCGTGAGCCCCCTTGATCGGACTACAATTTCCACTTCCCAAGGAAACAATAGCAGGTTCTGAAACCACCAAAGGTAGCCCCAGTCAATCATTACAATCAAGGCCACTCAGGGGCTGAAATCTGTTAAACAAAGAGATACTAGGGCCGTCGCACATGTTCAGGCCACTAGACCTCGCTTGAAAGCGCTCAACGTCAGATTGAATTTGGAAATCCCTGTAAAAAAACCCCAAAGGGCGCAGGGATATTCCTCCATCCCGGGCCGGAAGAGAAGCAGCTTTAATCAGCACCGTAGATGTAAGTTGGGGGTTCCGAAAGTTGATGACTACACAATCCCCTTCACAAGTCTTGGGTGATTTCCCCACCCAGTTCGTTCTCCTAGTGCTTAGAATATCCCCCGAAAGTGCAACTGAGAAACCGCACTGCCTATGGAGCCAATCCACGGTTCTGTTCTTTAAAGATGAATGTGATTCAACAAACCCGTGGTTGCTTCCAGAGGTATTAAAAGGGGGGACATTTGTTAAAACTGCTACAAATGGTGCACAGGACGGTGGTAAATCCGGCTGGGGTCTGCTAAGACTGGCGTGACTTAAGTTGGGGTCCATGTTTATCCTCGATACTAAATTAAGAGTGGATTTGGCCTGAGCCGGCAGCTCCGAAAGGGAATTAGGTATGACCGGCACAGCAGGGGTTGTTACCCGAACATTCTCAGAATTAACAATAATACGATCGGTCCTCGTTGTGTCAGATATATGGTGGTTGGAGGACACCGCAGCAGATACTTTCTCTTTATCAACTACAGATACTGTCTTAATGGAACTTACTGAGCTTATGAGGGTATCCACTAAACCACCCAGTCTGGCTACTTCACTAGTGATTGTGGCGAGTTTGGTCAGTAGGGGTTTAACTAGGAAGTCAAGCTTGGCCTCTAGAGCATTCAGCAAAAAATCTAGTTGCCCCTTATCCAAACTGATCGTAGGCCCTTCCTGTGGCTTAGTTAGATCATGCTGGATATTAGACGTTGAGGGGTCAATTCTTTTCGCAGGGCGATTCCCCCCTCGTTTAGGCTGGATGGTTTTACTGTTAGTTCTACAAGAACGTAATGATCTTTGTGTCCTAGGGGCCTGCACATTTGGGGTTGGATCTAGAGACAGATCCGCAGCTGGTGCTAATTCAACTGTGGGCGTGATAATATCTGCGGTCTCACTTGTAGAATCCTTGAGATCACCCAAAATGGGGCTGTTTGATAAATTCGTATGGACACTAACATTTAGGGGGGAGGATGGCTGAGAAGCTGACTCAGTAGGAGGACAATGGCTTAAACTAGGTGGCCCCGGTCGACCTAGGGACTTTCTCCTTTCCTGGTTAATTTTGTCCACCATTTTTACTAAATAATTGTCCATAGTGGACGATGTAGACGCTGGTTTAGCTTTGGGCATTTTAGATAACGGCTATTACGCAATCAATATAAATATACACAAACTGGCACACTAATTGACTGCATACATATGCTGACCAGCAAATAATCAAAGTTGGTAGCCCACTCCTACCCGCTCCTGTCCCGGACTGTCACAGACTGTCCGCCCTTTGTCCGGGCTTCGTCCTGGGCGTCCCGCGCGCGTCCCGCGCCGCGTTAGGCGAAGATATTAATAGAGGGCAGGAACCAATTGGCGGGTGGGCGGACCTCGGTGCAGCTGTGGACGCGCACGGACTCCTGGGTGAGTGAGTCCCGTGCAAAGACCTTCCGTGAGCACAGCGATGGCGATGGCAGCAGGCTTAGCCCCTCCTAGGCAACAGCAGCAACAGAGAACACTCCTGTCCCCGATAGCGAAGCGGGACCCGCGCCAGCGGGTTCCGCGAGGTGTTTTAAAGGTCAATGGCGGGAGGGCGGACCTCGGTGCAGCTGTGGACGCGCACGGACTCCTGGGTGAGTGAGTCCCGTGCAAAGACCTTCCATGAGCACAGCGATGGCGATGGCAGCAGGCTTAGCCCCTCCTAGGCAACAGCAGCAACAGAGAACACTCCTGTCCCCGATAGCGAAGCGGGACCCTGCAGTTAATGCCTGGGGCCACTCCATCCAAGCTTGGGCTCAAACTGATGGTGCTGCTCTGCACCGGAAAGATACAAGATGCCTTCGTAAGAAAGCCCTTGCTAGATGTTGGGAAACCGTATTAGTCAATCTCCATCTTTCCCTCTCACCGGATAGTGGCTTGCCTGTAAATGAGGGGGCCGAGACGGCTCCAGCGAGCCCTGCAGCCACCTCCCTACGAACTTTGGTGTCAGACAAACACCCTTGACAACCCTCACCTCGGTTTATCACTAGAAATTTGCAGGTCTTTGCTCTATATTATTATCCCCATCCCCCTCTTGATTTTATTTTCTCTCTCCTCCCTTTTCATGGCATGGACTTGTTGGTACAGATGTTAATTTTTCTATAGTTCAGTGTTTCTGATATATGCAAAGCTTAAATCTTGTGCTAAATTATCTGTAAGCTGCTGATACCAAACATGTAAGTGTAATAAGCTCATACTGTATTACTTTCATCCTATTTCCACTTGTTGCAGATGTGAACCAAAATGGGAAAAATTTATAAAAGGATTCAAAAAACAGAAAGCGCTATCATACACATTACCTCCCATTTAGCAGTAGGTATTCCCCATGTTTTAGCCACTCTCCAGTCTCACCCATATTTGCTACTAAACCATTCATGCACATGTGCAGACAGCACTGCACAGAAAGAATAGGCGGAGGTGTAGACCTCCGCATGCAAGTTGGTGAATAGCATTTTGTAGTGAGTGAATACTACTATTTTAGTAGTACTACAAATACTACAAAATGCAGTTTTTGAATTGTCCACTAAGTTTTAAATGGTCTGTAAAATACAGGAAGAAACAGAAAAACAAAGTTTAATATTTTTATGCAAAACTGTACATTAGTTATTATTTATCTTTAGCAATATAATAATCTTCAATGCAGTGTTCAATATTTTAACATGACAAAAGTGAATAGTTTTGTTTTTAGCACATTTTTGTAATAAAATATATAATCACATTTATTTTGAGTTAGTTAATAGCAAGTTATTATACAATTAGGTGTTAGCATGAATTCTGCATCCATCAGAAGTTTCTTTTCCTATTTTTGTTCTGGCAGTAAATTGTATATACAGTCACTAACAGAATGTAAATAAACCTAAGTTTACTGCACTGTATGTGTTACAATTTCTCACACATAGAACCATGAGAAAAAATCCTCTCGCTACATAGAAACCCCATATATATAAAAAACAGGAGAGAGAGGGTAACTCAAATGCTACTCTTAGTCCCCAAGGGAAACTGTAAAAAACAACAAAAGAGAGCATTACACATGAAAAACGAAGGAAATCACTCTGATTTATTAAAAGAACCCTCACTCACCAACCTTGTTGGTGACATGCTTCATCATTGGGTTCCCACCAGAGAGGCCGAATGCCCCTCTGGTGTGCTACTATGCCTGTTTACAGCGGAGCTGGTTCAAAATGAAGTTTAACCCCTTCTGTGCACATGACGAGCTGGACTCGTCATGGAGCACAGTCGCGCTGTGCCCATGACGAGTCCAGCTCGTCATGGGACCCACCCTTGGGGGAAGCGCTGGCGCTCCCCCCGTGATTCGTTGATTTTATTTTTTTTTACTGGGGAGGCAGGGGAAGACCTTCCCCTGCCTCCCCCCGCCCCCCCCGCCCGCGTCATCAATGACGTCAGCGCGCGAGCCGCGCTGACGTCACCGGAGGCTTCCCCTTTGCTCTCCGAGGCACAGGAAGCCATTTGCTTCCTGCGCGTCGGAGAGTAAAGGTCAGTTTTGGGGCTGGGGAGGGGGTATTATTGCATCGGTGGGTTAGGTAGGGTGGGGCACAATGTTGGGGGGGTAGAAATGTTTTTATGTAGGCTCCGCTTTGTTCCTGCGCTTGGATCGTCCAAGTGCAGGGGCTTCTATGTGAAATGGATCCAAAAAATAAACGCTTGTTTTCGTTTTTGTCTCGTTTTCTGTGTGATGGGTGCTGCTAGCGTGGGATGGGGGTGGGGGGCGAAATAAAGTCAGCCATAGGGGTTGCAAAGTTGCCAGATTGATTTTATTTGCATCCAAATACACCAGCATCAGAGTTTGCCAGTGCAGTGTGACTTTCGTTTTCTCGTGTAACTTTGAACAGCATTGTTGTACCAAGGGGGGGCGAAAGAAAGTAAGACAGATGGGTTGCAAAGTGGCCAGATTGATTTTATTTGCTTCCAAGTACACCAGCATCAGAGTTTGCCAGTGATGTGCTTCTTTCGTTTTTTTGTCTTCCTTTGAACAGTATTGTTGTTCCCAGGGGGGGCGAAATAAAGTAAGCCATAGGGGTTGCAAAGTGGCCAGATTGATTTTATGTGCATCCAAGTACACCAGCATCACATAGTTTTCCAGTGAAGTGCTACTTTCGTTTTCTGGTCTTCCTTTGAACAGCATTGTTGTTCCCCGGGGGCAAAATAAAGTTAGACAGAGGGATTGCAAAGTGGCCAGATTGATTTCTTTTACATCTTGTGATCGGTGGGTGCTGGTAGGGGGGTGGGGGATGAAACAAAATAAGTCAGAGGGGTTGCAAAGTGCCCTGTTTTTTTTTTTTAGTATACAAATACACCAGCATCACAGAGTTTGCCAGTGAAGTGCTACTTTTGTTTACTCGTGTAACATTGAAGAGCATTGTTGTTCCCAGGGGGGGGCGAAATAAAGTGAGACAGAGGGGTTGCAATGTGGCCAGATTGATTTTATTTGCTTCCAAGTACACCAGCATCAGAGTTTGCCAGTGAAGTGCTACTTTCGTTTTCTCGTCTTCCTTTGAGCAGCATTGTTGTTCCCAGGGGGGGCGAAATAAAGTCAGCCATAGGGGTTGCAAAGTGGCCAGATTGATTTTATTTGCATCCAAATACACCAGCATCAGAGTTTGCCAGTGCAGTGCGACTTTCGTTTTCTCGTGTAACTTTGAACAGCATTGTTGTACCAAGGGGGGGGGGGGGCGAAAGAAAGTAAGACAGAGGGGTTGCAAAGTGGCCAGATTGATTTTATTTGCTTCCAAGTACACCAGCATCAGAGTTTACCAGTGATGTGCTTCTTTCGTTTTTTTGTCTTCCTTTGAACAGTATTGTTGTTCCCAGGGGGGGCGAAATAAAGTAAGCCATAGGGGTTGCAAAGTGGCCAGATTGATTTTATGTGCATCCAAGTACACCAGCATCACATAGTTTTCCAGTGAAGTGCTACTTTCGTTTTCTGGTCTTCCTTTGAACAGCATTGTTGTTCCCCGGGGGCAAAATAAAGTTAGACAGAGGGATTGCAAAGTGGCCAGATTGATTTTATTTGCATCCAAGTACACCAGCATCAGAGTTTGCCAGTGTATTGCTACTTTAGTTTTGTCATCTAACTTTGAACAGCATTGTTGTTCCCAGGGGGGGCGAAATAAAGTAAGACAGAGGGGTTGCAAAGTGGCCAGATTGATTTCATTTGCATCCAAGTACACCAGCATCAGAGTTTGCCAGTGTATTGCTACTTTTGTTTTCTCGTCTTCCTTTGAACAGCATTGTTGTTTCTAGGGTGGGAGAGTGTACCATTTCTGGAGGTACTGCAATACCTGGTTGATGGGTGAATTGGAAAACACAATGTGCACCATGGTTCTGTTTTTATGGATGTGGTCTACCATACTGCTTATGTTTTGTAAGGATGTAAGCAATGGACAGTGAAACGGTTCCCTTCAGGGCCCTCTAGTCATGTCCATAACTATTCCGGTGAAACCCCTCGCTGATTTCTGAATAGTTAGTGAGAGATCGTTTAGGTAACCATGTTGTTTCTGCTTACATTGCACATCCTTTGCATTCCCTAGGAGTGTTTTTTTTTTTTTTTAGGCAGTGTATTACTCTTATCAAGTGCATAATTTGAATTGAGCCACATCCAAGTGTTTATAGCGAGCACAATTAGGTTATAGCTGAAGGCAGTGCGAGTTTCTCTCAGTGGGCAAGTATGGCGTTCAGTGGGGATGTGGCACTATGGCCGGAGCTGTTGAATTTGGAAATGGGGAACCGGGTTCTGCATTCATGACCAGTCCACCACACCACTGTACTGAGGGAGCACATTCCCATGCTACACCGTAGAAGGCCCCACTAGACCTTAGAAGGCTTGATGTCTTAGCACAAGCAGGTGTACTGTAGTGGTGTCAACTTACAAAAGAAAACAAAGTACAAGTAGAGGTATAAAAGTGCAATAAATGGCAGACACGCAAAACACAGGAACACACTGGGTAGGCACTTCTACGGGCATGGAGAACAGAATTTCCTATAATGTAAAGACTTCCTTCACACAATAGAGAGGGTGTGAATTAAGTTTGGAAGTGTCTTTGCAGGAGGAGAACTTTGAGGTTAGTTTTGAAGGACTGGGAAGAGGGAGGGGGTGGTCCGGAGCTGAGGCTCAGTTCCAGATTCTCGCCGCGTTGCTTGTAAAGGATTGGGCCATCGATCTTTCCTTTTTGAAAGTGGGAGGGTCAAGCAATACATTTTGCGCAGTACGTGATGGTCTAGAGCATTATATGCATATGTTAAAATAAAGTTTTTTTTCTTCTTTTTATTCTAGTCTAAAGCTTTTCGACGGTGGCTGTTCTGCAGTTTTGTGTAGTTGCATTGTGTTGGTAAGAAATTTTTTGTTGTTGTATTTACACCAAATGAGTAATAATATAATGTCTGAATTAATTTTTTTGTAAGTGATGTCATAATGGCGGCATATTTAGTTAGTGGTTTGAGCATGAAATTCTTTGCGATGTGTTTTGCATAGTCTTATGTGTAATTGCTTTTCTCTTTCTTTTTTAGTGGGATATTGTTGATCCATACTGTGTCTGTACAGAGTTGGTGGTGGTGAGTAGTTTAGCTGCCTCTGGCAAGTGAGTGGTATTGTTTTGGAGTATATTTGAGTTTTTGATAAAGGTGCTTTTTGCTTATTACATATTTTACAAAGAGTTTGTTGTTGTTGATAAGTTACCTTTATTAGTAAGCAATATGACTAGCCGTAGAATGACTGCTCAACAGGTGGTCGGTATGCTTCTTGAATCTTCCTCTGAGCATGATTATGAGACTGACAGTGCGTCTGAGGGAGAGGAGGGAGGGGTAGATTCTGGCAGTGAGTTTTCACTCAACATGGAATCATCGGATGATGAAGGTACTCTCAGTGCAGATGAAGGTACTCTTGGTGTGGATGAAGCAACTCTCAGTGCGGATGAAGTGCCTGTCTTAGAGGAGGAAACTGCTGTGCCGATGGTGCAAGAGGCATCTGGATTGCAGTCTGAGGCTGCTAGGCTTCCTACTGGAAGTGCTGGACTTTGGGTTGATCCAAACATGGTGCAGCCGGTGTTGCCTGCCTTTAGCGGTGATGCAGGGTGTACAGTGAATTGTGAAAACTTTTTGCCTATACAGTTTTTTCAGTTGTTTATGGATGATGTATTTTTGGGTGAGATTGTTGAGCAGACGAATTTGTATGCTGAACAGTTTTTGAGGAACAACAGCGACAAACTTAGGCCCCAGTCTAGAGCTACCCGGTGGACTCCCACATATCTGGAAGAGATTAAGAAGTTTTTGGGTTTGACTTTATTGATGGGTGTGGTAAGGAAGCCAACCTTGGCTTCATATTGGTCTACTAGCCCCTTGTTGGCAACTGCCATATTTCCTGCAGTTATGACTCGTAATCGGTATTTACTTTTGCTACGTATGCTGCATTTTGTTGATAATTCTATGGCGTTGCCACGAGATCACCCTGACTGTGACCGTCTTTTTAAGATTCGGCCCGTTCTTGATCACTTTGTGGATCGATTTTCTGAGATCTATACTCCAGGGAAAGAAATATCTATTGATGAGTCTTTGGTCTTGTTCAAGGGCCGTTTGGTTTTTAGGCAGTACATCCCTAGCAAGAGGGCACGCTATGGAATTAAGCTGTATATGTTGTCTGAGAGTAGGACAGGATATGTTTTTAATTTTCGTGTGTACACTGGTAGAGATTCTGCTATTGACCCCCCAGGTTGTCCGTCCACTTTTGCAGTTGCAGAGAAAATTGTGTGGGATCTTGCTAGGAGACTGTTTAACAGAGGCCACCATTTGTACCTTGATAACTTCTATACTGCTGTGCAATCATTTAAGGAATTGTATAAAGTGGACACTTTTGCATGTGGCACAATCCGCTCTAACCGTAAAGCTTATCCGAAAGAGCTTGTTTGCAAAAAACTTCAGAGGGGGCAGTGCAGTTCCTTGCGTAGTGATGAACTACTAGCTGTAAAATTTGTGGACAGGAGGGATGTGTACATGCTGACTACCATCCATGATGAGAGTACTTCACCTGTGGCTGTTTGGGGTCAGGTTGCTGAAGTTGCGCAGTACAAATCTGCTTCATTCATTCATTCATTCAAGTGCGCAAACCTGTGTGCATTCTAGACTACAATAAGCACATGGGTGGTGTTGACAGAGTAGATCATAGGTTGGAACCTTACTCTGCTATTCGGAAGGCTTATGTTTGGTATAAGAAGTTGGCCATCCATTTCTTCGAATTAGCAATGTTCAATGCTTTTATTGTGTTCAAGGAGTGTTCTCCTGCGTCAAAGTTGACATTTCTTCAGTTTCAGCACTCTGTGATAGCTAGCCTTGTTGTTGTGGAACAGGCAAGTGTTCCTAGATTTGGAGTGGTGGAGGATGTGGTTCGATTGAAACATCGCCACTTTCCTGATTTCATCCCTCCCACACCGGCAAAAGATTTTCCCACTAGGAGATGTAGAGTCTGTTGGCGAAGAGATAAGTGGAAGGAGTCTCGTATGTACTGCTCCGACTGTCCATCTAAACCTGGGCTGTGTGTCCCTGCTTGTTTTAGAGCGTACCATACACAAAAGAATTTTTGGGAGCAATCATGAGTAGTAAAGTTAACTGATTGGTTTGTATTCTTTGAAAAATTTGATTCTGTTTCAAGGTTGGCGTTAGTGCAATGTGTTTAGTTTCTGATTTTGTGTTTGTAGATTTGTATCTATTTGTGATTTGTTTGTGTTTTTATTTTTGTCTAAAAAATTCCTAAATGTGTTGGCAGTGTGTGTGGACTGGAACTTCTTTGGCGGTGTACGTGGAATGGTGCTTGGCTGGCGGTGTGCATGGACTGGTGCTTGGCTGGTGGTGTGCGTGGACTGGTGCTTGGCTGGCGGTGTGCGTGGACTGGTGCTTGGCTGGCGGTGTGCGTCGACTGGTGCTTGGCTGGCGGTGTGCGTGGACTGGTGCTTGGCTGGCGGTGTGCGTGGACTGGTGCTTGGCTGGCGGTGTGCGTGGACTGGTGCTTGGCTGGCGGTGTGTGTGGACTGGTGCTTGGCTGGCGGTGTGTGTGGACTGGTGCTTGGCTGGCGGTGTGTGTGGACTGGTGCTTGGCTGGCGGTGGGCGTGGACTGGTGCTTGGCTGGCGGTGTGCGTGGACTGGCGCTTGGCTAGCGTTGTGCGTGGACTGGTGTTTGGCTAGTGGTGTGCGTGGACTGGTGCTCGGCTAGCGGTGTGCGTGGACTGGCGCTCGGCTGGCTGTGTGAGTAGTGACTTGCTGCTGGTCACTACACACACTGCTAGCTGAGTGCCACTCCACGCAATCCATCTGCTTGTGTAGTTGCTGTGTCAGGAATGTGGGCGTGTGAAAGTGATGGGCCCTTGAATGGCGCTGTGTGCTGGTGTGAGTTTTGCTATGTGATGGGCCCGCGGCTGGCGGTATGAATGGTTTTGTATGTCTCACACGTATGAAAGGTGTATGAATGGCCTGTAAAGAGGTTGGTGCCTTGTCGTGGCTTTACAGCTCACGAGCTGTGAGTCAATGGTTCAGTTTCTCGCCCTTTCAATTATTAACAGTGCATTTCATTTTTGTGAAATCACTTGCTAATACAATTGTATATTCTGAACCATCACTCACTCTCGTGCCAAATCCAACCAGTATGTGTGTGTGCTTGAGGATTAGATGGCTGTGCAGTAATATTTGCCTTTCTGAAGCAGGGTGTACCTTGTCCCTTTTGTGAATTTTGTAATGTGTTGTTTTTTTGCCTGGTGGTGCGAATGGTCTTGTGTGTATCACGTATGAAAGGTGTGTGAATGGCCTGTAAAGCGGTTGGTGCCTTGCCGTGGCTTTACAGCTCACGAGCTGTGAGTCATTGGTTCAGTTTTTTCTCCATTGAATTATTGACAGTGCATTTCATTTTTGTGAAATCTCTTGTTAATAAAATTTAATATACTGAACCATCACTCGCCCTCGTGCCAAATCCAACCAGTATGTGTGTGCGTTTGAGGAATAGGTGGCTGTGCAGGATTCTTTGTCTTTTTAGTTTCTCTGCCAAGGTGTATGTTCCATGTAAAAATAACCCACCAACTGTAGATATTGTCGTAAACCCATGGGAGTTCATGGTGATATCTCTCTTGTGAATTCCAAAAAGGCTTTTTATCCTCAATGTCCTGCAAACCTCAAAATATCGGTCACATTGTCCATGCAATATTGTGCCAAAATTCTCACGTTGTAGAAACAATGTCAAAACGTTCTGGTTTTGCAAGGGGGTCAACTGTCTTTTTGGCCCGTGCTCGGCGGCCATCTAGGGAAACCTACCAAACCCATACATTTCTGAAAACTATACACTCGGGGGCTTCCAGGGAGGTATGGCTTGCGTGGATCCCCCAACGTTTCCTTACCCAGAATCCCCTGCAAACCTCAATTTTAGCTTTAAAAATCACTTTTTTCACACATTTTGGGGTGGGAAAGTAGTGGCATCACCGGGCTCACACAAATTTACCACCACCCAGCGTTCCCCCAGGTCTCCCGGTAAAAATGGTGCCTCACTTGTGTGGGAGGCCCAAGTACCCGCGGCAGGCAAGGGCCCAAAACGCAGTGAGGCGACATCAAAATAGGTTTTTGGCCCGGTGCTCGGCGGCCATCTAGGGAAACTTACCAAACCCATGCATTTCTGAAAACGGTGTGCGTGGACTGGCGCTTGGCTAGCGGTGTGCGTGGACTGGTGTTTGGCTAGCGGTGTGCGTGGACTGGTGCTCGGCTAGCGGTGTGCGTGGACTGGTGCTCGGCTGGCTGTGTGAGTAGTGACTTGCTGCTGGTCACTACACACACTGCTAGCTGAGTGCCACTCCATGCAATCCATCTGCTTGTGTAGTTGCTGTGTCAGGAATGTGGGCGTGTGAAAGTGATGGGCCCTTGAATGGCGACAGGCCATTTTGATGTCGCCTCACTGCGTTTTGGGCCCTTGCCTGCCGCGGGTACTTGGGCCTCCCACACAAGTGAGGCACCATTTTTACCGGGAGACCTGGAAGAACGCTGGGTGGTGGTAAATTTGTGTGAGCCCGGTGATGCCACTACTTTCCCACCCCAAAATGTGTGAAAAAAAGTGATTTTTTCAGCTAAAATTGAGGTTTGCAGGGGATTCTGGGTAAGGAAACGTTGGGGGATCCACGCAAGCCATACCTCCCTGGAAGCCGCCGGGTGTCTACTTTTCAGAAATGCATGGGTTTGGTAGGTTTCCCTAGATGGCCGCCGAGCACCGGGCCAAAAACCTAAGTGACCCCCCTTGCAAAACCAGGTGGTTTTGCGACAGGCCATTTTGATGTCGCCTCACTGCGTTTTGGGCCCTTGCCTGCCGCGGGTACTTGGGCCTCCCACACAAGTGAGGCACCATTTTTACCGGGAGACCTGGGGGAACGCTGGGTGGTGGTAAATTTGTGTGAGCCCGGTGATGCCACTACTTTCCCACCCCAAAATGTGTGAAAAAAGTGATTTTTTCAGCTAAAATTGAGGTTTGCAGGGGATTCTGGGTAAGGAAACGTTGGGGGATGCATGCAAGCCATACCTCCCTGGAAGCCGCCGGGTGTCTAGTTTTCAGAAATGTCTCGGTTTGGTAGGTTTCCCTAGGTGCCGGCAGGGCTAGGGTTCAAAAACTACAGCTAGTCACTTTGCCAAAAAAGGGTCATTTTTCACTGCAAAATGGAGGTGTGACCACGTTGCGTTTTGCGCCGTTTCCTGTCGCGGGCACTAGGCCGACCCGCACAAGTGAGGTACCATTTTTCTCGTAGGACTTTGGGGAACGCGGGGTGGGTGGAAATTTGTGGATCCACGCAGATTCCAGAACTTTCCATCCCAGAAATGTGGGGAAAATGTGTTTTTTTTGTCATTTTTTTACGTTTGCAAGGGATTCTGGGTAACAGACCATGGTGGGAGGCAGTCAAGTCACCCCATCCTGGATTCCCCTGGGTGTCTAGTTTTCAAAAATGTATAGGTTTGCTAGGTTTCCCTAGGTGCCGGCAGGGCTAGGGTTCAAAAACTACAGCTAGTCACTTTGCCAAAAAAGGCTCATTTTTCACTGCAAAATGGAGGTGTGACCACGTTGCGTTTTGCGCCGTTTCCTGTTGCGGGCACTAGGCCGACCCGCACAAGTGGGTACCATTTTTCTCGTAGGACTTTGGGGAACGCGGGGTGGGTGGAAATTTGTGCATCCACGCAGATTCCAGAACTTTCCATCCCAGAAATGTGGGGAAAATGTGTTTTTTTTGTCAATTTTTTACGTTTGCAAGGGATTCTGGGTAACAGACCATGGTGGGAGGCAGTCAAGTTACCCCATCCTGGATTCCCCTGGGTGTCTAGTTTTCAAAAATGTATAGGTTTGCTAGGTTTCCCTAGGTGCCGACAGGGCTAGCGTTCAAAAACTACAGCTAGTCACTTTGCCAAAAAAGGGTCATTTTTCACTGCAAAATGGAGGTGTGACCACGTTGTGTTTAGCGCCGTTTCCTGTCGCGGGCACTAGGCCGACCCGCACAAGTGAGGTACCATTTTTCTCGTAGGACTTTGGGGAACGCGGGGTGAGTGGAAATTTGTGGATCCACGCAGATTCCAGAACTTTCCATCCCAGAAATGTGGGGAAAAGGTGTTTTTTTTGTCATTTTTATACGTTTGCAAGGGATTCTGGGTAACAGACCATGGTGGGAGGCAGTCAAGTCACCCCATCCTGGATTCCCGTGGGGGTCTAGTTTTCAAAAATGTATAGGTTTGCTAGGTTTCCCTAGGTGCCGGCAGGGCTAGGGTTCAAAAACTCCAGCTAGTCACTTTGCCAAAAAAGGGTAATTTTTCACTGCAAAATGGAGGTGTGACCACGTTGCGTTTTGCGCCGTTTCCTGTCGCGGGCACTAGGCCGACCCGCACAAGTGAGGTACCATTTTTCTCGTAGGACTTTGGGGAACGCGGGGTGGCTGGAAATTTGTGGATCCACGCAGATTCCAGAACTTTCCATCCCAGAAATGTGGGGAAAAGGTGTTTTTTTTGTCATTTTTTTACGTTTGCAAGGGATTCTGGGTAACAGACCATGGAGGGAGGCAGTCAAGTCACCCCATCATGGATTCCCCTGGGTGTCTAGTTTTCAAAAATGTACAGGTTTTATAGGTTTCCCTAGGTGCCGGCAGGGCTAGGGTTCAAAAACTACAGCTAGTCACTTTGCCAAAAAAGGGTCATTTTTCACTGCAAAATGGAGGTGTGACCACGTTGCGTTTTGCGCCGTTTCCTGTCGCGGGCACTAGGCCGACCTGCACAAGTGAGGTACCATTTTTCTCGTAGGACTTTGGGGAACGCGGGGTGGGTGGAAATTTGTGGATCCACGCAGATTCCAGAACTTTCCATCCCAGAAATGTGGGGAAAATGTGTTTTTTTTGTCATTTTTTTACGTTTGCAAGGGATTCTGGGTAACAGACCATGGTGGGAGGCAGTCAAGTCACCCCATCCTGGATTCCCCTGGGTGTCTAGTTTTCAAAAATGTATAGGTTTGCTAGGTTTCCCTAGGTGCCGGCAGGGCTAGGGTTCAAAAACTACAGCTAGTCACTTTGCCAAAAAAGGCTCATTTTTCACTGCAAAATGGAGGTGTGACCACGTTGAGTTTTGCGGCGTTTCCTGTCGCGGGACTAGGCCGACCCGCACAAGTGAGGTACCATTTTTCTCATAGGACTTTGGGGAACGCGGGGTGGGTGAAAATTTCTGGATCCATGCAGATTCCAGAACTTTCCATCCCAGAAATGTGGGGAAAATGTGTTTTTTTTGTCATTTTTTTACGTTTGCAAGGGATTCTGGGTAACAGACCATGGTGGGAGGCAGTCAAGTCACCCCATCCTGGATTCCCCTGGGTGTCTAGTTTTCAAAAATGTATAGGTTTGCTAGGTTTCCCTAGGTGCTGGCAGGGCTAGGGTTCAAAAACTACAGCTAGTCACTTTGCCAAAAAAGGGTCATTTTTCACTGCAAAATGGAGGTGTGACCACGTTGCGTTTTGCGCCGTTTCCTGTCGCGGGCACTAGGCCGACCTGCACAAGTGAGGTACCATTTTTCTCGTAGGACTTTGGGGAATGCGGGGTGGGTGGAAATTTGTGGATCCACGCAGATTCCAGAACTTTCCATCCCAGAAATGTGGGGAAAATGTGTTTTTTTTTGTCATTTTTTTACATTTGCAAGGGATTCTGGGTAACAGACCATGGTGGGAGGCAGTCAAGTCACCCCATCCTGGATTCCCCTAGATGTCTAGTTTTCAAAAATGTATAGGTTTGCTAGGTTTCCCTAGGTGCTGGCAGGGGTAGGGTTCAAAAACTACAGCTAGTCACTTTGCCAAAAAAGGGTCATTTTTCACTGCAAAATGAAGGTGTGACCACGTTGCGTTTTGCGCCGTTTCCTGTTGCGGGCACTAGGCCGACCCGCACAAGTGAGGTACCATTTTTCTCGTAGGACTTTGGGGAACGCGGGGTGGGTGGAAATTTGTGGATCCACGCAGATTCCACAACTTTCCATCCCAGAAATGTGGGGAAAATGTGGTTTTTTTGTCATTCTTTTACGTTTTCAAGGGAGTCTGGGTAACAGACCATGGTGGGAGGCAGTCAAGTCACCCCATCCTGGATTCCCCTGGGTGTCTAGTTTTCAAAAATGTATAGGTTTACTAGGTTTCCCTAGGTGCCGGCAGGGCTAGGGTTCAAAAACTACAGCCAGTCACTTTGCCAAAAAAGGGTCATTTTTCACTGCAAAATGGAGGTGTGACCACGTTGTGTTTTGCGCCGTTTCCTGTCGCGGGCACTAGGCCGACCCGCACAAGTGAGGTACCATTTTTCTCGTAGGACTTTGGGTAACGCGGGGTGGGTGGAAATTTGTGGATCCACGCAGATTCCAGAACTTTCCATCCCAGAAATGTGGGGAAAATGTGGTTTTTTTGTCATTTTTTTACGTTTGCAAGGGATTCTGGGTAACAGACCATGGTGGGAGGCAGTCAAGTCACCCCATCCTGGATTCCCCTGGGTGTCTAGTTTTCAAAAATGTATAGGTTTGCTAGGTTTCCCTAGGTGCCGGCAGGGCTAGGGTTAAAAAACTACAGCTAGTCACTTTGCCAAAAAAGGCTCATTTTTCACTGCAAAATGGAGGTGTGACCACGTTGCGTTTTGCGCCGTTTCCTGTCGCGGGCACTAGGCCGACCCGCACAAGTGAGGTACCATTTTTCTCATAGGACTTTGGGGAACGCGGGGTGGGTGAAAATTTGTGGATCCATGCAGATTCCAGAACTTTCCATCCCAGAAATGTGGGGAAAATGTGTTTTTTTGTCATTTTTTTACGTTTGCAAGGGATTCTGGGTAACAGACCATGGTGGGAGGCAGTCAAGTCACCCCATCCTGGATTCCCCTGGGTGTCTAGTTTTCAAAAATGTATAGGTTTGCTAGGTTTCCCTAGGTGCTGGCAGGGCTAGGGTTCAAAAACTACAGCTAGTCACTTTGCCAAAAAAGGGTCATTTTTCACTGCAAAATGGAGGTGTGACCACGTTGCGTTTTGCGCCGTTTCCTGTCGCGGGCACTAGGCCGACCTGCACAAGTGAGGTACCATTTTTCTCGTAGGACTTTGGGGAATGCGGGGTGGGTGGAAATTTGTGGATCCACGCAGATTCCAGAACTTTCCATCCCAGAAATGTGGGGAAAATGTGGTTTTTTTTGTCATTTTTTTACATTTGCAAGGGATTCTGGGTAACAGACCATGGTGGGAGGCAGTCAAGTCACCCCATCCTGGATTCCCCTAGATGTCTAGTTTTCAAAAATGTATAGGTTTGCTAGGTTTCCCTAGGTGCTGGCAGGGGTAGGGTTCAAAAACTACAGCTAGTCACTTTGCCAAAAAAGGGTCATTTT
The DNA here is from genome assembly GCF_964204655.1 of Triturus cristatus. Lineage (NCBI taxonomy): Eukaryota > Metazoa > Chordata > Amphibia > Caudata > Salamandridae > Triturus > Triturus cristatus. The sequence continues at coordinate 236,676,863 of NC_140584.1, read as the reverse complement.
TCACTGCAAAATGAAGGTGTGACCACGTTGCGTTTTGCGCCGTTTCCTGTCGCGGGCACTAGGCCGACCCGCACAAGTGAGGTACCATTTTTCTCGTAGGACTTTGGGGAACGCGGGGTGGGTGGAAATTTGTGGATCCACGCAGATTCCACAACTTTCCATCCCAGAAATGTGGGGAAAATGTGGTTTTTTTGTCATTCTTTTACGTTTTCAAGGGAGTCTGGGTAACAGACCATGGTGGGAGGCAGTCAAGTCACCCCATCCTGGATTCCCCTGGGTGTCTAGTTTTCAAAAATGTATAGGTTTGCTAGGTTTCCCTAGGTGCTGGCAGGGCTAGGGTTAAAAAACTACAGCTAGTCACTTTGCCAAAAAGGGGTCATTTTTCACTGCAAAATTGAGGTGTGACCATGTTGCGTTTTGCACCGTTTCCTGTCGTGGGCACTAGGCCGACCCGCACAAGTGAGGTACCATTTTTCTCGTAGGACTTTGGGTAACGCGGGGTGGGTGGAAATTTGTGGATCCACGCAGATTCCAGAACTTTCCATCCCAGAAATGTGGGGAAAATGTGGTTTTTTTGTCATTTTTTTACGTTTGCAAGGGATTCTGGGTAACAGACCATGGTGGGAGGCAGTCAAGTCACCCCATCCTGGATTCCCCTGGGTGTCTAGTTTTCAAAAATGTATAGGTTTGCTAGGTTTCCCTAGGTGCCGGCAGGGCTAGGGTTAAAAAACTACAGCTAGTCACTTTGCCAAAAAAGGCTCATTTTTCACTGCAAAATGGAGGTGTGACCACGTTGCGTTTTGCGCCATTTCCTGTCGCGGGCACTAGGCCGACCCGCACAAGTGAGGTACCATTTTTCTCATAGGACTTTGGGGAACGCGGGGTGGGTGAAAATTTGTGGATCCATGCAGATTCCAGAACTTTCCATCCCAGAAATGTGGGGAAAATGTGTTTTTTTGTCATTTTTTTACGTTTGCAAGGGATTCTGGGTAACAGACCATGGTGGGAGGCAGTCAAGTCACCCCATCCTGGATTCCCCTGGGTGTCTAGTTTTCAAAAATGTATAGGTTTGCTAGGTTTCCCTAGGTGCTGGCAGGGCTAGGGTTCAAAAACTACAGCTAGTCACTTTGCCAAAAAAGGGTCATTTTTCACTGCAAAATGGAGGTGTGACCACGTTGCGTTTTGCGCCGTTTCCTGTCGCGGGCACTAGGCCGACCTGCACAAGTGAGGTACCATTTTTCTCGTAGGACTTTGGGGAATGCGGGGTGGGTGGAAATTTGTGGATCCACGCAGATTCCAGAACTTTCCATCCCAGAAATGTGGGGAAAATGTGTTTTTTTTTGTCATTTTTTTACATTTGCAAGGGATTCTGGGTAACAGACCATGGTGGGAGGCAGTCAAGTCACCCCATCCTGGATTCCCCTAGATGTCTAGTTTTCAAAAATGTATAGGTTTGCTAGGTTTCCCTAGGTGCTGGCAGGGGTAGGGTTCAAAAACTACAGCTAGTCACTTTGCCAAAAAAGGGTCATTTTTCACTGCAAAATGAAGGTGTGACCACGTTGCGTTTTGCGCCGTTTCCTGTCGCGGGCACTAGGCCGACCCGCACAAGTGAGGTACCATTTTTCTCGTAGGACTTTGGGGAACGCGGGGTGGGTGGAAATTTGTGGATCCACGCAGATTCCACAACTTTCCATCCCAGAAATGTGGGGAAAATGTGGTTTTTTTGTCATTCTTTTACGTTTTCAAGGGAGTCTGGGTAACAGACCATGGTGGGAGGCAGTCAAGTCACCCCATCCTGGATTCCCCTGGGTGTCTAGTTTTCAAAAATGTATAGGTTTGCTAGGTTTCCCTAGGTGCTGGCAGGGCTAGGGTTAAAAAACTACAGCTAGTCACTTTGCCAAAAAGGGGTCATTTTTCACTGCAAAATTGAGGTGTGACCATGTTGCGTTTTGCACCGTTTCCTGTCGTGGGCACTAGGCCGACCCGCACAAGTGAGGTACCATTTTTCTCGTAGGACTTTGGGGAACGCGGGGTGGGTGGAAATTTGTGGATCCACGCAGATTCCAGAACTTTCCATCCCAGAAATGTGGGGAAAATGTGTTTTTTTTGTCATTTTTTTACGTTTGCAAGGGATTCTGGGTAACAGACCATGGTGGGAGGCAGTCAAGTCACCCCATCCTGGATTCCCCTGGGTGTTTAGTTTTCAAAAAAGTATAGGTTTGCTAGGTTTCCCTAGGTTCTGGCAGGGCTAGGGTTCAAATACTACAGCTAGTCACTTTGCCAAAAAGGGGTCATTTTTCACTGCAAAATTGATGTGTGACCACCTTGCGTTTTTCACCGTTTCCTGTTGCGGGCACTAGGCCGACCCACACAAGTGAGGTACCATTTTTCTCGTAAGACTTTGGGGAACGCGGGGTGGGTGGAAATTTGTGGATCCACATAGATTCCGGAACTTTCCACGACAAAAATGTGTGGAAAATGTGTTTTTTTTGACAATTTTTTAGGTTTGCAAGGGATTCTGGGTAACAGACCCTGGTGGGAGGCAGTCAAGTCACCCCATCCTGGATTCCCCTGGGTGTCTAGTTTTCAAAAATGTATAGGTTTGCTAGGTTTCCCAAGGTGCCCGCAGAGCTAGGGTTCAAAAACTAGAGCTAGGCACTTTGCAAAAAAATGGTAATTTTGCATTGTGAAAATGTGGTGTGACCACGTTGCGTTTTGCGCCGTTTCCTGTCGTGGGCTCTATGCCTACCCACACAAGTGAGGTACCATTTTTATTGGGAGACATAGGGTAATTCAGATTTGTAAAGGAACTGTTATTATCTATTGACTTTCCATGCATTTCTGCTTTCCAAATGAAAGATATTGTGTAAAAAAGAAGTCATTCTAAAAAATGACTGATAATTCTCATGCTAGTATGAGTATTCCCAATTTCAGAAATGTGCAAATATCTACTGTTTCTAAACTCTATATTTTGTTCCCATTTCAGAAATACATAGGAGTCTTTCATACTGATTTTTCCATGTACACTTTTTTACAGAATAATTACTATATACCCGGTACATAATAAAAAACCATTGCAAGTTACTACTCAGTTTTTGGCTCTGGGTTCGTCTGGTTCTTGGTGAACCTACAAGTCCTATATATCCCCACAACCAGTAATGTCCAGCGGATGCAACGTTATATTGCTTTCAAAGAGCTGTCATAATTAGAAGAAGTTACAGGTAAAAACGTTGACACAAAAGGCTGTTTTTTTCAACTAAATTTCAATTTATCCTACATTTAACTGTTTGTTTCTATAAAAAAACCTTGATGGATCTACACAAATGACCCCTTGCTGAATTCAGAATGTTGTCTTCTTTTCAAAAATGTATAGCTTTCCAGGATCCACTATTGCTTTTGTACCCATTTCTGCCACTAACTGGAAGGAGGTCAAAAGCACAAAAAATAGCAAAAATAGGCTATGTCCCAGAAACATGCCAAAACTGTGTAAAAAATGTTGGGTTTCTGACAAAAGTCAAGTATCCCCAAAAAGCTGGGAAAATGGTGATTTCAACCCCACAAACCCTTTTTTGATAACATTTGCAGGGAAAACCCCAGATGCTTTCATTTGCAGCCCGTTTTTCCAATTTTTCAAAAAAAAAAAAAAATGTTGCTGTATTTTGGATCTTTTCTGTGACCCCTCCAGGGGAATCCACAAACCCTGAGTACCTTTAGAATCCCCATGATGTTGGAAGAAAAGGACGCAAATTTGGCGTGGATACCTAATGTGGTCAAAAAGTTACAGGGGCCTAAGCGCGCACTACCCCAAATAGCCAAAAAAAGGCCTGGCACAGGAGGGGGAAAAGGCCTGGCAGCGAAGGGGTTAAGTACAAAGGGTGTGTGCAATGTGGTGAGTTAAAAGAATGCCATGGTTTTATCCAAAAAGAGTATATTAGTGGAAAACCTGGTATTAGATAAGGAAGTGTAAAGGATAAATAACTGGATCTACCAGGTATATCCTAAAGTGAATGTGAGAATAAAAATGATCAAAATGTTTCTGCCACTGTTTGCTTTTTTAGCAGGGCATTTGTCAGGATAAAAAAAATAAAGGATCTCCACGGCGGTATGTGCACCCTAAGGCGCACCCTCACCTGTGGAGGATGATGAACCGGAATGACTTACGGTTACTGGGAACGTCTTCAGAATTTCTGAAAATCGTGTTTTATCTATAAAATATAGAAACATAAAAGATTTCACAAAGACATTACTGGTCACATACCATACATATAATTATAATATGAATGCACACATCCATGAGTGATTTCCATTGTTTTGAAATTTACAGATCAACCGGGTCAAAGGCTGAAGAGAAGTCTATAAAAGCTGCATATAATGGCGTTCCCCGGCTCATTGGATATTTATCAATTAAAGATTGCAGGGTAGTGATGTTATACAGGAGTAAAACCATTTCCAAAGGCCCAATCTTGGAGGTGGGTAAGAATGCTCTTAGCAAACAATTTACCAGTCACATCCAGAACAGCAATCTGTCTAAAACTGACGGGGGAATTTTTTGGACCCATTTTGTATAACGGAACAACTATACTTCCCTTCCAGGATAGTGGAATGTCCCCATGAGTGTAACAGTGAACAAAAAGGGGAAGCAAGAATTCTGCCCATGTTTCACCATCCTGTTTAATTATGGCTATTGCTACAGCATTCTGGCCATCGCACCTGAGTGTCTTGCCCCTTTGATATAACCCTCTACTTCATTGCACAAGGGGGCTCCATAATCACTCCCCATGGAAGAGTCAGAGACAACGTCAACATTCCATCCGACTGAGGAATTTAGAGCGTATATCTGGGAAATATATGTAGACTATTATCTGTCATATACCAGAATGGGCTTTGTCTTATCTCTCCCATCACAAAACTTGGCTATTAACGCCCAATATTTCCTGGTGTAACCAGACCGAGCGACCTCGTAGTTTGATTCAGTTTGCGTCTTCCACCCTTCTACATCCAGATACCACTTTCCTTTTCCCTACCTGTTTTAGTCTATTAATTTCCCTTTGCCTGGGTATTGAGGACTGCCTAAATTGTTCCCTGCTCAATGCGTTAATTTCCCAATGATTTAACCCCTGGAGAAGCTGAACTGATAACTTGATTTTTACTTTCCCACATTCTGATTACTTCCGGAATTCTCTCGAACCTGGCAATAGGGGATTCCTGTATGTGACTAGAAGCCACATTCTCTAGAACTCTCTTGAAGCTTGGGAGCATATTATTTGACCTAAAAGTATGCCCATTAATGCAATTATATAAAATGCTTTCAACCCTTTGATTCCAAAGTTCGGGCTGCTCAAATTTCATGTTAAAATCCACAGCCAAAACTCCATGATCACTCATGCTTGTTGGCAGTATCTTGAATTGCATGCATACACCTAAAGATTTGTAAGATACCACCATGTAATCAATTAGTGAGTGTCCAAATGAGCCCCGATAAGTATAAGAGGCAGGGGCGTCCTCTGGAAACCTGCCATTCAACATCACATGGTTAAACAGCTTATGCAAAAGTGACAAGCCTTGTTTATCCGATCTTAAATGGACGGGCAGTAAAGACTCTGGAATGGACCATGCTTCCTCCAACCCAGGGTTTGAAAAAGAGATGACAGACCCATTCGAAATTTTAGCATTGAAATCACCCACCATCATAATCCAGGAGTACTCTTCAGAGCTACTTATCCTTCGCACATGGGAACAAATGGAATCAACCAGTGAGTTGGATGCTCTCCCTGGGAGAATATACACGTTTACCAGAAAAAGCGAAACAGGCTACCCTCGTTTATCTTTACCTATCGTGAACTTCACCCCCATACAACACTTAGAGCGATGAATATAAATCACAGGATTCCATTTTATGGCACAGCTAAGTAAAATGGCTAAGCCACCACTAGCATGCCTTTTTGAGGAGGGTTTTGCTGCACAACAATATACAAAGAAATCCTCAAAATAAAAATCCAAACAGCTCCATGTTTTCTGAAGACAAATTATTTTAGGGTCGTGTTCTAATAACGAATGAAGCTTACAGTTGGTTTTTCCTACCCCTCCTTGGTTCCAGGATAAAATTCTTCCCAGTTGTCTACCTCTGCAGCAAGAGCAATATTTTAGTTTCTTTTGAGCCATTCAGGAAGCCGGCTGCCCAACTCCACTGGGCCATCTCACCCTTCACTACGGAACTACTGGGCCTTTTGAACCTGGGGGCCTATACTGTTAATCTCTATTTTTCCCAGACTACTCCCTACTAATATTTTAATGTCTTTAGGATATATGACGCCCATGGGAACAGGGAAACTACTACCTGGCTCCTGATTGATTTTCCCGGGGAATTCAAATGGGACCACCCGGGGATTCTTACTTACTTTTTCTGCGGCAGGAATAATATTAGTTCCTAGATACGGGACCGTACGGGACTTCCTAGAATTGGGGAACCCTTGCAACTCTGCTCGTATTATGGAGCGTTAAATCTATGTATTTAAGCAGATGAACTCGGCCACTCTGAATTTTCATTTCATATGCGTAGCGGTTCTAGTCCAATACACACACAGTGGATTTATGATTGCGGGAATTTCCCATGAATACGGGATGATACCTAAGTGCTCTGTTTTTTTTAACAAAACTTAATACGTTTTTCCGTGCCTTGAAGAAGTTCCAGTGTGGAACGAAACGCGTTGGCTGGTTTTTTATCTCTTCACATTAGAAGAAAATAAAAAGGAAACTTTAAAGGACTTCTGTTTGAATTGGACTATCTATACCTAGTGCACCTTCCTTTTTGTCTTTTTGTACCCGGGGATTCTTAAAGGGAAACACATCTATCCCTCTTTTCCTAAAAGAGTCTACATTGGCCAGTACTAGCATTGAAATTACCCCTGACGTGAATGTGACTCTAGTGTTTAGGGTGCCGCTCCCAAGGTCTAGATAAACCAACTCAATGTCGTTGCTTGTTACCAGTCGCAAGTCCTCTATTTCTAATAACAACTGCAAAAGAGCACTTCTATTCAGTAGGGCCGAATCAGTAACAAACAGGGAGACAAAATTCAAAATATTGGTTGCTTGCCAGGTAAGCAACCACTGAGGTCAGATCCCCTCACCGACATAAACCTATTACTACTAGTAGCTGCGATAGAAGCCCCCTCCCCAACCTTTCCCTGGCTGGGATCAAACCGTACTGGGAGAGTATCATGTCCGGAAGGGGAAAGAGGGGCACTTTCACTAGCCGAGCCCTGTTCTAAAACTGTAGCATATGTATGTGTTAATACATTTCTTGGTGTAGGGTCACTTGATAAGCTTCACCAATCATGCAGGAGTATCTCAGATTCTCTGCGCCACCCATGGTGACTTTGGGCGTCCCTCTATCTCCCTGACCTTCTTGCTTCCCTAACTTGCTCAGCAAGGGGTCTAAAAAGGTTAGTTGATTTCCATTAACAGGCTCTAAATTATGGCCATCAGTCAATACTGATAGCCCCAAGGGCCCAAGGACCTTTCTACTTGATGGTGGATTTGTGCTATCTGGCTCCTCAAGTATGGCGGGGAGCCGCAGTTTTTTTCTGTTTCCGTTTACGAATACCTCAAATACTGTTCTTCTTCTCCCCCCTCCGAACTTGTAGGCTGTTGCTTTCTCTCGAGGGGGAAGCGACTGAAGTAACAGTGGACTTTTCAATAAAATGGGGATTAATCGAGGAACCTGTGATGCTAGATGTATTTATGTCGCATTTTTTTAAAACTATGGTAAATCTGCAATGGGGACTTAGCTGGTGTTACATTTAAATTGGCCCCAAGACTGATGGATTGGATAATCTCTGTACTTTGTTTAACTGGGACTGAGCTTACCAGGGGGTTACCTCCAAACGAGGAAGCTATAGAAGCCTCCCTCTCTTTCTGCTTCTCCGCCTTAATACCCCGTTTAGACACCCCATTACAAGTCTGACATGAACGGCATTCTATTTCAAGGTCCTTTACTAATGTTTTTTATACTAGATTAACCGAGTTAAGTTTTTGGATGCCCATTAAAATAGGAGAAAGAACCTCCAATATATGATCAGAATTCAGTGTTGTTTTCTCCAACAAGGATAGAATTGATGAGAGGATTCTCTCCAGAGCATAGTATACCTCTCAGGTGCCCCCCAGACATTCTCTGCTGTGTTCAAAGTGTCATGTACCCCCTTATCTTGAGATGCGACTGATGCTCCCAAATCAGACAAGCCTAATGAGTGGACATGAAACACAATAGTAGGGGTATTACTGTACAGGGGGGGCATGTGAAGGCAACCAGCTGATAAAGCCGGAGACAGTCTTAATTCCGGGTCCACAGTGATTGATTTTCTTAAATGGGCCACCAAATCTTTGTTTTTTTCCAAGGGTTTAGCAATGTCCGGCAGGGTGTAGTCCTCCAATTTCACAACTACAGGGCTAAGTACTATAGACTGAGGCACCTGCTCGACCAGTTGGGGGGGGGGATTCGAACTACACTCAATGATTATTTGGGGTTGGATTTGGGTCTATCAAACAGGAATACCAGCCCTGCCAACGGTGACAGTTCCTTTCCATCAAGGTTCACAGCAGGGAAGACCTCAGCTCTGTCCACGGATAAGTCCATTTTATTTGCTACCAATAAAATCTATTCAGAGGGCTTTTGTAAAGTTATAGTGAATGGGAATTTTCCCTATACTTTACCAGCAGGGGTGGAGCTCTATACATGTTAAAATATAGAAAACATTTTAAATCTGTATTTAACTAGAATATAGATATTAATTATAATTATATTAAATAGTAATATAAATTAATGTTATATATTTATTTCATGCTTAAATATAGAACAGAATAAAGATATGGCGCTATTAACATAGTTTTGAAATAAATATGTAATTAATGTAAATGTAATAGATGAAATTAAAGTTATATAGTTTAAATTAAAAAACAATATTTCCACCTAAAGAACAACATATTTGTACTAATAATTATTCAAAGTGATGTATAGAATTAAGTAAAATTAATTTAGTGATACTTTAATGAAAATACTACTGCATGAATTTTTCAATTCGAAACAGGATATCAAAATACTATTAATTAAATACTTAAATAATATGTATGTGTTATTGATATGTGTAATCTAAAAATAAATTATATTTATTTATATTTTTAATTATTTTTAATACATTTATTAACAATAGTTCCTAGTGGGTGTTATGCAAATTGCCTATCACCATTATTTCCTATGGAATGGAGTTGCATTACCAGAGGTTTGTAATGTTTGTTGCTGAACTTAGTGCTACTTTCTTTTTAGTACTTACACTCTGGTTTTTTAAATAAGCAAAAAGTAGTAAACCTATTCAAAAGTGTAAACGACTCAAAAGTATGAGTTACCTTTATGAGTCAGGCTTATTGTGTGCATATGTATTTGTTGGGTTCCGGGCTTCATCTCTTTCAGTAAAGAGATGTTGTCTCCTTATTTTGAGAGATTACAGTGCTAGCTGTTCTAGCAATCTGTTCTTTGTGCACCATTCATAGTACAGCTCCATGGTGAAAGACCCAGTTTCCAAGCACTGCTGGAACATGACTTATAGTGTACCCTGCAAATTGCATATAGCCTAGCTCCTCCTGTCGTGTGGTCTACCTCTTAAACATTCCTTTGCAGCTCTTGTAGAAGCCCCAGACTCATACTGAATCATTTTACTCTATTAGATATCACCTATAATAAAAATGTAGGCAACATTACCTTCAGGCAAGGATAATTAGTGTTTGCAGATAATACATTTTAAATACCAGTTCATGTGCTCCCAGTATGTCTGAGATTTGCTGTTTCTCTTCCTGTGCATCACTACATGATTAAAAGCAAATCATACTCATGCATAAACGCAGCACCTCACCCAGGTTATTGCAAATGTGATGCTTCTCCACTTCCTGTAGATCTTTTATTAAAAAGAACTGCGCATTTTGCAAGGCAAATTTTCACTATTCAGTGACAAAAAATGCCAGTGACTGCCAACTAATAAATAGGCCAACTTCCTTAACCTTGCCCACTACAACTACAACGTACTTTTAGCACAATGTCCTTCTTCAACATCACCCATTCAATGATCTCTTTTCTCACCACCAACCTGTTCATAATCTGAAGGACTGGTTACTCAGCTGCCACCCAGCAGTGATTACATTTGATCCTATCTCTGCTGCTGAGTACTGTCTTTGCTACAGTCAATTCTGTGCTCCTCATTTCTTTATTTACTGTTGTTGCTTGCTTTGTGAAAGGTACTCTCTCTCTCTCTCTCTCTCTTTCTCTCTCTCAAAGCTGGGGCATTCTCTATAAAACACACCCAGGCTGCATCTGAAAAAGACAGTAATTAATTGATATTTTCTTTCTCTTCAGGCATGAGTCAGTGTGGTGTTGACGTGTTGCACACAGAAGTTGAGTTATAGAGTCACACTAGCAGCATGAGCAACCTGAGGATGGTTCCCTTTTTGGGTATGGGAAATCATCCTTCCCCCTCAGTGAGTGCAAAGCTAGGCATGTGCTATGGCCCTGGGTCAAAATCAAACACTAACTCTGGAGTGCAATTGAGTGTTGGGGCATTGTCCCACTCATATTTTGGCCCCCAGTGCACCCTTTTTGTGCATATATTAAAAAAAGCTTTTATTTTTAGAAAACACTTTCACTTTACTTTATTTTCATGTGCTTGGCTGCCAATGGCAGTCTGCTTCAGCTTTTAGCCACGGGCCTCAGTGGCTGTGAACTCGGTGGGGTTTCTGTTATTGATATTGACACCACACAGTGAATGAGCGAAGGGTACCTAGGCCCAAAGTATGCATGTCAGGTTGGCCGGCTACCTTTCTCTGACCAGCCCAAGATCTGCACTAGAGGCCGACTCCACTTGTCCATTAGGATCCGTGGGTTGATCAAAGCTACAATCCCTCGGCTCTTAATGAGCGGTGAGTTTGACTGCTCAAGCCAATCTTGCCACTGCGTTAGAGCTGGGTCACGAGTCCACTCACTCACGGCTCGATCAGTGGGAGCTGTGACTTCATGTGGGGCTCACGCGCTGACATATGGAGGCAGCTGATAAAGACATGGCTAAGCACCAGCACCCCCTTTCTTGACATCTCAGTGGAGGGCCTGGTCACAGGTCAGAAATGCTGCTATCCCCAGAGATATGGTCACAGGAAAAGGGGCCCCAAGTGGAGGAACCTGTAATGGACGGTGAGTCGCTATTGTAAAGTGTAAAATGGTAGGTCTTGAGGACATCATTGCAAAATCATTAAATCATACGTCCTGAGTACATGATTTGTCTGAGCAGCTCATTACTCCTAAACTTCAGAAGAGGAGTTACCGCCCAAGTCGGGATTATGAGTTTTGTGGGAAAAGTGCCCTTGCTAGCTAACGTGGGCAAAAGGAATGAGGGAAACTATTACTAGAGCTTGTAGAATTGTGAGGATCAGGCTGTGCCCACTGACTTTAAAAATTGAGGTTGATAAGAGGGAACTCAGGGCCCTGGGGAGAGAAATTTCTCGAGCCCAGGACCAAGACTATCTCTTGGGAAAATAATCTGTACGTTTTATGGCTAACTCGTGGCAAAATGAGCAACATTTCCCTTATATTGATAGATTTCCCTGTCATCCGTTAAGAAGAGAATTACTAAGGCTAAGGACTGGTCTTAACCCTTGTTAACCCTTGCTATGCTAACAACGGGGTAACAAGAGCAATGATTGATAGCAAGAGGAAATGTGTTTGTATCTTGGGAACAACGTGTGATATTTTACAAATTCTATTGGATTGTCAGAATGTTTTGGATATATGGAAAGAGTTTTTTTGCCCAATTTTTAACAAGTATAGGCCCACATTCATCAAGGTAGGCTTTTGCGATTCCTTAATTGTGATTATTAAGGAATCGCAATTAAGGAATCGCAAAAGCCAATGCATGTAGAAATGGCTATTAAAATAGCGATTTCTAAACATTCCTTAATTGCGACTCGCAAATTGTGTGTCGCAATTAAGGGAATGTCTTCCCATTCATTCCTATGGGCCTAGAGAACCAAAGGAATGAATGGGAATTTAATTCGCAATTTGTGAGTACCCAATAGGTACTTGCAAATTGCGAATGCAATTTCAAGTGTGCAAGGGTTCCAAAAGGATACCCTGTTGCACCCCTGAAATCTGCATATGAGTACATGTTGCAGACACACATGCCCCAAGGGCATGTGTGTGTGTAAAATGGAACTTTGAAAAATGCACTTCAGTGCATTTTTTGAAGTTTTTGCAAATTACCTTCAAGTACAAATTGATGGTAATTTGCGACTCCTATTAGCAAAATCGCTAAATGTTTTAATTGAATGCATTGCAATTGAGGAATCTCAATTTGCGATTCCTTAAATGCATTCACAATTTAAGTAATCGCAATTTAGAGATTACTTAAATTGCGATTTTTGCATTTGGGATGATGCATCCCAAATGCAAAAATACCGGTCGCAAAGGGGCAGATTCTGAGAATCTTCCCGTTTGCTACCGGTATTTCTTTTGATGCATGTGACCCATAGTGTTAAAAACAGGGTATCTTCTAACTGAAATGAGTAATTTAGAGATAGCTTGTGCTATAGGAAAGTTCATTCTAAAAGTTAAAGAAACCCTTAAATGTGAATAGAACTGAAATTCTTGTTTTAATAATATCATATGACATAGAGTATGTTATACGGAATGATGGAAGGACCAATGAATTTTAAATGTATGAATTTTATGATAAATTGTATTCAAGAAATGTGATTTTAGGAGTTACGTTTATGGAGATTTCAAATGTTTATGGACTATCAAGTCCAAATAAACTTTGTTTTGAACTGAACTGAACTGAAAAGTGCACTTGGAGCTGGATTGCACGATTTTTTTTTATGGGGCTACATTCAGCTGCTCCAATACCTACCGGTCAAGCTCATGCTATACGAAGCTACAAAACAATATGTGACGTAACAGGAGAACTTGTGTGTGGCAAAGATCAACAGGTCACATTTTGCTGTGCTAGGCAAGAATGGCATAAGCCACCATTTTTATATTTTAATGTCTACAATGTTACCAAAAAGTGGTAAATCATAATTCTTTCTCTTTGTCCTTACAAAATGCCCCCTTACCTAGCTGCACTCTCAGATTGAAATTGAGTCCTTAATTGTCTGGTATGGCCTCAAATATAAAAAAAAAACTGACCTGCCACATAGAGGGCGCTTCATGGCAGTGGCCTCCTCCAGGGACCTTCTCAATAAGCATGCTTGAGGGCTTACTGAGGGCTCTCTGCCAACACCCTGGGAAGCATGCAGAAATGTACTCCCTGTCCCTATTGAGTTGTTTTGCTTCTGTTTCATTTGGAAAATCATTTGAAGTTGGGGGGAAATTGGAGATCTCACGCCTATTTGCGTCTATTACTCAGTGAAAATAATAAGGTGGTTAAGAAACGTAAAATGAATGAGTTAACGTTATATGATAAATACTAAGTAACTATAATTTATTTACAGAGGCAGTCTCAGTACAGGGTTTAATGCAGTGTGTCTGCAGTGCACACATCACAAACTTAAATTATTGAACCGGGGTTTCCATGCTTTAAATTTCTCAGACAGATGCCCCAGAAGAGCTTTCACATCATCAGATCAGAGCTCAGACTTTTAAGGCTATCTTAGGGCAGTGAGTGTACAATTCTGTCTGCATGAAATAAAGACTGGAGAGCGAGTCTTTTAATCGCTGGGAGTGGGTTTATGGACCTACCTTAAGTCCATCATTTTATTTTCACTGCTGTGACAGATGGACAATGGTGGAAGATTTGAGTCACTTACACAGTGAAACCACTTCATGATCCCTCTACAGCGCAACCGTACACCTCACAGTGTTTCTAAATTCACAGCAAGATAGTGCTGACAAATGAGAGCTGCACTGCACAGCTCGATACAGTAATGATTGTTTCCAGGAACAAGTGACATGTGATCTTTGTGTTGGTTGGATGTGCATGCTGCTTAGGAACAGAGGATAGGTGAAAGGAAAAAGTAGAAGAAAATACAGTGCTTACAAGTGATTGTGTGTTTGGGGGTTGTGAATTGAAGTACTCTGGTTATACTGAATAATAGCTACCACGTCATTATCATATGAAATCTCTTTATTGATGTCATATCTAGACTTTCACAATCACTTTATTAACCTTGCTTACTCAAATTTGCTTGAAAATGCACTATTTGTCCATTCTTTCTTCACACTTTTTCCAGGGGGAGAATCCCCCTGAACCCACCTTATGACGGTTGGTATCGCTTGCCACAGGGCAATCATCCTGCACTTTTACGCCCCACCTCTTTCAATACTCACCAGCCACCACTGAGTAAAATGGACATTGAAGCCAGATAATATTGTTTTTTCACCTGCTTACAACCTCTAGGGCAACTAGTGTGTGGGAGTTTAACATGAGCAAAATCCAAAAACATGAAATGTAATCAGAGATTCTGTCACGCCTAAAGCTCTATAAGTAGACTTTTTTAAGTAAAGTGTCCCCTGAATCAGAATTAGAAACCAACAGCATTCCACTTTAAATTCTACGACGATCTTCAAGTCTAACAGAATTTTAAAGTAGTGTGGGCTCTGAAATAAAGACCAATGGGAAAAATGACTTCCTTTTTATACAAGACATGCGCATGCCTGATTTTCTGTATGTCAATGAGCCGATTCATGTCAGCACAAATACAGATTCTTCATCGCCTGGTGCTCAAACACAGATTTTAAAGTTCTGTAAATGTCTACAATGATAAATATTCAGTCAATCCATACCTTGGCTCGTTTCGGTTGTCAGAAGTATGTCACGTCATCAAGGAGAAAAATAATACCCGGCCAAAATATTGTGACTAAAAAATTGATCACCACAATATTGTGAAGCTACACATATTGAGTGAGGTAGCCTTGGACTACGTATTTTGTACTCCACAAATGCATACATTAAAAGATATCATTATTGTCCAGGTGCGAAAAGTAAATCTGTGCTTACCTATATATACACAATACAGTCATAGTTGACTCTTTGGCTAAAATATAATTAGTCATACTTTTGTATATTCACCAAGTAAATACTCACAGGCCAAAAACACAGGTAAGTACTAAAATAAAACTGAGTAGCAAAAGTGTGCAACGTTAACCTGTCAATATAGCTACTGCTGCCAGCGTTAATCTAACATATTTTTATCGTGATTCAAGGTGATCTGTGCTAGCGGCCAGTCATTTAAAAAAGTAATTTATATCATTTAATTTTATTGATTTTGCTGTAATTTTTACTGTAGATTACCTTTCTCTGGAAGTCATTGCCTAAGACTAAACAAGCAAGTAGTTTCCTCTTCCTGTTTATGCTTAATCTCTGTATATGCATAACTGTGTTTAACAGAGGCTACACAAAGATGATGATGGCACAAGCACTGTGACATAAAACAGCTCTCTCTCAACATGGCATCATTGCTGTTACCAACTCTCAAAGTGACACTTTTGCTGGCCATAATGAACTGAGCCAAAGCAAAACGTTATAAAAAATGGACGGCCACGAATCTTGAGCACGGGAAATGAATTAATTTGCAAAACGTGAATTTTTAAGCACTGCCACTAATAAAGATTGGACCTAGATGCACAATGAGCGCATAAAGTGCAATCTTAGATCTTTGTTATTGCAAGAGGACACAGAAATATCAGAAAAAAAAACTTTTTTCCAATTAAACAAAAAGAAATGTATGCCATCAACCGTGTTTCCCTTCTGGTCTAGTCAGAGTGGCTTCTGTTTTATTATTCAATGTTTCAATTTTCCAGCTTTCATGACTGCAAGCGTGTAATAATGAGATGCTTTGAAACAGTGACATTAAATTTGGGCCTGTCTTCTCCCAGAGTTTTCAAAGGTAGCATTTATAGAACATCCGTTCTATAACTGCTAGTCAGTATGCAAATTTCTGTAATCATTGCATTGGATTTCGTGGAAATCTAACTGTTCATAACAATTCGTGTTTGTTTGTGAACCTATTATAATTTGTAAAGTGAATTTTCAACTGCCCATTATGGTATCAAAAACTAAAGTTATATAACAAGGTAATATCAACAATGAGAAACTGCTTGACAAAAATCCTGCCAAAAAGTAAAAATGCAAATTTTGTCTCATTTAGCAGCTGGAAACAGAAATGCTCATTAGTTTTAAGAGGGTTAATCCTTTTAACTTTTGCATATTGATATGCCAATTATGCCTAATTGTACAAGAGGCATCAGTCAAGGTAATAGTGCATAAACACATGAAAGTTATTAAGTACATCCCAACATGTAATAAAGTAGGTGTTAATTGGTAGCTGAGTTCTGCAGGCTATTGAGGTGGATAATTCATTGGGAGATGGATCACTTGTAATTTCTCTACATAATTCCTTTTGCAGCATCATGCTGTGATGTTTTCATGCTTGTCAAAAACAACTGCAGCCTGGTGCCTTTTGTTAAACACAGCCAATAAAATATGCTAGGCATCATTAAATATACCGGACTTTTTTTTTTTACTTTTTGAAAGTGCATTGCTTGTCTATCATGTACAAAATGTTTTCGGTGCGTTAGCGTAACCAAAGTGTATTCCACCAGTAAACTATAGAACCTGAAATGTGAATTCAGGAAACTAGAGGCTATTATCTTCTGCACTGGGAAACAGAACTCCCATATAGCTCTTTAAAAAAATATGTTTCATTAAACTGAGGAGGACTGTGACAAATACAAACCATTTTTAAAATGGACAACATGAGGGCACTGATTTAATGTTATGTCTCTATGACACAATTTTGTGCATTGAAGCATCTCTAAGCTCTTCTTTATTAGTGAACTAAACACTACACAATTGTTGGGACGGATTCCATGCATTATTCTGTGACTAAACAAACTTTTCACTGGTAGTTACGCAAGATTGCAACAACATCTGAACCAACCAATCAGTGAAAACGTGACTGACCAGTACAAGACCAACACATTTACATTGGTTGATAATACATTTTGTATAAGACGGTGGAGAAAATGCCAGTGCAAAAGTGGCTTGTCACCAGTGCAAAATTGCTTTGCCACTCGCATTTAGCAAGTTTCCTGCTTCTGAAAGTAAAGAAATGTCTATGTTTCCCACGTAATTGGCCAACAATGTAGACCCGAACACCAGCAATACAATTCTAATTAATCTGCATGCTGCTAACAATGCCTGCATTAGATATGGGAGCAAAGGCGAACCCACAGACCCCTTCAAGACTAAGGGGCATATCAGCAACAGCCGGCGATAATTATCGCTATGCGCGCTTAGCGCGAGGACAATTATCGCTGGCTATCCCCGGATTTTATTGCTGAGATAGCGCGCTATCAGCGACGCTTATCTCCAAAGCGATAAAAATCCAAGCGCTAGCTGCTAAATGTGCGATTATCACTGGAAATCCAGCGATAATCGCACAGCGATAGGCGATAGCTTGATGATAGAGTAGGGCAGACCTAGCCATAATATCCCCCTTCCATTAGATATAATGCTAAGTCAGATTGAAAGCAGGCGTAAAGAAACCTGCGTTAAGCGCGGTTAGCGCTACTTTTATAATCGCTAAGCATGTTAGCGATTACCTTGATAATTGGAGAAATGTCGGTTAGCAACATTTTCCATGTTAGTTTGGCAGGGTACGCCCACTTTGCATCTCATTGGCGATGCAAAGATGGGCCTTAGGGAAACCGGCGCTGAGGCATGGGAACATGCGTTAGCGTGTCCATGCTGATAGTCTAATAAAATTATTGCCGCTTTTCGCCCGAAAATGGACGCTAAAACTGCGATAATTTTATCGCGGGGCCTTGATGATATGCCCCTAAGACAGGTGTTCACCAGGGGTGAGTGCTGGCACCAACACTGTTTGCACTTAAAATCAACATCCTAGTAAAGACTCTTGATTTCCCTGGCAAAGGCGCACCCAAATAAGGCCCATATAAAATGTCTATGCTGTGTGGTTTGCAGGCAATTGCTTATTCTGTTTTAAGTTTTTTCAGTGTTAGGGGTCTTGAACTCAATATTAGTTTTGGAAAGTGGGTTATAAGTAGTGGTAAATAAGTATCTACCACTGGCAATAAGGGCACTAAAACAGTATAGGGCTCAGAATTGGCCTCAGTAAATTATTCCCATGCTCAACCCTTGGAAGCTTGGCTGTAAGGAGGTAGGCTTCACTTAAGAGACAGGCATAGAAAGCATTACAAAACGTAAATTCAGAAAATAATTAAGACACAACACACAATAAAAATCACACTGCACTTTATACAAAGAGGAAATATTTGTATCTTTAAAATGACACCAAATGACAAAATTCCAATGTAGAGAACCGGAGATATGGATTTTTAAAGTTTTAGTCTTATATAGCACTTGGAAAACTATAGAGCCACATTGGGACATCTGGTCGCACTTAACCGGGACAAAGTCAAAGTTTGAGGCTAACCGCAATGGAGCCCTGCTCGAATACCCTTTGCGGCAGGCCTCAGTCAATATTTTACCTTCGGACTTAGAGTGGCTTCTGTTGACGGCTTTTTCCATGACTTCCGCCAGATACGAGAGTAAGGAGATCGGTCTGAAATTTTTGAGGTTGATGGGGCCTGTGTAGAGTTTTTTTTTAGGAGAGGTTTAATCTCGGCGTGTTTCCAATCGTCGGGGAAGAAGGCTGTCTTGAAGGAGCGGTTGATGATCCCTTGAAGCTCGGGGTGATGATGTCGATGGCTCTGTGGTGGATGTGGTGGGGGCAGGGGTCTGTGGCAATCGGTGGTCCTCATAGTTTCTTAGGGTGTCTTCGATGCTGAGGGCCATCCAGCTGTCCAGTGCCAGCTGCATGGTGCAGGGAATGGTGGGTGTGGGTTCCTCATGTAGGTTGATGTTCTCGACGTTGTTATAGATGGTCTTGATTTTGTGATGGAAGAAGGCGGTGGTTTGTTCATGTGTGTTTGTCGGTGTGGCTAAAGTTGAAAGAGTTTCCTGCTGTCAAGATTCGGTTGAGGGTGTGTCCTGTTGAGTGCGTTGTTTCTGGTATGATCTGTTTGTGTCGGAAGTTGTGGAGGTTGTCCAAGAGGGTGGAGTTGGTGTTGTGGCAGTTGTAAAGGTGAAAGCTGAGGTCGTCCAGCAAGGTGTAGTCGGTGGAGGTGATGGCATGCGGGTTGATGATGTTGGTGATGGAGTCAGAGAAAGGCGTCCAGGGGGTCTGTAGATGAGGGGGGGTGGAGGGGTTGGTCTATATATTGAAGTGGAGGTGTTCCATCAGGTCTGTGGGCCTGTTGGTGTAGATGCTCAGATGGAGGTTGGCCTTGAGTGTGATGGTGATGCCTCCCCCGGGCTGGTTGGGGCAGCCCTTCTGGGTGATTTTGTTTCCTTCAGCGATGGTGACTGGTACTGAGGGGATGTTCATCCAGGTTTTGGTAATGAAGGCGACGTCAGGGGTGGTGCTGTCAAGAAGGTCCCAGATTTCCGTGGCGTCTGTAGACAGAGCAGACATAGAGGAGGATGCATTGCAGGTTTTGGGTTGCAATGGAGATGTATCTCGAGAGTGGAGGTGAGTCCTGGGTCATGGCAAAGGTGAAGGAGAGGTGCAGTGAGGGCAGGTGAAAGTTCCGTCGGTGTCGAGAGATGAAGAGAGCTTGCAGTTGTTGTCCTTGCCAACGTTGAGTGCATAGAGAGTCGAGGAGCTGTAGCACTGGTGGGTCGGAAGAGCTGGGTTCCTGGCCCTGGCCACGGTCGGGTCACGGATGGGCGCAGACTTGGCATGCCAGTCACGCACCCTATGGGCGCGGCTGCCATTAAGTAGGGGTCAGGGAGGGCGGGACAGCTGGGAGGCAGAAGCGGTAACACCCAGGAGCAGGAGGGGCCGTGGGGGGCAGTAGCGGTGGGAAAACAGCTGAGAGGGGGCTAAAATGGGGAAAGAAAGAAGGGGAAGATTAAGTAAATGAAAATTAAAGTAAAGTAAGGAAAAATAAAGGGAATGCAAATTAAAGAAAAATTAATTGAAGAGAGAAAATAATAATGATGGCAGGCAAGAGAGAGCAGAGTGCAACCGGCTGGAAGGCGAAGCAGGGCCTCGGACCACGGTCAGCGGTGGTGAAAGGCAGAGGCACTGCCTAGGAGAGCTGTTGGTGAAGCTGAGCACTGGGAGAGCAGAATCCCTAGGGGATTTGCTCATCTCAGCGTACAGCGGCCACTATTAAGTAGGGGTGGGGGGGGGCGGGACAGCTGGTTGGCAGGAGCGGGAACACAGGGGAATGGTAGGAGCCGCAATGGCAACAGCGACAGGAACACAGCTGAGAGGAGGCTGAAACAGGGAAAGAAAGAAGCAAAAGAATATGTAAAGAAAAAATAAAGTAAAGTAAGGAAAAATAAATTGAAGAAAATTAAAGAAAAATAAAGTGAAGAGATTAAATAAGAATGATGGCAGGGTGAGGAGGAGCCTAGCGCGCATCCAAGATGGTCGCGTGAGCACAGGGCTCCCCGGACCCTCGCTGCTCCTCGGAATTTATCCTGAATTTATCCTGACTTGGCTGATGGAATCTGGAAGGCGAATCCTGGCTGAACATTGACCTTCTTTCAGAAATCGAATCGGACCTGGGAATCCTGATCTAAGGTGGTTTGAAGTTTTGAGGCCCAATCGATGGCGGTGCCCGGCGCGAGGGTGAACTGTGGAGCCGGGGCGTAATTGAACAACAGCCGCAGCGGATCTGTGCCAGTGGCCGCTCCATTACTTTCGGTTTCACTTTTGGATCTCTGAGGGGCTGGAAATTGTAACCGCTTGGTGCGGCTGGGTGTTTACCTCTGCTGGATGCCTCTGTCTCCGCCTGCCACCAGTGTGCTCATTGACTTTGGTCCCCTCGCCCGGCCACATCACGGTCTCTGGTGCGGCTCCTGACTGAGTTGCCGGTGCCCCCTTGACGCTTGGCCGGTGGTCCCCTCTGGTGAGCGTGGTTCTCATGGGTGGCAGGGGGGGCCCCGAGGGGCGTAAGACTAAGACATCCCTCCGCGGGGGACCGGTCCAGACGAACAACATGGACCGCTATACTCAAGGAAGAGGGTCCCCTGGAGCGGCCGGTGCCCCCCCGGACGACGCTGGTGGTGGCCCATCCGTTTCTTCGGATCTGTCCCTGCAGGACATTATGGGCGCCATTAACGGCATCAAGGAGACCATCGCTACGCAGTACGATGCCTTGGCCCGTAAAATCGACACAGTGGCCATTGATGTCGCACTGATTCGGGCGGATCTCTCTAAGACCAACGAGAGGGTTCAATCGCTTGATGTGCGGACGTCCACCCTGGTTGCGGATGTGTCGGACCAACGGGCCACTTTCGGCGACCTCAAGTCGGCCAACGATCAGATGGCCCGGCGGCTGGAGGACTTTGAGGGACGGGCCCGCCGTAATAACATCCGCGTCATAGGCGTCCCGGAGACCTCCGACAACCACCCGGTTGATCTCATGGTGGAGGAGCTCATCCTCAAGCAGCTTGCCCCCGCTGGCCTGAGTAAGTTCTTTGCCGTGGAGCGGGCCCATCGAGTTCCCGAGGCCTATTGTTGCCAAACTTTTCTACTACAGAGACCGAGATGTGATTTTGCAGGCCTCGCGGGCCCACGGCCCGGTCCGCCATGAGAATGCGTCTATTAACTTTTTCCCGGACTTTACCCAACTTGTCCAGAAACAGAGGATGGGTTTCCAAGGGGTAAAGCGTCGCCTCCGAGACCTGGGTCTCAAGTACTCCATGCTTTTTCCTGCTAGGCTCCGAGTGGAACACGAAGATCGGACTACCTTTTTTGACTCTCCCGCGACTGTGAGTGACTGGCTTGACTCGCTGCCGGGCCGGGGGGACCGGCCTGGGCCCTTTGCTGGTACCGAGGGTGGCGGGTCTCCCTCGGAGTGACCTTGGTCCTTGACTTTGCCATTTTGTACTGTTCGGCTGGGTTCAACTTCTTTTGTGTATTTTGTTTCATTATGATCTATGTGGGGGGCGGTCGGGGACGGGTCCCTCTCCTCCTCCGGGGTCTTTCCGTAGAATGGGGTTTGTGGGGCGACAGGCACACTGCAAGTTGGGGTGGTTTTTTGGGTCGCAGGGGTGCAGGGTGGGGGGAGTTGGAATTGGGGGGGGTTGGGGGGGGTTTGATTTGTGTGTTTTGTTTTTAATGCGAGGTCTTTGTTCTGTTCCAGTTCTGGGCGTTGCGCTATCTGCTGGGGGACCCTTGATCTATTGGAGGGGATGGGGGGGGACGGGTTGAGGTTGATGTCATGGAACGTCAATGGATTGGGGGACCGTATCAAACGGGGAGTTGTGCTGCAGTATTTGCGTCGTATGTCTCCTGATGTGGTGTTTTTACAGGAGACGCATCTGGTGGGTAACGTTTGTCATGCCATGAACAGGGGGGGTTACCGACTCGTGGCCCATTCTGGTTTCACCACTGGCTCTAGAGGGGTAGGCATTCTCCTGCGTTCTTCACTTCCGTTAGAGATCACCAGGGTAGTCCCGGACGATAGAGGGCGCTATGTGGCTTTGACTGGGCGGTGGGAGGGGCAGTCCCTTTCCTTGGTCTCTGTCTATGTTCCCCCGGGCCTCCAGAACTCCACCTTTTCAGACTTTGGTCGTATGCTGCTTGAGCTTCCTGATAGTCTTCTGCTTATGGGTGGGAACTTCAATTCGGTAGTCTCGGGCGACCGGGATCGCCACCCGCCCAGGGCCCTCCCTGCTGCCCAGGCGTGGCTTGGCGGATTCTTGGAGACCTTCGGTCTGGTGGATTGCTGGAGGTTAATGCATCCTACACAGTGTCAGTACACCTTTCACTCTGGGGCACATGGGAGTCTCTCCAGATTGGATTACTTTCTTATGCCCGCGGCCCAGACTGCCCGGATTCGAGAGGTTAAGCACCTGGCCCGGGGTATTTCTGATCATTCCCCACTGTGGCTGCTTTTTGACACTGGGATGCGGTCTGCTGGGTGGATCGCTCCTATTAACCCTTGGTACCTGCGGAACCCCACGATCCGTGATAGCCTGGTCAAGTCGATTGACCAATACTTCCTTGAGAATGAAGGGTCGGTGTTGTCCGCAGTGTCCCTGTGGGAAGCTTTTAAGGCGGTACTCCGCGGGCAGGCCCTATCCCAGATAGTGGTGGCTAAGAAGGTTAAGATGGAGGCGGTGGTGAAGCTGGAGACTGACATATTGGGGTTGGAGGCGGCCTTGGAGACGGGTGTCACTCCTGATGGGCTTCATGCCCTCAGCCTGAAGCAGTTCGAGTACAAGTCCCTTGTCACTGACGCTGCCAAGACCATGTATAGGGAGCAGCAGGGTAGGTTGTATGATGCCGGGGACAAGGCTGGTAAATTGATTGCTTGGCTGGATAGGAAGGAGAGAGTGAATCGTGTGGTCCCAGAGCTCCGGGTGGCGGATGGAGTGTGTGTGACTGAGCCTGGCGAGATTGTGGAGTGCTTTGCTGATCACCTCCGGTCGGTGTATTCCCCGGTGTCTGATAGAGATGAAGACGACTCTCGTCTTCTACTACGGGATATTGCCCTGCCCGGCTTGTCCGTTGAGGACCGTGAGCAGCTGGATGCCCCCTTGTCTGTCGATGAGATTGCTACTGCGATCTGTTCCCTTCGCTCGGGCAAGGCCATGGGCCCCAATGGCCTGCCGATCGAACTATATAAACTACGCCCGGATAAAATCGCGCCCTTCCTTCGTCGTATGTTTCAGGAGTCGATCGAGAGGGGTTCCCTTCCCGCCGACCAGCGTCTGGCGACTATAGTCGTGATTCCCAAGGATGGTAAACCACGAGACCGCTGTGCTTCATATAGGCCTATTTCCCTCTTAAACGCAGAACCCAAAATCCTTGCTAAAGTCCTCGCCAATCGCTTGCTGAGCGTTATCTGTGATCTGATTCACCCGGACCAATGCGGCTTCATCCCCCACCGTAATACCGCTCTTAACCTGCGGCGTCTGCACGGCGTCCTAGCTAGGGCGGAGTACTTCTCTGAACCAGCCGTATTGGTTTCCTTAGACGCCATGATGGCCTTTGATACCATCGAGTGGCCATTCCTCTGGGCTGTCTTGGAGAAGTTTGGCTTTGGGGAGGGATTTCTTAGCTGGGTGAAGCTTCTTTATGCCGGACCAATGGCTCAGGTGGTTGTCAATGGGCGGGCTTCTCAGCCTTTTGCTCTCGGGAGGGGCACTAGGCAGGGGTGCCCGTTGTCCCCTCTGCTCTTTGCTCTTGCCTTGGAACCGCTCGCCGCCTGGCTCTGCTGGGAGCCCTCGATCAGAGGGATCCGGTGGGCCCCGGGCTTCGAGGATCGGGTCTCGTTGTACGCGGATGATATTCTTTTGTACCTCACCTCGCCTCGACAGTCGCTTAACGTTCTCTTTGATGTCCTTACTTCCTTTGGGAGAAACTCGGGTCTGATAATTAACTGGTCCAAATCTTGCGTATACCCTATCTCTGGTGGCCCTCCCCTTTTGCCGCCTCTACTTCCTAACCAAACGTCTTCATCCGGCTTTAAGTACCTGGGGGTATATGTTTCGCTGGACCCGGCGGTCCGCTATGAGCAGAACCTCCTGTGTCGTACTTTAATATTCGGGACCGCGTAGGGGACAGGGCCCTACCCCTGTCTATCTTGGTATTAGCGAACCGCAAATGGTAAATGCGGCATGTACGAGTGCTTTATATACCGTTCTAGCTATGAATGCACTGTGTACACGTTACTCTGCTTCACTACGCGGGTTCCATTTTGGAAGCAGTGGCCATCTTGTCATTGCCCTCACATAGGCTATAATGGAGTAAATACGGGCCTCACAGTACATGGGCTTTCCCTCTGACTTCTCTGTGACCTGGGCAGCTGGCTCTGCTGCCCCAGGCCAAACCGGTCTCACGAGCTCCCCTTCCTCCGTCCACCTGTGATTAGCATCAGGGCTTGACCCGTCATAAAACCCTTTTCATTCTACACAATCCCCCGGCTAATCTCTTCCACACCTGCTTGTTCCTGCTTTATGACTTGTTTCCCAAAACAGGAGATGCTCATGTTTATTGGGGGGTCTATTTACATCAAACGTGAGATCTGAATCTTACTGTGTAAATCATCGTGGGCTGGCCGAACTGGAATGTGGGATGGTCATCATGACTCTGCTTCTTCGTTTGTAATGTATACCTTTATATGGCCATATCGTAAACCAAGGAATGTGTGCCTGGAGCATGATATTTTGTATTTAAGATGAAGTCCGTTCCTATGATTTTCAGCAGTCTCCTGAGAACATACACGCTGTTGTACTTCTAGGATACCTGTCATTGGTCTGCAGCCAATAAACGAATCTTTGACTTCACCCAGAAGACTCTGTGTTTCTGTAGGTCC
Source organism: Triturus cristatus (assembly GCF_964204655.1). Taxonomy (NCBI): domain Eukaryota; kingdom Metazoa; phylum Chordata; class Amphibia; order Caudata; family Salamandridae; genus Triturus; species Triturus cristatus. The sequence goes on along the minus strand of NC_140584.1, from coordinate 236,651,470 downwards.
GGAACAGGGTGAACCCAGAAGTCATAGGGTGTGTGCCCCTGCACCGCTGGGACTAAAATACCCAGTACTTCAGTTTGGCGCCCAACTCGGGACGATTTCAGCGGTACCAGTCCAAGCCAGAGGTTCGTGAGGAGCTTCGTGTGGAAATTCCGGAGGAAGGCCGCCACTTCATCGACCCCTGCATGTCGACGTGGTCCGAAAGTCTTTTCTGCGAGGTTCTCCGCGTCCCGACGGCTACGAAGGACTGCTGCCCTGATTAATCGACCTGTTTTGGACCCTTGATGAGTTTTGAGAGAGCGAAACAATCGAGAGAGTCTTCTGGTGACGCCATCGATCAGCAATATTCAGTTAAGTATAAGTGGAGCGTCTCCTATTTGTTTTTGGTATCCTTCGGGATCGTTTGATTTGGTAATTTGATACTTTGGAGTTTGCAAACGCCAAAACCAGAGGACTCGTGTATTCACGAGGCTATCGTAATCGATAATCCTTTGACGTTTGGATCTAGACTAGTGAGCGAAGATGCCTGGTTCTGGACTATTTGGTAGAATATTCTGTTTGGGTTGTGGAAAAGATTTCCAGCTAGAGGAATCATGTCCGGTTCCTCCGGTTGGAACTCCAACTTATGAACTCTATGTAAAACATGGCGTAGGCCCCATTGCATATAACGAAGTGTGGATCCACTACACCAGGAAAGATGGTGTTTTAAAATGGCCCCAAAATGGTAGTTTTTATACCGATATTTTAGATAATTTGGAAATTAAATTGTTTAAGAAGAAAGCCCGGCCGGCGATGTTTGACTCTTTCCGCTTATGGCGTAAGGAAGCCAAACAAAAGGAAATTAAGTTAGCGAAAAAGAATAAGAGAGAGAGAGGTATGTCAGTAATGCAAGCAGCTGTACAATTTAAAGACAATGAAGAGGAGCAGATGAGTGAGCAATTGCACAGGCAGCGTAAGTTAGGGATTGACAAATGTTACCCAGCTTTGCCGCATTCTAAGCAGAATGAGTCCGAAGAAAAGGAGAAAGATCCGCTGATGTCACATTTATTGAGTTCGCCACCCCCGTATGCTCAAACTGCCACGGCGCCTCCCCAGCTTGTAAATATGCCGCCTCCAGTGCATGTGCTGCAAGCCTTGCCGCAACCGCCAGTTGCTTTGCAGCCAGTTCCTATTCCTGTAGCGCAGCCCTCTCAAGCGCCGCCAGTTGTGCTTCCCACTGCCCCCGCACTTCCTGCGACTTTGCCTAATACAGTAACTGCCTCCCCTAACACTCTTCCTTCCAACACTCCAGTACCTGTCTCTACATCCTCTTTTCTTCCCTCTGTTTTTCCCCCTGTTCTCGCTTCAGCTTCTCCTTCAGCGCGACAGCGCTTAGCTAATGTGGTTACTACATTAATGTCTCCTCTCTTTGGGTCATCTGGTGCGACTCCTGGTTTACAGCGTAAGCAGTTGCGCAGCCAATTGCCTAACCCCGATGAGAAAAAGGTAATAGATCACATGGCGCGTAGATGGATCGTTTTTCCTTCACTGTATGATGTGGAATCAATTGTCAACACTTTCCATCAATGGGATGCCCCGAAACAGAGATATGTGTTTGAGAAAATGTAGGAAATTCTCTGTGAAGAATTGGAGGATAGTGGTAAAAATCCGAACCCGCAGGAGTTGTGTAGAGTGAGGTTCGATTTTGGAACTGGTATAATTGTGGACCGCGAAGTAGATAAAGCAGTTGCGGTTGTATTGTCCTTTAGGAATGACGATTGCCAACAGTCATTGTTTGAACAAGAGGTCCTTGTGGGGAAAAAGGCAAAAGCGCGACAATACCCTATGAGAGAAGTTCCCCCGGTATGGAAGGAAGCGGTCGCAGCTGCCGGTGGTAACCCCGCTGTGGCAGCGCATTTCCAGCGTGTTTGGGTGCATGTTCCATGGAAGCGCTCTGAGGTGTTAGCGCTTAAGCAGTCCTTGCCTGATCCCCGTAAAAACCCAGCAGGTTATTATAAAGAGTTGTCACAGACGGCAGGGTCATGCATTATGAATCTGGCCGACATAGACATGTTGTTCGGCAATGTTGTTCCACAGCCTCTATGGGGATCAATTCGTAATGTAGATCACAATGCAGAACTAGGGGATACATGGGCTAACATTGTTGCTGCTGATGCTAGACAAACTGGTGGTGCGAAACCAGAACCTTTAGTAGCTGAATTGCCTGGTAGAATCATCACGTATATGAAGACAATAATGCCTGCGATGCGCGTAAATTGGGACAAGTTATCTGCATGCAAGCAGAAGAAAGATGAGACAGTGTCAGACTTCTTTACTAGGTTTGAAGAAACATTTATTGATCACAGTGGGCAGGATATGAGTACTGAGGGAGGCCAACGGCTGTTTGTGGATAAGTTTGTGCAGAATTTACTTCCTGACCTGTGTAAAAAGTTAAAAGATTCAGAAAGTTCTTGGGCTGTTTCTTCTTCAGCGCAGATACTGGCTACTGCACAGTATTATGAAAATAGAGATAAGGACGAGAAAGATAGAACAGAAAAGAAAACGAAGGAACTAAAGACAAAGGTCCTTTTACAGCAGGCCTATCCGCCACGTGGAGGTCAGAATAATTATAGACAACCCCAAGGTGTCTATCACCAACCCCAACAGTTTCAGAATAACCAGCAAATGACCGGGTATTATCAACCACGTATCCCTGTAGGTCCCAACCAATGTTCATACTGCAAAGAGGAAGGTCATTTTAAATACAGTTGCCCTAAATTAATGCAGCGGAACGGTAATGCGTATGGCGCAAGAGGTAGGGGTGGTCAGCAAGCTCCTAGAGGCCGAGGGCGTGGAAATGCTCCCCAGAACGCGCGTCCTCTGCCGCCTCAAAATACCATCAATAGCTTTGACCAGCAAGCTAACGCGACTAGTAATACGGCCCAGTATTATAATAATGATTATTATGCAGAGGACGGTGATGCAGAGAATAATGATTACTAGGACAGCCATAGACAAAGAGAGGGAGTTGTTTCAGTGCCAGTGGATCAGAGTGGACCGTATGTTGAGGTGACTACAGCAAATGTAACGGAGCCTTTTCTGCTAGACACTGGTGCTGCAAAGAGTTCAATCATGCATTCAAAACTCCCTGGCGCACCTTTGTCTGGCAATATAAATGTTTCAGTAGGTTTCTCTGGCGCCCCGGTTAGGAACCCGATTTCTAGTCCCATGTCACTTTCTGTTGGACCTTGCGAGCTGAAAGCACCCCTGATTCTGACAACAGGTTGTGGTGAGAATTTGCTGGGGTTAGATTTGTTGAAAAGATTGCACGCTACACTGTATTGTTCTCCTTCAGGAGTACAACTTACATTAGGCAAGAAAGTGGTTTCCCCAATGTATTTGTCTAAAAACACGATGCCACCTGAATTGTCATCCCTTCCGGATGCCCTTTGGGCTACTGGTCCCAATGATGTGGGCCTCTTGGAGATACCGCCATATGTGGTGACTTTAAAGGCTAATGTCAGACTACCACGTATTCCCCAGTACAAGATCTCTAATGAAGGGCAGAAAGCATTGTTAGACATTGTCAGCGACTTGATTAATAAGGGTGTGATCGAAGAGACAAGAGGCAACGTTTGCAATAGTCCGATTTTACCTGTCTTAAAAAGAACGGACCCTTCACAGCCACCTGTTTACAGATTTGTGATCGATCTTAGAGAGGTTAATAAGATTGTTTTGCCACAGTTTCCGGTTGTCCCCGATATAACTGCCTTGTTAACGATGATTCCAGCCTCTGCTGCATGGTTTTCGGTGATAGATTTAAAGAATGCTTTCTTTAGTATCCCAATTGCAGAAGAGAGCAGAGATATTTTTGGCTTTAGTTTGGGAGGCCGAAGCTTCCGCTTCAAACGCGCTCCCCAGGGCTACTGTGAGAGTCCATCAATATACAGCCAAGCTTTGAAAGCGCAGCTTGATGCACTTGTTTTACCTAGTGGCGCTATCCTGATTCAGTACGTGGACGATTTACTGATCGCCGCGGATACGGAAAAGATCTGCAAAGAAGCCACATTATCACTGTAGCGCCATTTATCCGCTTTCCATCACAAAGTGTCTCTCTCTAAGCTGCAATATTGTCGACAAGAAGTGACCTACTTAGGTCATCTCTTATCGAAGGAGGGAAAGAAAGAATTCAAGCCATTGCACAGTTGAGTGTGCCAAAAACACAGCGGGAAGTACGTGCCTTCTTGGGCATCACTTCATACTGTAGGCATTGGATCCCTAGTTTTTCTTTATTGGCAAAACCTTTGTTAGCCTTAACATGCAAAGACACACCGAATCCTATCCCATGGTCTGAAGAGTGCCAGAAAAGTTTTGTGGAATTGCGTAATGCATTATGTTCAGCACCTGTGTTGGGTACTCCTGACTACAGTAAGCCTTTTACATTGTATGTTCACGAGAAAGATGGATGTGCGTTGTCAGTGTTAACACAGCCTTTTGGCGACAGACCGCGCCCATGCGCATATTTTTCATCTACCTTGGACCCTGTAGCGAGGGCATTGCCAAGCTGTCTGAGAGCGACAGCTGCTGCAGCGATGTCTATCCGACAATCTGCTGGTTTGGTAATGGATAACACATTGATTGTCATGGTTCCACATGCTGTAGACACATTATTAAATAGAACTAAGACACAACACTTGACTAGTGCACGATTATCGGGCTACGAACTTACACTGTTAGCTAATCACATACACATAAAGAGATGCAATACGCTGAATCCAGCTACATTGTTGCCAATTCCAGCAGACTCAGATGAGATTGAGCAACATGACTGTCTGTTCAGAACAGAAGAAGAGACGAAAGGGAGAGTAGATCTAAAAGATACTCCCCTGACTGAGTGTGATGGCACTTTATGGGTAGATGGGTCTTGTTTCAAGCTCCCTAATGGTGACACGACTGCTGCATATGCTATCACGACTTTGCACACGGTCGTGGAAACTGCACGAGTGCCACATAATTCGGCCCAAGCAGCAGAATTAATCGCCCTCACGAGAAGTCACGAGAACATGTGTGTTGTCTGAAGGAATGAGAGTGAACATATACACAGATAGCCAGTACGCCTTTGGCGTGGCTCATAATTTTGGGCGACTGTGGAAAGAGCGTGGGTTCCTGACGTCACATGGAGCTAAAATTCAGAATGGCAAGTTGGTGAATGATCTCCTTGAGTCACTGACCCTACCGTTGCAAGTTGCGATCATGAAATGCAGTGCGCACAGGAAAGTCACAGATGATGTTGGACGTGGGAATGCGTTTGCTGATGAGACCGCGAAAGAAACAGCACAGAATGTGAAGACTAGAATGTATGTTGCAGGTCCCGCAAGATGGGTTAATGATGTGGGAATGTGTGAGAACACAATGGAGAGTGTGAAGTTGCTTCAAGCTGAAGCCACAGAGGAAGAGTTAAGCAAGTGGAGAGAAAGTATGGGTAAGTTGGATGAGAATGGTTGTTGGATTGATCTGACAGAACATAGGCGTTGGTTGTTGCCTGATGCATATGTGCTTCCAGTGGTTACTATGGCACATGGAATGGCACATATCAGTACGAAAGGTATATGCAAGTTGTTGGCTCCAGTATGGCAGAATGCTGGGATTCCCAAGTGTGCAGAAAATGTGGTCAAGAATTGCATAGTATGTTTGAAGTACAACCCTGGTAGGGGAACCCCAACTCCGGCTGGTCACTTTGCACCCCCATCATGTCCATTTGAAGTTTTGCAGCTGGACTTTATTCACATGGAAAGATGCAACAACCTGAAATATGTACTGGTGGTTGTTTGTGCTTTCTCAAAATGGATTGAGGCTTATCCTCTGAAAGATAACACTGCCCTATCCACAGCCAAAGCCCTTGTGAAAGAATTTTTCCCTAGGTTTGGGATGCCAAGAATGGTGTGGTGTGATAACGGAAGTGAGTTTGTGGGTAAAGTGATGAAGAATGTATGTGAAGGGCTAGGGATAAAGCAGAAGTTCCACGCTGCAAATCACCCCCAATCAGCTGGATTAGTAGAACGCTACAATGGAGCATTAAAGCTCAAGCTGGCCAAAATCCAGGCGAGCACCGGTCTTAAATGGCCTGACGCTCTGCCTCTAGCACTCCTATCCACCAGAATGACCATACACTCACGAGTGGGACTTAGCCCTTATGAGGTCGTCTTTGGCCGCCCGGCTAATGTATGGGGCGTGCCAAGACCGGCGAAATTTAGCGAAATAGAACATCCAGTACCGCTCGATTAGCTGTATGATTTGACTGTTAAACTGCGTGTTTTGCACCAACAGGTACATGATACTCTTCCCCAAGCCTCTGAACCTCCTGGACACCCTATCAACCCTGGTACGTGGGTGCTAGTCCGAAATTTCCAGCGTAAGAGCAACGACGAGCCTCGCTGGATCGGCCCTCATCTTGTCCTTCTTTCGACAAGATCAGCAGTGCGAGTGAAAGGGAAGAAGCACTGGATTCATGGTACTCACTGCAAAGTAGTCCCCTTGCCTCTGCCATATGACCAGTGGGTCAAGGAGGGTATCGCCGACTCAGAGACAGACATTGTACCTCGTTTTGCACCATTCAGTGACGCACGCATAAGAGGCACAGTTTCAGACCAAGAGAGTGACAATATTCTGCAGGAAGCTGTGCCACCATCAAGTCGACTGGACACCACTGAGCCTGAACTTTTGTTTCAAGACCAAACAGCACCTGGCCGTCTCCGCTATAATTTGAGACCTAGGTCCATGGACAAATAAAGATTTCCTCATTATTTCCCTTTTGACATTTTTGCTCTCCCATCTGAAGGACTTTCTTGATTTTTGTTTTTCGAACCACCATCCGGGTTCTGCCGCAGGGTCGCGGTGCCAAGACTTTGGGGTACAGGCCGAAGACGCTAGGTCGACGGTTCTGGTTGGTCTAGGGCGTTTCCCTGGACTGACAGGCGTACTCCTTAGCAGAAGAAACTCATCCGCCGCGAGCGGCCCGAGTAGAGGATGGAGTTTTTTAAGATGGAGAGACCAATTGAGGAAATGAACTTTAACGCAAGGATGTGTAAAATTATGAAAAGTAAATGTTTTGTCTTTTTGTGCCTTTTTACACTGTGTAGTATCATAATGTTTATTGTAGGATTTGTGTTTTTCTCCGCTCAAAAGCCCATTGAACCCACTCAACAGCCTATATCTCTTTCTACTGCCTCCTCTCACTCTTTTCACCCTTTGCCTGAGCACGAACAGACCAGACGATCAGAGTTCGTAAATAACTCGTTTATCCAGCTCTTGCACCAGCACCAACTGGTAATGAATACGACCAATTGCTGGGTGTGTGGGTTAATGCCACATACCATTAACAAGGGTATTCCCTACCTGGTGCTGCCGTATAGTTACAATGGATCATCATGGGCATTCCAAACCATGTTTCTCTATGCTCTAGATACATACTCCCCTCGCCAGCCGCGTTCCATCAGACCTATCACCAATAATAAGGCTTTGATGAAAGGAGTTGCCGATATGAGTAGGGATATCAATGCATACTCATCTATTCCCAAAGAAGAGTTGAGACCTTATGTAGGATGGAACGCGACGGGGTATAGTATTAGTCTGGGTGAAAGACAGCGAAAAATCTCATCTCCAATCTGGGTCGTACCCCACATGGGTCGGTTCTGCTTACAGGGTAATGGTCAGAATCCTAGAGCTCAACTGGGAAGAAGTGACTGTACTGAAACGTACACCTTCCCGTCACAGTTTTCCCCTGCGTTTTTGGCTGCCAAGGGCACATATTTCATCTGTCATGACCGTGCATATACATGGCTGCCCCCTGATTTCTCGGGCACATGTTATATTGCGAACTTGCTACCGCCGACATTTACTGCTGCCTCTGACTATCACAAGACCAGAGTTGTGAGAGGTGTGATTAGTAAGGAGGATACTGCCGGTCAGGAAGCAGGAGACTTCTTCTTGGGTTTCCTGCCGTTTTGGGGACCTATGGTCAATAGTAGGAACCTGAGACAGCTGACACGTGTGGTTGAATCCACTGTCAATGTAACGGCTGGTGCCCTTAGTAATCTGACAGCTGAGCTCCAAGCGGATCGCCTTATGACTCTGCAGAACCGCATGGTTCTAGACGTTATTCTTGCAGACCGCGGTGGGGTATGCAAGGTCATCCAATCCAGTTGCTGCATTTTCATACCAGATAATGCTCCAACAGTGTATCAAGCCATCTCCAAACTCCATAAAATATCTGAAGCCATACACGTGGATAAGGGAGATTGGTCACTGGTGGGGTGGTTCTGGGAATTGATATCTGCCTGGGGTTGGAAAGTTCTAATGGTCGTTGGAATGATCTTAGCCATTCTTTTCCTGTTCTGTCTGTGTATACAGTGTGCTCCCGCGATATGTGGTCTCTGTACTACCTTATGTGTAAGGAAACCTGTATCGAGGGACGAGCTAAGCAATAGGATGATGCTACAGCAACATCTCCATGACTTCGTGAACATTGACCTAGACTCGGATTAAGATGAGTATAGTGATTGCCTATGTAAGGGCAAAAGGAGGCTCCCGCGATATGTGGTCTCTGTACTACCTTATGTGTAAGGAAACCTGTATCGAGGGACGAGCTAAGCAATAGGATGATGCTACAGCAACATCTCCATGACTTCGTGAACATTGACCTAGACTCGGATTAAGATGAGTATAGTGATTGCCTATGTAAGGGCAAAAGGAGGGTCTGTCGTACTTTAATATTCGGGACCGCGTAGGGGACAGGGCCCTACCCCTGTCTATCTTGGTATTAGCGAACCGCAAATGGTAAATGCGGCATGTACGAGTGCTTTATATACCGTTCTAGCTATGAATGCACTGTGTACACGTTATTCTGCTTCACTACGCGGGTTCCATTTTGGAAGCAGTGGCCATCTTGTCATTGCCCTCACATAGGCTATAATGGAGTAAATACGGGCCTCACAGTACATGGGCTTTCCCTCTGACTTCTCTGTGACCTGGGCAGCTGGCTCTGCTGCCCCAGGCCAAACCGGTCTCACGAGCTCCCCTTCCTCCGTCCACCTGTGATTAGCATCAGGGCTTGACCCGTCATAAAACCCTTTTCATTCTACACAATCCCCCGGCTAATCTCTTCCACACCTGCTTGTTCCTGCTTTATGACTTGTTTCCCAAAACAGGAGATGCTCATGTTTATTGGGGGGTCTATTTACATCAAACGTGGGATCTGAATCTTACTGTGTAATCATTGTGGGCTGGCCGAACTGGAATGTGGGATGGTCATCATGACTCTGCTTCTTCGTTTGTAATGTATACCTTTATATGGCCATATCGTAAACCAAGGAATGTGTGCCTGGAGCATGATATTTTGTATTTAAGATGAAGTCCGTTCCTATGATTTTCAGCAGTCTCCTGAGAACATACACGCTGTTGTACTTCTAGGATACCTGTCATTGGTCTGCAGCCAATAAACGAATCTTTGACTTCACCCAGAAGACTCTGTGTTTCTGTAGGTCCGGAACAGGGTGAACCCAGAAGTCATAGGGTGTGTGCCCCTGCACCGCTGGGACTAAAATACCCAGTACTTCACCTGTCTCCACTCCGACGTTTGAGGGTGGATATGGCTCGGTGGTGTAAGCTGCCCCTGTCTCCGCTTGGTCACGCGGCCCTGTTTAAAATGATGTCCCTTCCCAGATTTCTTTACGCACTTCAGAACTCCTTTGATGTCATTCCGGTGGCCTACTTTCGGGAGGTGGAGAGTCTGCAGAGGAGACTGGTTTGGGACGGGCGGGCGCGTATCGCTCTGGCAAAGCTTACTCTCCCCTGGTATGACGGGGGCATCGCGCTTCCTGACATTAGACGGTACTATTGGGCCTCCCAACTGTCGGCTATTAACCATGCCACGTATGCTCCTGGTTTGAACCCGGCGTATGAGATGGATAAATTCCTGCTTCCCGGCGGTAATTATAACAGAGCGCTTTACTCCCGATCGGCTGGTAGGACCCTCACGGGCCCTACTAGGATTGCGGTACGGGTGTGGAAGGCGGCGAATGTAGCGATGGGCTGGAGTGAGCGTTTAACGTGTGCTACTCCATTGTTCGCCTCAGACCGCCTGGGGAGCCTCTGGACGACGAAAGGCTTTGAGCACTGGGACACGATCGGCATTAGCAGAGTGGGGGATCTGTGGGTTAAAGGCGCGGTCAAGACCTTCGCGGCGCTCCGGGGCGAGTATGAGCTTAGTGAGAGGGAGTTTTTCCGTTACGCCCAGGTTCGGCATGCCCTGCTCTCGGTCTTTGGGGAAGGGACCAAGGTCCCTGTTTCTTCGCCCCTCGAGGACCGCATACTCGACGGTCACGTTCCCGATAGTACTATCTCTCTGATCTATAAAAAGCTGATAAATAATCGGGCTGACCTCTTGGTGCGTCTACGGGAGGCGTGGGCGGGGGATGGAGTTGAGTTGGACGACGAGGACTGGCAGTCCGCGCTGTCATCTCCTAAGGAGGTTGCCATCCCGGCACGTCTCCGTTTGGTCCAGCTTAAGATTCTCCATCGCGTTTACGTGACGGGTCCCCGATTGGTCTCGATGGGGTTTTCTGATGACGGGCTCTGTAAGCGTGGCTGTGGGCTCAGTGCCACCTTTCTCCACATCCTGTGGGAGTGCCGCGAGGTGGTGGAATACTGGCGTCAGGTGCATGAGGTTATGAGGCGAGTCACCGGGGTCACACTGTTGCCGGAGGTGCGTCGCTGTGTTCTGAATGTGTGGGAGCCCAACGACTATAACGCGGCCCAGACTCGGTGGGCGGCCCTGGGGAACATGATAGCAAAGAGGGACATAGCGCAGCTCTGGGGTTCACAGCGGCCCCCCGCCGTGTCTGTCTGGAAGGAGAACATGGACTGGTGCATGTTCAGGGAAAAGACTGTGTATGTGGCTCGTGGTAAACCCGGGGCTTGGAGTAGAATTTGGGGGCAGTGGAATGTGTATCGTGGAAATATTTGTGCTCCCCCCCTGGTGGATACGTCTGAGGTAGCCTTGTCCCCCTGATCCTTGATGGTTCCTTACTTATCTGGCACATCTGAGTATAGCTTTGGTAATCCCGTTCCCCCCCCCCCCTACCCCTTAGTTCTCCTTCTTCTTGACTGCCATCGGGTGGTCGGGTATGGAAGAGCCCCTGCTGTGGTCCGACGCCCATCTCGTGTCTTCTTGCCTCGCTTTTTGTTTTTAGTTGTTATTTATGTTAAAAGGGTGTATCCTGATTTTCCTTTATGTGCAGTCTGATCTTCTGTAGAGTGCGGAGGCCCGGTGGGCCAGTCATTGTGTTTGCACTGTTTGAGCTCTTTAATTACTAGCGGCCGGCCCAGGCGGTTGTAGGCCCGTGCTTATACCCTTCTTTCTGCACAATAAAATTTTCAAAAATAAAAAATAAAAAAAAAATAGAATGATGGCAGGCAAGAGAGAGATGAGTGCAACCGTCTGGAAGGCTGAGCAGGGCATCAAACCACGGTCAGCAGCGGTTGAAGGCAGAGGCATAGCCTAGCAGAGCTGTTGGTGGAGATGAGCACTGGTAGAGCACTGGTAGAGCAGAATCCTGAGGGGGTAGATGGGCCTGGCCTTCCCTGCCTGTCGTAAATTTCTTTACAACCCCTCCCCCTGCTCTGGCATTCATGTTTTGCAGAGCTCTCTCCAACCCGTAGACTCTCATTGGGGTGAGCCACGTATCACTTCCTCAAAGCAGCTTGGCTAATCCTGTTAAGTCTGACCAATCGGGGAAGACAACAGGTTGGCTGAAGTTTGGCTTTCAGACAATAAATGTATCAATATCATTCTCCTAAGTCCTTAAATTATATTTTCTTTGATTGTTAACAACAGTTATGCATTCATAAACTATTGCAATGCTATCTTATGTAGCTGAGGATCTACCTAAGGTAAAATGAAATTAGCAATTTCTCCAACAACAGGGCCTATAATACATCTTTTATAAGGATTCATCTTATATCTATATTACCGCCTTCCCTGGACCGCCAGGGAGACGTTAGGGGTCCTGAATATGCACAAATAGTGTAGATCTTCACTCCACAGTGCTCCTAGCACATAAGGCGATTTCTGGAAGCACTTTACTACAAAGGGGGCTACGTGAAATGAGCAATTTCTCTATCCCCATGGCACATAAAACATCTTTTAAATAGTCCTACTTAGAATTACATATTACCACAACCCTGGGAAACATAGGGAGACCCTGGGGGTACCTCATATGCCAGAATATTGTAGTGTATCACTTTGTAAGAGCCCCTTCTGCCAAAGTAGAGTTTTGGCACAATTTCCATTCAAAAGCAGGGCTGCAACACAGGGCCACACAGCAGTGTACACATCCAAGTGCAGAAAGTGCTGCTGGCCTCTAAACTGCCATGCCCTGTTATATACTAGGAACTTAAAGGTAGTTTTAATCCCCATGCCCTAATATGTACTAGGGACTTATTTAGCAAGCCACACCAATTAAAAGTGTACCCTAATATATGTAGTGTAACTTCATGTCTGTGTGTTTTCACTGTGTTTCCAACATAGCACTGGCCCTAGGCCTGGTTAGCCTGAGCTCAGGATGAGGCAGAGTCAGTTACCACCATTTGTAGTCAGCAAAAAATGGCCGTGCACAGGACAGAGGATGACTTTGCAACAATCATCAAAAACAAGTTTATGGTAGTCATCCCTGAAAAAACAAGAAGGGCTGATATTTTGGATCATGGTACCTCCTTGGACCATGTTCAGGAGTTTGAGAACCTGGGGGTCTGCTTAACTCACAGCTCATTTGGACCACACACATTGGTAAATGCTCTATGAAACTTCAGCAGGATTTACATGTACAGGAATGCCTAGGCATGTCTCCTGGTGCCTGCAGTGGAGATTTATAAGCTAAAAATATGAACGACTCAGTCATGTATGGAGCAAAGCTTTGGGGTCACTTGAGGGTCGATTAACTCTCAAAGGTAGACAATTGTTTTGTTAGAAGTCTTCTCAGCCTCCCTCAGAGTACCTCCATCTTCCCCAGCCTATGGGCATTGGCATCTACCTAATTAGCCTTAGTGTGATGATTCGACCCAATAAACACTGTTACAGACTCTACAGCACAGATAATTTAGAATCATTCAGAACAACAATAAAGGCATTACTAAGATCCTTTAATTGATAGAGGAAACCTTTGTTTGCATGTATTAAATCCATACTATATAAGATTGGCCTGCCACTTTTGTGGGACACCCTGGATGTAGCAAAGTCTCTCACTCTTTTTAATGAAATTTCCCAGGACCATCTACGGCTGCAAGAACCGAAGGACCTCATTTACTATATTTTGACACACAGCAACGCGGGAAGCCTTCCTGCTGCACTGCTGTGTGTCAAAATAAAAGGGTAAGAATGCACTGTATCTGCGCCGGTGCACAAACAGCAGCTGTGCCTCAATGCAGACACCCTTGCGTCATGTTGCAAGGGTGCCTGCACTGCAGGGATGATTGTTTTTGTGCGGGAAGGGACACATTCCTGAACAAAACAATTATTAATGGCATTTTCCTTTTCCTATACATCACTCATAGAAGGAGGGAAAAGCAAGGAGAAATAAATGTATTTCTCCTCATAGCGCCACTCCTAGGCCTCCCCTGGGGAGGCGTAGGATTCTGATGAATTCCCAGCTGTAAAAAACATGGCAAATCTTGGAATGTTTCAGGTTACATGGGAACATCTACATCAACACCAATGGAAAGCCTCTTTCACGTAGAGTAATGCGTTAAAGGGGCTGATAATTACAAGGCCATGAAAAGTCACTCAGGGTGACTTTACATGGTCTTCTAAATATGGGCAAGCCCATAGCGCTGCTGTTGTGTGAAAACAAGTAACAGACCGGTGGCGCAATGGGTATTGAAATGAGGCCCGAAGCATGTAAAAACAGGGAGTTTGACAGATTTGTGCCAAGAAATTAAGATCCGTCCTGCATATGAATTGTTATGCTATTCTCGGATGTAACGGTGTTTCCCATTTTACATGATGGTAATATTTTTGAGGTACTTTTATGGTTTATTTTGATTATATACTAAGCAAAGATTAATTGAATTGAATTAGCAACATAACTCTTCACCAATGTGCCTCTGATATCAAATCTGTGGGAAGGAAGACAGGCTTGTCTTATGTTCACCCACTTCTTGGAAAGGCATGTCAATATCAATATCCCTGAGGTCTAATAAAGACCTTTTGGTTTGACTACCTTCCCACTCAATTTCTCTTCTTACATATTAACTACAAAATTTACCCCAACATTTTAGCAGCAAGGTTTAATGCCATGCCATGAATCATAATACATTCAGATCGGCAAGTCTTCCTAACAGGCTAACAGATATGAAAAAGTACTGCTAACATTTACTCTTGCATAGACGTAGCAAACACTTACAGAAAATCAGTGGCTACCTTCTTGATAATTGTCAAAATGGCTTTCTATGTGGTTATTAGGATGTCTATGTGTCAATAATGCTGTGAAACTGAAATCTGCAAAATCCCATTTTCAATTACATTTGCTGAAAATAAGCAAAATGACATGAAGTTTTGTTAATTTCACTTGCTGGTATCTCTCATCAAAAATTAGCACAAGGTCATATTTTGAATTTAAAATTATGTGAGGTACAGGCTGTACCAAGGTTTGCCAAGAACTGTCTTCTGAAAGATTTGTCTGCTCACACCAGGACTTCAAATCACTAAAAACATTTTCCCTACAATGCAGGCAATGTACGCATCCCCATCAGTCAGCCTAGCCTGGGTCTTAAGCGGATGCTGACACCCTTGATGGAGATGTAAAGTAAACCTTAACATGTCTCCCGCCAAACCCACTCTTCTACCATTAACAGATAACCTGTGAAAGAAGATGGAAATCGTTATTCTTTATGAATCCTTAACTATTCATAAGGTGAAGCTATCACTGCACAACCTTCTTGTCCAACAGAAGAGTCACAAGCCTTAACTTTTCAGTATGCTGATCTTGATGATAAAAGGAAGGTAACAGACCATTGAGCAAATCCTTCCAACTTAAATTTTTTACCAAATATCTGATTCAGACTGTCACGGTCTGAAGGTCAAATATTTAGGTATCTCTGTTAATATCTTCTTTGAAGAAGTTTCTGAAATTTGTAGCTGCCTCAGTAAAAATAAAAAAGCTTTTATACCAAAACCAACATGTTCCCCTCTTACTGACTGGATGGGTGAACGACACTAAGATGATAAGATGAAAATACTCCTCAACTTATTTCTTTTCAATATGGTAAAATGTATTTAACTTTACCTAATTATGCAATTGGAATCAAAGATATACATATTTTTGAGAGGACCAGCAAATACCTAAGAATTGTGAGGAAGGTGCTACACAGGTCTTTCCCCCTTGGAGGCATAGCTGCGATGAATTGTATGTGGTATTGCTGGGTTATTTGACTGTAAATATACAAGGTTTGATTTACTGTTTAATGGATGGAGTTTGCTTCCTCTGGATGGCAAAGGACAATACCTCCAACATTCAAATGGACCTTTGCCCACCACATTTAGAGTTGTCCTGTTGCGCTATAAACAATTCTCAACATTTTCTGGAGCGACCTTCATGGCAGTCTCTGTCAATGTAGGAATATTTTTGCTGATGGTACTGTCAACCAAGATAGCCAGCCATCAAACGATTTAAAAAAAAATGTCTTTCCAAAACAAACTCTGTTCAAGGAGTGTATTTTGAAAAATAATGACCCCTCACCCTAAGAGTTTTCTCCCAGGGTGTGAAGTTGTCTGTTGTTTTGTCCTATCCCATAGGGTCGGGCAGTAAGGGCCAGAAAGACTTAATACCATTCACCCTAAAGTTCTTTCTCTGATGGCCTCTACTCTGTCCGGGGAATGACTTTGCATGGTCTCCCTGGTTCTAAATGACTTTAAATGAAGAGCACAGGCAAGGATTTGGCACACAGAATACTTCATCATGTTTGTGACAGAGTACCCTGGCGCCCAAACTTTACATCAGGCCCACAGTTTTCATAAACCCTGATAGAATGTGTAATATGTGCCACTTTTACTTAAGGTGTAGTATCAAGAGACATAATCAGGAACAGTAAATATTTAAATTCAGTTCACCTGAATGTTACAAAAATCAGACTGAAGATTATCAGGGGACTGTCATCTATGATAGAATATTAGCAGTGACAGTTACTTTCCCACACTCGTTCGCCAATCAAATTATTAAACAACTAATATCAGAGCTTAAACTGACGAGATTGTTCTAGGCTTGCATCTTTGGAGAGGTGTTCTATACTCGGCGACAAGAATATCAGTCCATTTGAAGGTGAAGATGAAGAGGTGAGGCGCTGTGGCCAGGGCGACTGACGACGGAATCTGGGGATCACGGTTCGATCCCCGCCGCCGCCGGCAGATTTGCCCAGCACCATGTGACTCTGGGCAATAGCTTGCTTAATCTTCCCGACGGCCCCCAGCACCTAGAGACCCTTAAGGGTGATTGTTTGTGCTTTACAAATGTGGATTATTATTTCATAATTGTGGAGCTGAAAATTATAAATGTAAAACATTGCTCCACCAAAATTGAGTGCACTGCCTTATGTTTAGCCAATGTGCACAAAGCATGCCATTAAGTGCAGGCCAAAGAAAGTGACACCTACACAATTATATGTATATTATAAAGAAAGACCTAATTGTAAACGAGAACAACATAGCAAAAATATGAGCCTTTCTGAGGAGTCCTTCTCACAACTGTATGTGTAATGCAAGTGTATTTGATTATATATCATTCATACTACAGCCCAGGAAGAATTTGACATTTATTTTCACTATCTCAGTCCACTTGTCCTAGGTCGAAGACGAATATGGAAAACCATCATTACCACAAATTATATAAATATGTCAATTTAAGACCTTTCTGAAGCAAAATCACATGCATGTCACAAAGATGCTATCAACTGAAGTAGTATGGGATGAAACACTTGAACTCTGTGATTAAAATGGGACAAGTTCTCAAATACATGCATGGACGAAAAAATTGGTTGCCGTTGCTGTGTGGTAAAATGAATTCAACCCATGAAAGCATCCAGTAGTTCACTTGTGGACCTCTGGTATTTGGACCTTTGCTGTGGTATGAACCTTCTCAAGGGGGTCTCACCAACTGCAAGTTCTGTTAAACATTGATTATCAACTGCACCTAAAGGGGCATATTATCAAGAGAGGCATTAAAATTATCGCCGCTTTAGCGGCAGAAAACTGCCGCTAAAGCGGGGATAATGGGCTTGATAATATGCCCTTGCGAATCACATAGAAGCCCATGTTCTGGTGTCAACATGAGCTTCCATTGGAATTCACTGCGGCATATTATCAAGCCCATTATCGCCGCTTTAGCCGCAGTTTCCTGCCGCTAAAGCAGCAAAAATTTTAACGTCTTTCTTGATAATATGCCCCATAGTGTCTATGTTACGTATAAGCCCAGCTGCCTGCAAACAGCAAGCGTAATGGGTTCTGGGTAGGTTGAAAACGGACTTTTATTGAGAGTGTGTGTGCACTGCATATGTACATGTGGGGAGTAAGATGAGTGTGGAGTGTATCTCTTGCTCTTGATTGTATGGAGACAAGAATTCATGCTGAATTGTGTGTGTCTGAATAGTACACAAGATGGTGGCTGAATAGAAACTGCCAATAGTAGATGTAGATTGTACGAAATCTTCTGAGATCCCTTGAAGTGGTGCCTGGCTTCTGTGAAAGTAGTGGGGATACAGGTGCCTCTTTAAAGTATAGGGACCGTCTACGCCGCCTCCTACTTCACTGTTCCCCAGAGTTGGTACTGCAAATAGCTTTGTATAGCAGCTGGGTGCAAATTTCTCTTTCTCTGTTGTTCTGAGTCTCCCTGGACAGTGCACATCCAGCTTCACCTCTTTTGTCTGCTACTTGTAAGTGATAACATACTTTTCCTTGCTACTCGCTGATAAACAAAATATTACAAAAGTGATTAAAATCATCACTAGCATTGATAATGGAATGCACATATATATCTGAAAACCTTGGGGAAGAACATTGTGAAAATACAGGCCATTGTGCCAGGAATCTCATTATTTAGTGGCTGAAGCCTCAAAGGAATCTCAGCAAGAACTACTTGTACTTCAGAGCTGAAGGAGATCATGGATGTGTAACCTCTCCATCAGCAGCAGACAGAAAGAGAGTGGCTGCTGTAATGAAGGAAGCAATGCAAACCACGTGGAAAACAGTAGTGCTTGTGCATAAAAATATATCAGCACAGGTGTCATTTGTGGTGGCCACAAGGGAAGGAAATAATGCAGCTCCCAGAGGGATACACCATGGGTTTGCATGCTCATGAGGGCACTTGATTGAACAATCTACCATAGCCTAACATTTGAGATTAATCTGGAGCAGAAGACATATGTACCTGTTCTGGGTTCCAGGAGAACATAGGAGGGTTCATAGACAATTTGCCGTTCATTTAAGATTAAAATGAGCCTTGCTATGAACTTTTCTTTTTCTTTTGAGAGGAAGGCTATCTGTTAATACACCAATGTATTTGTAGATGTTTCCAGAAGACTAGCATTCTCTCACCTTGTAGCCTTATGTTAATGTTTTATGAAATTGTATGCTTGTCTGTAGTATGTGTTGGCTATCTAATGATTGACCTAAAGTTAATGATTGTGATATTACCAAAAACAGTAGGCAGGATCTTTATTTGATTTGGAATTGTGTATTTATAAACACACGCACACGCACACACGATCACACTCACTTGGGAGTAGTAAAAAGTCCACTGGATGTCATTAGATCGATGCACAAACAAGATGTGACTACAAATCAAGCATGTTAGACCTGGCACATTGGCGTGGGTCTCCCTTCCATTTTTTGCTGTTGTCTCATTTATTTTTGCTGGTGTTAGTTGCTCAGGGCACTGTGCCACTGCTGTCCAGTGCCACAGTGCAAGTGCTCCCTATTGTAAATTAATGTATAATTTGTGATTCCATGATTAGTTGGTTTGGTTTACCTGTCAGACCCTAGTACAGTGCACCAGGAGTGCCCAGGGCTTGTAATCCAAATGCTGCTGGTGGGCTTGCAGCACTGGTTGTGCCACCCACAGAAGCAGCCTGTAAAAATGTGTCTAAGGTCTGCCATTGCAGAGCCTGCATGTAGTCTGGTACTGTCATGCTGACTGGACAAGTGCACCCACTTGCCAGTCCCTAAACCTTCCCTTTTCTTCATATCAGACACCCCTATGGTAGGCCCAAGGGCAGGGTGCATTGTAAGGATAAGGTAAGACATGCCCTGGTGTGTGTGGCATGTTCTAATAGTGAATTACAGCCATTTTTGTTTTTCACTATTGCAAGGCTACCTGTTCTCCATAGGCCAGAATGGGCAGTGTGATTATTACATTTTATAATCCTAACTGACTCAGGGAACATGGTAGAAATTCGAGTTTAGTATGCCTGAACTCAAAATGATAAAATACATCTTTTAGTGAAGTTGGTTTTAGATGGTTTTAACATTCTGTGTTTGAAAATGCCACTTTTAGAAAGTTGCAAAAACAACATTTGATGGACAGAATGCAGAACAATGTCATACATTCACCCCAGTACAGAGATCTGGGCCTAAATCCATCGATTTTTTGCTCATCATGCCATTCCAGTTTAAACCCAGCCATATGCATATCAGTCTTGACCCTGTGCCTCATGGGAACAGTCCAGCCCGAACTGCCAAGCCAGATCCTCCCTGGACTGGAACCAAGCATCCTAGGACCGGTTTTGTGGTTTCACCCCTCTTCAGCCAGGATAGCTTTATTCCAGTGGCATGGAGAGCACGGGACTAACGTCTGAGCATACCCGTCCCACTCGGGGCGACAAATGCAAAAACAACAGTTGATGGACAAAATGCAGAACAATGTCATACATTCACCCCAGTATAGAGATCTGGGCCGAAATCCATCGTTTTTTTGCTCACCTAGCCATTCCAGTTTAAACCCAGCCATATGCAAATCAGTCTTGACCCTGTGCCTCATGGGAACAGTCCAGCCCAAACTGCCAAGCCAGGTCCTCCCTGGACTGGAACCAAGCATCCTAGGACCGGTTTCAGGGTTTCACCCCTCTTCAGCCAGGATAGCTTGATTCCAGTGGCATGGAGAGCACAGGACTCACGTCTGAGCATGCCCGTCCCACTCGGGGTGACAAATGCAAAAACAAAAGTTGATGGACAGAATGCAGAACAATGTCATACATTCACCCCAGTACAGAGATCTGGGCCTAAATCCATCGTTTTTTTGCTCACCATGCCATTCCAGTTTAAACCCAGCCATATGCAAATCAGTCTTGACCCTGTGCCTCATGGGAACAGTCCAGCCCGAACTGCCAAGCCAGGAACTCCCTGGACTGGAACCAAGCATCCTAGGACCGGTTTCAGGTTTTCACCCCTCTTTAGCCAGGATAGCTTGATTCCAGTGGCATGGAGAGCACGGGACTCACGTCTGAGCATACCCGTCCCACTCGGCGTTACAAATGCAAAAACAACAGTTGATGGACAGAATGCAGAAGAATGTCATACATTCACCCCAGTACAGAGATCTGGGCTTAAATCCATCGTTGTGTTGCTCACCATGCCATTCCAGTTTAAACCCAGTCATATGCAAATCAGTCTTGACCCTGTGCCTCATGGGAACAGTCCAGCCTGAACTGCCAAGCCAGGTCCTCCCTGGACTGGAACCAAGCATCCTAGGACCAGTTTCGGGGTTTCACCCCTCTTCAGCCAGGATAGCTTGATTCCAGTGGCATGGAGAGCACGGGACTCATGGACTGATCCCATGAGGCACAGGGTCAGACTGATTTGCATATAGCCATGTCTGAACTGGGGTGGTGGAGTGAGCTAAAGAATGATGATGGATTAAACAAAGATCAATTGACTTCGGGTGAGTGTTTGATTGGCTCAAACGCTCCATCCATCATCCCCTTTGGTATCACTTTTAGAAAGTAGGCATTTTCTTGTCTAACCATTCAAACCTGCCTCTGCTATGCTGTGTATTCCCTGTCTTGAGTTTTGAGTGACATGGCTGGGGAATTCCAGGAGACAGGGTGAGGTGTCCCAGTGGTGAATAGAGAGATCTGCATCTAGATGGGTAGGAGGAGTTGCACCTGGGACCTGAATAGGGATGTGCCTTCCCTTCACAATGCTGGCTCCACCTCCTGTTGTGCGTCTGATGTCTCTGCCCTGCAAGCTGAAAGGAAAGAAGGAGTCAGGTAAACAAAGTGCTCCAGGACTGACCAGAACTGGTTTGAACAAGGCAAAGGCCCCTCTGCCCTCAGAGGACAAAGGATTTCGGGGTATAAGTATTGGGACCCTGATCCCAAGAATTTAGATCACTTTGGGAAACAAGAAGAAACTCTGCTGAGGAGAGGAACCAAGAGGAAACTGAGGAGAGACTATCCCTGAAACTGGGGGATTGGCCTGCAGGGGTTGTCTACTGCCAAAGAGAGGAGAAAGGAACTTTGTGTGTACTTTTGCTCAACTTGTGAAGGATCTCCAAGGACTTGGAAAAGAGCTTGCCTCCTGCTGGAGTCTCAGGAATAACAGACTTCACCCCCCATTTCCCCAGAGTTCTTTGGAAGGGCCTGCTGCTGTTGTTGGGCCTTCTGAGGGACTGCGTGTCACAAGGAGCTGGAAGCGCGACTCAAGAAGGAGAAGCGTGCTGCCGTCGGAGCTGTTGTCGTCGCATCTCGTAAAGTGTGTCGTCGCTGCGGCATCGCATCGAGCGGAAGCATCTCGCATCATCCAGGAAGTGTCTCGCAACGCCGAAGAAGCGTGTCGCCATCGCAGCCATCGTAGCTGACGCATTGCACCGCATCAAGAGAAGAGTCTTGCATCGACGAAGAAGCATGTCGCCATCGTAGTTGTCGCATTGCACCGCATGAAGAAAGCGCCTCGCATCCACGGAGAACCGTGCCGCCGTCGGAGCTGCTGTCGTCGCATCGCGTAAAGGGGTGTCGCCGCTGCAACATCGCATCGAGCGGAAGCATCTCGCAATGTCAGAGAAGAGTGCCGCTGCCAAGGACACTGTGGTCGCACGCGTAAAGTGTGTCGCCGCCGCAGATGAAGCATCGAGTTGAGTCTTCTCGCAACATCGGAGAAGCATGCCGCATCTGGAAGATTCTCACGTCTTTATTTCTTTGCACCAAATCTTCATCGCATCAACATCGTTGCAACACTTTTGTTGCCCTGCGTGTCGCATCTAAGAACTTAAGAGAACTAAGCTAAATTCTACCATCTAAAGTAACAGTAGTGTGTATTTTTGTCGTTTAATGGTCTTGTGATAAATCTATATAAAGAATACTTATTTTTGATATAAAACCTGTGTGGTGTCCATTTGTAGTGTTGTCACTTGATTACTGTATGTGTTCACAAATGCTTTACACACTGCCTCTGAGATAAGCCTGTCTGCTCGTGCCAAGCTACCAAGGGGGTGAGCAGGGGTTATTTTAGGAGTCTACCCCCTTACCCTGACTAGAGGCGAGGGTCCCTATTTGTCACAAGTGCATACCTGTGCCAACTAGAGACCCCCAAGTCTAACAAAGCATCTGCTATGCAAACACAAATACAAAAGAAGAGCTAGTGACAATATGCTGTCAGTATAAAGTGGAACTGTACCTCTCCATGAAAAGGGTATGCCAATGCAACAGTGCAACAGAGAGATGCTCAGTAGGTACAGAATGAAAGGGTCTTAGGAAAATGGTGTGTCCCTCTCTGTGGCCTCCAATTCCTAATATACAGCCAGAGGTACCACACAATCAAACTAGCCTTTTCTAAGTTCTACCAATGCAGGTATGTCCAGTGAGATCAAAGGTAAGGGTCCTGAGTGGATTAATTAAAGGTTGGACCATGATTGATTAGTATCAATAAGGTGTGAATTTTAAACTTGCAATTGAACCTTCATATGGCAAAAAAGAACTGTTGGTGGAGAAGAGCCAAACAATACTTGAAGGAAGGGGCCACTGATCAGACACAAGAGTGCATAATGGTTTGTTTGAATAGGGTGTCAGTTAGAAACTATCACAGGGTTGTTCTAACCCATTAGGAATGGTGTGGCTGTTTCCTGCTATGCATATTCTGACTGCATTTCCTTCATCTAAGTAGATGAGAAGGATTGTCTACCCCTAAACCCTTTGCCCTCCACTTTATGCTGAAATTCATTTTTACTGGGTTTAGCATTATGTGTAATGTACAGCTGCTAACCAGTACTAAAGTGCTTGCGCTCACTCCGTTAAACATGGTAAAATTGGCCTTCAACTTATTGGCATAGTTAATTTAATTATATGTCTCTTTTAGAGTTGTATACCATATACCCAGGGCCTGTATATTAAACTCTACTGGTGGACATGCAGCCCCTATTGTGTCACCCACTTAAGTAGCCCCTTAAAACATGTCCCAGGCCTGTCATTGTAGCCTGAATGCAGGTTTAAACTGCCAATTCGACTTGGCAATGCAGCCCATTGTCAAGCCTTAAACTCCACTTTTATTGCATATATGTCTCCCCGAAGGTGGGCCCTAGGTAGCCAATAGGGCTGGGAGCATTATACTTAAAAGGTAGGACATGTACTTTTACATTTTACACAAACTGGTAGAGAAATACTCCTAAATTATTTCTTCAATACTGTGAGGCTTACCTGTCCCATAGAATAACATTGGTTCGCCTTATTACATTGAATATGTGCTAACTTTTGATTTGAAACACCTAGCAAGATACCATACTAGGTGTCTGGAAATTTTCATTAAAAATCCTGTTTAGTAGTAAATTCAGATTTTTGTTAAAGTTTTTAAAATGCCACTTTTAGAAAATTGGGATTTTCCTGCCCCAAATTATTTGGTGCCTGTAGTCTGTCCAAGGTCAGATGATAGGGTATAGTTGGCAGTTAGACTTTGTTTATTAAATCAATAGAGCTATAAACTGATCTGTGACCTGAGAGGACACGGGGAGAACCTCCTTGTCTATCCGCCCAAGGTGCACCACTGATCGGCCTGACTTTGTGGCAGTTTCTTCTCCACAACAGTAAATCCTATTCAGCGGTCCTTTGGAAAAGGGGTCTCTGGCCTCCTGGAACGCTCACTGGCTACAGCCTTCAGCTTTTTCTGAAAGTAGAAATCTTCACTGTAACTTATCCAGCGGCTCCTCGACGATGACACTTTCTCCATGGACACTGCCTGCACCCCTGCCCCGCTGCACTTCACTTCTCAGAATACTTTCCCAGAATGTCTTCGAAGTCCAAAGGTAAGCGTCGACCAGGCCCAATCCACTACTTCTATGTGACTTGAGCTTCATCGTGGTCGGCCATTCTTTTAGGCTTTGACCCAGTCTCATGCAACTAGATGTCTGTGGTTGCTGCTTTCTTCTTTTGGGTGCTAGTTTTTACCTTGAACTTTAAAAATGAATAACCACGGTCCTACTGATTGGATTTTTGTCATTTTATTGTCAAATAATTTTAAAAGCCCACACTTTTTTTCTAAATTGGTATGGTATTTTTCTTGTGTAGTGTTTATTTCTGATTGTGGACTGCCGAAATACCTTACACATTGCCTCTAAGGTAAGTCTGCGGGACGCTGGTGAGCCCTACTCCAAGATGGCCATGTTGTGGCGAGGCTCCGATGGCATGCCGATAAATCCATAATTTATCTGCTTTTCCAGCCATCATAGCAACCTCCAACCAGCACGGATATGACCGGGGAGGTTACAACCCAGATTGCTGTGAATCTCGGGGCAGGTGGCTCCGGAGACATGGATCCGCTGACGGAGCGCTGGGTGGCGAAGCTCTGGCCTAGCATGGAGGAGAGCAGAGACACCGAGGGAGCTGTGGTCTGGGAAGCAACATGGGCTGCTGGCTGGGGCCCTTCTGGCAGGCGGGTGGGTGGTGAGTGTACTGAGATGGGCCTCCTGTGCCCAAAACCGGCAGAGGAGATAGGTAGACTGCCCCCGCGCCTCTGGCAACTTTAAGGTATGCGTGCTCCTGGGTGGGACATGGCGGGATGTGGCCTGGGAGGGCCAGAAGGCTCTGCATTGTTCACGGGGCGTGAATAGACCCTCAGGCCTGGCTTAGGCCCCAAAGTGATTGCCGCGCCCAGGTACGGTGCCCCTTGGGGCCCCCTCTGCTTGAATGCTGCTGGCGGGGTAGGACCCCTGGCCGCAGCAGTGCTCTGATTGCCCAGGTGTGTGGGCTGAGTAACGAGGGTGCGCTCACAGGTGGCAGCCAGTGCCCCCACTGTGACAGTGGCGATGACGGGCGGAGGGGCCCAGACAAAGGCATTGTGGTCACAGACCATTACGCAGGGCACCACCCTCCTGCAGCCTCACCTTTTCTACTCAGTAACATGCCCAGGCCTGTGTCAGAAATTGACCCTGCGCAAGCTCAGCTGGTCACCACGCACTGTCCACTACATCAGGCCTCTGTCCGAAAGAGCCCGGATTCGACCTGGCTCATTCAAAATAGCACCCCATGCTCCTCATATGTGCAACAATGCCCTGCTGTGAGGAACAGCTGTAGGTTGCACACCTCAGGTGCAGCGGAGGGGGTGCTGCCTGGGGCCCGCCTGTCCTGGAGGGGGAGCGGACAAGCACCTGTACCGATCGCACTCCACCAACCAAACAGTCCCAGCGGCCTCACAAAAGACAACTGGGTGCAGGGAGTGGTGCTGTGGGCAAATTCAGCATTGTGATGCTGCGGCGGCACCGCCTTTACAACACGTACATGACCCGGGTGCTGCGCATCACATGCCTGGAAAGCCATGAGGGAGACGGACACTAAACAATCAAAGCTTGTCTTCGAGCAGCGGAGTCCCACTCTGGGACCCCCTACGGCGTACGACGCACATTTGGAAGCAAAACCAACAGGCGGCAGCTCCACTGAACCAGACATTAAGGAGATGTTCAGAGATTTGAAACAGTCCCTTACCGTCATTGATAGAAAAATTGACTCTCTAGCAGACATGTTTGACTGCCTAAAGGAAAAGGTGACAAACCACGGGGAGCGACTGAAATAGGTGGAACCGCGCACATCTGCACTAGAAGACGATAATGTGGACACTCTTGAAAAACTCTTTCGTATGGAAAAGGTCGTTGAGGTGATCCGAATTAAAAACGAAGACTTGAAAGCCAGGTCACGTCGCAATAATCTTCTTATAGTAGGGGTGCCAGAATCCACTGCCATGTCATGGGTGGAAGTCTACGTCAAAGAAATGCTTTAAATCCTCTTCGGAGAGTCGCTCTCGACTGTGTGTGTTGTGGAATGTGTTCATCGCACTCTTGGCCCTCGTCCTCCTACTGGTGCACTGGCAAGGCCTATAATTGCACGCCTCCTGAACTATTGAGACAGGGACACTGTGCTCCACCCTACTAGACACATGCAAAAAGTGGTATAGCAAGGAATTTCGATCTCCTTCTACCCAGATTTCACCTTGGCATTACGAGCAGCCAGGAGAGACTTTCTAATGATCAAGTGCTCCTGCAGCACTGGAAGTCAAATACTCCCTACTGTACCCGGCAAAACTTTGAGTGTTCCATGCTGGCAAGACCACCTACTTCACAGACCCAAAGACTGCGGCGCACTTCGTCAAGGACCTGCACCTTCATAATAAGACTGATCGGACCAGGAAAGACGGCCATGAGGATAATCGCACCAGAGACAATGATTAGTTGTAAACTACATGGTCAAATTTGTGGCGATCTCCGGGCAAGCTTCCGCGAAATGTGCAGACCCGGCTTTGTGTGACAGCCATTCTCCTAACATGTATCCTTTCCCAGTAATCGGAGAACTTTGTTTGTTGCCTGCAAAGCTCTCACCCATTTGTTATGTCACTAGACTTGAAACTTACTTAAGAGACAGTGCCCTGCCGCTCGGCCATATGGGTGGTCTTGGTGGGCCCCTAGACTTCCCCCCAGGAGATGTTACCCTGGCAACAACTAAAGATGCATTTGTGTAGGGGATGGGGATTGCTTGGGTATCATGCGCAGGCTGATTGAGGGGCTCGAGTGGGTGGGGGGGTTCTTTTGGGGATTTTCTTGGTTTGCAACTGTTCTTTGTGCCACTTCATTACCCTTCCTCACCTAAGTTATTCCCCGACTGCCACCTCTCGACATCACCGATAACAATGCACACATACAGGCATTATATTACATAAGGCAACATGACCAGGGTTAAGTTTATCACATGGCATGTGCGTGGCCTAAACGTTGCACGAAAGACCAGAATGGTAGCTGGACAGCTGGACCGTCACAAGGCAGATATCTGCCTCCTACAGGAATTGCACATCACTGAGAGTACATGCGGGCGGCTGCTGTGAGAAACACACAGCTTGCTACTCAAACTACACCTGCAACGCAAACATCCTCACTAGAAAAGGACTACACTGGAGCATGCGAGTAACAATAACTGACAAGCTGGGCAAATATAGCATGATAGCGGGCGCACTGGGGGGACACCCCATCAGCTGGGAAGACACTGGAGGGTTTACTCCACAAGCCATGGGCTAGCGACTACATACCAGAGCTACACACTACAGATGAGGACTTGGCATTAGGCCAATCGGCTGTGCAGGCTGAGATGCTCTCTTCTATGCATCCCTTTTCCGGGCCTGGCTTAGACACAACACTGCCCTCATTGGAAGAATTTTTCAACACACTGGAGTTGGTGTGGCTGAAGGCGAGCCATAGGGCCTACCTGGACAAACCTTTTACAGAGGAGGAATTCATCAGAACTATTCGGGCCCTTCCAGGTGACAAGACACATGGCCTACATGGCTTATCTGCCGCATTCTATAAAGATATACTGACCTCCTTGCTCCACATTTAATAAACATGTATGAGACTCGGTAGAAAAGGGAGTGCTCCCCCCATCGCTCCGTGAGGCCCTCATTATCACAATTCTAAAACATGGCAAGGATCCTCTCTGATGTGACCCATATCAGCCACTTTCAATGATTAATGTAGATAATAAGATTCTAGCGGCGTTAATTGCATCGCGCCTCCTTCCCCTGCTGCCCACAGTGCTGCACCCGGACCAGGGCAGTTTTGTCCACGGCAGGGCCACGGCTCATAACCTCTGAACGCTCTGCGCCACAATGCAAGTGGTGGACTCCCAAATGCAGGCAGCTGCAATTGTTCTTGATGCCACCAAGGCATTTGATTAAGTCTGGGCGGTGAACTCCTCTCTGCTAGCGGCGTTTGCTGAGTTTTCTGCACTCCGCGTTACATGAAGCTCGTGGAAATCTGAAAAACTCTGCTTCGCATAGAAGAGGGGATTTTTTTCCCTCGCTCGTGTTCGTCAACATCAAGGTGGTGAGCGTGAGCAAGGAAAATCCGCCTCCCGGCGAGATTCTCGATCATCAACATCAAGTTGGTGAGAACGAGCGTGGAAAATCAACCTCCCGGTGAGATTTCTCAATGCGGGTGGTCAGATTTCTCATTGTATATGGTCGTGTATGCTCGCCACCGCTCGCACTGAGAAACTGTCTTTTCGCGTTGAGAAACCTGCAGCTTGAGTGCAAATCTACTCGAGTGGCAAAAAAGAAGCAACGCCCATTTGCGCTGTGCATGGTACAGTTCACAATGTTTGCCCACTGCGGACAAGCACCTGGCACTGAAAATCACCGTGAGCTACATTTATCTAACGCACTCCATTGCTCCCGTAGCACCGTGTAGTGCGGCGGAGTTGTTTTTGCACTTCGCAGAGTTCCACTCAGCTGAACTCCGCAAACTCTGCAAACTCCACCCAGGCTTACTTTTGATTTACTCGAATTGCCATAATTATTTACCTTACTCAGACGGATAGGTCTTAGCCCCAAGTTCATCAGATTAATTGCGCTTCTCTATGCATCACCCACTGCACGAATACTAGTGAATGGCATGATAACGCCCCCATTCTTGGTCTCCCGCGGCACATGCCAAGGATACCCCTTATTACCTCTGCTTTTTACATGGCCACAGAGGACTAGCGTTTATACCCCGGGTGGTACTGGTCTCGCTGGATGCGGAGGACGTCATGCTCTATGTCAAACATCCTGCCACTAATCTTGACCCCCCTAATCAGAGAGTTTTTTTAGGTTTGACGGACTTTCAGGTATCGTAATTAATTGGGCTAAATCAACGATCTTTCCATTGACGATGGCCACCACCCAGGTCCACTCAGAGTTCCCCCTGCAGTGGACACGTGACCCTGTGAAATACTTGGGCATATGGATTAGCCAGGGCCCAAGGAAATATGGCACTCCACCTATGGTTGATTAATGGATTTGTTGAAGAAACACATAAAGAGCTGGATCATGCTGCCTCTATCCCTGACCGGACGATTGGCCATCGTTACGATGGTCATTTTCCCTAAGCCCCTCTACCTATTCACAAACATACCACTCCCTCTCACTAACAGTTTCAGGAAGCGACTATTCTCCAACATGGTCACTCTGGCTTTGGAGGGGAAAACAGCAGAGGATAGCTTGGGAAATTCTCACCCTCCCATTTGAGAGGGCAGACTTGGGGCGTCCAACTTCGACCTCTCCTACTGGTGTGGCCAAGCACAATTTGAACATCACTGGATATACCCCACCCCATTCATGGTGCACACAGCCCCCGAGCAAGATCAGGTATTCTCGCTTCTCCTACCTACAGCTTTATACCGGACAAGACCCCGTCCTAGGACTGCAATTGACACGGTGGGATGCATGGTGAGGGCTTGGCACGATATGAGAGGGAGGGCAAGACAAGAAGTAATGCATGCCCCAATGGTGCCTCGGATAAAGCACCTGGCGATGCCATTTCGGGCAGAGGGCCGCCCCTGTGCTAGGCTGCAATCCATTAGGCTCACCAAAATGGGAAATGTATTCCAGGAGGGTACCTTCATCGCGCTGCAACACATCAGGGAGAGCAGAGACCTCACCACCCTTGAACAGATGACATACTACCAGCTGCGTGCTGCTCTGCGTGTCTATCTCCCCCTGGCCAGAGTCTCTGCTCTCTGCCCCCTGCAGCTTCGCTGTTGTGCCACTGCCGCCGACACCATTCTTGGTAAGTGTTCAAGCCCCACTGCCAATCTGCATGCTGTGCCCTTTTCTGCTATTACTGTGCCTGGTGTTGTCCTTCTGTGGTTCAGGTTCTGTTCTGCTGATTTTTGTTTCATGTTTGTTCTCACCATTCCTCGTTCTGTGCCATGGGGATTTGTTTTGTTCCTCCGTGCCCATTTAGCCACCCTTTTCCCTGCCTCTGCTGCCCCTGCTGCCTCTCCCCTTGCTGTTTCCACTCCCATCTCCCAGCTCCGCTTCCCTCCTGCCTTCCCTATTTAATGCCGGTCGCTGTGAGAGTGTCTGAGCAGGACCTCTGACCCCCTGGCCAGAGTCCCTGCTCCCTTCAGCTCTGCTGTTGTGTGCTGCCGCTAACACCATTCCAGGTACGTGTTCAAGCCCTGCTGCTGTCTGTTTGCGCGCTGTGCCCTTAACTCATTTTTGCTATTGCTGTGCCTGGTGTTGTCCTTCTGTGTATCTGGTTCTGCTCTGGTAATTTTATTTCACTTTTTTTCCCCATTGCTCGTTTCTATGCCCTGTGCTCTTGTTTCTTCTTGTTGTGCCTGGTGTTGTCCTTCTGTGGTTCTGTTTCTGTTCTGTTGATTTTTGTTTCATTTTTGTTCTCCCCATTGCTCGTTCGGTGCCCTATGCCCATATTTTGTTCCTTCGTGCCTGTTTAGCTGGCCTTTTCCCTACTGCCCCGGTGGCCCCTCCCCCTGCCATTCCCACTCCTACCTCCCAACTCCGCTTCCCTCCCCTTTCCCTATTCTATGGTGGCTGCTGTGCAGCTGCACCGCTAGCGTAAAAAAGGCAAGCCCTTCTGCACCCATCTGCAACCCAAACTCTTTGACACCCTCTCGCCAGACATCACCTTCTTCACAGAAACCTGAACCAACGCCTCCTCCGCTCCTGCATCGCCACCACCATCCCTGACGGATGCAAGATCCAGAGGAAGGACCGTCCAGGAGGAGTTCCAGGCAGGTCGCTCCCCACAGCGTGCAGCTGCCCTTGTCCCCGCTCTCCCTACTGCCGCGAGATCGTGCCGTCAGTACTCTGTGTCTGCCCTCTCTGTTTTTTTCCAATTGCCTGTCTCTGCTTGTCTGCTGTTTCTTTTTCTATTTGCCTTTTTTTCTCTTTTTTTCTCTGTTAGCACTCTCTTCTCTCCTTCAGCTTTTCGGCACTTCCCCTTTTCCTGCCGCTGCGTCCCCTGCGGCCCCGCCCCCTCGCTCACCCATTCGCATGC
Organism: Triturus cristatus; assembly: GCF_964204655.1. Classification (NCBI taxonomy): domain Eukaryota; kingdom Metazoa; phylum Chordata; class Amphibia; order Caudata; family Salamandridae; genus Triturus; species Triturus cristatus. Next base: position 236,620,151 of record NC_140584.1, on the reverse strand, counting down.
CTAAGGCAAGCCAGTCTGCACCCGTCCATGCCTGGACCACGCCCAGCGCCAGACCCCCTGGCCCCCGTGACCACCACGACCCCGACGCCGCTACGATGCCAACATCCTCCACGAACTCAACACCGGCCGATCATCCACCTGCTTCCAGGCCCCCCTGAAGCTCACCCACGGACCCTTCTCCTGCCGGAGCTGCAGCTTCACCAGCCGCCTAACACCTGCATGTCCTGCTCCACCCACCAGGGCAGGACGCAACCATCTCAGATGCATACTACTCAACACCCGCTCCGTACACAAGCACGCCATGAACTCTGGGACCTACTCAACTCATTCTCCCTGGACGTCGGAGACCTGGATGAACCCCTCCTCAGGACCCGACATTGCCATAGCTGTCCTGGACAGCTACAAGATTATTCGAAGGGACCGCACCAACAGACTAGGAGGAGGAATTGCCATCGTCCACAGGAATACCCTCAGAATTTCGACCAGCACCGAAGACACCCTCAGCACCGCCGAACACCTGCACTTCCAGATCCACATTGATCCCAACACCACCCTCAGAGGAACCCTCGTCTACAGACCCCCCAGACCACAGCCACAGTTCAGCGACTTCAACACCGACATCGTCAGCACGCACGCCCTTGAATCCACAGACAACTTCCTCCTCGGGGACCTGAACTTCCACCTAGAGAACACCAACGACAGCAACTCCACCACCCTGCTCGACAACCTCACCAACCTCAGACTCAAACAGCTTGCCACGACACCCACCCATTCTGCCGGACACACACTCAACCCCATCTTTTCCACCAGCAACCACGTAATTTTCAGCTACACCATCAAACTCCACTGGACAGGCCACTGCTGCATCCACTTCACCTTCGAGAAAGCCACCAAGCACCACCACCCACAACAGATCACCCACCACAGCTGGAACAAGGTCACCGAAGACCAGCTAATCACCACCCTCACCCGAGACCCACCAACCGACACCACCGACATTGAAACTGCTGCCCGCAACCTCAGGCAGTGGATCAATGACTGCGCCAACACTCTCGCCCCGATCAAGAAACCCCCAAACAGACACACCGACAGGAAGGCCATCTGGTTCACCACTGACCTCCAGGCATCCAAGCAGACTTTCCGAAGACTCGAGAAGAAGTGGTGCCCCGAACAGACACCGGACAACCACGCAGCCCTCAAGAATGCCAGCCGCAAACACCACCAACTGATTCAAACCACCAAAAGGACCTCCTTCAAGGAACGCATCGACAACAACGCGCACAACAGCAAAGAGCTCTTCAACACCGTGAAGGAACTCTCCAACCCCAGCTCCAGCTCTAACGACATCCCGCCGTCACAAGACCTCTGCGACTCCCTAGTCACCTTCTTTTACCACAAGATCGCAGACATCCACAACAGCTTCAACACTCAGACCCCCCGACAGCCACCAACACCTCAGACTCACAGCCCCCAGTCACACCAACCTCCTGCTCTCCTGGACCCACGTCAATGACGACGACACCATCAAAATCATAAACACCATCCACTCCGGCTCACCATCCGACCCCTGCCCTCACCACATCTTCAACAAAGCAAACTCCATCATTGCACCCAAACTGCGGAAGATCTTCACCAGCTCCTTCGAGACCGCCACCTTCCCAGAGAGCTGGAAGCACGCCGAGATCAAAGCCCAACTCAAGAAACCCAAGGCGGACCCAAAGGACCTCAAGAACTTCCACCCCATCTCCCTGCTCTCGTTCCCGGCGAAAATCATCGAGAAGATTGTCAACAGGCAACTGACCCACTTCCTCGAGGAGAACAACACCCTGGACTCGTCCCAATCCGGATTCCACTGCAATCACAGCACCAAAACCGCCCTAATGGCTGCCACGGATGACATCAAAACCCTGCTGGACAACGGCGAAACTGCGACTCTCATCCTCCTGGACCTCTCAGCCACCTTCGACACCATCTGCCAACACACCCTACACACACGCCTTCATGACGCAGGTATCCGCGACAAAGCCCTGGACTGAATCACCTCCTTCCTCAGCGGCAAAACCCAGAAGGTCCGCCTCCCTCCATTCCGATCCGAAGCCACCAAGATCACCTGCGGCGTACCCCAAGGATCATCTCTCAGCCCGACCATTTTCAATGTCTACATGGCAACGCTCGCCAACATCGTCCGATCGCACATCCTCAACATCGTCTCATATGCTGACGACACCCAGCTGATCCTCTCCCTCACCAAGGACCCCGCCACCACCAAAACCAACCTCCACGAAGGAATGAAGGCCGTCACCAAATGGATGAAGAACAGTCGCCTGAAATTGAACTCAGAGGTCCTCATCCTCAGCTCCACCCCCACCGCCTGGGATGACTCCTGGTGGCCGGCCAAACTGGGAGCTGCACTGACACCCACTGACCACAAACGCTACCTGGAGTTCATCCTGGACTCATCGCTATCAATGACCTAGCAAGTCAACACAAGAGCTCCCTCCGACTCTCCACCTCCATCACGAGCGGCCCCTCCGCCACCACAGAACACCATCACTTCCAGATCTAGACCAGCCCTAGAACCACACTGCGCAGCACCCTCACATACAGACCCCCAGGGCCATGGGCTTCATTCACCAAAACCATCGCCGACCTCATCACACCCCATGCCATCACCTCCATGGACTACATGCTCATCTCAGACCTGAACTTCCACCTCAACAAACCCAGCGGCCGCAGCTCCACTGCACTTCTGGACAACCTCGCCAACATCGGACTTAAACAGCTCATCACCACCCCTACCCACAAGGCAGGACCCACCCTCAACCATCTTCGCAGGTTTGAACAACATCCGCTTCAACCACACCATGCAACCTCCATGGACAGACCACCACTGCGTACACTTCCTCATCAACAAAACCACGCCGCCCAAACCCAAACTCCGCCCTCCACGAAGAAACTGGAGCAAAGTCACTGAGGAACAACTCATCTCTGCCCTCAACGAGATGCAGCCACCACTTCTACTGATGCCAACCTCGCAGCCAAAGAACTCCACAAATGGATAGCCAACTGTGCAGACGAGCTCGCACCCTTACGCAACCCCGACAAACAACACCCCAGAAAGGCCACCTGGTTAACCACCAACCTCCAAGAATCCAGAAGCACCAGCAGACACCTCAAGAAGAACTTGAGAAACAGCAAAACCTCAGAAGATCGTACCACCTACTAGAACGCCATGACAGAACATCACCAGCACATCAGATCCACCAAAAGTACCTTCATGCAGAACTAGATCCTCACCAACTCCAGCAATTCCAAAGAACTCTTCAGTGTCATCCAGGAATTAACCAAACCTCACAGCGAATCCATGGACATCACCCCCTCCTATGACCTCTGCAACAAGCTCAGCTCCTACTTCCATTTGAAAATTAAGGGCCTCTACGACAACTTCAATGACCAGAGACCTGACTGTGAAACCACTCCCTCCTCCAGCAACACCGACCAGCCCACCATCTCCTACTGGAACCCAATCACCACCGAAGACACCACATCGACAATGAAAGGCAACCACTCAGGAGCCCCCATGGACCCCTGCCCCCGCACATCTTCCATAGAGCCACCGCCACCATCGCTCCGGAACAGCAATGCTCCATCAAAGCCATCTTTGAAACCGGCATCTTTCCTAAAGATTGGAAAACCCCCTGAGGTCAGACCCCTACTCAAGAAACTCTCAGCAGACTCCACAGACCTCAAGAACTGCTGGTCCGTCTCATTCCTCCCCTTCGTGGTCAAAGTCACAGAGAAGACCGTCAACGCACAACAAAAAAGAATTCATCAAAGAAAACTCCATCCTCGACACCGCCCAATCCGAATTCTGCAGCAAGCACAGCATTGAGACTGCTCTACTCGCCACCACAGACTACATCCGCACCCTCCTCGACCAAAGACACCCGCAGCCCTGACCCTTCTCGTCCTCTCTGCAGCGTTCAACACGGTCACCCACCGCACACTTACCACCAGACTCCACGATATCGGCATACAGGGAACCTCCCTCGACTGGCTTCGCTCCTTCCTCACCGGCAGAACCCAAAGAATCAAACTGCCACCCTTCCTCTCCGAACCCACAGAGATCAACTGCAGAGTACCCCAAGGATCGTTGCTCAGCACTATGCTCGTCAACATCTACATGGTACCCCTCGGCGCCATCGTAAGACAGCAGGGACTCAGCATAGTATCCTACGCCGGCAACACCCAGCTCATCCTCTCCCTCACCAAATGGGTGGAATGAAAGATTTTGCATCCTGGATGAGCAGCAGCTGCCTGAAGCTCAACTCAGAGAAGGCAGAGATCCTCGTCCTCTGACCCTGCCCTCTGCTTGGGATAACACCTGGTGGCTCATCGCCCTCGGCAGCCCTCCAACCCCTACGGACTATACCCAAATCCTTTGCATCATACTCAACTCCTCCCTCTCCATGGCCCGACAGGTCAACGCCATCGCCTCCACCTGCTTCAACACTCTCCGTATCCTCCACAAGACCTTCAAATTGATCCCCTCAGAGTCAAGGAAGACTGTCACCCACGCACTCATAACCAGCAGACTGGACTACGGAAACACCCTCTATGCTGGGATCAACAAGTCTCTGTTCCGCAAACTCCATACCATACAGAACACAGCAGTCAGACTCGTCCTCAGCATCCCTTGACACAAACACATCACCCAACACCTGCGCAACCTCCAGCAGCTCCCCGTTGAGAAGATAGTAACTTTCAAGATACTCACCCAAGCCTACAAATGCCTCCACAACACCGGACCTCAATATCTCAACAACAGAATCTCCTTCCTCGTACCCAAGAGGAACCTCCGATATACCGCCCTCACCCTTGCCAAACTCCCGCACATCTGCAGAGCAAGAGCAGGTGGAAGAACCTTCTCCTACATGGCAGCCAACACCTGGAACAAGCTGCCAGTCAACATTAGACATGCCCCCACCCTGCACATCATCAGGATAACCCTCAAAACCTGGCTCTTCGACTGACCGGAGCTGCTCCCCCCTCCACCACAACCTTGAGACCCTCACGGGTGAGTAGCACGCTTAATAATTCCCAGATTGATTGATTCATTGCTCCCCGTGGCACCCCCCATATTTCAAACCATGGAGCGGTTCCTGAAAAAACACTCCCCGCGCGAGCTAAACACACGCCTCCACACAGATATGCAACACACAGCACCAGTGCGCAAGCCGTGAGCCCATTGGGATTGGGAGACTGCGATGGGCGTCCCAATCACACAAGACCAATAAACATTTTGCTGCACGCTGGTGCTCTCCTTCTCCCCAAACTACAGACTGCAACTTATCCACTTTAAATTCCTCCACAGTCTCTACAGGAGACCAGTCTGGCTCAAAAAACTAGGCTGAGGCATGCTCCCACCGATGTAGCTCACCTGACTCAATGTTTCTACAGCTGGCATTGGAATACCCCCAGGTTCAGCACTATTGGGCAACTGTGTTTGACGCATTTGAAGAAATGACAGGAGCCTCTTTAGACAGATACCCCTTGACGGCGTTACTTGGCTATGTGAAGGACCTTCGGGCAGACAGCAGGAAGCTTATTGCGCTGCTATGCTCTGCTCTTTGCCAAGCGATGAATTGCAATGACATGGGGTAGGGCACGGGTACCACAAAGAGAGGCATGGCTCAGTGATGCGGCGTTTTGCTAGGATCATCTGTCCGCATACAGGAACCTAAAGCAAGCACAATCTCGACAGAAAGAGGTATGGGGCCTGCTGCTGCAATACCTGAGATAGCACGCGAAAACAGAGGAGCTGCTGCATCCCAAATTCCAGAAGATTAGGGATACCGTAGTACACATTCAACACGCACGATAATAAGACTGATTCGCGATCCCCTGGCGTGACGACCTTGAGCGTTTTCCCCCTTCTGCACTCTTCCCCTCTGACCTCACTCCCCCCCTCCTGGTTGACTGTAGTGGAACGTATTTCTGTGTTGTTTTGTTTATCTTGTGATTACAGAGTGGGCTTGGCAATTAATCGATTTATACCCGTGCAGTGGAATAATAGAAGAGCTGATCCAGCTGCAACTTTAAAAAGCACACATGTGTGATGACTGATTTAAGTTTATAGTCTTGGACAATGAGAAGAGGCCTTCCTCTAGCATGTGTGCTAAGGCGAAACGCAGGCACTGGTTCACCGAGTAAGCAAGTAAGTGCCTGTAATCTAGTTGAGTGGCGGGTCCGCTGCTACAACAGAACCTCAAGCGTGTGTGCTAAGGCGAAACGCAGGAACTGGTTCACCGAGGTGAACCAGTGCCTGCATTTTGCCTTAGCACACACACTAGAGGTTAAGTGCCTGTAATCTAGTGGCAGGTCCGCTGCTACAACAGAACCTCTAGCGTGTTTCGCCTTAGCACACACGCTAGAGGTTCTGTTATAGCGGCGGACCTGCCACTCAACTAGATCAAAGGCACTTACTTTCTGGGATCTCCGGTACACAGGAGCTTCCCTTTTCCTTTTTTACATTCCCAAGGACTTATCCGTTTATCCATTATACCTAAACCAGACCAAGACATCCACGCTTTTCCATACAGCCCTGAAGAAGTCACAGGATACTTCCCATTGTGACGAAACACACGTTGGCTGGTTGTGTCCATTAATGAAATAGATGAAACAAATTGAAGAAATTCTAAACTACTTGAGTGGACCTTATATGACAATTTTCCAGACGCAAGAGACTTTCCTAACCATTATATTTACCCAGTAACGTATGCCCGGGACTTTGTGTTTTTTATTGTATTAAAATTTTGATTTTTCTTGTGTTGTGTTTTCACTTTATTACTGTTTAAGTGCTGCACACATACTTTACATATTGCCTCTAAATTAAGCCTACCTGCTTTCGTGCCAAGCTACCAGAGGATTTAGTGACTTTGGTGATTCACCCAGACAAGAGTTGTGGCTGTTGCTTGAGAAGGGGGTCACACACCTCCGCAACCAATAATCCAGTTGCTCACATTTTTGCTCAGTTGTGGGATTAAGTACTTGTGTTTGTGCAGTGCCATTCAGTGTTTTTGTTTAACATTAGAAAACCGTTATAAATAATTTGATAGCAGATTCAACCTCTTTTTAAATTCTCTAAGATAGATCTCTTTTGCTTTTTACAACTTCACTTCTATTCCTCCTGACTTTGTGCACCTGTGGCTCTTCTGCAGCAAACATGGAGTTTGAGCTCAACATCCTGGACAGCTCCACTGCGGGTGAGCTTAAGAAATTCTGCACGGAGAGGAATCTTCCACCAAACGGGAGTACCAAGAAGCATTAGCTCTAGAATGCCGTCACAACCTGATGAGAGGCTCGCCAGTTGCAGGCTACAGCACAGAAGGAGGAGGAGGAGGTGGACCTTTAGGAGGAACAGGAGGAAGGAATGGAAAGTGAGGATGACAACCCTCCTTGTCATCATTCCAGAGGAAAGAGAGGCCCCGCAGGAGTAAAGGCCCCTGCCAGATCCCTTGCCAGCAGAAGCATTCCTACCCATAATCTGTCCCTGGAGGACTTGGGGGACAGGAAGGCAGAGAGGAAGTTTAGAGTGCAACTGACCAACCTGTAAAAAGGAGGCAGATGAAAGAAAGGCTGAGTCATGTAGAGCCCTAGCACAGGAGAAAGCAAGAGCTGACAGGGCCCTGGAGGTAAAATAGTTACCCTGATAGAGAAGAAGAGTCCGCTGGCTCATGAAATGTGTAATCAATAGCCTCAGAGTCCAGCAGCAACTGTGGCAGTGACTCCTCAGTGCCCAGTGGAGACAGTAAGTTTCACATTCCCAAGAGCCTGGTGCCTAACTTAGCTGTAGGGGGTGACAACGATAAGTGGTTTGAAGTCTATGAGGATGTCCTAAAGATCCAAAGGGTCCCTGAGGAGGGTTAGAAGGCCAGACTCTGGAGGTACATTCACAATGAAGGCAGTGATGCACTGTTAGATGTTGGAAAAGGGACAGAAGTTTAGAGACAGCCAGAAGTTGCCCTAACGTACTTGAGTGGATTATGTGGATTACTTTTGTAAAACAATGTATGGTTGGTGAAGGGCAGAGATATGAGCATTTATCAAGGGCTGTGCAATATATTTGCCTGGGACCACATGTTCAGTTATTGTTTTTAAGAGTTGCGCCAACACTTAGTGGATAGTAAGCTTGCTTACATCAGGAAGCTGACTAAGGAGGCGGACTGTTGGCTCAGGACCAGGGTCCTCAAGAAAGTACCTGTGAGAGACACCAGGAAAGGTGGTTCAGGTTTACTGACGAAGAGTGAGGCGGAGGTCCAGGCTGACACGGACAGGTCCCAGAGTAAGGTGGGGGAATGGTACCCATGGCCCTGTTTTGAAACATGGAGGAGGTTCTCGTTGTTGGTGGGCCAGGGACCCCATTTCCAACCCCATTGCTTTGACTGTTCCCACAAGCAGTCAGACTTTTTCTGTCCTAAGAAACCACCCAGTGGCGGGACCTCTACAGTGCTGACCATGAGGTCATTAAACTCCACATGTAATTTGTGCATACCTAAAAGTAGCAAACTACTGAAGATCAACTGTCTGAACCTGAAAACCAACAAGAACTAAATCCTGATCTTCAGGAATAGCACTTTACCGTGGGACTCCACCTGGTGGCCAACAGAGCTAGGACTGACACCCACTCCCATCACCCATGCCAAGAACCTCGAATCATCATCAACAGCAAAATCTACATGATCATCCAAGTCAACGTTGTCCCTGCCTAATGCTTCCATATTCTAAAGGTGCTGAGGAAAATGTTCAAATGGCTCCTAGTCAGCACCTAGAAAATAGCCATGCACACACCTCACAAGCAAGGATTAACAAAAAATACAACAGATGGATGAGACCATGCAGAACTCAGCGGCCAGAATCAATCTCAATGTACCATGCTACACGCATATCAAAACACATCTGAAGGAGCTCCACTGGCTCCCCATATAGAAACAAGCAGACATGCCATGCATACTGAAACAGATCAAGCATCTGACCCTTCTCCTACATCGCACCTAAATTGTGGAACGACCTAGTGCTGCACTTAAGAGCCTCCTCACCTCTTCTTGAATTCAAAAGAAGCTGAAGACCTGGCTTTTCGAGTATCCCCACTAGGTCCTAGGTTGGACTACATTCACACCTGCTACGCGTCAGAATACCCTCCTGGTGAAAGGTCGCACTATAAATCTATATATCACATAACATCATAACATAACATGAGAGACTAACTTGAGCATTCTTTATTTGCATGTAAACATTTTGCTAAACATTCAAATACACATAATTGCTTCAGGTAATAGACGCAGACTTCAAGTAAATACATGTTTTAATTATTTTAACAGTAGTTTTCTGATAAATGAAACATAATATATTTGTGAAGTTAGACTTCAACACTAACTGTGTCGAGACTGCAAAAGTGTGATAAATACAGTCAAGCTGTAGCCATTTCTTCAGCCAGTGCTGTCTTTGATTATTCACTCGCCGCTTGTTGTGCTGAGGCCAAGGCGGATCTGAGGATTTCAACGAATCGGAACACGTCATGAAAGGAGTTGTAGAGAGGAGCGGGAGCCACACGAAGAGCATTCGGCTCACGCACATCACACTGAAAGAAAAGAACACAACATTCAATCAAATACACAAAGCAAACATATTTCAAAGTCAAAGTAACCGCTCTTTCCTTCAAAATGCATCATGCAGGTGTTTTACACTGCACCCGCAGAAGAATAATGATCGGCAGATTATAAAATTCACTGCATCTCAAATAATTTCGGGTTCGCACAATGGGGTTTCACCTTCGTCAAAAAGTCAGAATTTTGATTATAAAATCTTACTTTCGCTGGAGTGAATATGAGAGAGCAATGTTCTTTTTATTTCCACTACAGCCATCCCATGGTCCTGATAAATGTATGTTCTGACAGCCCTCCTGTAAAACACAATATTTACAGGTTGACTGACCGGATCGAGGCCAGCATCAAAGAGGAGGTCTCTAAGATGTTGGCGTTAGGGGTTATAGAACCCTCCAACAGTCCATGGGCCGTCCCAGTGGTCTTGGTCCCAAAGGCTGCTGTGCCCGGTGCCACTCCAGAACTGTGGTTTTGTGTGGGCTACCGTGGGCTCAATGCCATCACCAGGACTGACGCACACCCCATCCCCAGAGCTGATGAGCTCAATGATCGGTTGGGAGCAGCCAAGTTCCTCAGCACGTTTGATGTGACGTCTGGGTACTGGCAGATTACCTTAACCCATGGAGCCAAGGAGAGGTCAGCATTCTCAACCCCAGAAGAACATTACCAGTTCCGAGTGATGCCCTTTGGGTTGAAGGATGCCCCTGCCACCATTCAGAGGTTGGTCAACCAGGTGTTGGCTGGACTGGAAGATTTCTGTGCTGCATATGTGGATGACATTGCAGAGTTCAGTTCCAGCTGGGAAGAACACTTGCAGCACCTCAGGGAAGTGTTGAGGGCACTGCAGAGGCCAGGCCTCGTGATCAAGGCCAGTAAATGCCAGATCTGGCAGGGTTCTGTGGTGTACTTGGGACACCAGGTAGGAAGCGGCCAGGTGGTGCCCCTACAGCCCAAGATTAACACCATTCTGGCTTGGGAACCCCCCAAGACCCAGGCAGAGGTGAAAGCCTTTTTAGGGCTCACTGGCTACTACAGAAGATTTGTTTATGGCTACAGCACTATTGTTGCCCCCTTAACGCAGCTGACTTCCAGGAAACAGCCCAACTAGGTGATCTGGACTGAGTCCTTCCATAAAGCTTTTGATGCCCCTCAGATGGTTGATGCTAATTAGGGGAGAGAACCCAAAACTGTTGAGGTGGTCCATCTCCCTACAGGGAGAGGACTTTACGGATATCTGTACAGATGTCTGTCCAGGTTCTTCCGCCTTAGTGAAGAAAACTCCCAGGAGGGTGGGCAGCTCACCCTATTTTAAGCTGGAGGGGATATGTGTTAGACTTGGCATCTTTTGGCATGTTTCCCCTGTCTTTTGGCTTTCTGACCTCCTGGTTTTGACTCTGCTTTTGCTGGTCTAGAGTCAATGTGCACTTTCTCACTGCTGTTCAATGTTAAAGTGCAAGTGCTCCTCTTGTAAATTGTCATCATGGATTGGTGTTTCCATGATTGGCATATCTGCTTTACTTGTCAGTCTCTATTATAGTGTACTGTGTGTGTCCAGGGCCTGTAAATCAAATGCTACTAGTGGGCCTGCAGCACTGATTGTGCCACCCACGTGAGTAGCCCTGAAAAGGTAACTCACACCGGCCACTGCAGTATCTGTGTGCAGTTTAGTCCTGCCATGTCGACTTGACAAGTGCACCCACTTGCCAGGCCCTACCCTTCTCTTTTCTGACATATTAGTCACCCTTAAGGTTGTCCCAAGGTACCCCTGTGGGCAGGGTGCAGTATATGTGAATGGTAGGACATGCCCTGGTATGTGTGGCATGTCCAATTAGTGAACTACTGCCAATTTCGTTTTTCACTATTGCAAGGCTACCTGTTTTCATAGGATAGAATGGCGAGTTTGCTCATAACATTTTATAAACATAACTACCCCTTGGAATAAGTTAGAAAAATAAAGTTTAGTATGCCTGAACTCAGAATCTAAAGATGCATATTTTAGCAAAGGTGATTTTGGCAGTCTGTGTTTGAAAATACCACTTTTAGAAAGTATGTATTTTCTTGCTTAGCCATCCAGTGTGCCTCTGCTGGGTTTGTGGATTGACTGTCTGGCTTTGGGATGACAGGGGCTGGGGAGGAGCAGTGGCTCCAGAGAGTCTAGATGGGTCACTGATGGGGTGAATAGACCTGGGCTACATTTAGAGGGAGGAGATTTCCTTTTACCTGAATGGGCCTGGTCTGCCTCTGACAATATTGTCTCCACCTCCTGCCAGGAAGCTGCACCAGGGAGGACAAGACTAGTTCTGGTTAACACAGACACTCTCTGCCTCCAGAGAACAAAGGATTTTGGGCAATAAAAGGTGGAGCCCAAACTCTTAAACTTTAGAACTCTTTTGGAACCAAGAAGACTGCCAATAAGAAGAACTGGAGAAGCTGCGAGGAGGGACTACCACTTCGCTGTGTGCTTTGCTATGTTGGTCTGCAGTGGCTGCTTCTGTCTTGGGCAGTGAAAGGACTGGACTGAACTTTCTGCAACTTCCTTTTTGTGAGTTTCTCCAAGGACTTGAGGAAGAGCTTGCCCCCTGTTCAAGAAGTCTCAGGAACAGCAAAGACTTCAAGTTCTTCTGCCATCAGCACTGAGGTCTGTGTGTTTTGTGCTGCAACAGAAGAAAAGCACCTCAACGCTGTCTATGATGCTGCTGCTGACTCTGTGTCCTGAAGGCACTGCAGAGGACACCGCCGCAATGCCGCACTGCAACCCTGGTCTCACTAACGACGCCACCTGATTCTGCCACGAGCCACTGCTTGCACCGCGACCTGTGCGCACCGCAATATGCACCACCTTGCTTCACGCCGTCACCCTGGTATCCCCAACGATGAAGCTCCACGTCAACATCGACACCACTGCTTGCACCGTGGTTCGAGGGCACCGCTCATAAGTTACACGATGCACCGTCCTCATCCCGCACCACAGGCTTGGTCTACCGCCCCGGCACCATCAACTCGAGTCGAAGACAGCACTTCAGTAATGACAACACCGCTGCTTGCACCGTGACCTGCCAGCACTGTGACGAGCACTGCAACACTTTGCATTGCAGCTCTGGTCTCACCGATGCAGCTGGATGACTGTCAATGAGCCACTGCCTGCACTGCGACCTGAGGGCACCGAATGCCGCACTGCTGCACTTTGCCCTGTAGCCCCCATGCCTGCCGATGCCCGCTCTCCCGACTTCAACCGCGAGGATTTCGATCTGCAACACATGTGACTTCAAGAGCCTGATGACTCCGGAACCGACCTCCGGAACCGACGTCTGCGGACGCCAACCTTTCGGGACTCATCGAGAGGGCGCTGACACCCTACCTTTCTAAAGGTACTGTTTTGAGGTCTTCCTGGCACCGTAGCTGGCCTGCGACATCATGGTCAGCCAGAACTGTTTGGATTTGTTGTTCACGACGCCGTGATAGCCCCCGACAGAGCTATCGACTTCAAGGAGCTATATTTTAAGTATATTTTGATTACTGAAGATTTCGAAGTACTGTATTGTGGATTTTTAATGTTTTGGTCTTGTTTTGAGTATATACAAATATTGGATATTTTTCTACACTGGTGTGGTGTCCTTTTGTAGTGCTTTTGCTGTGTTACTGTTGGTTATTTGCAAATGCTTTACTCACAGCCTCTAAAATAAGCCTGACTGCTCATGTCAAGCTACCAAGGGGGTGAGCAGGTGTTATTTTAGGAGTTTAACTCCCTTATCATGACTAGAAGGAAGGGTCCCTACTTGGACAAAGGTGCAAACCCTTTCCAACCAGAGACCCCCATTTCTAACAGGCCTGATTTAGAAGTTGGCAGAGGGGAATACTCCCTCATAAACATGACAGATATCCTGTTCACCACATTACAATCACATTCTGTCCTATGAGAATCCTAATATGGCAGGCAGGAAATCTGTCAAATTTGTGACAGAGTATTCCCTCCTCCGACTTCTAAATCATGGCCTAAGTCAGAAGGTGAAACATTTGAAGAGAGCAACCTGCTTGGGGTAGCTGACCTCGGTACATCACGACCTGCCAGAATTCATGCCTGGTTCTCGGTCAGCCATCAACAGCGACTTCTGTTTGATGCTATGAGCCCTAAAACATTCAAAAACCATATCTCTTTTACCCTCTATTGTGTTTTAGTAATTCTTGTGAAATTTTTCTTCTTAAATGTTTCTCTATTTGTAGAAATTGATTGTGCAATTTTCTTTTTTCATCATTTTGGTACTGATAGCTTACAAACATTTCCTTAGGTGAAGCCTGCCTGCTCTGTGCCATAGCTACTGTGGGTTGAGCCGATGGTTATTTATTGTACTTTTGTGTTCGTCCAAACACGATTTTGAGCTTATTACCTGTGAATGATTCACATCCTCCCTAACTACTAACCCATTCTCTTACAGGTCCTATTTACGTCTTCTGGATGTTTAGAGTTATACGTACTATCCACAGACCCGGTAGGCTAATGGGAACAGTCACATTAATTACATGGTGATCACTACTCATAACGGTTTTCTAATTGTGATCTACATTTGGGTGCAAACATTGTATCCAGGGTATGTCTGCTGAATGTTTGAGGCCTGTACTTCTTGGTTTCATATTCATAAGTGCTCTTGGATGGTGTCCTTCAGGTGTGTCAAAAAAGATGATGAGGTCATACAAGATGCATACAGTTTCTGTGATCGACATTTATGAGTCAACGAAGTTAAGAAAAGATCTTATAAATTCGAACTTCAGTTGTGAACCCTCAGTTTGCAGAAAAGGGGCAAGTCATTTATGTGACATGCTGAGATGTGCGAAGCACTCGTCACAATTCTAGGCCTGAGTAGGAGTTCCTTGTAATATTCCGACCCATGTGTTAACTTCTGTTTACGCATGAGTTGGAATTACAAGTTTAAAGGTATTTATCGCATCCGATAATTATCAAGTGTGTTAAATAGCTCACCCTTCATTAAAGTTCAGCAGGTCAAACCTGCCGAAATTCAACAAGGGAAAACATACAGTATTACCATGTCATGCGGTTTTTGGTGCCTCAAACACCAAAATCTGCATGCAATTTCCCATGACCTAGGTGTTGTTTATCAAACCTGATAAATAACGCACCATGTGATAGTGTTATTTAACAGGGGAGATAAAGAAAGCATTAGCTCGTAAACAGGCCTTCGGTTTAGCAGACAAAGGTTCCAGAAGAGGGTATTTTGCACTGGCGGCTTCTCGGCTAAGCAAACACCAGGAGACGTGGGTCCTTTGCTCACCGTGCCATTGGATTCAAGCTGGCCTGGCAGATGAGGGGTAATACCCCAAAACCGGTCCCAGGATGCTTGTTTCTGGCTTAGGGAAGACCTATCTTGGCAGTTCGGACTGGACTGTTCCAGAGGGGATGGGTCAAGACTGATTTGCATATGGCTGTGTCTAAACTGGGGTTGCATTGTGAGAAAAAGAACAATGGATTTAACCCAGATATCTTGACTGGGGGTGAATGTATGCTTTATTCATCATTCCATCCATCATTTATTTGCATAGCACTTAGTGTAAATGAAGGCATCAAAAACGTGTAACTCAAATGCTAGTTACCATAAAGGAGTAGAACACAAACATTTTTTAACAAACAGGGGGAGGGATCACGAACATGTGACATACATCAATTATGCCTTCTATTTATTTTATGTGAGTACTTTAATGTAACTCTCTGTATGCATGAATATATATGCATACTTTACAAAAGTTTTTTCCGATTACAGGTGATCGACATGACCTCATTTGTACATGAATTAAAGGTTCAGGTATTGGGAATTACCTTAGTGAGATGGGTATGCCCAGATGTGGGTCTCTTGCTCACTGTGCCATTGGATTCAAGCTAGCCTTGCTGATCAGGGATAATAACCTGAAACCAGTCCCAGGATGCTTGTTTGTGGTCCAGGAAGGACCTAGCTTGGCAGTTCAGGCTGGACTGGTCCAATGAGGGGCAGGGTCTAGACTGATTTGCATGTGGGTGGGTCTAAAAGAGCTGGCATTGTGAGCAAAATAACTATGGATTGAACCCAGGTCTCTTGACTGGGGTGAATGTATGATGTATTCAGCATTCCATCCATCATTTGTTTGCGTAGCACATAGTGTAAATGAAGGCATCAAAAACGTGTAACTCAAATGCTAGTTACCATAAAGGAGTACAACACAAAAATGTTTTTAACAAACAGGGGGAGGGATCACGAACATGTGACATACATCAATTTTACCTTCTATTTATTTTATTCGAGTACTTTAATGTAACTCTCTGTATGCATGAATATATATGCATACTTTACAAAAGCTTTTCACCGATTACAGGTGATCGACATGACCTCATTTGCACATGAATTAAAGGCTCAGGTATTGGGAATTACCTTGAAGGCAATACAATGGCATATTTAATTAACATTTTGAGTGATACATAAATTATAATCAATAGACAGCAGCTAGACACAGTACCAGGAGTTATAAAGCATATGGTCTTGAACAATACTTACGGCTACTCCTCTCCTTTCTAGCTCCATGAAAACGACTGTGATTGGTATAGAAAATACTAGAGTGAGCTGGCACCCCCTTTCTTCAGGCTGTGAGGGGGTTATGATTTTGATGAAGGCATCCTGTGGACGAACCTTATCCTTGACGAAGTAGTGTTTGATCAAGTACTCCAAATAACCCGTCAGCAGAACAGATTTTTTTCTTAATGCTTTCATCGTGGTTTGTTTAAAGACCTAGTAAAATCAATGGAACCGATTAGGGAGTACTAATGAGCGGATGACCAAAAATAAAATATAAAATATAGTTTAACAAATACTCGATATATATGCTAGCAGTAAGGTCCTCAAATACCAAGAAAAAGGAAATGTTCAAATATTTTTCTTCTCAAATGTATGGAACTAACAATGGAAAGAGGCTAAGTCCGTATTATGTATCAGATATGTTACGTTTGAAAACTTTGTAAATAATAAAATACGTTTAAAGCCCTTCCCAGATAAAACGTTCTGAGTCATAAAACATTTAAAGTAACCCGCCTTACTATCCTTTATCAAAAGCCTAAAACAAAATATCTTACGATGTGAAAAATCTGTTGAGATCAACAAAAACGTACAGAAATAAAATATATGTCAGTATATTCCTTACTGCCATTCAACAAAAGAAAAAAACAAAACATCTTTTTACCACTTAAAAAATCTGTCAAGATCATTAAACGGGTATAGACAATATCAATGTCCTTTAGTGACAAGATTTATAAAGATGGGTGAACTTGATGTTTAATATGTCATTTTACGCTGTATTTTTATATCCCACTAATCACCCGTGAGGGTATCCAGGCTCTCTGGAGCAGGTGTATGAGGCCAGCCCTGGGGGCTTACTTGAAAAACCAGGCGTTCAGCTTCCTGCCAAAGTCAAGAAGAGAGTAGGCGGCTCTGATGTGTTGCGGGCAGTCGTTCCTGGATTTAGGGGCCAGGTAAGAGAAGGCGCAGCCCCCTGCTCTGTTTTGTGTTTGCATGGGGTATGTGCTAGTGAGAGAAGGGCAAAGCGGGGGTGTCTGGAAGGTTGGAGGGAGTGAATGTGGCAGGCTGTACAGGTAGGCAGGGCCAGCCTTGTAGAAAGTTTTGCAGGTGTGGATGGGGAGTTTAAAGTGTGTGCACTTGTGTACCAGGAGCCAGTGGGAAAATGGACAAAGATAATGGGTTTATTATTGGTGAATTGTGGGAACAGTGATTTGTTAAAACATTATTAGTTTGAAAGTAGAACTGTGCTGCGGTGTAGACTTTACTGGGTCCAGAATCACCATTCTGTGCTGTAATTGCTCCCCAGAACCATGCAAATACAAGTTTTTATTTCCAGAATGGGAAATAATGAGAATTATCGGCTCCAAATTCACGTGGTTACCGCAACTCTGGGGACAATTATGCCCCCATTTACCACCCGCTCTGAGCACATAGGGCTGCATTTTATTTTCAGTCAACAGAAATTCTTGACAATATTTGTTGGTGATCACAATGACAGGCAGAACTTTGACTTGTTTCCTCAGATCATCTTGAAAATGTTGTTTATTCCCATTAGTAGTTCGTAGGGCTGGTAAATGTGAAATGTTTGTGCTGTAGGCTGTCCCTTCCATCAACAAATCCTTCCCTTATTTCAGTCTCTGCTTATAGCACTTTTTTCTAGTTTAACTGATTATGATCTTAACAGGAGCAGCATAGGTTAGACATGCTTACAGTTCCTCTAGTCTTGTATGCTGGAGTTTTTTGTAGGGCAAACTTGACAGGAAGGTATCAGAGCGCTTTATCTGAGCACCAGTTGCATTACAGACGGACACATTCATCTTGTTAGGCAGAGGTAGATTAAATGATGTGCTCAGAATCACAGGAAGTTGAGCATCCCTTGCTGAGACTCGAACCCAGTTCCCCAGCTTCGCCATCGACCACTCTAGCCATTAGCCTAAATCCTCTCTTAACCCCTTCAGTGCCCATGACGAGATGGTCTCGTCATGGGCCGCGGTTGCGCTGTGCCCATGACGAGACCATCTCGTCATGAACCCCGCCCGCTAATAGAAAGCCCGGCACAGGGCGGGGAAAGGGCGGGGCACGCAAGAGGTTAAACATCTTTGATCACATAATCCATCCAATCACTTCATGCTGAAAGCAACTCTCATTCTGCGTGCTTCACTCACATTAAGAAATGGTCTGTGACAGGTCGTCCCTCATACATGACCTAAGGACTGATAAAACCAGACTAGGATCGCAACTTTGCTGCAGTGCTCCTTTGCCTTTTTTAAACAAGCATTTGCAATGCAATCGGTCTCACCTCTGAGACCGTATATGTATTTAGGTATATAGCACATTAGCCTGGGTGCTGAAACATCTACTGTTCTTTAACGTGGAGGAACAGTAAGCACCAAACTGTGTGATACGCTAGGTATGGGAACACATGGAGAGAAATATTGCCTTTCAGCGGGCAATGGTATAGTCCAAAGCTCTGTTTTTAATATAAAATCAGGGCCTTCTGTGGTCATATCACAGAAAATGTAGGATTTGAAAAAAATATTATTTTCTACTGGTGCTCGTGGAAGACAATTTCTATGGACTGGAATCTAGAGAATGCTAAAGTGATTCTGGTATTTTACTGACCTCTGCTGGTCGTTTTCTATCAAGAAAATTAAATAGAGGCAGTTGTCAGAAAAAAAGAAAAGAAAGTTCCTCAGCAGAAAGCAATTCTGGTATCTTACTGACCTCTGCTGGTCGTTTTCTTGCAAGAGAGTTAAATACAGGCAGTTGAACAGAAAAAAAGTCCCTAAGCGGAAGCAGACAATTCATGAGGCTGATCTCCAGAGCCCACAAAGTACATATACATACAAGTATATAATAATAAGTATATACTAAAGTATATACAAGAGGTCTTGAATGCTCGACATGTAAAAGGAGAAATCCCTCAGCAAAAGCAATTTTCCAGCATCAGTATGGAGAAACTGCCCATTATAAGTTTGCACAACTTTTGATAGAATTCTCTCCAACACCAATTGATGAATCCTAGGGTATTTAAATTGCACAGGCACAAATATTTTTAAAAGGCATACTATTCAGATAATTAAGAAGACTTTTTTTATCTACAACACGAATTATTACTCGATTCATTCCACCAATTAGCTATACCTCTTTAGAAAATTAAATAGAATAATTATGCCAATTTCATGCACACAGGTTTGTCCGCTAACATTACGTATCAAGCATAATAACATATACACTAAGTGGCGTATTCATTAAAAAATCAAGTAGTACATCATTGTCTTTTCCCTGTGCTGGTGCACAATGTGCCGCCTAGCGCCAAAGCAGGCACCTTTGCACTACGAAGCAAAGATGCTTTCGTTGTAAGCATGATTGTTTTTGTGCAGAAAGGGATACCTTCCTGAACAAAACCAATCCTCTGAGGCATTTTCCTCTTTCTATGTGTGTTGCAAAATGTAGCACACGTAGAAAGAGGAAGTAATGAGGAGAAGTGAAGATATTTCTTCTTGTTATGCTTCACCTGGGGAGGCGTAGCATTTTGACGCATTCCCAGGTCTTCCAGTAATGATACATTTGAAAATACCATAAAATCGATAGATGGATGAGGGATCACCCACACTCTACCCATGGAACTCCTCCCTGGGGCAGAATAATGCAACGCAGCTATTTGCTCAGAGATGCGTTACTCTGGATTTATCTGAGCAAACACAAAGAGATGATGGACGGAGCGCTGAAACTTTTCAGACACTCACCCCCAGTCACAGATCTGAGTTGAATCCATCATCGTTCTTTAGCTCACTTCGCCACCCCAGTTCAGACACAGCTATATGCAAATCAGTCTTGACCCTGTGCCTTATGGGAACAGTCCAGCCTGAATTGCCGAGCCATGTCTTCCCTGGACCTGAAACAAGCATCCTGGGACCGGTTTCGGGCTAACAGCCCTCCTCAGCCAGGCTAGCTTGAATCCAGTGGCGAAGTGAGCAAGGGACCCACGTCTGGACATACCCAGCCAACTTAGGGTGAACAAAGCAAACACAAGGAGATGATGGACGGAGCGCTGAAACGTTTCAGACACTCACCCCCAGTCACAGATCTGGGTTGAATCCATCATCGTTCTTTAGCTCACTTTGCCATCCCAATTCAGACACAGCTATATGTAAATCAGTCTTGACCCTGTGCCTCTTGGGAACAGTCCAGCCTGAACTGCCAAGTCATGTCTTTCCTGGTATGGAAACAAGCATCCTGGGACCAGTTTCGGGCTAACAGCCCTCTTCAGTCAGGCTAGATTGAATCCAGTGGCGAAGTGAGCAAGAGACCTACGTCTGGGCATACCCTGCCAACTTAGGGTGAACAAAGCAAACACAAGAAGATGTGTTGTTTTCTGAGGGTAGCGGTGCAGACCGACGCAGATTCCAAGCGACGTTGCAGGATCCATACAGGGAGGCACTGCCAACAATAGATGTACCTGACATAAATTCTGTACTCTCTCACGACCATTTATGTAAACAAAAGTGCCCAAAAAAACACAGACACGGCAATTTAATATTTACGATCTGTGTAACAAGAACAAATCATTCATCCCAATTAGTAAACAACTACCGCTGTGCAATTGGGTTGATATATAAAACCTTCAAGACTGATTTGCATATAGCTGGGTCTGAACTGAGGTGGCGAAGTGCGCGAAAGAATGATGATGGATTCAACCAGATCTGTGACTGGGGGTGAGTGTCTGAAAAGTTTCAGCGCTCCATCCATCATCTCCTTGTGTCTGGATTTATCAAGGCATGCAATGTTGCGCAGTGTGACCTTACGTTGCTTGATAAAACTAACTTTAGAGTTGTGTTGCTCTTGCACGCTGAATGCGTGGCAAAAAGGCGACACAACTCTAAAATAAATATGCACCTTAGTCACGCAGCCTGTCTGATGGTTTCAGGACATAGACATTTATCCCCAATGCCTCTCTACAATGGTCTACATACAGTCAGGGATCGTAGAATCCTTCACACAAGTATTCTTCATGACCAAATATGTCTTTAAAATAAACTCATTATCTGTTCATAGGTTGTGTCAGTATCTTTTTTAAATGTATGTCCTTTTTTATCAGCATTTAATTCATATTTTACAATGACAGAATCTCTGAGTGGATTTTCTAAGTAGAGGACCACTGGAGACTATTTTTTCCTGCCTGCTCTATAATATTTCTATACAAATTTGGCTTCTCCTTAATCAAAGTAAATAACAGCCCTAAAGGTATCATTCTCTATCTGGTCTGGGTTTGATAAATAACATACAAATACCGAGGTAGTCGTAATCGAGGAATTAGTATATCTTCTCGATTCCCCTGTCCTCCTGAGTTCTCACATTTGTTGTGCCAAGGTCACACATTAGTGTTAGAGGAAGAAAAACATGAGCAAGGATAAAAAGGCGAAAGACCTTCGGAGATAATGTTCATCACAAACGTAAATGGTCATTAAAATGCAATAATGAATCAGTGGGGAAAAGCGTTCACATCGCTGTTGGTACAATGCGGTACCATTACAACTGGGTCAGTACAACGACCTCATAGTTACCATGCATACCATTACAACGCAAGTCATTACAACGACTTGCTGTAGGGGGCTTTATGTGTTGGATTTTCAATCCAACACCTTCCCTAATGTTGTACAAACTGGAGTTGGAATAGTAAATTATACTATTCCAAACCCCAGCGCCCCCCCCACAGCAAGTCATTGTAATGACTTGCGTTGTAATGGTACGCGTGGTAACAACGCGGTTGTGGTACTGACCGTGTTGTAAAGGTATGCGTTGTAAGCGCATGAGTTGCAATGTCATATATTCTGAATTATTATGCTTATTTAGTTAGCAATGTTTTACTGTTCAGAAACTTTATTAATATAGAAATAGAAGACTTGACGTAGTGAATTAAAATGCTCCTGATGTTGTTGTGGCTAGTGCAATGCTTCAAGCTCAGCAGTACACTACTGTCATACCTTAAACTCCCTGGGCCTCATTTATGAGGCCCTACTGGCACTTTTGTGCTTCCGGAATGTCACTTTTTTGACGTTCTGGTGGTGCAATGTGCCAGGGCATATTTATAAGTCCATTTGAGACCCATTTATTTGTCTTTTAGTGGCCTTGGAAATATGTGCCCATTTCACGCAAAAAAACTGCGTGAAAGGGGTGTTCCATGGGTGTTGTTGTGGGTGTTCCCATGCAACATCCATGAAACCTAACACATTACCAGATTTACGAGAAATCTTAAACCTGGGAATACGTCAGAACCTAAAGCTACCCCAAGGGTGGCGTTAGGGAGGCACAATGCGGAGAAGTGTTTTTATTTTCCCTCGTGCATTCCTTTTTCTATGTGTAGTACAAGAAAAAGGAAATCTCCTCTTGTGATTGATTTTGTGCAAGAAGGTGTCCCGTCCTGTACAGAATCAATCTGCCCCGCAACGCAGGAACCCTTGCACCATAGTGCACGGGTGCCTGTGTTGAAGCATTGCAGCCCATTGTTTGCCGGTGCTGGGCAAAAAGGACAGGAATGTGTCGTAGCACATAGATACAGCGCATTCCTGTCTTTTTGCTTTGACATTGGGCAGGCAGCAAGATTCCTTGTGACGCTGCCCTACGTCAAAACCTCATAAATGAGGCCCCCAAAACTAGATCGGCATACAATGGTATCAAGGTGCAACAGTTTAAAAATTGAATTGCTTCAAAATATATTAATTTCCTGAAATTTGTCCGAAAGGTGATCATAGGTTGTGTTATGTTATGTTGTGTTATATTACGTTATGTTACGTTATATTATGTTATGTTGTTTTGTGTTATGTTATGTGTATTTCCATGGCAAACAACTCACCTTAGAGGGTATCTTGGAACTAGATAGATAGATAGATAGATAGATAGATAGATAGATAGATAGATAGATAGATAGATAGATACTATCTCTATTGATCTATGTCCATTCTAAGTTAATGAAGACAGTATTACATAAAATATGAAATACATCTGATACACATAATGGGAAAAACAGCACATATCACCTGCAAAACTGTGAGACATGTCTGCTGCATATGTGCTATAAATTACATTATATGATTTTAAATCATAAAAAGTTGTACTTGTATATCGAAGTAGCTATGGTGCTTTCTTTTATATTCCTTTACGTATATCCCTTTCTTGCTCTGTTGAGTCTTTGCCTGTGAGGTCAGATAGCATGTTTTATTTGTCACAATGAGTGTGATGTGAGAGTTAGGCGAATGAGAGTGATGCTGAGAGGGTTCATTCTACCCCTTGGGGGATGTTCTCATCTATCTGTAATCTGTGCTCCCCTATTAAAAGTGTATCTGTTTTACCATTGGCTTGCATGACTTGTTCAAGGAACTGACTTTAATTTACACAGTTTTATTCTGGATGCCAAGATAGTCGACTTATGTAAGAGATTGGAGTATTAGTTCAGGGGGATGAGAACTCACCTTAAATAATAAATACAATCCTTTCAGGAGAAACCACTGAAGTCACTAAATAAACCTGTGCTTAAACTCTGGTAGCCCTGGGCAGAATTTTGATTACTCCAGGGAAATTAGAGTCATTTTGGTAATTTCCTGCTATTCTTTGATGTGGGATTACCGATAGTTATGTGATTACTCCTCGCCTAAATAAGAGTAATTTGGAAGTGAATAATACAGTGAGAGAAAATGTAGTTAACTTGGGCTGCCACAAGCTATTCCTGTTTTGCTGCATTTAATGATGTTTCTTAGTGCAACCTGCATCCTTGCATCCTCTCCTGCATTTTGGATGCAAGAGTGCAGAAAATAGTGTTAAATGCCTTAAGTAAATTGGGAGATAATCTTAAAACAAAAGCACATTAAGCGAGTGTGAGTGGCTCCTCTCTCTCACTATCATGTGCTGTGGCATTTACCACTATTCCTTAGCTCAAAATGCATCCTTGCTTGCATTTTCGACAAAAGGGGGCATTTTGCAGTAAGAAATAGTGCTAAACACAGAATTACTCTTTTTGCGTAATTCAAGCATAATCGTGCATAATGTTTTGGTAATGTTGCTTGATTACTCTACATGGAAATATGTAACTTACGCACACTCGTACCCTCTGGTAACCTGGAAAAAAGCAGTCAGGTTTAACCTAGGGGCAATATGTAAAGTATTTACACAGTAATGTAGTGAAAACACACCACAAGAAAATCCCCAAACTATTTTAGAGAAGTAGAGTACATTTTAATAAAAATTGCATTACAAGTGGCAAAAATCCAATCAGTAGAACCAGAGTTATGAAATGTATAATTAATTTTAAATAGCAGCAAAAATCTTAAAGTGTCAAGCGTGGTCATCTGGTTGTGCTTGACCAGGACAAAGGCAAAAGTTAAGCCTGATTGCCATGTGGCGAGGGCTAAATACAGGGACCAGGTTTGTCTGGTGAAAAGTTTTACCTTCGGACTTAGTCCAAAGAATTGAAGTAAAACAATTCTCAGAAGGTCAAGACATCATGCTGTGACAGAAGAGGGCTCTATGTCATCGGCTAGCCAAGGGGTAAAGCAGCAGGAAGTGGTCAAAGAGGGCTCAAACTCATCAGTGTGGCTGTTGACTACATCTATATTCATTGACCTTGCTCTGATAAACTACTTTGAAACCCAAATCAGTTGACGAAGCATTTTTTCACACAGTGCCAATCATCAGTCTTCCTGAAATGTCTGCAATGACCTATTCTATTATACAGATCTTATTGTAGGCCAACAATTCAAACCTTGATCTTACTTGCTGCCAGACACCACTTCTCTGTCTGGCAGCACTCACCTAGGCAGCCTGTGGGGGCATCTCTTTAGCTACTCAGGTGCTGTGGATCTCAAGAAGGGAGCGTTCTCTGAAGTTGAAATGATTGCCTCCTGTCACCCCTCAGCACTTCCTTCCATCTGTCAGGCCTGGACTGTGTGTGCCCCTGATGCTGCTGTAACCCTGGGTCCCTGGAAAGGTCACTTACATTTTGGGAGACACAGTTCAAGTGATGGAGCACACAGAGCAATACTCCACTGCACGTCTCTCTGTGATCAAGTCTGGTTTTGATAAGCCAATTTGAAGTGGCAGATACCTTAAGTGCACAGATTTTGTATAGGTTTATCAATGAAGCACATTGTTCACAAGTAGAGTCAGCATAGTGACACCACTGAATAGTAAATGTTCCTGAAGAATTTGTTGATTTCATTTAAAGTGTCTAGGCCAGGAAAAGCTAGGCCCCAAACACTCTCTCCCATTTTTGGATTACAGGGATATTTTCCCCTATTCCTCCACAATGGTCAAAGATTTATAGCTGCTTAATAGTCTGATCATTTATTGTGACTATTAAAGTTGGTTGTTGAAAGTAAGTACTACAGATTCTTCGAGGCAGCCAGTTCAGTGCTGAGCACTGAACCATACTTCACATAGCCAAGATAAATGTCATAACCACATCCAGAGGTCCTGAAGTCAACCAGGGGGGGAACTAATAATACATAGAAAAACTATTTTCACGATCTGCCTCACACTAACACAAAGCATAGGGTGTGAGACTGTGATGATGATGCTAACCCATAAGTACTGTCTCAAAATCATCTCCTGTAACCTCTTAATGGGTCTTCTCAACAATGTCTTGAACCACTTTTTCTTCCAAATACCAGATATATTCCTCACCTCATACCACTGTTGGTGGTTTCAATTTGAGAATTTCACAATCCCCTCTTCAAATTATTTCCTTGAAACCCATGCAAACCTTCAGTTGGAAATAATTTATACACTGCAGTCACACAACACATTTGGGCTATTTGACACTACTTCAATTTGACCTAAAAATACCACCACCACCAAACACATTACACTGCCCTGCAACCTATCATGGCATTCAACATACCCCTACTAGCAAAACAACCTCCCGTCCCAACCATTTCTGGACTCATGAAAATCCTCTCCTGTCTACTATTCTACGCAAGTCTATACTTTTTGATCTCACAACATATACCTCCCCTATAAAGTCTTCGCTGCCCTAACGGAAAACATTGCTCAAGCTATGGAGAGCTCCCTTACAACAACAAAACAAAGACCATAGACCAAAAGATGGACACATTGTTGCAAGTTTAAAACAACCAGGTGGAAGCAAAACAAATTCCATCCTCAGGCAAATAAGATGTTGGAAATTACTATCTTTTGCATTGTATTCCACAGGTTTTTGCATTCACTACCTTTTTTTTGCCAAACCAGTTTTTGTTGTCATCAGGACCCTGTGCACTCTAAAGCCTGCTTACCAGTGTTAAGGTGCATGTGCGCTCTTGTTTAATTGTGGTAAACTTGTAATACGGAATTAGGGCCTAGTAAATGGTACTACATGTACCCAGGGCCTGTAAATTAAATGCTAGAAGTGAGTTGCAACACCCAGTATGCTCCCACTGAAGTAGCACTGTAAAACATCTCAGGCCTACCACTGCAGCCTGTAGTGCTGTTTTGAACTGCCATTTCAACCTGGCAAAATAAACCTTTTGTCAGGTCTAAACGTTCTTTGTATAATGCTCATAAGTAGTCTCCAAGGTAGGTTTTAGACCTGATACTCCTGAGGTCATGTGTCCCTAAACTTTTTGCTTCTTCCTCCTGATTCTCTTTAAGAGGTCTTAGGGCTCTCAGCAGTTTCCCACTGTAAATGCAGTGTGAAAGTCCACGTGCCCTTCCTACACATGCTATGGAGTGGCTCTTTCCTTATGTTTTTAAAAATGCCTCAAGCCTGCTATTGCAGGCCCTAGCGAAAGCACTTGCACCTATGATGTTTTTAAATATGTCTCAAGCCTGCAATTGCAGGCCTGTGGTTGCGCACTTGCACTTATGCTTATATTGGCCTTTCTAAACCTCTAGCCAATCCTAAGGGGACATTTAACTACCACTAGAGCACCCCAAGGGTAAGTCTTGAGGGGTGAGGCAAGTGGTAGGTGAAAGGCAGGGCAGGTACACATCTCTGCCCAGATAGTGAAGAATGCCCATATGTGTTTTCACTAGGGTTGAGCGGTAAACTCTGCTCCGCTGGCTGAGTTGGTGGAGTTTTGTCACTTTGCACTGCACTTGGAATTCGGAGTTCAGCAAAATCTCCACCAACCACCAGTGTAGAAGAGTCTACAGATGTGCTCACCCTTAAAATTCATCCCTAAGAGTAGTGCTCCAGGACACCCGTTTGCTGAGTGGTTGAAAAAGGTGGTGGCCTCTGATGAGGTCTCAGCAATCTCGCAGTGGGAGACTTACTTGCGGCAAAAATAGGGGTTCTTGGCCCACAACCACCTTCAGCAGCCAAGGGTACTTCATCCCCCAACCAGTAGAGTGCCAGGAGGCCCCTTTGCAGAGTGGTTGAGAAAGAGGGAGGGGTCTTCAATGAGGTCTCTGCAATCCTGCCGTGGGGAACTTACTTGTGGACACAATCGGGGATCTTGGCCTCCAATGACCCTCAGCAGCCAAGGGGACTTCGTTCTCCAACCAGAGGTGTGCCAGGAGGCGTGTTTGCAGAGTGGTTGAGAAAGGGGGCAAGTCCTCCAACAAGGTTTCAGGAATCCCCCTGTGGGGGACTTACTTGTGGCAACAATAGGAGTTTTTGACCCCAATGACCCTCAGCAGCCAAGGGGATTTCATCCCCCAACCAGGAGTGCACCAGGAGACGCATTTGCAGATTGGTTGTGAAAGGGGTTGGGGCATCTGACAACGTTGCAGCAATAAAGGTGTGTAAGACTAACTGGTGGCAACAATAGGGGATCTTGGTCTCCAGCAACGCTCAGTAGCCAAGGGGAATTTATCCCCCACCCAGTAGTGCACCAGGAGGTGCATTTGCAGAGTGTTTGAGAGAGGGAGCAGGACACCCGATGAGGTCTCAGCAATCCCGCTGTATGTGACTTACTGGTGGCAACAGGTGTGGTTCTTGACTCCCAACTACTCTCAGCATCATAGGGGACTTCGTTAGTGGTGGCCAAGCAATATTCCACACGCTAACGGAGCTCCTAGGAATTTGGTGGTGTTTTTCAGTAACTCCACAGAATTTCACGGAGCGAACCTCTGCAAGCTCTGCTTAGGTCTAGTTTTCACTACCTATGAAGTTTGCACTTCCCATAGGTTAACATGGGGAAAATGGTTGAAATTAGTTTAAGCTGCCATAGTGGCTTGCAGTGGAGCAGCTTCATAATGTTTCCTATCATTGGATTCACAATGACAAACCCTCTCCTGTGGTAAAGGTGGATTTGTCATTAATAGCTTAGAAATGCAACTTCTACAAAGGTCCATTTCTCTGCTCTAAAACTATTTGTGTGCTTATAGTTTGACTTCAGTCCACACTGGAGGCTGGGGGAGCACATCTGTGCATTCCCCAAAAACAGATTTAAACATGAGGCATGCAACTGGATCAACAGACCTCTGCTATTTGAGGACTTGGCTGGATAGATTGAAGGGAGAGGTTTTGACACTTGGCCTCTGGAAAGCCAGATCATGGCCCCAGTAAAGATTAAGATCTGCATTCCACGGCCTCATGGCAGACAGGACTGAAATTTAGTGGAGACATCTGTTGTTCAAAGGAAAACACGCTAAACCACACCCAACTTCAAAGGGACACTACAGTATAACTACTGGTGCCATACTTTAGGTAGAGATACTCTTGTGGGGACGTGGGACCGGACAACCTGGAACTGTGTGGTGTCACTGCCAGAGAAATATGTTGCTCACAAAGAGGATTACTGCCATTGGAAGGTACAGTGCACCCTTCCTGAATAGGGGTTGGCCTGGGCTGACTACTGCTGTGCGGCACGCTGAAGTGTTCTCTTCATTAGGGGTGGGCAAAAAATTCTGCTCTCCCAGTGGAGTCTGCGGAGTATTGCCCACTCCATGCTCCTCATGGAGTTCCAAAAAACTCCATAAAGTGATGCGAGAACAAATCCTGCGCTAGACCTCCGGCAAGATTTCTCAATGCGGGCAGTAGTGGCAGGTCGAGACCGCTCACACTGAGAAATCAAGCAGCAGAAAGCAGCAGCTTTCTGCTGAGACGTGTAGTGCCATTCGCTCTGATTTTACAGCATGTGACAAACTACCGGTCCTACAAATCAGTAAGAACAGTGTGACTTAACAGACTGCGCCACTGTCGGAACTCTGCAGAGCACAGCAGACAGAGTTTTCCTCACTTTGCAGAGTAAAACTCAGTGAATTCCACCCAGGTCTACTCTCCGGAAGCTTGTTGGCTTTCCCCCTGTTCTTTTGTGAAGGTCTCAGGAACATCAAAGACTTCCCGTGATGGACCCATACTGTCTACATGTGACACCCGGAGAGCAGTGCCCTCTTAAGTGCCCTCATCATCAGCTAGATCCCAACTAGTAATGCGGCGTGATTGTGGAACAAAGTATTGTGCCTGGAGAAAGGAGTGCCTTGTGCATAGTCCCAAAAGTATTGACCACATCGAAGGAGTGCGGCCCATTCATCGTGGGGGCCTCAACCTGCATAAGCATCTTATTGGTTGTGGGCGTATTCACCGGTTTCGGGGCCCCACGTGGCCCGCTTCATCGATTGTGCTGCATCACTCTCATACGACATGCCAACTTCATGGTCATTGCATGAGGTGTACAATTCACAGGATGCAACCCTCGGAGGAAGGGTGCACCCGTAGTAGTGCTAAACTTACACCTGAATGTGTGACCAGAATTTTTTGGTGCGATCCCTAGCAACGTGCAAGAGATGTGGTGTCTCATTTTCAGGGAGGTACGGAATTTGCAACTCTTCGCTGTGTGTGATAAGCACTGTCTGGTGCAACAGGTATCAACACACACAGGATGTTGTGCCTCATTTTCAAGAAGGTACGGAATTGGCAACTCTTCAGTGTGTGTAGCCAGAACTGGTGCGACTTGTATCAATGCGCCCCAGACATTGTGCTTTATTTCCAGGGAGGTGCGGAGGAGTGGATCGTGTTCCATTGTGTCCAAATTGCCTGGGTGATACTGTGAACGACGTGTTTCTGACTGGGTTCCTTCTTCTTCTGAGAGGCTCCCCTGCTTCACCCCCTATTCTTGATTGTTCTTTTGTGCCCTCAGTGTGGTGGACCATCTACCCTCTTCACACCCAGACCCAACATCTACGTGCAAGCACGTAATATTACCCCGATCAGGCCTGGGCGGTAAGTGTAAATGACTGGACTGAGGAACACTTCTGAAAGCAATTTGAATTCGTTCAGGAGACTACATGATCCCCCCTGTGCTTTGTAAAACTGGGCTGTGCCAGAAGGCATTTGTGGAACCCTTTTATTGAACGACTACACCCCTCAACCCGTTTCTGCTCCTCATCCTGTGGGTGAACTTCCCGAGAGGTGGCCAAACCCCCAATTGTCGACTGCCTGCAAATTAACCCTGCTATCTATCCCCTCCTCCTTCCCTGGGACTCTGATTAAGTATGACTCCGGCCGCAATCGGCCTAGTATCAGGGGAGGTTTTTTTTAAAATCTACAACCTGTTTGCTTAGAGTAGACGGGGTTAGCTGAAAGGTGGAGACAGGCTTGGACCATGGGGTCCTCATTTATATTATCCATTGACCTGCTGGATATCAGTTGCACTGCATTACAGAGGTGTGTGCAAGAGCGCTCCTTACGGACCTGCCTTATATCCATTAAACCGAGTATCGGTGCCAAGTGAGTGTGTGGGAGTGACTGTATGAGGACCACCTGTTATTAAATACACCGTACGGTGGTGTTGCTTCACATGTTGATTTCTTGCCAAAAGAATACTGCGTTTGACATTGGTTTTATACTGTGTGGCCTTGGCCCACGGTGCTGTCAAAAGTGTCCTATTTATCTGTGTGTAAACATGTTGTATATCATTGTGATCTGGGTTTGTACCCTGTAGCAGTGTGGTATTGAATTGTAATAATTGCCTAATTGCCAGGGTGGGCCTAGTTCTGACAATGTTTCCCACCTCATAAGTGTGCTGGGTGATAAAGTTGGTTCTTTCCCAAGTGTGCATGCTACTGATGTAATTTCACAGATGGGCCTAGTACTGCTAGTACTGCTAGTAATATTTCTAAGTGTGATTTTAGGTAGGGTTTACACATCAGTCATGGTGTTTTTATTTCTTTAAGACATGTGGGGCCATAAGTCAGGATAAAAGTGAGCTGTTTCTTACCCTCAGAGCTGGCCGCCATCTTATCTGTGAGAGGATTTAGTTAGTTTGCTCCTCCTGGGAAATGAATGACAGGCTCCTCCTTTAAAGGCAGTCCATATCTTTACAGGAATTTCCTGCACCTGAGTTGCCTCTACATTTAAAGGCATTTTTTTTCTTTTCTTTTTTCTCCCATGTAAGATGTCTTTCTTCATTTGAATGAGTTTCCAGTGATTTTTAAAGGATTCTCTTCAGCTGATGACACTACTGGAGCACTGCGCAACCTTTGAAAAGGTTTCTAGCAGGATTTTTGTGAAAATGTTGTGGAGAATTTCAGTTTATACGCTGTGTCTCCTTTTTACTGTCATGCTTGTTTAGAATTTCTAGCTGCTGCATCAGTTTTAGCAGTATATGTCACAGAGCAGTATTTATTTAGCTTACACTGGCTGCGCTGCTACTCTCATTTTGTGTGACTCTAATACATGGGCAGGTCAAAAGCTCAATATATAGGTGTACGCGCACAACCTCAAAAGCTCTTCATTCAACATTTCATTAAACATTTCAGTCTTCAGTAAATCGTAAAGGCGTTTGTTGGCATCAGCTGTTTCTGCCGCAATGGAAAATCTTACCTCAAATGTGGGGCCAAATTTTGCCTCTTGTCATATCTCATCTGCTATGCCATCTCAAACCCAGGTCAGTAAGATACAAGTTAAAATGCTTAAAAAAGAGCCACCCTCGCCTACAAAATCTGCACCTGGTGCTCCTCTTGGCCTTTTATTGGAAGAAATCAGAGCTCTACACCATTTTATGGAAGATACTAACACTAAATTGCAAACTCTCAGTGATAGATGGTCACTAATGGAGTACCATTTGTCTTAGGCAAAGTAACAAATCACACACTTTAATGACACATCTCTTAAAGTGAACTCCTTACAGCTACAGGTTTCTTCTCTACAAGGACAGGCCCAAGATCTTGAAAAGTGGAGGAATAACCTGCAAGTTTATGGCCTTCCTGAAGGCATGAAAAAGGTGGACTCTATCTCTTTTTTCAAATCTATTTTACCTCAGATCTTGCAATTACCGAAAAGTCTGAAAAGTCTGCAATTTAACATCCAGAGAGCTTACTGATTGGGTCGCCCACCTTCGACTACTTCACCTCCTAAAAGACCTAGAGGCGTTATTCTAAATTACTTAGAATATACAGATTTAATGCAAGTTATATTAGCTGCACATCGGCTTAACAGAATCTTCTAGTCAGGAAATGCTTTATTATTTTCTCAAGACTATGCCAAGGCTACAGCAGCTAGGAGAAGAGATTTCAGAGTATGAGACCTGCCCTTCATTCAAAAGGAGCCCAATATGGTGTTTTTCATCCCTGCTTTTTCAAAGTCACTCATAATAATAAAACAACAACATATGAAGATCCTTCTCGTTTGAGGGATTTTCTTGCGTCTTGCAGAGCAGAGCAGATGTCATGGATGTTGTTCCCTCGTCCTCTACAAATTGACTACCTTTTGTTGCTGAGTTTGTTTACTTATTACTTCTGTCTCTTTTAAGATCATACTACGCTAGTCTTCTTGATGCATTTTAGTGTTCTAGAATAACAATTTGGGGTATGTTTTTTGATTTAATCTTTTATATTGTTCTCTTTTATCCTACAGATGCTTTGTCTATGTTATGGTTATCTTCATTACCCATTACTTTTCATGCCACCCCCTCTTGCGCCATGCAACTCCCTTTGGATTGGACATGATGTCATCTTCATGTGGTCCTCCCCACCTTCATTAGATTTTTGTTAGGCATGTCATTCTTTCTGCTTGTCTGTTTGCCCTGTCTGTGCTATATTAATGTTCGATGTATTTTTTTCCTTGCTATTGGTTTATTTATTTTAATTTTTTTCTCCTCCTTTTTGTCTTTACTTTTCTCTCTTATTTTAAACTTTTTACCCTGTCTCAATTCTTGCAGAAGATTCCTTCCTCTACAATTGTTGTGGCTTTGGTTTATTCTCTCTCGAATAAGGTCTGATTTTTTTCTTCACTCTGTTTGTAGTTGTTAAATATTCAGACTGCATTATGCGATGTATGCCTCTTCTTTTGTTTTTTTTACGTTTCTTTTCCTCTTTTGTTTCTGTATCTCTTAATTATTTTTATTTTGTCTTATTCTACTGTATATTATCTTAAGCCAAATAAATATAATTTTTTTAAACTTGAAATGTCAGAAAATAGAAGTGCAGGTACTCTGTACCAGAAAAAATGCCCTTAATCTCCAATTAAAATCATTATGTCTCTCTAGAGAAGTCGAAGTATTCTCCCTCTCAACATAAAAAAGTGCTGTGCTCAGTACCGGCCCATTTAAAGCACTGCTTATATGGTGTGTTGATAAGTAGTTGTTTTGATTCTGTAACTGGCAGCATGTACAGGGCCAATGAGTAGTACAAGCTGCAATGGCTTTTTCACGAGGGCTGGCTGTTATTTGTTTACAAATTAAGCACTGTATATACCGAAAACGGGGCATAAGGGCATTGGAGCAACTTACACAAGAACAAGTTACATTATAAAAGGGTAGATAACTTTTTAGGCATGGGGAGTTCAAGTGATATACTCAAAATAGCAAGATGGCGAGGCGACGGAGGGACTCGAACCTGGTTCACCATCACAAGGGTGGAGAGTACAGCTGTAATGCCACTAACTCTTGGAGACTGTCATTAAATTTAGCACTTGCAGCACTGACACACACCAGGAAGTCTTATCTTCTTTTTACAGGCCAGAGTTATCTTTGTTTAACATCACACGAAATTAGGTAAACCTTTAATGTGATTGTTTATTGAGAGAACAAAACAAGATCAGATTTTTCTTAAGCTTTTAACTGCAACAGATTGTGACTGCGAATGTAACTTTCTCTGGTACATTTAAATTTGAACATGTAGAGGTTTAAATAATGTCTTTTGCATGTAGTTTGTAAGAGTGCAGATCTTGACAGCGTTCAACCATACATTATGCAACTTGCACTCAAAAAGACTCAATCATTTGATGCTGAACGTCATGGGGCAGTGCGTCCAGCCTGCATACTGCATAGGCAATGGTTTAAAAAGATGGCTTATAGGCACATTATTATGCAAGGCGTTCGTGCTTTGATTTTAAAGAAAAAAAATCTGATGAGAAAATGTACAAATGGGTAGTGGCACAAATGCGAAGCAGATTGTGCATGTCTGACTGACAGGCTGTGCTTTGAATGAGCTAAGTGCCTCTCGGTCAGGTCTTTTAGTCTTCTAAACCTGAGGCTTAAGACACTTTTTGAAGATGACCAAAGTGGAGTTTTGATACAATTTCAAAAGCCATAAGCTCTAAAAGGAAAGTTCTTGCGAAAAGAAGTTTTTCCCGCTTTTAGAAATGACGAAGTGTCTTTAGGGCTCAAGCAGTAGGTGCAAGATAAAGGTAAGGCAAGGTTATTAATATGTGTGAAGGCAGTGCGTTCAGTTTTCAACATACTTCCCTCCTATAATGGAAGCTAGTGAAGAAATCCTGCCATCCTGACCATGTCAATAACTCTGGCTTTAAAGAAATGCTGAATGCTAATGTGAAGCATTACAAATGAACAGCATGGGGATGGATACTTATTTGTGTGGAATCAAAGAACTGTAAAATAATATTGGTGTAGGTTAAAAGGTCAGGTGACATTTGCACTGTTAAGCAAGACCTAAACATCCATTTAGGTTAACGACCGCCCTCCTCCCATCTGTGCAGCTGCCAGAGAAAAACTATATAAATTATCTAGTTACCTAAGGCACTTTAATAGCATTACAATGTCATGTGTCTGTTCCTGAGAGTTCAACTTCAGGCAGCAGGATAAATAAACAAAATTATCAAATCTGTTTAGAGTGCAAGCATTTTTTGTGGATGCACACAATCAAAACATATACTCCTGACACTCAACAGGTGGGCGGAGCTTAAGCCCCTCTCTAGCCTCTAGTGATGGTCATATTATTGTCACAACAGGCTCAAATACATGTGCATCCACTGGTGCATCAGTGAAGTGAATGTTTGTAGCCACACAAATTCCTGGCTCCTACTCCTGTTTTTTAAATATCATAAATGCATGTGCACAGTCATATCTATGCACACCTAGCACAACTAGTGCAAAGGCAAGATTACTAAATGAATACAAGCATGTACAAACTATGCCTTTTTTTCAATCTGCGAAAGTTTTCCACAAAAAAGTTAAAAAAATAAAATAACAAATTATTATTGTTTTATACAAAACAATTGCCCATGTAAGTGGAGGCTTCAATGTCAATGGCATGATTTCTCTTTTTAGATGTCAAATTTAATTTCGGAGAATTCATCAATTTATCTAACTCAAAATATCTCAGACGACAGCGAGGCCCCCTCGCTGCTTCAGTAATGTCCATCTCATTGGCACAATCCCATCAATTGAGGGATCTGAGGGTCAAAGGGCCAAGGTGTGTAAAGGTCCGATTCAAAGTCCTGTGATACTTGCCGGTGTGGCCGTGCCTCCCATGATCCGTTTTTTCTCCGTTGGAGTGGGAGGAGACTACACCGCACTACAACTGTTGCTGTTATTCTATTTTGTTGTGTTCATTGTGAACTTGTGGAAGGCCCTAGGTGGGTCTGCGACAACTGCCATCTACGTAATCTGTCATTACCCATGCTAAAGAACATGAGGTCTGGATGCACGAGGGACCTTACAGGTGCAAAAAAGATGGAAGAATGTTAAAAAAGCCCAAGATGTTACATCAACTGCTAACAAAGGGAAATGCCAAAGGACCGCCCTCCAGCCCACAGGAAAACTTTTAATTTGGTGGGCATCTGGTGGTGCGATCTGGCTGTGTGGGAGCAGGGCGGTGGCGTGCCACCCAACTCTCACACAACCAAACTCATAATCAGGCCCTTAGTATAGCTCATTACAGGATATGTTAAAAGATTAGCCATTTGTTCATAAGTATTTGATACTTAGAAGAATTGTATGGGTTCTGGCAGGCAGCTCTATTCTTTAACGTTGTTTAATGTTTTTGTACATAGATTCTTATTGAATAGCAATATGTCTCCTAAAATAAACATTTGGCACTTTTAAGGAACCTGTATGGCCCTCTCTGAGTTAGGATAAATGTATTACTATGCCGATTTTTGAGGCATTTTATGCACATAGGTTTTATTCGCATTCCATATGTTCTTTTGTATGTACTGTAAAATGTCATTTGGCAATGTTTTTATTGATCAGCACTCTCCCCGCCCGATCTTCACTGCGGCTGGAGACAGAAGAGCACGCAAGCCACACGGGCCAATCAGAGCGCCAGGAGGCACTTTGAAACCAGGAGCGGGCTCCCGCAGCGCGGGTCCTGCCTTCAGCACTCTCCCTGCCTGATCTTCACTGTGGCAAGAGCCGCAAGAGCACGCAAGCCACACGGGCCAATCAGGGCGCCAGGAGGCCCTTTGAAACCAGGAGTGGGCTCCCGCAGCGTGGGACGAGCGCGGACGTGCCCGGGCCAAGGACGGGCCCGTCTGCGCCCATCAGCGACAGACAGAGGCAGGGCAGGGCGACCCCCCCTTGCCAGCCTCAAACAGACCTGTATCGAGTCCATCTGTACGAAACACTAGGGTAAGAACTGATTCCATCCATTTGTACTTATTTGCATTGAAGGGAAATCGGTGAACTGCATCTACCAATTAACACAGAGGATGGGCCAAAAATTATAACTGAGGATTTTGAGGCTGGATTTAAGACTATCTTTTTAAATCCCTTTGGAATTACCCGCCTCAAGCTGTCTGAACACCACCTTTACTGCTTTATTAAGTTTAAAGCTTGATCAGCGCATTTCAATTGAACATTTTGGTTTGTATTGTAAACTCCGGGAAAGGAAGGGACGTTGCGGATGATACATATGCCAATATATATAAGCTGAATAATTTGACCATCTCACAATTATTACACCATACTGGTGGATAGGGTAGAAGCATGACAGATTTTCCCATCACTAGACCATTACCGGTCCCTAATATCCTGCCGGCAAAGTTTGAGCAGCTTGCGGATGGGAAAATGGGAAAAAGGAAGGCAATAGAACTTGTAATAGTTTGGAATACAATGGATAAAATTTGTAAAAATGCCACTTCTGCAGCCAACAATTGTACTTTAGCAGCCATAGATGAGTTAATTGAGGAAGTCGAAAGTATGTTAGCTAATGGGGAAAAAGCGACACCAAATGACCATAAGAAAATTTCAACATACTTCAGTAAGCAAAATAAGGTAACTTCTACCAAACAAATCCCAAAACAAAAAAGCCTCTTAGTAACTATACATTGTGCACTGGAGCCTCACTTACCCCCGCAAGATAGTCCCCTCCAAAAAGATTCCCCTAGACGAGCTACTAATAACTTGGAAGAGCCCAGCATTCCAATTAGGGATTTCATAAATTCAGAATGCTCGAATAGATACGCGTTACTAGGAGATAACCCAATTGCGGACCAAGTAGAGGAGATCAAGAGCACACTGGGGGTTATGGTAGGGTCAAGAGATGTAGGGACCCAAACAGATCTGGAGGTGTCCAATGAAGCATTTAGGGATCTTTGCCCAAAACAGGACGCTACACAAAAGGAGATAGAAGGGCTTAAGAGAATGATTTCAGACATGTTAAATAGTCTGCCCCTAGCTTATAAAGAAAATAACACCTTGACAAAACCCCTCTTGTACTCCAGTGACAAACTGGACCAGACCTGCAATGCCAGCGAGCGTTCAATCCATCAATCTAGTGCACCTAGAACAAACACTTTAAAAGACCAAACATATCAGAATAGACAACCAAATAGGACACCCTCTCATCTCAAAAAATTAATCACTCACAGGATAAACCAGAATGACCTAACTTTGCCATATAACCCCATGAACAACGAAAGATGCACGGCACCTGCACAGGTGCCACAAAATACAAACAGGCCAACACCATCCAGCTGTTTTGAGATGGGCTCAAACTTATCCAAGGGCCAAGAAGGGGGGGGCACCTTCAACTACACAATACAAAGTTAACAAATCAAAACATGACTACACTCAAACCCAATAGGTACAACATCTTTTTGACAAATATTCCAAGATTATCCCGGGGAGACAGAGAAAATGAGGATTCCCTAAAAAACAAAGCGATCCAATGGATAAGACATAAGCGCCAATGTTTCCCTGTAATAAAATCAGATATTCTAAGAGCTGAAATGCTACAACAGAATGTGGGGAGTTGGGATGACATTAAGCTAACATTCAATTCAAGGTACATTGCAGAAAGCCTAATTGATATGAACCTCCGGTCACACTCTCTCTTTGACTCGCAGATTAACATCAGGTTAAACACTTTTGACCCAACTACTAGTTCTAACCGACTTCAAGTAATAATGAAGACAATGAATCTTGATCCTGTTGATTCACCGACTAGTACTAAGTATGATATCCCTGTTCCAGTTACTAGTACCAACTCACACAAAACAACTCAGAGGACAGCAAATCCAGATCCTATAGTTTCACTAACCAGTACTCAGTGAAATAATTCAGAGGTTGCTGTTAATATTGATAGTATCAACCCCCAACAATCAACACAGGAACATTGAATCTGGACTCTATAGATTGACTGACTAGGGAAAAAATAGCGAAGAGGTTAGCAAAGGGAGATGTACCTGAATGAGACACGAATCATACTAATCTTAGCCTTCTTTTTAATTCACAACCAAGCCCCGACCCTATCCTCCACGCTATCCCCCCAAACAGAGAATACAGATGTCTCCTATTTAGCGAAACACTGAATACATATACGCATCCGACTACTAAACAGCTAAAAATTATTTCTTGGAATTTAGCTGGGCTAAAACAAAAAACTAAGGAACCGGATTGGCAGAATTATATAGAGGGTTTTTACCTCTGTCTCTTCCAGGAAACATGGGCTAAAGAATCGCAGCACAAATTAGGATGTAGAACCTTAGTGTAGAAGCAGTACAATCAAAAAAAGGTAGAGCATTGGGGGACTAATAATATGGGTAAAAAACAGCTTAAATGTTACTATAGAACCTATATACACAGGCTCATTAAACATCTTGGGCATGAAACTTAGGTTTTTTAATACCACACAATTGTATCTTTTTAATATCTATTTTAGACCTAGGGAATGCTCAAAAGAAACAACATTTCAAGGCGGTCTTAGGATCTCCGGATCCCAAAGATGCAATTGTTAAAGGGGGTGATTTTAATTGCTGTTATGAACCCATGGTGGGTATTGAAGTAGTGTCTGAAGAGGAAGATCAACTTAGAGGCATCCCACTTCTCCAGAAAAAATACGCAGTGAGGTGTACCACCTCCGCCATTCAAATGTTTCACTTTACTATTGAAAAAGGTCTCAGCGCATGCAATGGTCGCTTCCCCTCAGATCTTGCTTGTGAAAGCACCTTTACAAGAGGAAACTCAAGGTCGAGAATAGATTATATTCTCTTGAGTACTTCACACTCGGCATATGTACAAGACTTTAAGTTCGACAAGAGAACTGAGAGCGACCACCTCCCGCTATGCTTAGAATTAAAGGGGGAATACTTCTCATTCCACGAAACATTAGAACTTGAACCAAGATTTGAACTAAGACAACCCAAGGTAACTCACAACAGAAGGTCAGTTAAATTGCCACTGTGCCAGACCAAGTTGAACCTCTAACTAGTATTTAGAACACCTTCAGCAAGAAAATGAAATCATCAAGATAACCGATATTCATCAAAAACTGGTTGAGGAAATACAAACAAATGTATCCAGGCCACCAATAAAAAAGCAAACTGTAAAGAAAGGGGCTCAGTCATCTAACCCTTGGCATGAAAAGGAGTGCAGATCAGTCAAAACCAGGCTTAATAGTGCCCTTAAAAATAAAAAACGCAACTGAGAACAGA
Source organism: Triturus cristatus (assembly GCF_964204655.1). Taxonomy (NCBI): domain Eukaryota; kingdom Metazoa; phylum Chordata; class Amphibia; order Caudata; family Salamandridae; genus Triturus; species Triturus cristatus. The sequence continues at coordinate 236,579,886 of NC_140584.1, read as the reverse complement.
GTAGAAAGAAATAGATATAAGAAAACTCAAAAGATAGCCCAAAGATATTGGGAAGATAGTATCTGGGAGGAGCTCATAACTGCTGCGAAAAATAGGGACCAAGCCATGTTTTGGAAACTGATGTTCCATGGATCTAGACATGATGTGACGGCTTCTGATCATTATTTAGACCCCGAAACTTGGCAGAGGCATTTTAGAAACCTTTATAACACCATTGCTGACTCTGATTTAGCTATTAATTACTCAATTATTCCTTGGGAGTCCTTGTCTACTGACCAAATAAAACCTCTACAGTTTAGCATGGAGGAAATCTCCCTTGCCGTAGCAGCCATTAAAGCAGCAAAGGCACCAGGCCCCAATAGAATCCCAGGGGACTTATTCAAACATTGCCAGGAAGTATGGGTTCCATATACAAACAAACTTACAAATGCAATAGCTAGGGGGCAACCGGTCCCACAATCCTGGAAGGGAGCTGAGATAGTCCCAATTTATAAAAAGGGCAGTAGGGAAGAGCCTGCAAACTATAGGCCTATAAGCCCGATAGATGTTCTACAGAAGGTCTTTGCTAAACAAATTTAACAAGACTCACTGACTGGATGGCAGAAGGAAACGTACTCTCACCAAGTCAGGCTGGTTTCAGAGAAAAAATTAGCACAGTAGACCAAGTATTTTGATTGATCATCATATGCTGGAAATATACAAGATTAAGATCCAGCCACCTATATGTCGCCTTTATTGACCTAAAGGCGGCATTTGATTCTATTCCAAGAGTACAGCTGTGGGAATCCTTACAACCACAGGGGGTCCCAGATGAGATTTTAATTTAAATTGTCAGGTTACACCAAGACAACTATGCCAAAGTGCGATGGGGCAAGGGAGGCGAGCTAACTGATGAGATCCCAGTCAAGAGGGGAGTGCGCCAGGGCTGTGTCCTGGCGCCGACTCTCTTTCTCCTGTACGTAAACGACTTGGTCAAACATCTTCAATGCTGACCCATGATTCACCAAAATTGGGAGGTAACCACATCTGTGCCCTAACATTTGCGGACGACACCATCTTACTGTCCCAAACACCTAGTGGACTCCAGAATTTGCTTCACAGCATTAATGAATATTGTAAAGTGAAAGGACTTGAGGTGAATCCTACAAAAACAAAATACATGACCATAAGGCCCCATAGAAGTTTTAAGAACAAATTGTATTTGAACGGGACAGAGATAGAACGTGTATCCAATTTCGTATATCTGGGGGTCACTTTTGATTCTAAACTTTCCTGGCCCCCTCATAGAGAATTGAAAGGCAATTTTACCACAAAGCTCTATCCCCATTGTAAAAAAAAATTTTGCAACATCCACCAAAGCCATCAACCCGCTCTGGAAGTATATAAAGCCAGAGCCCAAACTGCTGCCCTACATGGTGCGGAGATTTGGGGAATTGGCACTCTTAAACCTTTAATTAATGCGGAAAATACAATTTTGACAATGTTCGTTGCCCTTCCCCAACATACTCCATTGACACCCCTGACCTACGATTTGGGTATTAAACACATCGAGCCCCTAGCATTTTGGAGAACTTTGTCATTTTGGATTAGAATTTGGTAAACACCGGAATTAGTAGTGTATAGAGAATCACTCATAGAACTTGTAGCACTCGACACTCGACACCCAAGTTTCTTGCCTGTGGCTGACTCATATTAGATCATGGCTTTCGGACCTAGGACTGAACAGATACCCGGCGAACCCAAGTTTGCTGACTTGTGTGTCAAAACGCGAGATTAAATACCTATTTGGGGAATTTGTTGGAGATAAGGACATTTCAAGCAGTTGTCATGGTAGACTTACTGTGCAATTTCTCCAGTTCAAAATGACACCTCACTTCGAGACGTTTTTACATGAGATACAACCGTTACTGGCAAAATGTTTATACCTAAAATTTAGATGTGGTATCTTACAATTAAATAGCTTTGTTGCCAAATGGTCAGTGTCACAACACAAGGAGGGTGAGTCCCAATGTACCTTATGCCAAATAGGGGTTGAAGAAGACATTTCACACGTTTTGTTTTTTTGCCCAGCTTACAAACTAGCTAGAAGGAAAAGGATAAAACCTATAGCTCGGTGCATTAGTGTTGGAAGAATGAATGATATGCTGAGAATATTATTAAAAACCAACAGCTCCCACCTAATAGTTTTTGCCTTCAGCCGATTTTTACTGGCTGTTAACTTTACAAGGGAAAAAGGAGGGAAAAAATGATAACTTTTTACTTGACTCCCAACCCAAGGCACCCAATTAGAGGTAACGCTGTAGAATTTGGTAAGAACAAATATGACAAAAATTAAAGCGGATTACATACTTTAGCTGAGAGTAAACGTAATCGAAATAACCACGCTTCTGTGTAAAACTTGAAGTATCTTTTATCTGTTGTGCATTGTATTAGTTTACATGTTTTTAGTAATAACTTGATGGTTTTAAGAACTGATAGTTTTAGCTTAATATATGCATTTTACCGAACTTTTTTTCTGTTTTAAACCCTCCCTGTTTTCCTACTAACTTGGACATAAACTAATTCAAGTTAATGTTCTAGCATAATGGTAGAGTACAAGATTTGGCACCATTAAGCATTTATTGTATATGCACTTCTTAAGATCTTGATATTAGCATAGAACAAACAGTATTTTGCCAATATTATATTACACATGCACCTTACACGTGAAGTAGACAATAGGGTAAGCCCTATACTGTCAAGACTAAAAAGTGGAACTTATCATGACTTAAAATGAATTGTAAAGAGCCAGATGTATATAGAGTTGACAAAGTGAACACTGGAGGAATGTATTTTAAAAAACTTTTTATCTGTATGTATTGCATTTTATTGTTCCTTTACTTTTATGGCCTTATAGGCCGAAATAACGTATTTTGATGATGATCAAACAATAAGTAGGATATTTGTTTATAAGCACCTGTCACTTTAAAGTTTTCTGGTCGCAGCTCTATTTTTAACATTTTTGAATGTTTTAGCATAGAGATATTTATTGAAAAGCAGTATGTTCTCTACTCTAAGCCCTTGTAACTTTTATGGAACCTGTATGGCTCTTTCTGAGTTAGGAAGAATGTATTCTTGTGTTTAACTTTAAGTATTTTTATGCACATAGGTTCTATTTGCATTACAATTTATTCTCTTGTGTGCACGGTAAAATGTCCTTTTGTGATGAATTTTTATTATTCAGACAATAAAATGCATTTACGTACTTACTATTAGTTTATTGGTATGTGGTTTGTCTGAAATAAACATGTAGTTATTGAAGTCTACTTGTGCTTTTTTTCTTTGTAGTGCCTATCTCAGCTGGTATGATGCATTTTAAATATACACTAAGAGGGAGTGGCTGAAATGGCAGAGCAGTAGCATGTGTATTTCTCTTCCTGCGCCCCGACTGGCCTGATTTGATACCCATGCCGAAGCCTGTAGGTGCGATTGGGAGTGACACGGATCATTGAGTTTGACTGACTCTCTGACGCCTGCACAGGAGCAGGGGCTAATAAAGTAGCATGCTGGATAATCGAAGACTGGCACTCAGATTGGAACCACTCTGCAGTGGACAAGATGGTAGCAACCTGAGTGTCAACAACCACAGCAGCATCTATAGACACTGGTGTAGACCATGAATGAGTCTGGCGCCTGGAATCAGCACAGGGCTGCTCCCATATCTAAGAGACACTGGAGGAAGTAAAACTGCAGCAGGAGGAGAGGGAAAAGACTTCAGGGCAGTAGGCATCCCAGAGATATTGAAATGACCAATCAGAGACAAGCAGATCCCTATGCAATAGTTGGCAGTGGCATATTGATGACTGCAACTGGGCCTTCAGACAGGAACCTGTCCCTCCCGCCCAACCTGAGACAATGTCAATGGGGGCAGTTGGACGAAGGGAGAGAGAGTTGCCAGACCCATTGGAGACTAAATGGAAGACAGAAGCACATGAGAGGGGTGGTGGCCATGTAAGTCTGGTTTTGCTTGAATATGATTTTACCTTGCAAAAACAAAGACAAGAGGCTTTTGGCAACACAGGAACAGTTGGTCTAATTAAACACTGCTGCCCGGGAGTACAGCATACAGAAATAGGTCTGAGGACTGACTTAAAGTACAGTTGTGCTGAGCGTGTTTATATAAATTTTTTGCTGCATCATAAACCAATTCATAGATCTGGTTTAAGGAGAGGAATGTTGGCCTAGTCATGGAACCATAAATAATTTCCACCTGAAAACATATGGAGTTGGCTCCCAACCTTGGGTGGACACAATGCGGGCCCGTGGGTAACATGTCCAGATGTCCGGCATGAGGAGCACGTGATCACTCCTGTGTGTGCTATTTCCTGATTGGCTGAGTGTTCCTAACTTCATTTGGCATCTAACTTTATGGTGTTTGGAGAACTCGTGCCGCTCTGGCCATGTGTGATTTACTGGGACCAATTTCCTCCAACCATTGTGTTGTTGCTGCCTATCTGTGGGACTAATCTGGGTTTTTCCTGTTCACACATTTATTCTGCTGTTTACGTGCAAAACCACTAGTGATTTGTCAATTAGTTGCCTCAGGCTTAGGTCACAGGGCCTGCCTGTCCATGTATTTCTGACTTGAGGTTGATGAAGAGGTCATATCGGGTGATTTTGACAACAGTGATTCAATTTTATTTTTATGCACACATCTATCATTGCGTTCATTGACCTTAATATTAACACTGGACAACAGAAACAAATTCCTGGCAGGGTTGTATACCAGACACCGGGTGAATCTTAGAGCACAGATGGGACACAATCAAAAATTTTGCCAATTCTAGGGAGATATTATAACTGAAACAGCATGCCTGTCTTCATGGAGAGATGGGGACCAGGGACTGGGATTGAGAGTTCTAAATACACAGCTCATGTCAAAACTTGGTGTACACAGTCACCACAAAAGAATACAAAGGCAGACCACAAAAGAATACAAAGGCAGACTGTGCGGTCAGCTTTCAATTCAGATTCCTGACCACTGAACAACGACCTGCGGGGTGGCAGTTATGTGGCAGGCACCTCCTTTAGATCAAAGACAGATACCACTGCATCAAGGGACCAACAGTTAAGTGAGACAATTATTGCTTCTGTCAAATTCAAGAAGGAGTAGACAAAAACCTTCTGGCACACTCCTCACTCATGCATGACTGTGATTAAAAGGAGAACCCTGACAATAGATAAATGAATTATGCGCTGAGACAAGGAAACCAACGTGGTAGCACACTAGTCATGATCTGTTCATTAAGGATCTGTTTAGGATGTCTTCCTAATTATGAGAGCCGAACCACAACAAGAGCTTCAAGAACTCAATTGAGATAGGTTCTTTGGATGGCATGTGTTTCTTCTAGAGGAATTATCTGACAACAGGTCAGACAAACACAAATTCTTGTGGTAGGATTGATTGCTATAAGTGAACAGTATATCACCCTACAAGAGAAAATAAAGTTTCTAAAAAACTGTCAGGATCCTTGGAGTAGTAAGTGGGACAGAGGAAGAAGATGTCAAGGCATTCATGTATAGACTACTCAAAACCATGTTGGATGCTACGAACATGGAATACACTGAATTGGATAAAACATATAGGACAGCAGGCCTAACCCAGTCCAATGGTGCTCATCTTACATACAAGCTTGAGTACGCTAATTACAGCTCATGGAGAGAATCATGATAGTAGCAAATGAGAGCAGCGACCTCCATTTTGGAAGCTAAAAGGTCCAGTTTTTCTACACAACAGAACACCGTTTCAGTTTGTTTCTTAATTGGCAAAATTGGCAGTTCCAAACAGACCTCCCTAAAAAAATGAAATGGATATTCTTTGAAGAGGGGCAACAGGAAATGGAAAGACTCATGACACAGCCGAGACAATCAATGACTATACAGAAAGAAATGCAAGCCAAAGAGGCGAAGCCAGAGTATGAAGCCACCAACAATAGATGACATGACCAAAGAAAATCAAGAAATCTCCACTTTACTACAGGAGAACAGACAGAAGGCAACAAAGAGAAAACCACAGATGCTGCAGGTAACGAAGGTGACAGCTGAATTGTCTCTGGGACTGACAAATTTCTGCTGGTTCAATGAATGCATGGTATGCTGGTGGCACTGGGTGTGGAGAGATTATTAATGAACAAGAGCCATGCCAATTGATGATTACCTCTAGGCTATACACATCTCAGTGGACTTTTTGGGAGGATTAGTGAGGAAGCCACATGTGTTATTTTGTTTCTTAAAATGGGTTTGATTATGTGGTAAGGGGGACAGTACCACAGACTTTAGACAGTGTTAAAAATAAACAGTATGACATGGCAGACTAGTGGTTATGGACTGGGTAACACGAGCTATTTATTTTTTTCAAGACTACTGTAAAGGATACAACACATTGCAAAGTACTTGACATTCCGCGTATAGAATGAACTAATACAGATTCAGCTTCTAATGTACACCAGCTATTTTATTAGACATAGGAGTAGGTAATGCAAGACATACTATCATACCACTTAAATTGGTTAGCTTTAATGCCCAGGACTTGAATACACTGGCCAACAGGTTAGAGTTTCAAAACCTGTGGGGAGAAATGTAGACACTTGCTTAAAAAGACTGCCCTGACCGCTGTCCAATTGGTTATATATGAAGCACTTTTCTAAAGGCCAGGCCAAGAGGGGAGGAAAGGTCATTCTCATTTCCACCAAATTCCAGGGAGAGATATGAGAATGAAGCAGATCAGTGAGAATTGTAGTGCAGATAGATAAATGCCCCTTATGGTGGCTAACATTTATGCTCCTAATGTCATCTTTGAGGTAGCATGTTAGTTGATATCTTGCGGATGCAGAGAGCTCGGTAATCATGAATAATATGAAAGACAGATCAGGTCAGAGATTGGGACAGTGAAGCACTCTATGTGAGGAGTGTAAGGAATAATTATGCAGTATGGACCTGATTTGGATGGTTTGGACATGATAGGCTACGAGAACTTCTTGGCAGCACATCACACATATGCAGGACTAGACCACCTCATGGCCTCTTACTTGAATATCCAGAAAAGACTCAAACGAATATCAGTCATATTACCTTATTGGACCATCCATTATCTCATTAGCCATAGCTCAACAAGCTTACCATTTGACAAAAGTAGGGCATTCAGGCATGCATAGATAAGTACTTAGCATAATGACAATGGTATATGAGTGATCATTCTCTGTATGATGCCCTTGAATTCATAGTTAGAGGGACGTTTATCTCAGCTTCAGCTAGGAATAATGAGGATAGGAAGGAGCATGATAAATTAGAGGCAAAACTGAAAGAACTCACTGTGATCTACTAGACACTGGCTCTGAAAATTGGCAGAAGCTCACAGCAGTAAGGGCACATTTCAAAATGCTAGATACTGGCAAGGCAAAATATATCCTACATAGATCTAAGCAAAAGTACAGTGAAGGGGGTAATAGGACAGAAATCTGCTGCCATGTTGATTGAGAGGGAAGTTAATCATACAGAATACCAGAAGTACAGAGAAGGAGGTCTACCCGACCCAGGATGATACTTATCTGCAGGACGTTAACCTCATCTGACTCTCATGTCACCAGGATGAACCCATCAACCCATTGTGGTGGTAGAAGTGATATTGTGCTTAGCTAAGCTCAAAATAGGCAAAACACGAGGCTAGACGGGCCAGGAACCAGTTTTATGAGAAGTTCTGACCACGCTACCTTTACATTGACATACAAATACAACACCTTTTCTGGGGCAGGAGCGGGAACCATGACGTCCTCTGTCTTAGAGGTGCTGATTAGGGGTATACCTAACAAAGGTACGTCCTGTGAAAGATACCATTCTATGGACACATATTGCTGCTAAACCTGGGTATAAAGCTTTTTGTGGGTTAATGGAGTCAAGGCTGAAGAAAGTCCTTCCAGGACTAGTAGACCTGGTCCAATTTGTCCTTTTAACTCAGAGGAATTGCAGGGACAATACGAAAATGGGGATGTACATCATTGGTGCTAAATGCTGAGAAGGCATTTGACTGCATTAACTGGCAGTACCTGGCAAAAACATTACAATCTTTGGGGATAAGGGGGAGATTCTATAAATGGATCTTTTGTGGCAACAATAATTTGACAGCCTTACTCCCTTCACAGAGGACCTATCAATAAGCTAATGATCCAGAGAGGAACCAGACAATGTTATCTTCTCTCCCTGTCCCGGTTTCTACCGACAATGGGGCTGTTCGTGACAAGGGTACTCAGGAATAGCAGCGGTGGAAAGAAGGGAAGAGATACCCACAGCCTCAAGATGTATGCAGACAATGTACCAGATTCTATCAACAATAGTATGCAGTTCCTAAGAATAGAAAGGGAGACTCGGTCTCAGGTCAGTTTCAAAGGAACCAAAGTGGGGGGGTGGTTCCTTTAGGAAGCAGGGCCCTCACACACCCATGTGAGTGTTGTGCTTCATCATAGGAACTCCTCCTCATCGGGCCTATTGGGCACCCACAAGGGGGCTCTTAATCAGAGATGTTTTGTCCCAATTCCATATGTGAAGTGTGGCAGCAGGGCCCAGAGTGCAGATGGGTGATGTGTGTGCGTGAAAAGTGTGATTTAAAATAGACTAAGCAATTCTCTGAGTCAAGTTTTAATAGGTGTGTATGCTTAAACGACCAACATGTTTCTTGCTGTGAAAATGGTCAATGATGCTCAAGAGGCAAATCGTCAGGACCGGTGAATTCTAATCTACACAGTGGTTGGAACCTGAATAAGAATCAAGGATAATCTTAACACTAGCTACCTTACATGTGGTGTACCTTTATGCAGTGTTACCTAAAAGGCTGAGCTGAAATAGAGACAAAAACTATAATTATAAGGGAATTGTTTGATACTAGTAAGCTCAAACACATTATACTCTTAGTGCAGCATGCATTAAGTAAACATACTAACGCAGTGAAAAAACAGAACACATAATAAGCAAGTGACACACTTATGATTGGTAGCTTGCAAAAAGATTTCACACACTGTGATAAAAACAGGCAAAACTACGTACCCAATTTGGGTAGCACCTAAGCCTCCACAAGTATGAGCTGAGACCGCGCTGATTTATCGAGCTGAATGAATGTAAATCAAAACAAGAGGGAGAAGCTCCAGGACAAATTCCTGGTGTGTCGAGGAAAGATCTGATACTTCATCGTACTTAGAGAGTCAAAGAGACATTGCACAGGACGATGTACTCTGTCTCAGATGCCTCAGAAGTGAAGTTGAAGGTAAGCCTGAGTGGAATTTGCGGAGTTCCCCTACGCAGAACTCCACAAAGTGCAAAAAAACTCTACAGCATTACGCGGGGCCCTGCAAGCAGTGGAGTGCATTAGATAAATGCTGTTTGCTGTGATTTTCAGTGCCGGGTGTTTGTCAGCACTGTGCAATCATCGCGAGTGGCACCATGCACAGTACAATCGGGCACTGCTTCCTTTCTGCCGCTCGAGTAGATTTTTTTCTCAAGCTGCAGCTTACTCAACGTGAATGGACAGTTTCTCAATGCGAGCGATCGCAAGCATACGCGACCACTCCCAATGAGAAATCCGACCGCCCGCGTTGAGAAATCTCACCAGGAGGTTGATTTTCCATGCTCGTACTCGCCAACTTGACATTGACAATCGTGAATGAGTAAAAATCTTGCCGGGAGGTGGATTTTCCTCACTCGTGCTCGCCAACCTGATGTTGACGAGTGCGAGCAAGGAAAAAACTCAGGTCTGTGGATTGAAGTTTTTTGAAACTCTGCAAGCTCCGCGTAACTCAGAGTGCAGAAAACTCCACAAAATCTGCAAGCGGAGTGGAGTTCACCTCCCAGGCTTAGTCGAAGGGGAGGTGGATGAAAATTGCGATATTGCCAAATATTAACAGAACTAGAGCACACCCGTGTGGGGGAGAGAGGGCATCATGTTGGAAGTAAGACTGAATGATGGGAAGAGTTGTATTGTTCTCTCCGGGGTTAGGTGGGTTCATGGTGAGGTGGAGTGCTAAGTATGGTCAAGAGGGAACCCTAAAGAATGAGATCAGCTTGGTCAAGGGCTATTTGGACCGAATTTTAAAGCCCTATTTCATAAGCGGTGGAGGTAGCGGTACGTGCCCCTCCACATGTCATGATAGGCAGGTGGAGGGGGCAGGACTGACATAGCGTCAAGACCTGAATCAAAGGACTGGGAAAGGGTGCGGGACAGGTGTCATGTCCCGCAGGCAGCTGCTAGCTAACCCAGGTGGGGGTGGAAGAAGAGAGGAAACAGTGCGGTCTCCAGGAATAGAGACCGCAGCATATGGGTGTGTGAGAAAACACACCTGGGAAGGACGGTCCCCACGGCTGTACATGTAATGCAGGAGTGGCCCGTTCCTAATGGAGGAGTAGAGGAAATCACTTGGGCATGCGATGGTGATCACAAGTAATTGTTCTGAAGTATAATGGTGTTAAAGAAACACCCCACTGGGATATTTTACTGTATAAATGTGAGTCAACAAGAGTCAGGTGACTGGGTCTCCCTAATGTCATGCACTATTATTAAGCAGCTCAACTCAGATATATGGTGGAGTGGAAGCATTCAGAAACTGAAAGCACTATTGCCTTATAGATCAAATGGCATCTTGTACCAACAAATTGAAGGTAAAAGGGGATCAGAAATATTAAAAGCCCTAGGGGCAAATACTCCTCACCACGAACAAGAGAAATGGTGGTGTTGTGGGGCAAAGTGGCAGTGGGGCTGGGGTTAAAAACATCACTCTCCCCACTTTTTTCCTGATATTTGGCAACCCTATGTGGAAGATACCAGAACAGAAGTGGGGCAGAAGAATCTGAGTGGAACAATTCAAGAAGAAGGCTTTGGAAGGGATATGCCTTAGGCACACATGAAGGCCAGATGAGCGTTGGTGAAAGGACCAATACCAAAGTAGTGACATACTGGTATCACACATGCACCAAATTTCATGGTAGTGGGGAGACAGGTATACTGACTCACCTTCTCTAAAACTGCCCAAAATTGCACTTATGCTGGACTGTCGTTCTTGCCCTTATTTATAGTGTGTTCTGAAATTATTTTCCTAGATTGCAGCCTACAGTCCACTGGGATTACCATTCAACAAATCTTCTTGCTTTTGTCCAGGAGAGGTAAGCAGATGCCACCTGTGTTCAGTGCAGCCTACATGACATTTAGGGACTCTGCTGGAAACAACACTCAACATGGTCGGAGTTGGGGGCTAGGTCACAAGTGCTGTAGAAGATGGCTGCCAGACTGTAACCTCTTGATGTGCTATGGCGAACACCCTGGACCACAGCTCTTCTTTTTCATGTCTCCTCCTTTGAGGTTCAGATTTTTTTCTGAAAAGGTGGGCACGTTCTTCCACGACCTTTTCCACTACTAGAGCTCCTCATGCTGTATGGCAGGTTTCAGAGGACGCAGCCATCTTGAAATCCTAGAGCCATCCTTATGTCAGGAAGTGCTGCTTCATGAGGCTCTCATGAGTTTCTGAGTGGAATTATGCTACACCACAGCATATACAGACATTCTCTTCATTGCTTCTACTTTGGCAGCCTCACAGACATACTTTGGTCCTAGAATGGGGCATTCTTGGATTTGTTTCAAGGAACATTTTGTTTTCAAAATATCTTTTGAAGTTGTGTTTTTTTCTTAGTGGCCTTGCTGCTCTCTCCTAAACACTACAATCAGCCATGAAATTTTTTCTTTGCTGCCATAATTGACTCTTCAGTTTATTGGCATCTCCGGTAGACACAGCACACATCTTTCTGGTCATCCAACTAAGGCGCACTTCAGGATATGAACCTTATATTTGGCCTTCCCAGAGACACAATCACAATAATCCCTCCTCTTATGCCCACTTTCATTTGGTTCATCAATAACTGAGACTATTCCTTTTTTCCTTTATGGGTATCTCCTTGAAGCAGAAGGACAGAGTTACACTTACCCACCTTCCATCAATATCATCACACGTCCTAAAAGTCATGACCAGCACCTTGTTTCTATGACCCTGTAAGCCCTGATGGAGGGTTCCAGCAACCTATGGATGGGGTGTTCTACTGATGCATCTGGAGCATTGCCAAAAAAAACCTCTGCTCCATTTAAGAGATTCCAGAAAGACGATGATTCTTCTTCCAAATCACCACTATCCTTTGACTTTGGATGATGTAATTGAAGAATGAAGAGCTTCAATACCCTTTGTTGTAGAAACAAACTCTTCCCTGTTGCGCATCAAAGAGACGTGGTCCTCTAATGACCAATGCATCACAGCTGTCAAGCAAAGGATTAGAGATATGGAAGATTCGCTCCCAGTGGTTTCTCAGCTGACAAAGGAAACATACCTACTCAAAAGGACTACTGAAGACCTGGAAAACAGGCATCAGAGAAATAACTTACATCTTTATGGCGTTCAGGAAAACTCAGAGTGAACGAACATAAATTCCTTTTTGCGAAGGATTATTCCTCCCATAGAACACTTACATGACCACAGCCAGCTTGACTTTCAAAGAGCTCATCGCCTCTCTCCCAAACCATCTGCTACAGCTTTTCATTCCAAACCTAGATGCATTTCTATCCTTCTCTTACAGCACACTGATACACATCCTTTCAGTGACTAAACAAGCAGGACCTCCCCAATGGTCTGGTCACCATGGACATCATTTGAGGGTAGTCAGGGGTCGCAGCTGCGACCTCTAGCTTGCTCCTTGCTACTCCTGGCACTTATTTTGTGACCCTTGGCATTAGAGGTGGCCAATGTTTTGCCCCTTCCGAGCTCAGGGGTCACAAAGGAAGTGCCAGGAGTAGCAGGGAGCAAGCTAAATGCCACAGCTGTGACCCCTGAATACCCTCAAATGACGTCCATGCTGGTCAGAAGATCTTTTTCTCACAGGATGTTTCCATGCATATCAGATACGGGGTTGTTCATCCATGCTTTTTCAAAATCACTGATGAGGAGAACTCTTACACTATTGAGGACCTGGATAAATTGCAGGACTTTCTTTGACAGTGTCACCTTGAGGATATGGAAATTGATGCCACAGGAGAACCTTGATTGTTATTTTTGCTTTGTTTGGTTGTCTCCTTGATTAACAAAATGTTCTCCTTAGTTTAGGTACTGTGGTTTCTTGGTTTATGTACTCTGTACAACCTGTTTCTGTCCCATTGTTTTTCAGCCACAGGGTATTATGTTGCATATGTTTCCTGTCTTAGTGTTTCCTCCCCATTATTGTGTGTTCCGTTCCCATTGCATTCCACCCCTCGTAGTCCATGGTAAGTTTATTGGTACACTATTAATTTTCTTATATTCTACCTTCCTAAAAATTGCTTAACGTCATACTGTCCCCTCATGCCTGTGTTTCTCTCTCTAATGGCTATTTCTGATATATTTCCTTCTAATGTTCACTGTGTTCCCTTTCTTGTTCTTTGCCAGAGCCGAGTCTGGTCCCATCTTTTTTAGGTGTATTGTAATTGATGGTATCCTTTTTACAAATCCTCAATGCTTATGGTCCTACTAATCCGGATCCCACTTTTTGAAATATTTCTCAATAGGTCACTCAATCCTTCAATTAAAACCTTGTCCTAGGGGTTGATTGCAATCAAAATATTGACCCCTTTCTTGACTGACATTTATCCTTGAGACTTCTCCCTCATAAACTCTACAAAGCATTCAAGCATGCTACAAACAATGCCCTTTTGTATTCATGTAGAGTTGCACACCTCTCTTCAAGAATTCTCCTTCTACTCTACCCCTCATGGATTCCAGACTAGAATTGATTATCTCTTCCTCAGCAAAAACCTCACCCAACACCTAGTATATTTCGAAATAGACTCACTTTTGATCTTGGACCATGCCCCGGTTTGTGCCGATCTAGAAGTTCTTCACAATACCTCACCCAGATCCTGCTGGAGGTTTGATAACTATGTACTTTTCAATAAAGCTTTTATTACTTCGTAAGAGTAATTTGTTCATTATTATTTTGAGATTAATAATATAGGAGAGACCTCTTTTCACTTTGTATGGGATGCATTTAAAGCTGCTTCCAGAGGATTCATCATTAACTACTTTTCTAACAAACAAAAATCTATGGAGAAAGAATCTGTTTCGATTCAAAGTGAAATCAAGTGATTAGAACACAAATACTTTAAGTTAAGAATGGTAAAACTGACCTAGATGCACTGGTGGCAGCTAAAATTCAAAGCAATAAATCAACTATGGAGATTTCAAGTAGTACTCTCCTTAAGATCAATTGTAGATATTATGGAGGTAGAAATAAAACTGGTTCCCTGTTAGCTAATGACCTAAGGTGTTGAAAAGGAATATTCTCCATTAAATTAATTACCAACCAATTGGACATCAACCTATTTCACAATTCCAACATTGTTAGGTTTTTTGATGATTAATATCAAACCTTATATACCACTGCCTCCTAAGGATTTTCTCAATCTTTTTTTCTCACACTTTTTATTGCTCAAATCCTCAAAAATGTACCTGGCTCCTCTCGAGAACACATTACAAGTGGAAGAATTATTTTCAGCAGTCAAACGTCTTCTGATAGGTAAAGCGCCTGGATCAGATGGGTTTACTGTCATTATTTACCTTCAGTTTTCTGAATTACTTTTCCCTAAATTATTTAAACTAATAACTTATTTTCTCTCAATGAATACAACTTCCGGCTCTTTTTCACAGAAGCTATGATTTGTCTTATTCCGAAAAAAGACAGGGATCTCTCCTAGTGCTGACTAGAGATTGTAAAATATTTGCTAAAGCATTGGCCCTCAGACTTAATGATTTTATGCCTGATCTAATTGAAGTTGAACAGTCAGGTTTTGTAAAAAATAAAAAAAAAAATATTGTGGATAATTCTTTCTGAATATTCCCAGTAAAGCACCTAAACTCAAACACTCCCTTGTTGCGGTATCTTTGGCTGCTGAAAAGTCATTTGATTGGGTTGACTGGCAATTTCTAATGCACTATCTTCGTTGGCATCTGTTTGGCCCATGATTTTTTAAAATAAATTCTTTATTACATTTCTCACCTTATTTCTCTTTCCTGGTCAATGGGGTACAATCTTTCTACCTCCCCCTTAAGAGTGGTATCAGATGGCAATGTTGCCCTCTGTTGCCCTAGTTGTTTATTCTTACACTTGAGCCTTTCTTGTATAGACTGAAGCGTTCTGATGCCTTCTCTGTTTTTCAGCTAAATAACATGCACATTAAACTTAAAGCATATGCGGATGACATTTTTCTTTATATCTCCAAACAAGAATCCTCTTTTCCAACTCCTTTGAAGAGTTACTTACATATTTTATGGTGTCTAGTTATATACTTGATATAGAAAAGTCGGAAGTGATGCCTTTGTATAAGTCTGTTTAAGACCTCCTTTTGCTGGGGCATGCATCTTCTGGAACCCTTATAAGATCAAATACCTAGGGATCCTAGGGATCTTGTATCCCAACTACTTCAGAGACACACTTCATTCTAATATGGATGTTATTCTTGCACAAATTACAAAAGTAACTCAGGGATGGTCATCTCCATTTTTGTCATGGTGGGGCTGCCTTGACACAATCAAAATGATCGTACTTCCTTTTATTAATTTCTATCTTATGAGTCTACCTATTAAACTCCCTGGTAAATACTTCATAGTTATTAACACGCTTTTATGTAGAATTTGATGGAATGGGAAACCATCTTGTATTTCCTTATAATGCCTAAATTACCCAACTATTCAGGAGAGGTCAATTTCCCCGATTACTTTTTTTATCACAAAGCCTTTGGTATTAAGCAATGCCAAGGTTGTTTCCTTGACTCTCCAGACTCTCAGTCCATATTGTGGTACTGGTTGAAGCTCGCCCTTAACTCTCCATTCTCTCATACCACCACCATTCATATGTTCCATCCCCCTAAATATTGGATATCGGCAGTTATATCACATTCCTATTCTCTTTTCAAGCCTTATTTAGTAGCCCATCTCAAAATTGGTTGAACAAGGATTTATTTACAGTCTCTCAATTACTTCTCCATAACAGTGCAATTATTCCATTTGATATTCTCTCCTCTTCCTTCAACCTTTCATCGAAATATCAAATATAGCATGTTACAACGCATGCTTTTTCTATGTGGTGGGGAACAACACGGTCGTTACAACGACCGCGTTGTTACAACGCGATGCCATTACTATGCAAGTCATTACATCGACTTGCAGTAGATGGTGCCATAACATTAGGAATGTATAATTTACTATTCCAACTTCAGCCTACGCAATAGTAGGGATGGTGTTGGAATAGTAAATTATACTATTCCTTATGTTAGAGTGCCATCTACTGCAAGTCGAAGTAATGACTTGAGTAGTAATGGTATCACGTTGCAACAACGCGGTCGTTGTAACCACCTCGTTGTAACGGCATCGCTGTCTACTGACCGCAATGTAAAGGTTGTTTCCCGAATTATCTCAAACAATATCAGCTTTTGGAATCGATGCTCGTTCCCAACTGATCTCTCTTCCCACCTCTTCCATTCAGGGGTGTGGTCTGCAATTTTCCCATAGTCCTATCATTTCTCCTTGAAAAGTGTCCTTAATTTTAAAAACACTGATAACACTGCTATCAGACAGACCTAAATCCAAACTGGAACTTTTATTGCAATCTGATTTGCTCTCCAGTTGGCCTATACTACTTTGCAAGAAAATATGGAAAAAGATTCATTCTAATGCATGTCCTGCCAAGCTCACTCAAACGCTATATTACTTTTAATGAAGACTCTATCATACACTGGCACATCTGTTTAAGCTCAAATTGCTCAACGAGGATACTTACTGTCGTTGTAATACTAATCCCTGTACCTGCACTTTCTTCCTAAATTGTCTCAATTTTGGAAGCAGGTATGGACAAGAATAGGGGACATCATTGATTTTAACACTCCATCTCTCCATTGCCATTTTGTTTCTTGGTGAGTTGAGTAATTTATGGCCTCACAAAATAATGATTTGCAAACTAATCTATCTGTTGATTGCAATTTGCTTCCAGGTAATTTCCTGTCATTGAAAATATACAGACAATATTACCCTTCAACAGTGTTGGAATTTGGTATGTCTCAAGAATAGGACACTTTACCCCGCAGTTTTTACTCCTCATGGCTTACCCCCGCATTTTTAACTACCCAATGACTTTTACAACGCAGGGATTTACAACGCAATTTGTTACAACGTATTCCCCATTCCAATGCAATTACTATTCTATCGCCAGGGGGGCGTTACTTTGGGGAATGCGTTGTAACAGTTTTGCGGTGTAAAGCCCTGCGTTGTAAAAGTTATTGCAGAGTAAAAAATGCAGGATAAAGCCATGCAGAGTAAAAAATGTGGGGTAAACGACGTTTCTTATGTCACAACCATAGCCTGGATCACTGTTGCTTACATTCTGCATCTTTGTTGGCCAAACCTGAAGAACTGTAGGAACCACTGACTCGATATTTGACTTTGCATGTACGTAATACAATTTAATTATGTAGTGCATTCCAATACATTGTTTCTAGGCTATTGTTTTGCTTACTTCACCCCTGATTTTATTGTGCTTTGTATCATATAATGTGTTTATACATGTTTTTTTGGAAGCTTTTTTTTATATATTACAAAGTTTACAGTTTTCTCCTTCTCTCTTTCTTCTCTCTCTCTTTACTCTACCCTCCCTTTAAGTCGTTCCTTACAATTTTCCCTTAGGGTACCTTCCGGTCATTTCAATAGTATTATCTCCATTCTCGATGTTAGCATATGTGGTATTACTTATCTTCTTTATTGTATCCAATCTAGTTAATGGACTGGTTTGCCAGAATTCTTGTGTATCTTTAATTACTTCAATGCAAATACTAAGCTAAAAAAAATGACCAAAAAAAAACATGGTCGGTTCTGATACACAGGCTCTGAGCCACATTGAGGATGGAGAAAATCTCTGTATCTTTGGAACACGGTGGTAAAAAATTCCGTGATGAGTGGCCTCTCTAACTAACCTGTATGACCTCTGAATTTTAAGAACATACATGCCCATGGTACCTCAGGGTGTGCCGGACTCTCCAGGCCACTGATCACACCTATAATACATAATGCCTATATATGAATGCCCCTGGTGGACTTAGAATGTAGCTGTGTGATACCAAGTTTGTGAAGTTGCTATCACCTCAATGTCCTCTGGTTGTAGGCAAGTATGTGTGTTACTCCTACAAAATGAATACAAAGATTTAACCCTAAACATACTGAGTTGTTTGCAAAGGTTTATAGGTATACAGCAAAACATATGATTATGTATTTGTTTTTCCTTTTTAAATGTGTTGCCCAGTGGTATAGATTGTTGTGGTGGTGTGAGAGTTACGAATTGGTAAATCTTGTACAGTTCTGTACTAAACGTTTTTAACAAAGAAGCAGCTCGCGATTGTACTGCGATATTGTTTGCAAATCTGTCTATGGGGAGCTGAGTCAAAGGCAAATCAAAAGGTCTTTTTTTCACAGTTAAGATTAATGGACCATAACTACACAGTGGTGACCGCCACTGTGTAATCCGTGCATGGCTGTATGTGACAGTATTTATACTTTGTTATATTCAGAATATGTGCTGTCAACGAAAAGAAGATGCAGGCTGCACGGGATCTTGTGATGTGAACCTTATTCATAAATGTCATAGATTTCTGCGGTATGCTCTACACAAACAACGTAAACAGTTTGTTTTAAATACATTCCTTTACTTTTAAACCAGCATAAGTTGTCCCTGCAGGCCGTCATATTTTTTAAACTCAATCATTTTCTATAGTCATTTGACGTTTTTCAACCTTGCTCTAGCGTAGAGAAGACTGCTCTATTGAGCTCTGCAACCATGCCATGCCAACCATTGATTTTTCACAACTTTATTCTGTTATACCTGTTTGTGATCGAATAATAATGTTAATCACCTTTATAATTATTATGTTTTAAATATCTATTTTTGAATTGCTGTGCTCTTTATAATCAATGTTTGATTGAAAGTGACTGGAAATTGCACACAGTGAAATTCCCGTCTTCCTCTTCGACATGTTGTGAGATGCGCTTATTAATTTATGCGCACACAGAAGGAACTCTCCACAAATATTCATTGAATTAATTGATCTTCAAACTGGAGACAATCAAATGAAATAGATTATGTAATTATAATTTTGCATACAAAGTATCCCTATTGTATCTGCATATCCGGTTCTTGCCTTTATGAGTCACAAAATAGACTACATTAACTCAATGGCCATGGGAACTATGGTTTGCTGATGCTAACAGTTAGTTCAGATTGCAACTGCCGCTGTGTTGGCAATCGGTGTTAGCAAATCTGAATTTACCGTGCCAAAAGTGTGAAGTAGACATTAAAAGGAGAGATGCTAGGCACTCAGCGGCTCTCGTTGTCTGAGGCTCCCTGCCGCTGGGTTAATGATAAAACTCCATAAAATCAAGAACAGTCCATAAAGGGAACAGCTAGTCTTTCCACTATCAAACAGTTACGAAGAGAGAGGTTCATGTCCATTTAGCCAAACTGCTGCCCGGTGGCTTTCAAATGCATAAAAGTGAAAAAGCTACAATGTTCTATTCACTTCCTACATCTGTTGTGTATTTTACTAGAAAAGCAATTAATACACTATTCAATACGTCTTTGTGGACTCTGATGTATAAAGAGTAAAATCATCATTTTCCAATGACATAAAAAAAAATCATGAAAAACAGATGCGAATTGGGAAAAGACAAAGCGTGCATCATCACGGCCAACCCTTCAACTGATCAAACTTAAGTCCAGAATAACACAGAATTTCTGTTAGGTTTTCATTGCTTTTTTAATGCATACCGAAACAAAGTCAAGATTGGTATGTGCAAACCAACACAACACTGTTGCAAATTAATTCCACCCATTTAGTGTGGTCAGATTTTTTGCTTTTTGCTTACCCATTTTTGGACCTTTACTGTGGATGAGTCTCTCTACCTGAGTCTCATTCCCAGTGATTTCATGATAAATTGGACTGGTTGTGTTTACTGCCAGTGTACTCCTTTTAAGTGAAGGCTGCTACAATGAAGCTAGCATAAGGGGCACTGGTCTAGTTACACATGTACAGATGCATTTGCAAACAGGTACAGGGTGCACGTAAAAAATTACAGTTGTGCGCAGCATGGTCGCTGCACACAGGTAACTGGCCTGTAGCAGTATTAAAATTAAAAGTGGACCTGTCAAAATACCCCTTTTGACAGGCCTATAACTTCCTTTTAAATATTAATATCACTCCTGTGTAGGCCCCATAGCCCCTAAGGGCATGGTGAAGATATTTAAAAGTATGCATGTGGAAATTATATTGAACATGTTCTTTCAGTGTAATATCCCCCAAAACGATTTTCACTGTAGCAGTGCTAGCTGCTGCCATAAGTAATCGGTCTGGTGGATTGTTACATTATTAAATGCTAAATTCAGAATGGTAGCAGCTAGAAAATAATTTGTACACTGTTTTGAATTCTAATTTGAACGGTAAGGTCAGATTTTAGAATATTATGTTAGAAAGGCCACTTTTAGAAAGTTGCCACTTTTCTACCTCACATTTCTGGGAGTTTCCAGCTGCCTAGGCTAGTGATGCTCTCACACAGGGAAATGGGTATTGGAGCCAGGGAATTCACAAAAGGGTCTGGGTGTAGGGGAAGTGGGTGTTCCTGACAAGATGGCTGGGGGAGTAGTTGGGCTGAGCCCTGATTACACTTCACAGGGGCTTTCCCCTGTCACACACAAAGTGACCTCGCTCAGACCTTTGTTTCACTAGCCAGGACAGAGCCAAACCCAGGAAAAGGGGAAGGTTAGATAAAGAGGGAACCCACTACCCACAGGCTGGACTGAGGATAAAAGTGGCATCCCAGAACATGAAGGAGAGCAAGACATTGAACCTGTACTGAGACAGTGGCAACCCCATGTACAGATGGAAGGACAAGTCCCTGATGCACTAATGGACTGGGGACTCTGTCTACAGCTGATCCCAAGACTAGCGGGTGTCTCCAAGGACCAGTGATACTGGTCCCGTTGCACTCACTGAGGACCAGTTAGGGGAAGACTTGAACTCCACTGCTCCCAGATGCCCTACTAGATGGGCAGGGGCCATAGGCTCTGTGGAGGGCACAGCAGAGGGAAGGCCGGTGCAGGCAGCCAGTGAAATTGGCTCCCTGCAAAGTGTGCTCTTTTAGGAGAATCGCCCTGATGAATGTGGTTCTGTTGGCTAGAACTCACCACCAGGAGTAAAATGAGATTGTTGAAATTCGCTCAACAGGGCACACGATATTTACATTCAAAGATGTTGACCTTTGGCCCCTGCCGAGAAATTAAACACATCAATACCCCTGGTGTGGGCCAGTGCCTGGGTTCGGTACAAATTTGTGTAATTATGTATTGGCGAGATGGATGTGAATGGGGCCCTCCTGCCTAGAATGTTATTAAGCCCAGGAGCACCATCCCCTGCTTTGCACTTTCATTGAAGGTGCCTGATACCCAATCTTCGGGCCCAAAAAAGAAAGACAAGGGCCTCAGACCCCATTCCCAGAACACAGAACAAAGAACTCAGGCAAGGCTGAACCACACCAGCCAGCTTCCACCTCACTCATGGGCAGGGGATTGAAGAATGTTCTAGCTCAGCTGTGGATGGGATCCAGAGATCAGGGCTGTTCCCTCATGGCAGAAAAAGATGAGGATGCAGCTGACCCCTGCACCCAAGCAGGGAGGCATCCGGGGAGATGGCTGGGGTCACGGGGGCCTTGGGACTCCTTTGAAGCCCCCACCAAAAAACAGCCTAGGAGATGCCATGAGTGGGACAAAGTACCCCTGTTAAAAAAAAAGAAGAATTAAAGGACAACTCACACGGCACAAAGCTGCATTGAAAAAGGAAAAGTACAAAGCCACTAATAAAATATTCAATGCACCCGGCCTGGGAGCACCCCTTAAAGACTTGGGAGAATCTCATTTGCGAACGCTCCACCTTTTGTGGTGACCCAATTAAATCAGGGGTACCACCAACATGTTTAAGGAAGTGCTTGGGGGCAGCAGGTGCGCAGCTTCTTCCTTGATAACCCTTGGCAAAGTAACCCAAAGTTTCCCTTGTCCCAAAATGCATGACACGAGTAGCATTCTTAAGGTTGGAGCTTGTGTACCACAGCCTGAGAGTGCAGCAATCTCTAATGGTTAATTCTATTGCTTCAGTTTATATGTCCTAAAGGTGTTTAAAAACTACTCAAACACGCGTTATTTTTATTTTAATATTTTTTAATATTATGACAGTAGTTTTTGATACATATTGCAATGCTTTATTGACAGCAATAACTGCCTGTAAACATGGTTATCGATTTCATTAATTGTGTTTTTTTCATGTGGCAATTTGGTCCTTTACTGAGGTGATTTTTTGACAAAGCCAATATGCTTGCCTTAAATTATTGTTATGATGCTTCTTTGACAAAACCAAAGCCCTGATTTATTTTAAAGTTATAACCCCATACTGTGGTGTTTTATCGGGGATAGGTGGGGGAGTAAAGTGGATGTGGGGGTCATATTCCAATAGGGGTCAAATGTGATCGCAGGATGTCAGCAAAGGTATTTCATTGTGCCTTATGTATATATTTGTAAATTAATGTTTTCTTCTTAGTACTGTGTGTGTAATGTAAACATTGTGCTTTTCCATTTTCAAGGAAAAAGCACTGCCTGGACAATCATTTACTGAGTGTTATTATTGTGTGTCAGTGAATGGTTATTACTAGGCGACACCACCCCCCTGAGTAGGCCTTGGAGTACTCTGCTTCGCTACTCTGACAGAGTCAAGTGCTACAATGTGTGGATTCATTCCCAGTAAAGGGAAGTTGTGGACCTATTACTTGCACAGGCCTCACATCCTGCACAACTAATAACACAATCTCTTACAAAATCATGATTTGTGTGGTTTGTTACCAGATGTTACGAGCAATGTGCTGCCTTTCCTTACTTTACATCAAGAGGACATTCCATGGATGCTACCCATGCAACCACCTATGTGTTTTGACTAGAATCCATATGTACAAAGAGTTGTGGACAGCGATTCATGCAAAATTACTGTGCCTCCTGGAGACATTATATTTCTCTTCTTTTTTTCTTCTCTTTTTTTTCCTCTTTTCATGTATACAGCAATCTGCAGCACACATGCATTGGGGAAATTACCCTAAAGTATAGTTTTTGTGCAGGATAGGACCACTTCCTGTGCAAAAACTATGCTAGCCACAAGGAAGACACCATGTGATGCATGAGAGCCTGCATGGATGCATTGCTGCCAGAAGTGTTCCAGCGCAGGGAGAGAACAGAACTGCACCACTTATTAGTAGATATGGTACAGACCTGTTTCAATTGTCTTGCTGTCCTGCCTTGTGTGAACTCTTAGCAATTCTGGACTCAGTGCCTAGAATTTTCCAAGGGCTAATAATTGGAGATGCTGGGATTACAACTATTTCTTAAGAATGGGCACTTAGCACTACTCAAAGATTAGATAAAAGGGGTATAAAAAAGCATGTGAAGTAAAAGACAAGTGAATCTAAACATTTACCAAAAGCAATGTCCTCTTGATGCCAGTAGAAGGAAGCAGAAAAGAGAACAGAAATAATAGTGAGAGCTACAAATATGACTCTGATGATGGGCTATGTGTGAACAATCACATAAAAAACACCAATCTGTTTGCCTGTGGACTAGATGGTTTTTGCATTGTCAAAGATGGTGAGTTTGAAGAAACCATAACATAGGGAGGTTTTGACCCACTATCGCCTCACCTACCTTCAGTGTCCAATTTTTAACATGGGTGAGGAAATGTGCATCTCTTGAAACAGAATGCTCTCTATTCTATAACATGAAGAAGGTTTTTTCTTACACTTTTCAGAAGTGTACT
Source organism: Triturus cristatus (assembly GCF_964204655.1). Lineage (NCBI taxonomy): Eukaryota > Metazoa > Chordata > Amphibia > Caudata > Salamandridae > Triturus > Triturus cristatus. The sequence goes on along the minus strand of NC_140584.1, from coordinate 236,555,918 downwards.
TTTCTTCCTATAAACTGTTCTCTAACCCACCAAGACAAACCTTCATATTGTCTCTTTCAGAAATGGTTGACCTGTTTTCATTTCCAGTGGTAATTATTGTTTCTCTTATTGGATATGCTTGTAACAGGTGGACACTGGCTCTATTGCTGGTGGTAAACATGGCTGGGGACTTAGCTTGGTTCTCCTTTCTTTTTGGAGTGTATGCCAGCTGCTCTATCCCACTCATGCACAGTAGCTGGAGTGGTAAGAGCTAAACCACAGTTCCTGTTTGAGACATCCTTTTTATTGAGTGTAGCCTGATTCTGCAAGGGCCATGGTTCACTCCACTCCGGAGTATTAGCAACAACTGAGCAGGTTGTGAAGCATAGACTTCTTGTATCATGGTCTGTTTCAGCAATTATTTTGCAAAGGGGTTGAGCCTCTTTTATAGATTCACTAATAATGGTTTTCTGGAAAGACTGAAGATTGTGCTGACAAGCAACACCTATTTAGAGGAAATCCTCAATTTTTATGTTACCTTACTCTTCTTGGATGCAGCTAGGAGGGAAGGAAGTGTGGGAAGCATCATCATCATGTGGCACCGGACCCTGTCATTCCAAGAGATGAGTAAGTTCTTTACCTCTCTCATTTAGAGATGATTGCTGATGCTGGGCTGGCACCTTGGGTTTCACTGATATTTCTCTTCCCAGGTAGTCCATTGTGGACCCTGACTGTAAGAAAAATAATCAAAGTCCACTCCCAAAGGATACACGGTAAATTTGTTCAGGGTGCACTGTTCCGGGGGACGGTGGTGCTCATTCAATATCTGTGGAAGTTCCAGTAGCGTGAGCTAGAGATCACAGCTGATTTCCTTGTTGAGTCTGGTACTTCCTACCTATCCCCCTGCATGAGATCATGTGAGGCAGTCTTTTGAAGAAACAGGAGGGAACTGATAACAAACTTCCTGAGTTGTTATAATCGTCTACTATTTTTAATGTTTATGTACCCCTTTTGGTTTATATATGTTCATTTATCTAGGTGCATGCTTTAAATATAAGTGCACAAATGGCAATATCATGATAGCATTATAATTCAACTTGCTCAAAAATATTCATATTTTATTGAAGAATGGCATGACTTGATCTTCTAGTTATTATTTCCAAATAATGAACAAGGGGCCAAATGGACTAAATATTGGTCGCAAGATACTGGTCGCAATTTGCAACCAAAATTTCTGTGAACAGTCTGGTGTTTTGTGAACTGACCTATGTAGTAATAGGTAGGTACACAAAATACTGAATCATTGTGGGTTGGAATTCAACCTACCTCATGAATAATAATGTGGTAGATTGCAAATTGCAGCACACTATGATACGCTGCCATCACAGACATAGCGGGCATCTGGTTTCAGCAGACAACCACATCTGGGATTTCTTTTAAAAAAGATATCATTTTCTGTGTATGGATCCCATTTTCCATAAAGAAAAGTAGGAAGCATTTGAAAAAAATTAAATATTTTACAAACAGTTTTTAAGATTAGGTAGTAGTCCATTGAAGCAGTATGTTTAGGGCTATATGGAAGGGGCACTCCAAACATGCCCTTCCAAATATAAATTCAGTATTCAGTCACAAATCCAAATTCCAATTCAATAATGTGTTAACAAATTACAATTTGGGTTTGATGCATACTCCAACTAACTATTCCTTAAAGCGTCTTTGGACTGCTTGTTACCTAATATCCGTCTCATTTGTGTAAAGTTCAGTGAGTTGAAGGAGGTTGCAGTCCATGGAGTTCTCTGTCTCATGTTGGTACATTGAATAAGTACTTGGTGCTGGAGGGTCTAGAGAATCCACTCTCCTACTGTGTTCCAGAGACAAATACAGAAAACCTATCAGAGTAAGTGCAGGGTTTCAGAATGACTTCCTTCAAATTTCAAAAAGTAATTTCATTCTCATAAGCATGGATTCTCATTCATGCTTGGCATCTGAAGAAGCTTTCCTGCTGGGTCTCATGGACAAAAAGGTCAAGGGCACACTCAAGTGTTCCTTTGCAATCTATAATTTTCCTCTCTGAGCTGGACTAAAAGCTAGACCTGCCTGGACTTGTAACCGGATCAGCCTGAGCCCTGATACCAGAGATTGCCCCCAGGTCCTGGACCCTTGGCTGATATCAGTTTGAGCTCCTCAAAAGAAGAAATGGTGAAATCCTGAAGTTTGGGCGGTTCTTGACCACTAACGGGCCCATCATGTCAAGATTTTGCTGCCGCAACAGCTGCCAACATGATTTTTGTGCTACAGCAAAGATAGCCACGACCTTCTCCCTGCTCCTCATGGGCTCCTCCACCATGACTTAAACTCTTCATGCCAAACTCAGAAAGTAACGCTTCAGTGGGACTAACTTAGTCCCTGTATCCAACCCAAGGTCCATCGTGGTCCCCCTGAACTTATGACTTTCCCACAGTCTAGAGCGTTCAGATGAGCACGAGTGGTGCTTTGAGTTTTTAGGAGTTATTATGCCTAAATATTTGAAATTGCATATCTCTGGTGCTTCAAATTGGAGTTTTGTTGTTCTGGACCTAGACAGGGAGAGAACAGTTCTGGCAACAACTGAACATGACAACCCTGTTTCCTCAGGAACAGTGGTGACAGACCTATAACCTTTTGCTCATACACATCTGCTCTCTTTTGCGCAAAGAAATATACAAAGAACACTAAGGGACGTTTTCAATGTTTGTTGAACCAAAGTGAAACTTGTATTTAAAAAAATGGTTCTGCAATGATCAATAGACAGAAGCAGACAAAATGAATAATAAGTGTCAGTACAGTGAACAGAACAAAAAGTTCCACCATTGTGCTGAGACAACGTATATATGCAAGCACATCTGGTGTACTGGTGTACTCCCATTACTCAAACCCTAACCTGTGTGTCTTGGGTGTATGTGTATGTTCTGCCAAGAAACCCCTTACTGGATGATGCAACCCAATTACCTGGTGGGTAAGAATATACGACCCCATCTTGCCCACGAACTGGACACCCCTCACGGAGATGTCAGTCAGCTCCTGAGCGAAGGTTTCAGCATGTAGGGACCTCTCAAAGTCAGCAGAAGTGCCTCCTCTGACTATACCCAGAAACAGATGCTTATATATAGAAAAAGGTACCATTGCCTTGAGCCAAGATTGTGATCAAGCTGTCATTGTTTGTATTCTGTATACTGCTGTGTTGCCATATGGACGTAAATAACAAACACATTTGCACAACATTCTTTGTAAGCCTTGTACACAATGCCAAGGCAATATGATAGTGTTCTTGTGAAGCAGATTCGTGCAATCAGGTCGGGGTTTTCAGGAAACTAACCCAAAGTGTCACAAAGGCAAATGTGTGTCAAACATCAATGTGAAAAGTGAACACAACTTTAGGAAAGATCAGTGTAAATGTAAACATGGGAACGTTTCCTACTAGGCCTAGCTGAGACACATGACAGTACTTTGTTCTTCATGTGTCTTCGTCAGACTGCATTGTACATTCACGTGCGTTCTAGGACTGAGGAAAATGAGGGGTAATGTTTTGATTATTTACTTGTAATCTTCATTATTCCAACTTCCATTCCACTTTTCCTCATCCTAGTCCTCTTACTGCCCTTACCTCTCCTACTCTGTCATCCTCATATCTTTAACTGAGATTCTTTCTCTTGTAGGCTCGCAGTGAGTGGGAGGAATCTGCATGCTCGGTAAAAAAGAGCTTAATGGCACATGCATCAAGCTAGGATTTTGCAAGTTTCCTACACATTCCTTATTTGCGACTCGCAAATTGCGAGTCGTTAATAAGGAATAGCTTCCCATTCATTCCTATGGGCCTACAGGCCCATAGGAATGAATGGGAAATTGCAAGAGCAATTTGCGAGTACCAATAGGTACTCGCAAATTGGGCATGCAATTTCAGGGTGCAAGGGTGTCAAAAGGACACCGTGTTGCACCCCTGGAATTAACCTGTGCACATATGTTGCGCACACACATGCCCCAAGGGCATGTGTGTGCGCAACATGAAACTTTGAAAAATGCACAAAAGTGCTTTTTTCAAAGGGTTTGCAAATTACCATGAAGTTCAACTTCATGGTAATTTGTGCACCCTTTTAGCGAAATCACATTTTTTTTTACTTTAATGCATTGCATTTAAGGAATCTCAATTTGGGATTCCTTAAATGCAATCGCAATTTAAGTAATCGCAATTTAGAGATTACTTAAATTGTGATTTTAGCATTTGGGATGATGCATCCCAAATGCAAAAATACCGTTCGCGAAGGGGCAGATTCTTAGAATATGCCTGTTTGCGACCGTCTTTTTTTGGATGCATGTGCCTGTTAATGCTTGAGCTCTTGAAAGGGCCAACTTTGACTGGGCTGATTAATTTACCATCATTTTGTGAGACCATTGTCTTCTACCTACTTGCTAAGAAGATCTTAGGTTTGTGAAGAATCCCCTGGACTGTATGATGTTTTAATGCTTGAGATACGCATGAACTAATATAAAAAGAATTGGCTGAGTTCCTGTGGTGGAGGTGGCAGCATTAGAAGAGAGTTTGCTGTAATCTAATGCCTTCCTGCACATTTTGAGAACCACAAAAACTAATGAGATAGCAAACCTCACCAAACTCTCTTTGGGACACTCACATCACCCTGTAAGAGAATCTGTAAGAGGAACTTACTAATTAAGGTTGTTAAGTTTAAGGATGGATAAAAGGACACGCCTAGAGCTCAGATGAAAGCAGAGGTTTGGTTAGGCAAGGGAGTGTGGATAGGAAGGAAATAAACACCCACAGAAAATCCATAGCATAAATAGCTCTAAAAGGCTAATTAGCTGTGAGTAAGCCTGGAAGGGTGGGTAGGCCATCAACCCGACGGAATCCAAATAGAAAGGGTATGAATGCTGATACTAGCCTGATCCCTGGCAAATTCTTGTGCGGGTAATATAGAGGGTGGGAAGTTCAAGATATCCACCTAGCCCAACCTGGGAGTCCTTGACAAAGCGGGGTCACCGAAGGCCCCACCATTGGTAAAATGTATAAAGGAACTTTGTGCAAAAGTATTTCATGGACAGAGTACGAAGGAGTGAAAATTTAAATTTATCAATCTTGGGCCTGAGAATGGTTTAGGACTGTCATATCAACTCCGAAGATAAGATTTAGTGGGTTGGGGTGTTCAAATAGGGAACCTAAACTATCATATTCACACTGTATATTTAGAGAAAGCTCATTAGATAACACTTTCATAAGCAATGTCAACAGGAAAGAAATGGATACTTTACAGGCAAATTTCAAGCTGGGCCTTGGTCAAGATTATAATCTTCTAGGCAGCAATCTTAGGTCTAAGAACCTTCCAGACTGTCAAAATAGTTACCTCGGGGCCAAGGGGATGTGATCAATGGGAATAAAATCATGTACAACTTCCCAAGGTTTTCCCTTATCCTCGGATATGGATATGTCCCCTGCTTCATCTTCCTACATGCTGGACGTAACGGTTTGATATAAAAGACTTTACAAGGCATCTTTGAGGCTATAGTCCTAAATACAGATAGTTCTAGACTATAACCATCGAATTGCAACAAATCAATAACTGTATACCCTCTCTTGTAAGGCCAGTGAAAAGAGTGGAGGGTGTAGTTGGGCAGCAACAAAGAGGGGCGTGGATGTGGTAGTACGACCGGAAGAAGCACCCCCTCACAGAAAGACATAGATGCTTCTCAGCTTTTCAAAATACCATCTCATGGAGATTGAGGCAGAGAAGGTGAATAAAAGGAGTGGGAAAGAAAAAGATGAAAAGGATAGGCCTGGCTATGGAAAGGAAGGGATAGTCTACACTCCTAAAAGCCCACTTGGAAAATATTAAACTTCAAGGCAAAAGAAGGATTAAAGATGACCAGAGCTAGTTAGAGGATAACATAGGTTTAGAGAGATGTGCACTAACAAATACTAAAGTAATAGCAAATAAGTTGCAGTGTGGTCCTAGCAGTAAAAGGACGAGAGAAAACAAAATTGAGCAATCTGTGAGTGGGACAACTGTAGTAAAAGTAATTGGACCCACTAAGGGTAAGGATTGGGAATATAGAATTTGTACAAAGGAACGGCCCTTAAGACTTCCTCAATAAAAGCCCACAAGAAGCAAGGCTGACCATGAGCACAACATTTAATCCAGTAAGTGTGGAACCTCTACTAGGCAATATGAGAAGTAAAAAGTGAGACGCACTACCGAAGGGTAAGGCAAACACTATGAGTTAAGGAGAGAAAAAAACATGTGCATATATATGGTGCCAAGCCAAAAGGGAAAGCAGGATAAACAGAAGAGGAAATGAAATCCTTGAAATAAGTCTACCCTGCTCCCGGTATTTTTAAAATGTCCGAGTCTTTGTCTAATTACATCACATGATATTAAGCAAGTGGGCTTTGTTTCAAGTAATTCAGGGAGTGGTGTGACAAAGATCTTATTCTTCAGCCAGCTAGTAAAAGATGTGCTACTAAAAGCAGAAAGTGAATTGCTTTGTCAAGGCATAAGGCTTATAGAACAAGAAGAATTCTCAAGTAAGAAGGCCCCTGGAAGGTGATTTTCACAACACCGTGCTGGGCTCTGTATGAATCTAGTAAAATGGCACTTTCAAGATGACTGTAAGGGTATCAGGCATCTAAGAAATGGAAGGGAAGGTGCATTGTAGATTACTTTACCCTATGAAGATCGTAGCATTGAGGAAAGGGGCGTTTTTCTTCCGAAATCACCAAGGCCATATGAGCTTTGACAAGGAGATGAAGAGGGCCTGGACTTATTCAGTGATGTGGACTAGGGAAGAAAGTCTGCACACAGAATTACATTACTGGGCATATACATGGAATAAAAAAATCTAATGAAGCAAGAGATTTTTAAACATGTAACTAATTCATTCCAAACAAATCTCAGAGGTGCACCACTTAACAATAAGACAGGATAGACACATAAGAAAATATCAGATCCGTGTCCATAGTGTTTTTCTTTTAGTCTCTAGTTTTATTCACAATTTTTTTTTTTTTTAAAACACAGCAGGCACGTTTCGTCCAGTAAAGGACCTCTTCAGGGCTGCAAATGTAACAAACATAAATACACACATACATATACATATAAAAATGATACAAACACAAACTTACACAATCACAATGATAAATACCAAATATATAACTGTTGAGACAGGACTGCTATATACATAACTTATATCACAATGACTAACCACATGATTACTAAATCAACAAGACATAACAACTTGACTGACATCTTTTTCCAAGCATTTACCCAACTATACATCTATATACAACACTACAAGAAATATACCATTCCATATGTACAATAAATAAATACACGAAAGAAGGAAGAAGAGAGAACATGACACAGAGAGATTTGGAGAAAGAGCTTGAGAAGAATATGTGAGGTTACATGATTTCTCCTCCCACTCAGAAGGCCAGAAGATAAGACAAATAACTATTGCAATAATAACAAACATACGGGCACATGCATCATGCTAGGATTTTGCGAGTCCTTAATTGCGAATATTAAGGATTCGCTATGAAGGACTTGCAAAATCCTATGCATGTAGGAATCGCTATAATAATAGCGATTTCTACACATTCCTTGTTTGCGTCTATAGGCCCATAGGAATGAATGGGAAATTGCAAGTGCAATTTGCGAGTACCAATCGGTACTCGCAAATTGCTCATGAAATTTCAAGTTGCAAGGGTGTCAAAAGAACAGCCTGTTGCACCCCTGAAATTGATCTGTGCACAAATGTTGCGCACACACACGTCCCAAGGACATGTGTGTGTGTAACCTACAACTTTGAAAAATGCACTTTAGTGCATTTTTCAAAGTTTTTGTAAATTACCATGAAGTTCAACTTCATGGTAATTTGCGTCCCCTAGTAGCAAAATCGCTACTTCAAAGTGGTACTTGCATTGCATTTAAGGAATCGCAAAATGCGATTTCTTAAATGTAATCGCAATTTGAGAACTCGCAATTAATTGCGAATTCTCAAATTGTGAGGGCCTTGACCCTTGATGCATTGCAAAAGCTAATTTTGCGATCGCAAACGGCAGATTTTTGCGAATCGCACCGTTTGCGATCGCAGATGCCAGATAGTGTTGCCTAGAATAAGTAGCCAACCGGATAATATGTTCCCAAAGAGAAGGGAAAGAGAGAAAGATATGCCTAAGTGGCACATAGAGGAGAAACTAAATCTATCAACCATGTATCATCAAAAGTACCCACCATGAAAGCAAGGAAATGAGCACTCCTAAAGGATGTCAGCGTCGGAGTGTCCGCGGTGGGTAAGTTTTACAAGCAGGATTTGTAAAAACTCGTTTCAGCAGGAACTGTCCTGAGAAAGAGATAATATGATATGACCATATGACCTCACCGAGGGAGAATATCTAGCTGTAACAAGTAACAGCATATAGTTACTTACTTAATGAAACGGACATAAATACTTCTCTTTAAAGGAGAAAGAGAATCCAAGGTATGATAACATCAGTATGAATCATTCCAAAAGCCTCATCATAAGGTGGGCCAAGAGTAAATGGGTCAATCACCCGATCCAGCCTATGGAAAAAATCATAGGCTATATGTCAAGTCAACAGTTTGATGTTTGGGACAGTATTAATAACCATAGCCCCTAAAGCACCAGCCCCCTAATGTCCCTATGGTGAAAGGCACAATGTTAATTAATATCAAACTAAAAAATGAGCATGAAAGTTCACCTCAATTCCCAAAAACTTGCCATAGGTCAATTCATCAAAGAGTCTGGCAAAACACGATATCAAACAAATATATCCCCACACAGTAGCACACAGGAAGGCATAAATACCCATTTCATACAACAAGTTATAACAATAATATGCGTAAGGGATCAGACAAGAGGCAGTACGTCCAGCCAATCCTTCGAATACCAACAGGGTCGGTGCGTGATGGGGTAACGTGATCTAATACCCCAAAACACTGTTGTTCCCGGTTGTGGTGCGAAAAGCCTATCAAGCGTCTAGATATCAAGATTTAAGCCATCAATGTACCCAGACGAAATCACCCATTATACGTAAACACACCCCTGAGGGAGTATGCCCAGACCATGATTCAAGCTTAAGGGGGGGTCAAGTGGAAAAGACATCAATGCACTCAAAGCGGGATATGCTACGCAATATAACCCCATATGGCATGGACTCTGTGTGATTATGCAGCTAAATAAACTAACTACTATAGGTCCTAGTGCAGTATACCACCTTACCTCGATACGGCTGTAATCCGACCCAGAGCAACCACCTGCGGAGCGAAGACGGTATGGAATGTATCCATACACTGCCTCGTTTAAATAGACCGTGATGGTATCCTAATGCGGCACAGCTGCGAGCGTTGTGTTCCAAAGACAGGAAGTTACGTCAAGAAACCAAGATGATGTCGAGTATAGCCGCTTTCTTAGAATGATAGACACATCTTAAAGGCTATATGGGTACGATCATCCGGCATGGATTGTTATACTTTCAGGCTACACAAGCCAAGCGAACATATATACCAATGTTTGTGGTTCAATAATAAAATATATAACGCTATTTAGTGGACGTCTACGGCAAAGAAAAGGGGTCATATTTATGTAGCTATTATAGATGTCATGAAGTTATTATATCCAATGAGCCACCCTCATATGCCGATACTGGAATTCGGCCATCCTTACCGGTCATGTAAACTTTCCTCACGGATCATCATGATAGCTGAAGGTATCTCGTTTCCGTTTTCCAATGAGATGTACTGGCCGGAGTGTTCAATGCGGCTGCCATATTGAAACGATCAAATATTCGCCAGTCAAACCCAGTATGTCAAAGTAGGTGTGAATTCACACACCGCTCCAATATACACAGCAGACTACATAGCTAGTTTGCACACTTATGGCATCTGTGGTAAGCCTGTCCATATTACCAGGTATACACACTAACACTCCAAATGCTAAAAGAAAATCACTATGGACACGGACCTGATATTTTCTTATGTGTCTATCTTGTCTTGTTGTTAAGTGGTGCACCTTTGCGATTAGTTTGGAATTGTTATAATCCTGTTTTGGATTGCACTGTAGCAGTGGGTGCATTAACAGTGTGCGCACATAATTGATGGGCGATTTCCATTGGATGTATAATAATTAGGGATAGCGGGTCAGGTGCTAGGTCTTTACAGGGTACACTGACAACAGTTTGTTCTACATGTAACTAATTCAAATGCACTCTTGTGTTTCCAGGAGGCATGGTTGTGCACAGATCACCCCCAGATTAATGACTTTCTGCAGGTCTTCCAGAGAGAGTTAAAGAATACCCTAGGATGCCCCTCTGATGGCATCCTAACATTGATATCCACCTCACCGTCCTCAAGACTATGAGAAAGTACTGAAGGATACTAACTTTAGTACAAAGTCTAATTGGATTTTAGCATGTGGTAATGTGAAGTCACCTTTTGATGGTATTATTGTCATGAATATCTATCTACAAACTAGGGATTATGGTGATTATGATGCCCAGGTATTTTTTTTTGTTAAAGATGATTTGATTAGAATTATCTCGAGGTTTACATGATATTTGATGGTTTTACAGGGAGATATTAATCACAAACTAGATTCTTGTAAGACTGATCTAGTATATGAGTACATGCTATCTGCATATACTATAAGTCCTATTATATTTTCAAAAGACCCAGTCAAGTTGAGGGATTTATCATTGTAAAACTTCCTCTCTTCCAATGGTCTAATTAGCTACAATGTTTGCACATCTATAGATATTCCTGCAAGAAAAACATTTATATATAGTAATCTGAACTGTCCAATTGATTATTCCTTCATGCACGCCTGGGCCCATATGTATGTGAATCAATATTAAGTTATTCAAATGGGATGTATTGATCACCATCCACTACGCATAGTGTTAAAGCGGGGAACATAGCAGAAAAGAGGTCAGATGCTCCCATTTGCAGTGGATTATCCCAGACACTTAACAACAAAAATAAATGAGAAGCTTTTAACCTTGCAAAAAGATTATCACAACATTTATGAAGTGGTAACAGAAGAAGAGGTACCTGTAAATCTTGGGTGCAGGTATGAGCAAACAATTACTCAGTTAATAGTACACTTGAGGGAGAATCTAACCAGGGAAAGATAATCATCCTTGAAAAAAGGCAAAGAAATATGTGGTTTGATGAACAGTGTACTGGCCTTAAAATACAGATAAGTAAAACGGAAAAACAATCAAGGCTCTCCAGGAATAATGAAGTGAAAACCCTACTTGCTGACCTTAGAAGAAAGTATACATTGTTAATTGGTACTAGGAAAAGGATCAAACCGAGAAAAATGTTGGAAGGTCATGCTAGAAGTGATCTAAGGCAAAAATACTAATAGATTGTGGGGTCTTGTTTAGAATGACCTTGGTAAGACAGAAGCAAAGCTGAGGTGTATGTCAGAAGAAGATGCTTGGACATAATTCCTGGAGACACTGGGACGTCGAGACACTGGGACGTTGAACAATCCATGTCCCAGTATATTTAATGAAGAAGGTTCTCATTGAGGACAATTAAAGCAATAATATCAGGACTAAAAGTGACAAAAACAGCTGGGCCGGATAATCTTCCAGCAATAATTGTACAATTAAATATTGACAGTGAGCTCGCTTGTTTTATCTGCTATTTGAAATAATTATAAATATGGTAATTTTTCCTACTATATGGAAGGAAGCCGTGATTAAACTCATCTATAAAATGGTGATGCAACTGCTCCTAATAATTGTAGGAAAATAAACCTCTTAGATGTGGTAGGAAAAATCTTTTCGAAAATACTCTTGGGGATGTTGAAAGTATGGGCAGAGACCAAATGTATAATCCCCAAGTAGCAAGGTAGGTTCAAGGAGGGGCACTCGACCAGCTGTGGCCCGTGCAGGTAAGAGCGGTGGGCCAGTGGGCCAGGCATGGGGGGTATTCGAAAGAATCCCCCCAAAAAATTATTAAATAATTCATTTTCCCTCATCGTCGTCTGGTGAAATTCCTCCCCACCCACCTCCACCGCCCCATCACTCTTACCTGCACTCAACTATTGACCACTACTTCAGCTTATGGGCTATAGCAAAAAAAGCCATGGAGCAAAGAGAAAGTTTGTACTATGAATTACCAAGTGGTTTGCTTTTAATCTTATGAAAACTCATAGGGATAATTGGGCTCAAGTGGAACTCAATGCGCATGGCTCATTGTCACAGAATATATATATTAGGAATGGCCTCAGACAAGGCTATTATTGTTGCCACTTCTATTTTCATTTTTTTCTAGCAGATCAACCCGTAACTCAAGAAATAATAAATAGTTTCAGCCCAAAGATGAATAGTATCTGTCTTCTTTATGCTGATAATTTGGCCTTTATGGATGTAAGAGAAATTTGCTTGCAGAGCAAAGTAGGGGACTTATTTATAAGAGTCCTGCATCACTTTTGCACCATGTAATGGGGTATATGCATGATGCGGGGCTCTCAATCCAATTTATTAAGCCACACAAAGCCACCCTGCATGGCTTTGAGTGGCCTCATACATTTTGTGTAAGACAATTCATGGCAAATCACTGTGTCGCTTTACTCTGTGCCGGGAGGAGTTCAATGGGCATTGTGGTGGGTTTTCCCACACAACACCCATGGATTTTGACGCTGCCCCAGATTTACAAACTCATGTAAATTCAGGAAGTGCCAAATCCATATGCCTCTCAATGTGAGGTGTAGCAAGGAGAAATATCTTTATTTCTCCTAGTTTTTCCTCTTTCTATGTGTGCTGTTTTCTACAGCACACATAAAAAGAGGAAAACACCTCTAAGGATTGCTTTTGTGCATGAAGGTGTCGCTTCCTGCATAAAAGGTTCTGGCATGCTACAAAGGCAGCCTTGCACCAGGTGCAAAGTTGTCTATGTTGGTGCTAGACTGCTGAAACTGTGCCAGCGCAGGGCGAAACAACAGGAATGCACCATATTGCATAAATACTGTGCATTCCTGCCTTTTCACTTTGACGTAGGTCAGCGCAAGTGCCTTGCTGTGCTCCCCTAAACCAAAATCACATAAAGGAGGATCTAGATGTGTTCTCTAAATAGTGCAAAACTTATTTTTTTAAACGTATAACTAACCTGAATACTATTAAAGTGCTCCTGTTTGGAAAAAAGAACTGTAAACAAAAATGGCTGCTCAATAGAGCAGAAATAGAGGTGGTTCACAAATATAAATATCTGGGAATGTAGTTCATGAATTGACATGGAAAGGCCACATTAAAGTATTATGAGCAAAAGCACTTTCAAATGTAAGTGGCCTTAAGAAATGTAGTAACGCATATGGGGGGCCCTCCTTAAGACTGGTACTAGCTGCCTTTCAAGCTATGATTTGGCCACAACTCCAGTATGGAGTTCAAGTGATTAGCCTGAGTGGAAAAACTAATTGGGAAATGTCTTTTAACTCTGCCACCCTCCTCGATGATTCAGGGTATTCAAATGGAGACAGGCCTAATGGAACAGAAATGTCCAGAGTGATTCCTTAAGAATCTCAACTCTATGTCAAATTGAGATTAAAAATAGCGAATTAAAATGGCCACACCATATTTAACCCTTTCGATGCGCATGACGGAGCGGTTCCGTCATGCGCATTGGTCGCGCTGTGCGGATGACGGAACCGCTCCATCATGGCCCCGCCCGCGCACGAACCCTTCAGCACAGCGCGGTAATCCGCGCCGCGCTGACGGGGTTAAAAGATTGGAAATAAAACTAAATGTATACAAAATATTGAAAATTTGGAAGAGTGAGCTGAGAAGGCTGACAAAATATACGGCCATCTTAGAGGATTCAAAATATTTGGAGAGCAAAAAATCTGTACGGCACCTGAGATCTACTTGGATGAAAGAAATACCCTTTCCATATAAGATAGGAATTGCAAAGCAATAAATGCGAGGTGAATCCTATCTTAACCTTCCCTGCCAAGAAGCTTCTTATGGATAATAACAACATTTGTAGGTGTGGATTAAAAACTAAGGGACTATTTACAAGGAGCTTGTGCTGCTGTTGTTTAATTTTTTTTAAAGCTCTGACAGAGTTTTTATTTGCTTCCTATTTACACTGTGACGCATCTAGGTAGATGTGTCACTTTTCATCAGCCTGCGTCAGTTCCTACCTTCATCAGAATCGGCTGCATCGCGTTCAAACTAATAATTGTAAGGTAGGGCGTCCCATGTTAAATCCCCTGTAAAACTCACACAGTGGTATTTATGACATTTTGGAAGTTGGCCGCTGTGCTTGCAATGTGTCAAAATTCCTACGCCTGTAAACTTGGGGTGGGCGGAATTTGCGAAATTTACTTTCGCAAACTATCGCGAAAATTTAAAAAATCTCCGTAAACACGTGGAAATATCGTGAAGATGCGGACGTATTTTTCCCGCCCGTTCGCGGTATTTTCTGCGTGATCGCGGCTCGCCAACTTACCCATGTGGTTGCTCACGGGCGCAAGATCTCAATCATCTCATACTCCCGCGGTGCATGATCGCGAGAAGAAAGACGTGATCGCGCGACGAATGACGTGATCGCGTTACAAATTACGTTAATGCGAGCGCGAACTGTCGCGAGACAGCGCAAATGGCTACCAACAATCCAACATCTCGTGGAGAACGCGACTTGATCGGGAAAACTTGTCGGCGAACGCGGGTATTCAGGTAAGGCGATTGCGCTCACGGAAAGATGCGGATTGCGGAAATTTTGACATTTTCGCGCTCTCCGCGGAACGCGAAAATGTCAAATTATCACAATTTCCGCGAGCGGAACGGAAATTTAGCCCAGGCCTACTGTAAACCCAGGTGTAGGAATGATGCATTGACTGTAGCATAGGAATTTGACAAGCGGAAGCCACTGCCAACAATGTCTGCAAGGAAATCACGTCTCCTCTCAACAAGTAAATTGACACAAAAGGTAGGTAAAACTGTAAATGTCACATTGCACAACATTAATGACTTGTACCCACACACATAATAGTCTCACACAATATGTCACACATACGTAGGCATAGTGTACACAGAAGTACATTTTGCTCACTGGTGTGCGAGACATACAGGACCAATGTATTAGAGTCCAAAGTGAGCTTTTCACCTTTTAATACTCAAATACATTGGTCCCCATACAGTAGGCTACTTGTGTCAGTCAATATTGACACATCACCTCTGTTTTTTGATGCATTGCTGTTGTTGGGTAAGTCTTATGACCAACTACATCAATGCACAACTTTTGGGCCTCATGCCTTGCGGCATCCTTTCCACATATGTGTCAGTATTTCTAACACATCGGTAGGTCCTTGAGCCATGGAGCCCCGTATTGTAAATACTGCACATCTGTGGCGATTTAAGGATTTTTGCCGCAGGCGCAAGTAACTTTGGTGCATCAATGCATTACCACATTGATGCATCATTTCTTGCAAATAAGGTCCTCAATGTGATCTTCCACACATTATTTTAGAATGTTTCTGGTCTTTACATCAGAGGAAAACCTTAAGGAGACCTGGTCTAAGGAAATACTTCGTGAGGGACAGGAGACAGGCCATAACGTTCCAGATGGACATGAGGTACATCGATATAAAATGTGCATTAGGGAGGTTTACACTTCTGTAAAACAAGAATTAGCGAGGTATACTACAATTTATTAAATGTGCTAAACCCAATATGAATTAACCAGTTGTTTATATGACATACCTCAGGGAGACATATAATATCTATTAAGGAAGTGTTAGTACTATTTATGAAATAGGCCGATACCATCTTGAAGGTTTGTGGATAAGTTCTATGTTGGTTTATGTCGCCTTTAAATTATGAAGTATTTATTGCATGTTTTTTTATTTATGATGTACTAGTTTAAAGACTGGGGTCTGAATAAACTGCTTTTTCACTGACTGACTGATTTGTAGGCTTATTCGTGTGGGGGAGTTAGAGGTAAATTTATTGTGAAGGGGAACTTCAAAAAAAGGCAGAAAGGGAAGAACATCTCAATTATAGAACAGAGGCTAGTCTGTCTCATGGGAGCCCTATCTCCTCATACATATCAGCACAAGGGATTGGAGTAGGAAGACCTGGACTCAGAGTAATGTATGTTACTGGCAATTGAGTCAGAAAGTAGGATGTTTTCTAAAGGATTTGTGCATGAACAATCCGTTTTGGGAAATCTAAAGAGTGGAGTGCAGCTATGTTCTATGTAGAATGTGTACAATCTTGCCTTTTTGAGTTTACTTTATCATGTAAATGCATTTTCATTTCTGGCATGGTGAGGAGACCCTGTGACATGATTCATTTTATACAGTTCCCTTAAAAGAAGTGGGAATGGTTCAAACAAGTAAGTAAGCGCTGACATCCTGTAATTTCTCACCTTAATGAGAGAAGTTCCAGTGTGGGTGGAGTATGCATGGTATAATGAACTATAGAAAACAAGTTGCTAATATTATAAGAAAAGGTATTTTGAATATGAAGTCAATGGCTACATGGTCAGTGATTTAAGAGGAATGTATAGTTTGCACAGAGAATGTGTCCACACCTCCTTAAATGTGACAACAGAGGAACTTAGGTTGGTGAAGGCTTCTGGGGACTACACAATCGCTGCACAGCTCCCTATTTAACTCAACAATTTTCTTTTTTTTCCAATTTATTTATTGCCAAAGAAGGAACACAACATAAATTACAGTTACAAATTCATTCCAACTACACATTTCATTGGAGCCAAAAAATCATCAAATCACATTTGCCTATAGCGGGCAGCATTACAATTATTTATACACACTTTACGACCTAGAATGTGCTAGACTGTTGAGAATGCACCATCCCTCCACGCTCTCAAGGAAGACAAGATCTACGTTCCCCGCCTACTCACCTGCCTCCCTTTACAATTATATAGAGCACTTTATATATACGCAGCTGCACTTTATATATACTCAGCAGTTGAGAAAACCACTGTTGTACTGTGGTTGGTTCACTATCTTTCCATACGTTGCTAACAGCAGGTGTGTAAATGCCGTTGATACAAACATAAAGTAAAGCTGCCCTACCGTCAAGGAAATGATGAATTTGTCCCAAAAGCCATTTATGTTGGACTAATACAGACTCTTGCTACTAAGATCTTATCCCACAGATCTTTATTGTCCTCTTTAAAAGCCAGCAGCTTTAGCCAGCTAGAAAACATAGGCACCAATTTGGCAGCGATACCCCCGCATCGGGGACATTTGCCTTCCTTTCTTTTCCCCCCAGCTGAACAATTTAGCCAGTATATAATATAAATTAAAGATAGTTTTGAAATGCTGGATTTTCATGTCACTAGAGTCAAACTATCCTGGCTGATGAGGGCTGAAAGCCTAAAACCGGTCCTAGGATGCTTGTTTCCAGTCCAGGGAGGACCTTGCCTGGCAGTTCGGGCTGGACTGTTCCCATTGGGAGCAGGGTCAAGACTGATTTGCATATGGCTGGGCTCAAACTGGAATGGCATGGGGAGCAAAAAAAAGATGGATTTAGGCCCAGATCTCTGTACTGGGGTGAATGTATGAGATTGTTCTGCATTCTGTCCATCAATTGTTCTTTTTGGATTTTTAGTGCAGCAGTTAATAATAATTTCTTCCCCACCTCAATTGATGCCCAGGTGTCTACATCCCGTGGTCCCAGTCGTACCCCATCCACTACCCTTTATTTCAGATCTGTATACAGCTGCCCAATCCTACCACCCCTATACATAATTAAATCTAAAAGGGAAATTCGCTCACCTGAGAAGTCATCTAATTTGCTCAAGCTGTCCCTTGAATTTGCCAGGTAATCCAAAGTCCTTCTGTAATTACAAAAAAGAACACAGATGGTCCTGGCTAGAGAAATCCCCCAAGTGGGTTATCCCTGCAGTTTCTGTGTGCCATAGCAGAGTGTACTAATTATACCTCTTGATTCCCATTACTTTTTTTTAACCCAGCTCTAAACCTTTCAGACAATTTTCTATTGTAAAGAATCAGGGGTGCTTAGGCTGCCTGAATGATTCAGGGTTTAATCTTTCTATACTTTTCTATCTGTAGAAGAGGACTTTTCTCTGTGTCTCTAAAAGTGCTGCAATTTCTAATCTGTAAATGAAGAAGGTGTCTCCACACTGTTCTTGAACAAAGTGTTTTTTGGTGCAGCGTTAACACTTATACATTTTCATGTCACTATCTCTTCTTTGTAGAATATGCTCACTGTGTTCGCTTCTGTTACTTTCCCTGCCTCACTTTGCTGTATATGTGTCTGTGTGTATGAATGTAGGTGCTTCGTCTCCAGGGATACATGTTATGTTTGTGCAGTTTATCATATGGAAGTGTATTCGTGCTGCAATGCGTACTTTTATGTGCATGGGTGCCTTATTAGTGCCTAAATGCTCGTTGCATTGTTATACTGTGAATATGTACGTGATTAATCAAGAGAGATTATTCATGAGAGAGTGTGTGTGTATATGGAGAGTGTGTGTGTATGTGTGTGTGTTTGTGTGTATGTGTGAGAGAATGTGGATGGATACCTGAATGTTTATTATCTTTCAGTTTATGTTTTAGAAAGTCCAACCATACTGGCTACGGCAATGTTTTTTTAGTAAGGATAGAGACAGCCTTTTACAAAACTTTCAGTCAATTCTCATCACACACATACAGTCCTTTCCCATGACATGTGCCTACACATTCCTACAAATTCCCAACTGTGCAGTAAATTAAGGACAAAGCTTCCTCTGAATATTAAGCTGCTAATTCTGACATGAGTTTTGGCCAATAAACAATGGGAATTACTGGCCTTTTTATCGGTAAATTTCAATTGCAGTGAAAAACTCACGATTAATGTACATAATGTCACTACTTATTTTAAATTCCATAGCCACTTATTTAAATGCTACAAAACTGTGTTACCAATTTGAACAGCAATAAATACTCAAACTGGTGGTCACATGATGAAGATTGGATAAAAGCTTGTGACTTTCTGATATGGACAGCAGGTTGGGGGATTCCCCTGCATGTGATGCTTGACTGCAACTCTTAATCCCAATTCATGTTAGGGATGTGGCTACTGTCTAGTGCTTCAAACTGACTAAGTGGCTCTGTGCAGCTTGTGAAACCTGATGGCTTTGTGCTAGCCCCATTGCACATGAGACATTCTGTGCAAACACACATGTGCACCTCCACCAATATGCTCCAACTGTTAGCCTGTAGCATTGAGACAATTCTCTGTGTAGTTCATCTATTCATAAGAGGGAAACTGTCATTTTCAGGAATCCCAAGCATGCAATGACTGATCGTGACTTCCACTTCTGATTTTTGTTAGGCCCGGACCTGATCTTCACATTCACTACTAGGTTGTGTGTAGTTTCTCCCCTCAAACTTACCCAAAGGCTGCGCTGCTGTTGTGTCAACATCTTTGACACAGTGGTGGTGCAGAACATATGCCATATTTACATGGTGACGCATGTGTGCACATGCAGCACTTATTGGAATGTAGCTCCATCACAACTAGCTGTGCAACATAGAAAATAAAATATGCAAGGTTGGTGTTCCCATGCTAAAACTAGCGTAAAACGGATGCAGTCATATTTATGGGTATTTTGGGAAAATTACACACCATCAGCAAGCAGCAAGCTGAGGCTGAAATTTTCCTAAATGTCTCTGCGTCAGTAACCCAGGCGTATGAAATGATGCAGTGCCTAAGGTATATACATGAAAACCAGACAGAACAGTGTGGCAAGCTTAACTACACCATGGAGGTGCTCATTTCGCAGCTGAGAGTTGCTAGGAGACATCCACCTAGACTCCCCAAGCTCTCACCACCACCACAAAATCAGTGCAGGAAAAGGGAGCATGTTTATTGGCAGCGAACTACTCTAATTGATCTCAGGGAGGATGGGGTCATCACCTAGAACCGGCTCAGAAGAGAATCCATTGTCCAACTGCTACACCAGATAGCGCCAAGTCTCCTGCCACCAACCATCAGGTCCACCAACATTCCTCCGCAGGTTAGAGTCATGGTTGTCCTCAACATGCTAGCATCTGGCTCATTCCAGATTTGATAGCCAGAGTGGCTGGAATCTCCCAGGCATCTTTTTCGGCCTTCACATCCTCTGTCCTGGATGCCATCATTCGCCCCAGCACCTTTTCTTCCCCAACACACAAAAACTGCAGCTGGAGACCAAGCTAGCGTTCTAGGCCTTCGCCTGATTACCAAATGTGTTGGATGCCGTGGACTGCACACATGTGCAATTAGTTCACCCTGCAGCAACATCCCATCTCTGCAGAAAACTAAAGCATATGCCCTGCAACATGTCCAGGCCATCGTAGACCATCAGGGGATGTTCACCAACGTGCTGGCCAAATACCCTGGAAGTATGCATAACACATACATCCTCAAGCACTCCATCATAAACTAGCACTTCGAGAATGGGAAATGTGGGAATGGCCTACCTGTATGTTAGCCCAAGTACCTAACAGATCTACTAATAGTCAGAAATGGATGACATAATGCCCATCTCTGCGTCTGTTGGAGCAGATCTGGTCATTAGTATGAGGGGTGTACGCCATACATTCACCATGCATCATGCATCATGCAACATGCATCAAGCAAATCCCAAACTCATACATGTCAAGACGCCTAAAGTCATCAACATAGAATAATATCTAACCTAGACAAGCCACCACAGTGTCTTCAGAACATGAATCTCAACATTGAACTCCCAACGCTATGAGAATACATGCAAGGCATACCACTACACAATGCCCTACAAGTTTTCCTCCTACAAATACATGTGAATGAAAAAAGTATTGTGGTTTTTTGTGCAGTGCACAGTTCCACATAACAACAGCAGTATGTCCCACATGAGCATGGCCCGCATTGGAATACATATGTGTGAAGCAAAGTGCACCATGACAGCTATTATGCCAAAAAAAATAGAGGAAGGCAGACAATGAATAGCATAACAATTCTTGTGACATGTATGAATTGCACCACATGTATGACCTAATATTACATGGGCAAGAAAGTGTACCATGAAAGGCCCATGTCAAAATGTCATGTAGGCCACCAAAGACAACTGTAGTTTACCATGGACATATGCCTGTGTCAGTGTAAACCATGTTAGTCATGTCACCACCTACCGACGGAGGACCAGCTAGGCAATTATCTGAGCTCCAACCTGTCACTTCACACATGCCGTGTGAAAAACATAACATAGAGTGGCCGGGACCATCTCTAAATAGCCATCACAGAAAGCTACAGGATCAACATGTAAGTCAGGATGCAAAATTGTACAGGAATTGTCATTACACAAAGTAATGCAGAAGACATGTGTAAACCTTTGACCAACTCTAAGAGTAACAGATATTGAGAAATACTGTTAGAAATGTGTATAACTGCACATAACCCATATTGCTCAGAATGTATCTGTAACATTGTGCAAAAGTATTGACAGCTGTCCTATCTTTTTAAATTTGAGCTGACCAAGGATACGGTCTCCAGCCATGAGTCATGAGCCCATATGCAAACCTCCAGAACGAGCTAGAGAGGAACTACAACCAGGCACTCTGCAACAGCCACAATATTGTAAATTGAACCGATGGTCTGCTCACAGCCAGGTTCCAATGTCTTGACATGCCGGGAGGTGATTACTCGCCCCAATGATGTGCAAGATGATACTTGTCTGTGCCATTCTGCACACTATATGTGTGCTGATAAATATCCTGTGGGATGTGAACCGGCAACAGCAGAACCCAATGGAGGAGGAGGGGGATGAGGATGGTGGAGACATCCAAAGCTCAGTGGCTGGCAATTAGGCAACGCACACACATTGCCAAACAGTTCTTCAGCTGAATTGCATGTGCAGTGATGGAGCAATAACTGCCATATCATGAATGTTCAACTGGCAAATACATTTTTTAATCTAATCCTTGTCTTTGTTTTCATGTCACACTCCCAGTAGACATCAACTCACCCAAGACTCGTCAACTAGAAGGAGGTCTCAAAAGTTTATGATCATGTCATCAGACCTGTATAGCAACATGGGCCTATGCCGCACGTCAATCAATTGAAATGCTATGTGAAACTGTGTACTGCATCAGAGGGACAGGTAGGCATGTCACATTTCCCTATCCAAGTTGAAAGTCAGTCTTCACTTGCACTTGAGCGGTGATGATCGGCACAACTTGCAGCCTTACTGTGTCGTGAAGCAGCAAAGTGAACAACAGATGGAACTCAGTAACATTTGGAACACAGACCACCAACTACCAAACCTGTGAAAATCTCAAAAGTTTAATGTGTGTCAACAATGTGTCACCATGCCAATTGAATTTATCTTCTAGGAACTCATCCTGTTGCAGATACAATTAGAGATAATGAGGGACAGTTGTCATGGACAAAGGCCTTGTCTCGTGCTAACATGTAAAAGATGTCACACATAATGCAGGACATGTGAACTATTTACTGCCTTCATTGTCATTCCTATGAGGAACAAAGGCCTGTAAACATAATAAAATGAGCAGATGACAATGTAAATTCAGCAAATAGCCAGAGCAGTGTCATATTGAATAGGTAACATGTAAACATCTAAACACTCTATTTGTATAGAGATGTTAGGAGTGGAAATACCCGTCGATAAGAAGGCAGATTAACCTGTATGTGCATACACATAACCTCGATGGACATGGTAAGCTGGTGTTCATTATACTGGAAGGCTGGTCTGCATTATAAGAGTTGTCTCTCGCAGACCTACCTGTACAAGCACATAGTAGAGCTGGTCTCTAACTTGTAGTCACTCCAAGGTGAAATGTAAAAGCAGTGTGTCCCATTACATATGCCTGTGTCAGGGAATGCTTTAACTTGGAACAAGAGGCAACACAAAAGCTGTGCCTCAGAGGAGATGTACCGCTACTACCATTAACACTGATTAACACATACATTATGTGTCAATGCCACCATTATGTACATTGTACCTCACACTCATGGTAAATCTGTGCCCTATTAGGCACCACTGGAGTAACAAAACATGATCCTTGCATGGTTAGGCCACTACACAGAGTGCCCTTGAGGGAGTCATTACAATGCAGTAGCTTTTGCTGCTACACATGTGGATCACTGCATACTTTACATGACATCCTGACGTTGGACATCTAGGCTCATACTTTGGCAATGGCCACACAGTGCTGGCCTTTTAGTACATCCACACCACTGCTTTGTTTGCAAGTAGATTGCATGACGTGGTATGGTATCCAACATGATAGCACTTGATGTTGACCATTGACCTGTGCGGGGTTGGAATTGCTAACTGTGGGCAATGCAGGCACCTTTCCACATTAGTCAGCAATGCAACTGTGACATGCAGAAATGTCTGTTACTGTGTATCTGAGTCTTACCCTCAAATGAACAACACTGTGACTCCTATAGATTCATCTATGTGTGTTGATAAAAACACAACACAAAGACAATCTAATAGGGCAAAAATATGTCTCATTAGAACTACATGTGATATCACCCCTGGTAGCATGCAGGAGGCATTCCATGTTAGAGTGGTGTGTACTGTTAGTAAATGCACATATGACCATCTGGTGTGAATGCCTACACACATCATAAGTTGACGTAAGCCATGTCTGTTGGGAAATGATGTGGGGCATGGCAATATTCCTACTTGGAAGTCATCACACTTGTTAGGCCTACACAAGCTGGCTTTGTGAGGATCTTATTGTAGGTGAAAATGTTTTCCAAACACTTTTCTGCATGTGTTATGTGCATGTGCCACACATATAGTGCCAGACACCAAGCCCAGACAGCAGATGTCTGTGCACCACAAAATGATATGTTGCTCTTTGGTTGTGTTTGTCTGCTAAATATGGCATGCATATATGAACAGGAGACCTATAGGCGAAGCACCATACTTTCATATCTAGACAGTCAGTCTGTGAGCTGGATGACACATACACTGTAGACTGGCTGAAGCAGCCAGTTTATGGCATTCCCTGAGTGGGTATGGTATCTGTAACACATACTTTGTCAGGAATGCAGACAGAGAGTATGATCTTCAAGTATGGCCATAATTATGTATGACAATGTATATATCATTTGCATGCTGCTAGTGCAATTTCTGTGAACAATAAATGTCTACTACGGTGATACCTATTTCAATGATAACATAATACAAACTGCAATACATTTTGATAATGTCAAGATTTGCACATATGACAATATGCCTAGGTATCTCACAAGCAATATATTGCCTGTCCTAGTGTCCACACCATGAATGCAAGGAGTCACACAGATGCACTCTGTTTATATGCACATGCACCAAGTCTACAAGCATGTCAGCAAAGATATTAAGTGCAAGAAAAGTGATCCCTGGGATTGTTTACTTGCATTGCATACTGTATCACACACAAAATGCTAGTTGTGTCAATCAAAGCACAGACATTGGCCCATTGCGTGACAGATTGCACCTGGAGTGCAGGGCTGAAGCAACACATCAACGGCAAAGCATAAAAAATAATGCATTGTGATGTGTTTTGTGTAACTCATGCATTGGCTATTTCTCTAGCAATGCGCCAGCGAAAAACCAAGCTTTGGTAGGAAAATTGATGCTTTAGTAGGAAACGTGATGCATCCACCCAGGAAACGATGCGATGACTCAGCCATTCTGCAAACTAGGAAGTGTGAAGTTCCTTTCACTTACAGTCTTTTTGTTTGTGCTGGCTGTTGGAGGTTTTTGGTGTGTGTTCTTGTGAAATATACAGTATTTTGGTTTTGTTGGTGTCTCTGCTGTCCTTGTTGTGTATTTATACTGTTATTTGTGTTGTTTATTTGTATATTTTATTGTTTTGTGCAGTGTATTGTTGGGTGAACGTCCATTTAGGGGGTTTTTGTTTTAGAGGTTGGGGGCAGGGTAAATTTCTGTTGTGTTATACTTTAGTATGGGTAGTTTGGTTAGGGAGATGTCAGGTAGGGGCAGAGCCAAAAATCTTTCGGAGGAGGAGTTTGGTGGGCTGCTGGTCCACTACCTACCCAACGCATTTTGGAGTGTAGTTAGGGTGGGCTAAGGCTACTCTATATGAGACAGGCGGGAGAGTTGAGAGAAGGTGTGGTACCAAATGAGCTGTATGTTCAATGTACAGCGTACAGTACACCAACTGAAGCTCCGATGGGCAGATGTGGTCAACTTGGAGGCAGATCTCCTCGATCACCTGGTAATTGAAGTTGGTGCGCCTATTGGTAAGTAACAATAAGCTTGTAGCTGTGTGGCTTTAGCAAACATCTTTAATTGCTTTTTCAACCAGAAGGGCCAGATATGCATTTGGGGTAGTTTGGCATGATACAGGGTAACTCAGTTAAATGAACAGAACATGCCACAGAGGCCTGTTCACAGTGACATTACAATAGCCAAAACAGACTGTCACCTGGCCTGCTATGTCATTACCGACTCCAAACTGTGAGGGTCACCCACCATGCATGTTGCAGGGAGCGCACTCACAGTTCATCAGGCTATAGGTTGGACAGGGTGTTTTATTTCTCCCCAAGAAGTTACACATACATGTATTTTCTGAAATTATCACATTTTCTTAATGATCCTCTACAGAGCGTGTAAGATCATTGTTCACTAGTAACATGCAAGGAGCAAAGTGAATAAGACAAACAAGCATGGGTACTGTCTGATGTGTGGAGAATTGTTCAGAATACGTATTGTCTTGTGAAGACCACAGCAATCTCATACTAATCAGAGTGGGGTCACTCCAAATGGTGTGTTCACATAGCCATCAAAGCCAAGCACTCTTGCACCATGTAGCAAGGTAGGCTGATTTTGTACTTTTTCTTCACTCTGTGCACCCATAAGTGATATGTTTGGTATCAACGGAAAACACTGCAACATGGCACTCATATGTCCATCATTAGGGCATTTCCACTTTGCCATGTGCTACATGTCCAATGTACAGACGATACCAGGCATTTGCGAAGTCACTGCACTGTGCTTCATATGTACACAGTGTAAATGTTCAGCATTCACAGAACAATGAACCATGCTTTTGTTTTGGAGGTGGATTCCACCCATACACTCATGGTGGGGTAGAGAGCTTTAGAGATCACAATGCTATCAGTGAGTGTCACCTGAATGTTTCTGTGCTCTCTAAGGATTGTATTTGTTCTCATGTATAGTTTGCATTGAGATGTGTAAAGGAAATCATCACTTAGCAGAAACAAGCATTACCCAACATGTAGATTCACAATAGAAGCAGGACAAAGTTCCAGGTGCAATTGATAGTGGTAAATGGCAATGTATGCAGGCCCACATGATGGATGGCTCAGAATCTGCTGTGCAAATGTTGGGCCAGCTATGGTGTGGATGGTTATGGCACGTGTTTCTTCACCTGCCCCCAAACCAACAGATACGTTCAAATGTCTCTCACCTATACTATGGACAGAAAGTGACAACATGTTACCCAAATTATGTGACAGAAATGTTGCATGGGATGCGCTGTGATTTTCCTGATACAACATGTTTGCCAAAGTCCAAATCTGAGCAGGACACAGGCTTGTTTGGGGTGTAACACATATCCTAGACAATACTGCCAATTGTCAATCGTGACCCATACTATGGAGAGAAAGTGACAACATGTTGCTCAAATTATGTGATAGAAATTTTACATGGGATACACTGTGATTTCTCCGATGCAGCCTGTTTGCCCATGTCCAAATTTTAGCCGGACACATATGTTTTTGGGGTATAACCAATGGCAGTCGGTGCAGGTAAACACGGTGAGGGCGGTGAGGCGGGGCGATGTCAACAGACGACAAAATAGAATGTATTTATTTATTTATTTTGCCCTATTCCGTCGTCTGTCAACTCCCACCCCTCCCGCCCGCTACACTTACCTGCTTCGACCACCGCTGGTTGTAGCACATATCCCAGACAATACTACTAGTTGTCAACAGTAAATTTTTATGTGAAAATATGCACAGTGAACATCTTATCCAATGTAATAGTCCACCTTTTGTGTGTTCACATCATGCCATGCCATGCATGCAATCACTCCCTTCATCGCTTCCAAAATTGGTACAGTGTAAATGATTGAAAGCATGTCAGACATTCATTTGATTCAAACTGCAAATTATTTTGTGACCCTTACATGTAACAGTAGCTCGGCGTCTGGCCAAAATTCAGACTCAAATGGACTTGTGTGACCATGTGAGCATGCTCTGCATACCGAAATATTATTCCTTTCTAGTATAGATACTGCATATTTGTGAGGTGGCATAGTTAAAATGTATCATTCAGTATAGCAATATCAGTGGTCAAGTTACATATCCCCATTTCTTTCTGTGAGTCTGTGAGTCCATTGTCCATATCAATGACTTACTTGGCTCCGCCCCTAAACCCACATTTATCTTGAAAAGTTTCAACTGTCATCCTGCATCATGGGTACTTGTGCGTCCCTCAGAGTGCTGTATATCAGTGACATGTGAGATGGGGTGACAGAGGAACTATTAGCAAGATGCCATAGTGGGTTAAAGGATGCTGTCCAGATACTCCATGTGAACATAGAATAGGGCGGATAAACTTCAATCTGCCTTTCTGATGCACATTGCTAGTGCTGTTGTCCACATGGCAATGTATGGACAATTTTGGGTGAAAGGTCCATACAGGCAGTGAGAATCCCTACCTCAGGGCACACAAAATAGGTATGAGTAGATGTGGCACATGTCACCAGTCCACACATGCCAATGCAGTCAAATGCCTTGAGTCATGCCCTCATGTGCCCAAAGTCCTATAATTGACACATGAATACCCCTTTGTAGTGTTTTGTGAAGAAAAAAGGTAATTTGTAAAGTACCACAGGCATGTATGCACTGTGTTGTCAGTCTACAGGCCATTTCACTGCCTAATGGCAATTTGGACGTGACAAAGAGCTGGTGTTCATGCTTTGTCACCTCATTGAACAAGATGTCATTCTCCTCACTGAAATTGCACTTCCTCTTCCCTGGGAGTCTGTCTGGAAAAAGTCTTTCTAACCCATTATACACAATTATATAAGTCCTCATCAGTTATTATGCCCAATGCAATTAATACATTTCTTAATGGTATTGACATGCCTACACTTAGCAAAGGCAAGCACAATGAGATGATGGACGGAGTGCTGAAACTTTTCAGACACTCATCCCCAGTCATAGATCTGGGTTGAATCCATCATCGTTCTTTAGCTCACTTCGCCACCCCAGTTCAGACAAAACTATATGCAAATCAGTTTGATGCTGTGCCTCATGGAAACAGTCCAGCCCGAACTGCCATGCCGTATCTTCCCTGGACCGGAAACAAGCATTTGTGGGCCAGTTTCGGGGTAACACCCCTCATCAGCCGGACTAGCTTGAATCCAGTAGCAAAGTGAGCAAGGGACCCAGGTCTGGGCACACCCTGCCAACTTAGGGCGAACAAAGCAAACAAAGGAGATGATGGATGGAGTGCTGAAAGTTTTCAGACACTCACCCCAGTCACAGATCTGTGTTGAATCCATCATTGTTCTTTAGCTCACTTCTCTGCCCCATTTCAGACAAAGCCATATGCAGCATATGAGTGCAGCTGTTCCTAAAATGCTTAAAGAAGTTCAAGAAGTGATTATGAGCTCTCAGAATGGGAAAGCATGTGGGAACGATGGACTACCAGCAGAGATGTATAAAACGTTTGGACTTCTGTTGGCCCCCTTCCTGGTTATATTGTTTTATGAAATTCCAGAGGGCTTTGAAGTGCCCTCAAGCTTCTCGGAGGACGTAATCATCAGTTTAAAAAAAAAAGATAAACCCTCTGATCAGCCTGGGTCTTATCGCCCCATCGGCCTTCTATACAATGATTGTAAGATCTGTGCCAGAATAATTGCTTCCAAAAGAACACACCTGGCACATGCAGCCCAATCTGGATTTCTTCCAGGAAGAACCATCTCAGCTAATACCAATTTTCTCCTCAAAGCAATAGGTTCCTTTGCAAAAAACAAGATCAAGGCAGCTATCTTTATGATGGACACAGAAAAAAACATTTGATTTAGTTCAGTGGGAGATTCTCTTCCCTACCTTGAATAGATTTTGGTTCCCTTTGAAACTGGTGAAGTGTTTAGGCAATTTATACAACCAAGCTCAAGCCAAGGTTATGGTAAATTCACATATGGCAGGAAGAATATCAATCAGTCGGGGGACTTGTCAGGGCTGCCCGATCTCTCCAGTTCTTTTTGCACTGTTTATTGAATTGTTGGCTCTAACTTTGCACCAAGACCCGCACATAGAACCCCCTATATCAGGTGCCCCTAAAACTAAAACATTTTGCAGGTGACTAGATACTGTATCTGAATGCTGAGGAACATATTATCAAAAGATCTTTTGACAAAATTCAAGCATTTTCTGAATTGGGGGATATAGCAACAATCATTCAAAATTGGAAATATTGCTATTTAACATCTCCAACTCTGTATTACCTAGCGAAATGCAGCCCCAGGTGCAAGCATTCCTTCTCAATAAATATTTAGGTCTTTTTATATCTCAACAATTCACCCAGGTTAGCGAAAGCACAGAAACAATTAATGCTATGGCAGCTATATCCACGTATCATTATTGGAGCAAATAGTTTTAATTAAAATGATGATTTTACCTCTTTTTCTCTGTATTGTGTCTAATTTGATTATAAAAGTCCCCCATCAAATGCTGTGTCATTTTATCTGGACAGGCAAAAAACCTATTACTAAGTTGAAAAACTTACACTTATTAATTCAAGACGGTGGATTTGAAACTCCTCATTTTAAGAAATATTTTCAGGCTTCTTTTTTAGAGTTGGATATTTCTTTGAAAGAGAGTGACACGTTAGGTTTACTTTTAGAAAGAGTGTGCATTCAGAATTGGGAGAAAGCAGGGATTTGTGGGTTTAAGGGCTTTTTACTGGCTGGAACCATGTGGCCCTGGAGGCAGCTCCAAGAGGGTAATTTGGCAATTTCTGAGTCAATGTTTCTATCATATTCTCAACTACAACATTTCTTTTATGATAAGCAGACCCCATGGGATTCACCACTCTCTGTAATTAGCTATGAGTTCTATGTTTCTGGGCAAGTTGAAGTAGGAAAATTGTATGATACCCTGGTGAAACAATTGTATGCCAAGGTGGTGCAGGTTGCCCTAGAGAAAATTGCGACCTCTACCGGTTGCAGGATTGAGCCCTCAACTTGGAATATGTATAATGTATGGGCACACAAAGCCATTAGAGGGGTTATATCAAGAGGATGGTTTGCAAAATGGTTGTTGTACTATACACCAGCCAAATTGCAAAGGATGTTTCCGACTTTATCTGGAATATGTTTTAGTTGTGAGGCTTAGAAGGGGGACTGGCTCCACATAAATGTTTGTTGCCCAAAAGATCAAACCCCAGTGATACTGGAACCAGTGGCAGCCCTTTTTGAGATATGCAATTAGGTCAATCTGATGATGCATCAGAAACAGCTATACTTCATTGCGACCTTAGTGGCCAAATCTTTGATTTGAAAGAAATGGAAATCAAGGGAGGCTCTTTCTTATGAACAGTGGGTAACTAAGTGAAAGCAAGAGTAGAACTATATGCCTTGCAAATCGGGGCTGTATCCAAATTCCAGCAAATCTGGGAGTGGGAACATAGGAGGGTAAACCACCTGATGAAAAGTATCTGTATGAGGAGGTCTAGCATCTCCAGGGATGAAAAGATGATAATGTGCCTATTAATTAATGAAGGGGTTATGGAAGTTACCAGATTTACTTAAAATGATATCCTGCTTCTTTTCGGCAATTGGTTTTTCGAGACTTAGGAATTATGATTTCCGAAGTCTACAATGAAATGAGGTGCGAAGATAAGGCTCCGTGCATAGCCATAGGTAAATGAAATTAATTTACGTAGTATGTTTCTTGGAAAAGGCAGCGGAAAAAACTTTTTTGCCCTTTCGTGTGGGGTAAGATGAATTGTATCCTATTTATTACCTGTTTTTTACCCGCTTGGAAATAAGATAAAACTACAAGATCATAGGTTGAACAGCAATGCATTTCGCAGAAGTCAGACATACCTAGTAGTGAAACAGGATGGGTGGGATCCATGAGGTAATCACCATTCCATACCATTCATTTGTCATTCATGGACTCTATCATGTACCCACAATGACAGTGCAGAGGAAAAAGTAAACAAACTTGGCAAACATTTACTGCTGATGAAGCTTTACTACGGTCTAGTTTCTTGTTCACTGAAAATGGAAAGTCATGTGGACAATCCACATGCCCCCAAATTTCAAGTCTGGTGGGAGCAGTAGTTTTAGTAAAAACCAAACAGTATATCTAGCACCCAGTGGGAGCTACTCTCAGGAATGTAACTTACTAAATACAGAAAAGTATGAAGCTGGAAGGATGGCAGAGGGGTAGTGCTTTTCACTCACAATACCTCTGCCAAAGACATTTATTTTATGTTTTAATCATTTGGAAATTGTTTTCAATGACCACATTTAAAAGTTCAGGACCTGATGCTTAAATAACCAGAAACCTACATTCAAATAATTTAAACATAATATGGATGCAGATTTCCACCATAAAAAGAAGAAAAAAATAATCCTGGTTGCAGCTGCAAACCACAGCTTTCCAAGCATAATCCGGGAAACAGTTTTTTGAGGGTTTATTTTGCAAGTTGAATTATACCTATTGATTTTTTTTTCAATGAGCAAAACAGAAAGCAGGTTTATAGTGTTCCTACAAACATCAAACAAACCTCAAGAATATTCCTGCCATTAGAGAAACATTCTTTACACACACAAGGAGATTTGTTCACATTGAAACCTTTAAGCAAGTAAATATTTGTACGAGTCCAATACTAAATTCGGTTAATTACAATAGTTTTTTTACAGTTATAAGTAAGTCTTATGCGTTCAAAAGCCAGAAATACTTCTGAGTTCTTTGGATATTTTGTTTCCTTTATGTTCCAATTTTGTTTCCTGTTCAATTCTGGAGCACCTCTTGGAGCTTATAGACTCAGCTGGCCGCCTGACTACAGGCACGGCCTTAGTGCTCCTTGACTATTCCACATGGCCCTCGGGCGTCATGTATGAGCTACTACCCACATTTTGCAGACGTGGCCGGCTCAGAAGGGTTGTAGGCGACTTGCTGTGTTTAATTGTGGACAATGTTATATAGTTTGTTGCCTCTTGATATAAGCGAATACACAGTACGCCGGCCCCCTGGGTTGTAGGCATCTTATTCCTGTTCCTTGGATTGAGCTTTGACAATAAAATAGATTTAATCCTAAAAGCCAGACATACACAGCTTTGTGAATGAGCCTGCTATATTATAAGATGACTTTTTTATTTTCAAGATATTTCTTATGGAAGATGTGTGTTGCGGCAGTGGCATATGACGCTTTGAGGTACTACAAACGAGTCAATTACCCAGTAACATAATTTATCTGTTTTCTATGTGTAAAATATAGGCAGAAGCCTTTAAACCTGGAAAAGGCAACTTAGGCATTCATCATCTTGATATCTAAATGCTATAGGAACATTTATTTTCCAAAGATCATTGTCCCGATACACCCAACACATGAGTCTCACTCACTAGAAATTAGTAACAGAAGATTGTGTTTGGCAAAAAAACTTGATTTGATCTTTTAAATGAGCTCAAGAAATGCTTAAGAGGCACACTGGTTTGTAGCAAGATTGAGAGGTTTCAAACATGACAGTGTCCCTGACACACAACATATTTCTGGTGCGAGTGTGTAGAGTTTCTCCAAACAGTCCTAAAATAACTTCATTTCCACAGAGAAATTTCCTCTTGTTTTAGTATATGTTATCTGTCTTTAGTCTTATACCAAATTCTATGAACATTAAATCATTTTTTTTCAGACTGCTTCCAGTGTGAGTAAGTTGTGAACTCCATCTCACTGTGACTGAAACAATGGCAAACAATATAGAACTTAGACATGTATGTTAAACTAGAGGCGGGCAAGGTTGAACAAGAAGCAAACAGTGTGGAACTTGAGCCAGGATGCCTTTAACAATGGCTATTATAGGGGGACGTGATGCATGCATGTTTTTAATTTTCATTCCATTTGGTTGCATTGTTGTGATAGCAGTCAGAAAGCTTTTTATCTGAGCTTTATTTACTTCTCATCAAGATGTTAATGAGGAGTTGTGCATGCGGTATGACATAATGGACAAAATTTAGGGATGGGAGAAATTGGATATTTATTTGAACTATTTTACAGATGTTTGCAAAAGTTAAACAAGAATATGCATACAATGTAAAATGTTGTTTCTGGTATCTTGTGTTTGGAAAGGCATGCCTCACGTACAAAAAAGCCAAGTTAGATTTCGGCAGGAGAGAGGTTTGAGAGAAAAAGTCTCTTGGGTGCTGTTTATAATTTCCATGGTCACAATATCTGCCCAAATCAGACTCCTGCATTCCAAAAATATGGAATATCATGTGATAGAAAATAGGAGAAAATTACCATATTTTAGACAAGTACAAAATGCAAGAATTTCACGAGATTTTTGCCGGATAATTAAAAATGTACATGGATCAATTACAATGTAGTAGTTTGAGGAAAGTTACAGGTCACAAATATCTTTGTTTAGATCACTTCTAAAATGTCCCAGACTACATTAGGTCAGTGGCAACTTCGGAAAGCTCTAACATTCTCCAAAAAATCCCTGTGGCCACTGACTGTTCTACTACAGGCAGCCTGTACTTGAGGGCTCATTACAGGATTGTGACTTCACCAGTAGCGGCTCCTGGAGGGGGTGCTGCGGGGCGGTGGGATGGGGTGGGGCAGGGCGGGGGAGGGGCAGGGTGGGGGTTAGTAAACTCTGGCATACGGCCGAACCGAGGTAAGTACATAAATATATCAATAAAATGAATAACATTGCGCACGCTGCATCACCCCACCGCCCCTCAGCACTCCCTCCTGGAGCCATTAATGGACTTCACGTTTATTGACCAACGGACTGCTTTGCCCGAATCATTTGGTTATTCAACCTATGTGTCTCCATAATGTGTGAGTCTCCTTTCAAAGTCATGTAGAAAAGTCATGGTGCTACTTTCCAGTTCTTCGTTTGACCGAAACAAGTACCTACATGAATAAGAAAATGCAAGTACAATTGCATTGGTGTGCATTGTCCTCATTAAAAAGTGTTTCAGCAAAGGATGCAATATTTATTGCACCTTACAAGAGACTTCACAGCGTGACCATATGACAAATAACCGGGTCTTAGTGTGTTTATTTGTAAACAGCAAATAAGTAATGACTTACCTCTAAACTGGCATGCAGGGAGCAAACCAATAAAATTGAAGGATTAGAGATTCGAAATCCATTAACTCCTGGACTTAATTTCATTTCTGAATAGGGGAACAATACGTGGAAATACATATTTCTGATGTTAACCATGTGGAAAGAATATTAAAAAACAAGTATTGTTTTCCAGTGAATGACAACTTTTACATAGACAAATTAAAATATGCTCCTTTTTTTACAAAAACGGCCCAAAAATGTGCATATTTTGGACTTCATCTGTAATAAATAATGTTTTATTTTTTATGTAAATCTTCATTTACTTTGTGTGCAAAACATGCTCCCCCTTAATCGTAGAGTATAATTAGATACGTTTTTATTCTTTACAATGTACACCAAATTTCACAGCACTTTGGGTATTAGTGTATCATATTTTGTATACAGTATTGTGCACATTCAACTCCCACATGTTGTGCAAGAGGTAAAATAATCTCAAAATTGGTACAAAAAAATCACAGTTTAAGAAGTCAGAAATAATAAAACAGCAATAATGAACAATCTTTTTTGTTGTTGCAAGTTTCACTCCTTTATTCATAAGACCCACATTACAAATGACTAAACCCCAAACAAGAATGTATCTCTCCAAATCAGGCATGTCATATGTTAGTGACTATGAAAAAGTGTTCCCTTATTGTGTGTTATGTCATTTCATTTTAATTTATATTAGTATATATTTGCTGCACTATGACTCATTGTTATATGTTATATTATTCTGTGTTATATTAGTTTATTTAATATGAATTATGCTATGGTATGTTATATATGTTTATGATAACAAATCCCCAAAGACTTGAACTAGATTCAAATGTTGTAAGTTCACAAAAATAGCCAAGTAGCCATACAAATGTAGTTGCCTTTAGTTGCAGTTTGTTTTTATAAGAAAAGCTTGATGTGTCGGATTAATGCAAGCAACACTGGATCAATACTTAATATATGAATCAAAGTATGACTTGAGTTCATACATGGCATCCCTGAGCATATGTCAATGTTTTGACCCAATGAAATAAAACCACAGGTCTCGTCAGAATAATGCTGTCCATCTATTAACCTGTGAATTACAGAACATACTAAATTGTGGGGGGCGTGGCTTGAGCCAAGAAGGATGATGGGCTTCCTGTGAAGCTCCGAAGTGACTTGGGATGTTTGCATTGCCTCCTAAAAGAAGGACTTTGTCAGTGCTGCTCAAATAAAGCCACCACATTTCTGAAACGGGCAGCACCATTTTCTGACCACCAGAACTTCTTTCCGGTAAGCGAGATGCCGTGTCTTTCTTTTTAATGAGCTGGCGCGTCTCCCTTGGGACTCGAGCTCGCCATTTTGTGTCTTTCCGTGATATGCATTTTCCTCATGTTTGAGTGATTACTGATATTGTTCACCATGGCACATCATTTTGCTGCAATTTTTCAACCATTATTATTGATAGGACATTGGTTATTTCATTCTACAAGTCAGTAATTTTTCTTGACGTTTTTCCTTGCTAAGTGCCTCCTCAGTGACATTCTCAAGGCTTGTTTTATATTATTTGGAGTATTTGGTGTCATGGTGCATGGACTACCTGGCTATCTTTTTTGACCTGCTCTGAATGGACTTTTTTCTGCGAGGAAGGGAGATAGAGATTGTTTTACTTCTATTATTGTGTTTTTGCTAAAGCTTCATCTCCCTTCATATAATGTACACACTATTTTTACACTGTCTGTGTATGGGAGGACTAAGCCTGTTCATCATGTTATCCATATCTCTCCCCCTCGTCCTCCATCAATGGTTGAATTTAATCCTCACAGCATTCTTAATTACAATATGGCGGAGCCAGAGCAAGAGATGGTTTCTCCTTCCGCAAGCTTGGTGTCCTCAAATATTCCACTTCCTACTTCCAAACTTGCGTCCAAGTTGACTCAATCTTCGGTGCTTTCATCTGACAAATGGGTTGAAAAAGATCCACCTTCTCCAGTTATATCTCCTCCACTAATATCTATGGAGCTAATTCTTGAGGAAATATGTGTAGTTACGCAGTATATGGAAGAGACTAATCTACATTTCAAAATTTGGATGACAAATGGTCTAATACTGAGGGTAAGGACGTTCAGAGAGTAGAATTGCCTCTTTTCAATCACCTGTAAGTCAACTTCAAATCTCTCATCTTCACAAACAGATTGAAAATCTTGAAAATCACAACAGACGCAATAATTTGTGTATTTATGGTCTGGCAGAGGTACTTGAAGGTTCTAATTCTCTCTCCTTTTTTCAATCGTTTCTTCCCAAGATTCTTGGCCTCCGTAATACACTAATACTGAATATTTAATGCGCTCACCGATTAGGTCATAATTCGCAACTTGCATCTTCCACAAGCAATCTGAGAGGTGGTATTTTGTTTTTCTTTGAATACAAAGATTTGCTGAAAGTTCTGCAAGCACTCAACTCTCATGGAAATGTTCTAATCTTTATTTTCTTAAGACTGTTCTTAAGGCTAAGGCAAATGCAGATAGGAGAAAGAAGGTTTTGGACATTAGATCAGCACTGCGCAGCATCAATGTCCGATTTGGTCTTATACACCCTGGCCTTTTTCAAAGATACTTATAAGATCAAGACTATGACATATAAATCTCCTTGTTTATTACAGCGTTTTCTGGACAGTTGCAGAATGGAAGATATGGAGATTACAAGACCTGTTGTTTGATTTGTGTTTTTATTTGCAGTATCTTTGTTGCTGCTTTTAATGTATACTGTTTGATGTTAACCTTTGTATAATATGTTTTTTTCTTTTTAGGTGCTGCTTTTTTTAAGTCCTTAATGTGATTCCTCATCCATCTGGATGATGTCCTTCCTCCCTCCAGTTCCATCCTGAGAGCTCCAGTTGACTGTGTTGTTTCCATATGTGGATTCACCACAATTGATTTATGTGTCTGTTTTTTGGTATGACAATTTTTCTATTTTGTATATGGCTTTTGTTTTTTGTCTTTTTTTTCTTATTTGTTTTCTTATTCTTCCTTCTCCTTGCTCCTATTTCTCTTCTTCAACCTTTCTTCATCATGCAACATATTTTTTCATTTTCCTTTTTTGCTTTACTTCTTTTTTCTATTTTTTCTATTCTTGTTTTCTATCTTTATCTTCTTTTTTCCTTCTAGTATTATTACTACTTCTTCTTTTTCTATGATGCCCTTTTCTATTTCATATACTATCTATCTTGCTATGTTATTACAAGCTTATGGTTATAATTTATCATATTTATGCTGTTATTATGAACTTATTGTTCTTAATATTATCACTTTATTGTAGATGGTTTTAAGAGGTATTTCATGGAATGTTAAAGGCTCCTCCATGAAACGTCAAAGAGTTTTATCCCATATTTCCATTTTACGGGGCATTCTTGTTTTATTGCAGGAAATGCATATAGTGGATAAAGAGGTAACTAAGCTTAAAAAACAATGGGTTGGTCATGTTTTTGCATCTCCGCGTTCAGGGAAACACAATGGGGTTGATATTTTGACATAAAAGTCTTGATATCCAAGTTATTGCTCAAGATTTTGATGATGAGGTTAGATGGGTTTCAGTTTCCTTACTTGTTGAAAAACTTCCCTTGACAGTTGTCAATCTTTATGCACCTACTACTCTGGATAGGTTCTTTTGGCCCAGCTTATTGTCTAAATTGATGACTTATAATGATGATTATATTCTTGTTGGTGCTAATTATAACTTGGCTTTTGATCCCATTATAGATAGGCACTCTAAAGGTATATTTATATCTTCACATGTGCACTCAGTTTCAATCTACAATATATCAAGGATCTCTTGTTGATGCTTGGAGATTATGCAACCTGGCACTTAAATAATATACTTTCTTTTCCCCTGTTAATTTTTCCCAATCTCGATTATATCTAAGGCACTTGCTCAAACTCTTGTACATTCTGATATCGGCTCCATATTAATTTCAGATCATGCACCGGTCACCCTGGATTTAGATTTACTTCCACCTTTGCAAGCAACTAGAAGCTTAACAATTCTATTGTTTCAGATCCCAAATTCTCACACGATTTTGAACAATTTATTAATACATTTTTCCTAGAAAATGAATCTCCTGATCGTTCCCCTCAGACTATTTGGGAAACTTTTCAAGCTGCCTCTAGAGACTTAATTATTGTATTTCTAACCCAGAAATGGAAATAGTCTTTGATCAATTTAAAATTACTCAGTACACATATTAAACAATTAGAACATTCCTTTTATATTACTAGGTCTAAGTTCGATCTCGATGAACTCATTACTGCTAAATTTGAATTTCATAAAATCTCTATGGAACCTGCAAATTCTTATCTACTCAAATTTAGTGCTAAGTATCATGGTGGTCAAAATAAGGCAGGGAAACCTTTAGCTACTTTCCTTAAAATAATAAAAGAACATATTAAATGGACTCTCTGGTAACTTCTACCAATTGTACTATCTCTAAAAATGAATCTTTTCGTTTGGAATTTATTCATTTCTTTCAAACTCTTTACTCTCTGGAATCTCCCTCTGATCACCAGGATTCTCTTCAGTATTTATTGCCTATCTTTTCTACTTCAAAACAGAATATTGATTTTTCTTGTTTCGGCGAGGCTATTCAAATTCCAGATGTTTCTAATGCTATCCACTTAAATGAGGTAAAGCTCTATGGCCTGATGGTTTTGCTATAGAATGTTATTCCTATATTTCAAAACTTCTTATTCCCAATCTACATCCACTTTTTCTCTCCTTTGTATCCTTACAAGAATCAAGGGGTTCTTTTCAGGACACTTTAATATCCCAATGATAAAAAAGATCATACCTTAAGTAAAAATTATCGATTAATTTCTCTAATCAATGTAGATTATAAGATATTTGTGAAAATAATAGCTCTTCAATTAGATGTTTTTCTACCTCACCTAATTGGGAGGGAGCAATGTGGGTTCATTAAAGATAGGCATCAATCAGATAATACTAGACTATTTTTAATGTTCTTAGTAAGTCTAAGTCATACAAAACTCCTTTAGCAGCTGTGTCTTTAGATGCGGAAAAGGCATCAGACAGAGTTAACTGCTCTTTTATTTAGTCCACACTTTTCTGTTTTGGTTTTGGTTCTAAATTTATTAAT
This sequence comes from Triturus cristatus, assembly GCF_964204655.1. NCBI lineage: Eukaryota > Metazoa > Chordata > Amphibia > Caudata > Salamandridae > Triturus > Triturus cristatus. Next base: position 236,516,441 of record NC_140584.1, on the reverse strand, counting down.
TATGTTTGTTTCTTGTATTCTTCCCCCAAATCCTCTGTTTTAACAAACAGCCTTATGTCCCCATTTTTTCCCCTTTACAGGGGTGTTAGACAAGGCTGTCCACTTTCTCCTTTACTGTTTACCCTTGCCTTAGAGCCCTTTTTTAATATAAATCTGTTCAAATCCACAAATTAAATGTTTTTTTTATGGTGGGAAACAGTTAACATTTTCTGTTTATTCTGATGACATTTGACTTTTTCTTTCTGATCCACAGACCTCTTTACCAGCTTTTTTGTTGGTGGTAGACGCATTTGTATCAGTTTTTGGTTATAAATTAAATGCGGATAAATGTGAAATTCTTCCTCTAAATAGATTATGTTTTTATGCCGATTTACCCTTTTCGTATGTTCATTGTATCCCATATAGAAATACATATCTTGGATTGTGGTTCAATGATTCCATTAAGGATATGGTATCTTTAAATTTGAAAGAATTGCAATAAGTATTACTTTCATTTACATCTCATTGGAATCCTTTGTTTTTATCTTGGTGGGACCGCCTAGATACTATATAAATGATGTTAGTTCCTATAATATTATTTATATTTTGAATATGTGGGTGAATATCCCTCACTCCCAATATAAAAAATGATATTCCATTTTATACAAATTTCTATGGAATAACAAAAAGCCTTGGATGTCTCTTCACAAACTCAAACATCCTAAACATATGGGGGGGTAATTTTCAGGTTTTACATAAATTTCATTTACCCTTTTTCCTTAAACAGACTTCTATTTTGTTACAGGTAGAGGATCCTTTACTCTCTACCTTATGGACTGACCTTAAAAAGTCCTTTTTTGTCATTTTTCTCTTCTAGAATCTTTACCTTTTACCACCAGACCTTTAGCGCTATCTCTTCCGATTTTTAAGACTATATGTAAGGTACTTCATCTTATTTTTATTTCTTATAGAACTCCTACAGATCAATTTTTACAATTGTCAATTTGGCACAATACTTTCTATCAAAATAAATAATAACAACTTTTTGGGTAAAGATTGGCTTGCTAAAGGTCTCAAGTGGATTTATCACCCTTTTCAAGATGGTGTTTGCATTAAATTTTAGGTGGCCTAATCCTGGTTCTCCCTTCCAATTTCATATGAAGCCAAATATTTGTCCTTAATTTCTGTAGCTACGTTCTCAAACAATAAATTTTCTGCTAATCACACAACTTCTTTTCCACTACCTATTATAAATCAGATGATTTATGTATTTCTGTCTGAATCTCACCTGTATAAGTATTTAACACTTGTTTCCGATACTAGGGACAAAACAGAGGTGGAACGTCTTTGGAAAATTGATTCACAAACGATGTTTTCAATTCCAATTTGGATTAAAATCTGGAACAAAATAAGGAAGTCTTCTAGAGCAGCTAATGCCACTCAAACCTTTTTTTTTATTTATAATCGGCTGTTGTCTACTCCTGCTACTGTCGCATTTACATACTGGTCCTGTTCCAGTGTCCCTGCAGATTTCAAACGTATGTTATTTGAATGCCCTTTTATTTATGATTTTTGGTGGCAAGTTTGGCAACAGATAAACACTATTTTTTGTACACATGCTCCATTTCCTTTCATTCATCTTTTTCTGGGAAGTGGACTAGCCATCTCCATCCAAGGACTGTAGGGTTATAGATCTACTTCTTGCAGTTGCTTTTCAGCAGATTACAAAGTCTTGGAAAGGCGCTTCTAAGGTGTATTTTCAAGCATGGTGATATGGAATCTGTTACAATCACAGACTTCATAGAGCATATGTTCAACCAGTTACACTTGCTATTGAAAGGGATCTCTTAAGGCTACCTATAACACATTTTCTCACTGAATCTGCTCATAACACGCATGTGCAAAATCTTTGCATTGAAGAAGTGCCTAAACCCCCATGGATTCATCCAGAACACTTTTTTCCTACTTTAAAAAAGAAAACTCAAAATGTAGCTATATTTTGACTTTTTTCTCAGTCCCCCTCAATGGTAAATCAAAAAGCCTGGGTACCTTTAAAATCCCCAGGACATTAGAAAAAAGGATGGAACACGTTATGGCAGCCTAAATGCGAACTACCCCAAATAGCCCAAAAAAAGCTTGACACTCAGGGGAAGGCAATGGCATACCTGGGACATGTTTCAGGGGGCTACATAACTGGGTGCAGCCCACTAGTAGCATTTAACTTAAAGGCCCTGGGTAGATGAAATATCACTTTATTAGGGGCTTATTGGTAAATTAAATATGCCAATAGGGTGTAAGCCAATTTTCCCATGTTTGTAGGGGACGAACATACACACTTTAGCACTGGCTAGCAGAGTCCTAAAGCAAACAAAAATGAATTCAACAGAATACGAGGGGTGAAGTCAATAGGTTTAGGGGTGGCTCTTCAGAGAGGGCCAAGCCACATATGCTACAAATTAATTCCTGCTTGTTTCAGTCCCCATGTCTCTAAGATAGGTGAACATGATGGCATAGGATTACAGAATATTATGACTTTATATTTTCTGACACAAATATTGTTCCCTAAATATTGTTTATAAGAATAAGTCCCCAGTGTAGTTAATTATATAATATATACAATCAATGGACTATATTGATGTACGATACTATACTTTTACTGATATTCTGTCTTACAACTGCAGCTGGGTACTATGCACAGTGGACTTTAAGTACATGGTCTACACCAGGTCCAAAGCAAATCCTGCACTAATCTCTGCCTTGCATGGGTTTCGGGCAGAGGTGGTGTGCTGCTAGCACAGGACCTGACATGAATCCACTCCCTGTTCCACAGTTCCCATTTCTCCAAAGCTGCTACGCAGAGACAACATGTGTTAGCAGCCTGTTCTGTATAAAGAGATTGGCCTTTTGCCAGACTACACTGCAACCCTTGAATCTTCAAGCCACCTCAGCATAGCCATTAGAAGTATGCAGCGGCCAGTCTACCACCTCGGTGACTCAAAACTGCTCCAAGTCTAGCTGCGTCCTGGTCCTGCACCAACTAACATGCAATTGAGACAGTAAGTCAATGCTTTGGCATTGACCAAAAAGCCCTTGATACGTGGGACACGCACCAGTCACTGTGTTCTAAGCCTTCTGTTTGTCACATTACATAGTATTCGTGTAAAATGTATTTTCAATTGTATTCAGGATATTTAGTATTTGAGAAAAAGATTACTTGTGCAGAGTCCTCGAATATCTAAACAAAATATTTAATTCATTTAACTATTTGAAACCCAACAGGCACCGTTTGTAACAGAATTTACTCAAGTCACAAACAGTATCTATTCTGAGTAAATTTCTAGTTCCTTGCAAAGTTTTGTGCAAATAAACTAACAGTGTTTACTGACACATTAAGCAAATACTGATAGAATGCTTTTTTTGTTACATATTGGTATAAATATTGTAACATTCTAGATTTACTTACCATTGTCCATCTTAAACCTAGTATTAAATTCATGACTCCACCAGCCGGTTAACCTAAAATATGAAAAGCAAGTTGTGACCTTGATACCAAAATGTTACAGAGCAAGTGGTGACCTTGATACCAAGGTGTTACAATAATGGAGAACAGATGCAATTTTCAAAGGCAATGCTCAAATAGGTAGATAAAAAGTATAGCTGCTAAGAGGGCTCATGTCATGTGTGACACCTTGAAATTCTAGGGGCCAGTCAACGCAGTGCAGCAGCCAAAGATGCTGTGCAGCGGGACAGGGAGGAAGTAAGAGAGCGCCATATCTGCAGAGATATGGCACTCTCCTTCCCTCTCCCTGGTGCCAGCGAAGAATTCTGCTGCTGAGCACCAGGCACACAGTGCCATAGTGCAAGGGTGTATGTGTGAGTCCTGCATAGATTTTGTACTGGAAGGATTGCCTTCCAGTACATTACACTATGCCTAGACAACTTTTAAAACTGTTCCTACTTTGTATGCATGTTGTATAATGCAGCACACATTTAAAGTCAGAAAAGAATGAGAAATTAAATCTTTTATCTTTTTAATGCTTGCTTTCAAGTAGCGTTAATTATTGATACAGAACCTTCTCTACTATTGTTAGTAGTTAGGGTTTTGCGTCAATATGCCGATTGCATGGGAAAGTCCATGTACCATCCATGTAATACCCCCTGAATGATAAATAATGCAAAGCAGTGCTTCATTCTGATTTGCTTTACTTTTAGGCAACTTTTATTGCACTGAAAGTAAATAACTAAAAAAACAATATTGTGCTGGTTAGTGTCACTTTTGTGATGCAAAACATTGCTAAATGTTTGTAAATCTGGGCCTAGATTTTTAGCTGAAGGGCACCTTTCCTGTGGAGATTTACCTGCTGAGATCTTTAGGTCATACTTCAGATGTGAAAATTGAAACTGCATAGCACTGACTGACCTCCTCAATTTCCTCAGCCGGCTTTGATGCTCAACTTCCTACATCAGCAGTTTATTATTATTATTTTATTATTATTTAGGCTAGACTCCTTGATGCGTCACCACGGTGGTGAACTACCTTCACCTGCACGTTAGCAATTCTCAAAAACATAGTTGAGGTGGCTGTAGCCAACCTTTCAAATGTTTGGAAGCAAGAATTCATTTGTTTCTGTTGAAGCCTGTGAGTCTTGAGGCATTTATGTGGCTGTATCTTTTATACTCATACTTAACTCTTCAAAGTCTGATCTAATGGCTTTATTACCTTCAACAATTGTTCTATGTGATTTTGCTAATGTTGATGTGAATTATTTTCACAGTCAAAAAAACTATGAGGTCTTGTTTCTTTTGATCTTTGCACCACATGTTAATAATCTCCCGAGACATAAATAAGTGCTATAATATATCCAAGTACTCTATTGTAAAGTGATTTTGCTAACAGTCTGCTCATTTAAGAGGTAGGCCTGTGATGCTTTCTTTGAATTTTCACCATGGATTGTTCCAATGCATGAAATGTGGCAGGAGTAAATGAGCTACTCTGGACGCCTCTCATTCTGGACCTTACAGTAGGCCTCGAAGCCCTTCTTTCACTTTCTAAAACAGGAATGCATGGCAATGGTTGTTGTTCAGTTTCTTCAGAGGATACAATAGTTGCAGTTCGGTCTCCTACAGTATTATACAGGCATTTTGGCTGTTTTGTGCAGTCTCTGTAGGAATGGTAATCACATTTTTAGCAGTTTCACCTTCTGTGTGATGGGATGTCTCACAACCATCCCGTTTATGCTAGTTTTGTATGAGCAAGTGGAAATTTTGAAGATTAAAATCCAATAAAGTATTAATTTAACATAAATGATCACCATGTTGAACTTTTAAGTGCTAAGTACAAGAAGGCCTCGTCCTCAGCACAACTCCAATGGTGCTGAGGACAAGACCATCTTGTCCATGCACTCACTCCGTGGAATACCATTTGTTCTTCAGACAGAGGGATTGCCTTTTTTATTTTTATTGTCGGGTTGCTAGGTTGCTAGGAAAGAGCTTCCCCAGCAGCTCAAAGATTTTTTTTTGCTTTTTGTAATTACGATCAGCATGCTGATGTCATTACATTGAAAGGGAAAGTAAAATGAGCCAATCAGATAATTTACTTTCACTTGCATTGGTGCTCGAGGGCATATCTAAGTCCTCCCAGCACTGAATAACATGGGGGAGGTACCATTAGAAAAGGGACAATCTACTTTTTCCAATGGTATGTTGCTCTAAAGGTTTCCTGTTTGGGGGTCCCCACAGCAGGGCGATCCCCAACTGGGATCCACCAACTAGGTACCAGTGAGCACTTTTGAAGGAGAGGAGCAGCCCTCACAGCAATGGGCTAGAGATTCCCCACCCCCAAATGGTTATTATCTCTAATCCGCACCCGGGGGGGGGCAGAAATCCCAGGAGACATCAGGGGCCATATTACACAAAGTGCCCCGAGGCGTAATGGGTGTTTGGGCCTGCTTTGCACACCCCGGGGGCACTTTGGAATTACAGAAGGGGCCGCCAACGCTTGCGCGGTCCCTTCTGTAATACTGAAAGCGCTGTTGCACATACAGCACAAGCGCTTTCTCACAATGGCATTCCCTCATTTGCTTGGGGCATGGCCCTATGCAAATGAGAGAATCCCTTTGCCTCTGCGCCCGCACTGTATTACAGATGCGGGCGCAGTGGCAAAGAAGCTCTCAGGAGGGGCACTGACAGTGCACCACCTAAAGGGTGTCACACTGTCAGTGCGCCCCCTCAAAGCAGCACTCTGGAGGGGGAAGGGGATCCAACGGACCTCCCAGACATCCCTTTGCAGGCGGGTGCAGTCACTGGCTGCACCCTCTTGTAAGGGGATCTCTCACCCCTCTTAAAAGTGCAAGCGGGTTGCCGTCTGCACTATGAAACACGAGGTGGTTGCTGCAAAGCTGCTCCATAATTCACATGAATGCACTGCCCCCAGGGCAGCATGAGTTTGTGGCTGCCTTGAGGGTAGTGCATTCTATGTAACAGAGCACAAGTTTTCTGTTTGCGCTCGGAGCACCTGTTTTAAGGTGTGCCAGGGCACAAACAGGGAAAGTGCACCAGTTACATAATAGGGCCCCAAGAATTTTTTGCTTTCGAAAAATGGGTGGTGGCAGTCCGCCTAAACATCGGGCTTAGACGACACCCTTCGAAATGAATTGCAACAGTCTTTCTGCCCTCCCAAGGTGGGAGGTATGTTATGTTAAATGTAAATGTTCTCATTGAGTGCTCGATTACCAAAAGGCATCTGGCGCTAGTTGAGATAGCAAGGGAAGCAAACCCAGAGAAAGAACTCTAACCAGCTGAGAATAGCCATATTTCCAGCGCTTTCCTGAACGCCAGGAGGATGGGTATGGCTGTAACGTGCCAGGGAAGGGCATTCCAAACTTTACATGCTCTAAGCACAATACTTCTACCACCCCAGTTCACATATCTGAATTTGAGGATCACCAGAAGTTTGGCAGAGGCTGAATGTAACGATCTGCCTGGTATATACCATGAAAAGCTCTTCCGCAAAAAAATCATGTCCTATCCCGTGCAGTGTTTTGAACACATTGCACAAAGCTATAAGGTGTTTTCATATAATCTGCCCCCAGTGGGGGCAGAAATCCCTCTTGCCCTCAGGGAGTTTATTTTGAAAGGGGAGTGCCCCCCTGGTGATGGGCTAGTGCTATGCTCCTCCCTCAGCCAAAAAACTATTCTTCCCCACCGGAGGCAGAGAGGTTATTATTGCTAATTTGCCCCCAGGGGCGGAAAGCCCACTGGACAGTTGGGATGTTTTAGGACTAAAAAAGGAGTGTTAGGAATCAGCCTAGCCCCCATCCCTCAAATGACTAGCAACAGTCCGTCTGCCCTCTCTTAGGGTAGATAGCAGGTGTTTACCTCCAATATACCCCTGGTGGTTGAAAGCCTACTATATCCCAGGGAGTTTATTTGGGGCTGGGACCTGGCAATGGTCTAGTGCTCCACGAGCCCCAACCATAAAAATCTTTCTGACCCCAGTGTGGGCACATAGGAGGTCTTTACAGCCAATCTGCCCCTCAGCAAGGGCAGGAAGCCCACTAGACACCAGGGATTTGTTTTAGAAATAAAAAAGGAGTGGGATGGCCAGTCCAAGTATTGCCCCAAATTCACACCAACCAAATTATCAAAACAGTCTGTCTGCCCACAGACGGCCGAGAGGGGGATTGACAAATTAGCCCTGCAATGGTAGGGTAAGAAAGTCTGCTAGATACCAGGAATAATTTTTATAAAATAATGGGATGTGGTCTGGCCCAATCTGACATCAAACCTCATCACTAAAGCCTAAACAGTCTTTCAGCTCACTTGGGGACTAAAGGATCTCCATCCCAATATCAAGAGAGAAGTAATTTCAATGCTTATAGGTGTTGGTTTTCTAAATGGCCCAAAAGAGAGGGGCTAACTGCCAACAAAATCTAACCTGCCATGTTGAATGGCTCCACTGTTCATGTTTGTTTTGGTCGCTACCTGGAGAAACCTACCAACCCAAGACATTTTTGGCAAGTAGACACTGAGGGGAGCCCAAGGTGACATATGCCACCTGAATCCCACAACTTTTTCTTACAGGCACTACTTCCAGCCATATAAGTGGGGTAGAATTTTTATCAGGATAAGTGGGGGAAAGTTGGGTGGTACTGATTCTGAAAAAGTATGTCACTGACAGCATAGAAAATGTGTTTTGTAGCCAAAGTTTGAGGTTTACAGGGTATTGTGGGTTAGAAAACATTGTGGGATCTATGTGAGGCACACCACCCTGAACTCTCCTGTTGTCTAGTGTTCAGAATTGGGTAGGTTTAGTAGGTTTCCATAATTGTTGGTGACCTACCTAAATTGTAAAAAACGATTGGTTTTTAGTGGAAACATTTGATCAGTCCTTGTTGCTTTTTGAGCCCTTTCCTGTAGTGTGTGCTAGGCTCAACCACATAAGTGAGGTACCATTTGTATCAGAGATGTAGAGGAACACTGGGTTGAAGGGATTTTGTGGAAACCTGTCTATTTTGGACATTTAAGTCACAAAAATGAGAGGAATATGAATGATTTTAGACAACGTTTGACGTTTGCAAGGGCTTCTGGGTAAGAATGCCTGGTGAGAGCCACACCAGTCATGCCACCCTGGACCCCCCCACCCCCGTGACTAGTTTTCATGAATGTCTTGGTTTTTCAAGTTTCCCACTGTGCCGGCTGAGCTCAGGTCCAAAATCCACAGCTACCCAAATGGCGAAGAAAGGGTTGGTTTTCAGTGAAAAAATTTGAATGTGTCCTTTCCTGCCAGGGGCGCTAAGCTCACAAGTAAAGTACCATTTTTATCAAGAGACATGAGGGGTCACTGAGTGGTAGGACATTTGTGGCTCCTGCAGATTAAAGAACTATACCTCACAGAAATGTAAATAAAATGTGTGTTTTTATCCAAAGTTTCTGCTCTGGAGGTGAAAGTAAATGCACCTCCTGAAACGGGTGAGGCCAGCTATTTGAATTTTCCGATTCAGTTTTTTAAATATCGAATGCTTGTGAATAGCTAATTGCTTATAGGAAAGGTACGTAAACCATATCTAGCAATTCCCATTTTGTGGATCAGTATTTGTTGCAATTTAGGAAATGCTAAATATCATTTTTGTACATCAGACCATATGCCATTTATTTCACCCTCTCCCAGGGTCAGTCATGTGCTTTCAATCTTAAAATTTTAGTCAACAGCACGTTGCACTCTGGGACCCGAAGGTTTGGTTTTATCATTGCAAATATGGGCATAGAAAACATAGCATGTAAATTTCTTTTAGTTAAAGATCGACAACAGGTTGATGGTGTCACACATGACAGGGGACACTTGATGGCAACAATTCTGGATCTACTTGAGTAGGCATTATTATTCATAAGCGTTGGCAACAATACATCTATGCAAACACATTAATATATTTGAAACATTTAGAGAAGAAAATTAAATGAGCTCGTTCGCTCATGCTGCATGGAAAACAGCACCTGTACAGCTAAGTGCAAATACATTGACAATCACCCTTTCATATTGTGCATTTTTTCGCAGACCACTGCCAGACATCTGTCACTGGCATTTAACTAAACAGAAGATTTACATTATTTTTACAAAAACCCTAGACGGAAAATTCAAATTCATTAATTATATTTTGATTAGCATATTCTGATTTATTCAAGTACCACAACGACTATCATAACATGGACCTACTGGCAACAAATTGAAATATTAAAACTGTATGTAAGTGAATCAGAGTGGGTTTTCTAAACATTTATGAATCTAATGGCTTGATTTACCAAAGCTTTTCCGCAAATTTGTGTACATGGAAAAAAATAAACCTTTATCTACAAAGCCCATCATGTTAAAAATGACAGATACATTTTCAAACCATGAATAACTTATTGTTGCTTTTATTCATACCATTTCATGCAGCTGTTTTATTATTTTCTAAATATATGTAAAATTGAGAACAGCTTCCAAAAAGGACAGCTGCACTAGCAGGCATGGATCTTCTTTATATTTAATAAAAGATAAGAACTGTCCACAGTGTGATGATACTAAACCGCTCAAAAAATTTACAAAAATAATCTTTCTGACTTTTATCTAGGGTTGTTTCATATTCAAATATTCGACATTTAAATACAGTCCTTGGTTTGAGAATATAATTTTTGACCATGCACCATGGGTGCAATAACTTACGCTGGCTTTATGGTGTGTGCATGCTTTTCATGAATGAAGGCACCAGCAAGGCCACCTGCCCCAGAATTCAGATACTGAAACGAAAATAAGAGACATTAACTAGGCTTGTTTCCGCTTGTAAAAATTAGATTGTAAGCATGAATATTGTTCTGCAAAATGCCATGTGATAACAGTTTAATAAAAAACAACTCCACGCACTTCTTTTTATGCCGAGGGCAGTCTTCTTGTTACATTATTTATCTGTTTACATACTTTTCTAGATCATTTTATATAATATCATTTTGCATGATCTTGACTATTTGTAGGTGCTTTGGGTAATTCTACTCTCTGGGAGATTCCTGAAATTAGTTCAGCTTTATGAAACAAATGAAGTGAAGGAGCAGCCAGAAAATGAATACAACCCCCTCCACTTTAAAACAATACCACAAATGGCACCGAACAGCTACTATGCCCAATGTTCGTTCAGCAGATTGTACCCTCTGAAGAAAATACAAAAGTTCCTTTTTTCCCTTCAGTCTCTTTTCAGACTTGTTTTCTTCTTTCCTCTTTTCTCTCAATCCTTATTTTTGTGTGTTCCTCCATCATATTTTCTGTTCCTACATCTGTCCTTCTGTAATTCCTTTTTTCCAACAATGTTTTTGTCTTTTTATCCATTCTTCATTCATGTGTCCGTCCCTCTCTTCATCGATTCCATAATCGAACATCTTTCCTTCGTTTTTCTTTAAAGTTAGTCTCTAGCATTAACTTCAGCAATTCATCCTTCTCTTCATCCATCCGTTCTTTTTTCACTCCATCCTTCCATCCATCCATCCATCCATCCATCCACCCACACACCTATCCATCCAGCAATCCAATCACCAACCCACTCACCCGCCCATCCATCCAAACACAAATCCATCCATCCATCTATCTCTCAGCCTCATCCGTCCATTTCGGCCCAACTGCCTCCTTTTCAAGCTCTATATATTTATCTCTCTTGTGTTGCTCCACCACACAGCTCCAATATGTTGCCCTCTCACAGTGGTATTAGCTGTTTATGAGCTTTTGTTCAGACACCAGCAGTCCCTGAAGAAAAGTCAAAAGGAACTGTAACAAAAAAATGCAAAGGTTTTACATTAATCCGAATTTCACAGTGGTATCCACCCAACTTAAGCTGTTGAAGTTGAGGGTTCATAGCGTCTCTGCTATGAAATCAGTTACCTCACTTTAATAAGTTCAATTTTGATGCAATTGTGGGTGTTTAACAAGTGTGCATTTAACAGGTGTGCACCTTTCTGACTGTCTGTTAGTTTGTTCATGTCTTCTTCTGTATGTATGTATGTATTCATGAATACTGTGTCAAAATCACCAACTACTTAGGACGTGTTGCCTTCCCATTTCCTGCTCCCCATCTTGCCCAATTTCCATTTGCCAGAGTTGCATTGTTCGGAGAAAACTAAAGGAAATGCTTATGAATGTGTCCCTGCTGGATGAGAAGGTTCCCCACTTACTTGCAGAATTTAAAGGTCTGGTAAGAGACAACTTTAGTGTTTCTATTGCCTTTTACCAATGGCCTCCAGAATGGAAGCATCTGTGTGAGACTCTGGCTCAGCAAATTGAAACCTTGAGGATCCCATACCCAGTAATGGAAACATTATGCACATTTAAGTGCATTTTCTTCATGTTTTTTAATACATTTGCACTATTCATTTAATTCACTATGTGGCCTAGTCTGCCAACTGGCCTTCCAGACAGTAGGCCCAGTTCTAGTCATGGGTGCATGTAACAACTGTTTCTGTGGTTTCTGTTGAATTGAAACATCATTTATGTCATGGATGGCATTGGATTACATTACAAAATGTGATTTTTGGTGGATATTTTATAACAAATCTGCAAACAGTGTATGTATGGGGATATATTTTGATGCATTTGGAGGATGTGTGTTGAAAAAAAAAACTGGGCAGTTAATTTTCGTTTTTGACATTGCTGAATTAATGCTGTTTTCTTCTGTGTTAACAATCACCATGCCTCCTTTCTCAGTCTGGCCAGTGTGTGAGTGTTTTGCCATAGACCACCATTTGTCTTTGTTTCCCATGCATTCTGACCATAGCCATTTTTTTGTATAGTCAGCGGTCACAGGCCTGTATGTGTTCTTTGTTTTCCGTGCCTCCTGTTTCTTGTTGTTTGACCATGTGGTTTGCGGCCATTTTATGTAGCCAGTCAGTGTGCTTTTGCTAAAGGCCTGTATGTATTCTTTGTTTCCCATGTATCCTGCGTGTTGTTTGACCATGTGGCTGGCGGCCATTTTGTGTAGTCAGCCAGTGTTCTTTTGCCATAGGCCTACATGTGTTCTTTGTTGAGCACATGCCTCCTTGATGGTTGTTGTTGTGACTATGTGGCTGGCAGCTACTTTGTTCTTATTCTTACGATATATCGATGACATTTTTCTCATCTGGAAAGGCCTAGAAAAAGAACTACTCGAAGCCATACAATTGTTGAACAGCATTGATAATCGTATTCAATTTACACACACCTTGGACAAACAAAAAATCACTTTTTTAGATGTTGAAGTCATGATTATGGAACAAAAGCTTGTCACTTCAGTATACACCAAAAGCACGGACAGGAACAGCTTTTTAAATTTTTCAAGTTTCCACCAAATGAGTCTGAAACTACATCTGCCATACTCGCAACTACTCAGAATCAAGAGAATATCGTCAACCGAAGAATTGTATCAAGACAACAAAAAGAAGATGATGACTAAATTCAAACAAAGAGCATACCCAGATGCAGTTTTACACAAAGCCAGTGAAAGAGCTACCAGAAAGAGCAGACACGAATTACTATCAGTCAAAAATCCGCGACTACAACAGGAACGAAATGTATTTGTGTCAAAGTATTCAACCAAAAGCCAAAAAATTAAACAAACCATCAAAAAATATTGGCCAATGTTACAAGCAGAAACAGACTTTAACCCCTTGGATGCTCATGATGGAGCGGTTCCGTCATGAGCATCAGTTGGGCTGTGCTCATGACGGAACCGCTCCGTCATGAGGACAGCCCCTGGGGGAAGCGCTCGCGCTCCCCCCCTGGGGCATCGATCGTGCCCCCACAGACGGGGATGGCAGCGGAAGAGTTTCCGCTGCCACCCCCGAGCCCCCCCACGCTTCCTGGTGACGTCAGCGCGCACAGCGCGCGCTGGCGTCATCAGGAAGTGCTCGGACGCCTGGAAGCCATTTGCTTCCAGGCCTCCACAGAGGAAGGTGAGTGTTGTTTGCTCCGGTGGGGTGGCGGGGGCCTTTTAGAGTGTATTGAGGCATCGGGGGAGAGGAAAGAGTATTTCCTCTCCCCTGATGTCTCAATACAGGGCATTCCTGCTCCACGATCGCGCACAGCGTCGCGATCGTGGAGCAGGGATGCCCCACTAGACACCAGGGATGTGTTTTTTTTTTATTTTGGAAGCGACCCCTTGGGTAAGGGTCGCTTCCTGGGGCCATTTATTATTTGAAGACTTTTCTGCCCCCTCTGGGGGCAGATCGGTGTTTTTTTTTCGCCGTTTCTGCTCCCAGGGGGGGCAGAAAAGCCCACTAGACACCAGGGATATTTGTATTTATGTAGGAAGCGACCCCTTGGGTAAGGGTCGCTTCCTGGGGCCATTTATTATTTGAAGACTTTTCTGCCCCCTCTGGGGGCAGATCGGTGTTTTTTTTCTGCCGTTTCTGCTCCCAGGGGGGGGCAGAAAAGCCCACTAGACACCAGGGATATTTGTATTTATGTAGGAAGCGACCCCTTGGGCAAGGGTCGCTTCCTTGGGCCCCTAAATATTTGGAAGACTTTTCTGCCCCCTCTGGGGGCAGATCGGTGTCATTTTTTGCCGTTTCTGCTCCCAGGGGGGGCAGAAAAGCCCACTAGACACCAGGGATCTTATTATTATTGTAGAAAGCGACCCCTTGGGCAAGGGTCGCTTCCTTGGGCCCACACATTTTTGGAAGACTTTTCTGCCCCCTCTGGGGGCAGATCGGTGTTTTATTTTCGCCGTTTCTGCTCCCAGGGGGGGCAGAAAAGCCCACTAGACACCAGGGATATCAGTATTTATGTAGGAAGCGACCCCTTGGGCAAGGGTCGCTTCCTAGGGCCCCTAAATATTTGGAAGACTTTTCTGCCCACTCTGGGGGCAGATCGGTGTCATTTTTTTGCCGTTTCTGCTCCCAGGGGGGGGCAGAAAAGCCCACTAGACACCAGGGATCTAATTATTATTGTAGGAAGCGACCCCTTGGGCAAGGGTCACTTCCTTTGGCCCACAAAATATTTGAAGACTTTTCTGCCCCCTCTGGGGGCAGATCGGTGTTATTTTTTCTCCATTTCTGCTCCTGGGGGGGGGGCAGAAAAGCCCACTAGACACCAGGGATATAAATATTATTGTAGGAAGCGACCCCTTGGGCAAGGGTCGCTTCCTTGGGCCCCTAAATTTTTTGAAGACTTTTCTGCCCCCTCTTGGGGCAGATCGGTTTTATTTTTTCGCCGTTTCTGCTCCCACGGGGGGCAGAAAAGCCCACTAGACCCCAGGGAATTAGTTCAAATAAAAATAGAAGTGACCCCTTGCTTCCAGGGTGCAATTTGTTTTCTGCCCCACCTGGCACACTACCCGATTGACCATTTGGGTAGTGACATAGCATGTTATAATGTTTATTGTTATATTTTTTGTGAATTCCAATTGTAATGTTTTTTTTTTGTTTACTTTTTTGTTCTAGGTGAAGGCTTTTCTTCTTTTCACGTTGCCGTTTTGTGACTGGTGGTTCTGCTGTTTGTGTAGTTTGGTAAGAGACTTATTTTTGTACAATGTAAATGTGTTTGATTTCTCTGCCTGTTTTTTTTTTGCAAATGGTGTAATAATAGCAGTATGTTTGGTTTTTGAGTGTCAAAAACTTTTTGCATTGGTGCTCGATGTGTATTTTGTTGTCTTGTGAGTAATTTGTTTTTTTTTCTTCTTTCTAGTTTGATATCGTTGGTTTTTGCTGTGTCACTGCAGAGTTTGTTTCTGGTGAGTGCAGCTGTCTCTTGTAATTGGATTGTATAGTTTTTGACAGCTGTCTCTTGTAATTGGATTGTATAGTTTTTGAGTACATTGATCTTTGTGATAAAGGTACACATTTCTTTACTTACTTGGTGTGCACATTGTTGGTTGTTGTTGACTTGTTTGTGCAGTCTTCTATCTTAGTAAGTATAATGGCTAGCCGCAGGATTACTGCTCAGCAGGTTGTTGGTTTGCTGTTTGAGTCTTCCTCTGATATTGGTTCAGAGACTGACTCTGCATCTGAGGGAGAGGAGGCAGGGGACGATTCTGGCAGTGAGTTTTCTCTCCGTATGGGGTCATCGGATGATGAAGATACTCTTAGTGCGGATGAAGTGCCTGTGTTAGAGGAGGAGACTGATGTGCCGATAGTGCGGCAAGAGGCATCTGGGCTGCAGCCTGCGGCTGCAAGGCTTCCCGTTGGTGTAGTGCGGCAAGAGGCTTCTGGGCTGCAATCTGCGGCTGCAAGGCTTCCCGTTGGTGTAGTGCGGCAAGAGGCTTCTGGGCTGCAGCCTGCGGCTGCAAGGCTTCCCGTTGGTGTAGTGCGGCAAGAGTCATCTGGGCTGCAGGCTGGGGCTGCAAGGCTTCCCGTTGGTGTAGTGCGGCAAGAGACATCTGGGCTGCAGGCTGGGGCTGCAAGGCTTCCCGTTGAAAGTGATGACCTCTGGGTTGCCCCTGGCATGGTGCAGCCGGAATTGCCAGAGTTTACTGGTGTTCCAGGGTCTAGAGTGAATACTGAAAACTTTTTGCCTGTACATTTTTTTCAGTTGTTTATGGACGATGTGTTTTTGGCAGAGATTGTTGAGCAGACTAATTTGTATGCCGAACAGTTTTTGAGGGACAACAGTGCCAGTCTTAAGCCACACTCTAGAGCTACCCGGTGGACTCCCACAAATGTTGAAGAGATGAAGAAGTTCTTGGGTTTAACTTTTTTGATGGGCTTGCTAAGGAAGCCATCAATGACTTCATATTGGTCTAGCAGTCCCTTGATGGCAACGTCTATTTTTCCGGCAGTCATGAGTCGTGACAGGTATTTGCTTCTGCTTCGGATGATGCACTTTGTTGATAATGGTTTAGCATTGCCACGAGATCACCCTGATTGTGACCGTCTTTTTAAGATTAGGCCTGTCCTTGATCACTTTGTTGATCGATTTTCTGAGATTTATGCCCCTGGTAGAGAAATTGCAGTGGATGAGTCTTTGGTGTTGTTCAAGGGCCGCTTGGTTTTTAGGCAATACATTCCTAGTAAGAGGGCACGCTATGGAATAAAGCTGTATATGCTGTGTGACAGTAGGACTGGATATGTCTCTATTTTCAGGGTGTACACCGGTAAGGAATCTAGGTTTAACCTCCCTGGTTGTCCGTCCACTTTTGGAGTGACTGAGAAAATTGTTTGGGAACTTGGTAGAGGATTTTTTAACAAAGGCCACCATTTAAATGTAGATAACTTCTACACTGGTGTGCGGTTGTTCAGGGATTTGGCCAAAGTGGACACTTTTGCTTGTGGCACAATCCGCTCTAACCGTAAAGGTTTCCCGAAAGAACTTGTTTGTCAAAAGCTTGTGCGGGGACATTGCTTTGTGTTGCGTTGCCAGGAGCTTCTTGCTGTGAAGTTTACAGACAGGAGAGATGTCTACATGCTGACTTCCATCCATGATGAAAGCACTGCACCTGTGACTGTTTGGGGTCAGGTCGCTGAAGCGTGCAAACCTGTGTGCATTTTAGACTATAATAGGCACATGGGTGGTGTTGACAGAGTAGATCAGAGGTTGGAACCTTACACTGCTCTTCGTAAGGCTTACATTTTGTACAAGAAGTTGGCTATCCATCTTTTCCACTTGGCAATGTTTAATGCTTTTGTTGTGTTCCAGGATTCTTGCCCTGAGTCAAAGATGACTTTTGCTAAGTTTCAGGAGTCTGTAATAGGCAGCCTTGTTGTAGTGGAACAGGCAAGTGTTCCTAGAGTTGGAGTGGTGGAGGATGTTGCTAGATTGAAAGAACGCCACTTTCCAGATCACATTCCTCCCACACCCGCAAAAGATTTTCCCAGTAGGAGATGTAGAGTCTGTTGGCGAAGAGGTTTGCGGAAGGAGAGTCGTATGTACTGCCCCGATTGTCCCTCTCATCCTGCACTGTGTCTCCCTGCTTGTTTCAGAGCGTACCACACGCGAAAAAAATTTTGGGAACATTCATGAGTGGTAAAGTGAACTGCCTGGTCTGTATTCTTTGGAAAATATGATTCTGTTTCAAGGTTGGTGTTAGTGCAATGTATGTAGTTGCTGATTTTCTGTTAGAAGATTTGTATCTATTTGCAATTTGTTTGTGTTTTTATTTTTTTCTAAAAAAATCCTAAATGTGATGGCGGTGTGTGTAGGCTTGCGCTTGGCTGTTGGTGTGTGTGGACTGGCACTTGGTTGGTGGTGTGCGTGGAATGGTGCTTGGCTGGCGGTGTGCGTGGACTGGCGGTGTGCATGGACTGGCGGTGTGCGTGGACTGGTGCGTGGCTGGTGGTGTGCGTGGAATGGTGCTTGGCTGGCGGTGTGCATGGAATGGTGCTTGGCTGGCGGTGTGCGTGGAATGGTGCTTGGCTGGCGGTGTGCGTGGACTGGTACTTGGCTGGCGGTGTGTGTGGACTGGTGGTGTGTGAGGACTGGTGTTTGGCTGGTGGTGTCCGTGGACTGGAGCTTGGCTGGTGGTGTCCGTGGACTGGAGCTTGGCTGGTGGTGTGCGTGGACTGGAGCTTGGCTGGCGGTGTGCGTGGACTGGTACTTGGCTGGCGGTGTGCGTGGACTGGTGGTGTGTGCGGACTGGTGCTTGGCTGGTGGTGTCCGTGGACTGGAGCTTGGCTGGCGGTGTAGGTGGATTGGCGATTGGCTGGCGGTGTGCCTGGACTGGCGATTGGCTGGCGGTGTGCCTGGACTGGCGCTTGGCTAGCGGTGTTCGTGGATTGGCGCTTGGCTAGCGGTGTGTGTGGACTGGTGCTTGGCTGGCTGTGTGTGAGTAGTGACTTTCTGCTGGTCACTACACACACTGCTAGCTGAGTGCCACTCCACGCAATCCATCAGCCTGTGTAGTTGCTGTGTCTGGATTGTGGGCGTGTGAAAGTGATGGGCCCTTGAATGGCGCTGTGTGCTGGTGTGAGTTTTGTTATGTGATGGGCCCGCGGCTGGCGGTGTGGATGGTTTTGTGTGTCTCACACGTATGAAAGGTGTATGAATGGCCTGTAAAGAGGTTGTTGCCTTGTCGTGGCTTTACAGCTCACGAGCTGTGAGTCAATGGTTCAGTTTCTCGCCCTTTCAATTATTACCAGTGCATTTCATGTTTTGTGAAATCACTTGCTAATACAATTTTATCTACTGAACCATCACTCACCCTCGTGCCAAATCCAACCAGTATGTGTGTGTGCTTGCGGGTTAGATGGCTGTGCAGTAATATTTGTCTTTCTGAAGCAGGGTGTACCTTGTCCCTTTTTGGTGATTTTTGTACTGTGTTGCTTTTGTACCTGGTGGTGCGAATGGTCTTGTTTGTATCACGTATGAAAGGTGTGTGAATGGCCTGTAAAGTGGTTGGTGCCTTGACGTGGCTTTACAGCTCACGAGCTGCGAGTCATTGGTTTGGTTTTTTGTGAATTTAATTATTGACAGTGCATTTCATTTTTGTGAAATCTCTTGTTAATAAAATTTAATACACTGAACCATGACTCGCCCTCGTGCCAAATCCAACCAGTATGTGTGTGTGTTTGAGGAATAGATGGTTGTGCAGGAATCTTTGTCTTTAGTTTCTCTGCCAAGGTACACTTTCCATGCAAGAATAACCCACCAACTGTAGATATTGTCGAAAACCCTTGGGAGTTCATGGTGATGTCTCTCTAGTGAATTGAAAAATATTTTTTATCCCCATTGTCCTGTAAACCTCAAACTGTCCGCCACATTTTCTTTGCAGTATTATTCCAAAATTCTCACGCTGTAGTAACAATAGTTAATCTGGTTTTGCAAGGGGGGTTACTTTGGTTTTTTGCCCGGTGTCCGGTGCTCGGCGGCCATCTAGGGAAAGCTACAAAACCCACACATTTCTGAAAACTAGACACCCGGCGGCTTCCAGGGAGGTATGGCTTGCGTGGATCCCCCAACGTTTCCTTACCCAGAATCCCCTGCAAACCTCAACTTTTGCTCAAAAAATCACTTTTTTCACACATTTTGGGGTGGGAAAGTAGTGGCATCACCGGGCTCACACAAATTTACCACCACCCAGCGTTCCCCCAGGTCTCCCGGTAAAAATGGTGCCTCACTTGTGTGGGAGGCCCAAGTACCTGCGGCAGGCAAGGGCCCAAAACGTAGTGAGGCGACATCAAAATGGCCTATCGCAAAACCACCTGGTTTTGCAAGGGGGGTCACTTTGGTTTTTGGCCCGGTGCTCGGCGGCCATCTAGGGAAACCTATCAAACGCATTTCTGAAAACTAGACACCCGGCGGCTTCCAGGGAGGAATGGCTTGCGTGGATCCCCCAACGTTTCCTTACCCAGAATCCCCTGCAAACCTCAATTTTTGCTCAAAAAATCACTTTTTTCAAACATTTTGGGGTGGGAAAGTAGTGGCATCACCGGGCTCACAAAATTTACCACCACCCAGCGTTCCCCCAGGTCTCCCGGTAAAAATGGTGCCTCACTTGTGTGGGAGGCCCAAGTACCCGCGGCAGGCAAGGGCCCAAAACGTAGTGAGGCGACATCAAAATGGCCTATCGCAAAACCACCTGGTTTTGCAAGGGGGGTCACTTTGTTTTTTGGCCCGGTGCTCGGCGGCCATCTAGGGAAACCTACCAAACCCACGCATTTCTGAAAACTAGACAACCGGCGGCTTCCAGGGAGGTATGGCTTGCGTGGATACCCCAACGTTTCCTTACCCAGAATCCCCTGCAAACCTCAATTTTTGCTCAAAAAATCACTTTTTTTCACACATTTTGGGGTGGGAAAGTAGTGGCATCACCGGGCTCACACAAATTTACCACCACCCAGCGTTCCCCCAGGTCTCCTGGTAAAAATGGTGCCTCACTTGTGTGGGAGGCCCAAGTACCCGCGGCAGGCAAGGGCCCAAAACGTAGTGAGGCGACATCAAAATGGCCTATCGCAAAACCACCTGGTTTTGCAAGGGGGGTCACTTTGAATTTTGGCCCGGTGCTCGGCGGCCATCTAGGGAAACCTACCAAACCCATGCATTTCTGAAAACTAGACAACCGGCGGCTTCCAGGGAGGTATGGCTTGCGTGGATCCCCCAACGTTTCCTTACCCAGAATCCCCTGCAAACCTCAATTTGTGCTCAAAAAATCACTTTTTTCAAACATTTTGGGGTGGGAAAGTAGTGGCATCACCGGGCTCACAAAATTTACCACCACCCAGCGTTCCCCCAGGTCTCCCGGTAAAAATGGTGCCTCACTTGTGTGGGAGGCCCAAGTACCCGCGGCAGGCAAGGGCCCAAAACGTAGTGAGGCGACATCAAAATGGTCTATCGCAAAACCACCTGGTTTTGCAAGGGGGGTCACTTTGGTTTTTGGCCCGGTGCTCGGCGGCCATCTAGGGAAACCTACAAAACCCATGCATTTCTGAAAACTAGACACCCGGCGGCTTCCAGGGAGGTATGGCTTGCGTGGATCCCCCAACGTTTCCTTACCCAGAATCCCCTGCAAACCTCAATTTTTGCTCAAAAAATCACTTTTTTCACACATTTTGGGGTGGGAAAGTAGTGGCATCACCGGGCTCACACAAATTTACCACCACCCAGCGTTCCCCCAGGTCTCCCGGTAAAAATGGTGCCTCACTTGTGTGGAAGGCCCAAGTACCCGCGGCAGGCAAGGGCCCAAAACGTAGTGAGGCGACATCAAAATGGCCTATCGCAAAACCACCTGGTTTTGCAAGCGGGGTCACTTTGGTTTTTGGTCCGGTGCGCGGCGGCCATCTAGGGAAACCTACCAAACCCATGCATTTCTGAAAACTAGACACCCGGCGGCTTCCAGGGAGGTATGGCTTGTGTGCATCCCCCAACGTTTCCTTACCCAGAATCCCCTGCAAACCTCAATTTTTGCTCAAAAAATCACTTTTTTCAAACATTTTGGGGTGGGAAAGTAGTGGCATCACCGGGCTCACAAAATTTACCACCACCCAGCGTTCCCCCAGGTCTCCCGGTAAAAATGGTGCCTCACTTGTGTGGGAGGCCCAAGTACCCGCGGCAGGCAAGGGCCCAAAACGTAGTGAGGCGACATCAAAATGGCCTATCGCAAAACCACCTGGTTTTGCAAGGGGGGTCACTTTGTTTTTTGGCCCGGTGCTCGGCGGCCATCTAGGGAAACCTACCAAACCCACGCATTTCTGAAAACTAGACAACCGGCGGCTTCCAGGGAGGTATGGCTTGCGTGGATACCCCAACGTTTCCTTACCCAGAATCCCCTGCAAACCTCAATTTTTGCTCAAAAAATCACTTTTTTTCACACATTTTGGGGTGGGAAAGTAGTGGCATCACCGGGCTCACACAAATTTACCACCACCCAGCGTTCCCCCAGGTCTCCTGGTAAAAATGGTGCCTCACTTGTGTGGGAGGCCCAAGTACCCGCGGCAGGCAAGGGCCCAAAACGTAGTGAGGCGACATCAAAATGGCCTATCGCAAAACCACCTGGTTTTGCAAGGGGGGTCACTTTGAATTTTGGCCCGGTGCTCGGCGGCCATCTAGGGAAACCTACCAAACCCATGCATTTCTGAAAACTAGACAACCGGCGGCTTCCAGGGAGGTATGGCTTGCGTGGATCCCCCAACGTTTCCTTACCCAGAATCCCCTGCAAACCTCAATTTGTGCTCAAAAAATCACTTTTTTCAAACATTTTGGGGTGGGAAAGTAGTGGCATCACCGGGCTCACAAAATTTACCACCACCCAGCGTTCCCCCAGGTCTCCCGGTAAAAATGGTGCCTCACTTGTGTGGGAGGCCCAAGTACCCGCGGCAGGCAAGGGCCCAAAACGTAGTGAGGCGACATCAAAATGGTCTATCGCAAAACCACCTGGTTTTGCAAGGGGGGTCACTTTGGTTTTTGGCCCGGTGCTCGGCGGCCATCTAGGGAAACCTACAAAACCCATGCATTTCTGAAAACTAGACACCCGGCGGCTTCCAGGGAGGTATGGCTTGCGTGGATCCCCCAACGTTTCCTTACCCAGAATCCCCTGCAAACCTCAATTTTTGCTCAAAAAATCACTTTTTTCACACATTTTGGGGTGGGAAAGTAGTGGCATCACCGGGCTCACACAAATTTACCACCACCCAGCGTTCCCCCAGGTCTCCCGGTAAAAATGGTGCCTCACTTGTGTGGAAGGCCCAAGTACCCGCGGCAGGCAAGGGCCCAAAACGTAGTGAGGCGACATCAAAATGGCCTATCGCAAAACCACCTGGTTTTGCAAGCGGGGTCACTTTGGTTTTTGGTCCGGTGCGCGGCGGCCATCTAGGGAAACCTACCAAACCCATGCATTTCTGAAAACTAGACACCCGGCGGCTTCCAGGGAGGTATGGCTTGTGTGCATCCCCCAACGTTTCCTTACCCAGAATCCCCTGCAAACCTCAATTTTTGCTCAAAAAATCACTTTTTTCACACATTTTGGGGTGGGAAAGTAGTGGCATCACCGGGCTCACACAAATTTACCACCACCCAGCGTTCCCCCAGGTCTCCCGGTAAAAATGGTGCCTCACTTGTGTGGGAGGCCCAAGTACCCGCGGCAGGCAAGGGCCCAAAACGTAGTGAGGCGACATCAAAATGGCCTATCGCAAAACCACCTGGTTTTGCAAGGGGGGACACTTTGGTTTTTGGCCCGGTGCTCGGCGGCCATCTAGGGAAACCTACCAAACCCATGCATTTCTGAAAACTAGACACCCGGCGGCTTCCAGGGAGGTATGGCTTGCGTGGATCCCCCAACGTTTCCTTACCCAGAATCCCCTGCAAACCTCAATTTTTGCTCAAAAAATCACTTTTTTCACACATTTTGGGGTGGGAAAGTAGTGGCATCACCGGGCTCACACAAATTTACCACCACCCAGCGTTCCCCCAGGTGTCCCGGTAAAAATGGTGCCTCACTTGTGTGGGAGGCCCAAGTACCCGCGGCAGGCAAGGACAACAAACGTAGTGAGGCGACATCAAAATGGCCTATCGCAAAACTACCTGGTTTTGCAAGGGGGTCACTTTGGTTTTTGGCCCGGTGCGCGGCGGCCATCTAGAGAAACCTACCAAACCCATGCATTTCTGAAAACTAGACACCCGGCGGCTTCCAGGGAGGTATGGCTTGCGTGGATCCCCCAACGTTTCCTTACCCAGAATCCCCTGCAAACCTCAATTTTTGCTCAAAAAATCACTTTTTTCACACATTTTGGGGTGGGAAAGTAGTGGCATCACCGGGCTCACACAAATTTACCACCACCCAGCGTTCCCCCAGGTCTCCCGGTAAAAATGGTGCCTCACTTGTGTGGGAGGCCCAAGTACCCGCGGCAGGCAAGGGCCCAAAACGTAGTGAGGCGACATCAAAATGGCCTATCGCAAAACCACCTGGATTTGCAAGGGGGGTCACTTTGGTTTTTGGCCCGGTGCTCGGCGGCCATCTAGGGAAACCTACCAAACCCATGCATTTCTGAAAACTAGACACCCGGCGGCTTCCAGGGAGGTATGGCTTGCGTGGATCCCCCAACGTTTCCTTACCCAGAATCCCCTGCAAACCTCAATTTTTGCTCAAAAAATCACTTTTTTCACACATTTTGGGGTGGGAAAGTAGTGGCATCACCGGGCTCACACAAATTTACCACCACCCAGCGTTCCCCCAGGTCTCCCGGTAAAAATGGTGCCTCACTTGTGTGGGAGGCCCAAGTACCCGCGGAAGGCAAGGACAACAAACGTAGTGAGGCGACATCAACATTGCCTATCCCAAATGTCGCCTCACTACGTTTTGGGCCCTTGCCTGCCGCGGGTACTTGGGCCTCCCACACAAGTGAGGCACCATTTTTACCGGGAGACCTGGGGGAACGCTGGGTGGTGGTATATTTGTGTGAGCCCGGTGATGCCACTACTTTCCCACCCCAAAATGTGTGAAAAAAGTGATTTTTTGAGCAAAAATTGAGGTTTGCAGGGGATTCTGGGTAAGGAAACGTTGGGGGATCCACGCAAGCCATACCTCCCTGGAAGCCGCCGGGTGTCTAGTTTTCAGAAATGCGTGGGTTTGGTAGGTTTCCCTAGATGGCCGCCGCGCACCGGGCCAAAAACCAAAGTGACCCCGCTTGCCTGCCGCGGGTACTTGGGCCTCCCACTCAAGTGAGGCACCATTTTTACCGGGAGACCTGGGGGAACGCTGGGTGGTGGTAAATTTGTGTGAGCCCGGTGATGCCACTACTTTCCCACCCCAAAATGTTTGAAAAAAGTGATTTTTTGAGCAAAAATTGAGGTTTACAGGGGATTCTGGGTAAGGAAACGTTGGGGGATCCACGCAAGCCATACCTCCCTGGAAGCCGCCGGGTGTCTAGTTTTCAGAAATGCGAGGGTTTGGTAGGTTTCCTTAGATGGCCGCCGAGCACCGGGCCAAAAACCAAAGTGACCCCCCTTGCAAAACCAGGTGGTTTTGCGATAGGCCATTTTGATGTCCCCTCACTACGTTTTGGGCCCTTGCCTGCCGCGGGTACTTGGGCCTCCCACACAAGTGAGAAACCATTTTTACCGGGAGACCTGGGGGAACGCTGGGTGGTGGTAAATTTGTGTGAGCCCGGTGATGCCACTACTTTCCCACCCCAAAATGTGTGAAAAAAGTGATTTTTTGAGCAAAAATTGAGGTTTGCAGGGGATTCTGGGTAAGGAAACGTTGGGGGATCCATGCAAGCCATACCTCCCTGGAAGCCGCCGGGTGTCTAGTTTTCAGAAATGCGTGGGTTTGGTAGGTTTCCCTAGATGGCCGCCGCGCACCGGGCCAAAAACCACAGTGACCCCCCTTGCAAAACCAAGTGGTTTTGCGATAGGCCATTTTGATGTCGCCTCACTACGTTTTGGGCCCTTGCCTGCCGCGGGTACTTGGGCCTCCCACACAAGTGAGGCACCATTTTTACCGGGAGACCTGGGGGAACGCTGGGTGGTGGTAAATTTGTGTGAGCCCAGTGATGCCACTACTTTCCCACCCCAAAATGTGTGAAAAAAGTGATTTTTTGAGCAAAAATTGAGGTTTGCAGGGGATTCTGGGTAAGGAAACGTTGGGGGATCCACGCAAGCCATACCTCCCTGGAAGCCGCCGGGTGTCTAGTTTTCAGAAATGCGTGGGTTTGGTAGGTTTCCCCAGATGGCCACCGAGCACCGGGCCAAAAACCAAAGTGACCCCCCTTGCAAAACCAGGTGGTTTTGCTATAGGCCATTTTGATGTCGCCTCACTACGTTTTGGGCCCTTGCCTGCCGCGGGTACTTGGGCCTCCCACACAAGTGAGGCACCATTTTTACCGGGAGACCTGGGGGAACGCTGGGTGGTGGTAAATTTGTGTGAGCCCGGTGATGCCACTACTTTCCCACCCCAAAATGTGTGAAAAAAGTGATTTTTTGAGCAAAAATTGAGGTTTGCAGGGGATTCTGGGTAAGGAAATGTTGGGGGATCCACGCAAGCCATACCTCCCTGGAAGCCGCCGGGTGTCTAGTTTTCAGAAATGCGTGGGTTTGGTCGGTTTCCCTAGATGGCCGCCGAGCACCGGGCCAAAATCCAAAGTGACCCCCCTTGCAAAACCAGGTGGTTTTGCGATAGGCCATTTTGATGTCGCCTCACTACGTTTTGGGCCCTTGCCTGCCGCGGGTACTTGGGCCTCCCACACAAGTGAGGCACCATTTTTACCGGAAGACCTGGGGGAACGCTGGGTGGTGGTAAATTTGTGTGAGCCCTTTAATGCCACTACTTTCCCACCCCAAAATGTGTGAAAAAAGTGATTTTTTGAGCAAAAATTGAGGTTTGCAGGTGATTCTGGGTAAGGAAACGTTGGGGGATCCACGCAAGCCATACCTCCCTGGAAGCCGCCGGGTGTCTAGTTTTCAGAAATGCATGGGTTTGATAGGTTTCCCTAGGTTCCGGCAGGGCTAGGGTTCAAAATCTACAGCTAGTCACTTTGCCAAAAAAAGGGTCATTTTTCACTGCAAAACCACGTTGCGTTTTGCGCCGTTTCCTGTCGCGGGCACTAGGCCGACCCGCACAAGTGAGGTACCATTTTTCTCGTAGGACTTTGGGGAACGCGGGGTGGGTGGAAATTTGTGGATCCACGCAGATTCCAGAACTTTCCATCACAGAAATGTGGGGAAAATGTGTTTTTTTGGTCAATTTTTTACGTTTGCAAGGGATTCTGGGTAACAGACCATGTCGGGAGGCAGTCAAGTCACCCCATCCTGGATTCCCCTGGGTGTCTAGTTTTCAAAAATGTATAGGTTTGCTAGGTTTCCCTAGGTGCCGGCAGGGCTAGGGTTCAAAATCTACAGCTAGTCACTTTGCCAAAAAAAGGGTCATTTTTCACTGCAAAACCACGTTGCATTTTGCGCCGTTTCCTGTCGCGGGCACTAGGCCGGCCCGCACAAGTGAGGTACCATTTTTCTCGTAGGACTTTTGGGAACGCGGGGTGGGTGGAAATTGGTGGATCCACGCAGATTCCAGAAATTTCCATCACAGAAATGTGGGGAAAATGTGCTTTTTTTGTCAATTTTTTCCGTTTGCAAGGGATTCTGGGTAACAGACCATGGTGGGAGGCAGTCAAGTCACCCCATCCTGGATTCCCCTGGGTATCTAGTTTTCAAAAATATATAGGTTTGCTAGGTTTCCCTAGGTGCCGGCAGGGCTAGGGTTCAAAATCTACAGCTAGTCACTTTGCCAAAAAAAGGGTCATTTTTCACTGCAAAACCATGTTGCGTTTTGCGCCGTTTCCTGTCGCGGGCACTAGGCCGACCCGCACAAGTGAGGTACCATTTTTCTCGTAGGACTTTGGGGAACGTGGGGTGGGTGGAAATTTGTGGATCCACGCAGATTCCAGAACTTTCCATCACAGAAATGTGGGGAAAATGTGTTTTTTTTGTCAATTTTTTCTGTTTGCAAGGGATTCTGGGTAACAGACCATGGTGGGAGGCAGTCAAGTCACCCCATCCTGGATTCCCCTGAGTGTCTAGTTTTCAAAAATGTATAGGTTTGCTAGGTTTCCCTAGGTGCCGGCAGGGCTAGGTTCAAAATCTACAGCTAGTCACTTTGCCAAAAAAAGGGTCATTTTTCACTGCAAAACCACGTTGCGTTTTGCGCCGTTTCCTGTCGCGGGCACTAAGCCGACCCGCACAAGTGAGGTACCATTTTTCTCGTAGGACTTTGGGGAACGCGGAGTGGGTGGAAATTTGTGGATCCACGCAGATTCCAGAACTTTCCATCACAGAAATGTGGGGAAAATGTGTTTTTTTTGTCAATTTTTTACGTTTGCAAGGGATTCTGGGTAACAGACCATGGTGGGAGGCAGTCAAGTCACCCCATCCTGGATTCCCCTGGTTGTCTAGTTTTCAAAAATGTATAGGTTTGCTAGGTTTCCCTAGGTGCAGGCAGGGCTAGGGTTCAAAATCTACAGCTAGTCACTTTGCCAAAAAAAGGGTAATTTTTCACTGCAAAACCACGTTGCGTTTTGCGCCGTTTCCTGTCGCGGGCACTAGGCCGACCCGCACAAGTGAGGTACCATTTTTCTCCTAGGACTTTGGGGAACGCGGGGTGGGTGGAAATTTGTGGATCCACGCAGATTCCAGAACTTTCCATCACAGAAATGTGGGGAAAATGTGTTTTTTTTGTCAATTTTTTACGTTTGCAAGGGATTCTGGGTAACAGACCATGGTGGGAGGCAGTCAAGTCACCCCATCCTGGATTCCCCTGGGTGTCTAGAGTTAAAAATGTATAGGTTTGCTAGGTTTCCCTAGGTGCCGGCAGGGCTAGGGTTCAAAATCTACAGCTAGTCACTTTGCCAAAAAAAGGGTAATTTTTCACTGCAAAACCACGTTGCGTTTTGCGCCGTTTCCTGTCGCGGGCACTAGGCCGACCCGCACAAGTGAGGTACCATTTTTCTCGTAGGACTTTGGGGAATGCTGGGTGGGTGGAAATTCGTGGATCCACGCAGATTCCAGAACTTTCCATCACAGAAATGTGGGGAAAATGTGTTTTTTTTGTCAATTTTTTACGTTTGCAAGGGATTCTGGGTAACAGACCATGTTGGGAGGCAGTCAAGTCACCCCATCCTGGATTCCCCTGGGTGTCTAGTTTTCAAAAGTGTATAGGTTTGCTAGGTTTCCCTAGGTGCCGTCAGGGCTAGGGTTCAAAATCTACAGCTAGTCACTTTGCCAAAAAAAGGGTCATTTTTCACTGCAAAACCACGTTGCGTTTTGCGCCGTTTCCTGTCGCGGGCACTAGGCCGACCCGCACAAGTGAGGTACCATTTTTCTCGTAGGACTTTGGGGAATGCGGGGTGGGTGGAAATTTGTGGATCCACTCAGATTCCAGAACTTTCCATCACAGAAATGTGGGGAAAATGTGTTTTTTTTGTCAATTTTTTACGTTTGCAAGGGATTCTGGGTAACAGACCATGGTGGGAGGCAGTCAAGTCACCCCATCCTGGATTCCCCTGGGTGTCTAGTTTTCAAAAATGTATAGGTTTGCTAGGTTTCCCTAGGTGCCGGCAGGGCTAGGGTACAAAAACTACAGCTAGACTCTTCGCAAATAAAGTGTAAATTTTCAGTGTGAAAATGTGGTGCGTTCACCCTAGGTTTTGAGCCACTTCCTGTCGTGGGCACTATGCCTACCCACACAAGTGAGGTACCATTTTTATCGGGAGACTTAGGGTAGTTCAGATTTGTAAAGCAACTGTTATTACCTATTGATTTTTGATGCATTTCTCCCTTCCAAATGAAAGACATTGTGTAAAAAAAAAGTCATTTTGAAAAATGACCAATAATTGTCATGCAAATATGAGTATTCCCAATTTCGAAAATGTACAAATATGCACTGTTTCTAAACTCTGTAATTTGTTCCCATTTCAGAAATACATAGGTGTCTTTCATACCGATTTGTCCATGTATACATTTTCCCACAATAATTGCTATATACCCGGAACAAAAATAAAAACATTACAAAATGCTGCGCAGTTTTCTACTCTGGGTTCGTTGGGCTCTTGGTGAACCTACAAGTCTTATATGTCCCGACAACCAGGACGGTCCACCGGATGTAACGGTACATTGCTTTCAAAGAGATGTCATAATTCGAAGAAGTTACAGGTGAAAACGTTGACTCAAAATGCTGCTTTTTTCAACAAATTTTTAATTTTTCCTATATTTACCTGTAAGTTTCTATAAAGAAACCTTGATGGATCTACACAAATGACCCCTTGCTGAATTCATAATTTTGTCTACTTTTCAAAAATGTATAGCTTTCCAGGATCCATTATTGTTTTTGTACCCATTTCTACCGTTAACTGGAAGGAGGTTGAAAGCACAAAAAATAGCAAAAATAGGGTATGTCCCAGAAAAATGCCAAAACTGTGTACAAAATGTTGGTTTTCTAACAAAATTCTGTCATTCCCTAAAAGCTGGGGAAATGGTGATTTCAGCCCCACAAACCCTTTTTTGATACCATTTGCAGAGAAAAACCCAGAAGCTTTCATTTGCAGTCCGTTTTTCCAATTTTTCACAAAAAAAACAAAATTTTGCTGTATTTTGACTAATTTCTGGGAACCCTGTACAAGAATCCACAAACCCTGGGTACATTTAGAATCCCCAAGATGTTGGAAGAAAAGGACATAAATTTGGCATGGATACCTAATGTGGTCAAAAAGTTACAGGGGCCTAAGCGCGCACTACCCCAAATAGCCCAAAAAAGGCTTAGCACAAGAGGGGAAAAGGCCTAGCAGCGAAGGGGTTAATGGCATTTTTGACCAAAGCCCCATATTCGCATACCAGCGCACAGTGAATCTACAACAACCTATTGAATCGCAAAATGGATGAAACGCAAATCACATACAAGGGCACCAACCCTTGTTTAAACTGTGGAAGTTGTAACAATATTATTAAAGGCAACACATTGACACACCCGACACAAGGCACTCCTATTAAGCTACGAGTTACAGCCACTTGTGATTCCAGCAATGTGGTGTATCTTCTTAAATGCCCGTGTGGACTTATTTATATGGGTAAAACAGAACGCAAGATGAAAACGCGCATGACTGAGCATAAAAGCAATATAAGAACCAATAATCTTAAATCTGTTATTGCCACACACTTCAACAAATTCACACAAACATCAGCCAGCTTTGTTTTCTAATTTTGGAACAAGTACAATTGCAAGATGGTCGAGATAACAAGAAATTTCTATTACAAAGAGAACTATTTTGGATTTACAAATTGAATTTGCTACATCCAAAAGTTTTAAATGATCGAGTGGAATATAATTGTTACCTGTAATATTGTCATTTGATGTGCATACCAACGTGATTCTCTGTGCTAGCATGGTAACTAAGACATAGCTAGATGTTGATCCTGTTCAGTATGTTTCCTATCATAACATTGCCATGTAAATATCGGGTACCGTTTTTTAAGTTTTAAGCATTTATTGATATATTTTTCTGCTTTATGTTGATTTTCCAGCACGATCACTAATTCTAAAAGCATCCGCTTTTAGAGTCTTTTTTTCATGGCTGTCATTCGGGTTCATGCACGCTTCTTTTTACTTCCGGGGTAACTAGCTAACACTTCCGACTAATCGTACACCGTACGCGGGACAGAGAAGACCGCCATGAAGGTTAACACAGGTATGATCCCCATTAGTTTGGTTTAGATGCATTTTGCATATATTAAGTATCGTAAATATTGACGAGCACTCGATTCTAGTTCCTTAGTCACCGTTCAGATTCACACCCACTTACGCGATTACAGTGATTGGCATACACTGAGTTTGTTTCCATGACCACAACGATAACTTTATTAAACAAGCACGATAAGTTTTAACCAGTGGTGAGCACTATTTTAGTTTGGCACTCACGCGTCTTTGTTCGTAGGTCAAAATCGCATTGCACAATCTTTAATTTTACCGAATTTTGTACAGAACAGCTTTAGTATAGTTCAGCGTTTTATTTAATCATTGATAGATGTAATCACTACACGGGTGATCTTATTCACTGACTAATACACCATAGCTTTTCTTTAAGTCCTAGCATTCTGGCTCTGAAATTATTAAGAGACCATTTATACCAACAGGGAGAAACCCCTGAAGAAGGGCACGGCCCGAAATGCATTGGGAACTAACCCTGTGACCGGAGTACGCTGTCAAATAACAGTTTGAAATTCAAATTGAGAAAATTGAGAAAACAACGCCATTGAATATACTTATGAATTTAAATACTGTGAAAATAAACAGTCATGATTGAACAGTCAGATTGGATTTATGTTTGATTAAAATACGAACACACGCAGGAGTGCTACATGGGATACACCTTCCAGTGGTGAAGGATTGCTCGCTTCACAGCTATTTTGTGTAGCCAGATAGTGTCCTTGTGCCATAGACCTGAATATGTGTTATGTTTTCCTTGCCTCCTGCTTGTTGTTTAGCCATGTGGATGGTGGCCATTATAGGTAGCAATTCAGTCTGCTTTTGCCATAGGCCCGCATGTCTTCTTTATTTTGGCCATGCTTCCTTGCTGGTTGCTGTTCACCATGTGACTGCCTCCCATTTTGTGTAGCAGCCAATGTGCTTTTGTTTTCTGCCTGCATGTCTTCTTTGTTCACCATGCCTTCTTGCTTAGTGTTGTTGTTGACCATGTGGCACTGGCTGGCAGCCATTTTGTGTGTTAAGCCAGTGTGCCTTTGCCATAGGCTTGCATGGATGGATGAGATATCAGTTTAATAATATGCTTGAGGATAATTTAAATTTCTTTTTAAAGAAATTTATTTTAATTTGTTACTGGTAATTGTTTTTAATTTACATTTTTTTGAAGAAATTGAATAAAAAATAAAATTTACTTTTTAAATGATGTTTTATTTGAATAAATTGTTTTCAGTTTTGCCTCATTCATGAATCCATCCATCTAACATAGGTGAACAGCTGTGCAACAGCATTCAGTTTTTAGGTATAAAATTCAATTTCTCCTAGACACCCTGGCTGCAGTGCACTTTAGAGCAGACATATTGGCATCATTCATTTGTGTAATTATGATTCCATTCCCCTGGACCACATTGCCTGCCATGGGTGCACACTAACCTCAGTTTTTTAAATGATTACTATTCCATTTAACCATTCAGTTGCCTGATTGCTAAAGATGTCTCCTTTAGAATATATACATGTAAAGGAAAGAGCTCTATCATTCTGTATATTGTGTGTTATTCTATTGGGAAATTATAGTATGGTGGTATGGTTTGCCTTTGACATGGTTACTTAAGTAAACAAAACAATCACACTAAAATTGCCGTTGTATGTACTAATTCAAACTGCAAACAATGCCATGTTTCACACTAGATGGTTTTCTTCCTTGTTTGCTTTTAAGTGCACCAGAGAAGAGGCATCACCGCAATACTGCAAAACAGAAAGCCTGTGCAGCCACACATCAGTCCTCCAATCGAAGCGGTTTTACTGTTAAACACAGGAGGAAGATTTTGCAGGTACACTTGAAAACACGGTGTATTTAGATTTTTATGGGTTTGTTTTTGGAGTGAAATGAAGGTGTTGACTCAAAAACACTTTGGTGCGGTGACACAGGGTTAATGTTTTTGACGGTGGGTGCATGTAGATTTGTAAAACACAAGAGGGACACGTCATTAGATTGTTTTAGGTTACAATTATGTTTTTGGTGGGATAGATGATGGGTGATGTTGGTTGCATGGACTTTAGTTTTTACAAATCTAGATGAATGACATACAAATTACTTCACATTTTTAAGGTACTAAAATTCATAAATAGTGTTTTTTTAACTTTGTAGTTACCCCTGAAGATAGGCTATTGAGCCAGAAATGCACTGAGTTAATGCAACTAAGACTACACAGGGGGAACAATGCATTACCACATTCTTTTAAAAAAAAGGCCTTGAGAGGCATATCTTTAGCATTAGAAGAAATTGGAATGAATGGAACCCTGCATGTGAATCAAGAAAGGTTTGAAAAAAACAGCAGAAAAAATGGAATAAAATTGTAAAAAATGGTTTGCACATTGAAAATGGAGTTGTTGTGAATACTTATGGACAATGCTGTGCGATTGGGATTGGGGCACAACTGCATTACAAATGTGATGGTTTTACAGAGGTGTGCCATGGGGGCAGGGCACACACCCAGTCTGCACGAGAGTTCAAAACATGCTTAGAGCAACTTGGAACAAATAAAGAATAACGGTGTGCATTCAACCATATATCCGGACAAGTAACATAGTCAAGACAATGTCAGATAATGGCTATTTCGGTTTTCTGTGTTTTGCCCATTGTATCAACCTGGTAGAGCCAGACTTTCTCAAAAAAGAAGACATAGTCAGCAACATACTGACCACCTGCAGAATAATCTGCACTCATTTCAGCCATCTATTAAAGCCCAGAAGCAGCTGCAGAATATTCAGTGTGCTAATAACGCACCTGTTAAAGTCCTGATACAGGAGATGCCATTCCATTGAAACTAAACCTATTGCATGTTGTAATGTCGGTTTGAGCAGTACAAACAGATCAATGACTAGTCATTCAAAGAGGAGGGGATGCAGTTGGGAAAGCTATGACCATGGATCAGGACAAATGGGGCCTAGTCAAATGCCTGACACAGATGCTAATCCCTTTTGTGGTTTTTACATGGGATGTTAGCAAGGAGGACAGTATGATGGGCCAAGCTATCCCATTGTTTCATCGGTTAGTGGAACAGGTAAAAAAGGTGTCTGAAAGGTTCCCCATCGCAGGATTTAATGAAAACACATAAGCGCAGGCCTTGTTTGAGAGATTAATTATACGCTTGGCTTGCAATGTAAGGCTGCAACAGGACATTATCTCATTCAAACAGTACATCTGTAGCACACTACTTGATCCATGGTACAAAAAATTATTCCCACTTTCATTCCTTTTTTCTGAAGGAGATGTTTCAAAATACAAGAGGGGGATTGTTGAGCAAGCCAGAGACCTGAAAGAAGAATGGCTGGAACTTTGGACTACCACCCTGAAGTTCTGGGATGCCGCCCTCAACTTCCAGAGAGGTCAATCTCATCTCATAACTGCCAACACCATCAACTAGAACACTAGCAACAACGCGCTCCTTGGGTTTTGTGACTCTCTTACCTTGCCTGGGTTTGCTGCGAGTGACACGACCACGCTGGGGACATCTGTGTAACCTGTGGCTCCATAGTGCAACCGACGCCGCGAGGAGAACGCCTAAAGTGAACTACATTTCCCTGCATCCATAGCGCCAGGCGCCTGCCGCGAACGCCATCAGGCTGCGCCCGGGGCGTTACTTAAGCCCTTTGCCTGCCCCACTTCGCGGGACGCGCTCCTTGGGTTTTGTGACTCTCTTACCTTGCCTGGGTTTGCTGCGAGTGACACGACCACTCTGGGGACATCTGTGTAACCTGTGGCTCCATAGTGCAACCGATGCCGCGAGGAGAACGCCTAAAGCGAACTACATTTCCCTGCATCCATAGCACCCGGCGCCTGCCGCGAACGCCATCAGGCTGCGCCCGGGGCGTTACTTAAGCCCTTTGCCTGCCCCGCTGCGCGGGACGCGCTCCTTGGGTTTTGTGACTCTCTTACCTTGCCTGGGTTTGCTGCGAGTGACATGACCACGCTGGGGACATCTGTGTAACCTGTGGCTCCATAGTGCAACCGACGCCGCGAGGAGAACGCCTAAAGTGAACTACATTTCCCTGCATCCATAGCGCCCGGCG
This sequence comes from Triturus cristatus, assembly GCF_964204655.1. Lineage (NCBI taxonomy): Eukaryota > Metazoa > Chordata > Amphibia > Caudata > Salamandridae > Triturus > Triturus cristatus. The sequence continues at coordinate 236,481,291 of NC_140584.1, read as the reverse complement.
CCTGCCGCGAACGCCATCAGGCTGCGCCCGGGGCGTTACTTAAGCCCTTTGCCTGCCCCGCTGCGCGGGATGTGCGTGGGCGCTGCCCGGGCAAAGCCCGGGCCAAGGGCGGGCCCGTCCTTGCCCGTCTGTGACTGTCTGTGGCTCGGCTGGGCCTACCCCATTGGCTCCATGATTGTTAACCTGTTCCTAAGGGTTTGATTGTCAGTATTGGTCAGATATTGAGTAGGTTAAACCCCTTCGATTCGTATCCAACGGGAGTTGTGCCAGCTCCCTTAGGTATAGGAGCTTTGAGCTTAAAGCAACCTGTGCAACAACAGCAATAGAAGGACCTGACCCAACCTCTACATTGTATTGGTTTCAATCGGCAGGGCTCAAGTCCAGTGCAGAGGTGATGACAAAAAAGGTTGATAAAGTGGTAACACCGATGACCATCCACAGGATGTTCCAGGAGTATCTAGATGATCCAAAAGAGGTCTATATGGATAAAAACCCATTTATATATTGGTATGGTAAGCTTGCCCATAGGCCAGAGCTCATCAGATTGGCAATAAAGTATCTAGCTTGTACTGTAGCCAGTGTGTCTGTTGAGCATGTGTTCAGTACAGCTGGTGCAGTTAGTGTGAGAAGGACCAGTCTCTCGCCTCAAAATGTGGAGACATAGACTATGCTCAACATTAACCAAAATGCCATACCACACAATTTCACTGTTCCTGAAACATCACAGGAGGAGGAAGATGATTGGTCAGAATCAAGTGTGGTAGCTGACCAACTTTTGGCTGAACCACCTGACTTTGAGGATAAACTCTACTTCCTGGACTGAGTATGCCAGTGCCCCATACAACTTTTTAATTATTTCTTGTTGAACTTCTATCCTTGCAACAAAACAAAAAACTGGCTAGTGGAACATTATTATTTTTGTTTCAGATTTATGCTGCCCCACCATTTTTTGTCACATATATTGTTGATTGCATTTGGACCAGTGTGCATTGAAGAAGTCGCCACAATTTCTTCTTCACATTGTAGACAATGCCTACCTGCTTGCATACCTATCCTTTTATTTGCATCACATAGCACTAGCAGGGTTGTCCCAGAAGATCGTTGATTTATAACAGTGCCAATACCAAATTCCAATGTGTTACCTGCATCAAAGATGAATACCTACTACCTAACCAACCCATGCTTGGATTGGAAGAGGTAACTACAACTATTGCAATTGTGAGTGAGTGATTGTGTGAGTGATTATTGACAATTTATGTGATGGCAGACAGTGAGGGAGGGTTTTGAACTGTTATTTGGGAACTTGCTTGAGATGATTTATAATGTTTGGGGCTTCAATGATGGGAGATCATTTTTTACCTGAGGTGATTGCCCTTTACAAACTTATTTAGTGAAAAATAATTAACCTGTATGGTTCACTCCTATGATCCTTTTGTGTTTTCATCACCTAGAAGGGTTTCCCCATGAGATCATTTGATTTACAAGACTGCCAAATCTCAACCTGTTGCTTGCATCAAATAGAAGATAGTGTACCTACCACTGTGCTTGGATTTGAATAGGTAACCATTAGGGGTGGGCGGAATTAGTGAAATTCAGTATCGCAAACTATCACGAAAATGTTAAAAATCTCTGCAAACACGCGGAAATATCGCGAAGACCTGGAAGGTTTTTTCCCGCCCATTCGCGGTATTTTCTGCGTGATCGCGGCTCGCCAACTTACCCATGCGGTTGCTCACGGGCGCGGCCATCTTGTTTTCACTTGTCCCGCGCGCTCGTATTCGATATGACATGCCTGCGTCCTCAAGCTCTCACTCGCAGTGGAGAATGACGTGTTCGAGATCTCAATCATCTCATACTTTCGCCGTGCTTGATCGCGAGAAGATAGACGTGATCGCGCGATGAATGACATGATTGCGCGACAAATGACATTAATGCGGGCGCGAACTGTCACGAGACAGTGCAAATGGCGACTGGATCGGGAAAACTTGTCGGCGAACGCGGGAAAACAGGTAAGGCGATCGCGCGCACGCGAGAATGTATTTTTTGACAGCGCGAGCAAGAATTTTTTTTTCGGTAAGATGCGGATTGGGGAAATTTTGACATTTTCGCGCTCTCCGCGGAATGCGAAAATGTCAAATTATCGCAATTTCTGCGAGCGGAGCAGAGTTTTCACCCAGGCCTAGTAACCATCCACCCACGAGTGGTCTGATTATTGAGTGATTGTGAGTTATGATTCATGTGGTGGCAGACAGTGAGGCAGGGTGCTGAACTGTAATTTTGGGACTTGCTTGAGATCATCTGTAATGTTTGGGGCCTGGATGATCTGCACTAAATCTTTTCCCTGGATGGGATTGACCCTTTTACACTAAGCCAAATTTGATTGTTTTTTTCTGGTTCTGGTTCTTCAGAGACCAGTAGAGTGACTTTAGCTAATACACAAAAACCTTTGCATGCAAAAGACTGCAATTCTGTTTCTCTACTTGTTCTTCAACAGCAGTGCACTACAAATCTATCTTGCTCGAGTCATGATGACTGGTCTGGGATGGAGTTACTCAGGAGGAGGATGGAAGAACTCAGGGCGGGAACTTCAGGACTGCCTCTGAGTCTTCCCTATACACTCCTCATGAAGCGTACCTTCCTTCCTTCTGTCCTTCTCCTAGATTATTTTACAATCTGCAGGCCTTCTTCTAGTCATGTGCATGACTGGACTGGTCTGGTAGGTAAGCAGTCACCTTCTTACCGACCGGACCAGTCCAGACAGGCACCCAAGAATGGATATTCCAGAGAAGAATGCTGATGCACCCTCTAATTTTGAAATAGATTATATTTTTTTTCTTTAACAATTATATTTGGAGAACTGGTTGGGTGGGTTCACTCCACAACCTCCTAGAACTCAGAGCATTTAGATATCTGATAACTTGGTTCTCAGGGGCATGAGGACTGTTTGCAATGGATTTATCTGTACTCTGTCCTTCGTTTACTTCTACAACAGATTGATGACAAATGATGTGTTGCTTATTGCCAAGATGAATGTTGTCCTTTTGTAGTGTTTATCTTTGTCAAATCTTTCCCTATATCCCCCTTCCCATTCATTCATCAAGCCCATAAACCTCGTCCCCCGGACTGTGCGATTTATTTGATGTGTGTCTTAATATACACCATCAATGGATCACGCACTTGGTCGGGCAGATGTGATGAAAGCAACACAAACCTACTGCAGGATCTTTTAAGCAATAGCCCACACTGGCCCCATTTACCCACCCACACATGAAAAGTGATCCATAGTTTAAATTTTGAATGAAGAACATCCGTCATCAGTATCATCATTCAGGCCTTGTGTTGTGTAACTGTAAATGCCTAACCTAAGCTTGTCCACTGCAGATTCTGAGTCCATTTTTTATAACCCGGGGATTTTGTAAATACTGCTAGCTCCACATTAGCACTATCAGGAATTCTTGTGTCATCATGTAGTGCTCTGGAGTCAATTCTTTGTAAAGCTGTGATTAAATATAATCCACTAACTCAGTCTTTTTATTTCCATGTAGTTGCCTACAATAGATAATCAATCATTCAGATTAATCCTACAGTTTCGAGGTCACCTGGCGGGAAGTGGATGTGAGACTTCGCTTGTAAAGTTGTGATGCCTTCCCGTTTTTTGCTTTATCTGTATTGAAGTAAGAATGGGAGTGAAGTGAACTAGTTAACTTAGTAAGTAGGTAACTAACTACTACTATTCTTTATCTAAATTGTTGTAGACAATATAGGTCATGGCAGCACTCCCTCTAATGCTCAAGATAGAGAAATGTACCTCCAAAACTAAGCACTACACACTCTCTTCCCCCAAAAAATTACCAAAGTCCCAATGTCCCACAATTCAAAATATCCAAAGAAGGAAAATCCAGTCCCAATGCCCTCCCCACCCTCTCCACCCAGCCCCAACAAACAAATCCTCTCACAAAAACATAAAATTTAAATAAGGTCTAGAAGAGGGCATTGTGAATGTCATTCTGCAGCTGGTCCAGGCTCTGCTCCATTTTGGTGAGCCTGCTCTCGATAGAGTCCAGCCGCTGCAGGATGTGGTACAAACGGTTCTGTCGGGTAAACAATATTACTTCAAGAAACAAACTTCATTTGTATGCATATACGAACACACATAGAGACCATAAGTAGTTTTTCAAAAAGGCTTTATGAATGGCATCATTCATAAATAACTAATGACAATGGCTGTCAAATGTAAAACACAGTTGTGACAAAGTGGCATAAAGTGACATAAAGTGCTCAGTGCTGTGGTGAAAAGTGCGTAATATATACAGTGTGATTTTTGCAGGTACTGATAATTTACAAAGGCCAGTTTAAGCGAATAATCGAAACAATCTGCAGATCGATTGAATCAGTCTTTTGTGCAGAGTATTTCCAACTGATCCTTCAACAAGTGTCGACGTTTCAACCCAAGGTAGTGTTATTCGCTAGTCAATACGGGTCTTCATCAGGACAGGGAGTGACAGCCTATGAAATAGTAAGGAATATGGTCAGGTGCGTTCGAAAGACTGAATGCCGTCTAAAATTGTGCATGCAGGGTGGAGACTCACCAAAAGTAGGAGGCCCAATGTAGCTTGTAGGGCGATATGTAAAGGGAGGCAAGAGCAGTTGTATCCTGTTATACCTGGTTAGGAATCAATTCAAGAAATTAGGATTTAGTAATAGCCCTGTCGTGGCTAATAAAGTGATCGCGTGAATGAGGAGAGATTGATAGACTCACTTGGTAAATGCGTGAATTCTGTTCAATTGTTTGAACAAACCCGCGTTGGGGATTGGTCGTCCTGTGCGGGAATGCGTGAGCATAGACAAAGTTGTGTCCTTCAGAGGGACGATTCACTGTCAAGATAAAATAAATGAGCTCAGTCAAGATTCCAAGTTCAACCAGGCAAGGCGGCTGACTCAGGGAGGGGGGGGAGGGGAGGGGGAAGACTTGGCGCGCACTCACCATCTGAGTTAGTCTCGATTCCAGCAAATGCTTCATAATCAGCAGCGCGCAGGCAAGCGTCCTGTCATTCGCGAAGTCTGTCAGCGAGTGTGACAGGCGCTGTCAGTTAAATGGAGAAAAGGGGCGCGTTGGAATTGGCGCGTGCGGCCGCGTCATGTGCCGGTTGCTTAGAAACGCTCGTGACTCCGACCTCTGAGTCCTGATTGGTTGTAGTGGGGGATCCGGATTGGCTGGAATGTACGTTGCTAAAGTAACAACGTCAAGCTATCGTTGCTAGGGGCCCCGGTGTGTTTACTTAGATTGGGGCGACGTCGAAGACGTCAAGCCTTCGTTACTGGAAATTATTAACACAGCGCTGTCCATTTAAGCGCGACCGGTGATAATTAGAAGCGGTCTCGTGATGACTCGCATGGTTAAAATCAAACAGTGATGAATTGAGTGTCAATCCATGGTTTATCAATTGGATTACGAACATAATGTCAACAAATCCTGCATTAATAGAATTTACGTTAGAAATGAAAACGGGCAAGGCAAGGTGGCACAGTGAGGACTTGTCTACATGTATTCAAATTGTTTACATACATGGGGTGTTAAGAGGCATTAGTGAAGATGATATAATCAACGAATAAAAACTTATATATTAATTATTAATACACCAATGGCTTTTCTGCAAACATTTGGTTCATGTGAACATTTGGGAATGTTGAGATAATGTACATTTAAAAGGTCAACAAAATTGCGGGTGGTTTAGACACATCTGACCTGTGTTATTTCCGTATTTGTGAAATGAATAAATTAAAATTAAAAATAGAATTCTTATCTATTAGTGTGCCAACCATCTCAAGCGTTTTTAATACACAATTCAATAATTAAAGTATTATATAGATATACATTTGAACAGATTACAGGTGATTTCCAACATAGGAGTCTATGCAAAGTATTCTAAGACATATCTGATTGCCTCAATTTATAGCACAACCTGTTCTATGTCAAAGCAAGGCACAGCGTGGTCTGTGTACCAAGCGGCACGCAGGGGCATGCACGAGGGAATCATGTGGCAGTATTACCCATAGCACTAGAGATATTTAAAGGCTAAAGTTGCCCCATCTGTCTTGCAGTCTCCTCGATTTCGTTCAACCCGGTCTGTACAGAGTTGAGCAAATGGATCCATCTACACTCTTTGTAGTTTAGGGTCCCGGAAATTGCACCACCTCTCACATTGGTGCTGACTTTCTCTAGGATCCACCATTTGATGCTGTCAGGAGGGTGATTGTGTGTCACAAAATGCTCGACCATAGGCGCCCCTTGTACTTTGCACCTAATCCTGCTTGTATGCTGGAGAATTCTGGCTTTTGCTTTTTGGATGGTTTGACCTACATAGATAAGGCCACAGGGACAAATAATGGCATAGATAACCTGTGAACTGTTACAATTGGTAAACTGGGGCAATTTGTATGTTTTGTTTTCATAACTGAAGCTATTCCCCTCTTGGCAGAGGTCGCATGCTTTGCATTGCCCACATTTATGGTGTCCCGGCAATGGTGGCAGTCCAAAATAGTTCCTCAGATCTGGTTGTTTTGGTGGTTCAAGAAAGGCTCGTACTAACGAGTCTTTAATGTTTTTGCCCCGCTTGAATGCAAAGATAGGGTCTTGCTGGGTCATCAGTTCACTCGCTACCAGGTTCCAGTACTTTTTCACGATTTTTTTGATGTCATTGCTCCTCGTGTTAAATGTTGTGACGCAAACGATGTTGTTGTTTTTGGTGTCTTTAGTTTTGACTTCTAACAGCTGTTCTCTTGGACAGTACCAAGCACGTTTTTTCGCTCTTTTCAGCAGACCCATGGGGTAGCCTCTCTCCCTCAGGCGGTTCGTGAGGACGTCAGATTCCTTAAAGTAGTCCACTCTACGAGTACAGTTTCTTCTTAGTCTCAGGTATTGTCCGTAGGGCAAGTTGTCTCTCAGATTACGGGGGTGGTGTGAGTTGTATCTTAATAGTGTATTTCGCTCCAAGGGTTTGCGATAGAGATCACAATACAAGAGTCCTTCCTCCACTCGAAAAGTAAGATCCAAGAAATCAATTGACTCGTTGTTACTAGTCATAGTGAATTGTATATCGTTGGACCTGGCATTGAGCCACTCATAGAAGTTATTAAGCTCCATTCTATCCCCGGACCACACCATGATGACATCGTCAATATAACGTTTCCAAATGTTAATCTGGTTGAGAAATGGGTTTTGGAGACTGTATAGATATTCCTCTTCGTAGTTGTCCATAAAAATATTCGCCAGGCTCGGCGCATATGTGGCTCCCATCGCCACTCCTTTACACTGGTAGTAGAAATGTTTCTGAAAAATAAAATAATTCTTTTTCATTGCGATCTCTAAGAGTGTAATCAAGAAATCGGTCGGGATCCAGTGGGGTCTCTCTCGTTCATCCAAGGTAGTTCTGATAACTGCCAAAGCTTTGTCTTGAGGGATTGAGGTATATAGTGAAGAGACATCCAATGTGACGAGCAGTTGTGTTTGTGGATCGAATTCCTGCCCCTCCAAAAGTTGGATAATATGCATAGTGTCTCTCACAAAAGATTTTGTTTTGGGTACCAATGGTTGCAAGAAATGGTCGATAAATTTGTTCAGTGGTTCCAAGATTGAGCCGCAACCAGAGACAATTGGTCTGCCTGGTGGTTTCACTAGTCGCTTGTGCACCTTAGGTAACGTATAGATTGTGGGGATACGAGGTTCTCTGTTGTTTAAGAAATCATGTTCGTGTTTGCTCAGGAAGCCGCAGTCCAGTCCGTCTTTGGTCACCTGTTGAATCATTGATTGTATAGTCGGTGTTGGATATTTTCTGATTAATTGGTAACTTTCTGGATCTTCCAGTTGGTGTTCAATTTCATCCACATAATCCTTGGTGTTCTGTAGTACCACAGCTCCACCCACGAAAGAATTGTTGAGAACATTTCTCTCAGCATCAGTCAAGTTAAGGTTAAGGTGCACAAGCGACTAGTGAAACCACCAGGCAGACCAATTGTCTCTGGTTGCGGCTCAATCTTGGAACCACTGAACAAATTTATCGACCATTTCTTGCAACCATTGGTACCCAAAACAAAATCTTTTGTGAGAGACACTATGCATATTATCCAACTTTTGGAGGGGCAGGAATTCGATCCACAAACACAACTGCTCGTCACATTGGATGTCTCTTCACTATATACCTCAATCCCTCAAGACAAAGCTTTGGCAGTTATCAGAACTACCTTGGATGAACGAGAGAGACCCCACTGGATCCCGACCGATTTCTTGATTACACTCTTAGAGATCGCAATGAAAAAGAATTATTTTATTTTTCAGAAACATTTCTACTACCAGTGTAAAGGAGTGGCGATGGGAGCCACATATGCGCTGAGCCTGGCGAATATTTTTATGGACAACTACGAAGAGGAACATCTATACAGTCTCCAAAACCCATTTCTCAACCAGATTAACATTTGGAAACGTTATATTGACGATGTCATCATGGTGTGGTCCGGGGATAGAATGGAGCTTAATAACTTCTATGAGTGGCTCAATGCCAGGTCCAACGATATACAATTCACTATGACTAGTAACAACGAGTCAATTGATTTCTTGGATCTTACTTTTCGAGTGGAGGAAGGACTCTTGTATTGTGATCTCTATCGCAAACCCTTGGAGCGAAATACACTATTAAGATACAACTCACACCACCCCCGTAATCTGAGAGACAACTTGCCCTACGGACAATACCTGAGACTAAGAAGAAACTGTACTCGTAGAGTGGACTACTTTAAGGAATCTGACGTCCTCACGAACCGCCTGAGGGAGAGAGGCTACCCCATGGGTCTGCTGAAAAGAGCGAAAAAACGTGCTTGGTACTGTCCAAGAGAACAGCTGTTAGAAGTCAAAACGAAAGACACCAAAAACAACAACATCGTTTGCGTCACAACATTTAACACGAGGAGCAATGACATCAAAAAAATCGTGAAAAAGTACTGGAACCTGGTAGCGAGTGAACTGATGACCCAGCAAGACCCTATCTTTGCATTCAAGCGGGGCAAAAACATTAAAGACTCGTTAGTACGAGCCTTTCTTGAACCACCAAAACAACCAGATCTGAGGAACTATTTTGGACTGCCACCATTGTCGGGACACCATAAATGTGGGCAATGCAAAGCATGCGACCTCTGCCAAGAGGGGAATAGCTTCAGTTATGAAAACAAAACATACAAATTGCCCCAGTTTACCAATTGTAACAGTTCACAGGTTATCTATGCCATTATTTGTCCCTGTGGCCTTATCTATGTAGGTCAAACCATCCAAAAAGCAAAAGCCAGAATTCTCCAGCATACAAGCAGGATTAGGTGCAAAGTACAAGGGGCGCCTATGGTCGAGCATTTTGTGACACACAATCACCCTCCTGACAGCATCAAATGGTGGATCCTAGATAAAGTCAGCACCAATGTGAGAGGTGGTGCAATTTCCGGGACCCTAAACTACAAAGAGTGTAGATGGATCCATTTGCTCAACTCTGTACAGACCGGGTTGAACGAAATCGAGGAGACTGCAAGACAGATGGGGCAACTTTAGCCTTTAAATATCTCTAGTGCTATGGGTAATACTGCCACATGATTCCCTCGTGCATGCCCCTGCGTGCCGCTTGGTACACAGACCACGCTGTGCCTTGCTTTGACATAGAACAGGTTGTGCTATAAATTGAGGCAATCAGATATGTCTTAGAATACTTTGCATAGACTCCTATGTTGGAAATCACCTGTAATCTGTTCAAATGTATATCTATATAATACTTTAATTATTGAATTGTGTATTAAAAACGCTTGAGATGGTTGGCACACTAATAGATAAGAATTCTATTTTTAATTTTAATTTATTCATTTCACAAATACGGAAATAACACAGGTCAGATGTGTCTAAACCACCCGCAATTTTGTTGACCTTTTAAATGTACATTATCTCAACATTCCCAAATGTTCACATGAAACAAATGTTTGCAGAAAAGCCATTGGTGTATTAATAATTAATATATAAGTTTTTATTCGTTGATTATATCATCTTCACTAATGCCTCTTAACACCCCATGTATGTAAACAATTTGAAGACATGTAGACAAGTCCTCACTGTGCCACCTTGCCTTGCCCGTTTTCATTTCTAACGTAAATTCTATTAATGCAGGATTTGTTGACATTATGTTCGTAATCCAATTGATAAACCATGGATTGACACTCAATTCATCACTGTTTGATTTTAACCATGCGAGTCATCACGAGACCGCTTCTAATTATCACCGTTCGCGCTCAAATGGACAGCGCTGTGTTAATAATTTCCAGTAACGAAGGCTTGACGTCTTCGACGTCGCCCTAATCTAAGTAAACACACCGGGGCCCCTAGCAACGATAGCTTGACGTTGTTACTTTAGCAACGTACATTCCAGCCAATCCGGATCCCCCACTACAACCAATCAGGACTCAGAGGTCGGAGTCACGAGCGTTTCTAAGCAACCGGCACATGACGCGGCCGCACGCGCCAATTCCAACGCGCCCCTTTTCTCCATTTAACTGACAGCGCCTGTCACACTCGCTGACAGACTTCGCGAATGACAGGACGCTTGCCTGCGCGCTGCTGATTATGAAGCATTTGCTGGAATCGAGACTAACTCAGATGGTGAGTGCGCGCCAAGTCTTCCCCCTCCCCTCCCCCCCCTCCCTGAGTCAGCCGCCTTGCCTGGTTGAACTTGGAATCTTGACTGAGCTCATTTATTTTATCTTGACAGTGAATCGTCCCTCTGAAGGACACAACTTTGTCTATGCTCACGCATTCCCGCACAGGACGACCAATCCCCAACGCGGGTTTGTTCAAACAATTGAACAGAATTCACGCATTTACCAAGTGAGTCTATCAATCTCTCCTCATTCACGCGATCACTTTATTAGCCACGACAGGGCTATTACTAAATCCTAATTTCTTGAATTGATTCCTAACCAGGTAGAACAGGATACAACTGCTCTTGCCTCCCTTTACATATCGCCCTACAAGCTACATTGGGCCTCCTACTTTTGGTGAGTCTCCACCCTGCATGCACAATTTTAGACGGCATTCAGTCTTTCGAACGCACCTGACCATATTCCTTACTATTTCATAGGCTGTCACTCCCTGTCCTGATGAAGACCCGTATTGACTAGCGAATAACGCTACCTTGGGTTGAAACGTCGACACTTGTTGAAGGATCAGTTGGAAATACTCTGCACAAAAGACTGATTCAATCGATCTGCAGATTGTTTCGATTATTCGCTTAAACTGGCCTTTGTAAATTATCAGTACCTGCAAAAATCACACTGTATATATTACGCACTTTTCACCACAGCACTGAGCACTTTATGTCACTTTATGCCACTTTGTCACAACTGTGTTTTACATTTGACAGCCATTGTCATTAGTTATTTATGAATGATGCAATTCATAAAGCCTTTTTGAAAAACTACTTATGGTCTCTATGTGTGTTCGTATATGCATACAAATGAAGTTTGTTTCTTGAAGTAATATTGTTTACCCGACAGAACCGTTTGTACTATTTTTGATAATCCGCCCAGGTTCTGAGGGATACTGGGTTACACCATTTTGATAATATCAAGTTGAGTGCAGGTACACACCTGCGAGGGTTTCTAACTCTCATTCATTGTCTTGAAACTTGTTTACTGTACTGTGTTTTAATTTTTTCATTTTTAATTTTGTAGTATGTCTGAAAAAGAAACTCTATCATATACGGAAGATTATATAGCTAAACTTATACAAGATCAAGGTGCTTCTAGTTTTCTTCTAGGCTCAGACAGAGTGTCAGTTGACTCGGGTCTTAACGAGAAACTAGCTAAAATTGAAAGACTGGAAAAGAAACTGATTAGAGCCCGCCTTCACGGGCACGTTCTAACCAAGTACTTGTCCTCAAATATAATTCCCAAGGGATTGCAAGTACGCAACGAACCAGCAATTTTCATAGATATCCCCAAGTTCAGGGAAGGATTCAGCTACGTGGCCAATAACTGCTCCAGACACTGGATGGTTCTCGGTGTGGAGACTGCTATTGAGTACGTTAAAAAACTTACGCAAGAAATCTCTGACCTTAAGAAGGAGATTCTTGAGGACAGAGCTCTTTCTAATGCTAGAGAAGCTCTAGAGCGGGCAGAAAAAACATTGGCAGAATTTAATACAGTCACACTGAATAGGAAGTTGGATAAACTAGCTAAGGACATAAGAAGTTACGATAAGAACAACACATATCCTTACCTATCTGACGATTATTATCAGCAAGACAGTCAAGGTTTCTTCTCAAACAAAAGCAGACAGGGCCCTAGGAGATTTAAAACCTTCTCAGATTCTTCCTTTGGTAGTGGCTCTGATATGGATCTAGACAGACCCTCCACTAGTTATCAAGGTAACCAAGCTAACCAAGGCCCCAATTTTTTAGGGGAAGGCTACCGCCAAACCAACAGGGGCGGAGGCAGAGCACAGAATTGGGAAAGACCAAGGGGTTGGAACAGAGGCAGGAATACACAACAAGGAACATCACGTGTTCGCTTCTACCAACCGGAAACACACGGGGAAATATCCACCCGGAGACAAACAGGTGGTAGATATCTGTAGCCCGAGTGCACACATCCTGACACAGAGTACTCCGACTACTATCCAGATATATAGTACTCTGACCATCACTGAAAACCAGAGAAACAGTGCTAATACTCAGATACAGAGTGTCTTGACCAACACTGATAACATGAACAACGAAGCTTTGTTACCGAACTCTAATAATATCAATCTGAGAACACAGAATGAAAGGACACATCAGAATATGATGAGTATTGCCACTTAACAGAGCATCTACAGCGGAGTACAACAGGCAGTTGTGGTTGACAATACGGACACGGAAGATACCACAGCACTACTGAGAGCTTTACCTGACACTACTGGAGTAACAGATCAGATCGAAGGTCTAAATAAGCTCATTACAACTGATCACAAAGAACCAATAATTAACTTGTCGACACATAACTTGACTGATGCTGAGAGAAATGTTCTCACTAAAGGACTGTCCTTTGTGCCTACTGTTATACCTGATTCATTTCAAGTAAAACTGGAGCTCCAACAATTCTTTCGCAAAATCAGGCTGAAATATTACTTTAGCAAAAATTCCTTCAACCCAGCACCATCAGCGACGAACTTTAGGCCGGCTTCAACTTTCACCCCAAATGCTTACCAAATAAGTGACAAGATTCTAGCATTTGAAAAGATTGTTCTCCATGAAACCATGCAACTTTTGGATGAGAGAAAATACATCCAGTTTAACATTGACAAGGAAGAAAAGCAGGCACTACGTTCCCTGAGCGGCAACGACTCAATCATCATCAAAGCAGCAGACAAGGGTGGAGCTGTGGTACTACAGAACACCAAGGATTATGTGGATGAAATTGAACACCAACTGGAAGATCCAGAAAGTTACCAATTAATCAGAAAAGATCCAACACCGACTATACAATCAATGATTCAACAGGTGACCAAAGACGGAGTGGACTGCGGCTTCCTGAGCAAACACGAACATGATTTCTTAAACAACAGAGAACCTCGTATCCCCACAATCTATACGTTACCTAAGGTGCACAAGCGACTAGTGAAACCACCAGGCAGACCAATTGTCTCTGGTTGCGGCTCAATCTTGGAACCACTGAACAAATTTATCGACCATTTCTTGCAACCATTGGTACCCAAAACAAAATCTTTTGTGAGAGACACTATGCATATTATCCAACTTTTGGAGGGGCAGGAATTCGATCCACAAACACAACTGCTCGTCACATTGGATGTCTCTTCACTATATACCTCAATCCCTCAAGACAAAGCTTTGGCAGTTATCAGAACTACCTTGGATGAACGAGAGAGACCCCACTGGATCCCGACCGATTTCTTGATTACACTCTTAGAGATCGCAATGAAAAAGAATTATTTTATTTTTCAGAAACATTTCTACTACCAGTGTAAAGGAGTGGCGATGGGAGCCACATATGCGCCGAGCCTGGCGAATATTTTTATGGACAACTACGAAGAGGAATATCTATACAGTCTCCAAAACCCATTTCTCAACCAGATTAACATTTGGAAACGTTATATTGACGATGTCATCATGGTGTGGTCCGGGGATAGAATGGAGCTTAATAACTTCTATGAGTGGCTCAATGCCAGGTCCAACGATATACAATTCACTATGACTAGTAACAACGAGTCAATTGATTTCTTGGATCTTACTTTTCGAGTGGAGGAAGGACTCTTGTATTGTGATCTCTATCGCAAACCCTTGGAGCGAAATACACTATTAAGATACAACTCACACCACCCCCGTAATCTGAGAGACAACTTGCCCTACGGACAATACCTGAGACTAAGAAGAAACTGTACTCGTAGAGTGGACTACTTTAAGGAATCTGACGTCCTCACGAACCGCCTGAGGGAGAGAGGCTACCCCATGGGTCTGCTGAAAAGAGCGAAAAAACGTGCTTGGTACTGTCCAAGAGAACAGCTGTTAGAAGTCAAAACTAAAGACACCAAAAACAACAACATCGTTTGCGTCACAACATTTAACACGAGGAGCAATGACATCAAAAAAATCGTGAAAAAGTACTGGAACCTGGTAGCGAGTGAACTGATGACCCAGCAAGACCCTATCTTTGCATTCAAGCGGGGCAAAAACATTAAAGACTCGTTAGTACGAGCCTTTCTTGAACCACCAAAACAACCAGATCTGAGGAAGTATTTTGGACTGCCACCATTGTCGGGACACCATAAATGTGGGCAATGCAAAGCATGCGACCTCTGCCAAGAGGGGAATAGCTTCAGTTATGAAAACAAAACATACAAATTGCCCCAGTTTACCAATTGTAACAGTTCACAGGTTATCTATGCCATTATTTGTCCCTGTGGCCTTATCGATGTAGGTCAAACCATCCAAAAAGCAAAAGCCAGAATTCTCCAGCATACAAGCAGGATTAGGTGCAAAGTACAAGGGGCGCCTATGGTCGAGCATTTTGTGACACACAATCACCCTCCTGACAGCATCAAATGGTGGATCCTAGAGAAAGTCAGCACCAATGTGAGAGGTGGTGCAATTTCCGGGACCCTAAACTACAAAGAGTGTAGATGGATCCATTTGCTCAACTCTGTACAGACCGGGTTGAACGAAATCGAGGAGACTGCAAGACAGATGGGGCAACTTTAGCCTTTAAATATCTCTAGTGCTATGGGTAATACTGCCACATGATTCCCTCGTGCATGCCCCTGCGTGCTGCTTGGTACACAGACCACGCTGTGCCTTGCTTTGACATAGAACAGGTTGTGCTATAAATTGAGGCAATCAGATATGTCTTAGAATACTTTGCATAGACTCCTATGTTGGAAATCACCTGTAATCTGTTCAAATGTATATCTATATAATACTTTAATTATTGAATTGTGTATTAAAAACGCTTGAGATGGTTGGCACACTAATAGATAAGAATTCTATTTTTAATTTTAATTTATTCATTTCACAAATACGTAAATAACACAGGTCAGATGTGTCTAAACCACCCGCAATTTTGTTGACCTTTTAAATGTACATTATCTCAACATTCCCAAATGTTCACATGAACCAAATGTTTGCAGAAAAGCCATTGGTGTATTAATAATTAATATATAAGTTTTTATTCGTTGATTATATCATCTTCACTAATGCCTCTTAACACCCCATGTATGTAAACAATTTGAATACATGTAGACAAGTCCTCACTGTGCCACCTTGCCTTGCCCGTTTTCATTTCTAACGTAAATTCTATTAATGCAGGATTTGTTGACATTATGTTCGTAATCCAATTGATAAACCATGGATTGACACTCAATTCATCACTGTTTGATTTTAACCATGCGAGTCATCACGAGACCGCTTCTAATTATCACCGGTCGTGCTTAAATGGACAGTGCTGTGTTAATAATTTCCAGTAACGAAGGCTTGACGTCTTCGACGTCGCCCCAATCTAAGTAAACACACCGGGGCCCCTAGCAACGATAGCTTGACGTTGTTACTTTAGCAACGTACATTCCAGCCAATCCGGATCCCCCACTACAACCAATCAGGACTCAGAGGTCGGAGTCACGAGCGTTTCTAAGCAACCGGCACATGACGCGGCCGCACGCGCCAATTCCAACGCGCCCCTTTTCTCCATTTAACTGACAGCGCCTGTCACACTCGCTGACAGACTTCTGGAATCGAGACTAACTCAGATGGTGAGTGCGCGCCAAGTCTTCCCCCTCCCCTCCCCCCCCTCCCTGAGTCAGCCGCCTTGCCTGGTTGAACTTGGAATCTTGACTGAGCTCATTTATTTTATCTTGACAGTGAATCGTCCCTCTGAAGGACACAACTTTGTCTATGCTCACGCATTCCCGCACAGGACGACCAATCCCCAACGCGGGTTTGTTCAAACAATTGAACAGAATTCACGCATTTACCAAGTGAGTCTATCAATCTCTCCTCATTCACGCGATCAATTTATTAGCCACGACAGGGCTATTACTAAATCCTAATTTCTTGAATTGATTCCTAACCAGGTAGAACAGGATACAACTGCTCTTGCCTCCCTTTACATATCGCCCTACAAGCTACATTGGGCCTCCTACTTTTGGTGAGTCTCCACCCTGCATGCACAATTTTAGACGGCATTCAGTCTTTCGAACGCACCTGACCATATTCCTTACTATTTCATAGGCTGTCACTCCCTGTCCTGATGAAGACCCGTATTGACTAGCGAATAACGCTACCTTGGGTTGAAACGTCGACACTTGTTGAAGGATCAGTTGGAAATACTCTGCACAAAAGACTGATTCAATCGATCTGCAGATTGTTTCGATTATTCGCTTAAACTGGCCTTTGTAAATTATCAGTACCTGCAAAAATCACACTGTATATATTACGCACTTTTCACCACAGCACTGAGCACTTTATGTCACTTTATGCCACTTTGTCACAACTGTGTTTTACATTTGACAGCCATTGTCATTAGTTATTTATGAATGATGCAATTCATAAAGCCTTTTTGAAAAACTACTTATGGTCTCTATGTGTGTTCGTATATGCATACAAATGAAGTTTGTTTCTTGAAGTAATATTGTTTACCCGACAGAACCGTTTGTACTATTTTTGATAATCCGCCCAGGTTCTGAGGGATACTGGGTTACCCCATTTTGATAATAGCAGGATGTGGTACAGCAATGGCCTGGTATTGTCAGTGTGGGAGCAGGTGGTAACAGTTGATAAAATCTGATGGCGACACCGGCGATGGGATGGCCTGGAGGCTGAGGGAGACCGGCTGTACTGGGGCCCAGCTGAGAAGCGTTTGTTTTCTCCTCCTCCCCTTCCAGGACCACCAGCCACCAACACTTTTACTGGATATGCTCCAGCCTCTGCCTCTGCAGACGGGCTGCTCTCTCCTACCTGTTGGATGGTCCGGTTGGAAGAGCAGGAGCAGCTTTATTGAGAAAAATATAAAAAGACAAATTGTGAATAAAGCTCTGTGCAAACAATTGTTATAAATTAATGGGTTGCAGGTCCCCTAGGGCCATTGGAATCTGAGCACTATCTGTGTGGCAGAAAAGTATTAAAAGGTAGAATAACACCAGATTAAACAAACTGTGATTAGATAATTGTTATTGTAAATGTGTTACAAGTAACTATAGACAGATACTTTCAGTTCAGTTTCAGTTCAGTTTTTAACGTCTTTATTTCGAATATTCTTCATAAAAGACAAGGTATTTACAATTAATAACAATATTACGTGATCAATAACATTATATACAATATAAAAACACTTAAGACCTCAATTAAATTAGATGTGTACATAAAGACGGAAAAGGAAAATTATTATTATACAAATACAATTAAAAGATACAACATCAATACTGGTCAAAGACACAATCTAGCAAAGTAACACAATATATAAGATGTTCATAACAAGGTGTTACAAACTATCTTTGATCTTAGTAACCAAGCCCATCCAAGAAATTTAGCCATTCCGATTGAGAAACATTCAGAAGTATTAGTTCTTAAGATGAATAGGGCTTCTCTGCTCGACCTGGTCTTTAGTCTATGGCAAATAGGTTTTAGCCACTTATATCGTGGTTCACGATAAGCATTACAAACGAACAAGAAGTGACCTATTGTTTCTTTATGGATTATACAACATGGGCAAAATGGGGTCGCCGGCTTCTGCCAACCACTGGTAAAGGACCGTAAAGGCAATGTACCAAGACGGAACTGAAAGTAAAGTTTCCTATCAGTGGTTTTAACTATTATATCCCAGAAACACTCTATATGGGGAACTATTTTATATAGCAGAAACAAACCAGTCAAGTTCGGTTTCTCCGAAAGAGCAACGTATTCATCCTTGACCATAGACCAAAAGAGAGATTTAAAATCTTTCTTAGAAGGAAAGATATGGGAGCCCGGCTCAGACCACAAAAGTGGGAGACCCATTCCAAAAAGAGTGTTTCTAATAGACTTAAACCAAGGGATATCACCAGCCCCCTGCTGTGATCTAACATCCTGAAGTTCTCGGGCGAACATGGCAAGTTCCGGTGTAGACCATATTCGTCTCCATAACGCCACCAACCTATACTGGGCTTGATGTTTGAATGAATGGAGCCCCATGTCCATCAATAATGGCAGAGTTGGTGTTGATGGCGGAAGACTAACTAAATTTCGGAGGAATTTGTTTTGTATCCTATCAAGGACAGCCAGGTCTACATAGCCCCATATATCCGCCCCATATAATATGGCAGAACTAATTTTTGCACTATATATTTTGAGGGCGGGCAGCACCCTTTTGGTCAGAGAGCTCCGCTGCTCCTTCACCAAACAACCGGACAAGCGCATTAGTTTCAGGCTAAGCGCTGTTATTTGCTCTTTCCAGCGTAATCTATAATCCATTGTGACACCGAGATAGGTCATAACTTCAACCTGTTCCAGGGTTGACCCGTTCATAATGACATTACCCCTCTGTGCTTTTTTCTTCGTGAAGACCATAAATTTGGTTTTATTAATGTTAATTTCTAAATCGTTCTCTTTGCAGAAATCCACAAATTTATCTATAGCAACCTGCAAACCCTTCTGAGTTTTGGCCAGTATGAGTGTATCATCCGCAAATATTAAAAGGGGGAATTTACTCCCCCCCAACGATGGGGCGTCTGTAGGAGTATCTGAGAGAAACTTAACCACTTGATTAATAAAAAGTATAAAAAGGGTAGGGGCCAGGACGCAGCCCTGTCTCACTCCACGAGTCACCGGGAAGGTTTCAGTAACCTGGCCCTGACGACCCCACCTTACTCTAGCAAAGTTTCCCTCATGCATCCTGATGGTAAGTTCTAAGAGCGCAGGAGGAACACCCATCTTTCTCAGTGCAGCCCACATCTTTCCTCTGGGGACCAAATCGAACGCTGATTTGAGGTCCACAAATGCAGCGTAAATCCTGCCGCCTTTCAGAAACACAGTTTTCCAATAGATCATAACGAATCTTAAGATCTGGTCAACTGTGCTAATATAAGCCCTAAAACCAGCTTGAAGTGGGGAAAGAATGTCAACTTCGACCATCCAAGTGTCAATTTTTCCTAAAAGCATTCTAGCCACAATTTTTTGAAGGGCATCGATAAGACTAATTGGACGGTAGTTTCCTGCATTAGTTTTGTCTCCTTTTTTATACACGGGAAGGATCTCTGCCCCTTTCCATGAATTTGGAATCTCCAACCCTCTGGCTATCGCATTTGCTAGGGTGGTTATATACGGAACCCAATGCACCTGATCATACTTAAAAAGGTCCGCGGGGACACAGTCCATACCAGGAGCCTTACCGTTCTGAACTTGTTTAAGCGCAGCTACAGTATCCAATTCTGTAAAAACAACGTGGTCAAGTAAAGGCGGCGCAGTCTGAACACTGGCATCTTCCCAATGTTGGGAGATCCGTACCGTGTCACTAAACTGCGTCGCGTAATGTTTGACCCATTGTTCTGCAGACACGTGGTTAACAGGTGTTTTCGAGTCCCCAGTCCCACCCCACTTCACAACCTCCCAGAATTTTTGTTGGTTAGATGAGGTGCATGCTTGATATAAATCTAACCAACGCTGTTCATCCCAGTTGGTTTTTGCCACTTTAAGTGTTTTCTTGTAGTTGACCCTGGCTAGCCTAATATCAATGGCTGACTTCAATTTAATAGCATCTATTAAGGTGCTATGTGCTAACCGACAAGATTTATCGTACCATTTAGTCCTAGCTGGTACAAGACTATTTTTCCCTCCTTTTGTGGGTTCGTTAAAAAAAGTTTTTATCTTATTAAACAATGTCTCATGGATCATCCCTATTTCTTCCGGGGAGGTACCTTCGTTAAGTATCGGTACCATCAGATTAGTGGCTACTGAGACCTCCACCGCAATCCTTTCTAACACGGTAGGGTTGTCTATAAGCCTAGTCCAGCGTACTCTTCTACAGTCATTCGTAAGAACAGCCTCAGCTGTAACAGTAGTAGACGCAGAATCCAATCTGAAACCCTCGTTCAGTATTAGTTTAATTGCCAGAGGGTTATGGTCGCTTTCAGATCTTTTGACTACTTCCATATCCTCTAGGATTTTCCAGAATTTTATCTTTAATAAGAAGTAGTCAATACGACTCGAATACTTGGAATTGTCAAAAGTGACCTTTCCCATTGAATCTGATTTAGTTCTACCGTTAGCTGCACGCAGATCCCATTCAAGACAAAGGCCTAGCCACTGCATTGCTGCCTCGGTAACCTTTTTGATGGGGGGGATAGATAATGGTGGAATATTCCAGATTTGATCAGATTCCCCATATCCTTCATTATCAAGATTAGGAAAGGGTTCAAATGAACAATTAAAATCACCAGCCACCATTGTACAATTATCGCTAGAAATGGTGTTTAATAAGCAGTCTAGATCACTGACTGCTCTCGCAGGCTTCCCACCAGGTAGCCCTCTTGCATATATATTAATCAGAGAAAAAACCTCTTTATTTTTGCCAGACAATTTCAAGGCAAGAATATCATTACTTAAAGTAGGAATTTCTTCGATTATAAGGGCTAGAGATTGCCTGATCCAAATAACCAAACCACCTGGGGGACGACCTTTTGGTCCTTTACAGGCTGGTTTATAATAATTGAGATAACCAACCCGAAAAATGGCAACAGTTGACCAACTTTCCTGAAACATAATAACATCGAAAGAATCCACAAAAGAGCCCCAGTCAGCTTCGGACATTTTCCCAGACAATCCCGCTATGTTCCATGACAGGACTGTAAGAATATTACTTGTGTCTTTCAGCAGGTTGTTGGGTAGGTTAATAGTCTCCTCCAGTGCTAGAGGACTATATATGGGATTCAAAGGTTTTACCCCATCTTCCTCCCCATTGGAATTACCACTCAACCCTGTTGCCGTCTCAGCCCTAAGAGGTGGAACAGGGCTAGGGGAACTCAGTACAACTTCACTCCGCACTGGATTCAGCATTGGATTATCAAGTCAATCCACATCTTCCAAGCCGGTCAGCGGAGCAAACCGGTTTGTGAGTTGTGGACAAAACAAAGGATAAGCTGGAGTGTCTAAGTGAAATCTCCCTCTTGGCCTGTCTCTTCTAGAATATTGAGGTGGGGTGTGGGGACCGCTTGTGCAAAAAGCGGGATAAAAATAATTCAGCAATAAAGTTTGCACATCCCCAACTCTTCCAAATCTAGGTTCTCTGCCAATAAAATTAGCCACCCATGATTCTCTAAAATTAATCACCACACAGTCCCCTTCAAGATCTTTCTTACCATAACCTATCCAATCCACCCTTCTAACATTAAGAATTTCAGAATACGTATTGGGTGGAAGCGGGCGATTTTTGTTAAGCCAAAATGTTACCTTATTGTGGAGGTCCATGTGTGTTTCACTTTTACCTTCAACTAATGGAGCCACCCCGGTTAAAATGATGGTATAGGGCTGTGACTCCGGGGGGAGATTAACACAATGTTTCCTCGGGATAGGTTTAGAAAATGGCCGAGGATTATGTCCATGACTGCTAGGTGTTTTCTTGGGCTGGGGTAGTTTTATGGCCTTCTGTCTAGGTGTAACCCCAGAGATAACAGTCGTCTTAACGGCCGATACTGAGGTTGGTTTCGGAGATTTTAACATACGAGATCCCGCCTTTATACTTGACGTCCCTGCTTTTTTTTTATTTATCGGTTTGGATTTCGGTGGGGATTTCGGTGGTGACGGAGCAATGGTGGTCACACCTTTAGGGATAGGACTGTCTAACTTTTTGTTTAATGGTGCTATATTCTCTTTAAACAGCCTATCCAGAGAGTCCATTTTTTCATTCAATAATCTTGTCCTTTCTAATAGCGGTAAAAGCAAGGACTTCATTAATAACTCTATCTTTGCCAGGAGTATACCTTCTACAATACTAACAGTGGTATTATGATCTTCGGATTGACCCACCACGTTAGTGTTACGCAGCCGAGTAGAAGAATCAATAGTGCTTCCCACCCTCTCATTATGTTCAACTAAGAAGGGAAAATCTAGCCTTTTGCGTTTCCCAGGATTCTGTAAGGGAGAAAGCTGTAAAATGGGGGGGGAATTCACTTGCTCCTTACTAAGATTTAAATTAGGTGAGTCCGAGAGACCTGAGTTCCCTCTAGACTGATCTAACAAAATGGTAGTTCCACCGTTAAGCAGGTTATCGTGGACAGTGATAAGTGAACTATCTTGACCCACCTCCGACATCTCCCCTATTTGGGTCTCAGGAACAGTTATAGGCACAGGATCAATATTAGCAACATTGCTATCAGAATCTATAAGGGAAAGCGAAATAGGGGAAGCTGCCTCACTAATTTTCCCAAGAGAAGATCGCTTGCCTGTAATTATATCTAATGAAAGGCGTTTTTCAACTATAGCAATTTCTTTCTCCAGTATAGCAGTAGAGCGTTTAAAAAATTGGTCAATTGTACCCGTATAAATGCCATTAGAAGTAGAGACCTGGATTTGCCTCTTTTTTCCAGATCTTAGGGTCATCTTTAAATCGACAATTAACCAAATTAATACCTCGAAAAAGAAACGTGTATATTGGTAATCAGTGATAGATCTAAGCGATTATGCTAACAATGGGTACACACGCCTAACGATGGTTAAATGCAAAGATAGAAATATGAGCATTTACATCAACAATGGAAAAGGACCATGTGAGGTTTAGGCGAAATATTTTAAAATGTTAGGGAGGTGGCCCAGCCCAGCCGCTGCCAGCCCCTGACGGCCACAGACGGCCCGCCCTTTGCCCGGGCTTAGCCCCGGGCGCTCCCGCGCGCTCCCGCGCAGCGGGGACAGTGACTGGCTATAAGCTGATACGTGGGCGGGACAGGCAGGGAGAGCGACCCAGGTGTTACGGGTCAGAACCTCACGCAGGGACTCCTGGAACACTGAGTCCCTGCGGGTCTGCTCGCAGCCCCGCGGTCCTGCACAAGCGCGCGCAACCACGCCAACAGCCCAGCACAGTCTAAGGGAGGCACAGTGGATAGCCCAACAGCAATTTCGAGGGTCCAACAAAAGTCCGAGGGTCCAAGGCGACGAAGCGGGACCCGCAAAGCGGGTCCGGCGAGGAGTAGCAGCAGGTAAGAACCGGAGGTGAGTTTCCACACTTTGAGAGCAGGTGTTAGTCCCAAAGATTTCCTCTGACACAGCCCTTCTTAATGACTGATAGGTGGGCGGGACAGGCAGGGAGAGCGACCCAGGTGTTACGGGTCAGAACCTCACGCAGGGACTCCTGGAACACTGAGTCCCTGCGGGTCTGCTCGCAGCCCCGCGGTCCTGCACAAGCGCGCGCAACCACGCCAACAGCCCAGCACAGTCTAAGGGAGGCACAGTGGATAGCCCAACAGCAATTTCGAGGGTCCAACAAAAGTCCGAGGGTCCAAGGCGACGAAGCGGGACCCGCGAAGCGGGTCCGGCGAGGAGTAGCAGCAGGTAAGAACCGGAGGTGAGTTTCCACACTTTGAGAGCAGGTGTTAGTCCCAAAGATTTCCTCTGACACAGCCCTTCTTAATGACTGATAGGTGGGCGGGACAGGCAGGGAGAGCGACCCAGGTGTTACGGGTCAGAACCTCACGCAGGGACTCCTGGAACACTGAGTCCCTGCGGGTCTGCTCGCAGCCCCGCGGTCCTGCACAAGCGCGCGCAACCACGCCAACAGCCCAGCACAGTCTAAGGGAGGCACAGTGGATAGCCCAACAGCAATTTCGAGGGTCCAACAAAAGTCCGAGGGTCCAAGGCGACGAAGCGGGACCCGCAAAGCGGGTCCGGCGAGGAGTAGCAGCAGGTAAGAACCGGAGGTGAGTTTCCACACTTTGAGAGCAGGTGTTAGTCCCAAAGATTTCCTCTGACACAGCCCTTCTTAATGACTGATAGGTGGGCGGGACAGGCAGGGAGAGCGACCCAGGTGTTACGGGTCAGAACCTCACGCAGGGACTCCTGGAACACTGAGTCCCTGCGGGTCTGCTCGCAGCCCCGCGGTCCTGCACAAGCGCGCGCAACCACGCCAACAGCCCAGCACAGTCTAAGGGAGGCACAGTGGATAGCCCAACAGCAATTTCGAGGGTCCAACAAAAGTCCGAGGGTCCAAGGCGACGAAGCGGGACCCGCGAAGCGGGTCCGGCGAGGAGTAGCAGCAGGTAAGAACCGGAGGTGAGTTTCCACACTTTGAGAGCAGGTGTTAGTCCCAAAGATTTCCTCTGACACAGCCCTTCTTAATGACTGATAGGTGGGCGGGACAGGCAGGGAGAGCGACCCAGGTGTTACGGGTCAGAACCTCACGCAGGGACTCCTGGAACACTGAGTCCCTGCGGGTCTGCTCGCAGCCCCGCGGTCCTGCACAAGCGCGCGCAACCACGCCAACAGCCCAGCACAGTCTAAGGGAGGCACAGTGGATAGCCCAACAGCAATTTCGAGGGTCCAACAAAAGTCCGAGGGTCCAAGGCGACGAAGCGGGACCCGCAAAGCGGGTCCGGCGAGGAGTAGCAGCAGGTAAGAACCGGAGGTGAGTTTCCACACTTTGAGAGCAGGTGTTAGTCCCAAAGATTTCCTCTGACACAGCCCTTCTTAATGACTGATAGGTGGGCGGGACAGGCAGGGAGAGCGACCCAGGTGTTACGGGTCAGAACCTCACGCAGGGACTCCTGGAACACTGAGTCCCTGCGGGTCTGCTCGCAGCCCCGCGGTCCTGCACAAGCGCGGCCAACCACGCCAACAGCCCAGCACAGTCTAAGGGAGGCACAGTGGATAGCCCAACAGCAATTTCGAGGGTCCAACAAAAGTCCGAGGGTCCAAGGCGACGAAGCGGGACCCGCGAAGCGGGTCCGGCGAGGAGTAGCAGCAGGTAAGAACCGGAGGTGAGTTTCCACACTTTGAGAGCAGGTGTTAGTCCCAAAGATTTCCTCTGACACAGCCCTTCTTAATGACTGATAGGTGGGCGGGACAGGCAGGGAGAGCGACCCAGGTGTTACGGGTCAGAACCTCACGCAGGGACTCCTGGAACACTGAGTCCCTGCGGGTCTGCTCGCAGCCCCGCGGTCCTGCACAAGCGCGCGCAACCACGCCAACAGCCCAGCACAGTCTAAGGGAGGCACAGTGGATAGCCCAACAGCAATTTCGAGGGTCCAACAAAAGTCCGAGGGTCCAAGGCGACGAAGCGGGACCCGCGAAGCGGGTCCGGCGAGGAGTAGCAGCAGGTAAGAACCGGAGGTGAGTTTCCACACTTTGAGAGCAGGTGTTAGTCCCCTTTCTTTAAGTTGAAAAATAAATTCTCTCTCATTAATGAATAAGAGATTATGCTCTATGGAGTGCAAATTGTGTGTTGTGCTAAAATAATGGAGCCAAGCTCATTTCTAGCCAGCGCATCGGGTAGTTTGCTACGGTCGGCAACTGGGGCAGCTGTAGTTGACTATTATCTGTTTTTAATTCCAATGGCCCTGACCGTCTCCAAATGTATTTCTCTTTCTACCCTGACTCCAAAGAAGCAGATGGATAATAAATAAGATGCTGTGTCACACACCTCAAGTATGAAATGTGGATATTAATATTATTCCGTCTGCCATAAGTAGACATTGGGGAAAATGATGGACTGCACTACAGGGAAAGGAGCCGGCTATATCCATTCACGCACTTACTCCCACTTTACTCTGTGGCCCTCACCCAGCCCCACATATTACTTCTGACAAATATATTCAATGGGAAATAAGCAAAAAAAGGAAACTTGACTTACTCTACTGCAGGGTATTGTAGAGAGATTAGACAGGTAGGGTAGAGCTTTTTTATATAGAATAGAGGGTCAACTACACTGATCATCCATTCGTCATCTTTGGCTTATTCAGGCACTAAACAAGTCGAAAGAGAAAAATGTGAAGAAACGTAAAATAAACCTGTTATGAGACACCATTAAATATATTCTGGAATCACTTCACTTCACATGGTTATAAAACAAAATGTGGCACATGCCAAGAATGGATTTTCCAATTCTGTAGGCTTGGACAGAAGAATTTAGGAAAAAATAAAGGAGTTAAGTTCTAAGAGGTGACTAAGTGGGCGAAGGAAAACAACACCCTGTGTGTTCGGTTTGCAATGCATTGAAAACATTGTAAATGCCACATCAACTGAAGCAGAGTAAGCAAAGTAGGTGAGCAGAATGCTCCTCATGAGAAAAACTGCCTTTCTTATTCACCCAAACAATCCAAATATTTATTCATCAAGCTTTACTTCTCTTATCCAGTCGTTCACCAAAGTTTCCAAGCCAACATCCATCCATCCAATCATCCACCCTTTCTTCTGACCATATTTCAACCCATCCATCCCTTTACCCACCCAAGCACCCTTTCCTCACCCACCCTATGCCTCATATACCATTTCATTTTTTTACCCTTCCATTCTTTCATGATTCCCTCAAGCCAGCAATGCTCATTATGTAAGCTTTTGGTGAGTTGCGGATAGAAGAAACTCAATCACCACTGCAGCTGGTAAAGCTGGGAGTGCACGGTTATGAGTTGACGACAACCTGGTACTAGCTAGTGAGTATAATAGTAATTGTCAATGAGCAAGCATTTATGGGACTTGTCAGTGCCCATCCCTGCCACAGCTTCTCACCCTCCAATTGACTCTCTTCCTGCACTTGAGCCAGCGTCACTGGTGGTCTGTGTGGCTAGAATAAAACATTATATATATTTTAGATGCCAAATGTGCTCCCATTTTCAATCAAAAAAATACAACCGGAATACATCACTGCAGTTAATTTAGCACTGCAGTATCTTCTAAAATAAATGTTACTTTAGGCATTTGATTGGCTGACAATGTTAGACAATCCAGGGGTAGAATAATGGCCAATGAACAACATATGGTGTTGATTGGCTAATGCAATGGGAGTGGGAACTCATACCTTTTTTTCCAGTCATGCTGCACTCTCATGTAAAACTGATAGTATACTGTAGAAATGAATTACACAGCACACAACATTGGGGGAGGGAGGTCAATGACCAAGGCCACTCTTTAGTGAACTCAACTGTTAGAGGACAAGCAGGAAAAAAAGCCTTCTCAACAAACATACAAGGTAAATATGTTTTATAATACTGGCTTACTTGGGCCTACAATCTACATGGTAGACAGTAGAGTACCAACAATCTGTGCTTCTTAGTCTTACTCTTTCAGTACCTTAAGATATATGGAGGGAAAGATTACCAACAAAGCAGAAGATAAGTGAACTAAATACTAGAGACCATAAAAAGTCAGCTACCAAAAAAGAAAACCATGTAATAAAAGGGAAAAAAGATAATGTCGGAATAACAAATAATGAAACAAAAATTGAATCGATTGTGCTTTGAATGAGCAGGTCTGTGTCTCATCCTTGTTGCCATGTTGAAGGACGACCGCAGGTAAGGGTGTCAGAGAATTTTTTTTTCTCAACAGCCTCTAGGCAGCAACCTCGAACCCAGAACTAACATTAAAGTAACCCAAGATTCTACCCTAAGCCTACAACAATCATAAAGCCAAACATTAGGGAGATAATAAAAATAAATATTAGGACTTACTGGGGTTAACAGGGCCCACAGCAGCAGTGCTGGTGGTCATTACCTCCTGGTGACCAGCTACTCCTGGACCCTCTGCAACATCCTTCTTCTTGCCCTTGGTTGCTGGTGTAAGAAATTAAGAAGATAACAAAATAAATTAGGGATTCAGTTAATTTCCACAAAATTATTATGACAGACAAACACAGTCACATAATTGTACTTCTCTAAAACAGATCACCTATAGTACTAGTTTTGAGTCTATCGACTATTGTTGTGTTGCCCATACTAATCCTAAAATCCCTATTCCAAATTTCCTTAACATAAAAGACATTTGGAACTAATGGATTACAGTGAAACATCTTTGACTCTATTCTCAGTTCTCAACCCTCTTGATGGACCAACTCAGTCTCCCTTTTTGCAATGCATAGAGGCCTACTACACAGCGCTGTTAACTCAGAACTGCACGAACGACGTAAACAAAGTCACAGAGAGAATGCTAACTCACTTCTATCACTGATTCACTATGGTGAAATGCGGACTGTCTGCAATGTCTTCTTAGCCAAAGCGAAAGGTAATGATGAGTTTGATTATGTAGCACTGAGCACCTGCCTAGCAAAAACTAGAAAGTGGATCACATACAAATAATAATATTCTTAGCATAAACTAAATGTAACTTACCTCCGAGTGTGAACTGCAATTCAGAATTTTATTTTTTTGTATTGTAGAAACACAACAAATAATTAACACTCATGGAGCCCTGGAATCTTGACACCAAGCAGGTCAAGCAGGTCCTGCTTTTTGCCCGTAAGGTAGATGGCCCTCTGCCACAGAGCTGGGTGGGGTAAAGAAAGACGAGAAAAGAAGAAAAAGGAAGGAAAAGAAATAAGAAATAAGGAAGTAAGGGGAAAAATAAACACAAATTTAAAAAGTCATGAAAAACACCCAAAAATTAAAGAAAAACATAAAATACACAAACCAACTCAATAATATAATAAATTAAAATGAGGGGTAGATATGCTTGATAGGGAAAGGATTAAAGAGATTAAAGAGGGATTGAAAATTAGTTCCAGCACAATAACAGTGAAAAAACAAGATGACCACGCCCATGCGAACTGCAAGGTGCCATTTGCAAGGGATTTGGAACGTGAGGACCCACATAAGAACTACGTTGTGCTGTTCGTGCATGATTTGGAATGTAAGGATGCACTTCACATTGCATATCAAAGAGCAAACGGCACACCAGCAAACCCCATGAGCCCGTGGATCTCCATGTAGTGCAGCAGAGTTTTGTAATCACTCCACGGAGTTCCACGTAGTGTAACTACACGCACTCCACCCAAGCCTAGTCACATTGGTGGTGAATATCCCATCTGCTGAAATATAGATCCCACAATTTCCTATTGTGGCGAAAGGGATATCTGTCACCATTGTCACATAGTAATCCATCCGCCGAAATCTTAATCAGGCCGTACGTCTGCCTCTTCAACTTGATTTTTTCATTTAAAAGTGATAAGTGCTTTTTTTTTACTCAAACGACTGCATGCTTAAGTTGTTTCTAAGTGTATCATTTCTAGGAATGATTACTGTAACATTATCTACATAGGACTCCCTGAAGTCTCAGAGAACTCAAAGCTTTGCTGTTCGAGCATAAATAAGAATAAATAAAACTGATCATGTCACATGTTCATGAGTCAAGTTACAGTAGCACCCGGTGAAGCACAGAATCATTTTCAAAGCTCTTTCTCAGCACTTGGAAATCACATTTTGTTTCCAGCTTTAAACTCAATAATGCAGTGAGGAGTGTACACTCTAACTCTCCTTTACTGTTGGCTATACCATAATTTAGGTGGGTGGGGGTTGGAGGTGAGCCTGTACTTTTTCAAAACTCCAGATCTATAACTGTTTATTATTATTATTAACCCGTTTACTGTGGCGCAAATTCCGCCGGGGTGCGAAACTTTTAATGAGTGGGTGGGGCCGCGCCAGCCAACGGACGTGCACAGCACTAGCCAGGTAGTGCTCGCGACGGCCGTTGCCCGACTCACGCAGGGAACGGGTTATTATTATTATTATTATTATCATGCATGATTTGTAAAGTTCAAAGCTACCTTAAAAA
Organism: Triturus cristatus; assembly: GCF_964204655.1. Lineage (NCBI taxonomy): Eukaryota > Metazoa > Chordata > Amphibia > Caudata > Salamandridae > Triturus > Triturus cristatus. The sequence goes on along the minus strand of NC_140584.1, from coordinate 236,451,010 downwards.
GGTTTCCCATTGATAGCCTCCGCAATGAACCAGAATCCCCCGAGTGTTACCAATTAACCATACAGTTAGCTGATATTAAAGAGGTGGGGACATCCAGGTTTTAAGCAGCTTATGAAAGGTTTATGCAGCAGTGGCAAGGTGTTCCATATATGACAATGCCCGACCACCTTGACAGACTTTCTTAACACTAGGAACCACTGCCAGCTCCAAATGGCTTGAGCAGAGCTAGCATTTTGGTGTTTACCAAGGCACTATGGGTCACAAATACATAGCCCCCAAGTTGAATAGGCACTTATGCATATAGCATAAGGTGTTGAATTGGACACAAGGTTCAATTGGCAGCCAGGGAAGAGAATGCAACTTGTAGATTGAGGACGTGCATTTGGGTGGGTGGAGGAGCATGCATGCAGTCACATTTTGTACTGCCTGGAGCCATTTGAGCAAACATTTCATAGCACCGAGGTACAGAACATTACCATAGTCCAGTCTGGTTACATGGACTATAGTTCTTTGGGCTGGGATGGGGAGGCAGTCCACAATTTTCCTCAGCCTTTTAAGGATGCATAAACAGGTAACAGGTACTTTATTGATCTGATGGCTAATAAAGAGCTTGTCAACGAGCCTATCTCTAGATTTTTTACCACATGTACTGGAGAGGGAGTGGTGCCCATGGTCGATGGCCACAGATTAGGACCACAAAGGTGAGGATGGTTGCCCACCAGCAGAACCTTTGTCTTGTCCCCAATAGGTTTCAGCTGGTTGGTATTTATCCATAGTGAAACATGGGTGAGAGATCATCCGTGTGTGAAAACAATGTAAGCCCATAAGATTCAACAATCACTGCTAAAGTTATTATGTAGAGATTGAACAGAATTGGGCCTAGAGTAGAGCCCTGCGACACCCTGGTGGCCAAATGAGGTAATTTAGACCTATGTTAGTGTGTCTAAACCGGGAAGATGCAGCTGTGCAGGAAAAAACGAAGCTAGGACAGGGCTGTGCCAGGCCCTCCCATTTCTTCTAATCTGAAAAGCAGAAGGGGGTTGTTTATTGTGTTGAACGTGGCACTAAGATATAAAAGGATAAGTGCTGCATCACCACCAGTATCTAGCTGAAAATGCAGGTATTTAGTGACCCAGGAGGAGAGCTGACTCAGTGATGTGGCCAGCACTGAAGCCCAATTGCAAAGGGTGCAATACATCATTTAATCTAGTGTATGATGTAAGCTGCAAGTTAACATGTTTCACCAACTCCTTGGCCAGGGTGGGCAGGAGCAAGATAGGCCTGTAATTTGACCATATAAATGGGTCAGCATTCAGCTTTTTTAGTAAGGGTGTAACCAAGGCCAGCTTTTAAGATAAGAGAATGATGCCAAGGAAGCATTCAGAAGTTGGGTGAATTGTTCCATGACTGGAAGAGCAGCTTACCCAGTACCGGGGGTGGGGCAGGGGTCCCTCCAGAGGAGAACCTGATATGTTAGCTGCAAGTAATAAGATAAATTACATTACATCTAAAGGGTGGAACATACTCAAGGCGTAAGTCATGCTGGGAAGAGCTTCAGCTGAAATGGCATTGGTTGTATCTAAAAAAGTGGTCTGGTTGTCTGATACTTTTTTTTTTTTAACTATGCAATTTCACCACATTAAGTTTGTAAGAGTGTGGTAGGTGGGGCAGTATTAGCATGGTCAGAAAGATTCTTAACTACCTTAAAATTGTTTGGGTCGTTTTTAGCCACATTGATTTTATCCGAGTAAAATTTGGCTCTAGCAGTACTGCATTTTTTCTGGTAGTCCTTCAAAGCTGACTTGTATCTAAGTTTATCCTTGTTACAATTAGTTTTCCACCAATTACTTTTCAAGTCTTTACATAGCTTTTTGTATTCATGCAAGGAGTCATCATACCATGGTGTGGGAGAGGATTCAATTGTGTTTTCTACTTGCGGTAGGGACTAACACTTTGAACGAGGATCTAAGCAAAGATACAATGATGTGCACATCTGATTCTACTGTTTAACTCAGCACAGGGCATTTAGCTTCAAGTAGAGAGTTAAGAGCTGGTACGCTAAACTGTGACCTGCTCCTGCCAGTGGTTGTAGTCAGATTCTCTCTGGATTGAACCCCTGGTTGAATGGGGAAGGAAAAGGGACTGCAAAGTTATCGGCCCATGGCAGAGGAATAGACTGGTCTATCTGTATGTTCCCAAGGTTGGTAAATATAGGATCCAACATATGGTCAGCTACAGTGTGGGGAAATTTGTGATGAGCTGGATATTAAGTGCCACAAAATCCTCTATCACAGAGGAGGCCTTACAGCAAGCCACATTATCAATTTTTTTTTAGATCACCCACAATGGTAAAATTGGAAAATTTGAGAATAGGCGATGCAAGAACTTCCATAATACCAGAGCCACAGTTGCCCACACAACCCGGTGGGCAATAAATTAGGGGTGTGGGACAAGGTGAAGTTCTTACCTAGTGACAGTGAGAAGAGTAGAGCTTCACAGTCAGGATTGTCAACTTATCAATTTTCATGCAAAGTGCTCTTTATACATGATAGCTTTTCTGGTTTTGCCTGCACAATGCTTGCGCTGTGCTTATGAACTTTACTGTATTTAATATACATATTAAAAGGGGCTTATATCCCATCCTTCCTTCACATTTGTTTCTGTGGTTGACACTTACTTTTCCTCCATTTCTATTGGTTCTAGAATACCATTTACTGTTGTTCTTCTGTGTTCTTCTTATCAGTGGCCCATGGCTGAAGTACTTCTTCCACTTCAAACTTTTTAATTTTAATTAGAAGGGAGCATACCATGCCCTTCTCCCACTCTCTGCTCTGTATCATTTCCTTCTTTCCTAGAATGGTTCCTCTAATTGAAGCGATCATTTTGTTAAAATTAGCTTTGAAGCATCCCATAGGAGTGCATCTACAGGCTTCTTCTCTCCTCTCAGGCATGTTAACCCATCACCATGTTTTGTTCTTAATAAAACCCCCATGCCTACCTTTTAACCCACCACTTCCTCTTCCCTGCTCTCTCCACAAATCTCTTAAGTCCCTTAAGTATACCATCTTCAGGCAGAGAAGTATAATTAGAATCCAACTGTGGGGGAAGAGGAAATTTCTCACTTGAACAAGGCAACACCACTTAAGTGGGGCAGAATGGGGCATGAGAAAGTCACTGCTGTGTTATATTTCAAAGGTTGAGAAGACTACCACCTTCCTCTTCCTCATTGGTCCTCCTCCACTGCATGCTTCCAGCCATGAATCTGCAGGCCTCAATTTCTTGTGAAGGCAAGCAGCTATATTTCTACATTTCATCCCATTGCACTCTGGTTCCCGCTCTGGAGGCAGACTAGAAAGGAGAGGTTTAGGACCCTTTCTTACAGGCCCGTGCTTTAGAAAGGCAGGAAACGCTAGGACTGGATCAGTCACATGTCTTCTAAAGCCATTGCTTTAAGAGCACTTCCAGGGCTTGTTATTTGCTGTGATCTAAAACAATCACAGGTAAAAGCAGCTTCAGGCACCCAATGTAAACTATGCTTTTCCATCGAGTATCACCCCACCTACTGTGTGCCCCAGTTACTGCATTTGAAGAGAAAATAAGGCACACAGGGATCAAGGAAGGCATAAGTTTGATCTCGAGAAGGGGGGTTCCTGCATGAGTTGGCATAAATCTTGAATGCATGGAATTTAGACCTTGGACTGAATGCGGTACTCGCGTTTTGACCTAGGCAATTAGAGGGTTCAGGTTTGTGAGGAACCCGAACTCTAAGAATCAGCTTTTCACCAAAAATGCACACACAACCCTTGTGTGATTCATGAGGGCTTGCAGACCCCCAGTGCAGTGATCATTTGGGAACTGTGTTGCAGGGTACATTACTTTCTGCAAACCACTTAGGTCAAAAATTATAGCGGTATGCTGCTCTAGGCACTAGTATTTTACCTTGTCTTCTAGTCCTATTCCGGTGACAGTAGTTTTCATTTTCCCTTTACAAAATGACAGCACTACAAGTCCCAGAATACAAAGGAGAAAACAAGACTAGCTGAGTTTGCCTGCACCCAGCTGTGGACAGTATCAGGCCTCTGATTTTGAAAATCACAAATAAGAATAATGACCAACAAAAATCTCAACACAGCATTTCTTTTCGTTCAGCCCCTCCTGCAGAATTCATTGCTCCAATTCTGCTGCTCAGCATTTCATTCTAGCTAGAACTGTAAAATATGTTACTTTAGATTGGCAATAACACTGTTTTTCAGGAGAGCTTTTAATGACCCATTTGCAACTTAGGGGCCGATTACGAAGAAGTCGGAAAAGGCTCTGACTCCCGTCGGAGCCTTTCTGCCAACATCGTTATATGTTGGTCAGATTTCTTTCCAACTGCCTCATTACGATGGAGGCGGTCGGAAAGGAATCTGAACGGTCATTCCGACTGGCTTCTGACGTGCTTGGAGTGCCAGTCTGCCAGTCAGAATGCGGCTACTAATCCCAAGGACGACTCTTTACGCTCAAGGGACCACGATGAAGGGTGCCGGCAGCTTTTCTGTGCTGGCCTTTCCGACAGGTAAAGGCTGTCAGAACTCAACTTTTGTCACCCTCAGCAGGGCCTCCTTGGGAGCACAGCCTCCAGTTGGAGGCTGAGGTGGCACCAATGGTGCCCCACTGTTCATCCCTGCACCCCGTGGCAGGCACCTTCAGGTGCCTGCCACAGGGCGCAGGGATGAACTGCACCTCCTATTTTACAATGGGAGCATGCATTCCAGTCAGAATACATGCTCCCATTGTAAAATATAGGAATGCGACCCAAGAGTGTTTGGTCACATCCTAATTAGTCCGTCGGGACTGCAAACCGGGTGTCAGTCGGTCCTGTGACCGAGACGAGTCGGGCGGAGGAAATTCTTGCATCGCAATAGGGCCCTTAATGTGCTTAAGGTGTGAAATGCAAATTATATTTAGTGATACAACTGGGTTGTGAGTGGTATTCAGAGCTTATTAGTATATTTGAGTATTTGTCTAGATGCCAGGCGGTGAAGAACATTGTTAGAGCTGGTATAATTAACACAACTTTTAACTTTGCATGATTAAAACGTTCCTCTTGCCTTGTTTTGGGGGGTGGGAAGGGGCAGTACTTTGCTGGGATCGTAGCTACGAGACAGTCCAGAAAGTAAACTATTTCTTGATTGCCTGGTTTGGGTTGCATTTTGTGGCTTGGTAATCTGTTATAGATTAGCTTGGCTCTATTGTTCCAAGATGAACGAGCCTCACTTTGTAAACATTGCGCATGCAGCCACCTCCAGGGCAAAAAAGTGACTGATTTCTTAGTGTACTAAAGTAAGATTTGCTTTCCTCTTTAGAACTGTGGGCTGGGAGATAAATAAAGATACCTGTACAGCAATAATTGCAAGTATGTATGTATGTGGGTGGGAAGTATATGATTTACCTAGCACAGTTACTCCGATGGTCTCTATGGTTTTTACAATTGCGAAAAGGCTATTAAATAAAAAGGAAGTAGTGGCGCTCAGCAAGTGTACGTATAGGACATTCAAGTAAATATTGTGCTGACAGGTAGGGGAGACCCTTAAAACCCCTTAATGTGTTTTGGGATGAGCCCAACAGCAAAACAATACAAAGTAATCCTGTGCACACATATAAGTAAATCCAGTAGATGCTGAAGTGGAGACAATGAGACCAATCAAAATCTTCAAAAATATTGAATATTCTTTAATCCTTTCGGAAACAACACCAGCCAACACGTGTTTCGTCAGGGAAGGTAATCCCACGACTCTTCAGGGCTCAGGCTGATAGCGTTGACAAAGTGACTAGTGAAAAAACACGTCAAGGAAATCCAAAGTAGCGATCAGCACAAATTGTCAGTCATAAAAATAGGAGTCTGTAAACCAGCTATATCATCAAAGTATAGAGTATCCGGTGCCGCAAGTGAGCGTAGAGCAGTAATCCACAAGGTAGTATAATGCTGGAACCATCTAGGTTACTACAGCCGACGTGCGGCTAAGTATACAATTTAGGCAATATCCAAAGGAGCGGCCGAACACGAGTTTGTGTTCCTCAATTTTCAAGCTGAAGAAGAACGTACATCCTAGCGGCACCGTGCCGCTAGGATGTACGTTCTTCTTCAGCTTGAAAATTGAGGAACACACACTAATGTGTTCGGCCGTTCCTTTGGATATTGCCACTCAACTCTAAGCCCTTCATATCTAAGACATTACTCCCTTCACAACACTGTAGGCTACTCTGTGACACTTCAATCCTAACCAAGCCACTCAACTCTAATGTACGCCCTTCCGACACACTCCACTCTACTCCACTTTATGACACTCCACTCCATGCCACTCTTGTTTACCCTACTAACTTTTAGCCATGCTGAACAGTATCCACTCTGGTATACAACATAGCTAAAGCATATTGGCAAAGTCAATAAATAGTTCTTGCATAGGCGAGACCTATTGTCTTTGCTAGTGCTTGTTTGTTTTTGCGATCCACTATCAGAATCCGGTAATATGGGGCCAAAACTGTAATAATGCACCATTAAGCCAGGTTTCTGTTTAAAAGATAGAATTGGGAAAATTAGATCTAAATCAAGAAAGGCGGGACAGGCTCCTGTGGTCACAGGGAGAAGGGTATGCTTTTGAGAGGCAGGGTTACAAAAGTGAGCCTTACTTTAGACAAATATCAAAATTCCTCATCCATGGACCTACTCAGGCACAGAAAGATGCAGACGGGCTTGCCTTTGGCGTGTCATCAGGACGTCTGAGCCATGGCCATGTTTACGTACGCAGGGCAGGCCAGGTGATGAGAGCTACTGCACACTAGAGCACTAACCACTCTGTGCAATTGACAGAAAAATGGCAAGCAAAGTATTTTCCCCAAACTTAATTCCCAGCACGATGTATTTGTTGGGATTAAAAGCATTATATCTCACTTGTTTTTCAAAACGGCTTTTAAAATCCTTCTTAGTTTTTTTCATATTTTGAGCTTGATATATGGTTTGGTGAATTGAGTACAGTCCGTCATTACAGGTTAGCTTCTGCGGAATTTAAAACCAGCTCTGTTGTCATCTCTGTATATTTAACAGAACCACCATGACAGCTGTTCCTTTCTTTTGAAGAAAGGTTTTATTAGGGTCCATCATGGTTCTGATGGCCATGCACCACCAAACATTTAAAATGTTTGTGTTTTTGAGAAAAAAACATCCCAAAGCCAGAGTTCTTTTTCTGAAAAACAAAAAGCTAATGACCTCCACACCCTGAGAGATTTGACCCACGGCGTGGGGTGGTCATTGTTTTCTTTCTGTACCTTACTGCCAGGCTTTTCCTAGAGGTGACAGACAGGGAAACAGGCATTTGACCATTCACTCTAAATCGGAAGGGTGCTCTGCCAGTCTGTTAGAGGCAGTATCCCTTCCAAAGAGCCAATAGGAGCTCCTGCAGGAAAACCAAGGGTTTGATGTGCATGGTACTCCATCACATTTGGAACCAATTATACTGTCTGCCCAAGTTTAAAGCAGGCCCTTTCTGTCTGTATTCTGCCAATTGTTTTAATAATGCCACCAAGATGAGTGAATGTTGTGTTCTATGCATAGTTTTCAATTCCATTCCATTCCATGCAAGACTGACTTCTATGAAATAGGACACGTTTTAGTAGAGTTCTTTCATCAGCTAACCCACAAAGATTTTAAAATATTTTCTATAGGATTTGCATGGAAGGTGCACAAACACATCTCTCTAAAATAAAGCTATTAAGTTTTCAAAACCAATCAAACTAGATTGATGCCTCGCAAGATCATAGAAGATACTGAAGTGTTTGCACTGGAATATAGAATCAAGCTAAAATGTTATTTATTTCAAGTATGCAGAGATATATAGAAAATGTTCAAACACTGCTTTCTGGATCAGAATCCATTGTTAAACAAGCCTAAGAATGTATTTTAAAAATATTTTTGTCCTTATATTTTGCAACCATTTACATAAATTCATAATTTTCCTTGGTTCACGTTTATGCAAAATTCAAGAGATGTTTGCATTATTTGTTTTGAATCATGGCCCAAAAAGGCATGCCATATAAACTCATATGCCGCCTTACCTTGTAAGAACACCAACAGGCAAAATCAACTCCCCAGTCGTGTAAATAGAGTTCCACATTTCCAACAGCATGTGCCAGGTCAAAACCAACATAACAGCCCTACAAATAGATAAAACAGTTCCATATGTTTACCATACATTGTAAAAGGAATGTTTCATATACTGACTTTTAGTTTGTAGTTGTAGCCAGTACATCGCTTATAAAGTTGCCTAAGTGATTACATAACAGGATACAATATACAAACGGTGTTTAGATTCTAAATAATGTTTACTGAAGCAACTCAAGAAAATACAATAGAGACAAATACAATCTCAGATTCAGTAGCCGAATACCTACATATTAAAGTCATTGAAATGCTGTGGCTATTGTGTCTTGTTAGTGATAGAGGAAAAATAATTATCAAGTTAGGTAGGTAACAAAAAACGCCTGTGTAGAAATCCACGCAAAGTCTTCTTTCATGTACACACTTTATTCAATCAAGTATTCATCCAAGATGATAGCATGTAAGTGACCTCCAGCTGAGATGCACAACACAGCTGATATTTTTCACTTATTCATCACACCTCACATTCCACTAAAAGCATCACCGGTATATCATAATGAAGTCTTCTATACTCCAGAACATGTCAACAACCTGTTATAGGTTTGAAATCTGCACTGTGTATATTTTCACCAATTAGATGCAAGAGTCCCAGTCTCTCCGTGGTGTCCACTATGAGGCCTGGTGGGCACAACTGGGGGGCACAAATGGTGCCACTCCAAACATCCACATGGTGCTCTGCACACAATGCATGGATGTCTGAAAACATAACTTTTTCCAATGCAGCTTGTGCTGCTACCCTTTTGTGGCCACATCACAAGCCACAATGGAAAATTAGATGTTTTCAATGGCCTCATGGGTGGTTGCATCCTAATTTATCGGATGGAACCTCAGACTACTAGTCGATCGGTTTCCATTCCGAAATGATGTAGGATAGACGCGCATCTGACCGACATCATAATAGGGCCCTAAATGATTAGGTGGCCTACTCACATGGATAATTACAAATGGTTGACAGAACACAACACAAAGAGGCCTATTATTATTTCGGGCAGACTTGCATCTGCACAACATCATTTCAGTATGAGAGGCAGCAGATTCGCACCCCCTATTATGATACAATGGCACATGGTGCAGTCGCAAACTCCCATTTCTCCACAGGAGCTTGTGCTGCAGTCAGAACCCGGCCGCAGCACAAGCACACATAGAGAAATGGGAGTTTCTGTGTTTCCCTGCCACACAGTGCAGGGATGTACAGAGCGGCACCATAGGTGCCCCCTGGCCTCTAACCGAAGGTCGCTGAGGGATGGGAGCCCTGCTACAGGCCGCCTAAGTTGCTTTCCAACAGGGTTTCCATGTCGAGCCTGTCTGAAACTGACATCATAATCCAGATGGCGTCAACGCCGTCCTAAAAGGATTATGAATGGCCTCTGACTGGCCACCGGTTGGAATGACCGGGCAGTTTAAACTCTGACCACCTTCTTTGTAATTTGGTGGTTGGAGTTTAAACCAAGAATAGCGATCACAAAGCCTCCGACCTACGACATCTTAATCGGCCCCTAAATGTAGTCACTGCCTAAAGAGCAGGCATAGTGATGAGATAAACCATGAAGAGCAAGTGAATAAATGTTGCATTTATGGTCTGTCTCATTGGAAAAAGCTAGCCTGCAAACTGCTTTTTTTTTTTTTATGAAGTTAGTTCACATTGTGAATAAAGTAGATTGTTGATAATTACCAATAAATTAAAAGGTTTAGCATAAAATATACATTAGTTAAGATTTATGAAGCAATGAAAAGGTATTCAGATAAAATATTGAAAATTGCATTTTGTAATACATAAATATTGAGTTTGAAATATTGTCATAAAGAAATAGTGTGTGCAAGAATATCCTTGGCTAGAATATCGATTTTCAGGTGATTAGTGTTGATTTAACAATATCTAAATAATGAATATAGTTTGTAAAAACATCGTAAATAATATCGTTTTTTAATTCTTTTTATGTGTTTTAGTATGTATTTTAATTGTATGTTATAAATTGTTTGTGTAAATATTGTTAATGTCATTTTTCATTTTTAGAATTTTGAAATTTATTTTTATACCTTTTCTGGTATTTTAGTACTTTAGCGGGTTCTGGGGTTTAAAGGGGTATAGAGTGGGGAGTAAATTAATTATAATTGCTTCATAATTCATTTGTAATTAATATTAATGATTTAATTGATAATTATTTATGTTAACTGTATAATCCATTCTTTGGAAAGTTACATTTCAGGTGTGGGTTGTGATTTTTTCAGGGGTTTAGGGTGGGAAGTAAATTAATTATAATTAATAAATACATAATTTTTAATTAATATTAATTGTTTCATTGAACATTATTAATGTTCATTGTGTAAATATTTTTGTGACTAAGGGGCTCATTATGATGGCGGGAGGATCACCACCGCCAGGCTGGCGGTGGCGATCCTCCCACCATCACAATGTGATTCACCCACTGCCAAATTAGGATGGCGGTGGGAATCACATACATTCCGCGGCGGATGGAAAGTCCGTCCTCCATGGTCCCGCAAGGTGGTCCTTTTCAGCCTGCCTTGCGGAGACCAGAACCAGAACATCATTGCAGCGGTGCCGTGCAGGCACCGCCGTAGTGATTAGGATTAGCCTTTCCGCTTGTCGTTCTGCAGCGGATATCCTGCCGAAAAAAGACAGCCGGAGAATGGCTTTGGGGCTCTGTGGGGGTGCACTTTGGGGGTATCCATGCTACCCCCTACATTTCTATGCACAAGGCGCATCCTAATTGGGCTGGTGGGACCGCCGCATATCTGGCGGGCGGTCCCATCACCGTTATGATGGCGGGCGGACTGATGTCCGCTTGCCATCATAATGACCCCCTTAGTTTCGTGTTGTGTGTTTTGTAGGGGTATAAGGTGGGAAGTGAATTAATTATAAATAATTAATAATCCATATTAATAATTTGACTGATTATTAATTATGGAAGTTGTGTAATACATTTGTTTTCTTTTTTGATATGTGTTGCTTTTGTGTGGGTAATGGGTGCGTAGAAAATTAATTATAATAACGAATAAATAATGTTAATTTATAATAATTATTGGAATGATAATTAACTCTGTAAAATATGTAATTAAGATATTGTATATGTTATATATTAGGTGTGAGGGGTTGCCTTTGTACTGGTAAGGACTGGGAAGTTAAGTGAACACAATTAATTTATTATTAGTTAATTATTAATAATACATGTTTAATTTACAATTAATTATGAAAATACTGCAAATAATATTTAAAAATGTATATATTAGGTGTGGGATGTAGGTTTTGTATGAATGAAGGGTGGGAAGGTAATTTAAAATAATTATTCAACTGATAGTTATTTATTAAGTAATATTTTAATAAATATTTAATGATGTAAAATGTGTAAATACTATCAATTAAAGAATTCATTTTAGATATGTGTTGTGTGGTTTTCAGAAGTATAGGTTAGAACATTATTTAAGTAACGACAATTTTTAAAATAGTTAATTAATTTTTTAGAATTATATTATTTATTATTGTATTTGTTAATTGTGTTGTTCTTTTTAAATGTAAATCTGATTGTATTTATTGGTTGCTATTATTTAGAGAATTTAGGGGCTCATTATGATGGCGGGCAGACATCAGTCCGCCCGCCATCGTTGCGGTTCTGGGACCGCCCGCCAGACGCGCGGTGGTCCCACCACACATATTAAGATGCGCCCGCCATATGAAACTGGACTTCTATTTTCTTCATAATACACACATTGAGCCACCTGTTCTCCGCTAGATGTCATCTATTCTGCCTCCATACTGCAAACCATTTTCAACTACTTATCATCCAAGTAAATATTACAATACAATGATCAAAAGTGCCTACGAGTAAAGTTTTCATTCATAAAGTGAAATTTAAGGACATTATTCTAGTACAAGAAACAAATGGAAGTATATAGGCAATGTAGAATAAAGTGCAGATAGAGATTGCAGACAGAATTTTTGCCAGAGAATTCTAAAATATTCTTTCTCATTCTTATCCAGCATTCCATCCTTCATCCACATTAGTCTCAACTTGATCAATAATGCATGAAGAAAACAGTTCATCTGAATAGATGTTACAGTACATGGATAAAGAGTGCATGCCAGTAAAGTAATCCTTTTTAGAGTGCAATTAAAGATCATTATCCTTGTACACATTTCAGTCTAGATCTAAAGTGCATTGTCTAGCATTCCATCCTTCAGATACATTGGTCTCAACTTCATCAAAATGCAATAAAAAAGTGTTCCATCAGTTGCCAGTAGGTAGTTATCATTAGGATTTAGTTTCCATAGGAAGAGCGCTTCCTCATTTGTCAATAACTTGGGTGTCTTTGACGTAGCTTTGCGAATTTTCAAAACTAATTTGCCACTCCCTTCAGCTGCTGTGTTGAAAATGTCAGGGTGATCCGACAAGTGGGGGCAAGAAAAAGTGGGGGTCCTAAAATGTATTTTCCCCATGTTAATTATACCAAATGTGGCAGAAAGGTAGCTGTTGGGCCAGAAAGTGCGCTTTTTGTTAAATGGTGTAAATTCAATCAGTATGTTTAGAGATATTTTTTTTTTAAATCCACTTATATAGCTGGGGACACCAAGCATCCGCCACCCCTCTTGATCTCGTGCAAAGATCTGATTGCCTGCCAACACATCAAACCAGGAAGTTTTAGCAGTCAACTTGTGATTCAGTTGAACTGTGTCAAAAAAATGACATTAAAAAAAGAAAAGGTGGCAGGGTAGAAACACCCTATCCCCTTAGGCCTCTTAGATGGGTTCAACTGTGACCCCCCAGGGCCAAAAAAAGCACTTTAAGAAAAAACATTGGTAGAAGTAGTGCTGCAACTGCGACTTCTGCCAAAATTAAAAAAAACTCAAATTAAGTGCAGTCACCCCCTCTTCGTTGGGGACGGCCAATTCCCTGGTGCAATGTTTGCCAAACATATGTAATGTGATGCGGGGGCCTTCATGGCCCCCAGGTAGCCCCAGGCACCACCACCGGCCCGGGTTAGTTATTAAAAGGGTGCAGGGAAGGCCCATATGGCCTCCCTCACCTCCCCCAGGGTTTTTATTTTTGATGTGGGGGGCCTCATGGATGCTCCCGGGCCACGGAGACCACCACCTTCCCAGGGCCAAAGTGTTTTTTCAAGAAATTGCACCTCACCGGGCAGGTCCTTAGTCAAGGAAGGAGGGGACCTTGTGGCCCCATTCCTGGTGCGATACATGGCCCTGGGGGCCGCCACCCCCAGTGACAGCTCCTGCAATGTACTGTGGTGCCCACCCCTGGGACATTGCTGTTTGCTATGGTGCTCCCTCCAGGCCATATCAAACAGTGCTCTGCTTTGAGCGAGCAAGAGCACTTTACTCTCACTTGCTCAAAGTGGAGCACACTTTTCTTTTACACACAGGGAGCTGCATGTTAGCAGCTCCCTATGTGTTAAAACAATGCTGGCTCCTGCCGGGTAACTGGCAGGAACCGTGGGGGAATTGAGGCTCTCCAGTGGTTTCCAACCTTTAAAAAGTGGGTGCCCTGTGTGGGACCAGGGAACCCACACTACAGGGGCCCCACACCACAGGGGCCCCAAAATTGGCCCGGAATTTGGGAGGCTCGGCCCCCTTCCCCTTCAAAGGAAAAAGAAAAGGCTGGGGCCCAAGGACAGGGTCACAGGGGCTGAAATCGACTGCCTCACCATTGAAAAAAAGGCCTAGCCCCGGAGGATGGGGTCCCAAGGCTGAAAATCACCCAGGGAAGAGGGGCCATGCAGCCCCCTCCCTTAATTATTTTTAAACAGCTGGAAAAAAAACACCTGGCAAGTCACCAGAGCCCATGCCCCCCTTCACCACTGTTCTGCAAACGCGCCTTCTGGAGCAGTGGTGATTTGGGGATGAAGTCCCCTTGGATGCTGAAAATTCTTAGGCTCTAAGAACCCCTTCCATAATCTCCACTAAGCCCCAGACAGTGGTATTTCTGGGAGGACTCGAAGGCCAAGCCTCTTTCCTCCACCACTCTGCAAACCCGCCTCCTGGTGCGGTGCTGGTTGGGGAATGAATTACACTTTACTATTGAGGGCCTCAGGACTAAAGTGGAGTTCTTCCCCCAAACCGTAGGGCACCAGGAAGCACATTTGAAGAGTGGTGGAGAAAGGGGCTGTGCCCTCTGATGACCTCTCACCAATACAGCTGTGTGGGTCCTCCTGGAGGTAGCAGGAAGGCTAGTTGACCCTAAGGACCCTCAAGAGCCAAAGGGACTTCATCCCCAACTAGAAGTGCTCATATAGCCACTCACTCATCCATACAGTTACTAACACACCCACTCACTACTCATATGTAGGTATATGAACAAATACACTCACTCACCTAAGCAGTCACTGAGGAAAGCACATGTTTTCCCATACAACCTCACTCACAGTCACTTACTCACCCGACAGCACTTACACTCCCATTCACTCACCCATACCCCCACTTACACACTCATTCATGCACCTGTACAAACAATGATGTACCTGTTCACTATCCCATACAAACACTTATCTGCCTCCTCAGTCACCCATTCAGCCACTCATGCAGCCTCACATTCACTATTCACAAACACTGACACACTCGAACACTCACACATACACCCATTCACTCACCCACTCTTTCACCTATACAGATACTCACACAGCCACTCACTTGCTCATACATCGACTGACACACCCACTCCCTCACCCATACAAAAATGCACACACCCGCTCACTTATATATACAGTCTCTCACCTACAGTCACTGATCATGTCATGAGTGATGTAAAATGTGAGGTTCTGAGCAGTGTATTATGGAGGGTGTAAGCTATAGTTAGCTCAAGTAACTATAACTGCTGAATTTCTTTATGAGTGGCATATCAGCCTAACTATAACGTCTCTGAAACCTTTCTTTTTAATTCTATTCCGTAACTATAACCTCCCTGATGCTCTCCATGCCACTGGAATCAAGCTATCCTGGCTGAAGAGGGGTGAAACCCCGAAACTGGTCCTAGGATGCTTGTTTCTAGTCCAGGGAGGACCTGGCTTGGCAGTTTGGGCTGGACTGTTCCCATGAGGCACAGGGTCAAGACAGATTTGCATATGGCTGAGTTCAAACTGGAATGGCATGGTGAGCAAAAAAATGATGGATTTAGGCCCAGATCTCTGTACTGGTGTGAATGTATGACATTGTTCTGCATTTTGTCCATCAACTGTTGTTTTTGCATTTGTCACCCCGAGTGAGAGAGGTATGCCCAGACGTGGGTCCCGTGCTCTCCATGCCACTGGAATCAAGCTATCCTGGCTGAAGAGGGGTGAAACCCCGAAACCGGTCCTAGGATGCTTGTTTCCAGTCCAGGGAGGACCTGGCTTGGCAGTTCGGGCTGGACCCTTCCCATGAGGCACAGGGTCAAGACTGATTTGCATATGACTGGGTTCAATCTGGAATGGCATGGTGAGCAAAAAATGATGGATTTAGGCCCATATCTCCTGTACTGGGGTGAATGTATGACATTGTTCTGCATTCTGTCCATCAACTGTTGTTTTTGCATTTGTTACCCCGAGTGGGATGGGTATGCCCAGATGTGGTTCCCGTGCTCTCCATACCACTGGAATCAAGCTATCCTGGCGGAAGAGGGGTGAAACCCCAAAACCGGTCCTGAGATGCTTGTTTCCAGTACAGGGAGGACCTGGATTGGCAGTTCGGGTTGGACTGTTCCCATGAGGCACAGTGTCAAGACTGATTTGCATATGGCTGGGTTCAAACCGAAATGGCATGGTGAGCAAAAAAACAATGGATTTAGGCCCAGATCTCTGTACTGGGGTGAATGTATGACATTGTTCTGCATTCTGTCCATCAACTGTTGTTTTTGCATTTGTCACCCCGAGTGGAATGGGTATGCCCAGATGTGGGTCCCATGCTCTCCATGCCACTGGAATCAAGCTATTCTGGCTGAAGAGGGGTGAAACCCCGAAACCGGTCCTAGGATGCTTGTTTCCAGTCCAGGGAGGACCTGGCTTGGGAGTTCGGGCTGGACTGTTCCCATGAGGCACAGGGTCAAGACTGATTTGCATATGGCTGGGTTCAAACTGGAATGCGATGGTGAGGAAAAAAACGATGGATTTAGGCCCAGATCTCTGTACTGGGGTGAATGTATGACATTGTTCTGCATTCTGTCCATCAACTGTTGTTTTTGCATATAATAGTAAATAGGCACATTCCAGCCCTTTACCTTTGATGTAGCACAGCTAGGTGATTTGCTGCATTGTATATATATATATATATATATTTATATATATATATATATATATATATATATATATATATATATATATATATATATATATATATATATATATATATATATATATATATATATATATATATATTCACTGAAAAAACCATAGGTTATAGTTAGCGGAAATTTTACTGATAAAAAACCAATGAAATTCCCCCGTTATAGTTAGTGCAGGAAACTATAACTCACGCGACCGCAATCCTCTGCTGATGCTAATACTGTATTTAGACACTTATTTGCCCATGTCTTCTTCCATAAATTTTTAGCTATACATATATTACAAATATTTTTTTTTCATAAAGACACATATGTCATCAGCAGAAGATTGCGGTCGCGTGAGTTATAGTTTCCTGCACTAACTATAACGGAGGAATTTCATTGGTTTTTTATCAGTAAAATTTCCGCTAACTATAACATGTGTGAAACCTATGGTTTTTTCAGTGAATTTGCAAGGTTTTTTAAATGCTAATTCCTAACCATAACGTGTGTGAAACCTATGGTTTTTTCAGTGAATTTGTACGGTTTTTTAAATGCTAAGTTACTTTACGCCATTCGTGGCGTGCGCGCCCACTTAACGCAGTTCGTTCTGTGCGCGCAGGGTGCACTTCGCGCACAGTGCGCGCACAGTGAGCACGCGGTGCGCTTCGCGCACCGCGCGCCCACTTTACGCAGTTAGTGCCGTGCACGCACGGTGGGCACGCGGTGCGCTACGCGCACCGCATGCCCACGTTACGCTAGATGGACCATGTACGCACGATGCGCTTCGCGCACCGTGCGCACATGGAGGACATATTATGCGCTTCCTTGTGATAGGTAATCTGTTGAAATTTTTTTGGGAAATGCTGTGCTCTTATATGCCATGCACAAATGGTGGCCTTCGGCCACCATTTGCACACGGGGTGGAGAGAGTGGGTTGTTTTTTTTTTAATAATTTTTTACCGTACGCGTACGGTAAGCGTACGGTAAGCGTAATCGGCGAAATTTTCAAAAAATAAAAAATTACCGTTTTTTGCCTTGGGGGATCTTTGAAGACTCAACTAACATGGTTATGTGCATGGGCGCTGTCTAAACAGCCCCTTTATGTTTTTGGCATTTGTTTATCAGCTCCCCCCTCAGAGTGCGAGAGAGAAAATGGCGGCCGCCGCTTCCTGGTTTCGACCGATTCGAATGTTTACTAAGATCTAAGGGCCAATCAGAATCGCGTACCGTAAGCGCACCGTAAGCTGGCTCAGATATATATATTGATTTAAAGGCTATTTTCTCAGAATCTACTGAACAGATTTACACCAAACCTACAAAAGGCACTTCCTTGACCTGAGGACTACCTCTCTGCCAAATTTCAAGTAATTCTGTTCAGCCGTTCGGGCTGTAGCTGTGTCTAAAGGTCCTATGGAAAAATGCATGGGAAAAACGCGTTTTGGGACCCCCCTTTTATCTCAGCCCCCGCTTGACGAATCCCCCCTAGACTTTCAGGGTAGGAGCGGAGCGTAGCGCCCCACCTATTTTGAAAAATTCGCGAGGATTCGTCAACCGGCGCGAAAGTTATTCAAAATAGAATGTTGCGGATTTCCAATGGAAACGTGGTCCTAACTATAACTACCTACTGGCGACCGCCAGTAGGTAATATATATATATATATATAAATACATACACACTGTTTAAACCACTGGGAAAGATCTATAACTTTAATTTAACCGAAATATGATTTTAATACCATACCCTAATGATAATGGATACCAAAAGAAAGAATAATCTGACCAAATGTTATAATGATGCAGCAGTGTTCAGAACAATTTCTCTATACAGCAAAAACTCATCATCATTCTGCCTGCAAAAGGCAGCGAAGGACAGAACTTATATACTACGAGTTTGTTACTTGCACTAATGACATATTTTTCCATCTGAACAAGGCACACAAGGACGATAAGTGTCTGATCAGAAATAATGTTCAGTAGCTTTGGCTTAGACCTTTAACTTGTGCAGTAAGATCATAATCTTCCATTATATAACTTATTCATCAAGGTGCTCTGCTTTGCTGTAAATCATATTAAGTTGCTTCACAATGCTGCTAATAGCCATTCAGAGTTCTCCATAAGGAGAGACCAATGTTTGCTGTTTTTAAATTTCCCCATGCTGCATTGTCTTTCTTAACACCCACGCAAGTACACTTTGTTTGTATGCACTTTTGTACATGTATGTACAGTGGTGCAGGAAGAATTCATAAGGAATCTGAAAAGTTCTAGGTGGCTCATTTATGACATTGTGACACAGTGCAGCGCAGGAAGTCATCTTGCTGCACTGCACTGCATGACAGGGATAGGGCAGGAATTCACCGTACGTAAGAGAATATGGCTCATTCCTGTCCTTTCCCTTTTGCTGGTGCATTTTAGGCAGTGTAGCTCCAACACAGTCACCCTTGCACCATGTTACATTGATGGCAGAGTTGCATGCAGGATTGTTTTTATTATGTTAAAACAATTGTGTAAAGCGCACGTACACCGGGCTGGTTTCATGGCGCTACTCTGAGAGGTACCTGACAATAAGGAGTTACTCATAAGCTTGTCTGAATAGCCAGGTCTTACGGAGCCAACTGAAGCTTAGAAGGTTGTTACATGATCGGATTTCAGAAGGGAGAGAGTTCCAGAGTCTGGGAGCTAGAACTGCAAACCTAGCACCGCCCATTCGCTTTAGTTTGAAGTCGGGGGTTGACAGAAGGTGCTTGTGGGCCGAACGCAAATTACGCATGGTATGTGTCTCTGAATAAGGCTGTCCAAGAATTTCAAACAGAGGTTCAGAGTATACGATTCACAGTAAATATGAAAGAACAATTAATGAACTGAAATTACATGTATAACAATGCACACATTGAAATACAAAAGGATAAAAAGAAGAAGAACCTAATGAAAAAATCATACAAAATGTATTCAGTGAAAAATATCACCAGGGCTCAGTATTGTAAGCTGGTACATAGAACATTTTACAACCATATACATAACCAGACAGGTGGCAGACAGGGAGAAAAAGACATAAAAGGCAGAGTTTCAAAGCTTTACATAAAACTCCGACAAACAAAACAATGTGTCCTCCAATAATTGCAGCCACAATTGCGTCGACGGCGTTTCGACCTTTGGCATTAATCCACGGTCATCTTCAGGACATAAAATTTAACTGAGCATCCCAAATGAACAGTATATATATCAAGCGGGTTCTGTGTACCTCTAAGTTCAATTCAGCAACTGGCCTCCAAGGCAGATTAAAGTAATAACAATCTCATGGGGCCAAAAACGAGTCAATCCTCTTGAAATTATGCCCGTATTATCCAGGCGGGATTAGAATACCGCACAGCAAATTAATTGCCGAGTAGCGACTTGGAGGCCAGTTGCTGAATTGAACTTAGAGGTACACAGAACCCGCTTGATATATATACTGTTCATTTGGGATGCTCAGTTAAATTTTATGTCCTGAAGATGACCGTGGGGGGGTAACTTGATTTGTGCAAGAAGGGGCACATTTCTGCACAAAACAATCATGGAAGGTATATTCCTTTTTCTTTGTGTGCTGCATAATGCTGCACACATAGAAAGAGGAAAAAAGAGGAGAAATAGAGATGTTTCTCCTCATTACATCTCCCTTGGGAAGGTGTAAGATTTTGGTGCATCTCCAGGTTTACAAGTTCTTGGGTTGTCCAGCATTGGGTAGTGTTTGAAAGTAATAAATGTTTCTAGTGTTTAGGTATGAGCAGAGTTAAGGTTGTAGCAAGTGGTTTCCAGGGGGCAGAGTTTTGGGCTAATAAGGGATTTCTAGGGTTAAAGATTGGATAGTGGTTAACATTTCAGGGTTCAGGAATGAGCGACGTTTGAGAGTAGTAAATGGTTTTCTGGGTTCAGGGTTAGATAGAGTTTAGTATAATAGGACAGATTTTTGGGTTCAGGAATGGGTAGTTTTTAGGGGTAATTAAGGGTTTTATTGAATGAAATATAGTAAATGAAATAAAAATTGAATGGGCAGTAATGCAACATATTTATGAGATATGACGCATTCCTGTCCTTTCAGCCAGCGTCGGCGCACAAAATGGTGCCTAGTGCCAATGCAGGCACTTTTGCACCATGATGTTGTTGGCAGGATTGTTTTTGTGCAGGAAGGAACACCTTCCTGCACAAACACAATCCATGATTGAATTTTTCTCTTACTATGTGTGCTGCAGAATGCAGCACACATAGAATGATGAAAAAACGAGGAGAAACAAGCATATTTCTCATTGTTACACCCACCTTGGGTGGCATACAGTTTTGGTGAATTCCTGGGTTTAAAGTAGGCCTGGGCAAAAATTTCGTTCCGTTCGCGGAAATTGCGATAATTTGACATTTTTGCGTTCCGCGGAGAGCGCGAAAATGTCAAAAATTCCGGTTTCCGCAGCTTGGCGATAATTTGTTTCTTGCTCGCGCTGTAAAATGATACATTCTCGCGCGCGCGCGATCGCCTTACCTGAATCCCTGCGTTCGCCGACAAGTTTTCTTGATCCGGTCGCGTTCTCCATGAGATGTTGTATTGTTTTTAGCCATTTGCGCTGTCTCGCGACAGTTCGCGCCCGCAGTGACGTCATGCGTCGCGCGATCACGTCTTTCTTCTCGCGATCATGCACCGCGAGAACAACTCAAAACAAGATGGCCGCGCCCGCAAGCAACCACATGGGTAAGTTGGCAACCCGCAACCATGCAGAAAATCTCGCGAACATGCCGGAAAAAAACTTCCGCATCTTCGCGATATTTCTGCTTGTTTGCGATAATTTTAAACATTCTCGCGATAATTTGCGAAGGTTAATTCCGCAAATTCCGCCCACCCCTAGTTTAAAGATCCTTGTAAATCTGGGACCCATGGGTATTACATGGGAACACCCACCACAATGCACATGGAAAGCCTCCTTGTTGCAGTGTATGGAAACACAGTGCCTTACACTGGCTTACCTTACACCATATCTACAAGGCGAAGATAATCCAGGCAAATTGTCTTTGCATAGCCTCATAGATATGAGTCTGTACTCTACGGTGCCGGAGTGTCCTAAACAATTATGCACCTGTGGTGTAAGGGGCTTGTAAATACATCTCTGAGATCACAGTAGACGCAAGCCCGGAGAGGTTGGGTGCAGTCTTTACTTAACACAATGTACTCCCAAATGCTCAAAGACATATTGTGGCCTATGCTAGCAGAAGTCTGTCTCAAATTGAACATGTCTATTCTCAGCCATAAATAGAGAGCCTAGCTTCAGTGTGGGCTCGTAAACATTTTCATGTGTTGCTGCACAAAAAGCATTTCACCCTTGTCACTGACCACCAGACGTTGCTCGCCATTTTTGAAAATCTAAACACTAAAATGCTTCCTTGCATCGAAAGGTGGGAATTGCGATTGCAAGAACATGTGTAAACTATTGTGCACAAGCTGGGGAAGGATCAAAACCCTGCAGATTACTTCACACAAGTGCTGTTGCAGCGTAACAGTGCAACATCTAAAGTGGCTGAAGAGTATATCAGTTTCATAGTAAAGGCTAACATCCCTTGCAGCTCTATACATTGAGCTGATCAATGCTCCTACCCAATCAGAGATATGCTCACACTCAAGGATATAATTGCAACGCAATCATGGAGAAAACATACTCAACTCTCACAAAGGATTTTTAATATCAACATTTTTTAAAAGTGCAGGAAGAACTTTCTGTCATTCAAGAAGGTATCATACTAAGAGGTTTGAGAATTGTCATACCTTTGAGCTTGAGGCAACAAGTGATTGCACTGGCATAAGAAGGACTTTGTGACATGGTAGCCACCAGGAGAGCTTTCAGAGACCGAGTATAGTCACTTCGACTTAATGAATAAGTGGAGAAGGAACTGAAAGCCTGCAACTGCTTATCTCCGAAGACAACACAGCATCCACTTCATAAAAAAAGCATGGTAGAAAATTGCTGCTGATTTTTTTCAACCCTTAAACAATGGCCTTCTTGACAGTTATTGATGGGTACTCACATTTTCCCTTAGTGGAAGATTTATCATTGACCATCCATAACAAAGTTAGATGATATTTTCACAGCATTCTCAAATCTGAGAATGATCCACCCTCTAATAGCAGAGAGTGTAAGGCCTTTCTTAGCTGCTCAAATGTTGATCATCAGACAAGCAGACCTCAATGGCCATAGGCAGATGGCGTTGTTGAAGAATTTATGGCCACCCTGAAGAAAGGGGTTCAGCAGGCTGCCCTAGAAGGAAGTGATCTGAAGTCAGCCTTATGTCCAGTCCTTTGTGGTTGTTGGTCAACTCCCTTTTCTACAACAGGTGAAAGCCCTGCTACCTTGCTGTGTGGGAGAGTCATTAGGTCAAAGCTACTACAATGGACCACAAGCCAAGTGATAGACACTGGTGAGATTTGTGTCACGGACACTTCTTGCAAAAGCAAGATCAAGGCCTATGCAGATAAGCGCAGAGGTGCTCAGGACACAGGAGACTAGGTCCTAGTCAAACAAAAATGGAAACGAAAGACCGACTCTCCATTTGATTCTGATCCATTGAGTTGTAACAGGTAAAGGACATATGGTGACCGCTCAACGTCCTGGAAAAATCCATTACAAGAGACTCATCACATTTCAAGCATCTGCCTCAATGGTTGTTGACTCCAGACTTTATGAGTGAGACAAGTCCACCAGGGTGCTCAAGTGAAGCATCTGAGTCTACATCTATGATGCTAAATAACAGTGCAACCTATTCACCTCATACGACTCTCTCTGGAAGATTGGTTCTAGCCCTAAACGACTAGTTGAAGAACTGTAATGTAAATATGTTTGTCCGTAAAAAATGTTTTGCAAAGGTGGTAAGTAGTGTTGTATGATCATGTACAATAGGACACATGTGGTCCTTTTGGACTCCATACAAAGTTACATAATCAGTTAGGAGGTATTTGGGTGTGTCTAGGTGTGGTCAATGACGTTTATGGTGTAGTGAGTTCAGTTAATGATTGCATATCGAAGAATAAAGTCTTGTGTTACATAGCTCCACGTGTGGCATGGTCATTTGCATGCTCCAGAAGTGGGAGGACACTACAGGGAGAAGGGTTTCCCCAACTTGGACTTTGGGAATATGATGCACTGTGACATTGCTTGCAGTAGGACAAACAGGAACTGGTGTAAAAGTGGGCAGTGCCTCCCCTGGTAACTTTTCCCATTATTTAGGAAAAAACTAGGAGTCATGCCTACTCATTAGCTGTTGTCAGACATAAATGTGGCATCCCAAAGCACCATATTGGAACATTTAGTGGACCTACCGAAGATCAGAAGAGGTCTGGTCCTGCTGTCTGTGACCTGTGACCTAAGAGGAACTTTGAAGGACTGGACCTTCTCACTCTTCTGTACATGACATTGAATTGGTCTCCACGGGTTAGTTGGCTAACCTCCTGTGGGTTATATGGACAAAAAAAGCTGCAAGAGCCCTTTTCCTTGAAGTGCCCAGCTAACCAGTGACAAGTGGACCTGGGCTGGATGTTGCTGTTTCCCCCTAAGTGACACAGTGAGAGTCTTTAAGTGTCTTCCTCTGAGATTCTGTGGGCCTTACACATGTACTCCTGTAGTTGTTTGGGCACCAGCAACAAATTTGGAAACTTCTGAAAGCTTTTCTACTAGACCTCCAGATCTTCAGCAGGACCAGCCACAAAAAGTATCCAACCTCAAGTTGCACAATGTTGAATTGAATTTCAGGTTTATCCAGGTTGAGGATTTGAGCATTTCTCATACAAAAACAAAAATCCTTTCTGTGTTTTGACTTAATACATTTTCAGCCAGAAATCTGAAAAGCTTTAGAGTCCCTACTCCAGGTACCCAGCCTTTGGTTCTGTGGTGTCAGCTAAAATGTCATCAGAGTCCCTTGCATGGAGGTAATTTTATTCTCAATATTAGACAAAGTGCATTTCTTCATTGTGACTTACAAAACAGTTCATCAAAGCTTCTGAAGAGGGAGTTACATATTATGAAGGTTTTTATTTTAAAACTTTCACTGGGATGAATCCACTGGGTATATTTTACAGAGCCTCAAATCACAACTAGGTCTTTACCTAATACGGCCATTTACTAACTTTGCCACTTTGCTCTTTTTGGCACTATTTTCACCTTAAACTTAAGAAATTAATATACATGGTTCCTGGGTTTGGATTTTGTCATTTTGGTTTGATTTTGTTTATTCAACTTAAACTTAACTCTTTTTTTTTCTTTTTGAGATGTTCTTTGCTTTATGTTTTGGGTATATTACTGTTGTGGTACTGCATGATTATTTCACACATTGCCCAGGTTAAGCAAATCTGCTCTGTGCCATAGCTACCTGGATATTGACCCCAAGTTAATTTAGGGACTTCCAGGGTTCACCCTGACAAGAAGTGTTTTTGTTCCTTAAGGCGAGCAGTTGACAATCCCAAATAATAATTTACTTTCTTACAGTGTACTAGTTAGAATCATTTATTTTGTATTATTATATTTTGAGCTACAATGTCAAAAAAGTAGATTTTGCCAAAAAGGCTGTTTCTTTTCATAGTCCTCATTTGTTCTTGATATCACCAGTTGAGCATTACTGTATAAACATGTCAATAAAGAGTGAAAATACACAAAATCAGCATATGAAGAATAAATCTTCGGTTTACTGTTTCTCCTTGAATGTAATATTTTGCAAGTGAAAGTTTTTATTTACTATTAGAATTCAAAGGAGATTATTTCTCAAGTCCTTTTGACAGAGCTTCAGCTTTCTATTTCCTGCTCAAATATCTTTTGGTATGGTATGTACACAATAGAATGATATTTCATCTGCAATTTCCTAATGCTCCTTACGAAATAGATTTGCAACAGGATATGTAAAGTCGCTGTTCTGCATGGCTCTTTAATGTTAAAAATAATTTCTTACAATTAAGTGATTGTAGTTCCCCCATGCCCCTTCCTGCTGGGACATTCTATAATATAAACTGTATAACTTATGTATTGTAAACTTATAAACTGATTTTCTTTTTCATCTTTATGATATTACACTACATAGGGGCCAATTCCGATCCGGGTCGGAAGGGCACTGATCGCGATCCGGACGGAAAAACTACGAGCTGTACGCGTGTTTTCTGGCCAACTCGTACAGCTTTACGAGCGAACAAGTACGATGCGAGCTACGTGAGATTCACCGACCGAGTTGTTTCCGGGTCCAACCGCTCCGTACGTCTCGGTCAGAAGCTAACCGTGGTGTGCAATGGATACGATTTACAACCGAGCCAGTATGATGCATGCGTCGGAGAGCCTGTGTGAGCCGGAGTGTCTGGCTCGGAAAACGTCCGGGTGGTTGCCTTTGGGGATCTGCGTCGGACCCCCTGGACAGCCGCAGCCCTACGACTCGGACACAGGGGGAGACCTATGGGTCTCCCCAACACAGGCATGTACGGTGCAGATGGCACCGACACGTACCCACTGTAGGGGGCGCAGTTGTCCACGACGTACCCATTCAGTCAATGGGAGCCCATGTACGGGTCGTACGACCGGCTCCCATTGACTTCTATGGGAGTCCAACCGAACCGAGTCCGGCAGCATACGGCCGCATCGTACTCGCTGGGTCGGACTGAAGGCCTCCGGCTCGGTCGGAAAATACTCCGGATCCGGCTCGGTCAGAGTGCTTACAGACCCGGATCGGAATCGGCCCCATAGTGATTTACCTCTTTGCTACCTCTTTACTATTTGAGCAAGCTTGACGTCTCCTATATGGGAAGAACCCTGTTGGAGTCATTCTCATTTTTGGTATTCCTCTATTAGATATCCACTATGCTTCAATTCATCTTTCAGATATTTGCCAGGTCTGTATGTTATTACAGCTTTGCTTCCAGTGATGTTACTCAGTACATTGATAGTTCTAATACATGCTAATTGTTGATTGTAGACTGAAGTTCCTTCTTATTCTGATAAGTTTTCTCTAGGGAATAGTTTGTTTTAGGGTACTTGAATGTAAACTAATTGCAGAAAACAAGCTGTTCGGTGCATTTGGTTTACAGAATCATTAATTTCCCAATATGTTATTGTTAATCCTGGCATGCTTGGCGTGGTTCTCTCCTAACATTTTGCCTTCTATCCTTCTGTTTTAGTGACTTTGTTTTAGCTGTCTTTGGGACTCTGCACACTTTACCATTGCTAATCAGTGCTAAGGTGCTTGTGCTTTCTCCTTAAAACATGGTAGAACTGGCTTATTCCCAAATAGCACATCTCTTTTACATGTAAGTCCCTAGTAAAGTGGAATTGCATGTAACCAGGACGTGAAAATTAAATGATACTAGTGGGACTGCAGCACTGGTTGTGCCACCCACTTAAGTAGCCCTTTAAACATGTCTCAGGTCTGCCAATGCAGCATGTGTGTGCAGTTTTAAACTGCCATTTTGACCTTGCAAAATAAAACTTTTCATGAAGATAGCTAGGACACATAAGTGAACAAATCCCAGCCTGCACTGCTTTTGGCCCTAGGGCTGCTGGGGTGTTGAGACAGAATATTGATTTGGAAATGTCGATGTACACAGCAAGAAAATCGTGGTCAAGAATATCGAATTTAAGGTCATTAATATTGTTTGCAGAAATATAGTTGTTTAAAATATCGATATTTTAATTAGCGTTATGTATTTTAGTTTATATTTTAAATGTATGCGGTGTATTATTTTTGTTTAAGTATTATTTATGTTTTTTTAATATATGTGTAAAAATGTTAGTAGTTATGAATTTTATTTTAATTACATTTTGGATTTTTTTGTTCCATAGCGGGTTGTGGGTTTATAGGGGAATAGGGTGGGAAGTAATTTAATTATAATAAATTAATGATTATTTTTAATTTAGTTAATTCAGCTTTTGTAATGTTAATTGTGGGACGTAATTTATTTGTGTTTAATTATTAATTGGTTATTAATTAATATTAATTAATTGATAACTAATTATGGTAATTGTTTAATTTCTTTTAGGTGTGGGTTGTGGTGTTTATAGGGGTATAGGTTGGAAAATATGTTATTTTTGATTATTTTTTTAATTAGTTGTTAATCTAGATTAATTAATTGATAGAAAAATAATTATGGAAATTGTGTAATTCATTTTAGGTACGGGTTGTGGGGTTTATAGGGAGAAAGGGTGGGAGTTATTTATGTTTAATTAATTGATAATTAGTTGTTAATTTATATTAACTAAATAATTGATAATTAATTATGGTAATTATGATAAATTCATGATTATTTTTTATTTATTTAATTTAGATGTGATAGTGTTAACTGTGGGAAGTAATTTATTTGTGATTAAGTATTAATTAGTTGTTAATTAATATTAATTAATTCATTGTTAAATCATAACTGCAATTGTGTGAATTGTTTTAGGTGTGTGTTGTGGGGTTTACAGGATAAAGGGTGGGAAGTGATTTATGTTTAATTAATTATTAATTATTTGTCTGTGCTGAAGAAATGGCTCCTAGCTGTATGTAAACTTGTGGGTCTAAGCCACCATTGGGAGGCCATGAGACTCTTTAAGTGCAACACCAGTGAACAACTAGCCTTTGCAGTATCTCGGTATCTGCATTGTCCGTGGAAACTAAGAAAGAAGGCCATAGATAAAACCTAACTATGATAACTAAACTGCAGAGTAAAACTCAAACAGGCTGTCTAGTGTCCGCCTTCTCCTTTTTATACCAAGGATATTGCTTGATGTGTATTTTATGATTTGTTTTTAGATTGACATATGTGTCTTTTATTTCTTCTTAGACTGTGTGTTTTGCAAGAGGATACACTTCATTTTTCTTTATAAGGAAACAGTATCATTACATACCAGCGATTTGGCCATGATTTACTTTATTAATAATAATGATTTGTTAGCTGCTATTCTTCCGCTTTAAGTCGGTTTTATCTGTATCGCCTCATGTGTAATAATTTTTTTTGTATGATGATCTTTGATATTGTTCTTATTTATGCAAATGTTTATGGCTTGGTGCCGAAATAAAAGATATCTATCCATCTAAGTAATTGAAAATTAAACATGGGATTTGTGTAATTAATTACATGTGTGGGTTGTCGGGTTTTAAGGTGTAAAGGGTGGGAGGTAATTTATGTTTAATTAATAAAAAAATGTGTTGATCATTAATATTAATTAATTCATCTATATTTAATTAGGGTATTTGTTTATATTTTTTGTGTGTGGGTTTAATTGTTATGGGTTACAGTGTGGGGAGTAAATTAGTTTTACTTACTTTATAATTAGTTATTAAATACTATTAGTTTATTAATTGAAAATAGATTTTAATTGTGTAAATACTTTTTTCACAATTGGATTGTGGGGATTATAGGGGTAAAGTGTGGGAAGTTAATACATTTTTATGAGTTTTAATGTGTTGTTTAATTAATAATATTTCTTTAATTTGTGATTAATTATGTTAATTAAGGAAGCACATTTTTTTAAAATTCAGATGTGGGTTGTGAACTGTGTGGTGTTATAGGGTAGGAAACAGGAAAAGTTAATTTATGTAATTAAGGTTTTTGTTTTTAAATAGTTTCTAATTAAAAATATTTATTTGTTTTGAAATAATTTTTATTTAATTTAATGTAATATATGGGGGGTGACTGCTGGTGTTTCGTGTTCTTACCTGCGGTCCTGCTGGCAAGTGTCCTGGTGTTTCGCCGCTCCTGGGGTGTTGACGCTGTGGGTCTCCTCTGTCGGCGCCTGGTTCCATCGCGCCCGCGACAGGGGGAGACTACAGCTCCAGGCTGCCTTGCGGCCAACTTCCGTTTCCCTTCGCGCCCGGAGGCGCACAAAAGGCCGAGGCTCCCTCGGTGGAGCAGGGGTGACTGCTGGTGTTTCGTGTTCTTACCTGCGGTCCTGCTGGCAAGTGTCCTGGTGTTTCGCCGCTCCTGGGGTGTTGACGCTGTGGGTCTCCTCTGTCGGCGCCTGGTTCTATTGCGCCCGCGACAGGGGGAGACTACAGCTCCCAGGCTGCCTTGCGGCCAACTTCCGTTTCCCTTCGCGCCCGGAGGCGCACAAAAGGCCAAGGCTCCCTCGGTGGAGCGGGGGTGACTGCTGGTGTTTCGTGTTCTTACCTGCGGTCCTGCTGGCAAGTGTCCTGGTGTTTCACCGCTCCTGGGGTGTTGACGCTGTGGGTCTCCTCTGTCGGCGCCTGGTTCCATCGCGCCCGCGACAGGGGAGACTACAGCTCCCAGGCTGCCTTGCGGCCAACTTCCGTTTCCCTTCGCGCCCGGAGGCGCACAAAAGGCCGAGGCTTCCTCCGCGTCGCGGGATGCTAGCGGGCGACGCCGGGCTAAGCCCGGGCAAAGGGCGGGCCCTCTGTAGCCCTCAGGAGCCGAAGGAGGCCGGGCCGGGCTCACCCCCTTGACTTGTATTTGTTCTGATCGAGCATGGATGTTTGTAATTGCGGATATTTGTATTAGTAGTGTATCGTAATATTTTTTTGACGCATCCTAGCATTTCTGAACACCGTTGTTAGTGGTTGTCTTATTAATTTTACTATCATGAATAATTTCTCTAAAAGAGGTACCCTTGATGGTTATTTATTGAAAGTTAATTCAGGTTTAGATCGGGAGGCTAGTCTTGCAGAACTTAGGGCTAGGCGTCGCAGCTCTGTTGAGCACATTAAAAATATGTCATTGATTATAGCCTCTCCTCTTGAAGCAATCTCCCCAGACAAGAGTGCCTCTCCTCCCCTAGAGTCTTTTCAACTCTTGGGCAATAATGACTCTTCAATACCTTCCAGTAATCCAATCATGGGGGATTCATTTAATGACTTGTCCTTAACTGCTTTTCCTTCTCCTATTGATGTAATCAATGTCCCGGCTGTATCGAATGGGCTTTTAGCACAAGTTATCGAGCCGCTATCTCACAATGACATCGCATCTAGGCAACCTACATTGTCAGGTCCATTACCTAGGAAAAGGAGGAAGATAGATTCTGAGTCACGTAAAAGCAAAAACAAATCCAGTTGTAACTCTACTTCGGCTCATCCTGATAAAGATCTTACTCCCTGCATTGACAATACATCTCTTCCCGGTAGCACCGCATCCCGTCCTATACAAAATACAATTGCTGTGGACCTATTGGATAAAATTGACAAACTATTTAAATCTCTTATGCTACCAATTGTTGAGAGTTTAAAGACCATCGAAAGAAGGTTAGAGAAAGTAGAAACTCTAATGGGTAGTAAAAGGGACCTAACTATGAGTACTGCAAAATCAACATTAGCGCTTCCTACTGTTTCAGCTTCTGTTATACCATCTTCCACTCTACCATCATATGAGATAGTTTCTCAAGCTGACACGAGTACAAATAATGAAAGGAATAACTACGCATGTAGAACCATCAATCCTAAGTCAAATTATCCAAACAAGGACAGGGATTGCCCAGTAGAAAATATTCCAAAGCAAGGGGGTCCACTGCCTGATAGAATAAGTCATAATTTGGATCCCTCGGCTAAGATACGAGGGCCTTTTTCTATTAATCTACCACCAGAAGCTGTCCCTCTTGTAGTTGTGCTTGCGGGGGTTCCCACTTTAAAAGCTGATGCTACAGAAGGATACCTACAATTAAAAAACAAGGTCATTCATTGGCTAGGTCAAAATCGCCCTCTTCCTTCGTATATTAACGGGGAAATTGTACACGTAAGGCGCCTACCTTGGTTGGGTAATATACCAAAAAATATAAATGGGGATGTCATCTTAATTCATTTTAGGGACTCTAGAGCTGTCAGCCATATTTTAAACTGGTACACAAATCACAGGAGGTCTTTCATTACCACGTGGGAATTAACCTATTTTTTCCCAAGAACCAGGCCAGTCTTTACCTCTAATTTGGGGGTTTCACCTCGTATTCAACCTATTCCTCCGATCCAGTTGAGAAATCGATATTAGGTTTTAGCAAACCTGGAGGACGTAGATTGACTCAATAACTATAAGGCCACGACAGTGTCATCTGATGAGCCACTGACTGACCCATTTATTCTTTCCAATGAGTCAAGGAATGTACCACTGGTAGTAGGCGTAGAGCATTGTCCCAATCAACTTATTGCCCCTGAACCTCTAACATCTGTTAACGACCTGGCTAACATTCAGGAATCAACAGGGAATCTATTCTCATGGAATATTGCAGGGTTGACTTCCAAACTGGAATCTGTGGAGTGGATGTGTTTTGTTAATAAATTTGACCTATGCATATTCCAGGAGACTTGGTCATGTGAACCCTGTTTTGCGCAGGGATATTTGAATTATTTTGTCCCTGCGTTAAAAGGACCTAGGGGTAGACCCATGGGGGGCCTAACAATATGGGTTCGCCAATCTCTAAAGTTGGCCATTAAGGTTGTTGACACTAAAAATCAGGACATCCAACTAATCAGATTGGATTCAGATAAATTGGGAAGTTTGGACATCTATAATGTTTACGTCCGGAGTAAGAGGGGAGGGAGGTCTTAGGTATTAGAAGCCTTGGTCAGTCTTCTCGACATACAATCCACAAATAATAATATTGTCATTGCGGTTGATTTTAATAGAACATTTGAACCCTTGATAAGTGATGACGATTTATTTGGCGATGAGGAGGATCGACAATGGGGTGTTCCTAAATTAGAGCTCTCTCCCATTGTGCGCTGGACTGCCGACGTTATCGGCCTAAATGCCCTATGCTATGAAAAGGGACTAAGAGCCCTAAACGGTAGGACTAGTAGAGACAGGAATGGGACAAGTACATTTGACAATGGCCGATATAACTGTTATGGTTTAGCGCCGGGACGCCTCGTTGCTGGGGCAGCTGTTTTGCGCTTAATAAAATATTAACATAACATAACATAACATAACAATTGATTATGTGTTATGTAGTGTAAAATTATGGCCATTGATATGTGATATGAAGGTTGTAGGGAGGATCGAGAGTGATCACAACCCCTTGTGCTCAACTCATAAATGGTGGTCTCATACCAACTCGCCCACAGGTTCTTCTGAGTCCGCCCCTCCCCGGATTGTTTCCACCAATGATATGCGGAGATTAAGATGGGAAAAGGTAGCAATTAACCATCAGGATATTGCTAATATCAATAGCCATGTTGACACCGCAATATTAGCCATAGAGCACTGTAATACACTTAGCACTGGCTCTGACAAGGTAGAAGGATTACATAATTCCCTTTTCTGTACAATCAAGGAATATTTCCTTAAACCTGTGAAAAATAAAGGTGACAGAGCCCCAAAGCCTGCTAAGTGGTATAACGAAGAGTGTAGGGAAACACGATTTGCTCTGGGTAAAGCTATTAAGGGGGGGCAAACAGATTTAATCCAAGTTGCCAGAAAGAATTATAAAAATAGTATACTTAAGGCTAAAAAAGCATGGGACGAACATCACTGGACCGAGCTAAAGGCAGCTAGTGATAGAAGGGATTCCCGGTTATTCTAGCACATTGTTAGATGGGGTAAATCAGGTTTCCCCGAGTCCCCTCATAACAATGTTCCAGAAGCAGAATGGATAAAAAAATTTAAAAATCAGTATGCTGCACCAAATAATGCTAACCTGGCCGAGGAAATTAGAGTAGATCTCCCAAAAGTAAACCTCTTTGGTCTTGGTGAAATTATGATGGCCCTTAACACGGTTGCTTGTGGACGTGACCCCGGTCTTGATGGAGTGCCAGCTGATCTATTTGTAAATGACAAAGAGCGCTGGTGTCAGTATATCCATCACCTTATCAATGCTATTGCTCTGGGTGCAGCAGTTCCAAAATCCTGGCAGGGTGCAGTAATCATCCCTGTGTTTAAGAAGGGTGATCGATCCCTGACGGGTAATTATAGGTCTATAAGCCTCATAGATACCATTCAAAAGGTTGTGGGACGTGTGATCGTCAATAGGCTCCTGGATTGGGCGTAAGAGACCAATGCCCTTTCGACATTCCAGGCTGGCTTTCGACGATCCACAAGTACGGTGGACCAGGTTTTTCGTTTTACCTTGCTACAATGGAGGACGGTTGTGCTCGGTAAAGGAAGCTTGTATGCGGCCTTTGTCGATCTGCGGGCCGCCTTTGACCTTGTCCCCCGATCTAAGTTATGGACGGTCCTCCAGAAGCAGGGTCTTCCTAGTGATTTATTATCCATGATAATGAGGCTTCACAAATCTAATTATGCCAGAATCCAGTGGGAGGGGGGATTAGGTTCGGTAACCTCGGACTTCCCTTTTGAGAGGGGAGTCCGGCAGGGTTGTTCGATGGCTCCAGTTCTTTTTACACTATACATTAATGATGTTGTAGCACACATGACTTCTGCACAAGTGGATGCTCCGTTTTTAGCTGGGATTAAAATCCCCATTTTAATGTTTGCTGATGACACGCTCATCCTATCTAAAACTCCTAGTGGATTGCAGTGTGCTTTGTCTATCTTTGATAAATTTTGTGGCGAGTATGGCCTAGAGGTAAACACTGCCAAAACAAAGCTTATGATTTTTAACCCCCATCACAGCTTTAAATCAAAAATCATTTTAAATGATCGACCGCTAGAGGTAGTGAATACCTTTACTTATCTGGGCATGCACATATCTAGTGAGAAGAGCTGGTGGCATCATATTGAAATCGCCACAATTAAACACAGGCAACTGGCCGGTGCAATCTGCACAGAGCATAGAAAATCCTTGACTAAACCTGTAAAACCAGTTCTACAGGTTTACGAAGCAAAAGCTCTAGGATCTGTACTTTATGGCGCCGAGCTGTGGGGTTTTGAGAAGATGGCTGCTCTTCAATCCTCAGAGAACAAATTTTTCAGGGCCATAACAGGCGTCCCCAAAAGCACTCCATTGTTGCCCCTTAAATATGATTTAGGCAGAAGAGCCATCTTAGATTTGGCTCAACTTCGTCCGATTTTGTATTGGCGCAGGTTATGGACAACTCCTGCGCTTTTTCACTATGCTGAAGGTTTTTTAGACATCATAAGAACCGATGTTCATCACAAAATTGGATGGTTAAAATCGCTTAGGATGTCCCTGTCTGAGCTCGGTCTGAGCTCACTCTGGGATGATCCGGTGAGTTCTACTTTTCCATCTAAAAGTACTCTAAAGATCATTTACTGGGAGATGGGCGCCCGCCGGCATTGGAGCAGCACCAGTGCTGGCACCATGACCGGAGAGTTCCTAGAGGCCAAGATGTATCCCTATTTAGAACCATATTGGGACATTATAACAAGGCCCAGAGATAGGAAGCTCCTTTTTCAACTGAGAGCACGTGCACTTCCCCTCAAATCTCTGACATCCAAGTGTGAAGTGGGATACTGTGATGGCTGTCCTGTTTGTGGTACTAATAAAGAAACTATCGGACATTTTTTATTTGCTTGCAAACTCTATGCGGCACCAAGGCGTAACTGGCTGTCTCCGATGTGTAAAAATCTAGGAACAACTAGCAGTACTGTAGCTCTGCGCATCATATGCACCAGTACATTGACTTGGATTTCTGTAGCCACTGCAAAATATTTAGGGTGGACGATCAGACAGAGACTGCTAGTCGTTTGACTATTCTCTTGATTAAGGAGAGACTGCTAGTCTTTTGACTATTCTCTCCCATGCTATTTTTCTGTATTTTATTCCTTGTACTTTGTTTTTAAACTTATTCCTACTTTTCTTCTTTTCCTGTTTTTAAACAAACAACATCCATTGTTAATAGAACAGAATGTTTTACCTAGGGTTTTTTATTAAGTCAGAAATTTGTTGAGGTAAACAAACAACATCCACTGTTAATAGACCAGAATGTTTTACTTAGGGTCATTATTAAGTCAGAATTTGCTGATGTATGTTTTGTATCGATCCCTTGATTGAAATGTAATCTTATTTTTATTGTATGTAATTGACTACTGTAATTGTATTCTGCTTTTATGAATGAAATTCGAATAAAGCATACTCTGAACTGAACTGAACTGTAATATATGTAGGTATTTGTCATATGTATTTAATATTATGATATGTTTTTTTATATTAAAAATAGTTTTATTTTTATTTCTAACACATTTATATATGTTTTAATGTATTTTGTTTTTTAAATATTTTTGTTGGTATAATTCTGTTTGTTTTTAATTTTGAACTGACTGGAGTGAAAATATTAATTGTTACTCCTCTGTAATCCAACCCATACTGTTGCACTCACTGGACTGAGAATAGTAATTTTTACACCTCCGCTAGCCAACATTTTCCCTACTGTTGCACTGACTGGTGTGGGAATAGTACTTTTTACCACTTCACTATCCAACAATTTCCCTACTGTTAGACTCACTGGAGCGGGAATAGTAATTTTTACCCCTCCACTATCAAACACTTGCTCTACTGTTGCACTCACTGGAGTGGTAATAGTACGTTTTTACTTCACCGCTATCCAACACTTTCTTTACTGTTGCAGTCACTGGGGTGGGAATAGTAATTTTTACCCCTCCGCTATCCAACACTTTCCCTACTTTTATAATTATTGGAGTGGGAATAGTAATTTTTACACATCTGCTATTCAACTATTTTCCTACTGTTACACGGATCGGTGAGGGAATAGTAATTTTTACCCCCCCCCCCCCCCGCTATCCAACACTTTCCCTACTGTTGCACTGACTGGAGTGGGATCAGTGATTTTTACCCCTCCGCTATCCAACACTTTCCCTACTTTAATAATTATTGGAGTGGGAATAGTAATTTTTACACGTCCGCTAGCCAACATTTTCCCTACTGTTGCATTCACTCAAGTGGGAATAGTAATTTGTATCCTTCCGCTATTCAACACTTTCTCTACTGTTGCACTCACTGGTTTGAGAATAGTAATTTTTACCACTCCGCTATCCAACACTTTCCCTACTGCTGCACTCACTGGAGTGGAAATAGTAATTTTTATTTGCCCGCTATCCAACTTTCCCTACTGTTGCACTCACTGGAGTGTGAAAGTTAAGTTTGAAGATTTTTAACTACTTTAATGGTTTAATTTAAAATTGATTCTTTTAAATTAGATTTTATGTTATTGGTATATATATATATATTCAGTGAAAAAAACCATAGGTTTCACACACGTTATAGTTAGCTGGACATTTCACTCATAAAAAACCATTGAAATTCCCCCGTTATAGTTAGTTAAGCTAACTATAACTCGCGCACCCGCAATCCACTGCTGATGACGTCACATATTACATCACTCATGACATGGTCAGTGACATCACTCATGACATCACTGATGACATCTCAAATGACATCACTGATGACATCATCCAGTGAATGTGTATTTTTCTGAAAATTAAATATGTTTTATATATGTATATCTCACGGACGATGGAAGAATAAATGGGTATATAAGTGTCTAAATGGATGATTTGTTTTTGAAAAATTGATTGTATAACTGACTGATTAAGTGTATCTTAGTGAATATATGGCTTACTGAGTAATGTTTAAATATGTAATTATCTGTAATATGTGACGTCATCAGCAGTGTATTGCGGGTGCGCGAGTTATAGTTAGCTTAACTAACTATAACGGGGGAATTTCAATGGTTTTTTACGAATGAAATGTCCAGCTAACTATAACGTGTGTGAAACCTATGGTTTTTTCACTGAATTTGCAAGGTTTTTTAAATGCTAACTCCTAACTATAACGTGTGTGAAACCCATGGTTTTTTCACTGAATTTGCAAGGTTTTTTAAATGCTAATTCCTAACTATAACGTGTGTGAAACCCATGGTTTTTTCAGTGAATTTGTACGGTTTTTTAAATGCTAATTCTTACCTATAATGTGTGTGAAACCCATGTTTTTTTCAGTGATTTTGTATGGTTTTTTAAATACAAATTCTTATATTAAACGTGTGATTTCTTTTTTTTAATTTGCAAGGTTTTTTACATTTTGTTTTTACTTTATATTCTCTTTAAACACTATGCTTAAATTTTAAAAACTCTGCAACATTTTATTTTTTCTCATTTTTTTTTTTTTACCAAACAGGTAAGATATATTAGTATAACATAGTGATTCTTTTTTTCCATTTTTTTTTTTTTTTTTAACGTGCGCGTACGGTAAGCTTACGGTAAGCATACGGTTTGCGTAATGTACGTAATATTTCTACTCTTTTTGCGTATAGTTACGCAATTCACGTAGCCGTGCGTACTGCGTACGCGGCACGTAAGCGCATACGCTACACGCGCACGTTACGCGGAAGTGTTGGGGCGTGCCTGTTATGCGCATGCGCGCGTGCACATGTCTTTTATACGCGCATGCGTACTTTTACCGTAAGCGCTCCGTAAGCGCTCCGTGGGTCATGTGATCAAGAAACAAAACTTTTGATTGGTTTAAAGTAGTTTCAGTTCTAGAACTCTCCTACACCACACCCATTCCCCTCATTTCTGCTTGTGATCCCTTAGGAGAAGGAGCTGAGTTGTCTTTGGGATACGATGGCAGACCAGCACTCCTCTTCTGAGAGTGAGGCTAGCAGCACCATCATCAGGCAGAGAAGGAGGAAACAGAAGAGCTCTTTTATATGGGAGTATTTTACTTTTCCTGAGGGCGAGAAAAAAGTAAATGCTGCTTTAGTGACTTGCAAGCTGTGCCAGCGTGTACTTTCTAGAGGTAATCCTAACAAGAAGTATTCCTTTGGGAATCACACTATGTTAAGACACCTTGAGGATGTACACCCTAGGACACATGCTCGACATACTAGAGGAAACCCTTCAGTAAGTCGAGCAAGCACATCCACAGCAGCTGAGCCGAGTCCATTTTCGGCAGCTCAGCTGAGCCCTTCATCTGTGGGGGCAGATTCACCTTTTTCTGGTCCTCTGGAAACTAACCATCGATTTGCGAGGGTTACAATGCGGTGCTCAAATTGCCATGGTCTAATTGTTCGTGGGGAGACCAGTGTTCCCCTAATTAACAACAGAATAGACCAGCACATTTGTCCTACCAGCTAATATTCCCATTCTTCATTTCCTCTGTCCCTGCATGAACACAACGGCTCTTTTAAGAGCCAACCTTACCTCTCAACTTTTTTTAATTTTTTCTTTAAAACTTTTTTTTTTTACAATTACCACATTACAAGGTCCTTGAGGGATTAATAACGCAATACTGAAAATCAGTTTGAGGAGAAGTGGAAAAAGTGGAAAAAAGGGACCATCTAATTTCTGACTTACCTGACCCACCCAAAAATGTAATTATCAATTTAAATTTAATTGAAATTGCTTGTAAAAATGGTTTTATTTTTCGAAAATTTTCTTTCTCAATCTGAAAAAAAAAGAAAAAAGTATTAATATTTAATAAAACATTTTATAATACAGTACACGTATTTACATATTTTCCAAAAACAATTTTTTGCCATTTTTTTGCTGTTTTCAGAATATATTGCATTTCACTATAAATCGTGAAAGCAATTGCATTCATCACTTAACAGCGGGCAAAAAAAAAATAACAATCTCAAAGATTGTTTTAAAAAAGCCCAGAATCTCTTCTCACTTAAACATAACATTATAGAAATGCAAAATATTCAAAAAAAATATCATCTAATAACAATAACTATTTCTAAAAAATACCGTCTGACAATTTTGTTACAGAAGCATAATCACAAAAATAATATATCTCAAATAACTCCACAATACATCTGGTTACCTTTCCTTTAGGCCAAATGGTAATTTTTAAATTCTTTTTTGATTAAATTTCCAATGGTAATCCAATAAAATTCCAAAATTTAAATTGTACAGATGTTACTGATTCTCTTTAAAATGTTGGTTTCCAAAAGATTAATTAGGAATTAAATATGTCCACAATACAATTGGTTACCTTTCCTTTAGGCCAAATGGTAATTTAAAAAATCTTTTTTGATTAAATTTCCAATGGTAATCCAATAAAATTCCAAAATTTAAATTGTACAGATGTTACCGATTCTCTCTAAAATTTTGGTTTCCGAAAGATTAATTAGGAATTAAATAAGTCCACAATACAATTGGTTACCTTTCCTTTAGGCCAAATGGTAATTTTAAAAATCTTTTTATTTCAAAATTCCAATGGTAATCCAATAAAATGGTAAAATTGTTTTGTACAGATGTTGCCAATTCTCTCTAAAATTTAGGTTTCAGGAAGATTAGATAGGAATTTGCTAAATCAAAAGGCAAACGTTGTTTGAAAACCAATTGAGAATCATTACACATTGTCCAGCCTTTTTTACATTTTAGATAAACTGTGTAATGACCAGAAGTTACAGTAGGTCCATCATGGAAAATTATTGCAACTGTTACAAAAGTTTTTCCTGAAATTGATAATTGCTGTCCTGTAAACTTCTTTATTAAAGTATCCAATTTTGAACCATCAGCTCTACATTGTTGCATCATTAAAATTACATACTGTCCGTATTTCTTTAAAATTAACGTTGAAAACATGTCAGATTTACACTCACCGCATTCCATGCTATGATTAGCATCTTTAACTAATTTAGCAAAAGTGACTGTTTTACTCTCTGGCAATGTTAAATAAATAAACCTTTCAGAATCAATATTAGAGCCACATGTATTGAAACAGTTTTCACAACTATGCTCCCATTTATAAGAGACACCAAACATATTTTCAATTTGTACCCCTTCTTCTTCCAGTACCTGAAGAAAATACATCAAGAATTCCTGTGCGTCTTGCTGTACATTTTGAGAAAACTGTGTACATCCTGAACATACATCTAACAGTTTTCTAATTTCAGTAGCACTTTCTATTTTAGATTTATCATTACTCAGCTTTTCAAAAAGGAGACTCAACTCAGAACAGAATCTTTTTCTCTGATTTACTATTATCTGCTCTTGCAAACTTTCAAGATAAAATACAAC
Source organism: Triturus cristatus (assembly GCF_964204655.1). Classification (NCBI taxonomy): domain Eukaryota; kingdom Metazoa; phylum Chordata; class Amphibia; order Caudata; family Salamandridae; genus Triturus; species Triturus cristatus. The sequence goes on along the minus strand of NC_140584.1, from coordinate 236,410,693 downwards.
ATTCAGCACTACATTGGCGTAGTAGTTGACACCAGAGCTATTTTCAAAATGACAACCAACAACCTCTTCAACATTTTCCTTTTTCTTTTTGCTTGCAATTACATCACTCCTCTGTTTTTTTTCTCTTCTCTACATCCTCATTACAGACATTCTCAATTCTCCTTTTCCGAGAAACAACACGTTTTTCCAACACAGGATACTGACCTAAATGAGGAGCATAGGTTCTTCTTAATCTATCATACTCCTTTACACAATTTGCATCAGCACTAACTTTTGAGTCATCAAAGTCTATCATAAATAAACCAGATGTTTTCACTCGTGACAAAGCAACATAAGCCATGCCTTCTTTGAACACAGTTGAACCAATGTTCACAAAAGCACAATCTACAGTCAATCCTTGAGACTTGTGAATAGTTACAGCATATGCTAGAGAAAACGGAAACTGTTTCCTACGTACATATAAGTCTTTCACAAGCATGAAACGAACTGTACAACGACAAATGTCTATAACTTCTTCTATCTGATTAAATTTTATTTTTAAACATTCAATTCCATCTTATTTCTGGTAATTAATAAAACCCACAACTCTTCCCATAGCTCCATTCACTAAACCTTTTTCAACATCCAAATTTCTCCTTCAAAATACTCTACAGTTCATGCAAACATATAGATTTTTTTCTAATCCAGCAGTTTTGGAAATGTTCTTCTCTAGTGAATCCAATTTATTTTTCAGTTTGCCTGTTAATGTAATAGTAATTCTTTCATGCTGAATTTTGTCCACTGCTTCCAATTTCCTAAACTCTTCCTTTTCCAATTTCAAAAGATCCTCATTGAATATTGAGCATTCACGTAGAGTTGGCATTAAGCAGATGACACTTTTCTTTTCTGCAATGTTCTTGTACATTTTCTCTGCAACTATTTCTTCCTTTGGGAATAAATTATGTAGCAACCGACTCTGTAATGCTTTCGTGCCAGCTTCAGTGAGTAGTCCAATTCTGATATCTTTCAGAATACTTCCATATTCTTCATCGTTTGCTTGCCTCATATTAGTAGTAAGTTCCTTGTACTCAAAGAAGGACCAAATATTTGCATTACCAATGCTTCCCAATGACTTCTTTGTGTCTTCATGTGTCACAGTATTAAACACTAGTTGTCCTTTAACTAGAGTAAGCTGTAGAAGATCCCCAAAAACTATAACATGTTTTCCACCAAATAACACGTCATAGTCTGTCCTTAGAATTTGCTGCATTCTTAAATGCACAAAGGCAAGCATTAAGTTTGATACCATGCTCACCTCATCAATATTGAGAACTTGCATCTTCTTCAATACTCTTGAAACTTCCAAGCATGCTTCTCGAGTTAGCTTGTGGTATTGTATTTTGTTCTCATGCTCCACTGGTAACATTAGCAAACGATGTAAGGTGATTCCTTTTATGTTATATGCTGCTAACCCAGTTGGAGCAGTAACCACACAAGACAAAGTTGAATCCGTTTTTTGCTGTAGGTAGCTTCTGATGACTTTTATTAAGAAACTTTTTCCAGTTCCAGCTTGTCCGCTTACATACATCCTGATTGGTTGAAATGATGTGCATGAGCACTCTTTTTTTTCATGTAGTAATCCGTGATCAATTTTGTTTTTGATCTCTTCATAAATTTGTTGCTGCTCTTCATTCAGTTGTCTTTCCAAATTTGGTAAGTCTATTAATTCTTCTTGAGCTTGATTCATAGCCGTTTCCACTTCAGTCATAGCTATTGCAGCTTCATTTTCAATGATTGGTTGTCCTAGGGGATCTTGACTGAGTGTTCCAGAACTTTGGCTGTCTTGAGAACTGTCTCTAGCTACTTCAGCTGCAATTGTAGTTTCCTGTTCAATTTCTTCATTTAACATTTGCACATAATTTGTGAAAGTACTGCATTCCATGCTGTCTTTGCAAGCATTAAAGGAATCTTCATAGGTTTGAAATTCTCCCAGTAGTTCGTCCTCTGAACGCCATGGTTTAAACAGCTGTAAAAGAGCCAAGTAGTAAAATTCCTTTTTGTCAGTAGTTTCGCAACTGAGCTTCCTGTGATTAATCAAACTTCCTTTTGTTTGCTTCACCAAACATCCTTCCTCACCAATGACTTTATATTTTCCATTGTTGATGTCTTCTGTGGCTTTCCGTGAATAAATGTAGTTCTGCAGCACTTCATAGAGACACATGTTCTCTAGATGAAGACTTCTCTTTGGGTAATATGTGTGCAACATGTTTGATTTCAAAATATCTGTACTTTCTGGGTCATTCTCGGCCAAATATTCAATTTCTCCAACAGATTTCAGTACCGGATTTCTCATTGCTGCAAGGCCTAAACTTGCCCAAATTATTCTTCTTGATTTCGAGTAGAGACTTGCAGAAGATAACCTATCTGAACATTCGTAGGATCCAATTTCTCGATGCGATAACATCTTTAAACTGAAACTGTATAGCTTCTTACTGACAGTCTTCTCGTGAGAAATCTCTTACCACATTTCTTTCAATTCAGTTTTTTCTGATTTAGTAATATAAGACGTTACATATCGAGCAACAGCAATGGAATTGTCAGCTACATACTGTATATCCATGTTAGCATTCCACATGGATAAAATGACTGGGTTGTAGTCATTTATATTTTTTGATTCTTCTTTTCTTTTTAGGTTGTAGGTATTCTTAGGTGATTTTCTTGTAATATTATGTCTCACAGCTGACATAAAACTGTTTACTCTTCCTTTTCAAAGAACAGGTCTAGGAAATCCAAATCGACATTTAGTGTAGAATTTATCTTTGCTCTTGTATTTCCATCGACAGTATTTTCCACACCGATGACTTTGGAAACGTAAAACTTGCTCCTTTAACTTTTTCTCTTCTGTGCTTTTTGGTATAGCACATGTTGCATATTCTTCAATGAAAGATAACACTGCTTCATCAGTATCTGTTCCAAACTTTGGGGCTTCCTTGATCCACAACAGCATATGAATATGAGGAGCACCTCTTGCCTGGTACTCTTTTCTCCAAAAGAAATCCACAACTTCTCCAAGAGGTGGATTTTTTTTATTGCAGATGAAGCACATCATGGCCTCAAATCTATGATTGAAATATCTGCAAACATTAACCGGATCCAATGAGCACAGTTCTCCTGCTGTCTTGCATTCAATGTTTTTAATGTTTGAATTTGCCTCTCGTAGAAAATCCAGTAAATCATCCCAAGCGTACTCGGCACAGCTTAGGGTAAGGAACCATGTTGGAGTTCCTAAATTCCGTAACATGCATTTTAATTCACCATGGGGTCGGTACCAATATTCATTTGTCCCACGCTGACAAGCCATCAGATTGATCAGTTGTGTTTCCAAATGATCATCTCGGTGCTGCACTTTCTCCATAAAATCCTTAGCAGACACATTTTGTAAATGTACTCCACTTTTTAAAATGTGATTTACTGCATAAGATAATGCAGACAAGTCGCTTTCACATAAAAGATGGAACAAATAAGGAATACTTTGTCGAAATCTTGGATCTTCTGCATATAGTCTTGTAGTCCGATACTCAGAAGCTGGACTCTGTTCTGGACGTTCATCGTATCGTCCTCCTTTTCCTGTAGGAAACAGCTGGGGAAAACATCGAGCTTCCAAGCTCTCCTCCCATACACTCACGGCAGTTCCTTTTGCTTTCTTCATCTGAAACAGATCAATAGTGTCTCCCATATCTTCTTTTGAATGAAGAGGATGTATGCTAAAATGTTCATAAATTTCTTCTTCCTTTGACTTGTCCACTTTTTCAATTTGTCCAGTTGGTGTTTCTGTGTCTTCTTCTTCTTCTTCTTCTTCTATATAAATTGATTCATACCATTTGTTATTCCTTTTCATATACAAATTTGCTCTTTGTACTTTCCGTACATCTACCAGCTCCTGCCAAATCTTCTTATTCTTTGTAGGTACACCATTAACCAGAATAACTAATGGTTCAGTTTCCAAAGTATCTGCATCAATAGTTTCCATGTTTTTTTTCAAATCCAAGGGCAAATACACCACTCTACCTTTTAAACCTCTCAGTAAATCTGAAGGAGGTAATTTACCAGTTTTGGGCTCCATACGTACTATGGTCTGGAACGGATGAACACATTGAATGAGTATAGACTCATATGTATTTAATTCAGAAAGTTCGGCAGGAATAGCATCCAATTCTAAATTATTATGTACAGCTCTGGTCGGCATTCTATTTTCTTCTAACTTATTATAACAGTATTTACAAATACGCTGATCTTCACCCAATTCAAAACAATTTTCAAGAAATATATATGTGGCAAAATCCTTCCACTTATAATTATCTTCATTTTCACTTTTTCTGTAGAGATCAACATTCCGGGTTTGTTTTTTATAATGAGTTCTGCGGCAACAAATACAAGTAATATTTGGTCTTTCATTAGAGATTATTGCAAATTTTGTCATGTGATCATTACATTTCTTACTTACAGAGGGTTCTACATTCTCTTCCACTTCTTCCTCAATTACTGTGTCATTACCTGCACTGTCTTGTTCTGGACCAAAGTAACTAAACTGAATTTCATCAGTAACCTTCTCTACATCTGATACTGATCCACGGAACAGAGCCCTATTCAATTCATCTAACTTTATTGCTGGACTTTTAGCAAAATACAATCGTCTCACAAACTTTCTCATTTCAGTATGATGAACAGCCAGCATCCTAAAATGATGAAAAACACTTTTACACACTTTTCTAGATAGACAAGCCAGAGAATTTCCCTGCAAACCAGTATTCTCTCTCACTCTGCATGGATCTAGACTTTGAAGCACCTTAATCTTCTGTTTAACACTTTTTTTTACTATATTCTCTTAGAAACTCACGAAATTTATCAATAGATTCCTGACGCACAGTGCAAATACTACTACAATTCCAAGTATACACTGGGGCTTTAGGACGTCTCCCCATAGCCTCATCCGCCATCACTTGTTCCTCATCTCTTGGAACCATTTTCTCCTTCTCCATTATACAACCATTTTTCACTTCATAAGCACGACCTCTGGTGTCAACTGCATGCAGCAAACTATTACTTTGAAGATAACTCTCTTCATTAAAAAAAGGTTCACTGCTTGAACTATGCATCCATTCTCCTAAAAACACTTTACAAAAGTGTGTTCTTTTCACTAGTCTTTTCCTTTTGCTTTGTGATTTCAGTACATTGACCATTTTATCTAATGTACGCATCCTGTTCAAAATTAAAATGAATAGTTTCCTTTTTAATTCTAAAGCCTTTGCTACAATGGCTTCAATTTCTTTTTTTCTCTTGTAAAATTTTGCTTTTTTCTTATATTTCTTCACATCCTTTATCAAATTGGACATAACTCTTCTCTGAAACATTTTTCTACGAATCTCTTTAAACGCTGTTTTTCTTTTTAAGTTAATCTTTATTGTTTCTGAAGGTATATTTGCATTAACTAAATGCTCAATGTTTTCCTGTTGTTTTCTATTTAAAACATTATTTCCAGTACAGACATTTTGTACATTTTTCCTTTTTTTGAAGATATTGTTTAAAAAATCTTTTGTCTACTTACCAGAAGACTTTCTCTTTTTCCCAACATGAGCATCTCCAACTAACTTAGGTCCTCCAGTTGTCTTCAAATATAGATTTTTTTTGTGGTTTTTCCTTAGTCTGGATTTTGTAGGCATCTTAAATTTTGTTCACTGCTCTTCAGCAATACCTGAAAAAAACTAAAAAAAAAATCCTTTATTTTATTTAAATATATTACTATATTTTTTATGATCTTTTCAAATCTTAAAATACTATGTACCCTTTCCTACAAGTGAAAATCACAATAACACCATCACAAATTAAATATCTAAAAACAATTCCTGTGTACACACAGAGTCATGATTTGATATTAGGCAGAAAACGAAATTTCTTTGCCAATTTGAAAGCACACTTACTACTCTATTTTTGGCAAGTGATAAGTACTTTTACAGTCTGACACATTTTCAATCCACTTTTCAGATTCTGAAAACAGCACATGTCCAAACAGCTTTTTGAGACCAGGAACATGTGTAACCTGGGTGACTGACTACACTCCAGCAAGGGCAACCAGCCTTAGTGATGCTGAATGTATTTGCATTACTGACTGCAACCTCAAACCCCACTCGGTTGTGAATACTATGCATGATTCTACAGGATAAGCAGCTGGGTGTGTGCTAAGAGTCTGCTTCTGCAGAAAAATAGCTGCCCCTTTCCTACTAATGCAAATGTAAAATTACCAGAGTAATACGCAATAAATCTCTGTCTATAATTCCTCTTTGCACACAGAGTCATGGTTTGATATTAGGCAGAAAACGAAATTTCTTTGCCAATTTGAAAGCACACTTACTACTCTTTTTTTGGCAAGTGATAAGTACTTTTACAGTCTGACACATTTTCAATCCACTTTTCAGATTCTGAAAACAGCACATGTCCAAACAGCTTTTTGAGACCAGGTACATGTGTAACCTGGGTGACTGACTACACTCCAGCAAGGGCAACCAGCCTTAGTGATGCTGAATGTATTTGCATTACTGACTGCAACCTCAAACCCCACTCGGTTGTGAATACTATGCATGATTCTACAGGATAAGCAGCTGGGTGTGTGCTAAGAGTCTGCTTCTGCAGAAAAATAGCTGCCCCTTTCCTACTAATGCAAATGTAAAATTACCAGAGTAATACGCAATAAATCTCTGTCTATAATTCATCTTTGCACACAGAGTCATGGTTTGATATTAGGCAGAAAACGAAATTTCTTTGCCAATTTGAAAGCACACTTACTACTCTTTTTTTGGCAAGTGATAAGTACTTTTACAGTCTGACACATTTTCAATCCACTTTTCAGATTCTGAAAACAGCAAATGTCCAAACAGCTTTTTGAGACCAGGAACATGTGTAACCTGGGTGAATGACTACACTCCAGCAAGGGCAACCAGCCTTAGTGATGTTGAATGTATTTGCATTACTGACTGCAACCTCAAACCCCACTCGGTTGTGAATACTATGCATGATTCTACAGGGTAAGCAGCTGGGTGTGTGGTAAGAGTCTGCTTCTGCAGAAAAATAGCTGCCCCTTTCCTACTAATGCAAATGTAAAATTACCAGAGTAATACACAATAAATGTCTGTCAACAATTCCTCTTTGCACACAGAGTCATGGTTTGATATTAGGCAGAAAACGAAATTTCTTTGCCAATTTGAAAGCACACTTACTAGTTTTTTTTTGGCAAGTGATAAGTACTTTTACAGTCTGACACATTTTCAATCCACTTTTCAGATTCTGAAAACAGCACATGTCCAAACAGCTTTTTGAGACCAGGAACATGTGTAACCTGGGTGAATGACTACACTCCAGCAAGGGCAACCAGCCTTAGTGATGCTGAATGTATTTGCATTACTCACTGCAACCTCAAACCCCTCTCGGTTGTCAATACTATGCATGATTCTACAGGGTAAGCAGCTTGGTGTGTGCTAAGAGTCTGCTTCTGCAGAGAAATAGCTGCCCCTTTCCTACTAATGCAAATGTAAAATTACCAGAGTAATACGCAATAAATCTCTGTCTATAATTCCGCTTTGCACACAGAGTCATGGTTTGATATTAGGCAGAAAATGAAATTTCTTTGCCAATTTGAAAGCACACTTACTACTCTTTTTTTGGCAAGTGATAAGTACTTTTACAGTCTGACACATTTTCAATCCACTTTTCAGATTCTGAAAACAGCACATGTCCAAACAGCTTTTTGAGACCAGGAACATGTGTAACCTGGGTGAATGACTACACTCCAGCAAGGGCAACCAGCCTTAGTGATGTTGAATGTATTTGCATTACTCACTGCAACCTCAAACCCCACTCGGTTGTGAATACTATGCATGATTCTACAGGATAAGCAGCTGGGTGTGTGGTAAGAGTCTGCTTCTGCAGAAAAATAGCTGCCCCTTTCCTACTAATGCAAATGTAAAATTACCAGAGTAATACGCAATAAATGTCTGTCAACAATTCCTCTTTGCACACAGAGTCATGGTTTGATATTAGGCAGAAAACGAAATTTCTTTGCCAATTTGAAAGCACACTTACTACTCTTTTTTTGGCAAGTGATAAGTACTTTTACAGTCTGACACATTTTCAATCCACTTTTCAGATTCTGAAAACAGCACATGTCCAAACAGCTTTTTGAGTCCAGGAACATGTGTAACCTGGGTGACTGACTACACTCCAGCAAAAGCAACCAGCCTTAGTGATGTTGAATGTATTTGCATTACTCACTGCAACCTCAAACCCCACTCGGTTGTGAATACTATGCATGATTCTACATGATAAGCAGCTGGGTGTGTGCTAAGAGTCTGCTTCTGCAGAAAAATAGCTGCCCCTTTCCTACTAATGCAAATGTAAAATTACCAGAGTAATACGCAATAAATGTCTGTCAACAATTCCTCTTTGCACACAGAGTCATGGTTTGATATTAGGCAGAAAACGAAATTTCTTTGCCAATTTGAAAGCACACTTACTACTCTTTTTTTGGCAAGTGATAAGTACTTTTACAGCCTGACACATTTTCAATCCACTTTTCAGATTCTGAATACAGCACATGTCCATACAGCTTTTTGAGACCAGGAACATGTGTAACCTGGGTGAATGACTACACTCCAGCAAGGGCAACCAGCCTTAGTGATGCTGAATGTATTTGCATTACTGACTGCAACCTCAAACCCCACTCGGTTGTGAATACTATGCATGATTCTACAGGATAAGCAGCTGGGTGTGTGCTAAGAGTCCCAAAACACAAAATGATAAACACAACTTCAACAAAAGGAATTCCAATTCTAATATTCATTTCTTAATTTACCACATACATCCCCTCTCAAACTCATAACTCACGCTTAAAATTAGTTAGTTGTGAAAGAAATGTGGCACTCAAACAGCAGATTATCAGAGGCAGGATCTCTGTTCTGTACACCTCTCTCCTCTCAGCAGAACCAGATAATGGCAATGTTTCCCTCTCTTTTTCCACATATATACATGTTAATTTCAAATCTCAGTGCTTCCCCCTCTTTTCAAATGTAATAACACATTTCTATTGGTTGAAAACCAACCCTTTTCCAAAAGTACCCTTCCCCCAACTTGACTTCTGCCTAGTACCCTTCCCCCAACTTGACTTCTGCCTGCTACCATAGCAACAGCTCATGGAACACTGCTGTGTGAAGTCAGGTCAGAAGTTCACCACACAATGTTTCATTTCCAAAGAGCAAGAGTGCTTGACTTTTCAAACCTAACAGCAAATCCATAGTAATGTTCTTTGGTAACACATTTTTCTGTACCAATACAAAACATGCTTCTATAAATTTACACATGCAGCAAAATATGTATGCCTCCATTTCCAAACTGTCTTTCATTTCTTTTTCCCATTCTACTGAAATACACCTCCTGAGTGCATCCAGATCTCCTTGGAAGATGCTCACAGTGTGGATTGTAGGGCACAGCTATGTCTTCTGGAGTGAAAAGTATGCAGAAAAAAGAGGTATGGTGAGAGACCATGCTTTGCCAAATGTAGACATTAAATGGATTGGTCAGAGAGGGTTAAAGTGGCACCAATTGATGCCATTGGTGAAATCCTTCATGCAAATCCAACACCCTGACCTCATAATAGTGCACTGTGGTGGCATTGACCTAGGCACTTTGACTGGGGTAGGTCTGGAAATGCTTATGAAGGAGACCTTTGCACAACTGTTTTCACTTTTCCCTAAAACTGCCTTTGCGTATTCTAACATATGCCAAAGGCAAAAATGGAACTGGTCCAATCATTTTTGTCCACAGATTGACAAAGCAAGAAAGCACGTCAACAAATCTGTTTCTGCTTTCCTCCGAGACTATGGTATGGGTTCCATTTACCACAACAACTTGCGTTACAACATGCAAGACATTTATAGAGGAGATGGTGTACACTTCACTGATGAAGGGAACAGAGTCTTCCTCTTGAACCTTAGACTCTGCATCGGTACTTACTTGTAGGTACCACTAAAAAATCACTTCATAAACACAACGGCTCTTTTTAGAGCCCCCTAATATCTAAACACTTAAATCTGAATTTTATTTCTTTTTTTTTTTTCTACCGTACGCGTACGGTAAGCTTACCGTACGCGTACTCCGCGTTTTTAAAAAAAAATTAATAAATGTTTTTTTTGTACTTTTGTGTCCTTCTTTGACCCCCTTTCAAATGTTAGGGGGTCTGTAACTCTCTTCCTTGCCCCCTTTTCACGTTATCTCCCTTTTTTTTTCTGTGTGAAACACACGAAATGGCGGCCGACACTTCCTGATTTCCTCCGATTCGAATGTTTACAGTCATGTGACAACCAATCAGATTTGAGCTCGCGCACGGCACCGTACGCGTACGGTAAGCTTACGGTAAGCACACGGTAAGCGCACGGAGCGCGCTTACAGAAATATATATTGATTTAAATTCTATTTTCTCAGGAACTACTGAACAGATTTACACCAGACCTACAAAAGGCACATCCTTGACCTGCGGACTACCTCTCTGCCAAATTACAAGTAATTCTGTTCAGCCGTTCGGCCTGTAGCTGTGTCTAAAGGTCCTATGGAAAAATGCATGGGGAAAACGCGTTTTGGGACCCCCCTTTTTTCTCAGCCCCCGCTTGACGAATCCCCCCGAGACTTTCAGGGTAGGAGCGGAGCGTAGCGCCCCATTAGTTTTGAAAATTTCGCGAGGATTCGTCGACCGGCGCCAAAGTTATTCCAAATAGAATGTTGCGGATTTCCTATGGAAACAGGGTCCCAACTATAACTACCTACTGGCGACCGCCAGTATGTAATATATATATATATATACATATATATATATATGTATATATATATAAGTACCCAGTTCTCCAAACATACAAATGGACTCCAGGACACCTTGGAATTGCAGTGAAATAATACTGACTGCACCAGCAACGCGTTTCAGCTTTCGCCTTGGTATATATATTCACAGAAAAAAACATAGGTTTCAGGGGTGTTATAGTTAGCTGGACATTTCACTCATACAAAACCATTGAAATTCCACCGTTATAGTTAGTTCAGTTAACTATAACTTGTGCGCCCACAATGCACTGATGATGACGTCACATATTACATCACTCATGACAAGGTCATTGACATCACTCATGACATCACTGATGACATCTCTAATGACATCACTGATGACATCATCCTTGTGATAGAGTGGAAGACCTTCTCTCACCCTAATATAACCTTTGATACACGCATTCAAATATAGAAACTAACATTTTAAAAAAAATGGATATACCAATTACAACAACCTATTCAGTAATTCCAAGATCTACATACACATGTACCAACAGTCCTATATGTAAATGTAAATGTGGTTGTATTTGTAAAGCGCACTGCTACCCAAATAGGGTCTCCTTGCGCTGTAACTCATACCGCTGTGGAACCCTTCCTGGCTTTTCCCTGTGAAATGTCACACTCCTGGGCACCCCCAAGGTGAAGCCAGGCATCCCAGCGCTGTTGGGGCCATTGTGGAGATTAAGCAAGCTATTGCCCAGAGTTGCAGAGTGGGACCCATGATTAGAATAGGCACCGAGGCGAAAATTAACAGGTCCGAAGGAATTGAGCCCAAGACCCGCTGAGGCGGGAATTGAACCCTGGTCCCGGGCCAGACCTCTGCATCAGGGTCTGCCGCTCTAACCATTGAGCCACACTTCTTCACTCATACATGTACTCACTCTTCATATGTACTCATACACCTATACATCCTGTTACACACCACCACTCATTCATAGAGTTACTCACACACATAGTCACTCATGCTAATAAAGAATCAAACATCCATTTACTTGCATATACAGTTATACACACACCACTAAACTTACTTCTACAGAAACGTACACATACTTACTCTCTTAAACAATCACGTATAAAAACACATAATTATTTATATAGGAACTCTTCCAATCTCTCATTCTCACACATACTCACTTATATACACCAATACTCACATATACTAGTTTAAAACATATGTTGTTACTCATAAAGACACTATTGAGACAGTCATTCACTCACTAACACACCCATACACACACTCATCCACCCATAAAGTCCTGCACACATGCTGTCTTCAACATATACAAACAGTCAGTCGCTCATTCATGTATCTATGCACTAAGTAATACCCCCCACCAAACAATACAGAAACTCAGACACCCCAAATAATAACCCATATAGGCACTCATGTAGCTACTCACCAACCCATGCAGCCACTTATACACAAAAAGAGAGACTGATACAGATATTTACATATTTAAACATTACTCGCTAACCCATGTATTCACGAAGATACACTTAATCAGTCAGATATACGAACAATTTTACAAAAAAATCATCCATTTAGAAACCTATTTATCCATTTATTCTTCCATCGACCTTCAGATATACATTTATAAAAAATATTGAATTTTCAGAAAGACACATTCACTGGATGATGTCATCAGTGATATCATCAGTGATGTCATTTGAGATGTCATCAGTGATGTCATGAGTGATGTCTCTGACCATGTCATGAGTGATGTAATATGTGACGTCATCATCAGTGCATTGCGGGCGCGCGAGTTATAGTTAGCTGAACTAACTATAACGGTGGAATTTCAATGGTTTTGTACGAGTGAAATGTCCAGCTAACTATAACACCCCTGAAACCTATGTTTTTTTCTGTGAATTTCTAAGGTTTTTTAAATGCTAATTCCTAACTATAACATGCCTGAAACCTATGGTTTTTTAAGAGAATTTCAAAGGTTTTTTAAATGCTAATTTCTAACTTTAACGTAACTGAAACCTATTTGTTTTTTAAGTGAATTTCAAAGCTTTTTTAAATGCAAGTTTCTAACTATGCCTACAGAGGTAGGACATGTGAAGAAAGAAGAAAAAACACACAGAAATAAATAAAAGAAATGCAGAAAGAAGCAACAGAAGTCCTCAAAGACGAAGAAAAGTGCAGGAAGAAGGAAGACATGCAGAAAGATCAAACAGAGGAGCAGAACGAGTCTTTGTTGCAAAATCATCCTGTACCCTCAACTTTTTCAGATGGGTACTGGTGGCAAGTGACTCTGACTAACCAGTCCTAGATACAGTGCTATGCTAAAAGACACTTAGAATACAGTTAAAACACCTACATACACTAGGGAACACTATGCGTTGAGGTACCCCTGTTATTAGCATGACCTCCTCTGTAAGCCCCTAGTATATGATAGGGCAGGGGGATTAAAACTACCTCTTAAAACGCGCCACAGGGCGTGTTTGCACACTGGTGAAGGGAGGGGGGGCAGAGCTGACGTGTGCAAACACGCCCTGTTGCCGTTTTAATTTGGGGGATATAGTCCCCTTGAATCCTGAGTATCCTGAGATACCAACAGGTATCTCTAGTTAGCACCACAGAACTGGGTTGCAGAGAAAATGGGTACGGCCTGGACCACCTCTCTGCAACACAGCACAGTGGCGCTTACTGGAAGCACCTGGTGGACTAGTTAGCCCCCATGGGCCCTCAGGATTGAAGGGGAATTATTTTCCCAACTTAAAACGCGCCATAGGGCGTGTTGGCACACGTCACCTCAGGCCCCGTCCCCTCCCTTCACCACTGTGTAAACGTGCCCTGTGGCATTTCTAAGTTGAGAGATTAAGTCCCCTTGAATCATAAGGGTCCCTAGGGTCAAATTAGCCCACTAGGTACCTCCAGTAAGCGCCACAGAGCTGTGTTCCAGAGAGGTGTAAAAAGGGGCGTGGCCTCTGAACACCTGTCTGCAATGCAGCTCCCTGGCGCATACTGGAGATACCTGTTGGGCTAGTTGACCCTCAGGGACCCTCAGTATTAAAAGAGAGTTAATCTCCCAACTTAAAACGTGCCACGGGGTGCGTTTACACAGTGGTGAATGAAGGAGGCGTGGCCAGAAGTGACATGTCTGCAAGCACACCCTGTGGCGTGGTTTAAGTTGGCGAATTAATTCCTCCTCAATCCTGAGGGTCCCTGGGGGCCAACTAGCCCACCAGGTACCTCCAGTATGCGCCAGAGAGCTGCGTTGCAGAGAGGTGTTCAGAGGCCACGCCCCTTTTAACAACACTCTGCTGCACAGCTCCGTGGCGCTTACTGGAGGTACCTGGTGGCCTAGTTGACCCCCAGTGACCCTCAGGATTGAAGAGGAATTAATTCCCCAACTTAAACCGCACCACAGGGTGTGTTTGCACACATGTCAACTCAGGCCCCGCCCCCTCCCTGCACCACTGTGCAAAAGCATCCCATGGTGCGTTTTAAGTTGGGGGATTACCCCCCCTTAAATCCTGAGGGTCCCTGGGGTGCAACTAGCCCACCAGCTACCTCCATTAAGCGCCACAGAGCTGCGTTGTAGAAAGGTGTAAAAAGGGGCGTGGCCTCAGAACACCTCTCTGCAGCGCAGCCCCCTGGCGCATACTGGATGTTCCTTGTGGGCTAGTTGGCCCCCAGGGATCCCCAGTATTCAAGGGGAATTTGTTCCCCATCTGCAAACGCGCCAGGGGTCGTGTTTGCAGAGTGCTGAAAGGAGGGGGCGTGGCCTCCTGCGCAATGCCGGTATTTCTTTTTTTAAGAAGGGGGCTGCGTAGCCCCCCTTCTTTTTCTCCTTTTTTGGCCCTGGGGACCCCATCCCCCAGGGCCTGCCCCTTAATTTGTTTTTTAAAAATTAAAAAATTGGGAAGGGGCCGCGTGGCCCCCCTCCCAAGGCCTTAATCAGCCCCGGGGACCCCATCCCCCGGGGCATGGCCTTTTTTTGGAGGGGGGCTGTGTTGCCCCCGTCCTCTGCCCACTTAGGGCCCCGGGGACCCCATCCCCCAGGGCCGGCCTTTCTAATATATATATTTTTTTAAATACATTTATTTATTTATTTTTTGGGGGAGGGGGGCCGCGTGGCCCCCCTCCCGGGCCACTAATAGCCCCGGGGACCCCATTCCCCGGGGCTGGCACTCTCCATTGGGGGCTGTGGGGAGTCCCAAATCCCCCCACGGTCCCGCCGGCTCCCCGCCTCCTGCGGGAGCCGGCATTGCTTTTTTACATGGGGAGCTGCTAACATGCAGCTCCCCGTGTGGAAAAGCAATTAGGTTTGAATTTTGAAAGAGATAGCAGGTTTCCTGCTCTCTCTTTCAAAATTCAAACCAAGTTTGCTATGGCAGGGCAAGAGCCGCGAGGTTCCCGTCCTGCCATAGCAACCAGCAGTGTCCTGGGGGTTGGCACCCCGGGACACTGCAGGAGCCGGCCTTGGGGGGTGGTGGTCCCCAGGACCATCATTGGCTCCAGGGGGGGGCGCGTGGCCTCCCTCTCACCAATTTCCAAAGTCCTGGGGGGTGGCGGTCCTCGGGGCTGCGGGGGGGCAGAGTGCCCCCCACAATGTAAATCAAGTCAAGCCCCATGGGGTGGTGGTCCCTGGGACTGCGGGGGGGTGTGTGCCCCCCTGCAATTATTCATACTTTGCCCTGGGGGGTGGCGGTCCCTGGGGCAGTGAGGGGGGAGATTGGGCCCACCTCACACTTTTTTTTAACATGCCCCCGGGATTTGGCCCCCCCGGGGGCTAATTAGCATCGAAGCGTGGGAGCCCGCACTTTGTTTTTCTTTTTAATCTGCAGGATCCGCACACCCAGCTAGAAAGTTGCCAATTTTTAAAAAAAGAATTTAAAAAGTTTGGCCTTGGGGGTTCTTGTGGGACCCCCTGAGCAGGCCTAGGGTGTCAGGGTGCCCCCTTTTTGCGTTCTGTGCGTTTTTTCTTCTGTTTTCTTGTGCCTCGGTTCTACTGAGGCACAAGATGGCTGCCAACACTTCCTGGTATGGAGTGTTGACAGCCAATTAGCATACACCTCGTGCTCGGCAGGGTGCACGGATCCAGCGCCGCCATAGATATATATGTGATTTTGATTTTCTCAGGAACTACTGAACGGATTTTCATCAGTTAAGCAAAAGGCACTACTCTGAACCAAGGTCTACCTTTCTGCCAAATGTGGTGTAATTCCGTTCAGCAGTTCGGGCTGTAGCTGCGACTAACGGTCCCTATGGAAAATTGCATGGGGAAAACACGTTTTGGGACCCTCCTTTATTCTTGGCCCCCGCTTGACGAATCACCCGAAGACTTTCAGGATAGGAGTGGACCGGAGCGGGCCACGAGTTTTGAAAATTTCGCGAAGATTCGTCAACCAGCATTAAAGTTATTCCAAATAGAATGTTGCGGATTTCCTATGGATAATAGGTCCTAAATATAACTACCTACTGGCGACCGCCAGTAGGTAAAATATATATATATATATATATATATATATATATATATATATATATATATATAGATATATAGACCACCAGTTCCGGTAAAAGATCGGTCTGTCAGCGGGCGGTCCGAGCAGGGAAACCGGAATTCCTGAATTTACACACTCCACACAATCTCGTCGTGACGGGAAAGAAGCTCGGACTCCAAAATTGAATGCAGTTACGTTTATTCGCACAAGTGCAAAACGACGCGTTTCGCCATTACGGCTTGGTCACGCTCGAATACACAGGAAATCACTATGGTACATATACAAATTCATTAAAAGACGGACTACCACAACAGAAGGAACTTGATTTAACAGTCGCGGCCATCTTGTAATGGTGTAATGAGTGAAATACATTAGTGTAGAACCAGTGCAGATATCTACAGTGCAGTAAGTCAATAATAATATAAGTGCAAAAAAATGACATCATGTTGGTGCACATTAATAATCATGAACAAATAAGATTCATGTAATTAAATCAGTCATTAAATACAACTTGGAACTGGTGTATCGCAGGTGAAATTGTCGCTAAGAAAACTAGAATCCCGTTACATTGTGGATTTTGAAAGCCTCGCCCCGAAAGGGCTAAACATGAGCGAGGAATTAGCTATTCATTTACAAGAATAATGTAAGAATATTGTCCAGTCAGTTAACTTCAAGGTTTTTATGAATTTTATATCTGTTTGTATTTCAGACGGTGTCACAACTTTATTCAACATGAATATTTTGTTTGAAGGATGATGCATTCATTACAGTGAATTCTATACTCAACAAAGTATTTAGCTGGATTTGTTTATCGAGGCTGTCATATGTGTTTTGAACCACTAATGGGTTGTTGACCCTCAGCAGTTTTACCAGTAAGCTCGTAAGCCCACTGGGGCGGTATTGTGAGATGCAACCTTATTGAATTTACAAAAACATGGAGGTTTTTACTCTGTGGTAGGGCCCACTTGGGCAAGCGACAATTTCACCTGCGATACACCAGTTCCAAGTTGTATTTAATGACTGATTTAATTACATGAATCTTATTTGTTCATGATTATTAATGTGCACCAACATGATGTCATTTTTTTGCACTTATATTATTATTGACTTACTGCACTGTAGATATCTGCACTGGTTCTACACTAATGTATTTCACTCATTACACCGTTACAAGATGGCCGCGACTGTTAAATCAAGTTCCTTCTGTTGTGGTAGTCCGTCTTTTAATGAATTTGTATATGTACCATAGTGATTTCCTGTGTATTCGAGCGTGACCAAGCCGTAATGGCGAAACGCGTCGTTTTGCACTTGTGCGAATAAACGTAACTGCATTCAATTTTGGAGTCCGAGCTTCTTTCCCGTCACGACGAGATTGTGTGGAGTGTATATATATATATATATTCACTGAAAAAACCATAGGTTTCAGGGGTGTTATAGTTAGCTGGACTTTTCACTTGTACAAAACCATTGAAATTCCCCCGTTATAGTTAGTTCAGCTAACTATAACTCGGGCGCCCGCAATGCACTGCTGATGACGTCACATATTACATCACTCATGACATGGTCAGTGACATCACTCATGACATCACTGATGACATCTCAAATGACATCACTGATGACATCACTGATGACATCATCCAGTGAATGTGTGTTTTTCTGAAAATTAAATATGTTTTATATATGTATATCTCAAGGTCGATGGAAGAATAAATGGGTATATAAGTGTCTAAATGGATGATTTGTTTTTGAAAAATTGATTGTGTAACTGACTGATTAAGTGTATCATAGTGAATACATGGCTTAGTGAGTAATGTTTAAATATGTAAATATCTGTATCAGTCTCTCACTTTGTGTATAAGTGGCTGCATGGGTTGGTGAGTAGCTACATGGGTGTCTATATAGGTTATTAGTTGGTTTTTTGAGTATCAGTCTGAGTGTCTGCATGGTTCGGTGGGGGGTATTACGTAGTGCATAGGTGCATGAATGAGTGACTCACTGTTTGTATGTGTTGAACACAGCATGTGTGCAGGACTGTATGGGTGGATGAGTGTGTGTATGGGTGTGTTAGTGAGTGAATGACTGTCTCAGTAGTGTCTTTATGAGTAACTACATATGTTTTAAACTAGTATATGTGACTATTGGTGTATATATGTGAGTATATGTGAGAGTGAGAGATTGAAAGAGTTCCTGTATGAATAAGTATGTGTTTCTATAAGTAATTGTTTAAAAGACTAAGTATGTGTAAGTTTCCGTAGAAGTAAGTATGGTGGTGTGTGTATAACTGTATATGCAAGTAAATGTATGTTTGATTCTTTATTAGCATGAGTGACTATGTGTGTGAGTAACTCTATGGATGAGTGGCATTGTGTAACAGGATGTATAGGTGTATGAGTACATATGATGAGTGAGTACATGTATGAGTGACTGTATA
Source organism: Triturus cristatus (assembly GCF_964204655.1). Lineage (NCBI taxonomy): Eukaryota > Metazoa > Chordata > Amphibia > Caudata > Salamandridae > Triturus > Triturus cristatus. Next base: position 236,391,909 of record NC_140584.1, on the reverse strand, counting down.
GGACTGTTGGTGAATGAGTGGATGTGTATGTGGATCTTAGAATTACTGAAGAGGTTGTTGTAACTGGTATTGGTATGTCCATTGTTTTGAACATTTTAGTCTCTATTTTTGAATGTGTGTATCAAAGGTTATATTAGGGTGAGAGGAGGTCTGCCACTCTATCACAAGGATGATGTCATCAGTGATGTCATCAGTGATGTCATTTGAGATGTCATCAGTGATGTCATGAGTGATGTCACTGACCATGTCATGAGTGATGTAATATGTGACGTCATCAGCAGTGCATTGCGGGCGCCCGAGTTATAGTTAGCTGAACTAACTATAACGGGGGAATTTCAATGGTTTTGTACAAGTGAAAAGTCCAGCTAACTATAACACCCCTGAAACCTATGGTTTTTTCAGTGAATTTCTGAGGTTTTTTAAATGCTAATTCCTAACTATAAAGTGCCTGAAACCTATGGTTTTTTCTGTGAATTTCAAAGGTTTTTTAAATGCTAATTTCTAACTATGCCTACAGAGATAGGACATGTGAAGAAAGAAGAAAAAATGCACAGAAAGAAACAAAAGAAGTGCAGAAAGAAGCAACAGAAGTCCTCAAATACGAAGATAAGTGCAGGAAGAAGGATAACGTGCAGAAAGAACAAAAAGAAGAGCAGAAAGAAGCCTTGTTGCAAAATCATCCTGTACCCTCAACTTTTTCAGACGGATACTGGTGGTAACTGAGCCTGACTAACCAGTCCTAGAGCCAGTGCTATGTTAAAAGACACTTAGAATACAGTGAAAACACCTACATACACTAGGGAACATTATGCGTTGGGGTCCCCCTGTGATTAGCATGACCTCCTCTGTAAGCCCCTAGTATATAAGAGGGCATGGGGATTAAAACTACCTCTTAAAACAGGCCACAGGGCGTTTTTGCACACGTTAACTCAGGCCCCGTCCCCTCCCTTCACCACTGTGTAAACACGCCCTGTGTCCATTTTTAGTTGGGAGATTAAGTTCATTTGAATCCTGAGTGTCCCTGGGGTCCAACTAGCCCACTAGGTACCTCCAGTAAGTGCCACAGAGCTGCGTTGCAGAGAGGTGTAAAAAGTGGCACGGCCTGGACCACCTCTCTGCAATGCAGCTCAGTGGCGCTTACTGGAAGCACTTGGTGGGCTAGTTAGCCCCCAGGGGCCCTCAGTATTGAAGGGAAATTATATCCCCAATTTAAAACGTGCCATAGTGCGTGTTTGCACACGTCACCTCAGGCCCCGTCCCCTCCCTTCACCACTGTGTAAACGCGCCCTGTGGCTGTTCTAAGTTGAGAGATTAAGTCCCCTTGAATCCTAAGGGTCCCTAGGGTCAAACTAGACCACTAGGTACCTCCAGTAAGCGCCACAGAGCTGCGTTGCAGAGAGGTGTAAAAAGGGGCTTGGCCTCAGAACACCTGGCTGCAGCGCAGCTCCCTGGCGCATACTGGAGATACCTGTTGGGGGCGCGTTTGCAGAGTGCTGCACGGAGGGGGCATGGCCTCCTGCACGATGCCAGTCTTTTATTTATTTTAGTTTTTTAAGAAGGGGGGCTGTTTGGTTCCCCTTCTTATTCTAATTTATTGGCCCTGATGACCCCATCCCCCAGGGCCAGTCTCCTAATTATATTTTTTTGACCCCAATCCCCAGGGCCGGCCACTGTTTTTTATTATTTTTAAAAAATATATATTTATAGACACACCTAGGACATGCTGGACAAACCGTACGTACCTATCACCATGACGATTTGCGTGATATTCATTAAAAGGCGACTATGCATGCAATGAATCCACGTGGAATGTATTTACACCACTAGTGAAGCTCTGACATGTCTGATGCCCTACCGTGCCTAATCCCGGTAGACACCCTTGTCGTTTATTTATACAAACTTGGGTAGCTATTGACGGGCACATTTAATACACATGCACACCAAGCCATTCAAAGGGGATTCGACAAAAATTCGACCAAAACTATGCAAGAAACCCCCCTCACGGTTAATAAAACACACATCCACTGCCGGATGTGTAATACTTTTTATTTTACTCTCTGGAAAGGGGACGAACATCACTTGAGAGTCACAGCGCGCTCCTGACAGAGCCCAATGCTGTGTTACACCCACCATTGCCTGCCGTGTGCCACACACCTCTGTGTTGTATTCCACTAGCTAGTGCATATGCTATGACACTCTCTAGCCCATGTGCACTGTAACACCACCCCGTGAATATGTCATGCCACACTTGTCTTCGCACGGGTTATATTGCCCCATCTAACGTGCCTTTCTCGATGCCTATGTTATAACGCACAGTGCTATGCCATACATATTACAATCTGGGATCCATATCTTTGTCACAGTGCATATGCAACCTTACACTCCCCAGCACATATTTTATATTACAACTTTAGAGACTAGTTAGGTTACACAACACTGCCCTGTGCATATTACACTCCAAGGCGCATATCGCATAGCACGCGCTAGTGCCTGTGCTATCTCGCGCTCTCCAATGAATCTGTCATTGCGCACAATGTATTGCATATTATATTTCACGCCCGGTTCATCTTATATCACACTTTTTGGTGCATAGTTTATACCATACACTATATCTAGTTTTCATTTTCAATCGTGCTCTCAGGACTATGTTCTATATAACACTGTGTTCACCTACCCTTTTCACGGGCATTACATTTTGCGATAGGGGGTGGAGGGTCAGGGGGTGTTTCTGCCAAGTGAGCCCGGAGTCACAGTCACAAACGTCCTCTTCTTCCTGAATAAAAGTGAGATTATGCTGCATACTTGTTCATATTTTAAGTAGTTCGCACAGACACAATGTTTTAAAAACAATAAAGTTCCTAATACCCGCCTTCTCTGAACAGTTAGCTTGCTGCCCCATCTCCTTCCTCCCTATCCTCTGTTGTGTGAATCCATGGACTAGCCTCCTCCCTCCTGCCATGCATGGTCTGATGTGCTGCCACTGCCCTCAGTATGATGCACCAGTCCACTCCTCCTGCCCTCCATTGCCCAATTCTATGCCCCATCATTGACCTCCTGCTTAAACTCTGTGCTTAGCTTGCTGCCCCTATTCTCCTTCCCCCTGCCCTCCGATGTCTTTGTGCATGCCCCTGCTCCATCCTTTTTGCCCACCATGTCCCATGGACCTGCCACTCCTATCTACTCTGAGTGTTCTGTTGAGCTGCCACTCCCCTCCCACCTGCCTAGCATTGTCAGATGACTGTAACCTGTCCCTGTCACCTCCACCCTGCCTGTCCACATGCCATGCCCCTATCCTCTTCCTCCTGTCCTACATGGTCCATTGTACTGCCACACCCTTCTGCCCTCCCTGGTCTGTTGTGCTGCAGCTGCTCCTCCTGCCTGCCCCGTGTGGTCTGTTGTGAGGTCCCTTCCCCTGAACTTTCTTGTCTGTGCACAGGTCCTGACCCTCCCTTCTATCCTCCATCGTCCTTTGTGCATGCCCCTCCACCCTCCTTCTTGCCCATCATAGCCATTGTGCTGCCACTAACCCTCCCACTTGCCATGCATGGTCTTCTGTGCTGCCATGGCCCCTCCCACCTTCCCTGTGTGGTCAGTTAGCTGCCCCTGACCCCCTCCCACCTTCCCTCCATGGTCTGTGTGTATGCCATCACAGTCTCACTGTTGCTCTTCATGGTGTGTCTTGCTTCTAGTGCCCATCCTGCCTGACCTCCATGGCTATCTTGCTGCTCCTGCCCTGCCCCCTTGCCCCCAGCCCTACTCCCTCCCTCCTGGCTTGTCTGTTCCATTGTAATGCCCCTGATCCGTCCCTCCTGCCCTTTATGGTCTGTTATGCTGCAGCTTTCTCTCCTGTCTGTCCATTATGGTCAGCTAGCTACCATTGCCTCTTGCCCCTCTGTTCTCTGTTGTCCATGTGCATGGTCCTGTCCCCTCCCTCTTGCTTTCTATGGATTGTTGTGCTGCACTCCCGTGTGGTGTATTGTGCTGCTGCAAACCCTGATGCCTGCCCTGCAGGGTCAGTTTGGTGCACCTCTCCATGTCCCTCCTGTCCTCTGTTATCCAAGTCCATGTCCCTATCCCATTTCCTTCCATGATCCAATGTACCATACTTGCGAACATTTTGAACTTGGTAAGAGGGAGATTTTGAAAAAAAAATGGGGTATTGATTTTCCCCTTTGAGTTACATTGAAAAAGAGGATATTGTAGACAGGAGACAGATCAAATAAAGCCCATTTGAGATTAAAAACATTGGACGTTTCCTGGCTGAATCGGGTCTGTTGGCATGTATGGTTGTACTACCATTGCCTCTTCCTTCTGCCCACAATGGTCTATTATATTGCCACAGGCTTGAAGGAGGGTAGATTTTGTATCACAGGGGGCCCCTGGCCCGTTCTGTCCACACCTGAAGTATGAGACCCTTGTCCTTGCCCTGCCAGCTGCATTTGTAGGCCGTATTAAATTGACCAGCGGGTCCTGTGTTGCTATATAATTATCCTGAGACATCCTTACCACTCAGCCAGTATAAAACCCCTGTGTAGGCCCTTCTGTTCAATATGTAGGCCTCTTTGTTAAATTGACCATAGCTCTGCAATTTTAGTGTATAGCAGTCTGAAGGCAGGTCTGCGAGGCCTTCTGCTCCAAACCAGTAGCCCCCACCCTACCCGAGTGCTCCGTGCTCGGTATCAAAGTTCAACATCCCCCTGAAGCTGTCGACATACAGTAGGCTGCATCCTGGACTGGTACTTGCTTCCTGGGCAGGTTTCCCGCTTTTAAGGAAGTGGCAACCGCAGAGCGTCAAGTTAGGAGAACTGAGGAGATTTTATACATGAATATATTGAATTCCCGTACAATACCCATTATTTTCTGCTTGCTCTATGGAACTTACGATAAGCGATTGGCCTGAGAGACTGACCTTTTCACCCAGTCCATTGTCAGCATTAAGTAAATAAATGACGAAATGTCTGCTAAAATCTGCAGACGAAGCTTTTGGGTAGCATACGTAGGTAGATGTAGCGTGCAAAGGAGCCCACAAAATGATATAAAAAGGGAGCACCCACAGATATCGACGGACTACCTCGCCGTCTGTATGTAGGTTAACAGGCAGTGCAGGTTTTCCCCAAGAGCTGGGAGCTCTTGTCTTCCTTTGCTTAAAATGTCTTGCTCTGCTTTGCTTGAAGTATCTTATTCTATTTTACCTATATGAAATGTCATGTTATGTTTAACCATTGTTCTCTTTACTTTTGCATTTAAAAGATTTTGTATTGTAATTGCAGGAATGCTTGCTCTAAGAGTAAACGTGAGTGTTCCTAGGTAACATTTTCCTTGGTGTAACTTGTTTCTCATGATGCATTTATAGATGTGTTTTCTCTCTCTCTCTGTCAGTACATTAATTGAGATACAGAGAATATCGTGACAGCTGTATGATTATCTGGATTCTGTATTTTGTACTTTATGTCTCTATTCTGCGGTTTCTTTGAAGTTGCATCTTCTCATTAAACTGCCATTGTATTCTGCCTCCAATTCCATGTCTCATATGTCTGTTTTCTTCATTTTTGGAGCAAGCGTTCCTAGGCACCCCGGCTCAAATTAAGGTGCCCCTTTTGTCCCTGACTCACTCTCCTGCTCAGTTCTGTGGTGGCTCCCGGGGATCTGGGGACCGCCCCTAGCTTCCTTGACCCGTAATAGATCTTGCCTCCAACAGCCTCTCTTGCAAGTCCTGTATTGTTGGTTTGTTGCCCCTGCCCCCCTTTCCACTGCCCTCCATAGTCTGTTGTGCTTCCACGGCCCTTCCTGCCTGCTCAGTGTGGTTAAATTGTTGCCTTTGCACCCTCCTACCTGCCTTCAATTTTCAGAGTCTGTGCCCCTGGCCTCTGCCTCTCAACAGTATCCTAATGAACAACTAGATTGCTAACATTCTATATTTATTACAAAAGTGTGGAACGCCTGACATCATCTTGATGTAATCAAAACTGTAATACCTAGAGCATTTCCTTTAGAAATTACATATATGAGAGGGTCTTATTGGCATCAAAATTATGGTTAGTGCTCTAAAAGGCTAAAATAAGGACATATTTTCTGAGTTTTCAAATAGCGACAAAGCACTTTTAAATTATTTGTTATCTTTATGTTTTTTTATCCAGTTGACCACTTGATTAAATGTTGCACTTAGGGGAGATGATGTGGTGTTACTTCCAGAACTGCAGACTTTGCAACTGGGGAACCAGGTTGAAGTTTCTGCTTCAGCTCGACATTCTGTGATTCTGGTCAAATCACTTAGTCTCCCCATGTCTACAACCAAAATGAATGTGTTCTTGTGTGATGTAACCAATGCTCATGTAAAGCACTCCAATACCTGACAAGTCTGCACTATATAACACTGCAAAAACACAAAATAATAAGTGTTTTGCACACTTCTGTCATTGGGCTATATTTGGGCTACATCTGGGTGATTTTGGGCTACATTTGGGCTCTTTTGTCTCCGGTGGCCATCTTGGGAGATTTATTTGTTATGAAGTTTCCTAATTTCCTCATGTACTGCAGTCTCCTCAGTAGGAAATGCTTTCAGTTTTTTACTTTGATTCCATCATGAAGGTATTCAGATATGTCACACATTTGCCATAAATTCTGAATGTTAGCACTCTAGTTGCTCATTAGATCATTGTAGTAAAACTACTGCACCATGGAAGTCTGCTCCTGGTATTAAAAGTGCATGTTTCAGTCTGCATGTCAGAATTTTTTTAATGAAATAGAAGAGGATTTGAGAAGTCACTCAAAATGTGCCCTCATTTTCTTTCTTCAGCATTAATCATAATTTCTATGGCAAAATGAACCTCCTCATTGTGTTCCTTTTTAAATTAAATGTTTTAAGTGTTACCAGTTTATTCCAATCAAGATGGCTTCAGGTGTGCCATACTTTTGTCATAATAAAGACAGTAAGCGCTCTAGTTGTTTTTAAGAACATTCTGGGACATTCTGTCATTGGGCTATACTTGGGCTACATCTGGGTGATATTTGGGCTACATTTGGGCTCTTTTGTCTCTGGTGGCCATCTTGGGAGACTTATTTGTTATGAAGTTTCCTAATTTCCTCATTTACTGCAGTCTCCTCAGTAGGAAATACTTTCAGTTTTCTACTTTGATTCCATCAAGAAGGCATTCAGATGTGTCACACATTTGCCATAAATTCAGAATGTTAGCACTCTTTTTGCTCATTAGATCACTGTAGTAAAGCTACTGCTCACCAGGGAAAACTGCTGCTGGTATTGAAAGTGCATGTTTCAGTCTGCATGTCAGAATTTTTTAATGAAATAGAAGAGGATTTGAGAAGTCACTCAAAATGTGCCCTAATTTTTCTTTCTGCAGCACTAATCATACTTTTTATTGAAAAATGAACCCCCTCATTTTGTTCCTTTTTAAATTAAATGTTTTAAGAGTTACCACTTTAATCCAAGCAAGATGGCTTCAGGTGTGCCATACGTTTATCATAAGTAGGACTGTTAGCGCTCTAGTAGTTCTTTGGAACACTCTGGGAAGCTGCAGTAGAACACAAAGGAATCAACTGACAGTCTCTGCCCTTGTTGGATGTACATGTTTTACTGAGAATGTCAGACTTCATTCTCACATGACTGAGAAAGATAATGTGAATTTACAGAAAATACGCTCTCAGTTTAGCCTATAGATCACCTTCCAAACCTCTGTGGTAAAAGCATGAGAAAATATTTTTCTCTCAATCATGATATCCCAGCAGAAGGCTTTTTCACATGGTGAAATCACCTTAGAACATACCACAATTCCTAAAATGAGTATGGTACCATCAACAAATGATTTATAATGTAACTAAAGTCTTAAAACCTTCTATTAACTGCAATGCTTTTTAATGAGGTGCTATCATGTATATTGGTCCCAAGATGGCTGCCAACACTTCTTGGATGAAGTGCTGACAGCCAATCAGATCTCAGGATGAGATGTGTGGTTAGGCTCCGCCCACATATATATATGCTTTTAAATGCTATTTTCTCAGGATCTACTGAACAGATTTACACCAAACCTACAAAAGGCACTTCCTTGACCTGAGGACTACCTCTCTGCCAAATTTCAAGTAATTCTGTTCAGCCGTTCGGGCTGTAGCTGTGTCTAAAGGTCCTATGGAAAAATGCATGGGAAAAACGCGTTTTGGGACCCCCCTTTTATCTCAGCCCCCGCTTGACGAATCCCCCCGAGACTTTCAGGGTAGGAGCGGAGCGTAGCGCCCCACCTATTTTGAAAAATTCGCGTGGATTCGTCAACCGGCGCCAAAGTTATTCAAAATAGAATGTTGCGGATTTCCTATGGAAACGTGGTCCTAACTATAACTATCTACTGGCGACCGCCAGTAGATAATATATATATTCACTGAAAAAACCATAGGTTTCAGGGGTGTTATAGTTAGCTGGACTTTTCACTTGTACAAAACCATTGAAATTCCCCCGTTATAGTTAGTTCAGCTAACTATAACTCGGGCGCCCGCAATGCACTGCTGATGACGTCACATATTACATCACTCATGACATGGTCAGTGACATCACTCATGACATCACTGATGACATCTCAAATGACATCACTGATGACATCACTGATGACATCATCCAGTGAATGTGTGTTTTTCTGAAAATTAAATATGTTTTATATATGTATATCTCAAGGTCGATGGAAGAATAAATGGGTATATAAGTGTCTAAATGGATGATTTGTTTTTGAAAAATTGATTGTGTAACTGACTGATTAAGTGTATCATAGTGAATACATGGCTTAGTGAGTAATGTTTAAATATGTAAATATCTGTATCAGTCTCTCACTTTGTGTATAAGTGGCTGCATGGGTTGGTGAGTAGCTACATGGGTGTCTATATAGGTTATTAGTTGGTTTTTTGAGTATCAGTCTGAGTGTCTGCATGGTTCGGTGGGGGGTATTACGTAGTGCATAGGTGCATGAATGAGTGACTCACTGTTTGTATGTGTTGAACACAGCATGTGTGCAGGACTGTATGGGTGGATGAGTGTGTGTATGGGTGTGTTAGTGAGTGAATGACTGTCTCAGTAGTGTCTTTATGAGTAACTACATATGTTTTAAACTAGTATATGTGACTATTGGTGTATATATGTGAGTATATGTGAGAGTGAGAGATTGAAAGAGTTCCTGTATGAATAAGTATGTGTTTCTATAAGTAATTGTTTAAAAGACTAAGTATGTGTAAGTTTCCGTAGAAGTAAGTATGGTGGTGTGTGTATAACTGTATATGCAAGTAAATGTATGTTTGATTCTTTATTAGCATGAGTGACTATGTGTGTGAGTAACTCTATGGATGAGTGGCATTGTGTAACAGGATGTATAGGTGTATGAGTACATATGATGAGTGAGTACATGTATGAGTGACTGTATAGGACTGTTGGTGAATGAGTGGATGTGTATGTGGATCTTAGAATTACTGAAGAGGTTGTTGTAACTGGTATTGGTATGTCCATTGTTTTGAACATTTTAGTCTCTATTTTTGAATGTGTGTATCAAAGGTTATATTAGGGTGAGAGGAGGTCTGCCACTCTATCACAAGGATGATGTCATCAGTGATGTCATCAGTGATGTCATTTGAGATGTCATCAGTGATGTCATGAGTGATGTCACTGACCATGTCATGAGTGATGTAATATGTGACGTCATCAGCAGTGCATTGCGGGCGCCCGAGTTATAGTTAGCTGAACTAACTATAACGGGGGAATTTCAATGGTTTTGTACAAGTGAAAAGTCCAGCTAACTATAACACCCCTGAAACCTATGGTTTTTTCAGTGAATTTCTGAGGTTTTTTAAATGCTAATTCCTAACTATAAAGTGCCTGAAACCTATGGTTTTTTCTGTGAATTTCAAAGGTTTTTTAAATGCTAATTTCTAACTATGCCTACAGAGATAGGACATGTGAAGAAAGAAGAAAAAATGCACAGAAAGAAACAAAAGAAGTGCAGAAAGAAGCAACAGAAGTCCTCAAATACGAAGATAAGTGCAGGAAGAAGGATAACGTGCAGAAAGAACAAAAAGAAGAGCAGAAAGAAGCCTTGTTGCAAAATCATCCTGTACCCTCAACTTTTTCAGACGGATACTGGTGGTAACTGAGCCTGACTAACCAGTCCTAGAGCCAGTGCTATGTTAAAAGACACTTAGAATACAGTGAAAACACCTACATACACTAGGGAACATTATGCGTTGGGGTCCCCCTGTGATTAGCATGACCTCCTCTGTAAGCCCCTAGTATATAAGAGGGCATGGGGATTAAAACTACCTCTTAAAACAGGCCACAGGGCGTTTTTGCACACGTTAACTCAGGCCCCGTCCCCTCCCTTCACCACTGTGTAAACACGCCCTGTGTCCATTTTTAGTTGGGAGATTAAGTTCATTTGAATCCTGAGTGTCCCTGGGGTCCAACTAGCCCACTAGGTACCTCCAGTAAGTGCCACAGAGCTGCGTTGCAGAGAGGTGTAAAAAGTGGCACGGCCTGGACCACCTCTCTGCAATGCAGCTCAGTGGCGCTTACTGGAAGCACTTGGTGGGCTAGTTAGCCCCCAGGGGCCCTCAGTATTGAAGGGAAATTATATCCCCAATTTAAAACGTGCCATAGTGCGTGTTTGCACACGTCACCTCAGGCCCCGTCCCCTCCCTTCACCACTGTGTAAACGCGCCCTGTGGCTGTTCTAAGTTGAGAGATTAAGTCCCCTTGAATCCTAAGGGTCCCTAGGGTCAAACTAGACCACTAGGTACCTCCAGTAAGCGCCACAGAGCTGCGTTGCAGAGAGGTGTAAAAAGGGGCTTGGCCTCAGAACACCTGGCTGCAGCGCAGCTCCCTGGCGCATACTGGAGATACCTGTTGGGGGCGCGTTTGCAGAGTGCTGCACGGAGGGGGCATGGCCTCCTGCACGATGCCAGTCTTTTATTTATTTTAGTTTTTTAAGAAGGGGGGCTGTTTGGTTCCCCTTCTTATTCTAATTTATTGGCCCTGATGACCCCATCCCCCAGGGCCAGTCTCCTAATTATATTTTTTTGACCCCAATCCCCAGGGCCGGCCACTGTTTTTTATTATTTTTAAAAAATATATATTTATAGACACACCTAGGACATGCTGGACAAACCGTACGTACCTATCACCATGACGATTTGCGTGATATTCATTAAAAGGCGACTATGCATGCAATGAATCCACGTGGAATGTATTTACACCACTAGTGAAGCTCTGACATGTCTGATGCCCTACCGTGCCTAATCCCGGTAGACACCCTTGTCGTTTATTTATACAAACTTGGGTAGCTATTGACGGGCACATTTAATACACATGCACACCAAGCCATTCAAAGGGGATTCGACAAAAATTCGACCAAAACTATGCAAGAAACCCCCCTCACGGTTAATAAAACACACATCCACTGCCGGATGTGTAATACTTTTTATTTTACTCTCTGGAAAGGGGACGAACATCACTTGAGAGTCACAGCGCGCTCCTGACAGAGCCCAATGCTGTGTTACACCCACCATTGCCTGCCGTGTGCCACACACCTCTGTGTTGTATTCCACTAGCTAGTGCATATGCTATGACACTCTCTAGCCCATGTGCACTGTAACACCACCCCGTGAATATGTCATGCCACACTTGTCTTCGCACGGGTTATATTGCCCCATCTAACGTGCCTTTCTCGATGCCTATGTTATAACGCACAGTGCTATGCCATACATATTACAATCTGGGATCCATATCTTTGTCACAGTGCATATGCAACCTTACACTCCCCAGCACATATTTTATATTACAACTTTAGAGACTAGTTAGGTTACACAACACTGCCCTGTGCATATTACACTCCAAGGCGCATATCGCATAGCACGCGCTAGTGCCTGTGCTATCTCGCGCTCTCCAATGAATCTGTCATTGCGCACAATGTATTGCATATTATATTTCACGCCCGGTTCATCTTATATCACACTTTTTGGTGCATAGTTTATACCATACACTATATCTAGTTTTCATTTTCAATCGTGCTCTCAGGACTATGTTCTATATAACACTGTGTTCACCTACCCTTTTCACGGGCATTACATTTTGCGATAGGGGGTGGAGGGTCAGGGGGTGTTTCTGCCAAGTGAGCCCGGAGTCACAGTCACAAACGTCCTCTTCTTCCTGAATAAAAGTGAGATTATGCTGCATACTTGTTCATATTTTAAGTAGTTCGCACAGACACAATGTTTTAAAAACAATAAAGTTCCTAATACCCGCCTTCTCTGAACAGTTAGCTTGCTGCCCCATCTCCTTCCTCCCTATCCTCTGTTGTGTGAATCCATGGACTAGCCTCCTCCCTCCTGCCATGCATGGTCTGATGTGCTGCCACTGCCCTCAGTATGATGCACCAGTCCACTCCTCCTGCCCTCCATTGCCCAATTCTATGCCCCATCATTGACCTCCTGCTTAAACTCTGTGCTTAGCTTGCTGCCCCTATTCTCCTTCCCCCTGCCCTCCGATGTCTTTGTGCATGCCCCTGCTCCATCCTTTTTGCCCACCATGTCCCATGGACCTGCCACTCCTATCTACTCTGAGTGTTCTGTTGAGCTGCCACTCCCCTCCCACCTGCCTAGCATTGTCAGATGACTGTAACCTGTCCCTGTCACCTCCACCCTGCCTGTCCACATGCCATGCCCCTATCCTCTTCCTCCTGTCCTACATGGTCCATTGTACTGCCACACCCTTCTGCCCTCCCTGGTCTGTTGTGCTGCAGCTGCTCCTCCTGCCTGCCCCGTGTGGTCTGTTGTGAGGTCCCTTCCCCTGAACTTTCTTGTCTGTGCACAGGTCCTGACCCTCCCTTCTATCCTCCATCGTCCTTTGTGCATGCCCCTCCACCCTCCTTCTTGCCCATCATAGCCATTGTGCTGCCACTAACCCTCCCACTTGCCATGCATGGTCTTCTGTGCTGCCATGGCCCCTCCCACCTTCCCTGTGTGGTCAGTTAGCTGCCCCTGACCCCCTCCCACCTTCCCTCCATGGTCTGTGTGTATGCCATCACAGTCTCACTGTTGCTCTTCATGGTGTGTCTTGCTTCTAGTGCCCATCCTGCCTGACCTCCATGGCTATCTTGCTGCTCCTGCCCTGCCCCCTTGCCCCCAGCCCTACTCCCTCCCTCCTGGCTTGTCTGTTCCATTGTAATGCCCCTGATCCGTCCCTCCTGCCCTTTATGGTCTGTTATGCTGCAGCTTTCTCTCCTGTCTGTCCATTATGGTCAGCTAGCTACCATTGCCTCTTGCCCCTCTGTTCTCTGTTGTCCATGTGCATGGTCCTGTCCCCTCCCTCTTGCTTTCTATGGATTGTTGTGCTGCACTCCCGTGTGGTGTATTGTGCTGCTGCAAACCCTGATGCCTGCCCTGCAGGGTCAGTTTGGTGCACCTCTCCATGTCCCTCCTGTCCTCTGTTATCCAAGTCCATGTCCCTATCCCATTTCCTTCCATGATCCAATGTACCATACTTGCGAACATTTTGAACTTGGTAAGAGGGAGATTTTGAAAAAAAAATGGGGTATTGATTTTCCCCTTTGAGTTACATTGAAAAAGAGGATATTGTAGACAGGAGACAGATCAAATAAAGCCCATTTGAGATTAAAAACATTGGACGTTTCCTGGCTGAATCGGGTCTGTTGGCATGTATGGTTGTACTACCATTGCCTCTTCCTTCTGCCCACAATGGTCTATTATATTGCCACAGGCTTGAAGGAGGGTAGATTTTGTATCACAGGGGGCCCCTGGCCCGTTCTGTCCACACCTGAAGTATGAGACCCTTGTCCTTGCCCTGCCAGCTGCATTTGTAGGCCGTATTAAATTGACCAGCGGGTCCTGTGTTGCTATATAATTATCCTGAGACATCCTTACCACTCAGCCAGTATAAAACCCCTGTGTAGGCCCTTCTGTTCAATATGTAGGCCTCTTTGTTAAATTGACCATAGCTCTGCAATTTTAGTGTATAGCAGTCTGAAGGCAGGTCTGCGAGGCCTTCTGCTCCAAACCAGTAGCCCCCACCCTACCCGAGTGCTCCGTGCTCGGTATCAAAGTTCAACATCCCCCTGAAGCTGTCGACATACAGTAGGCTGCATCCTGGACTGGTACTTGCTTCCTGGGCAGGTTTCCCGCTTTTAAGGAAGTGGCAACCGCAGAGCGTCAAGTTAGGAGAACTGAGGAGATTTTATACATGAATATATTGAATTCCCGTACAATACCCATTATTTTCTGCTTGCTCTATGGAACTTACGATAAGCGATTGGCCTGAGAGACTGACCTTTTCACCCAGTCCATTGTCAGCATTAAGTAAATAAATGACGAAATGTCTGCTAAAATCTGCAGACGAAGCTTTTGGGTAGCATACGTAGGTAGATGTAGCGTGCAAAGGAGCCCACAAAATGATATAAAAAGGGAGCACCCACAGATATCGACGGACTACCTCGCCGTCTGTATGTAGGTTAACAGGCAGTGCAGGTTTTCCCCAAGAGCTGGGAGCTCTTGTCTTCCTTTGCTTAAAATGTCTTGCTCTGCTTTGCTTGAAGTATCTTATTCTATTTTACCTATATGAAATGTCATGTTATGTTTAACCATTGTTCTCTTTACTTTTGCATTTAAAAGATTTTGTATTGTAATTGCAGGAATGCTTGCTCTAAGAGTAAACGTGAGTGTTCCTAGGTAACATTTTCCTTGGTGTAACTTGTTTCTCATGATGCATTTATAGATGTGTTTTCTCTCTCTCTCTGTCAGTACATTAATTGAGATACAGAGAATATCGTGACAGCTGTATGATTATCTGGATTCTGTATTTTGTACTTTATGTCTCTATTCTGCGGTTTCTTTGAAGTTGCATCTTCTCATTAAACTGCCATTGTATTCTGCCTCCAATTCCATGTCTCATATGTCTGTTTTCTTCATTTTTGGAGCAAGCGTTCCTAGGCACCCCGGCTCAAATTAAGGTGCCCCTTTTGTCCCTGACTCACTCTCCTGCTCAGTTCTGTGGTGGCTCCCGGGGATCTGGGGACCGCCCCTAGCTTCCTTGACCCGTAATAGATCTTGCCTCCAACAGCCTCTCTTGCAAGTCCTGTATTGTTGGTTTGTTGCCCCTGCCCCCCTTTCCACTGCCCTCCATAGTCTGTTGTGCTTCCACGGCCCTTCCTGCCTGCTCAGTGTGGTTAAATTGTTGCCTTTGCACCCTCCTACCTGCCTTCAATTTTCAGAGTCTGTGCCCCTGGCCTCTGCCTCTCAACAGTATCCTAATGAACAACTAGATTGCTAACATTCTATATTTATTACAAAAGTGTGGAACGCCTGACATCATCTTGATGTAATCAAAACTGTAATACCTAGAGCATTTCCTTTAGAAATTACATATATGAGAGGGTCTTATTGGCATCAAAATTATGGTTAGTGCTCTAAAAGGCTAAAATAAGGACATATTTTCTGAGTTTTCAAATAGCGACAAAGCACTTTTAAATTATTTGTTATCTTTATGTTTTTTTATCCAGTTGACCACTTGATTAAATGTTGCACTTAGGGGAGATGATGTGGTGTTACTTCCAGAACTGCAGACTTTGCAACTGGGGAACCAGGTTGAAGTTTCTGCTTCAGCTCGACATTCTGTGATTCTGGTCAAATCACTTAGTCTCCCCATGTCTACAACCAAAATGAATGTGTTCTTGTGTGATGTAACCAATGCTCATGTAAAGCACTCCAATACCTGACAAGTCTGCACTATATAACACTGCAAAAACACAAAATAATAAGTGTTTTGCACACTTCTGTCATTGGGCTATATTTGGGCTACATCTGGGTGATTTTGGGCTACATTTGGGCTCTTTTGTCTCCGGTGGCCATCTTGGGAGATTTATTTGTTATGAAGTTTCCTAATTTCCTCATGTACTGCAGTCTCCTCAGTAGGAAATGCTTTCAGTTTTTTACTTTGATTCCATCATGAAGGTATTCAGATATGTCACACATTTGCCATAAATTCTGAATGTTAGCACTCTAGTTGCTCATTAGATCATTGTAGTAAAACTACTGCACCATGGAAGTCTGCTCCTGGTATTAAAAGTGCATGTTTCAGTCTGCATGTCAGAATTTTTTTAATGAAATAGAAGAGGATTTGAGAAGTCACTCAAAATGTGCCCTCATTTTCTTTCTTCAGCATTAATCATAATTTCTATGGCAAAATGAACCTCCTCATTGTGTTCCTTTTTAAATTAAATGTTTTAAGTGTTACCAGTTTATTCCAATCAAGATGGCTTCAGGTGTGCCATACTTTTGTCATAATAAAGACAGTAAGCGCTCTAGTTGTTTTTAAGAACATTCTGGGACATTCTGTCATTGGGCTATACTTGGGCTACATCTGGGTGATATTTGGGCTACATTTGGGCTCTTTTGTCTCTGGTGGCCATCTTGGGAGACTTATTTGTTATGAAGTTTCCTAATTTCCTCATTTACTGCAGTCTCCTCAGTAGGAAATACTTTCAGTTTTCTACTTTGATTCCATCAAGAAGGCATTCAGATGTGTCACACATTTGCCATAAATTCAGAATGTTAGCACTCTTTTTGCTCATTAGATCACTGTAGTAAAGCTACTGCTCACCAGGGAAAACTGCTGCTGGTATTGAAAGTGCATGTTTCAGTCTGCATGTCAGAATTTTTTAATGAAATAGAAGAGGATTTGAGAAGTCACTCAAAATGTGCCCTAATTTTTCTTTCTGCAGCACTAATCATACTTTTTATTGAAAAATGAACCCCCTCATTTTGTTCCTTTTTAAATTAAATGTTTTAAGAGTTACCACTTTAATCCAAGCAAGATGGCTTCAGGTGTGCCATACGTTTATCATAAGTAGGACTGTTAGCGCTCTAGTAGTTCTTTGGAACACTCTGGGAAGCTGCAGTAGAACACAAAGGAATCAACTGACAGTCTCTGCCCTTGTTGGATGTACATGTTTTACTGAGAATGTCAGACTTCATTCTCACATGACTGAGAAAGATAATGTGAATTTACAGAAAATACGCTCTCAGTTTAGCCTATAGATCACCTTCCAAACCTCTGTGGTAAAAGCATGAGAAAATATTTTTCTCTCAATCATGATATCCCAGCAGAAGGCTTTTTCACATGGTGAAATCACCTTAGAACATACCACAATTCCTAAAATGAGTATGGTACCATCAACAAATGATTTATAATGTAACTAAAGTCTTAAAACCTTCTATTAACTGCAATGCTTTTTAATGAGGTGCTATCATGTATATTGGTCCCAAGATGGCTGCCAACACTTCTTGGATGAAGTGCTGACAGCCAATCAGATCTCAGGATGAGATGTGTGGTTAGGCTCCGCCCACATATATATATGCTTTTAAATGCTATTTTCTCAGGATCTACTGAACAGATTTACACCAAACCTACAAAAGGCACTTCCTTGACCTGAGGACTACCTCTCTGCCAAATTTCAAGTAATTCTGTTCAGCCGTTCGGGCTGTAGCTGTGTCTAAAGGTCCTATGGAAAAATGCATGGGAAAAACGCGTTTTGGGACCCCCCTTTTATCTCAGCCCCCGCTTGACGAATCCCCCCGAGACTTTCAGGGTAGGAGCGGAGCGTAGCGCCCCACCTATTTTGAAAAATTCGCGTGGATTCGTCAACCGGCGCCAAAGTTATTCAAAATAGAATGTTGCGGATTTCCTATGGAAACGTGGTCCTAACTATAACTATCTACTGGCGACCGCCAGTAGATAATATATATATATATATATATAGAGAGAGAGAGAGAGAGAGAGAGCGAGAGAGAGAGAGAGAGAGAGAGAGAGAGAGATATTTATAGATATGTATATAGATAAATAAATATTGCTAATTTTTTATATAATTTTAAAATTATAAAAAAATTAAGATAGTTTATTAATTGGTTTTAAAGTGAATATATATGCATTATTATGGATGTGTGTTTAACCTTTGTTAATTAATTTTATTTATTATATTTATTTACATTTATATTAAATATGCCATATTTCTATAATACGTTTTATTATTTAGCACATTTAATTTTCAATATTTAATTTTTTAAATATATAAAATTCGATATTTTATACAACTATATTTTGTCCATCCATATTTTTTTCTGATATTTTTGTACTTACCTGTTTAAGTATAGGGAGTCAATATTTTTGCATTCTATATTTTTTCATCGATATGTTTTACTTCTATATTTTTTACCTCAATATTTTGTCAGTGAACTGGCTGCTTGTCTTTCCCAAAAAAAATTTGTAGTCTATTTCCAATCTTCTTTAGGTATTGTAAAATCTTACTTCACATTTGTTGAAAAGACAATACAAACTTTTTACCCAATGCATTTTGGGTGCAAAGACCCTTCCTTAGGGGTAACTACAGAAAAATAAATAGAAATGATACACCATCAGTTCTAATCGTTGTGTGCAATGGGCAGACTTAGAGAAAATATGAAAAATGATTGTGTCATTCCAAGAGAGATGGCAGATTCAAGAGTGCAACATGCAGCTAAGTGCACCTTAAAGGCTTTTGAACTTTATAGTGTCAAATCAACCATGCACTGTGAAGTTCATGCTGCTCTTTTATTGAGGCCATCTCTCACACTAAAAATCATCCACAACTCACCCCAAATGTGCATCAGTGAAATGCGTCTCCTAACATGTACTGCTCATGAAATACACACAAACCAATGCTTACCAACTGCCCAAAAATCTGACTATATAAACTATGAAGGATGCCTCCTCTGCCAACACCAACTTTAAGTCTCAAACCTGCAGTAAAAAAGGAACCACGCTCAAATTACTTGGCATTATGCTTCTAAAAATACCCATTGTAGAAACCAATCCACATCCATGTCTCAAGGTTAAGCAAAGGTTATGCCAAAGGCGATTTTGTTGTTCACAATTGGAAATCTGTCAGGTACACGTTAGCTAGTGCTCAAAACCACATACCTAGAAAGAAGAAGCTTGGTTTTGCCTTATATGCTCATTGATTACAGCGGCATCCCCATTCCAGGTTACTTTTGCTGAGACTATTGCAGAAACTTGCCTCCATCAGCTTTGATTTTCACTCAAGATTGCGCCTGTCATGTAATCCTCTAGTTGGTTGGATTTCCTCTTGTGCTGCAGTGTTCTTCCAACCTCCATGCAGTAGAAGCGGTGCACTTCAACTGTCATTTTGGGATGTAGAGCAGTGTATCTCTCATGCTCCTGCTCTGAGGAGGTTTTGTAGCAGTATATTTTCCTGTTATTTCTTGACTCCACCTATTCTGCGGAGCAGTGTGCACACCAGGAATTATCCCCTTCATTTCAGGAGATTAGTGTCTCGCTGAAAAGCAATACTCCGCAAAAAATAAGTGTCTCACAGAAAACCCAAATCCGGAGAAGATTAGCGTCTCTCTGAAAACTAGATTTTACAGAAGAATTGTGTTACACTAAATTCAGACTCTGCAAAAGAGTTGAATTTCGGTGAATCTCAGGATAAGCATCTTGAATTATGAGGACCGTAAGAATGTATTCTTTGATGTTAAGTTTATTATAGAGACTAGAACCACAAAGAAGAATATTCAAAACATATTACAGAACTCTTTCCAAGGATTAAATTGTAGTGTTATATTACGGACTTTCCTCTTGTAAACTATCAACTCCTGCAGGATCTGATTAGAAGTCAAACGAATTCCACACAGACTAGTACAACATCTTCAGACAGTGGCTAGCCTTTTCAGTAATTCAGACAGGACAGAGTAAATGAGTAGTGTGACTGAACTAGAAGCAGGAAAGAATTGCAGATATTGTTATGGGAAATGCTCTTGTATTCCTATGCAGATCCTGTTGCCTCTTCCTCAGAAAGGAAAGAAGTTCATATTGATAAGTGGGAGGTGCAAGCAGATACCTGAATCTAGAGGTGGTCTCTCTTTCTTCCCAAATCCCCTTTCCCCCCAGTAGGTGTAGAGTCCAGGTTATACATTTTATCTGTACTCACAACTACAGAGGGGGTTTGGGAAATTAGCATCTGCTCCTGTGGAGGTTGGTTCTTGGTTATGTTGACTCTGACAGATTGAAGTGTCGTCAAACTCTTTTCCACCCGAGCAGAATGACAGAGGGAATTGATGTTAGTGCCCAAGCGGCACTTATTGACAATATGCAAAATCAACTGACTCTCACCATAGAAGAATAAAAAAATGTAAGAGAAGAAATTAAAAGATACCACATAGAGACGCAACAGTTTGTGAAAAAATTAGATGACATCACTTCCGGTGATCTTCTCAGACTAGTGGTGCAGCAGGTAAAACCTTTGAAATCTCAGCTTCAGAAATCTCCACTCAGGTTATTCACTCTATTTCTCTCATCATTCCTCTTGCCCCTCCCGAGTGCTCTAATGGGGACCCACATAAGGCACAGATATTCCTTATGCAATGTTCCCTACATTCAATCAATCAATCAATCAATCATAGCATTTGCATAGCGCGCTACTCACCCGGAAGGGTCTCAAGGCGCTTGGGGGAAGGGGTCCGCTACTGCTCGAACAGCCAGGTCTTGAGTTGTCTCCTGAAGGCGAGGTGGTCCTGGGTCAGCCGGAGGTGGATGGGGAGGGAGTTCCATGTCTTGGCCGCCAGGTAGGAGAAGAATTTGCATCCAGCGGTGGCTCTTCGGATGCGTGGTATGGTTGCGAGGGCGAGGCTGGTAGACCGTAGCTGGCGGGTGGGCATGTAGAAGGTCAGGCGGTCGTTGAGGTACTTGGGGCCCAGGTCGTGGAGAGACTTGTGTGCGTGGGTGAGGAGCCTGAACGAGATCCTCTTGTCAACAGGGAGCCAGTGGTCCCTCAGGTGGCCGGAGATGTGGCTGCGTCGGGGGATGTCCAGAATGAGTCGGGCGGAGGCGTTCTGGATGCGTTGGAGTCTTTTCTGTAGCTTGGCTGTGGTTCCGGCGTAGAGGGTGTTTCCGTAGTCCAGTCGGCTGGTGACGAGGGCCAGGGTGACCGTCTTCCTGGTTTCGGTCGGGATCCATCGGAAGATCTTGCAAAGCATGCGAAGGGTGTGAAAGCATGATGAGGATACGGCGTTGACTTGTTTGGTCATCGAGAGGGAGGAGTCCAGGATGAAGCCCAGTTTGCGTGTGTGGTCTGTTGGCTTGGGGCGTTGCCCAGGGCTGGGGGCCACCAGGAGTCGTTCCAGGCGGAGGGTGATGGTCCCAGGATGAGGACTTTCGTCTTGTCTGAGTTCAGTTTCAGGCGGCTGTTCTTCATCCACTCGGCGACGTCTTTCATCCCTTCGTGTAGGCTGGTTCTGGCGGTGTCGTGGTCTCTGGTGAGGGAGAGGATCAGCTGGGTGTCGTCGGCGTAGGAGATGATGTTGAGGTTGTGTTGGCGTGCGATGGCGGCTAGAGGTCTCATGTAGACGTTGAAGAGGGTTGGGCTGAGTGATGATCCTTGCGGGACTCCACAGATGACTTTGGTGGCCTCGGATCGAAACGGGGGGAGGCGGACTCTCTGTGTTCTTCCGGTGAGGAATGAGATGATCCACTTCAGTGCCTTCTCTTGGATGCCGGTGTTGTCGAGGCGTTGGACTAGGCTGTGGTAGCAGACAGTGTCGAATGCTGCGGAGAGGTCCAGGAGGATGAGTGCCGCTGTTTCCCCGTTGTCGAGCAGGGCTCGGATGTCATCGGTGGCTGCGATGAGGGCGGTCTCGGTGCTGTGGTTGGCTCTGAAACCGGACTGCGAGGGGTCGAGGGATCCGTTCGTCTTGAGGAAGGCAGCAAGCTGTTTGTTGACGAACTTCTCGATGACGGGAAAAGGGAGGAGCGAGATGGGTCGGAAGTTTTTGAGGTCAGTGGGGTCCGCTGTTGGTTTCTTCAGTAGGGCGCTGAGCTCGGCATGCTTCCAGCTCTCCGGGAAGGTGGCGGTGTTGAAGGAGGTGTAGATGATGTCCCGGAGTTGGGGTGCGATGGTGGAGTCGGCCTTGTTGAAGACATGGTGGGGGCAGGGGTCGGTTGGAGAGCCAGAGTGGATGGTGTTCATCGTGCGGGCTGTGTCTTCGGTGGTCACCGTGGTCCAGGTGTGGAGGGTGGCGGTGGGGTTCGTTGGTTCGGTGGTTGGGTGCGTGGATGGTGCGCCGAAACTGTTGTGGATGTCGGCAATCTTGCAGTGGAAGAACGAGGCGAGGGAGTCGCAGAGATCTTGTGAAGGGGTGATGTCCTTGTTGCCGGTGCTGGGGTTGGAGAACTCCTTGACGATGCTGAAGAGTTCCTTGCTGTCGTGGGCATTGTTGTCCAGTCGCTCTTTCAGTGATTTCTTCTTGGTGGTGCGGATGAGCTAATGGTGCTTGCGGGTGGCGTGTTTGAGGGCAGTCATGTTGTCAGTGGTCCGGTCGTGGAGCCAGGCTTTCTCGAGGGTGCGGCAGGTCTTCTTGGAGTCCTTGAGTTCGTCGGTGAACCAGGGGGCTTTCTTGCTTCTGGGTCTGCTGGGAGGGTTCTTCAATGGTGCGAGGTCATCGGCGCAGGCGGTCAGCCACTGCGTGAAGTTACGGGCTGCTTCGTTGGCGTCTGATGTGTGGGCAGGTGGTTTCTGGCTGAGGGAGGTGGTGAGCTGGTCGGCGGTGATCTTGCTCCAGCTCCTGTGAGAAACCTGTTGCGGGTGGTGGTGGGTTGTGGTTTTTCCGAATCTGAAGTGGACGCAGCTGTGGTCGGTCCAGTGCAGTTCGGTGGAGTGGCTGAAGCTGATTTGCTTGCTGGATGAGAAGACGGGATCAAGCGTGTGGCTGGCGTAGTGGGTGGGGGTGTTGACCAGTTGCTTGAGGCCGAGGTTGGCGAGGTTGTCCAGCAGGGTGGCGGTGTTGCGGTCCTTGTTGTTCTCCAGGTGAAAGTTGAGGTCCCCTAGGAGGATGTAGTCGGCGGAGGGGAGGGCGTGTGGGCTGATGAAGTCCGTGATGTCTTCGCCGAATTGCGTGCGTTTTCCCATGGGTCGGTAGATGAGGGTGCCTCTGAGGGTCGTCTTTGGGTCGGTGTGAATCTGGAAGTGGAGGTGTTCGGCGGTGGCGAGTGTGTCGTCGGTGTCGGTCGTGATGCGGATGGTGTTCTTGTGGCTGATGGCGATGCCTCCTCCAGTCTGGTTGACGCGGTCCCTCCTGATGATCTTGTATCCATCCGGGATGGCGATGGCGATGTCGGGGGCTGAGGAGGCGTTCATCCATGTTTCAGTGAGGAAGGCGATGTCTGGTGATGTTGTGTCGAGGAGGTTCCAGAGTTCTACGGCGTGTCTGTGGACGGAGCGGGTGTTGAGCAGGATGCACTTGAGGTCGCTGCTGGAGTTTGGCTTGGTGGGCGTGGTGCAGGTTCGGAGGCAGGAGAACTTGCAGGTTGTGCAGGTGAAGGGTCCGTGAATGCGTCTTGGGGCGGCTCGGCAGCAGGTGGGGTTTCGGCCGGCATTGAGTGCGTCGAGGGCCGCGGCGTCGTAGGTCTGTTGGGTCGACTTGCTTCGCTGGGGACCAGGGGTCCTGGCACTGGGCGCGGTCCAGGCGCAGACGGGCTTGCCTTTGGCGCACCTACGGCGCACAATCGGCGCGCCCGCTGCGCGTGACCGCTGCGCGCAGACGCGGTCGCCATTTATGGCAAAGTGGGAGGGAGGGAGGAGCAGCTGGGAGGCGGGAGCGGGGAGGGCACAAAACGAAAAGGGGGCATGGTCGCTTGGACAGCGGCGGGAAGCGGGGAGCGGGGCGGGCAGGCACAGGGGGACTGAATAACAAGCAACAAAGCCAATACAACAACGTTCAGGGGACAGCAGTGACAACAGTCAAAAGGCAAAAAACAATTAGGAAACAAAACGGTTAAACACACACACGCAAAATACGGCGGAGAGGCAGGGAACAGCGAGGCAGGCACAACGAGGCTGCGGGCAGCAGCGAGGCGAGGGGCACACACACAGCTGGTGGCCATGCGGCACGGGGGTGTCCTGAGAACAGGTCACACTCACCTGCACCACGCGGTCGCCATTTATGGCCAAGTGGGAGGGAGGGAGGAGCAGCTGGGAGGCGGGAGCGGGGAGGGCACAAAACGAAAAGGGGGCGTGGCCGCTTGGACGGCGGCGGGAAGCGGGGAGCGGGGCGGGCAGGCACAGGGGGACTGAATAACAAGCAACATAGCCAATACAACAACGCTCAGGGGACAGCAGTGACAACAGTCAAAAGGCAAAAAACAATTAGGAAACGAAACGGTTAAACACACACATGCAAAATACGGCGGAGAGGCAGGGAACAGCGAGGCAGGCACAACGAGGCTGCGGGCAGCAGCGAGGCAAGGGGCACACACACAGCTGGTGGCCGTGCGGCGCGGGCGTGTCCTGAGAACAGGTCACCCTGTTCAAAAATGACTGCAGACCAGTCATTTTTGTAGATGATCAGTATAAAACAGATGCTGCATTGTCTTATTTGAGTGGGGACGCGGCGTGTTGGTCCATGCCATTAGTTTCTAAAAACAATCCAATTTTGTATCATTTTTTAAGATTCAAAACTGAATTTCCTAGAATCTTTGATTGCAGAGCTATATCTCAAGCCACGGACAATGAATTACTTGAATTAAGGCAAGGTAATCAGGATTTGATCTCTTATTTGGCCCAATTTCATAAACTGATTGTTGAGGCGGAATGGGCAGAAAGTCAGAGGGCAGCAATCGTCTATGGAGTATTGTGAGGAGAGTTGAAAGATGCTCTAGCTCAGATTCCGGATCAATCCACAGAGGTGTCAAAATTAATTGACCTAGTTCTACAAATAGATCAACACCTCCTTGAAAGGGGAAAGGAACATAAAACAGTATTTCGGCCAATTCCACCACAGTTTGACCAAATCAAGGCAGAAGGGACCAACGTTTATGAAACTCATCCCATGGAGGAGCCCATGCAAATTGGCAGTGTTAGAGGTCCTCTGTCCAAAGAGGAAAAAGACAAAAGGAGGTCTGGGAATTTGTGTTTGTATTGCGGTCAACGAGGGCATTTTGTGAAGGAATGTACAAAGAAGCCTAAAACCAATCATTCGGGAAAAGAGAAGAACCATCAGTGAAAGGGGTTGCCCTGATGGATGTTCCACAAAAGCCAACCAAGAGCCAACTACAGGTGGTTAGCACATTACATTCTGCCTCCCCCATCTTACAACATCTTTTTAAATCAAATTTAGAGAAAAGAGGTTGCACAAAGTCTCTGTTATGATTGATTCTGGCGCTTCTGGGAATTTTTGTAACATCCAATATGTTAAAAATGGGAATAAGACTTGTTAAAAAGATAATTGTGGAACCAGTAAGAACAGTGGACGGCACAAATTCATCTTCTGGGCCAACACTGATGAGACAAAGTTCATCAAACTACACTATCAGAATGCCTATTGAGAGAAAATATCTTACAACTTAATAGACGCTCTACAATCCAAGTTGATAATGGATAAAGAATCAGAGAGCATAAACTGGAGATGCATTGGGAAAAGAGAACAGTCCAGTCAAATTCAAGTTATTGTAAAATGAAGTGCTACAGTTTTTCAGATAATAACCGCAAATTATCTCCAGCAAAGGAATTGGCAAATACATCAAAGGTTGCCTGTACCCTAGAGAAGGTGGTTATTCCTTTGGAATATGAAGAACTGGCAGCAGTGTTTGGCAAGACCGAAGCAGAAAAACCTAATTCCCTCAGATCATATGACTATAAAATTGAATCAGACCCTGGGGCAAATTTACCTTGTAGCAGAATGTATGCCCTTAATGAAAAGGAAAAAGAATTTTTAAAAAGATATCTTGAACAGTACTTAGCAAATGGTTTCGTTCGCTCCTCTTAGTCTCCGGCATCATCACATCTATTTTTTGTCCCAAAGAAGAATAGAGAGTTAAGATCCTGCATTGACTATCGGGCATTGAATCAAGTGACAGTGAAGAATTGATAACCCTTGCCTTTGATCTCAGTATTACTTGACCAGCTGAAGGAAGCCAAGATATACACCAAACAGGACCTTCATGGTGCTTATCATTTGATTTGTGTCACTGAGGAAGATGTGTGAAAAACAGCTTTCCATACCAGGTTTGGATTGTTTGAATACCAAGTGATGCCCTATGGCCTTTGTAATGCCCTTTCTGCATTCCGACATTTTGTTAATGATGTGTTAAGAGAATTCCTGGATTGATTTGTAGTTGTTTATATTGATGACATTTTGATCTTTTCCAAGAATCAACAGGATCAAGTGGGACATTTTAAGGCTATCCTTCCAAGGTTATTGAACAGCATCTTGTAACTGAAATTTGAAAAATGTGCTTTTCTTGTGAAGAAAGTCGAGTTCTTGGGATTCATCTTGTCAGAAAATGGCATCTCCATGGATCCTGCTAAAATTCAAACAATTTGGAATTGGCCCTGTCCCAGAAATGTGAAAGAAGTGCAAAGATTCATTGGTTTTTGCCGACTTTTATCATTGCTTTATCAAGGAATTTTCAAAGCTAATCGTCCCAATTGCAAGGCTGTTGAAGAAAGCAGTACATTTTCACTGTTCTAGCAAGGCTGAGGAGGCCTTCAAATTCCTCAAGGAAACATTTTCCACTGCACCAGTCCTCCTCTATACTGACTCAGAGGAATCCTGTTATGTGGAGGCTGATGCTTCAGATCTGGCCATTGATGGAGTTTTATCCCAGCAACATAAAAAGATGGGTCAAATTCACCCTGTAGCCTTCAGATCCAGGAAGTTGACTCCTTCAAAAATAAATTACTCAATTGGGGATAAGGAATTACTGGCAGTGAAAGATGCGTTGCAGGAATGGAGACACTATTTACTTGGAACCCAACGTATGTTTGCAGTATTCACCGATCATAAAAACCTCAATTTTTTTAAATCAGCTAAAACCCTAAAATTAGTTATCAAGAATGGACCCATTCCCAGACATGACCAAACAGACAAGGTTTCAATAACACCAGCAGAAACATTTGCTTGTATCCTGCAATTCTCTAAGATTAAAAAGAAGATATGAGAATCAATGTCAGATCAAGACATTTTGGAATGGCCCAGAAGAGACAAAGACAGAAGAATTAAGGAAAACCTCCCTTATGTGAAAGAAGTCTTCTAGCAGCTAAGTTCTGAATTACAGGAATCCGTTTTTCAAGCTCTTCATGACGATCCTTTGGCCGGTCACAGGGGAATTCTAAAAAAAACCAGAATTATTCAAAAGAAATGTTTGGTGGCCTGCCATGACTCCTGAAATAACACAATATGTGAAAACATGTGATAGGTGCATTCGTGGGAAGACTGATTGTCAGGCCACGGAGGGTGAGCTTCAATCTCTACCACTAGTACCTTATCCATGGCATCCTATAACTATGGATCTCATTGTAGATCTACCCACAAGTAAACGCTTTGATACCATCCTGTGTTCATAGATGCCTTTTCCAAAATAAGCCATTTTATCACATTTAAAAAGTTTCCAAGTGCTACTGAACTAGCTCAATTGTTTGCTCAACACATAGTCAGATCACGTGGCATCCCAGTAATTTTAATTTCTGATTGTGGATCCAAATTTGTTGCCCAAATTCTGGAGAGCTTTCATGCATAAACTAGGCATGACTCCCTATCCAGAGACTGATGGCCAAACAGAGAGAGTTAATCAGGAAATAAAACAGTATCTCCGTCTTTACCTTTTGAATCAAGAAGGAGAGTAGCCAGACTTAATTTGAACCGCGAAGTTTGCGTATAATAATGCTATCCATGTGTCCACAGTTTACTCTCCTTTATATCTAAACACAGGTAGACACCGAAATATTATCCCAGAAAGATCTGACAGTGTAGTACCTGCAGTGAATGATTTTAGTCACAGAATCCAAGAGACCCATCATTCTGCTATAGCACACTTGATTAAGGCTAAGGCATCATATAAAAAGCATACTGATAAGAAGAGATGCGGCAATCTAACTCACTCTAAGGATGACAAAGTTTGGTTATCTACTCTACACTTGCATCTTAAGGGAAACAAAAAATTCTAACCCAGACCCTTTAAAATTGACAAGGGACTGGACTGGAAAGGTGCTGGCCCAAAAGAGATATCCTGGGAGCCCTCTCAAAATGCTCATGCTCCGAGACTGGTTAACAATTTCACAGTGCCTTTCCTGACAAACCTTTTGTGGGAAGGCTTTCTTTAAAGGGGGGTACTGTCAGGAACACGTTAGCTTGTGTCCAAAACCCCCTACCTCAAAAGAAGAAGCTTAATTTTGTCTTATAGCCTCGTTGGTTACAGCAGTAAGCCTGCAGACTTTAACGGTGAAGAGTCGGCTCGCCACCGTTAAAGTTTGCAGGCTTATCAAGGCTTATCTTGTGGAACTGAGCTAGCAGGAGTGGATACGTACCGGTTCCCATCACTACAGGTTTTTGTTAGACTTGGGGGTCTCCAGTCAGGTATGCACTTGTGACAAATAGGGACCCTTGCCTCTAGTCAGGGTAAGGGGGTACACTCCTAAAATAACCCCTGCTCACCCCCTTGGTAGCTTGGCACGAGCAGACAGGCTTGTCTCAGAGGCTGTGTGTGAAGCATTTGTGACCACATACAGTAATCCAGTGACAACACTACAAATGGACACCACACAGGTTTTATATAAAAAATACGTTTACTTTATATAGATTTACCACAAGACCTTAAACGACAAAAATACACAATAGCTTAGTTCAGTTCAGTTCTTAAGATGCAACACTTTGCGTCAATGTACCTTACTATGCGTTGCGTTTCCACGACAAGCAATGTCGCAGCGATGGAAATGCGGCAAAGTTCTAGTGCAAAGAAATAAAGACGTGAAGATCTTCCAGATGCAACACGCTTCTCCGGGGATGCGAGAAGTTCTCGGTTCGATGCGTGGACTGCAGCGGCGACACCCTTGTTCAGAAGTGCGATGGCAACAGCTCCAACTGCGACACTCTTCTCCCACGATGCGTGAAGCTTCTGCACGATGCGACAACTACAGCAGCGACATCCTTGTTCAGAAATGCGACGGCAGCAGTTCCGACGGCGGCGCGCTTCTCGGGGATGCGAGGTACTTTCTCCGATGCAGTGCAATGCGACAGTTCCAGCGGCGACACCCTTGTTCAGAAGTGCGACGGCAGCGACGGTGACACGCTTCTTCCTCGTTACGAGACTCTTCTCTCGATGCGGTGCAGTGAGACAACTCCAGCGGCGACACCCTTGTTCAGAAGTGCGACGGCAGGCAGCAATGACGGCGACACGCTTCCTCTTCATTGCGAGACGCTTCTCTCGATCTGGTGCAGTGCGACAACTCCACCGGTGACACCCTTGTTCAGAAGTGCGACGGCAGCGACGGCAACACGCTTCGGCTTCGTTGAGTAGCGCTTCCAGCTCCTTGCGACACGCAGTCCCTCAGAAGGCCCAAAACAGTAGCAGGCACTTCCAAAGAACTCTGGGGAGCTGGGGGTTGAAGTCTGTTGTCCCTGAGACTTCAGCAGGAGGCAAGCTCTGTTCCATGCCCTTGGAGATCATTACAAGTTGAAATAAGCACACAAAGTCTCTTCTCCTTCCTTTGGCAGTCAGGCAAACCACTGCAGGCCAATCCCCCAAGCAGCACTTCAGCTTAGGGATAGTCTCTCCCCAGTTTCTTCAGGTTCCGCTCCTCAGTAAAGGTTTATTCTTGTTCCAAAAGTGATCTAAATTCTTGGGATCAGGGTCCCACTACTTATACCCCAAAATCCTTTGTTCTCTGAGGGGAGAGGGGCCTTTGCCCAGTCCAAACCAGATCCTGAGCACTCTGTTTACCAGACTTCTCCTTTCCTTTCACAGTGTACGGCAGAAATATCAGACGCCCCACAGAAGGTGGAGCCAGCATTGTGGAAGGCAAGTACAACCCTGGAGCACTTTGTTGACATGATTCCTTCTCTCCTTTCACAGTGCAGGGCAGAGACATTAGACGCACCACAGGGGGTGGAGCCAACACTGTGCGGGGCAGGCACTCTCCTATTCAGGTCCCAGGTGCAACTCCTCCCTCCCATCTAGATGCAGATCTCTCTATTCACCACTGGGTGGATTCACCCTGTCTCCTGGAATCCCCCAGCCCTGTCACTCACAGAAACCAGACAAAGGAATACACAACCTAGCACAGGAAGGCTTAAAAGGTTAGGCAAGAAAATACCTACTTTCTAAAACTGGTATTTTCAAACACAGAATGTTAAAACCACCTTCACTAAAAGATGTGTTTTATCATTCTGAGTTCAGGCATACTAAACTCGAATTTCTACCATGTTCTCTGAGTCAGTTAAGATTATAAGCATGTAATAGCCCATTCTGGCCTATGGAGAATAGGTAGCCTTGCAATAGTGAAAAACGAAAATGGCTGTAATTCACTATTAGGACATGCCACGCACATCAGGGCATGTCCTACCTTATACTTACAATGCGCCCTGCCCTTGGGCCTACCATAGGGGTGTCTGATATGAAGAAAAGGGAAGGTTTAGGGACTGGCAAGTGGGTGCACTTGCCCAGTCAGCATGACAGTACCAGACTGCACGCAGGCTCTGCAATGGCAGACCTTAGACACATTTTACAAGGCTGCTTCTGTGAGTGGCAAAACCAGTGCTGCAAGCCCACCAGCAGCATTTGGATTTACAAGCCCTGGGCACTCCTGGTGCACAGTACTAGGGTCTGACAGGTAAACCAAACCAACCAGTCATGGAATCACAAATTCATATATTAATTTACAATAGGGAGAGCATATGCACTTTAGCACTGATCAGCAGTGGTGAAGTGCCCAGAGCCATAAAACAGCCAATAACAGGTCAGAAAAAATACAGGAGGAAGGCAAAAAGTTTAGGGATGACCCTGCAAAAAGGGCCAAGTCCAACAGTTTTAAACCACCAATGCGGTTAGGATCTTTTTCGAACACACTAATTTTGGAGTTAAGACTCACTCTACAATTCCTGTTAGCCTTTAAAAAGTCAATTCGGACGAAACATGTGTTGGCTGCCTGTTTCTTATGTAATGGGATTTTGACATGAAATAAAGGATATACAGAAGGAAACAAAGATCGACTTAAGGACTTCCTCTTTCTAACCATGATGTTTAATGCCTACTTTACCGATTTGGACTGATTTTGGATGTGCCTCGGTATTTGTGCAATACACATAATTATGCGATTGAAAAATTACAAACCAAATTTGAGCTGTATCATTAAATATTAAACAATACTATTCCCTTAAAAACTTATGTTGAATATGTTGTCTTAGGACTGATACTCACTAAACCATAAGAGAACATATGTACAGAGATAATGATACATCGTACCCCTGATGAAGGTTATTGGCAACTGAAATGCAATTATCTTTCATGACTAAGGAAGAAGTTTGCATTTTTTTCAACAAATGTGAACCAACATTTTGCAATATCTAAAGAAGACTGGAAATGGACTGAATAAAAAAATGTCACACACATAAGGAAACATGTTGAACCTTGAAAGAACATTGATCGCCAGCAGCCCTAGGGTGGAAAGCAGTACAAGCAGTGCCTAGTTCACTTAGGTGTTCTAGCTATCTTGAAGACATTTTGCTGGCTCTTGATGGGACCCGCTCTAGCCATACATGCTTGTTATCTGAATTTATACATGTTTGTTTAATATTGTATGGAAATTTGAGTAATTATGAATGCATCGCAACAATCTCTTTCAAAATAAACCTTTTGCCCAGCCCAAACATTCCTTTGCATTATATATAACACAACACTAGAGTATGCCCTAGAAAATCCAGTTGGAAGGGTGCAGTGCATATAAAATGTTGAAGCTTTACATGTCCTGGTAGTGAAAAACTCTTGTTCATTTTTCACTACTGCAAGGCCAACTTCTCCCATAAGATAACATTGGAGTTACCTTATTACATTTAATAGGTAGTAACTTCCAATTGGAAGCAGATAAACAGATGGGTTTGGTGTCTGAAAAACTATCATTAAAGACCTTCTTTAATGGTAAAGTCAGACTTTTAATCACAATTCCGAAAATGCCACTTTGAGAAAGTTGCCATTTTCATTTCTTAACGAATTGGGGCCTGCAACATGATCCGGGGTTACATAACTAGTTGTAGCTGGTAGCTGGTCTTTGTGTATTGCTCCCAGACAATGAGACAAAGGCAAGATAGGTTGTTAGAACTGTCATCCTTAGCGTGGTCTACCACCAAACATTTTGCCTGCTTACCTCACCTCTTTGCTGAATCTTTTTGTTGGTGTTAGGATTCAAGCCCTTTACCACTGCTAACCAGTGCTAAAGTGCATGTGCTCCACCCAAAATGGTGACATTGGAGTATACCCAGTATATTTAGTTTACTTATGAGTCCTTTGTAAAGTGCTATAACATATACCCAGGGCCTGTAACCTATATGCTACAAGTGGGTTTGCAGCACTGATTGTGCCACTCACATAAGCAGCCTTTCAAACCTGTCTCAGGCCTGTTATGGCAGGGCCTGTATATGCAGTCTACTGTCACTTTGACTTGCCATTTAAAACCTCTTGTCAAGCCTTAATCTCCCCTTTTATTACTCATAATTCACCGCTAAGGTAGGCCCTAGGTAGCCCCAAGGGCAGGGTGCTGTGTAAGTAAAAGGAAGGACATGCACTTTTTAGTTTTACATATCCTGGTAGTGACAAACAGCTAAATTAATTTAGCATTACTGTGAGGCCAACTCTCTCATAGGCTAGCATTGGAAATTCCATAAGGCACTTTTAAGCTGTTATTCCTGATCAGAAAGGAGTAGCTGCATCGTGTTTTATAACTTTGAATTAGTAATGATAAATCCTCTTTAATGGTAAAGTTGGATTTAAAATTACTATTTTAGAAATCCCACATTTAGAAAATTGGCATTTATCTGCTCTAACTGCTCTGTGTGCCTTGCAACCTGTATCCAATACACGTCTGGTGTGTGTGACAGCAACACTTTGTGCATTCTCTCTAGACAGCCACAAACACAGGAAGGATGGGTGTAACAGAAAACTCATCTGCATTCCGATAGATCTTCCTGGACAGGAAGAGGGAGGGGGAGCTGACAATTACACATGAATAGGCAGTGTCCTGTTTCCCACAGAAAAGGCCGATTACTCCCTACTGATAGTCTGGAGTCAGGGCTAGGAAGAAAGGGAACCTGTGGGCTTCAAAGGCCTGCTTTGAAGTCAACCCCCACTTCAAAGTCACACTGGGTATAAGTACTGGTCCTCTGACACTACCAAGTACACTAGATGACCTGTGAAGAACTCTGCCAGGAGTAAAGACTGCTGTCCTCTGAATCCTACTGGATGTATTTTCCTCTTACATGGGAAACTTAGATCTTAGGTTCAACCCCACTAAATTCTTCATTATGACAAGCAGGCCTCGCAGCACTAAATCAAAAATCTTCACTAAGGGGAACTCAGTCTTGAAGAAAGTAAATGACTTTGTTTATTTAGGGATTCTATTTAGCTCTTTGAACTGGAAGACACTTTTAATTTCTAGAGCACATTATTTGAAAAGAAATATTGAGGCAATCTTTAGATTCTCTCATAGATTAGGCCAGAAAGCCATCAAAGAAATGATATACATACATAAAACCAAGGGCCTCATTTACAATGATTTGATGTAGGATAGCACCGCCTTATGCCAAATCAGAAAGGCAGGCATGCACCATATTTACAAGACACAGTGCATTCCTGTCCTTTCAGCCAGCACACTATATGGTGCCTATTGCCAGCTCAGGCACCCTTGCACCATGGTGCAGGGGTGTCTGCATTGTTGGCAGGATTGTTTTTGTGAAGGAAGGGACACCTTCCATGGAACAAATCCATGGAGGTGTTTTCTTCTTTCTATGTGTGCTGCAGAATACTCCACACATCGAAAGAGGAAATAACAAGGAGAAATAAACATATTTCACCTGGTTATGCCTGCCTTGGGAATATGTTCAGTTTGTACGCATTCCCATGTTTACAAATCCTTGTAACTCTAGGAATATGTCAAAACCCTTGAGTGCTGCGTGGGAACACCCACTGCAACGCCCATGGAACACCTCCCTCATGCAGTGTAAGGCAACAGAGAGACTTGCGCTGCATTGCCTTAAACCATATCTACGAGACCATGAAAAACCACACAAAGGGTCTTTTTGTGGCCTCATAAATATATGTCTGCAATCTGCGTTGCCAGAACGGCATAAAAAGTGGTGCAACAGTGGCACTAGGGGCTTGTAAATAAGTCCTCAAATGTATAACTGCAGGGGTAACTAGACATGATATCGAAAAAAAAATATCGAGTAGCCAGAATATCGAGTTTTTAATATCGAATGGACAGAATATCGACTTGCAAAAATATAGTGGTGAAGAATATCGAAAAACAGGTAAGAAATATCGATTGCAATAATATAGAAGTAAGTAATATCGACAGTCATAAAATAGTTGTTAAAAATATCGAATTTTTTATAGTGTTTTAAGTGTTAGTATATGTGTTAAAAGTATGTTTTAATATTGTAATATATGTTAGAATATTTTTAAAGTAATGAATTTTATGTTATTTTATTTTTGTGTAATTTAATTCCGTAGCGGGTTGTGGGTTTATAGGGGAGTAGGGTGGGAAGTAATTTAATTATAATACATTAAATAATAATTTATTGGAATTATTAATAATTTTTATTTTAATTTTGCGTTTTACTTCTGTAGCGGGTTGTGGGTTTATAGGGGAATAGGGTGGGAAGTAATTTAATTGTTATTAGTTAATTATTAATTGGTATTGAAAATTAATTGGTTGTTGATTAAATATTAATTGGTAAATAATTAGTATTAATTGGTAATTAATTTGTATTAATTGTTTAATTGATAATTATGTTAATTGTATTTAATATTTGTAGTGGGTAGTGTGTTTATAGGGGAATATGGTGGGAAGTAATATAATTGTAAATAATTAATTATTTAATTGATGTGTGTATATTGTTAATTAATATATCTTTAATTTAATTTAGCGTTTTACTTCTGTAGCGGGTTGTGGGTTTATAGGGGAATAGGGTGGGAAGTAATTTAATTGTTATTAGTTAATTATTAATTGGTATTGAAAATTAATTGGTTGTTGATTAATTATTAATTGGTAAATAATTAGTATTAATTGGTAATTAATTTGTATTAATTGTTTAATTGATAATTATGTTAATTGTATTTAATATTTGTAGTGGGTAGTGTGTTTATAGGGGAATATGGTGGGAAGTAATATAATTGTAAATAATTAATTATTTAATTGATGTGTGTATATTGTTAATTAATATATCTTTAATTTAATTTAGCGTTTTACTTCTGTAGCGGGTTGTGGGTTTATAGGGGAATAGGGTGGGAAGTAATTTAATTGTTATTAGTTAATTATTAATTGGTATTGAAAATTAATTGGTTGTTGATTAATTATTAATTGGTAAATAATTTGTATTAATTGGTAATTAATTTGTATTAATTGTTTAATTGATAATTATATTAATTGTATTCATTTAATATTTGTAGTGGGTAGTGTGTTTATAGGGGAATATGGTGGGAAGTAATATAATTGTAAAAAATTAATTATTTAAATAATTTGTGTATATCGTTAATCAATATATTATTAATTAATGATTAATTGGTATTATTAGCATTTATTAATGTTTGTTATTGAAAAACAATTGGTTGTTAATTAATTATTAATAGGTAATTAATTAAACAAAAATATATTGGCATTTATAAATAATCAATTATTAAATCTTGTGTGATTGGTAATTAATTGTAATACGTGATTTGGTATTAATAATTAATTAATTGTTAACAAAATATTAATTTATTATTTTCCCTACTGTTGCACTCTCTGGAGTGGGAATAGTAATTTTTACCCCTATGATATCCAACGCTTTCCCTACTGTTGCACTCGCTGGAGTGGGAATAGTAAATTTTACCCTCCCGCTATCCAACGCTTTCCCTACTGTTGCACTCTCCGGAATGGGAATAGTAATTTTTATCTCTACGCTATCCAACGCTTTCCCTACTGTTGCACTCTCTGGAGTGGGAATAGTAATTTTTAGCCCTACGCTATCCAATGCTTTCCCTACTGTTGCACTCACTGGAGTGGGAATAGTAATTTTTACCCCTACGCTATCCAACGCTTTCCCTACTGTTGCACTCACTGGAGTGGGAATAGTAAATTTTACCCTCCCGCTATCCAACGCTTTCCCTACTGTTGCACTCTCTGGAGTGGGAATAGTAATTTTTATCCCTACGCTATCCAACGCTTTCCCTACTGTTGCACTCTCTGGAGTGGGAATAGTAATTTTTACCCCTACGCTATCCAATGCTTTCCCTACTGTTGCACTCACTGGAGTGGGAATAGTAATTTTTACCCCTACGCTATCCAACGCTTTCCCTACTGTTGCACTCACTGGAGTGGGAATAGTAAATTTTACCCTCCCGCTATCCAACGCTTTCCCTACTGTTGCACTCTCTGGAGTGGGAATAGTAATTTTTATCCCTACGCTATCCAATGCTTTCCCTACTGTTGCACTCTCTGGAGTGGGAATAGTAATTTTTACCCCTACGCTATCCAACACTTTCCCTACTGTTGCACTCACTGGAGTGGGAATAGTAAATTTTATCCTCCCGCTATCCAATGCTTTCCCTACTGTTGCACTCTCTGGAGTGGGAATAGTAATTTTTACCCCTATGCTATCCAACGCTTTCCCTACTGTTGCACTCTTTGGAGTGGGAATAGTAATTTTTACTCTCCCGCTATCCAACGCTTTCCCTACTGTTGTATTCTCTGGAGTGGGAATAGTCATTTTTACCCTCCTGCTATCCAACGCTTTCCCTACTATTCCACTTACTGGAGTGGTAATAGTAAATTTTACCCACCCGCTATCCTACGCAGAAAATATTGAATATTTTTAATAAATATTACGTTAATATATATGTATAATTTTTTTTTTACTTACATTCATTATTTATTAATTTTAATGTTATTTAAGTATTTTTAAGTATGTGTCAGTTAATTATATGTATTATTTCATTAATTTTACATTACTTTTAAAACATTTAAAAAATTCGATATTTTGACTAACTATATTATTTACAACGATATTTTGGATTCGATATTTTTGTACTTTCCTGTTTGGAGATAGGAATTCGATATTTTGGTATTCTATATTTTGGCATCGATATTTTTGTAAGTCTATATTTTTGTAGTCGATATTATGTCAGTGATCCAACTGCAGGATCATATGGAGTGGGTTTATTGGGTTATTCAAACACGGAAATTCTCCAGCTGGCCGAAAACTGATTTTTACAGAGTATAATAATGGTCCTCCAGGGAACTGCTACTTTGATTTTCCTATTTGGAAGACATCCTGGGTAGTGCACCACTATTATTGTGGATCAAGTCCTGGATAAAACCAGAAGCAGCGCTGGTGCGATCCTGTTTCTCTGACTGTTGTGGAAATATGGATTTTTCTGGTCGGTTATGTCCCCTATCTTGGACCCCAACGGTTCTATGTGCATGTTACAAGTACATGTATGTTCCCTCCAGTTCCAGTTATGAAGACGCAAACACATGTGCGTCCACCGTCAACATGTCCTCTGTCAGATCCGCCATGAATAGGCCGGATATTCCATTCCTAAGTATGAAAGGCCACCGGCTTTATATGGTTCACTTATGCCATTTTACAGTCCAGGCAAGTAGGCCCTGATTCTGTCATCAAACTCCTCTTGCTTTCTGTCTCTGAAGCTCCAGTCCGAGCCTGCATCTGTGACCATGAACTTTGTCTCATTCTCTGCGCGGCTCACATAGCCTGACATCAGCCTATTCTCTGCCAAGAACTGTATTTCACCTTCGAATTATCTGCTTCCCCCTCAGCCGATGCATTCCTGCCTAGTAGTTTAAGTAAACATTCTTCCAGCTACCGAGCAAAAGGCCCGGCTTCTCTGTCTTAATGCAAGTAATTCATAGCCCTGTTACCATGAAATATTCCTACCCCCTCGCATTTAGTGTAGACACTTAGACGCTTGTACACGCACGCACAGTCAGTATAGAATAGATTCTGTCCGAGAGTCCTTCTTTTGTGGATAACATAGTTCTTTAAACATAGGATGTTAGATATGATTTGGGATTAGGTTGACTTGACCCCCCAGACTTTTCGTCTCCACATGTAGAGCTAAACGTCAAGTCCCCTTCACTCCCTAGTTGCACGTCAATCACACGTCATGCTGCTGCGCGCGCATCTATGCCAAGTATTTATCTTATAGATCCACCTATATATGACATCATAACCAATTATGTTCCTTTTTACTCCTTGTTACACCCATTTTCGGTTACGCATATGAATCGTCATTTTCCTTATCAATTGTTACGCCTACTGCATTCGCTTCATTGTAATGTATGTTCTATAAAAATCATTTCCTGTCAATAAAGTATGTACTTCACTTCCTGAACCTCCGTGGTGATGGAACTTGGAGCAACCGATTATAATCGATCATTGGAATAAAGCCCATTCCGAACCTCTGATACCACGGATTCTGCCTCTTATTTTACTGAGCTATTTTATTATGTTTCTGTATCAAATTAAGTCCAGGTAAAGGAAATTATTTACCACATGAATGGCGCCCGAACAGGGACACTTTCTCATCTCACGCGCCGGCGGTGAGTTGCAGGCCCGGTCTCCTGCCACAGCTGGACGGACAATAACGCGTACCAGCAGGATTTCCTGTATCTCCCTCCGGTCAAGCGGGGGCGACTGAGGCTGCGATCAACACCCAGACGAGGCGGTGAGAAGTGCGAAGTATCCCGACCAGAGCCTAGCTGAGAGAGCAAGATCCGAGGTATACAGAGGCCCACCAGTTCGAAGTCGAGTCCAGTTTCCGACGAGTCGAGTCGAGTCCAGTCCGGTCCAAGTCCGGTTTCCGAGGCCTTCCGTTTCCGAAGCTACCCGGTGAGTACCATTACTGGGGAGGCATTTCTGACGTGCACATAGGTTGTGCCGGTCAAGACGGGTTTGGGTACACAAATCCGGTCTGCACTGTTTTAGCAGTGTATATGTACTGTTTAGCAGTATATCAAGTATTCCGAAGTATCTAGTTATTGTCAAGAATTATGCTTGGTGATTAGTTATGCAGACGATCATCATTGTTGGTTATTTTAAAGGTTACAAAATGTTTAATGTTTAATGTTTAATGTGTTAAACGTCCTGCATATTGTGGTATGAATGGTAGTTCATTATTGTGCTTTTGTACTAAGTGTGTTCAAGATCAAGTATCAGATCGGTTCTCAATATGCCGCTCTTTTCGAAACTAAGACAGATCACTACAAGAAAAGGGGTACTCGAAGAAGCCGTCCCTATTCCTCCTAGGGACACTCCAGGGTACTTTATGTATCATAAACATGGCTTAGACGCTATATTATTTCTTGATTTATGGGTAGACTACACCAAGGAATTACCAGAAAGTCAGAGGTGGCCCGCAGCGGGGACCTGGGATGCAGAGTGCATCATGAAAGTAGAGGAAGAGTTATGGAAAAGGAAAGTCAGACAGTCACAGAAAGATGCCGTTGAGTTATGGCGTAAAGAATCTCATAGACGTACAGAAAAAGCACGTAGACAGGAAGAGAAGAGTAAAGAGAATTCCAATAAAGGTCGAGAAAATCTATTGATTGAGGAAGGAATCCGAGTGAAATCAGAACAAGTAGACAGACAAAGAAATGCCCTCATGAATGGTATGTATCCCCTTCTGGCCGAAGGATTACCTAAAGCTACTCCAGAGATACCGAAAGACTTGCCACCCCCATTATTCCCAATAAAGGTACATCCTAAGGGGCATCCTAGAACCGCAGAAGATGTTTTTCTTTCCTCATATTTAGATGACGCAGCCCCCGAGTATGCTAATTCCGCCCCACATAGACCGCATACCAGGGAGGTTCAACGCCAAGACCCAGTACCAGTATCCCTACAGCAACAGATCGTGTCACAAGTTCCGGCAAGCACATCTGTTTCTACATCTGTTCCCACAGCTGCTTCTATAGCTGTGTCCACACCTATAGTTGCTGTGTCACGTTCAACGAATCCTTTCACACCCGACACCCCAGATGGGGCTACGGGAGGTGCTACCAATATTTTTTCTACGCCACCCAGAATAAATAAACTTACCTTTCAGGAGTCAGCACATTCACGTACCCCCAAACTCATAAATTCCCGTACACTTAAGGAACTTCTTGTAGATTGTAGATATGATCCTGTGCCCGGCAAAGAGGACGAAATGACCCTGGCATCATTACGTATTAGACGAGCCGCAGTGTATTTAGGGAAGTTACCAGGAATGACTGCTCATCTAGATAAAATATATCATTTTGTCCAAACAGGGCAAGATTCAGAATGTATTAACAGAGCTATGGAATACCAGAAAGTGGAGATACAGGGGGAACTGTTACGTTTCCTCATAAATTGTGTGATCAGAAATCAGGACCGACCGGGGGTAGACCCGGAAGCAATGCAAATTCTTACCAGATGGAGCCAGAATATATCAGAAGGTAGACATGATAAACAAAATTGTATAATAGCCATGTGCCGAAAGATCCGTAAAGAAATAGAACGCCTACACGAAGAAAGATTAGCGGTAGACGAGTTCGATCAAAGCGAGGACGAAGGGTCAGGACTGCCCGCAGGACAGTCAGACACCATAGCCTATGTAGGTAGAGGAAGATCTTGTAATAGTAATAGAGGCCTTATTAACCCGATACGTCCGACATGTCCAGATAATAACAGGAATTTCCAAATACCTATAATTAACATCAGGTCTAACGAGCATTCGTTCCAAGCCGCCGACAAACTACTCCGAGAACAAAGGGGTTATCATTTCCTCGATTCTATGGATGAACAAGATTTAGCTAGGGCAGCTGTCCATTGGGTGGACAGTCCCGGAAAATATAGTGATGATACAGTAGCACGCACATTTTTGAATCTCACCCCAGATGAACAGCGGTTAGCTGGGATCTATATGATTCAACAACTCATTATACTATATCAGAGTCAGCATTCGGACCCTGGTCCCTTGCCTGACATATTGACTGAATTGCTCATGTATAGATGGAGAGGTTCAGGTACTAAATTAATTAAAGAAATTCTAGAATCAAGAAAGCAGTACATTCTTTTTGTATGTTCAGAACATGTTTCATTACCCATTAAGGAAAGAACCACGTATTACATGGATAGACAGAATCCTTTACGAGAAGTACACCCAATAAAAGGCGAGGACAATGAGTTTAAACGCGTATTTGTATATACGCCCATATCGAAAATAGAATTGTTAGAAATGAAGAAAGTGGTACCCAGTCATGACAAAGATCCAGCGGGTTTTCACCGAGAAATTAAAGACATGTTACTCATGGGAGAGTATACCTATCCCGACATTATGACAATATTAAAGGTATTGATGCCTGCTGGCATTTATGAGAAACCCAGGGAAAAAGAGTGGGAGGTAGGAGACCAAAAGATAGAATGGTCAGTATTAGAAGCGGAAGAAAAGGCCCGAACTGCAGGAGCAGGACTTGGGGATAAAACTAGAGCACTACCAGGTTTATTAGTACAGGTACTGCCACGTTTACTAACTACGAAAAAGGAAGATTGGGGTACAATCTCTGCCTGTAAGCAGAAGCAAGATGAAGACACTAGTGATTACTATGCCCGATTTGAGAAATGTTTTGGTATAAATAGTGGCATAAAAGCAAGTAGCGAATCATACCCGCATCTGTTTGTAACAAAATTAGTAGAAAATGCCCTACCCCAAGTAAAGAATAGAGTATTAAAATTCGAGAGTACCTGGCAAGGTAACACTCCATCACAAATGTTACAAATGTTACAGTACCATCACAATAGAATTAGAGAGGAACAAGAACATGAACACAGACGCATGAAAGACACGAAAATGAAAATGCTAGTTTCTCAGACAGTTCCAGCTGAAGGACATAAGAAGGGTATGACACATTCCGGTGATTCAGCGGGACCTGTAAAAGGGACATGCAATTATTGTAAAAAGCCAGGTCATTACGTACACGATTGTCCAGTTTTGAAACATAATATCAGCATAGGTAAAACACAAGAAAGACCACGGCCACCTAGACAGGACCAGAATGAACAAGGAGCTCCGCCGCATGCACAGGACATGCCAGCTCCACCACAGTCTATACAGTTTGTGCCGGCTGCACCAGCGCTGCCCGTTGCTGCCACACAAACCACGACACGACAACTGTACCAGACCGCACAGTACGACTACCCTGATTACCAACGATACGCATGAACAAGCCTAGAGAGGGAAGTTGACTTACCCCTTATCGAGATTCCTGTAGATCAAGAAGGACCTTATGTACATAGTGAATTATTAGGCCAAGACAGAAAATTTTTAC
Organism: Triturus cristatus; assembly: GCF_964204655.1. Lineage (NCBI taxonomy): Eukaryota > Metazoa > Chordata > Amphibia > Caudata > Salamandridae > Triturus > Triturus cristatus. The sequence continues at coordinate 236,349,475 of NC_140584.1, read as the reverse complement.
TCGATACAGGGGCAAGTCGAACAACAATAAAACGTAGTGAAGTTCCAGGGGCACCCCTCTCAGGCTCACAGAATATTTCCCTTGGTTTTTCAGGAAAACCCATTGTTAATGAAGTGTCACAGCCTCTTCCACTTACGATAGGACCTCTGACCCGAACTACAGATTTATTGCTTACTAAATCATGTCCAGAAAATCTGTTAGGAATAAAAACACTGAAGGCTCTAGGAGCCATAATATGTTGTTCTCCGGAAGGAGTAAGATTGTTTTTACGAGATTTTAAAGGTCATTATGTGTCTAGAGACATGGATCCCCGACTACAGACTCTACCTACACATCTATGGGCACAAGGCCCTACTGATGTTGGTTGCATGAATATTACACCATATCGAGTCACATTAAAGGCAGGAGTGGTCCTACCACGAATGCGACAATACAAGTTACCACCAGATGCTGTAGTGGCTTTACTACAAATCATTGACGAGCTCATTGCCCAAGGAGTAGTTGTGGAAACAGACTCCAATGTATGTAATTCACCGATAATTCCGATTCTTAAACGAACAGATCCAAAGGCCCCGCCAGTATATCGATTGGTTATTGATCTGCGCGAATTAAACAAATGCATTGTGCCGCAATTTCCTGTGGTCCCTGATATCTCGTCATTACTGACAGCTATTGATTCCGAAGCGACATTCTTTACTGTAATCGATCTCAAGAATGCCTTTTTCAGCGTCCCAATAGATCCGGAAAGCCAATATTTGTTTGGTTTTAGTTTAAATGGACGTAGCTTTAAATTCTCACGCGCACCTCAAGGATTTACAGAAAGCCCCAGCATCTATAGCCAAGCACTGAAACGAGAACTCGACAGTATCCACATGCCAGTTAACACTGCTCTGCTTCAATACGTCGATGATCTGCTGATCACCGCAAGAAGCGAACCGGAATGTGAAAAAGCATCACTGACAGTTTTACAATTTCTAGCCGAAAAGGGACACAAGGTGTCCCCTTCTAAGCTGCAATTCTGTGTCCAGCGAGTTATTTATCTTGGACACTCGCTGTCCAAGGAGGGAAGGCAGCTTACACCCGACCGCATTCAGTTAATAGCTAACATGCCAATACCCAAGACACAAAAGGAGGTGCGGGCTTTTATAGGCCTCACTTCATATTGCAGGCAGTGGATCCCTCAGTATGCATTTCTAGCAAAACCACTCATTCAGTTGACAACACAGGAGGCAGTCATATCGACTGTTCTCCCTTGGACTCAGGAACATACACAAGCTTTTGAAAGCCTAAAGAAAGCTTTATGTCAAGCACCTGTTTTAGCAACGCCATGTTACAGAAAACAGTTTACACTCTTTGTTACAGAACGCGAAGGTACTGCCTTGTCAGTACTCACACAGGAACAAGCAGGAGCACACAAACCATGTGCTTATTTTTCTAGTACATTAGATCCCGTAGCTCAGGCTTTGCCTGCGTGCCTAAAATCAGTGGCAGCGACAGCTTTAGCAATCAGACAAAGCGATGCCATAGTGTTAGGACATCCATTGACAGTACAAGTACCACATGCAGTAGAGGTTCTCGTAAATAGAACACAAACACAACACTTGACTATAGCGCGACTCACTGGGTACGAACTTACATTGTTTCAGCCACATATAGAAATCAGACGCTGTAACACATTGAATCCTGCCACACTTTTGCCAGTAACCGGAACAGACCCACTATCCCATGACTGTATTGAAGTTATTACTATAACGACGAAACCCAGACAAGACTTAACCGATGTCCCATTGTCCGATCCAGACCTAACATTGTATGTAGATGGTTCATGTATGAGAACAAATACAGGAAAGTTAGTGGCTGCTTACGCAGTCACAACAGATACTGAAGTCATTGAAACAAATCGTATAAATACTTTGTCAGCTCAAGCCGCAGAGCTCATCGCTCTGACACAAGCCTGTATTCAAGCCACGAATAAAAAAGTGAACATATACACTGATTCACGTTATGCATTCGGAGTTGTACATGACTTCGGCGTGCTGTGGCGAGAGAGAGGTTATTTAACTTCCCACGGTGCCCACATTCAGCACGGACCCCTCATTCATGCCTTATTAGATGCAATACATCTACCCACTGCAATATCAATTATGAAATGTAAGGCTCATACGAAGGTTACTGATATCATTTCTCAAGGCAATGATCTAGCCGACAGAACAGCTAAACAGACTGCTCAAACTCAAACCTCCGACATGACAAAGACAATAGTCCCGATGCCGACACATTGTATGACAGTTAAAGATCCTACTCTTGACGTAATTGACATACAGACACATGCTACACCCGAGGAAATAAAGAAATGGACTGAATTAGGAGGGATCCAAACGGACCAAGGATGGATGATGAAGGAAAAGTCTGTGTGGTTCCTTCCTGATTCAATGGTCCAAGTTATAATTAACACTATACATAGTCCAGCGCATCTAGGAGAAAAAGCTATGCTAGATAGCATTCAACACATTTGGTTCAATAAACATTTGCGAGCTGCAGCCAAACAAAAGGTCCGTACCTGTATGATCTGTTGCCAGTTCAACCCGGGAAAAAGCGTTCCCGTAGAACAAGGTGGATTTCATCCTCCTAATCACCCTTTTGAAGTACTCCAGATGGATTATATCCAGATGGAACGATGTCGAGGATTCAAATATGTTCTCGTAGTTGTCTGCGCTCTGTCCCGTTGGACGGAGGCGTACCCGGTTTCAGATTACACTGCCCCGACTACTGCCAAACAGTTAGTTCGAGAATTCTTCCCACGATACGGTTTACCACGTGTTGTTCACTCAGATAACGGCCAGCCGTTCTCATCCGAATTAATGAAACATGTTTCACTTCTGCTAGGTTATCAGTGGAAATTCCACTGTGTCCGACACCCCGAAGCAGCAGGTCTCGTAGAAAGACATAATCAGATACTGAAAATCAGATTGTCCAAAATATGCAGAGAGAAAGGTGTTGACTGGGTAGTAGCGTTACCAGTTGCACTCTTTTACATGAGAATGGTCGCACACTCTCGAACAGGGCTATCCCCGTATGAGGTGATCTTCGGCAGACCACCAAATATGTGGGGGACGCCTATACCACGCAAAATAACTGATATTGACTGTAATATGCTGACAGATTACTTGGCTTCCTTGATGTCTGCACTACAATCTTGTCGTTCACAGGTAGCTGCAGCCTTTCCAGACAACACTGAGGTGAAACCCCATGACGTAGTTCCGGGGGACCTTGTCCTTGTGAGGAATTTCGACCGAAAGACTCAGCTGGAGCCCAGGTGGAAGACACCTCAGTTGGTCCTGCTGACCACAAGGACAGCCGTGAAGATTGAAGGCAGGAAAGGATGGATTCATTCAAGTCATATCAAGAAATTTCATGGACTTCCTTCAGACGTAAACAGCCCACCTCGTGTGTCCTCACCCATTGACTCAAAATTACCTTTGGCCGAGACCGACAGCAAGGAACTCTATAAATTAAAATTAAGGCCTAGGCCGTCGGACGATTTGATTGTTTAAGTCCTCTCCTAGGTGAAGCGGTTGAATCTGTCTCCGACATGTATCCCCTAGACCTGAATCATGGACAGTCGCGAAAAATAATGAAACGACAGGCGTATTGTAAATCACTGCGTAGCCATTGCATAGTGACATTATTAATCTTGTTTTTCTTAAGTCTTTCAATAATTACTGCAAGTATATTGTTGCACATATATTACCCTATTGCCAGAAATGTTTACAATGTTACTGCTGAACATTCTTTTAGTGACCTACCGCCGCATGAATTGTCTTATAGACTTGCGCTGCGCAATAACACTTTCATTAGTATGTTACATCATTCCCATCAGACTAGTAATGCAACTAATTGTTGGGTGTGTGGCCGGCTCCCTCCCTATCAGAATTATGAAGGAGTCCTGCCTTTCTTCCCACATCCGTTTACACATAATGGCTCCTGTGGAGCATGGTTTAGTTTAATAAATTCCATAGACTCAGACACAGCAGTTTATCAAGACCATTGGGTATGGGGAAATCTGAACCTAGTTTTATTCAAAGTCTGTTACCGTGACAAGGAGGGTCGCCCCAAAAGAACAGGAACTGATCTAGAAAATGAAGTATATGGATTAGGTAACTTTACACCTAATCTCATGATTCTAAATGTTGAATCCGAAGTTGAACTAGTTTTACCAACCATGTCAGTATTCCCAGCGAAGGGTGAATTGTGTTTAAGAAAGGTTGGTTCCATACATATGGGCCATAGTAAATGCACTACTACAGTAGAATTCAGTGATCAAGGCAAATCTTCATTTAGAGCTTATCGCCACTCCTACTTTATATGTGGTCAGACTGCATACATGCGTCTACCTCTAGATTGGGATGGTACCTGCTACATTGCATTTCTTTTGCCACCTGTTTTCCTAGCTCCTCCTGATTATTATAGAAATATTCATTTAGTACACAACAGAGAGCGGAGAGATCTCCCAATTGTCGATTATACTGAGACGGCATGGGACAAGTATGTAGATTTTAATAAAGGCATCTTTCCCTATATAGGTACTGTTACTAATAGTAAGCTGATACGTAGATTAACTAGAACCCTTGAAGCAGTAGTGAATGAAACTATTTCCGCCTTAGGCAATTTAACAGAAGAGCAGTCTGCTATGCGGATTGTTGTGCTTCAAAATCGTCTTGTCCTTGACGTCATCCTGGCTGATAGGGGCGGAGCTTGTAGGGTCATCGGATCCAGCTGCTGCGTATTCATACCAGAAAATTCGCCATCTGTATATAAAGCTATAACTCGCCTTCATAAGATTGTAAGCCAGATACACCAGAATCCAGGCACCTGGACTTGGTCCGGTTGGTTTTGGAGTGTGATATCAGCCTGGGGATGGAGAGTTCTATCATTCCTAGGTATTGGCCTTCTCCTACTATTCAGTTGCTGTCTATGTCTACAATGTGGACCAGCGATCTGTGGTCTGTGTGCCACATCGTGTATTCCACCATCAAGATTTCATTCGTCACGGAAGAAGAAAGAAGAACAAATGATGTTATATGAACAGATCAATGGATTAATGAAAATTGATATCTCTTGACGGGCAAGTAGGGGACAAGGAGGGAATGTGGAAATATGGATTTTTCTGGTCGGTTATGTCCCCTATCTTGGACCCCAACGGTTCTATGTGCATGTTACAAGTACATGTATGTTCCCTCCAGTTCCAGTTATGAAGACGCAAACACATGTGCGTCCACCGTCAACATGTCCTCTGTCAGATCCGCCATGAATAGGCCGGATATTCCATTCCTAAGTATGAAAGGCCACCGGCTTTATATGGTTCACTTATGCCATTTTACAGTCCAGGCAAGTAGGCCCTGATTCTGTCATCAAACTCCTCTTGCTTTCTGTCTCTGAAGCTCCAGTCCGAGCCTGCATCTGTGACCATGAACTGTGTCTCATTCTCTGCGCGGCTCACAAAGCCTGACATCAGCCTATTCTCTGCCAAGAACTGTATTTCACCTTCGAATTATCTGCTTCCCCCTCAGCCGATGCATTCCTGCCTAGTAGTTTAAGTAAACATTCTTCCAGCTACCGAGCAAAAGGCCCGGCTTCTCTGTCTTAATGCAAGTAATTCATAGCCCTGTTACCATGAAATATTCCTACCCCCTCGCATTTAGTGTAGACACTTAGACGCTTGTACACGCACGCACAGTCAGTATAGAATAGATTCTGTCCGAGAGTCCTTCTTTTGTGGATAACATAGTTCTTTAAACATAGGATGTTAGATATGATTTGGGATTAGGTTGACTTGACCCCCCAGACTTTTCGTCTCCACATGTAGAGCTAAACGTCAAGTCCCCTTCACCCCCTAGTTGCACGTCAATCACACGTCATGCTGCTGCGCGCGCATCTATGCCAAGTATTTATCTTATAGATCCACCTATATATGACATCATAACCAATTATGTTCCTTTTTACTCCTTGTTACACCCATTTTCGGTTACGCATATGAATCGTCATTTTCCTTATCAATTGTTACGCCTACTGCATTCGCTTCATTGTAATGTATGTTCTATAAAAATCATTTCCTGTCAATAAAGTATGTACTTCACTTCCTGAACCTCCGTGGTGATGGAACTTGGAGCAACCGATTATAATCGATCATTGGAATAAAGCCCATTCCGAACCTCTGATACCACGGATTCTGCCTCTTATTTTACTGAGCTATTTTATTATGTTTCTGTATCAAATTAAGTCCAGGTAAAGGAAATTATTTACCACACTGTCTTGCTTTGAATGGGATGGCACAAATCCTGTGGGTTACCTATTTGAATATGTATGAAAAAGCTGTTTGACAATCCAGCTTTGATCACAAAAAAAGTAAAGAGGAAGTTAAGTTATGTTTCCTCAATTATCGTTCAAATTTAAGGCTTCAGAAAATACAGTCCATGGAGGCAATCACAAGATATGTAATGATTTTTACGACAGCTAATGTACAACCATACCTTGTTTGGGTCCCCCATCTATCTTTTACTGATAGCTCTCCTGTTTTAGATTTTTTATAATACATTTTAAGTTAGCCTTCCCCGTTCATTGTGTCTGGTCACACGATTTGCCTCCTTGTCTGTGTGACCAATCCACGAAACAAAGCACTAGCCACTTTGTAATGTTCTGCTCATGATAAGCTGATCCCAGACATGAGCTCTTAAGGCCTGTATTACGGAAAACCAATCTGAGATCTCACAGGGGGGGTTTGACATTCTTACAAAATCTTTCCACTATAGATACCTGCTATGCTGTACTTAATTTCATAACAAGGGCATGTGTGGTCAGAAATAAATATGGGATGATCCCTCATTGATAAAAGAACTGAATTCTGTTTCACCTCTGATGCTTCTCTACTATTGTTATACCTTTTTAGCTTTTTAATCGTTGTATTGTTTTTTTTAAGATTGTGTGAAAATGCACCTTTTTATGTAGTATTAATAGCTTGTTCTATGCTTTCATGAACAATGCTGATTTTAGTAATTGTGTTTTTTAATTTGCACAACAAATATTTTACTGTATAATTTATCCCTGATGTTTATGGCTAGGGCCGAAAAAAGTTTGTGATTGATTGATACAAGGATTGCCACTCTGCTAGGCTGCTGCTCTGGAAGAACTGCTTTTCTGCTTTGCTGTACACCCCTGCAGAATGCTGATCTCTGCCATGTTGAGGACAAGGACTGGACCTATGTCACTTGAACCCAGAGTGACTTCAAATGCTCGTTAGTTTTCCACCTGTTCTGAAATTTCAGGGCCATCAAATACTTCCTTTAACCTCGCAGCAGCACCTGGAATCCATTACATGTGAGTCCTGACCCTGCCAAGTCGTGACAATCCAGTCCTGGAGCCTTGGTAGTGGGCCTGAAGGTGCTCTGCCAGATCTTCTGTGGATTCAGCAGAACCAACGCATCCCCTAAACTGCGTGGCACAAACCAGATAAGACCCTGTACTGCATGGAATTTCCCAGTGCAAGGACTTTGCATGGCATTTGCAGCACTCATATTGTGAGCCTTTCATCGATAGGAGCCTTGATGACAACACAGAACTCTTAATGGCAAGCCTCGCAGCTTCTTAGGAACCAAACGGTGTGCAACATATCCACTAAGCAGTATTTGCATCACAAGCCCATTGACGGGCTCCTCGACAATGATGCAGGACTTTGCATCACAGTCTAGCAGGTCCTTGGAACCAATGCTATGCGAGGCATCTCCAACCAGGATCTCGCATTGCCTCACCTTAGCGGTGCATCCTCTATGCAGGACTCTTCTAGACATGGTCTCTAATTTGGTTAAATTGGGGTTTGCTTGTGTAAAGTAATTATGCAGAACTTCAAACAATAATAAAGTGAAAACACAACACAAGAAAAATCCCACACCAATTCAAAAACATAGGGGCATATTTACAAGCCCCTATTGCCACAGGAACATCACCTTTTCAGATGTTTCTGTGGTAATAGGTGCTTTGCCTTATTCACACGATAGTGTTAAGTCAATTAACGCGGCTTAAAGCCGCCTTGAGAATAAAGCCCCCTTTCATGCTATTCTTAGTGTGAAAGGGGTGGGCAATGGCTGTTGCGTTGGGCGTTCCACCACATTATTCATTGATTTTGATACTGCCTCATATTTACGAGGGTGGCAGAAATATGGAGCAGCGCCAAAATTAAGACCCGGGAAAACCTGGTCTTAAACAGGGAAAACGAGGATAAATTCTTTATTTTTCTTAAATTTTCCTTTTTCTATGTGTGCTGCATTGTGCCTCACACACAGAAACAGCAAAACACCATGTTTGATTGTTTTTATGTAGGAAGGTTTCCCTTTCTGCACATAAAAAATCATTTTAAAAATGACGAGTTGCAGCTTCTATGTGTGGTGCACAAAGCAGCACACATAAAAGTTACAAATCGCCATTTATGATTGTTTATGTGCAGGAAGGGACACCTTCCTACACATAAACAATCATACCCACAATGCAGGCACCTTTACACTATGGTGCAAGGGTACCTGCGTTGGTGCTAGGCAGCTAAATTTAGCGCCAGTGCAGGGAGAAACGCAGGGCTGCACCATATTGTTGTACATACAGTGCAGCCCTGCATTTCTAAAGTAATCACAGCGTTAGCCTTCTTTGCTTAACGCTGCGCTCCGCCACTTTAGTTGTAAATATGCCCATAGAGTAAACTTTAAGAAATAAATAAAGCCCAAAACAACAAAAATCCAATCAGCAGAATTGGAGATCTGCAAGTTTAAAGTATTCACTAAACTAGCACCAAAAAGCACAAAATGCCAACTGTAGTTATTTGGTCACGGCCGACTATAACAAAGTCACAAGTTTAGCATGGCTGCAAGAGACTGAGGGCAAGCTACAGGGACATATTTAGGCCCACTGAGAAAGTGTAACTTAAATCCTGGTTGTGAAGAGATGCATAGTCCCGTGTTTGGGATAAGTTGTGCATCAGAAGCAATGCGAGGCCCAGACAAGGTATTCAATTGTCCAGTAATGGTTCTGGGGAGCTGAGAAGTATGATGTGATGTCTTTGCCTGGCGATGCATCGCACGGTGGAGAGTCCAGTGGGCTGTGTTGGGGGAGGCTTTATCCCTGTGTGCAGGTTAATTCTGCCACAGTTCCAATGGGTTGTGATGGGTGATTCAAAGTCCTTGCTGCAGGGAAGTCAGCGAATCAGAGGCAATGCATCGGTTCCAAAGAGAATGCGTCGAGCACCAGAGGCGATACACCAGTTCAGTGGGAGATATGCTGCACATTGGAGGGGATGCGTTGCTTCTGCTGAACCCACAGATTGGCTAGAAGATCACCGTAGGGCCCATTGTCAAGGGTCCATGATGGCGTACCACCACTTTGAAGGGCAGGACTCATAGATGACAGAGTCCAGGTGCTGGATTCAAGGGTGTTGGAAGCCTGTTCTGTCCCTGAGGATTCTGATCATGAGACCAGCCAACTAGACCTTGAAGTCACTCTGGGATCCTGGGATTAGAGTTGAAGATTTAGAGCTTCTCACCAGGCAAATGGGCAGCAGAGCAGCAGGACCGTACAGCGGGGCAGCTGTCCTCCTGGGCAGCAGCCCAGCAGAGTGGCTGTCCTTTCGCAGCACAGCAGTTCTTCCTGGCAGGGTCCACAAGTCCAGAAGCATACTGAAGTAGTATAATGTTTTGGAGGTTTCCACCTCCCTGGGGTGTCTGTCATCCCCTTCCTCCCTGCCCTATCAGTAGCTTGTATTGGGACACAAAGGAGGAGTGACAAACTCTTTGTGACTGTGTAAAAGCAGAGCCTTTGTAATGTGCAAGTGTGATAGGTGATAACTACACCCCCTTGTTTTGTCAGAGCCTAACCACTAGAAAATCAGAAAGACGTGTGGTATCACCAAGCCTTCTAACCATAATGTGTGTTGTAGCTATTCTACTATCACCATTTGACCACATTGTAGTGGTGGATGTGTTTGATTACAGAGCTGCTTGTGCAGCATGCACCAGGTATTTAGACTCAGGAGGCAGCAGGATGTGATTGCACCAGCTGGCAGCAGCACCATAAGGATGTTTCAGTCACAGCGAGCGCACACAATGCCAATTTATATTTTACTGTGGCACCTGCTTCATAAAGGCAAAGGCTGTGCAGTTAGGCTGAGCCTGTGCACTTTAAAGGTTCGAGTGCTTGCTGAATCTAGTAAGATCAAACAGGTATTTTTCTTTAAACCCCTGTATCTCCCAGGCAGAGGTCTGCTTGCTGGACAGACTGTGCTGTTTAAAAAACAAAGAAAGTGAGTGACGAAATAGGTTATGTTAAAACCATTGACAGTCTGGGACTATCCCAAAAGCTTAACTCTGTTATTTCAGCTCGAGGAGGAGCCAAATGCTCTAGAGGAGCTGTGGCTTGCCAAGATATGATTCTGAGACAAGGAGAAGTACGATATTTAATACAGGAAAGATGGATCAGGGGTAGAGGGATGATAAGACTTATTTGGCTTATGCACAGATGCCCCTCGTCTACTACTCACCACCTGTGCTTTACCTGCACAAGGGGAGAACTCTGCTAACATTCTGGGACTTGGGGAAACTAAACCAGTGTAAAAAAAACAGGCTCCAAGAAAGAAGACACCTGACTTCTGCTCAAGACGTAGGCCAAGGGCTTCAAAATCCTGCTGACAAAAGGACTGAGGACTTCTGACTCCTGCTGTAAAAGACGACTCAAGGACTTCTAACAACAACTGACATCCTGGGACTCAAATCTGTCTATAGGGCCCTTGCCAATGTCATCAGGTGGACAGCACAGTATGGCCTTGCTGTGAAACCTGGAGGAAAGTGCCTCCTGGAACTTCCATGGATTGGTCCTGTGTAGGTCACTGTAGGAAGCTGGCTCTGTATATACTACACCAAAGTGAGGTATAGTGTGCACAGTGTCAAATGGAACCCCAAAGGTAGGCAGAAGTAAAAGTAGATAGCACCTTACTCTCTATTTGTGGTAGTGTGGGCGAGCAGTAAGACTTTATCAGTGGGTTGTGTTGAGCATGTGTTGTACACACTCAATTAGCAAATGCTACCAAACACTCAAAGACTGAACTTCAGACCGATTGATTTTGAATAAAAATATTCTTTTACTTATTTTATTTCCTAGAACCAAGCAAGCCAGGCACAGTAAGTAAACAGTTTGGATTGCAATTGTATATATACTTTGGTTTGATTACAGTAGAACTACTAGTAATGCAATGCTTTGAAGTATTGTACATATACTTTATATTGGCAATTTTAGTAGAATGTCAAGTCGATAACTTCACAAATTACTTTTCGTACACAGTGCAGTATATCTGGATACTGCACTGGGACATTTCCTGTAAACAGGTGAGTAAAAGTGTTTTGGTTATTTTTTTACAGTTTTAGAGACTTTTATAGATTTTCCAACTCCACACTTGAAAACATTTCACAGAAAAACACTCAATGTTATGCTATAGAGGAAATTAGGGTTACCAGTTCAAAGGTAAGTATTCGGTTGTAGCAGTTGGTATTCTGGGGGGTAGACTCAGGGCTCCCCAGGGTCAAGAATGCACTCTTGTTACACCCTCAGCGGCACTAGGGCGGCCGGGTGCAGAGTGCTGAGGCCCAATGTTATCCAATGGGGGATAGGGGGCCTCCGGTTGCTGGCTGCTTACGAGCAGGCCACTGGATGTGGGAGCTAAGCTCCTGGACTTAAGCTCAGGGAAAATGCAGCTACAAATGGGTGTGCGCCAGGCAAAGAAGTCCAAGATATTCTTGTAGTTTGTAAAGTCTTTATTTTCAATTAGTATTTTCCAAAAGTTAATGACACATTAGGCTCAGCCAACGCATTTCGTTCTCTCACCAAGAACGTCATCAGGGCTGAAAATGACATGTAAAAAGACACCAAATCAAAACATAAAATAAATCAAATTACAAGTAAATTACAGTACAATCAAGGCACAGGACTTAAACAAAAACCACTATACAACCTTCAACAGAAAATTAAAAAGACACATTCAAAGACAATGATAATATGACATGTAACAGAACTGAAGAAACACCCTTGTATAAATGATGACATTTAACCCCTTCGCTGCTAGGCCTTTTCCCCTCCTGTGCTAAGCCTTTTTTGGGCTATTTGGGGTAGTGCGCACTTACGCCCCTGTAACTTTTTGACCACATTAGGTATCCACGCCAAATTTGCGTCCTTTTCTTCCAACATCATGTGGATTCTAAAGGTACCCAGGGAATGTGAATTCTCCTAGAGGGTTCCCAGAAATTAGTCAAAATACAGCAAAATTGTATTTTTTTTGTGTAAAATGGGAAAAACGGGCTGCAAATGAAAGTGACTGGGTTTTTCTCTACAAATGGTATCAAAAAAGGGTTTGTGGGGCTGAAATCACCATTTCTCCAGCTTTTAGGTAATGACAGAATTTTGTCAGAAAACCAACATTTTTTACACAGTTTTGGCATTTTTCTGGGACATACCCTATTTTTGCTATTTTTTGTGCTTTCAAACGCCTTCCAGTTAATGGTAGAAATGGGTACAAAAGCAAAAATGGATCCTGGAAAGCTATACATTTTTGAAAAGTAGACAAAATTCTGAATTCAGCAAGGGGTCATTTAAATATACAACGTTTTGAGCCCTTGCCTGCCGCGGGTACTTGGGCCTCCCACACAAGTAAGGCACCATTTTTACCGGGAGACCTGGGGGAACGCTGAGTGGTGGTAAATTTGTGTGAGCCCGGTGATGCCACAACTTTCCCACACCAAAATGTGTGAAAAAAGTGATTTTTTCAGCTAAAATTGAGGTTTGCAGGGGATTCTGGGTAAGGAAACGTTGGGGGATCCACGCAAGCCATACCTCCCTGGAAGCCCCCGGGTGTCTAGTTTTCAGAAATGTATGGGTTTGGTAGGATTCCCTAGATGGCGGCCGAGCACCGGGCCAAAAACCCAAGTGACCCCCATTGCAAAACCAGGTGGTTTTGCGATAGGCCATTTTGATGTCGCCTCACTACGTTTTGGGCCCTTGCCTGTCACGGGTACTTGGGCCTCCCAGACAAGTGAGGGGCCATTTTTACCGGGAGACCTGGGGGAACGCTGGGTGGTGGTAAATTTGTGTGAGCCCAGTGATGCCACAACTTTCCCACACAAAAATGTGGGCAAAAAGTGATTTTTTCAGCTAAAATTGAGGTTTGCAGGGGATTCTGGGTAAGGAAACGTTGGGGGATCCACGCAAGCCATACCTCCCTGGAAGCCCCCGGGTGTCTAGTTTTCAGAAATGTGTGGGTGTGGTAGGATTCCCTATGTGATGGCTGCGCTAGGGCCCTAAATCCACAGGTAGGCATATTGCTAAAAACAACTCTGTGCCTGGTTGACTTTCTGCCACCCGGGGGGGGCATCGGGGGGGAGGGGGTTGCCCCGATATGCCCCCAAGGGGGGCAGAACCACTGTGGCTATTTTTTGGGGGGTGGGGGCATTGGTATGCCCATTCTGGGCAGCCCCCACCCCCACACATAAAAAAAGTCAGTGTAATCATTGGCGTCCAGTGGGCATTTTGCCCCCCAAGTGAGGCAGATTGAGGGCTAGGGCCCCTATCTGCCCCCCCGGGGGGCAGAAAGTCCACTAGATGCCAGTGATTTTTTGGGGCAAATTTTAATTAGGGTGGGGGCTGTTCAAAATGGGCATGCCAATGCCTCCACCCTAATTAAAATGTGCCTAAAAAAATCCCTGGCGTCTAGTGGGCTTCTTGCCCCCCGGAGGGGCAGATTGGGGACTACTGCCCCATCTGTCCCCCGGGGGGCAGGAAGGCTGTAATTTTTGTGGGGAGGGGGTGGGGGCATGGGCATGGCTGTTTTGGGCAACCCCCACCCTAATTAAAATTTTCCTCAAAAAATCTCTGGCGTCTAGTAGGCTTTTTGCCCCCGGGGGGCAGATTGGGGGCTACTGCCCCATCTGTCCCCCACGGGGGCAGGAAGGCTGTAACTTTTGCAGGGAGGGGGTGGTGGCATGGGCATGTCAGTTTTGGCCAACCCCCAAACTAATTAAAATTTGCCCCAAAATAATCACTGGCGTCTAGTGGGCTTTTTACCCCTCCAACAGGGCAGATTGGGGGCTGATGCCCCCATCTGCCCCCCAGAGGAGGCAGAAAGTCCACTAGATGCCAGGGAGTTTTTGGGGCAAATTTTAATTAGGGTGGGGGCTGCCCAAAACGGGTATGCCAATGCCCCCGCCCTAATTAAAATTTGCCAAAAACAAATCCCTGGCGTCTAGTGGGCTTTTTGCCCCCCGGAGGGGCAGATTGGGGACTACTGCCGCATCTGTCCCCCGAGGGGACAGGAAGGCTGTAATTTTTGCGGGGAGGGGGTGGGGGCATGGGCATGGCCGTTTTGGGCAACCCCCCCTAATTAAAATTTTCCCCAAAAAAACTCCCTGGCGTCTAGTGGGCTTTTTGCCCCCCCGGTGGGGCAGATTGGGGGCTAATGCCCCCATCTGCCCCCCAGGGGAGGCAGAAGGTCCACTAGGCACCAGAGAGTTTTTTGGGTAAATTTTAATTAGGGTGGGGGCTGCCCAAAACGGGTATGCCAATGCCCCCACCCTAATTAAAATTTGCCCCAAAAAATCCCTGGCGTCTAGTGGGCTACTGTCCCATCTGCCCCCCAGGGGGGCAGGAAGGCTGTAATTTTTGTGGGGGTTGGGGCATGGACATGCCCTTTTTGGACCCCCCCACTCAAATACAAATTTGCCCCCAAAAAAACCCTGGCGTCTAGTGGGCTTTTTGCCCCCCCGGTGGGGCAGATTGGCGGCTAAAGCCCCCATCTGCCCCCAGGTGGGGCAGAAAGTCCATTAGATGCCAGGGAGGTTTTTGGGCAAATTTTTATTAGGTTGGGGGCTGCCCAAAACGGGCATGCCAATGTCCTCACCCTAATTAAAATTTGCCTAAAAATTCCCTGGCGTCTAGTGGGCTTTGTGCCCCCCTGGGGGGGACAGATTTGGAGCTACTGCCCCATCTGCCCCACAGGGGAGCAGGAAGGCTGTTATTTTTGTGGGGGAGGGGGATGGGGGCATGGGCATGCCCGTTTTGGGAGCCCCACCCTAATTCAAATTTGCCCCAAAAAAACTCCCTGGCGTCTATTAGGCTTTTTGCCCCCCTGGCATGGCAGATTGGGGGCTAATGCCCCCATCTGCCCCCAGGGGGAGCAGAAAGTCCACTAGATGCCAAGGAGATTTGGGCAAATTTTAATTAGGTTGGGGGCTGCCCAAAACAGGCATGCCAATGCCCCCACCCTAAGTAAAATTTTCCAAAAAAATCCATGGCCTCTAGTGGGCTTTTTGCCCCCCCACCGGGGGGTCAGATTGGGGGCTACTGCCCTATCTGCCCCCCAGGGGGTACGAAGGCTGTTATTTTTGGGGAGGAGGGGGTGGGGGCATGGGTATGCCCGTTTTGGGAGCCCCCACCATAAATCAAATTTGCCCCCCAAAAATCCCTGCTGTCTTGTGGGCTTTTTGCCCCCCGGCGGGGCAGATTGGGGGCTAATGCCTCCATTTGCCCGCCGGGGGGGCAGAAAGTCCACAAGACACCAGGGAGTTTTTTGGGCAAAATGTAATTAGAGTGGGGGCTGCCCAAAACGGGCATGCCAATGCCCCCACCCTAATTAAAATTTGCCTAAAAAATCCCTGGTGTCTACTGGGCTTTTTGCCCCCCCCCCGGGGGGGCAGATTTGGGGCTAATGCCCCCATCTGCCCCCCAGGGGGGGCAGAAAGTCTGTCATTTTTGCGGAGGGTGGGTGGGGGCATGGGCATGCCCATATTGGGCAGCCCCCACCACAAATTATAAGAAAAAAATAAGCCCTGGCGTATAGTTGGCTTTCTGCCCCCCCGGGGGGGGCAGATTAGGGGCTACGGCAAAAAGACTAAATGACACTCAAAATATTTGGGGGGAGCAAAAGCCCTTGCCTAAGGGGCTGCTCCCCCATCCCTGGTGTCTAGTGGGTGGAACCCTGCTTGGGGATCGCTTTCCTGGGGCGATCCCCAAGCAGGGATCCACTGGGGAGGAGTACCGTTGGAAAGGGGAGATTCTCCCCTTTCCAATGATACCTCTCCCGTCTTTCTACGTGCCCGGGGGGCTGAGATAGCCCCCTGAGCACATACAAAGTGAAACGGAAATGAGCCTAAAGGTTCATTTCAGTTTCGGTTTCTGTGCAATGAAGACAGCATGACGTGCGCGCTGATCTTCATTGCACAGAAACCAGGGAGGGGGCCTCGGGAGCTGGGGAAGCTCTTCCCCAGCTCCCAAGGTCAAAGGGATTAAATAGAAATCCCTCTGCTGTCTGCAGCAGAGGGATTTCGTGCCCCTGGCCTCATGACGGAATGGTTCCGTCATGAGCACAGGGGCACCGATGCTCATGACGGAACCATTCCGTCATGAGCATCAAAGGGGTTAAAAGATCAAAGAAGCATATTCCAATTTGTCGAAAACGTAAACATTTCTAGCAAAAGTCGCAGAAATATTGCATGAGTAATAAGTAGAACAATGTGCACAAAGATCACAGCAGATGGAGATCTTATTAAAAATACAAGCTCCTCTCAAATACAAAATTATTCTCGAGAAGGTTGTTGCAAGAGAAAAGTTACGAGACCACAAGGGCCATCAGAAAGACCGGCATGGAGTTAAGAAACAGAGAAAATAGACACGCAGAAAGTGCAGTAAGAACCATGGTCATCGCTCAGAAGGGAGCCGGGAGAGAACAAAGTCCAATATGACCATGACCTCACCATAAATTAAGCAAAGCAAAAGTACAACAACAACAAATGGATGTGGTCCAGTGTGAGTGCTCCAGTGTAATGCGCTGGATACACGGGGGAATTCCCTGGGCTGGGTAATGCCAGAAAGTGAAGATCTATTGTATAAAAAGGACTAGTTCAATAATTTATATTTAAAATAAAACAGAGTATTCTGTACAGTCGTTATATTATGAGAATACATGGCATAGGGTCATCAATGCCCACCCTTGTTCCAAGATCAGGAAGCAGAAAGAGACCACATTTCAGTATCATCTAATTCACCATGAACAAGCCAGTACAAATGATGGTCCTGCTTCTGCAAAAGTGCTGTTCCCCCCAAAAAATTATTATTGGGAAACAAACTTGCCAATAGTAAAATGTACTGACCAACCATAAACATGAAATCCAATTGAAGGAAATATCCCATTGTTCAGACATGCACCATACCAAGTTAAAATCGGTGACTCAGGTAGGCATGACTAAAGGCAGAAGATGTCCGAAACCAGACTATTTATCTATTGATATAATTAGAGCTAAATAGTCACGGTGTCCTATATCCCCTCGTTGGAAGTGCTGTGGGGCTAACAACAAGAGTGTGTATCCCATGGGCGGGTGGAAGTAAAGAACTGCATAAAACACCCATGAAGTAAAGTTCAGCATGTAAAGAGCCCACTCATTAATGGTAGTTAAAAGCGTCCTGCTCACATGAGTCTAATGAAGAGAAGCAGCACATCGAACTGAAGCATGACCCAGTTGTTGGACTTGGCCCTTTTTGCAGGGTCATCCCTAAACTTTTTGCCTTCCTCCTTTTTTTTTACTGACCTGTTGTTGGCTGTTTTATGACTCTGGGCACATTACCACTGCTGACCAGTGCTAAGGTGCATATGCTCTCCCCATGGTAAAATGTATTATGTGAATTGACTTCATGATTGGTTTATTGGATTTACTGTCAGTCCCCAGTAAAAGTGCACCAGGGGTGCCAGGGCTTGTGAATGCCAATGCTGCTGGTGGGCTTGCAGCGCTGGTTGCGCCACCCACAGGAAGCAGCCCTGTAAAATGTGTCTAGAGTCTGCCACCGCAGACCCTGTGCGCAGTCTGGGACCGTCGCGCTGACTGCGTAAGTGCCCCCACTTGCCAGTCCCTAAACCTTCCCTTTCCTACATATTAGCCACCCCTCTGGTAGGCCCACGGGCAGGGTGCATTGTAGGCATAAGGTAGGACATGCCCTGATGTGTGTAGCATGTCTTAGTAGTGAATTACAGCCATTGTCGTTTTTCACTATTGAAGGCTACCTGCTCTCCATAGGCCAGAATGGGCTGCTGGAGTCACTACACGCTGTGACCCCAGTGGACTCAGAGAGCATGGTAGAATGTCAAGTTTAGTATGCCTGAACTCAGAATAATAAAATACTTCTTGTAGTCAAGTTTATTTTAATATCCTGGGTTTGTAAATACTACTTTTAGAAAGTTAGTATTTACTGACCTGGCCATTTCAGTCCACCTCTGCTGTGTGTGTGTGTTCTGCCTAGCAACAGTAAGGAGCAGGGTTGGGGAATCCCCAGAGACAGGTTGGCTGCCAGGTGGTGGGGAGAGAGGTGACACCAGGATGGGTGGGAGGAGTACACCTTGACTCTTGAATAGACCTGTGCTCTGCCACCACAAAGCCGGCGCCGCCCCCTGTGGAGCGGCTGATGTCTCTGCCCTGCTGCTGAAAGGAAAGAGCAGAGTCACCATAACAAAGTGCTCCAGAACTGGACTGAGCCAGGCCCAGGCCCCCTGGCGCTAAAGAACAAAAGAATCATGGTATAAAAGTAGGAGCCTGGCTCCTAAGAAATTAGAATCCTGTTTTACCACAAAGAACCTCTGCCCGACTAGAAGGAGAAGAAGACGCTGGAGGAGCTGGCCTGCTGCTTGCCTTGCTGAGAAAGGAGAGGAAGAGACTACTGAAAAGACTTTGCTACTTTGTGCTTGAACATTCTCCAAGGGCTTGATCTGAGCTTGCCCCCTGAACTGATCCCCAGGACCAGTGGGTTCTCTGTGCTTTTGCTCGTCCTCCAATTCGAGCCGTGTGTGCATCCCGCTGGAAAGAGACTGCGCCCCTCATCGCCCCTCCTAGGGCCGTGACACTCAGAAGCTTGCCTGCCTCAACCCCGTGAGAGCCCCGCTCCGTCCGGAGCCGCTCTCTGTTCCCGGGCTAGGTTGCCGGCATCCCTGTCACTGCCTGCCACTGGAGCGCGCTGACCGCGCTATCACCCCTCCCGCCGGAAACCGTCCGACGACTGTGATCTACGCCGGGTCATCCAGCTGCACTGACCGTGCCCTGCGACCCCGCTTCGCTATCCCCGGACATCTCAGGCCGCGCCGCCCCCGTTGTGGAGACCCCCCCTGCACCGCCGTGCTGAGGGTCGCTGGCCGCGCCTGCCTACCTGCCCACACCCGCTGATTGAGGACCCAAGAACACTTCCCAAGCTGAGAGTCGCACCGACCTGTGCTGACTCTCCACATCACGAAAGAAGTTCCAGTATCGGGCTCGGGGCCCGCAACGCCTTATTTCCCCGTTCGCCGGAGCCGATCTCTGTGAGTACTGGAACCACAAGTAACATTTGCAAGAGACTACAAAGTATCCATTTGAAACTATGAACACAGAACATTTGCCTGCTTTACAACCTGGTGGCATAGCGAAAACGTTATTGGTCTTGTGATAAGTCTGCTGAGATATATATTCTTATTTTTACATAAAGAAGCGTATTTTTCTACATATCCAAGTCTGGTGTCCGTTTCTGGGGGGATTGATGTATTTACTGTGTGTGTGACTGTAAGTGCTTAACCAACAATGCCTGAGGAATCACCTTGGCTGCTCACGCCACGCACCTAGAGGGTGAGCAAGGGTCATTCAAAAGGGGTTATCCTGCGCCCTGACGTAGAGGAGAGGGTTCCTGCTTGACACAAGGGCAACCTTGCACCAACCAGAGACCCCCAAGTCTAACACCAGTGTATATCAAAATGGCCATAACAAGCAACAGTGCCAGGTTAAATGCCCCATCCCCATCACTATAGTGTCTCAATTGTAAAAACCCAATAAGAGATCCTGAGTGCGTGTAATAAAACAAAAGTAAACAAGCAAGATTTTCAAATTTAAGAAACCTGCTTCATACGCACAGAATAACATGAAGCTAAGATCCCAAATTAATTAAAGCAGAGAGTAAAAAACAGCAAGTAAATGACAGGCATGCCTGCATCCCAGCTCCCTTCCCCTCCTTACTAATAATTACGTCCAAGCTAGACAGTCCGTGTGTGCCAGTAGCATACATGCCCACAGACAATTAACCTCGGCGTGCCCCACCCCCCCACCCCGGATGTGCAGCCAATCCGGAGCTCAGTAAGGATCTGAGCTGAAATGTAGCTGGAAAAGGTAACCGCTCAGAGTGGCTCCCTTCCGATCCAGCATAGAAGGACACCGTGTCCCGGTTCCAAATAGGGGTGCCATGATGGAGTAGAAATAAGGGTAATGGCGAGTGAGATGAACGTCAAGGACGTTTCAAGGAACGTTTCAAGGAACTCGTTATGTGAAAAAAAACAGTTGAAAATAAAGGACTCCGTCACTACTGAAATGAATAAACGGAGACGTGAGGAAAAGAATCATGACGGTGTTCTAAGCAGACAGTAAAGAAACAGGAGAATTAAAAAACAGGAGAATTAAAAAAACGGCGCTTTCAAAATTGGTGTAATTGCTGGTGCACCGATGGAGTCATAGGCCTGAAAGGAATGGTGTGTGTAAAGGCTGAAAAGGAAGTGTCAACGAGGTGCCAGTTTCCTTTAAGCAGCATAAAGATTTTATCACTAAAAGTGGTGTATTGAGTGATGAATCGAACATTGCTGTCATATCCCTTGTTTTTCTTTTTGGCAGTCTGCTCAATGAGTGTAGCCTCTCTTTTGAGTGTATGTACCCATCTCTCTTCTGTGTCCAGAACCGTCCCATCGTAGCCTCTTGCACCAAATCTCATTTTGGCATGAGCGATATTCTTGTCAAAAGTCCCTTCCTCACTGCAATTGCACCTGATTTGGACCATCTCCTCATAAGGAATGTTTTTGATAACCGAGCTCGCATGTGTGCTGCTGGCGTGCACCGCACTGATGCAGGCCGCTTCTTTACAGTAAAGAGTGCTATGCACTGTGCAACTCTTGATATAGAACTGTAGATCAAGATAGTTCATTCTTTCATTATGATACTCCATGGTCAGGCTTACTTTGTAAAGATTATCGTTAAGGTAAACAAAGTATTCCCCAAGAAACTCCTCTGTCCCTGACCACAGACATATGATATCGTCAATGTACCTCCCCTAAAGACTACGTGTTCAGTGCAAGGGGAGGCACATTTGCCCCAGGCATGTTCCCTCTCATACCACCCCATTAAGAGGCATGCATAAGAGGGAGTAAACCGGGAACCCATAGCAGTACCCTGCCTCTTGTAGAACCAAGTACCATCATGGAGGAAAAAGTTCCAAGTGAGGATCAGCTCAATCATTTCCATCACCATTCAATTGTGTTCATATTAGTCGAAACCTCCCTGTCAAGGAAGGATCTGACAGCCGCAAGTCCATATTTGTGTTCAATACATGTGTAAAGGCTAACCACATCTAGGGTAACAAACAGCAGGTCATTGGACCAAGCAATATGTTTGAATTTCGTCAATATGACCTTTCTGTTCCTGATGTAAAAGGGGAGGTTTAGTACGTGTGTCTGCAGTTTCAGGTCCACAAATTCTGATAATCTTTCCGTGGGGGAGCCAACACCAGATATAATCGGCCTTCCCGATGGGAAGCCCCCTTTCATGTGTACCCTAGGAAGTATATAAATACAGGGGAATCTAGAATTCTCCAACTTTAGGTATCTCTACTCAGTGTCACCCAACAGGCAGATGTCCCTCCATTCAGACAATTTTAAATTGATGATCATCGTCAATTCACCCATGGGGTTGGTTCCAACCATCACATAGCATTCAGTGTTACCAAGTTTGCAGTCAATTTCACCCATATAGTCTGATATGTTCATCACAACAACATTTCCGCCTTTATCCACATCACTAATCACAATATTGTTATCCTCTCGTAGTCTAGTGAGAGCCTTTCTTTTGCCAGCTGTTAGGTTTTGCCGAGGCCTACCCCTAAATCTGTTGGGGGTCTCCATTCTGTAAAGCCCTTCAGTGACTATCTCTGAAAATAAATCAATATTTCGACGGTAAGAAGTGCAGGGAGTAAATT